>NC_058098.1:29980000-31230000 GCF_020171115.1 Neogale vison | reverse complement strand
CCTTCTAGTCATGGGGATCAGAGAAGTTTTGGGGTGGTGAGGTCAATAGGCAGAGCCCTGGACCATAGTGAATGGTGGGGAGAGGGCATCCCAGGCAAAGGGGCCAGGATGAACAACAATGTAGAAGAGGGAAAATGAGAGGGGCTACACATGGAATGATGAGTTGTTTGGTTGGCACAAAGAATGCAGAGTGTTTAAAGGGAGGACAGACTTGGGCAGTAGGCTTAAGAGAAGGATGAAGAAAGAGGCCAGGGGATGGGGAGGGCCTGAAAGAGGCTGGGATGCACAATCAGACAGGATCAAACAGTAATTCCTGCCTAAACATGTGCATTTGGAAAATATCTTACCCCTTATCCAGGCCTTAGTTCCTTGTGTATTAAATGGGAGTAATAATAGTACCTCCTTCATAGGATTATATGTGGACTAAATATATATCTTTTTAAAATGCCTAGTACATCATAAGCAGTCAATAGATATTATCTATTATTTTTAGAATGATTAATTGTAGGAACAGAATTTCTTCTAGATGAATCCAGAACATTGTGTCATGTATAATGGATATAATATTTTTAGGTTATCAAACCAGTGTATTTTTATTTTCTGTGATCTCAAGTCTCTAGTCATCTTGGACTCCCAGCCATACCAGGGCAGCTCAAATCACAGAATTTTTTCCCATAATGTGAGGATGCCCTTCCACTGTTAAGCCCGAGCCAGGAAGTTTAATGACCTTCAGGAAGGAGATTATGGTGTTGGGGGAAGTCCTTTCTATAGAGAAAGAAAAAAAAAAAAAAAAAACAAAGACCACTCCTTCCAGTCCCTATGAGATAAGGAAAAAAAGAAAAAATATTAATTGAACATCAGAGGTATTTGTCCTTGCTTTCTCCTTTACAGGCTCAATCTAGGCGGTAGAATTAGGGTTACAATAGAAGCATCTAAGTTATGGGGAAGCCTAGCATCAAGAAGTAGGGAGGCACCAAAGGAATGCTTCCCCAAGCTCATTCCTCCTCAAACACCTTTTAGATGAGTCTTGCATATGACCTAGAAAGATTGAGAACCAATGGTGGAAGACGCCACCATCTTGGTTGCCAGACACTGTGAGACAGTGTCTGTGAGACACTCTTGACATGTGGGAGCGTGCTTAAACCTCTATGTCATCTCACTTCATCATTTAAAGGTGGTTAAACTCCTCCCTCCTACCCCACCTGGAAGTCCTTAATGTAGGAGTGAGATTAGTAAGCAAAGTGAAATGTGGTATGTTATCAGGGCTCCCTTGTGAATAGCTGTTGGGAGCACAAGACCCCTCACCTCATCCAGGAGTAATTAAAAAAAATAAGTTCTCTCAGGGTGCCTGGGTGACTTAGTCATTAAGCGGCTGACTTCTGCTCACGTGGTGATCTCTGGGTCTTGGGCCTGAGTCCCACATCAGACGTCCTGCTGAGTGGGGAATCTGCTTTTCCCTCTCCCCTCCCTCCACTCATGTGTGCTTCCTCTCTCATTCTCTCTCAAATAAATAAATAGAAATCTTTAAGCAAAGAAGTTCATTCTCCTTGGAGAAAGAGGAGAAGGAGGGAGGGAAAAACAGAGAGAACACATAGCCACATGTCTTCCCACCTGATTTAACAGCAGCTCACTGAAAAATGTGAAGGGTGAAGAGGTATGCCTACTAAATATGCAGATGGGGACTTCTGGATGAGTTCATCCTCTGTGGGATCTGGAAGGTCAAAAGCCTTGAACTGCCTTCTGGAGCCCCCAGGGCATTCTCATAGAAGGAGTTCCTTAGCACCAGAGAAAGTACTGCCAAGGGGAGGGGGGATAAATCCTGGGTGAGGCAAATCCTTTGGGTAAACATGGAGTGTCTAAAAAAGTGAGTGGTTGTCCTATGATAAGACCAGAAGAGGAGGCGCCTAGGTGCCTCAGTCGGTTAAGTGTGGTGTGGACTCTTGATTTTGGCTCAGCTCATGATTCAGGGTCATGAGATGGAGCCCCACATCAGGATCTGTGCTGGGCTGGTGTGGAGCCCACTTAAGATTCACTCTCTTCCTCTCCTTCTGCCGTCCCCCTCCCCCGCCGATTCATGTGTATGTGTGAGCACACACGCTCTAAAAACATTTTTTGAAATAAAACCTTAAAAAAAAGAAAGAAAGATAAGTTGGTGCTCCCTTTTAAAGCAAGAACAAGGGGCACCTGGGTGGCTCAATGGGTTAAAGCCTCTGCCTTTGGCTCAGGTCATGATCCCGGAATCCTGGGATGGAGCCCTGCATAGGGCTCTCTGCTCAGCGGGAAGCCTGCTTCCTCCTCTCTCTCTGCCTGCCTCTCTGCCTACTTGTGATCTCTGTCTGTCAAATGAATAAATAAAATCTTTCAAAAAAAAATAAAGCAAGAACAAGATAAAAAAAATGTTTTCATCCCTTCCATTCAACCTGTAGTAAAAGTCAACATAAGAAAAAATATATAAGAATTATAAGGGGCGCCTGGGTGGCTCAGTGGTTTAGGCCTCTGCCTTCAGCTCAGGTCATGATCTCAGGGTCCTGGGATCGAGCCCCACATTGGGCTCTCTGCTTAGCAGGGAGCCTGCTTCCCCCTCTCTCTCTACCTGCCTCTCTGCCTACTTGTGATCTCTGTCTGTCAAATGAATAAATAAAATCTTTAAAAAAAAAAATAAAGCAAGAACAAGATAAAAAAAAATGTTTTCATCCCTTCCATTCAACCTGTAGTAAAAGTCAACATAAGAAAAAATATATAAGAATTATAAAAGGCCATTGTCCTTGTTTGCAGATGATCTAATTGTCTACAACCAAAAGAATCTAGTAAAAATTAATAGAACTAATAAAAGAGTAAAACAAGGTAGTTGGCTCTAAGATCCAGAAACAAAAATCAGTAGTGAACTTGACAAGCTTATTCCAAAATTCAAGCCAAGTCACCTTTTTGAGGAAGGGATTCTACCAGAGACCAATATTTATTATGAAGCTATAGTCAATAACTAGGCCAAGGAAATAGAATATAAAGCCCCAGAGACAGATGCAGATGCATTTATATATGGAATTGGCAAAAAAAAAAAAATCAAATTTTCTCCAAAATGTGCAAGTTACGACTCAAGAACTAATCTGTTATAGAAACAGAGTGAGACTTTTACACACTCAACTTTTTTTTTTTTTACTAAAAATTTACACTTCCAGCCTCCTTTCATACTTAATGTGGAGGTGCTGAAAGGGATAAGGGGATAGAAGAGGAAAAGGAAATGTCATCTGCCCCCCCTTCAGCCCTGCATGGATGCCTGGACAGAGGCAACTGGATCATGAGGGGAGTGTGGTGTCCAGGCCTTTCTGGGTTGCTAGCAGCTAAGTGAGCAGAAGCAGAGACAGAGCCATGACTTCTGGCTACTGCCATACCTCATGCGGGACTGAAGAGAAGCTCCCCTGACAAAGGCCTGGAAGCTGGGAGGCTGGTCCTTGGATGACTCCACCCAAACCCAGTCAATATCACATATTACCAACAGAATTCCTCTCTCATGCATAACATACCAGGAACTCACTTGCTAAACATTCTGCAATCTCCTTTCTGCCAGAGACAGATTTCCAGTGTCTTTGCCCATTTTTATAATAACCCTTTCCTTCCCACTACCATCACTGAAGAATAAGCCAAAGCTACATAATCATGAGCTGTGATTCCGCCACCCTACATTTATCACATAAAACAAATGGGGTGGGTCTCTGTTTCCTGTGCCCTTTCCTGCCTGCCCCTGGTCTCATCCCTACTCAGACTCCTCTAAGACCACAAAAATAACCCTCAACCTCCCTGCCTCCATCCCTATTACCTACTCCAGTTTCTCTGGTGGAACTGGTTCTTTCCAATGACTCTCAGACTGTTGGCTGCTTCTGGTCTCATGCCTGTGTCTGGGCTCGCCAACACACTGGGACCGAGCCCTGTTAGATGCAGAAGGACTTCCCAGAGTGAAGTGTGTCCCCAGGTGTGTTGCCACTGCCCAAGACCCCTGCCTCTTCTCCTCACCAGAGAACGCCTCCCCGGTGTCAGCACCAGCACAGACCAGTAACGATAATCTATGAAGTAGAACCACGTGAGCCAGTTCTACTGCTGTGCCTGATTCCTGGGTCCTGCTCCATGGGTCCCAAGTTTATTCGACCTCCTTCTTCCCTCTAAGCGGCACCGCTGCTGCCTCAGAAAATCAATCCTACACAGACTGGGACTTCTACTCTTTCTCCATGCACCAGCCAGGTGGTTCAAATGAGGAGACTTTAATGGAGGGACTATTTACAGAGTGTGGATGAGGCTAAGGGAACCAACAACCGGTGATTGGGCTCCTGGACCCCAGCAGCGGAGGGCAGCTTAACTGCCCTGAGGACTGGAGAGAAGGGAAGGAACTGGTGGCACAGGAGCCTGGAGAGAGTCACAGGCTGTGAAGGGGCCATTGCTGGAGGGATGGAACTAGTGTCAAAGCAGGGGGCAGGGAGACTGTATTCTGACCTTCTCTCCTGCTGCCCTCCAGTCTCAGATGCCTCCCATTGGTCAGACCCAACAAGAATCCAGCTGGCATGCGAATCCCCCAAAATGCCACCCCTACGGTCAGTCTCCATGCACAGAGCAGAGCCGAGAAGGGTAGAAAATGAGTCTGGGCTGGGCCAACAGCTCAAGCATCCTACCTCTCTCATGGTAGGTTCTTCTTGTCTCCTTCAACTCTGAGAGCTTCTGCTCCATCACGTGGGCTCTCCTGGCCCCTAGAGAGGGGAGTCTCTCTTAAGTCCTTCAGGAGATGTCCACTTGGCCATTGTCAAGGTCTTATGGCTCCCCCATTGCTGTTCCAACTACTCAGCTACAATTCAGACTTCCTCCCACTCCTGGGGGTTGAGGGTCTCTGGTCACAGGAGTGACTGTGAACTTCCAGAGAGAGGACAGGGAGGGTGTGACTCCCACCAGGGAGCTCCCAGTAGAAAGGCAAGCAGGTAGGACAGAGGCAAACGGGAGGAAGACCACAGAAGTTCAAAGCTCAAGCCAGGACCCTTTGGTCCAATCGCTTGGGACACTCAAGGGAGACGATCCCTTCTCTCCTGCCGGGGGTGCCCAGCAGGCCGCAGAATGACTCAGGCAGCCCTGATCAGGAGGGCTGCAGACCAGGTAGCAGTGTCCCTTCCAAGTTCCTACCCTTTGTTCTGTCCAGACCAGGCTCAGCTTCCCAGCCCCCACTTAGACACTGCTGTCTGCTCTGACTTAATGCCCATTTTCCTACCTGCATCTCGTATTCCCAGCTCCTTCTTTCTAGGTTTATTTATGTCATCCCATCACTTTGTGTTGTCACCTAGTCCCAGTTCCACGTTCTTTGCCAACTTTAAGTGACTTTTAAAAATATGGTTGCCATAACTACACTTGCAAAAATCACGGGCAAGCTGCATTATTTAGCAGTTGGCATGTCCCACCTCGAACGACATCCTAGCAAAACAGAGGGTGTGGGCTTCTATTTTATGTTAACATTGAGATTCAGGAAGGAGAACCAACGCGTTCACCACTGGCTGGCATTCACCCACACACACTAGTTCATTTAACTCTTCAGCTACTCTGTTAGGTATAAACCAGTATTAGTCCCATTTTGTAGATGAGAAAACTAAGGCCCAGAGAGGTCGAACAACTTGCCCCAGGTCATGCTGCTAGTGAGTGTCAGAAGGAGGACAGGATCCCGGCTCTGTCCAGCTCTAAAACACATGCTCTGAACGTGTAAATTAAGTCCCCTCTATAAATCATTTCAAGGACCGAAAGTGGAGACGCAAACATGAGAGATTCTGATGCCCACCTCCAGTAGCCCCTGCTCCTACCATCACCCGCTGCTCTCCCAGGAGATTTTCTAAGTGAGAATTCTGCCTCTGGCCCATTGCTGGTTAAAGCTAACGCTCCCCTAGTTCTCTTCCTTCCTGAGAACCTGGAGCATTAATGAGAATATCTTCTCAGGGTTCAAACACTGGCTACCCACCCCCGTCCCACATTGTGATCAGATCAGAATCTGACTCTGAGACTGGAGATCAGGTGTGAGTGGTCAATCACAACATAAGTTCCTTAATGAGTCAGATAATTAATGAATTAAGGAGAACCCAGGAAGAGAGCAGGGAAAGCAGGATATGGAAGGGGAGGAAGCCAAGGAGGAGAGCATTTCCGGTGGGGCCTCAGGTTCAGCCTGCTCTCATAGAGAGGTCTGGAGCATACATTACCTCGGACTTTGTCTACCTTGGGGAGCTGAGCTGTGTACTTCCATAGTCATCCCTGGCTAGAAAGGGAGGATCTGAGGGGAAGGTCGTGGAACTCCCAGGCCCCTCTAGCTCTTGTCACTGCCCAAGCTGATCTTCCCAAAGGCGCAGGTGCCAGTATTCACAGCCAAGTCCATGGCAGCTGGGGATGTACATAAAGAGCTGGGCAGAGGGACCTCAGGGGATCCAGGTGGGACAACAACAAAACAACAATATCCAAGACACACATCAGCTCCTCTCCTAAAACCAAGAGCCAGTACTGTTCTCCTCCAGGGCAACAGCCGGTTCCACCCTCCTGCTGCCATCGCTCTGCTGCCCAGGCTGTTCTGAGCATGCACTGGTTGGATTTCCAGTCCTAGCAGGAGCTTTGTCCAACGCCACTCCACTAGTTCTCTGTGTCACCAAATGTCCATGATCCAAGGCTGAGGGATAAAAGCAGCATTTTGGAGGGAGACACTTTTCTCTCCTCTTACTGCTGCTGTTTCTCTGGCTTCCCCATAGATTCTGTGTACATCTGCCCCTCGTCTCTACCTTATATTTCAGAGCAGGACTGAATGAATGAGTAGCCAGGGCTGGCGGAGGCAGCCTCCCAGATGGGGTGATCCAAGCCCTCTGTAGTTCCAGGGGAACCTGGGCTCCTGTGGCTGTGCCTTTTCAAGCTCAACTCAACAGTCTGCTGTTGTGTCTTTGTTCCCTTTTATTCCAGGAACAGGAAAAGAATGTTTGTGCTCTCCAGGGAGTGAGGAGGGATGGAGGCAAGGTCAGTCTGAAACAGAAACGGGACAGGACCTCCAACCGCTCCTCAGCTACCTGCTATCTGTCAACACAGGAGTTATTGCCACACTATAAAATTGAAAAAGCATGGCTGTTCGCACCTAACAAGCCATTTCCTGCACTATCTAGGGCAGTTTGGACTCTCTCATGCGTCCCTCAATATAGACACACACACACAGCCCTGGCTGGGAGCAAAAGGGACAAATGACCCCAGGCTCCTGTCCTCCTTGTCCTTAGAAGCTTGTAGGTGGTGCCTGAGTGGTCCATAGAACCCTCAGCCCTCTCACTTTCTAAAGAGGGAAATCAGCGGGGCACCTGGGCAGTTCAGTGAGCTAAGCCTCTGCCTTCAGCTCAGGTCATGATATCAGGGTCCTGGGATCAAGCCCAGCATCTGGCTCTCTGCTTGACAGGGAGCCTTCTTCCCCACCCCCTCTTTCTACCTGCCTCTCTCCCTACTTGTGATCTCTGTCTGTCAAATAAATAAATAAAATCTTAAAAAAATAAAAATAAAAAGAAGAACCAGAAGAGGGAAATCAGGTCCCGAAAGGCAAACTGCCCTATGCAACGTCACAGAAACTGTTGGGGGCAGACCATAACCTAGAACCCAGGTCTGGTCTGAGACTAAGGCGTTCCCATTGGGCCATCCGGCTCCCTTCCCTCCATGAGGACCAGTGGTGGAGAGTCCATAGCAGCGTTCAGCTGGGCCAGCCTGCTGGCCTGAGGAGAAGGTTTCTAGGGAAAGAGGCTCTTGAAAAGGTGAGAAATGAGTCTCGTGCTCTTTCTCAGGGAAGAAAGAGCCCTTCCCAAGTTGGGCTGCCAGGTTCACAAATTAAAATGTAGTTTGTCCAGGTGAATTTGAATTTCAGATAAGACATGAATAATGTTTTGGAATAGGGTGTTGAAATATGACAACTCTATCTGGCAGCCTTATTCCCAAGGTTCAGGTGGAAGGTCAGAAACACTATAACTGCCACAGACCCTTCCTTCTTTCCCTTAGACCCTCCAGCAAATCGAATCTGCCCTGTTTTCCAGCTTTGGTTCTGGTCTGAAGTCAACAGAGTACTAGAAAGCATCTGGAAACACTGGAGTGTTAACTGGGAAAGTCAGAAAATATGGATTCCAAAACATTTAACCCACACTACCTCTTTGCTTTTCTGAATTTCTCAGAGAGAGAAATAGACATGTCATGCCACTCTAAGAAAGATGCTGGGCAAATGACCCTGAAATTAAGCAGATGCTCCCCCACATATTTCTTGAATGAATGAATGAATGAATGAACAAATGAATGAATGAACCCAGGCCTGAGCTATCTTTTAGGACTCAATGGAATCCCCTCTTTCTCCAAGAGCCTCCTCTTCTAAGGAGTCCTGGATGTCAGGGGTCTGGCTCAATCACTCATCCAGGACCCATAGGGTCTATCTCAAAGCTAAGCACAGAACATTATGCCAATTAAAAGTTGAATGAATGAATGAATGAATGGATGGAGATCTGACCACAGGGACCTCAGGAGTCCGAGAAACTAGCAGCTCTCTGGGATTTGGAGTGCACAATTATAAGAATCCATTATCACCAATCCTGAATCCACTCATTCAATACTAAATACGTTGAGCTTGTTGAGGTCTAAACAGGAAATAGCTTAATTTATCCACTTTCCTTCAAAATTACTCAGCCCCTACCCCTAGAAAACATCTCGGGCTAATTGACTACTTTCAACAACAAGACCAGTCTCATTTTGATTCTACTCACTGTTTAGCTATTGAAAGCCAAGTCCAGTCCTTTCCCAATCAAAACTCCAGTGTCATGTGCAATTCCAAGCATCAGCTCTCCTAATAGCTCCTTCCTAAACCATGGCTCAGGCCCTGTAATGAGGAAGAGTGCTGTCAGCTGTCCTTGCTTTCCTCCACTTCCTCCCTCCAATGGGACAAAGCAGGAGAAGTAGGGATTAGAGAAAATGGGGAAGGATTGATGTACTTAGCTTGTGCTGTTTGTGGGTGTGCCTTGCCTGTGAAGGTCTTCTGGATGTAGAAGGCCCTCAACCTTGCTCCTGGTGGGGTACACCGGGAGTCCTTTAGAAGTATCTTTGCACAAACCTCCACACTGTTTAGTTCTCTGACATGAGAAATGTACTCCTTGCTGATTCTTGCCCAACCACTTCATCCTAAAATTTCTTCCCGCTGGAATCCCCTAATCTCTTGGGCAACCTCCCATCAAGGCTGCTTAAACTTGGTGAGTTCCCATAGTATCCATTCACCCATCCTTGCTCATTGAAATGAAGAGTGCTCTCTGCCTACAGATGCCTTTGCTCCCAGCCCTGCTATCAATCAGCACCAACTAACATTCCACCTTTAGCATAACCTGCTAAGTCATGGACTCCAATAGGTTTCACATAAATCCCCCACTTCCGGGTTCACCCACACACTCTCACCTCCCTCCTTCCCCATGGCTGCACCAAGGTGGATGCAGAATTCTGCATCTCAGCAGGTCACCAGTGAGGAAGTAAGAGGCCAGCTGGGGGAGTTTGAACCATGGAGAGAAGGGAGAAAAACCACAGCAGCTCACACTAGACTGGGCTCTCCTTTCCCAGGGACTCCTCCATAATCATTTTAAATAGAGTTTTCCTTTCTCATAAAGACTAGAGGTAAGAAGGGGGTTGATGGCCACTAAACTTCTGATATTTCCTAGTAAGTCTGGCATAGGTGTGTCTGGTGCCTCTTGGTGATGTAGGTAAATACATCTCACATCGTTCATTCTAGAACCTCTCTTTGGGAAGTTGAGGGTAACTTTTTGCCTACTATCCTCACCTTCCAGGATTCACCAAAATTCTATGGCATCAGGAAAACTCTCTCAACTTCCTGTGGAAGTCTATTTATTCATTCACTCCTCCATCTGTTTATTAATTCAACACATCATTAGAGTCCAAGATTGAGTGTGGCCAGGGGAGACCCAACAGAAGGAATCTATCTTGATGGAAGTTCTCATTGGGAGAAGGCATCTGGTTCTAAGACCCCATCAAACCATCAGTAAGAATGGGCTTTAAAAGCAAAAAATGAAATAAAGCAGTGTCATCAGTGGCCACAATAATATATGTAAAGTCTGACTCTGGACACAGTACTGGGTTCCCTTTGGAACACCACCACGTTTCCTGGAAGGATACTGACAAACTGGAGCTGGTAGCCAGATGTGGCTGCACGGGATGATGAAGGAGTAGGTGAGTTTGCCCAAGAAAAGAGGAAGCCAAAGGAAGAAGGGAAAACATTTTGTAGCTGCTTTCAGTATTGGCATAGTAAACGGGCATGGAAGGAACAGCCTCAAAGAGTCGAATTACAAGTAAAGACAGAAGATTCCTGGGGATACAGAGTTAAGTTGTGTATATGAAATCACTTTCCAGTATTCAATCCCCTAATTATTTGCACTGTGTGCCAGCGAAGGTGGAAACTAAGATCTGCTGGGCCTTTAATCAGGGAGTTTCCCTACTGCATTGGGCTTCTGACTGCAATGGGCTTCTGACAGGTTGAAATACACATTCCTGGGCCCCATTCCAAGCCGAAGATCAGAACCTCTGGAGTGAAGCCTAGGGGGTTGGGGGTGGGGGGGTGGGGTCTGTGTGTTTCCATAAGCTCCACAGGTGATTCTGCAGGGCCAGTCAGGACTGAGAACAAATGTTTTGTGGGGTGGGATGTCACACTATGGCCATTACCAACTCCCAGCTGGGACAGTTTTAAGAAATATTTGGTAAGAAGTAAATTGGGGTGTTCTAACTTAAAATAAGGCACTAGGGTGCCTGGCTGGCTCAGTCGATAGAGCACCTGACTCCTGAACTCAGGGTCACGAGTTCGAGCCCCATGTTGGGTATGGAGCTGATTTAAAAAAAAAAAAAAAAAAGTTGAAAATTAAATTTAAAAAAGGAACTGAGCACACAAATTATCTCCTAGTCCTCCTTAACTCCCCCTGAAAAACAACAAAAAATGCTTCTTAAAAGGCATAAGCCACAAAAATAAAGAGAGCAGGAAAGGAAATGAAAGGCGCCACGTTTTGGGTACTGGGCAACAGCAGGCTGTGGGGTAACTGAGTTAGAACTGAGAATTGAAAGTCAACAGTGGGAAAATCCAAGAAGCAACCCGCTTTGTTCAGCAGAACCCCCAGAAGTTCCAGGTGTTGTGGGGAGCAGGGTTAAGGGCAATGCCGAAAACAAGATGAGGTTGAGAGTCTGGTGGCAAAGAAAATAGACACCGAGATTCTCCTCCTTGGTGCCATTCAAAGACTAGAGGACCCCCCACCCCCAAAGAGAACAAAGTAGAAACACCAGGCACAGCAGAAGGAAGCAAGTACCATATGGTGAACAGGAACACCAGCAAAAATATTTTTACACACCGACTTTACACCCCAACCCTCTTCCTCCATTTATCCCCCAAATTCTGGCAACTAGGGCCACATCCTGGAAGTGGGCAGAGTTTTCTTCTCTGGAAATTGGCCCAGCCAGCCCAGAGAGGAAAGACCTAAAGACGTCTAATTTCCCTACTAAAAGGGCCCAGCCACATGGCTCATTGAGGAGACAAAAGGGGAGATGGAGAGGAGTAGGGAGTGGAGGGGAATTGGAAGGGGAGGTGAACCATGAGAGACTAAGGACTCTGAGAAACAATGGGGGGGGTTGTTGGGGGAACCAGGTGGTGGATATTAGAGAGGGCACGGATTGCGCGGAGCACTGGGTGTGGTGCAAAAACAATGAATACTGTTACGCTGAAAAATAAAAAAATAATAAAATAAAAATAAAATTAAAAATTAGGGGCGCCTGGGTGGCTCAGTGGGTTAAGCCACTGCCTTCAGCTCAGGTCATGACCTCAGAGTCCTGGGATCGAGCCCAGCATCGGGCTCTCTGCTCAGCAGGGAGCCTGCTACCTCCTCTCTCTCTCTGCCTGCCTCTCTGCCTGCTTGTGATCTCCACTTCAAACCCCTCCCCTTCCAATTTACCCAAATTCCCTACTCCTCTCTAACGCCCCTTGTCCTCCATGCTATTTGTTATGCTCCACAAATAAGTGAAACCATATGATAATTGACTCTCTCTGCTTGACTTATTTCACTCAGCATAATCTCTTCCCGTCTGTCAAATAAATAAATAAAATCTTAAAAAAAAAAATTTAAAATTTAAAAAAGGCCAACAAGTGGGGCACCTGGGTGGTTCAGTGGGTAAAGCCTCTGCCTTCGGCACCTTTGTCTCAGGTCATGGCCTCAGTGTCTCTGTCAAATAAATAAAATAAAATCTTTTTAAAAATCTTTTTAAAGATTTTTAAATCTCTGCTGAGCAGAGAGCCCGATGTGGGGCTCGATCCCAGGACCATGAGGCCATGACCTGACCTGAGACAAAGGCACCAAAGGCAGAGGCTTAATCCACTGAACCACTCAGGCGCCCCTAAATAAAATCTTAAAAAAAAATGTCAACAAGTGTCACCCATGAGCACAGACTCTCATCATTCTTAGCGACATGCCCTTCCAAGGTGAGCAGACAACCCAATAACTGAGGAAAGCCATGGACAGAGACAGAAATAATAATTAGAAGAAAGTTACTAAGAGGGGATATATACATATATATACACATATATATGTATATATATACATATTGATATATATATTAAAAATTGCATATTAAAATATATTATTTATATAAATGTGCAATATAAATTAAATATGTAATATTCTCTCTATATACACATATATAAAATAAAATGTCTATGGCAATTCCATTCCTCCTATACCTGTGCCATAGGAGGCATAAATAGAATATTCAAAACAAAATGATTTCTAATTTATAAAAGTGGGGGGGGTGCCCAGATACAATCTGAATGATCATTGACAGTAGAATGGATCAATAAATTGTGGTTATATTCATAAAATGGAACACTGTAGGACAAGGATTTTACATATTTTTTACACTTTTTTGTTATATTTATATTTTGAAATATACAGTAGGAAAAGGACTGTCTCTTAGCTACATATGTATCACTGCACAGATTCAAAATCAACACGGACTAAAAGAAGTAAGTCACAAAGGGACTCATGTTTCACCCCAGTGAGTTCCTCTGTGTGGAAGAAATGTCACTCTCCAGGTCTGACTCTGCCCTTGTGTTTCTGTCTCGATGTGGCTTTGGGAAATCTCTCACCACCCTTTTCCAGGACTTAGCCCATTCGGCCACAAAAGGGCTAGAGAGAGTAGCTCTTAAAGCCAGCTCGTTAAAGGAGTCCCTGGCAACATCACATGATGGGGTTCAGCTCTGTTCCCAAACACGAGCCAGGAGTTTAATCCAGAATTCCACTTTTAGGGTGTTTATTTCTTCCAGGTCTTTCACGATGTTTTCAGGGCCCCTCCCTGGCATGGCCTTTAGATACAGAAAGATAGTCATTCCTTCCGTAGGCGTATGGTGGGACAGTAATTCCCCCTGCACTTTTCCTTCCATTGTACTTGTGGTCTGTGCCTGGCCGAGGCAGGTGGACATCCCACCCTCACTGCCCAGGACAGTGCTGTAACACCACGTAAACAATGCCTCATCCCCACCCCCCGCCAGCCCCAGGATCCCAGATGCATACAGTAGGAGAAACATGGCGCAGATGGTAGGGGTGAGGGAGGGACCCTGAATTGACTGAGTTGAAATCTAAAAGTAATTCCAAATGTTGAAGTAACTACATTCACCCGTAAATCACAGGATTCAGTTTTATGCATTCAGGTGGAAGGTGAGACCATCTTGGTTTGGTCTACTCTAGAAGCAGACCCCAGGGTGAAAGATGTAAGTGAAGTGGCTTATTCAGGGGACGGTGTCAGAAGACCACATGTGGCAGAGTGGGGAAGAGAGACAGCCAAGAGAAGGGGGCCCACGAAGAACGGGTTGATGAGCAGATTACCATTGTAGACAACTAGGCTCAACCCAAGAGACATCTGGAAGCCAGCTTAGAGCTCCCCTGGGAGTTGTTGACTGTTGTCAATGGGAATAAGGAAGGTGGCCCAGTCAGTGGTAGGTCTGCCCCCAGGCCAACTCCTTGGTTCTTCCAGCCCGCGTTGTCCGACAGAAGTAGCCAGAGAACATTCCCAGGGGAAAAGGTGCCACAGGAAGCCATAGGATTAGCCAGCACTGAGACATGAGGTGGGCGTGGGGGAGGCCATCAATATTGTCTGAGACAGAGACTCTAGATGACTGCGCTCATTGTTAGGAAACAAAGGAAGTTTCAGTTTTGCTCTCCAGAGTTCTGTGATCTTGAAATAGAGTTTCAGGTTTATAGCAAAATCAGCAGAAAGTACAGACTCCCCATACACCTCCTGCCCTCCCCAGATTAATAGCCTCCCCCATTATCAATTCCTTACCAGAGGGATTTGTGACAGTTGATGAACCCGTCTTGACACATCATTGCCACCCGAAGTGCATAGTGGATATTAGGGTTCACTCTTGATGTCTATTCTGTGGGTTTAGACAAATGTATAATGATATAGATCTACCACCACAGGATACCACCACAGGATAGTTTCACTATCAAAAAAGCCTCTGTGCTCTGTTTAATGAGAGATGTTTAATCATCTGTCATCCCGCCGCTCCCCCACCCCCAGCCCCAACCCCTGGCGACTGCTGATCCCTTTACAATCTCCATAGTTTCGCCTTTTCCAGGAAATCATGTAGTTGGAATCATAAAAAACATAGTCTTTTTAGATTGGCTTCTTTCACTTAGTAATACGCATTTAGTGTTCCCCCATGTCTTTTCCTGGCCCAATTGCTCATTTCAATAAGATCCCGTTGTCTGGGTGGACCACAGTTCATACTCTCACCTACTAAAGGACTTCTTGGTTGCTTTCGAGATTGGGCAATGAATAAATGAATCAAGCTGCTGTGTACATCCATGTGGGGATTTTTGTGTGGACAGCAGTTTTCAGCTCCTTCGGGTAAATGCCAAGGAGCGGGATGGCTGGACTGTATGGTAAGAGTATGTTCACTTTTGCAGGAAGATGTCATACATACTCTCTTCCAAAGTGGCCGTACCATTTTACATTTCCGCCAGCAAAGAAATGAGAGTTTCTATCACTCCACATCTTTGCCAGCATTTCCTGCTACCAGTGTTCTGGATTTAGGCCATTCTGATAGTCATGCCGTTGCATTTTAGTTAATTTTATAATGATATTAAATTTAATTGTGACTGTAATTTACAAACATTTAAATGTCTCCTGACATTAAGCATCACTTCCTTAAGTGAAGGATAAAGCAGGCCTCTGTCCTCCACATAAGAATTAAATCTAAGAAGGGCACCTTAAGCCTGAGGGATTCTGGCCAAGCGGGGGAGGCATCCCCTCCCCTCAGAGCAGCTGGTTCCACCTTTTGGCCTCACTCCCCTTCCTCTCTTCTGTCCTTCCCTTCTCCAACTGCCACTCAGAGGCTAACATTTATAGAACAGTTACCCTACACCAGACTCAACAGATGTTAAGTATCACGATTATATTATTATCCCAGAACATTCCAAAACATTTGAAAACATCTTTAAATAGAACCTTAATGTATTTTAAGTGACTCCATAAGGAGACGATGAAAAGAGACGCCATCGGAGAAAGTGCCGGGCAGACAATTTAGCAACACGATTCCATTCCAGAGTCCCCTGCTGTGTGTGGGTGACATCAAGTCATTGAAAGTGCCACATCCGATCCACCAGGAAGTGGGTAGTGTTAACACAGACATTCATGGGTTGCCAAGGACATCTCCCTGCTTCGTGATCCGAAAAGCCTGGAGAGTTCACAGGCAGGTCAGTGGGGCTAAATCACCAGCTCCCACAACAGGAGCGAGAAGTGTATATCCACAGTAGGGGAAGTGGGAGCAAGTTCAGATACCTTTGCACCTTGGTAACCCTCTCAATTTTAAAAATAGTGTGTGTGGGAGAGGAAAGTCAAGAACATACACAAGGATGTGCATACACACGCTGATACAGATACATACATACAAGGTTCCTTGGATATTTCTTTATTAAAATGGGATCACCTTACGCATGCTTTTTAAACCTAGTTTTTCTCATTCCACAGTATCTTGGGAAGACTGCTCCAGGCCATTTGTGTAACTCTGATAGGCTCCTTTTAATGACGGCGCGCTATTTCCTAGCACAACTACACCATATGAAAGCGTGCTTCCACATGTGCCCATTTTCTTTATTCCCAGTTTCTTTTGGCACAACAATGTTGTGATAAGCATCTCCGTTTTTTATGGACCAGTAGTTTTAGTGCAGGGGACAGACTTCTAGGAGAGTGTTCCTGGGCGGAAGTAGACATATTTCAGTAAAGTGCACAATTCTTGAGTGCATGACTCAATGAATTTTTAAAGGATCAATATTTTTAATTGTCAGAGATGTTGCCAGATTGCTGTCTAAATTCACATGGCTACAGCAATGAGGGAAAGTGCCTTTGGCCCTCATATCCCTCCGGGTGATTTCTCCAGACTGATGGGTACAAAGTGATACTTGTTACTCTACCTGGTATTTCCCTGCCTGCTGGTGAGTTTCAACATCTTGTCACTGGCAAGTTGACCATTTGAATTTGCTGTTCTATAAATCATTTCTTTCAATCATTGCCCATTTTCTTTTCCTTTTGGGTGCTTGATCTTGTTCTTGTGAATTTGTAAAGCCTCTTTGAATATTAACGATTTTAACTGTGTCATCTGCATTGTTGATATTTTTCCCTGACCTGTCATTTATCCACTAACATTCTCTATGGTTCTGTTTTTCTGCAGAAGCCTGTTAACAACAGTTTAGTGGGAAGGGGTTGGGGGAGGGGAGCTGGTGGTAGATAAAGACATGAGAAGAAAGAGGGAAGGGACAAGTAAAAACAAAAACAAAAACAAGACTGAAATAAACCCAATACGTTTGTATAAAATTATGTCTAAGTTTAAAGAAATTAAATACAAGGGTAAAAATATATTTTTGAAAGACATAATGGCACAGCTTCAAATATTTTAGAAGACTTACTTTATTTATTTATTTATTTATTTATTTATTTATTTGAAATAGAGAAAGAGAACACATCAGCTAGGCGGAGCTGGTAGGGGGGCAGAGGGAGATGAAGCAGACTCCCCATTGAGCAGGGAGCCCAATGTGGGACTCCATCTCAAGACCCCAGGATCATGACCTGAGCCGAAGGCAGACACTCAACCTACTGAGCCACGCAAGTGTCCCCTGCTTCAGCTTTTTATCTGATCATTGTAGATTCACATGCAGATGCAAGAAATTATACAGAGATTCCATATACCCTTTATCCTGTTTACCATTTTGCAAAACTGTGGTAAAATATCATAACCAGGGGGGTGCCTGGGTGGCCCAGTGGGTTAAAGCCTCTGCCTTTTGCTCAGGTCATGATCCCAGGATCCTGGGATCGAGCCCCTCATCCAGGCTCCCTGCTCAGCAGGGAGCCTGCTTCCTCCTCTCTCTCTCTCTGCCTGCCTCTCTGCCTACTTGTGATCTCTGTCTGTCAGATAAATAAATAAAATCTTAAAAAAAAAAATCACAGCCAGGATATTGACATGGATACAGTCAAGACCCAGGACATTATCAACACCACAGGATGTTAACCTTTAGAGTCACATCCACTTCCCTCCCATCCTTACCCCTTCGTTGGCCCCTGGCAACCACTAACCTCCTCTCCATTTCTACAATTCCATCCTTTCAAGAATATGGTGTAAGTGGAATTATACAGTACATAACACTGTACGTTTGGATTTTTCACTTGGGACAATTCTCTGGAGATTCAACCAGCTTGTTGTACGCAGTGCCCAGCGTCCCTTTTTTTTTTTTTTTTAAGATTTTATTTATTTATTTGACAGAGAGAGATCACAAGTAGATGGAGAGGCAGGCAGAGAGAGAGAGAGAGAGAGAGAGAGAAGCAGACTCCCTGCTGAGCAGAGAGTCTGATGCGGGACTCGATCCCAGGACCCTGAGATCATGACCCGAGCCGAAGGCAGCGGCTTAACCCACTGAACCACCCAGGCGTCCCCCAGCGTCCCTTTTTAGTGCTGAGGAATACTCCATGGCTCGGAGACACCATGGTTTGTTCAGCCATGTAAGGAAATCTGGGTTGTTCCATTTCCAGGGTATTACAAAAAGAGCTGCCAGGAACATTTGTGTGCAGGCTCTTGGGTGAGCATGTTTTCATATCTCTGTGATAAATGCCCAAGAGTGCAACTGCTGGGTCATATACTAATTTCATATTTACATTTTTTTCCTTTTCTTTTTTAAGTAAGCTCCGGCCCAGTGTGGAGCCCAATATGGAACTTGACCTCCCAACGCTGAGATCAAGAACTGAAGTGAGACCAAGAGTCATTGCTGGCCTCTGGGATAGCTGTCCTCGAATGTGGTCTGGCCTTATCTTCTGGGAAAGTCTGGTCCTTTACTCCTCAAGGCCAGTGGTCTACAAATCTCAAAGTAAGTCTGTTTTGCTACAGATCAAGGCACTTGGGTCAGCTAGGAAGGACAGTGTACTCTTTTTTTTAAAGATTTTATTTATTTATTTGACACAGAGAGAGAGCGATCACAAGTAGGCAGAGGCAAGCAGAGAGAGAGAGAGGGGAAAGCAGGCTCCCTGCTGAGCAGAGAGCCCGATGCGGGCCTCAATCCCAGGACCTGAAGACCATGACCTGAGCTGAAGGTAGAGGCTTAACCCACTGAGCCACCCAGGCGCCCCAAGGAGAGTGTATTCTTGAGGCAAGCTAACCCTTAAGAGGGTTTGGAGTGCTGTTACAGGGGAACTGAAAGCATAGAGCACCAAGCCTTTTATGGGGTCATAAAGCCTTATATCAATCAATGCGCCCCTTCCTCCTCTTGCAATGGCCCCCAGTGAGCATCTTCAGTTTCCAGGGACCTGTGTTTCCAGTCTGGCTCGTCTATTGGCTTCCTTACTCCAGTTGCCCCTCCTGTGACAATATCACACTGAACTTGAACTTCAGTAAGTCTTGATATGTAGTAGACCATGACCTCACACTGCCTTGTTTTGCTCTGTCGGGAGCATCTTGACTTTCTTTTCTTTCTTTTATTTTTGGGGGGAGTGGGGGATGACTTTGTATTTATAGCTCATTTCTGGAGAAGTTGATACGTGTGTGGCACTGCATCTTTCTAGTCATAAACATGGCATTTCTATGCAACTATTTAAATATTCCTTAACATCTTTCAATAAAATCATATCATCTTTCCCATAATAAATCTTGCTTTGACAAATGAAAAATCTGAGTTTATATGGAAAGCCTCCTTGTCTTAATTTCCAAAATGCTCATAGACTTAACACTGATTTTCATTAGTAAATTGGCTGCTGCTAAAGAACTTTCAGAAGAGCTCTTCAGTCTACGTTCTCATCAGTGAGAAGCAGAGGCTGGGAGGGAATGTCATTCCCAGGAGGTTTTTAGTTAGGTCATTTTCTCATCCACTTGTTCAAGGGGGAAAGAAAGTGCTCCCTCCCTGGGAACTGTTCCAGGATTTAAATAGGTTTTTAAAAAGTTATGAGGCACCTGGGTTGGTTGAGCAGCTGCCTTCGGCTGAGGTCATGATTCGAGGGTCTTTGGGATTGAGCCCTGCATCGGGCTCTCTGCTCAGCAGGAGTCTGCTTCTTTCTCCCCTCTACCTGCTGCTCTGCTTACTTGTGCTCTCTCTCTCCCTCTCTATCTCTATCTCTGTCTCTCTGTCAAATAAAGAAATAAAATCTTTTTTTAAAAAAAGTTATATCCTTTCACTTTTCCAACAGACACTTATACTCGGGGGGCTTGGCACCATGTTGGAAGCAACCAGGATGCAGGTGGGAAATTTATTGTAGTTGGTCCCTGTCCTCCCAGAATTTACAATGTCTCTATAGAGACAAGTCCCCTTGGAGTTGTTCTAAACTCCACAGCCCAGAGCTTCAAGCATCCCAAACACTGATTTTAGTTTGTTCTTCCCCTTTGGCCAAAGACAAAGGGATGATGATGCCTGATAATACAGTTCATCTTTATCCCCACAGTACACATTTTTTAAAAAAATGGAACCACTGGTTCCCCTTTTTAATCTACCTCTCCTTCATAGAGAAGGAGCCAATGGCCTCTTCAATTCACTGATTGAATTATTTTCTTAACATGTATCTTTCTTGTGTGATGTCAGGTAGTATCTCTACCATAAACCTCTATCTCTAATTGGGAAACAAAAGACTTTGCTTGCTGTTAAAGGATTTTTTTTTTTTTAGATTTTATATATTTATTTGAGAACGAAAGAGAGAGAGAGAGAACACAAGCCAAGGGCAGGTTAGGGAGGCAGAGGGACAGGGTTCCCACTGAGCAGGGAGCCCCACATAGGTCTGAATCCGAGGACCCCGAGATCATGACCTGAGCTGAATTCAGACGCTTAACCGACTGAGTCACCCAGGTGCACCTGTAAAAGGAATTTTATGTCAGCAATGGAAGGAGATATTTTGAAGAGGGCGGTTTCACAAAGACAAAGAGAGAACTTGAAATCTGGAGGCCATCTATAACCCTGAAGAGAGAAAGACTGAAATTACCCCGCTTACAGCAATGAAATTATAAACCCAGAGTATGAGATTTCAAGAGGGGAGGGTACATATCCCCCTACCTGCAACTTCACAAAGGAAAACTTATTTGAAACTAGGAAATACGATTAAACTGACAGAAAGTATATTGCATACGCCTTTCAGAGGCGGTAAGTTGTGACACCTGAGTTGTGTTTCCGTTCTGCCACAGCACAGAGATGAGAAATCTTTCAGTCTTAATTTAGAAAATGTAACAGCAGCTTGGCATAACTCAGCCACCTACATCGTGCGAATCATCCCAACTCGACGTCGTGGCAGCCGCTTACTCCTTCAGGCTGACCCGTGAGCAGCTCTCCACGGCCAGGCTCACGCATTTCTTGTTTCCCTTTGATCCCTGAACACTTCAGGCGTGTTCGGCTGCGGGTTCCTTCCAGCACTGCCATGACCTACAGAGTAGCCGTTGGCCACATGTGCCCATTACATCTTAATTAATTTAAATTAAACAAAACTGAAAATTCATGTCCTCGGTCACAATAACAATATTTTAAGTGCTCAGTCACCCCAGGTGACCAGTAGCTATGGGATCAGACAGCACAGATAAGAGAACATTCTCCTCCTCACAGAAAGCTCCTCAGTGGAGTTGTTCTTGATAACTGAAAGAATCTGAAAATCAAATTAAATAGAGGTCTTTCTCTTTCCTCCCAGACTCCTCTCCTCTTTCGTCCCTCCCTTCTTTTCTACCACGGCCTCTTCTTACATTGGGTTCAGAATTTCTAGAAGAGATTGGACAGGGTTTGTGAGTATGAATAAACTTTCCAGCAATGACCCCGGAGTGGTAATAAAGTGGTCAGTAAAAATACTGGAGCTGTAACCAGAGGAAATTTTAAAAGAATAAACTAAACAGGAAATAAATACTTAATAAATATTTTCGGAAATGTATTAGTAGGTCAATAGTTCTCATGAAAATATGTTTATTAGTACTTTGAATTAAACACAACTCGAGGGACGCCTGGGTGGCGCAGTTGGTTGGACGACTGCCTTCGGCTCAGGGCGTGATCCTGGAGTCCCGGGATCGAGTCCCACATCAGGCTCCCAGCTCCATGGGGAGTCTGCTTTGCTCTCTGACCTTCTCCTCGCTCATTCTCTCTCACTGTCTCTCTCTCTCAAATAAATAAAATAAAATCTTTAAAAAAAAAAAAATAAATAAACACAACTCGATTCACCGTAATTTTTTTTAATATTGACTTCACATTTTGTGTACTATAATTTGAAGGGAGGTCTGTTCCTTTCAACACTTGCTTTTGACATCTGTTCTAACCAAAAAAGTTTTCTCACAAGAAGTGAATGTAGTAAAGACATCATCAGATGTGCTCTCCGAAATTGCAATGCTCATTTTTCTCTCTTCCACCATCAATTATGCAAGACTCTTGTTGACACACGGCAAGTAAATCACTCTGTTCCCTGAGGTTCTTGCAGACTAATGAGGAGGTGCCGTGTTCTTATATATTAACAATGTGTTTCAGTTCAAAACCTACTGAAGGGCCGCCTGGGTGGCTCAGTGGGTTAAACGTTTGCCTTCGGCTCAGATCATGATCCCAGGGTCTTGGGATGGAGTCCCTCATCGGGCTTCCTGCTCAGCGGAGAGTCTGCTTCTCCCTCAGCCTGCCTCTCTCCCTGCTTGTGCGCTCTCTCTCTCTCTCTCTCTCTGACAAATAAATAAATAAAATCTTTAAAAAAAAAAAAAGCCTAAAACCTACTGAAATACTTCATTTGGAAACTTTTAAATAACTCAATCCTTTTGTTCCCAAGTTTTCCCCTCCACTTTTTATTGTGGTAAAAAACACATAATAAAATTTACCATTTTAAAATGTAAAATTCATTAGCGTTAAGTATATTCATAATGTTGCAAATGGATCTCTAAAATTTTTTTATACCATAAATATGAAATTTTCTAGCCTTTAACTCCTCTTTGCCCTTCTCCTCTGCTCTTGGGTACCACCTTTCTGCTCTTTGTCTCTGAATTTGACTCCTTGAGATGCCTCATGTAAGTGAAATCATGAATATTTGTTTTTCCATGACTTGCTTGTTTCACCTAAAGTCCTCAAGGTTTATTCATGTTGTAGCTTGTGATAGGATTTCTTTCCTTTTTAAGTTTGAATAATCTGTCTGTGTGTCTTTGCATGTGTGTATCACATTTTTGTTTATTTTGGGTTTTTTTAAAAGGATTTTATTTATTCATTTGTCAGAGACAGAGAGAGAGCACAAGCAGGGATAGCAGCAGGCAGAGGGAGAAGCAGATTCCTAGCTGAGCAAGGAGCCTGATTTGGGGCTCAATCCCAGAACCATGGGATCATGACCTAAGCCAAAAGCAGACGCTTAACCAAAAGAGCCACCGAGATGTCCCCATGTTCTGTTTATCCATTCAGCAGTTAGTAGGTGTTTGGGTTGCTTCTGTCTCTTGGCTATTGTGAACAGTGCTGCTGGAACATGATTGTACAAATACCTCTTCAAGATTCTGATTTCAATTTTTTTGTATATACACTCAGAAATGGGATTGCTGGACGCTTGGGTGGCTCAATTGGTTAAGTGGCTGCCTTCAGCTCAGGTCATGATCCTGGAGTCCTGGGTTCGAGTCCCACATCAGGCTCCCTGCTCAGCAGGGAGTCTGCTTCTCCTTCTGACCCTCCCTTTTCTCATGCTCTCTCTCTCTCTCTCATCCTCTCTCAAATAAATAAATAAAATCTTAAAAAAACAAAAGGAAATGGGATTGCTGCATATGATAGTTTTTAATTTTTTGAGGAACCTCCACACTGTTTTCCATAGGAATTGCACCTGTTTACAATCCCAAATGTGCGCTAGGGTTCTAATTCACCCACAACCTCCCTAACACTTACTGTTTTCTATCATTGTTTTTTATAGTAGCCACTATAAGTGTGAGATGATATTTCATTATGGGTTTTTTTTAAAAAAGATTTATGTATCTATTTATTTGAGAGAGAGGGGGAGAGCCTGTGCATGCCAGTGGGGGAGGGGCAGAGGGAAAGATTCTTCAAGCAGACTCCCCACTGAGAGTGGAGCCCAACATGGGGCTCTATCTCACAACCCATGAGATCATGACCTCAGCTGAAACCAAGAGTCAGATGCTCAATGGAATGAGCCACCCAGGTGCCCCTTCATCATGGTTTTGATTCACATTTCTCTAATGATTCATGATGTTGAACATCTTTTAAAATGCCCATTGGCCATCTCGATATCATCTTTAGAGAAATATCTATTCAAGTCCTTTGACCACTTTTAAATTGGGTTGAATTTTTTTGTTGAGTTAGAAGAGATCTTTATATATTCTGGATATTAACCCTTTGTCGGATATATGATTTGTTGGTATTTCTTCCCATTCTGTATCTCACCTTTTCGCTCTGTTGATTGTGTCCTTTGATGTGCAAGTTTTTAAGTTTGATGTAGTCCCATTTGTCTTTTTGCTTTCGTTGTCTGTGCTTTTGGTTTCATATCCAAGCAATCATTGATAAAGTCAAGAGCGTTTCCCCTAAGTTTCCTTCTAGGAGTTTTACAGTTTTAAGTCTTAAGTTTAGATCTTTAGTCAATTTTGAGTTAATTTTTGAATATGGTGTAAGATAAAGGTCCAACTTCATTCTTTTGCATGTGGATATCCAGTTTTTCCATGGCCATTTGTTGAGAGGACTGTCCTCCCCCATCGAGTGGGCTTGGCATCTTTGTCAAACATCATTTGACCATATACACAAGGGTTATTTCTGAGCTTTCTATTCTGTCCCATTGTTCTATTTGTGTTTATGCCAATGCCATATTCTTGATTATTGTGGCTTTGTAATATGTTTTGACATCAAGAAATGTGAGCCCCCAGCTTTGTTCCTTTATTTTTATAATTTTTTTATTATGTTATGTCACCATACTACACATTATTTGTTTTGGATGTAGTGTTCCATGATTCATTGTTTGCGTATAACACCCAGTGCTCCATGCATACGTGCTCTCCTTAATGCCCATCCCTGGGCTTACCCATCCTCCCCCCAACAACCCAGAGTTTGATTCCCAGAGCCCATTGTCTCTAATGGTTTGTCTCCCCCTCTGCTTTATGTCCTCCTTCATTTTCCCCTTCCTTCTTCTAATAACCTTCATGTTATTCCTTATGTTCCACAAATGAGTGAAAATATATGATAATTGACTTTCTCTGCTTGATTCATTTCACTCAGCATAATCTTCTCCAGTCCCATCCACTAATGCAGAAGTTGGGTATTCACCATTTCTGATGGCTGAATAATATTCCCTTGTATATATGGACCACATCTTCTTTATCCATTCATCTGTTGAAAGGCATCTCAGCTCTTTCCACAGTTTGGGTATTGTGGACATTGCTGCTATGAACATTGGGGTACATATGGCCCTTCTTTTCACTATATCTGTATCTTTGGGGTAAATATCCAGAAGTGCAATTTCTGGGTCATAGTGTAGCTCTATTTTTAATTCTTTGAGGAATCTCCACACTGTTTTCCAAAGTGGCTGCACCAATTTGCCTTCCCACCAATGGTGTAAGAGGGTTCCCCTTTCTCCACAACCTCTCCAACATTTGTTGTTTCTTGTCTTGTCAATATTTGCCATTCTAACTGGTATAAGGTGGTATCTCAATGTGGTTTTGATTTGAATTTCCCTGATGGCTAATGATGTTGAACATTTTTTCATGAGTCTGTTAACCATTTGCATCTCTTCTTTGGAGAAATGTCTGTTCATGTCTTCTGCCCATTTTTTGACTTGATTATTTGTTTTTTGAGAGTTGAGTTTGAGAAGTTCTTTATAAATCTTGGATACCAGCCCTTTATCTGTGGTGTCATTTGCAAATATCTTCTCCCATTCCATGGGTTGTCTCTGTTTCGTTAACTGATTTCCTTTGCTGTGTAGAAGCTTTTTATCTTGGTGAAGTCCCAGAAATTCATTTTCACTTTTGTTTCCCTTGCCTTTGGAGACGTGTTTTTTTTTTTTTTTTAAAGATTTTATTTATTTATTTTACAGAGATCACAAGTAGTCAGAGAGGCAGGCGGGGTGGAGGGGGGGGAAGCAGGCTCCTGCTGAGCAGAGAGCCCGATGTGGGGCTCAATCCCAGGACCCTGAGATCATGACCTGAGCCGAAGGCAGAGGCTTAACCACTGAGCCACCCAGGTGCCCCTGGAGACGTGTTTTGAAAGAAGTTGCTGTGGCCAGTGTCAAAGAGGTTGCTGCCTATGGTCTCCTCTAGGATTTTGATGGACTCCTGTCTCACATTGAGGTCTTTCATCCATTTAGAGTTTATCTTTGTGTATGATGTAAGAGAATGGTTGAGTTTTGTTCTTCTGTATATACCCGTCCAACTTTCCCAGCTCCATTTATTGAAGAGACTGTCTTTTTTCCATTGGATATTTTTTTCCTGCTTTGTCAAAGATTAGTTGACCATAGAGTTGAGGGCCCATATCTGGGCTCTCTATTCTGTTCCATTGAAATATGTGTCTGGTTTTGTGCCAGTACTATGATGTCTTGGTGATCACAGCTTTGCAATGTAGCTTGTAATCAGACAACATGATGCCTCCAGCTTTGTTTTTTTCTTTTTCAACATTACCCTGGTGATTCAGGGTCTTTTCTGGTTCCATACAAATTTTAGGATTATTTGTTACAGCACTTCAAAAAATGCCAGTGGTATTTTGATCAGGATGGCATTAAAGTATAGATTACTCTGGGCAGCATAGACATTTTAAAAATGTGGGACGCCTGGGTGGCTCAGTTGGTTAAGCGGCTGCCTTCAGCTCAGGTCATGATCGCAGCATCCTGGGATCGAGTCCCACATCGGGCTCCTTGTTCGGCAGGGAGCCTGCTTCTCCCTCTGCCTCTGCCTGCCATTCTGTCTGCCTGTGCTCGCGCGCTCTCTCTCTCTGATAAATAAATAAATAAAATCTTAAAAAAAAAATGTTCATTCTTCCTATCCATGAAGATGGAATGTTTTCCCATCTTTTTGTGTCTTCTTCAATTTCCTTCATAAGTTTCTGTAGTTTCTAGATATGGATCTTTTACCTCTTTGGTTAGGTTTATACCAAGATATCTTCAGGTTTTGGGTGCTATTATAAATGGAATTGATTCTCTAATTTCTCTTTCTACAGTTACATTGTTAGTGTATAAGTAAGCAACTGATTTCTGTGCATTGCTTTTCTACCCTGCTACATTACTGAATTGCTGTATGCTTTCTAGTAATTTGTGGAGTTTTCCACATAAAGTATTATGTCATCTGCGAAGAGAGAGAGTTTGACTTCTTCTTTGCCAATCTGAATACATTTTATTTCTTTTCATTTTCTGATTGCTGTTGCTAGGACTTCTAGTACTATGTTGAACAACAGTGGTGAGAGTGGGCATCCTTGTCGTGTTTCTGATCTCAATGGGAAGACTGTCAGCTTTTCCCCTTTGAGAATAATATTCACTGTGGACTTTTCATAGATGGTTTTTATGAAATTGAGAAATATTCCCTCTATCCCTACAAAATTTTTTGGGTTAGTCAGGTTTCCTTGAGATTTTATATGAATTTAGAATGTATTTTTCTGTCTCTGTGAAAAATGTCTTTGGTATTTTGATAGGGAGTGCACTGAATTGGTAGATTGCTTTGGATAGAATAGATATCTTTTTTTAAAGATTTTATTTATTTATTTAACAGACAGAGATCACAAGTAGGCAGAGAGGCAGGCAGAGACAAAGGGGAAAGCAGGCTTCCTGTTGAGCAGACAGCCCTATGCGGGGCTTGATCCCAGGATCCCAGGCTCATGACCTGAGCCAAAGGCAGAGGTTTTAACCCACTGAGCCACCCAGGTGCCCCTAGATACCATTTTTTAAAGAAGTATTTATTTATTTTTAGAGTGAGAGAGAACACGAGGGTGGGGGGCAGAGGGAGGAGGAGAGAGAATCCCAAGCAGTCTCTGAGCTGGGCACAGAGACCAACACAGGGCTTGATCTCACAACCTGAGCAGAAACCAAGGGTCGTAAGCTTAACCAACTGCGCCACTCAGACATCCCTAGAATTGATATCTTAATAATATTAAGTCTTCCTATCTGTGATACAAGATCTCTTTCCATTTATTTATCTCCTTTAATTTCTTTCAATAATGTTTTGTAGTTTTCAGGATAGGAGTCTTTCACCTCCTTGGTTAAGTTTAATCTTATGTATTTTCTTCTCATTATTGCTATTATAAATGTAATTATTTTCTTAATTTCCTTTTTGGGTTGTTTATTGTGTTTCCCAAAAATTTTTAAAGTAAGGCAGGAGGTCGATGACCCACTTTTTTTCTTTTATCAATAAAATATAAACTTTCAAAATATCCTCCCCATATATTTTATCCCAAAAAATATTTGCTTTCTTTCTCAATGCTGAACCCCATCATTTTCAACTTGATGGTACAGATGGTTTCTTATTAATTTTGCTTATTATAAAAATGTTTATTATGAGCATTTTCAAAAATATGGAAAAATAGAAAAACGAGTGTAATGATCTTCCATATACACCTTACCTAAACTTGACCATTGTTAACATTTTGCCAGATTAGCTTCATAATTTTTGCCGAAGTATTTACAATAAATTACAGACTGTGACATTTTACCTCATAATACTCCTATATACATATCTAAAAATAAGGACTTTCCTACATAAACCTATACTACAATACCCAACAAAATGAACAAATAATTATTGTATGTCACCTAGTACCCAATCCATATTCGGATTTCTCCAATTGTTGCCATCTCGTCTTTTGCTGTTGGTTTGTCTTAGCCAAGATCCACACAAGGACCACATATTGCATTTGGTTGATAGGTCTCTCAGGTCCCTCTTAATCCAAGACAGCTGGACAGCAGTAAGCTCAGGAATGTGTCTGGACAAGGCTTTTAGCCTGGGGAACCGAAGGGGACACAGAAGGCTGTGTTCATGGCCGAGGGTACTAGGACCTATAATAATACTTCATATCATAAACTCCAAGAGTGATGAAGTGCTTCTGGCTCTAGTGCAGAATTTACTGGCTAAGTCTGGAGCCAAAGACACAGACTTCCAGAAGGTCTGTTGGAATCCTTACCTGATCAGATTTTGTCATCTGACATTGTGAAGCTCAGGGAGATTTAGTGCACACGTTTGCACCTCCGTGTGGCTCAGTGAACATTCCTGATCTCTTTGCAGTGAATTCTGACTATAACCGACTCCCATCAGTGAAATGAGTGAGCCTTGCTCATTTACCCAACCATGAGTGTTTCCTGGCTTTCCGCCAGGCTGAGCCCTCATATGTCATTTGTCAATTCGATTGATAGTTACTTGTCTTCCCAGAATAGGCTCCCAAATTTGAAACGCGTGTCTTGTTTTCAAGGAAAACTGTGTAATTTATCTTCAAGTGAGAAGCTCTTTAACAAACTTGGCCACCAGATCACTCATGAATTCTCATGTTATCAAATGCTTTCCATGGTCATCCTCTTAAACATGTCCTTATTTAGCAAGCGATGTCCACAGAGCCCTTCTGATTTCCCCCGCTCTGCTGCAACACGTGGTCTCCGAAACAATGGTGAATGCAGGTTTTTTTACGGGATGTCCAAAATCCTTACACCAAAATCCTTTCTGTTCCCCTCTCCAAATCAAAATAGATGATCCTGGGTGGCTATAAGTTTTGGTAGCTTTCCTTTTCATCAGACACTGGCTTTATTTGAAAAGCCATTACCACTGAGACTATTCGTCTAGTTCATCTTTCCTTTCATGCTTCATTTTAAAAAAACACCTTCTGCACTTTATTACTGATTGAATCTAACAAGCACGATATTCTGGGACACACACATAAGTAACAGCTCTCTGGACTTCCATCAAACACATTGCAAACTTCCCACCTGTGTCATTTAACATTTTCCAAATCTCCAGGAGTCCTCTACATAATTTCTGACCAAGGACAGCATTTTGATTTTGCTACCAGACTGTTTTCCTATATTCTTTCAATCATTTTTTATTCCAGTAGGATGAGACATTTTACACAACGCCGTGGACCTTTCCATCTTTAAACTCTTAAATAGGAAATATAACAAGTGGCTATTTGCCATGACGTTTCATAAAATTTTGTCAAGTTCTAAAACCCATTTCCCATGATTTTAAAAAACAAAACAATGAGAAAGTAGAGCGTTTGGGATTAGACTCTCCCCCCATCCCCACTCTAGTGTTACTTCATCCTAATTATATCTGCAATGACCCTATTTCCAAGTAAGACAGACCATCTCCTGAGGTTCCAGGGTTTATGACTTCAACATATCTTGGGGGGAAACGCCATCCAGCCCATCACAGAGCTCAAAATAGTTGTTAGAGGAATGATGACTGACTCCCCACACTAATAGCCTTTGTATCTAGAAATGAAATGAACAATGGGAAGTGTTGTTGGAGCAAGAAGATACACAGGAGAGAGCACCATGACTATGCTTTGTGGCGTTGGTACAGAGGATGTCAACCAGAGATATTCTGATCTCTGGCTCTGCCATCAGATTTGGCTTTATTTGCATCTAGCCAGACTGCGTTCTAGCCGCTGTTAAATCAAAATGTGTCCTCGCATGCTCTAGCCAGAAGTGTGCTCTGTGCAGGGCTATTTCCTCCCCCCTGTAGAAATATGTAACTGACGATCAGAGTAAGAGCCCTGTGACACTGCACGGGCAGGGAGTCTCTTCTGGGCCATCCAAGAACAACTACATTATCTTCTGAAGAAGGTTCCTGTTAAATGCATTTGAGTGCTTTCTTTGAAATTCAGTCTCAAGGTTAATCCCTTGAAAGCAGAGGCTGGTGTGGTGCCTGGATGGCTCAGTTGGTTAAGCATCTGCCTTCAGCTCAGGTCTTGATCTCAGGGTCCTGGGATTGAGCCCTGCATTGGACCCCTCATCGGGCTCCCTATTCAGCTACTCCCTCTCCTTTTGCCCCTTTTCCTGCTCATAATCTCCCTCTCTTTGTCTCAAATAAATAAATTAAATCTTAGGGACGCCTGGGTGGCGCAGTTGGTTAAATGACTGCCTCCGGCTCAGGGCGTGATCCTGGAGTCCCGGGATCGAGTCCCACATCAGGCTCCCAGCTCCATGGGGAGTCTGCTTCTCCCTCTGACCTTCTCCTTGCTCATGCTCTCTCTCACTGTCTCTCTCTCTCTCAAATAAATAAAATAAAATCTTAAAATAAAATCAAAAAAATAAATTAATTAATTAATTAAATCTTAAAAAAAAAAAAAGCAGAAGCTGAGACAGGATTCAGGTGCACGATTTATAGAGGGGGACTATCTGGAGAAGGGGGTGAGAGAAGGAGGAGGGGGCAGGGGAAGGAGCTGAGCAGGGCTGTGGCTTCAGCTGGAGTGTGGTGTCAGCCTGTCCACAGGGAGCTCGAGAGTGTGAACCGCACCACATGGTCAGTCTCACCTTAAGGTGAGGGGGCTGTACAGTACCCTGCTGTACTGATTTGTACCCCAAAATCAGTCTTCATTAGCTGTGGGCATCCAGAGAGGGGACAGAGCCTTTCCCAAGGAAGTTCCTAGACAGGTACACTGGCTGGTGAAGGGGCCTGGCATTTCTGTGCATTTGGTGATATGTGGATTGGGAAGAGACAGGATATGTGCCTGGCTATAGTCACTGTTGGGGCTGAACTGTTCCCATCATCACCACCACCAAATTTGTATATTGAGGTCCTAGGATCCAGCATGTAGGTCCTAGGATCCAGAATGTCACTGTATTTGGAGATAGGGTCTTTCAAAAAGTAATTAAGGGGTGCCTGGGTGGCACAGACAGTTAGGCGTCCGACTCTTGGTTTCGGCTCAGGTCAAGATCTGAGTCATGAGATCAAGCCCCATGTCGGCCTCCAAGCTCAGTGGGGGTCTGCTTGAGATTCCCTCACCCTGCTCCTCCTGCTTGTGCATGCTCTCTCTCTTTCTCTCTCCCTCAAATAAATAAATAAAACTTCTTTTAAAAATAAAAAATAAATGAATAAAAAGGTAAATAAGATCAAATGAGGTGCCTGGGTGGGCCTTAATCCATTAAGACTGGCGTCCTTATAAGAGGAAATTGGGACACAGATGCACACAGAGGGAAGGCCATGTGAAGACACGGAGACAGAGGCCTCAGAAGAAACTCCAACGACACTTTGATCTTGGACTTCTAGCCTCCAGAACTGTGAAAAATAAGTAAGTTTCTGGTGCTAAAGGCACCCAGGTCTGTGGTACTTTGTCATGGCAAACTAATAGTCTAATATAGCAAAAAGTCACTGATAGTCATTAACTCTCCAAAAGGCCAGGATGTTTGGTTCACTTGGAAATCTCATCTTCCAATCCTGTTAGAAAACCCCTGACCGTAGTGCATCATTATCCCCAGGGCCCAGAGACCGCCAATAAAAACACATCCATCTAATGCTCTACCTCTGTGGAAACATGGACATTCAGGCATCTCCTTGGTGTATTTTCTTTCCCACCCCCGTACCGGCGGTTGATAACGCCGGGAAGCAGGCTTTGTTTTGCTGAGAATTATAAATGTGAGAGCTTCTGCATTAGGGTGGTTTGAATAACAGTGGGAGAGAAAAGCTATTAGCCCAGGCATATTTGCTGCCTTCTGTTTATAGAACATCTTCGCTCTGTAATGGTGTCAGGGGACATTAAAACGTCATCGGTGGACCAAGGCTTTGTAACAGCACCGTCTTACCCAGCGGCTTGTGGACGGTTGGATTATGAGGGAGAAGTACTCAAATAGCTATTGATCTCTGCTGCGTTGTATGGGGAGAAATATTTAATGCTCTGACTTCACCATCTTCTCCTAAACAATTGCCAATCAGTTGCTTTTTGGTAAGGATTGCTGTCAGTTTGGGTGTATGTTGCTATTTGGAAATAAAGCTACTTTTTTTTTAAAGATTTATTTATTTTAGAGAGAGAGGGAGACAGAGGGAGCATAGACTGGGAGAGGGGCAGAGAATCTCAAGCAGACTCCACACCGTGTGTGGAGCCCAATGTGGGACTTGATCCCACAATTTGAAGATCACAAGCTGAGCCAAAACCAAGAGTCGAATATTTAACTGACTGAGCCACCCAAGCGCCCCTAAAGCTACTTCTTAATGACCTTTTCTATATAGGGATGAAGGCCCCGGAAACCGAAATTCCCACAAAGGCCATTTGGGTTCATTTCCTCTCCCTTCCCCCCACCCTTACAGCGAACAACAATGTTGGTTCCCTGGAGCTTCTTCGGTTTTTATTTCCTCTGTGCACTGACCAGTGAGATACCAACAAAGAGTGAGGAGGCAGGGGAGAGAGATGCCTATCACAAACTAGATCATTCATTTCCCACTTTGACCCTGGACCTGAGCTTCGGAGCTCTGTTACATCCCATGGCTCAGGAACTCTGACATTCAGCCCCAGAACCTGCAGCCAGCCCTCCTGACCGCTCCGTGCTGTTCACGGCTCCATGGATGAAGCCCTCGATCTCAGGCAGCTGCTCACCACGACTTAGATGTAACCCCAACAGCTGATCAGAATCTTCTCCCTGGACTCTGTGAGGAGGGGGGTTGGTTTTGCTCCCCAGGGGACATCTGACAATGTGTGGATTGTCGCTCGCTGTCACAGTGTGGAGAACAGGGGGGTCACTACTCATATCTAGTGGATAAAGGCCAGGGGTGCCCCTACCATACACAGGACAGTCCCTCCCCCCAACACACACACACACACCCCGAAGGATTATCCGGACCAAAATATCAACAGCAGTAACTTTGAGAAACCCTGCTCTAACTACTGTTCACCAGAACCCCCTGCTCCAGCCTTGTATCCTGCCTTGACCTGCATCACCATTTCTGCTGCTGTCAGTCAGTCTACAAACACTCAGCAAGTGCCTTGTCTGAGCCTGGGATTGTACCATTTGCTTTTTTTTTTAAAGATTTTATTTATTTATTTGACAGAGAGAGATCACAAGTAGGCAGAGAGGCAGGCAGAGAGAGAGAGGAGGAAGCAGGCTTCCTGCTGAGCAGAGAGCCCGATGCGGGACTCAATCCCAGGACCTGAGATCATGACCCAAGCCGAAGGCAGCGGCTCAACCCACTGAGCCACCCAGGCGCCCTGTACCATTTGCTTTCAAACATACATGGAACAAGGATAAGGTTTGAAACTGTAGCTTCGCAACTAACAAGGGCAATAATTCAGAGAGTCGTTTCCCTTATAGACAGGGAGGGATGCCTTTCGCCATAGATGGGCTGGGCCAGACGGATGGCTGCTCACCAAGGTGTTGGCGGGGTTCCCTTGTGCACTGCCATCAGCTCTCGGCGGATGAGCTCACTCCCACGTTCGCCGAGTGTCTGACTGTCGGCAGGGGCGGTAAAGGTCTGCTCATCAGAGCATGTGTTGCTCATCTGGCAGTGGGTTCAGTCGCATAGCGGTGGAACTGGGGTTCCCAAGAGCCCCTGGAAAGGGAAGGCTCCACAGGGCTTTTGATGCTTCCGTTTGCGATGCAGAGCAAGTCACATGTCCCAGCCCCATTTCCAGGAGTAAGATATGAACTCCGTCTCTCTCTCTCTTTTTTTTGTTAATATTTTTCTTATTTATATATTAGAGAGAGAGAGAGAGAACATGAGAGGAGAGAGGTCAGCAAGAGAGGCAGACTCCCTGCCAGGCAAGGAGCCCGATGTGGGATTCGATCCCAGGACTCCAGGATCATGACCTGAGCTGAAGGCAGTCGCCCAACCAACTGAGCCACCCAGGCACCCTGAACTCTCTCTCTCTTGATGGGAGGAGCTACAAGGTCGCAGTGCCAAGGTAGGTACAAGGAGAGGAAGAAGTCGAGCTAAAATTGCAATCAGTTCTGCAGTGAGAGTGGCTCCTTAATCTTTCTCTCTGGTTCCTCTCCATGAGAGACTACTGAGTTCTTCCCATTGGTTTAGGTTAAGAACCATTTCTCATTTTCACCTTACTTAATCCTCACCCCAATCCCCTGGGGGTTAGCCAGGCAAGTTTGGTTTTTGTTGTTTCTGTTTTTACTTTATAAACGCAAAACTCGAGTTTCAGAAAGAGTTCTAACCTAAGGTCAAAAGCTAGAAAGTGACAAAATAGACCATAATAATGGCCGTCACATGTTGACTAGGCCACCAGCACTGGCACTGGGTGATGAACTTTCTTAATCCCCACAATAACCCTCTCATGGATCCTGTTTTACAGATGGGTAAAGGGAAGTTCAGAGAAGTTAAGTAACATGTCCCAAGTCACACAGCACGTAGGGTTGGAACTCTGACCTACGAGTTAATGCCAGATTTTTCTGGTGTCAAGGCAAGTTATATCTCAGTGTAACAGCGTCATTATAAAAACACGCTGAGCCCTTGTTGAAGCAGCAGGTAGGTCCATCTCTGTGGTGGGCAGGGCAATGCTGTCATTAGCTGGGGTCATCCCTGCACTAAAAGCAATTCCCCTGCTGTCTAAGCTGATACGGAGGACAATGAAGAGCATATAACCACGGCCAGTGGCGTGTTCTGACAAGACTTAGAGGACACACAGCTGTTTCTTCATGGGGATAGAGGCCCCATGGGTGAGGAGCCTGCCCTCAGGTCTGCTGACCTTGACTAGCACCTCAGCCTAGGTAAACTGTTTTAGTATGAATGACGGAGCCACAGCTAGGGTTGGAAGAGAAGCCACTGAAAGAAGGAGTATTTTTGGGGCGCCTGGGTGGCTCAGTGGGTTAAGCCGCTGCCTTCGGCTCAGGTCATGATCCCAGAGTCTTGGGATCGAGCCCTGCATCTGGCTCTCTGCTCAGCAGGGAGCCTGCTTCCTCCTCTCTCTCTGCCTGCCTCTCTGCCTGTTTGTCATCTCTCTCTGTCAAATAAATAAATAAAAAATCTTTAAAAAAAAAAAAAGGAGTAGTTTTGCTCAAACTATCTGCATCAAGAGGAGAAAGAAAATATTCTTTTTGTTGATGTGTTTTTCTATTTACAAAAAGAATACGGTCAATAAAAACCCTGTGAAAATGCACCAGTAGTATCTTCCCCAAAATTCCAAACCACTCCTCCTTCCAATGTACCCATTATGAATACGGTCATATCCACTTTCCTCGAATTTTTGTATATGTAGCTGATGTGTGTAAGTAACTTAAAGGAATAATACAAGCATGTATCATACATATGGGAGGAATTTACCAACGTGTCTATGATTTTTATTTGCCTAAATAATTTGTCAAAATGAAGACTTTCTGTACATTCTGCCTTGCACCCTGCAATCTGTTGTGAACATTTATCCCTGTATACCAATATTCTTCCAAACGTGACTGTAAGGGCTATGGCATCTGATCACACCTTGATCATCTAGCTGGATCTCAGGGCTGGGTGTTTAGATGGACAGATTTGCAATTAATTGAGTTTGGGAAGTTGTTTTGTTTTGTTTTGCCCCTTATCATTGAGGCAAAGAGATCTGGGGTGGCCAAATGGAGATGAAGATGAGAAGGAAGGGAAAAAACCTCTCTGATCTGTGTTCTCTCCCCGACGTCTCCTTCTCCCGAAATCCCACACAGGGGCCTACGGTCCTTGAGTTAATTAGAAGTGCTTGGGGGAGCACAGAGTGACAGTAGCGCATTACATCTCTAAGGCTCCATGGAGCATGATGTCGCATGGGGTTATGGAATGCATTATTTATTTTCCAATCCACCTGGCCTCCAGGCAGGCAATTCACTATTTCCAGTGTGTCCGTGCTGCTAGTCTAGTGAAGGACATGGAGGCTAACGTCTGTATGCTCGACATTCAGGAAAAATTATAGGCTCAAGTGTGTGCTTGAGGCTGATTGGCAATTTGAGGCTATATGCTAATATTTCAAATAATAATACCCAAAGTCCTCATCATTCCTCTTTAAGAGAGATTCCAGGAAGAAGGAACATTATCTTTTTGTACAATTTGTATCTCTGCTTGTCATTCCTGTGAGTAACAGAGAGCATGCCTTACCGTGAACACTGTGAACCAAAAGAACTTTCCAGCTGTGGCTTTAAGGCTCCTTGGTGGACCTTGAGCTAACTTGTCCTCATGGTGCCAGATGCGATGAGGAAAATACAGTTTTGTTTTGTTTTAAAGATTTTATTTATTTATTTGGCAGAGAGAGATCACAAGTAGGCAGAGAGGCAGGCAGAGAGAGAGAGGAGGAAGCAGGCTCCCTGCTGAGCAGAGAGCCCGATACGGGACTCGATCCCAGGACCCTGAGATCACGACCCGAGCCGAAGGCAGCGGCTCAACCCACTGAGCCACCCAGGCGCCCCGGAAAATACAGTTTTAAAACTGTTTGCAGAGTGAGCAGCAGCTAACACTCAGCGAAGTAAGCAAAATGTGTAGGGTGAGACTTACTGTTTCGCTTAGCCAAGCATCTTGATAGGTAGGGTTGGTAGGGAAGTAAAGATCCCTGTGGGCATTGCCTAGGTGAGAGAAATAAGGATAAAGAACAGTTAAATCACTCTGCATAATGATTTGGGATTTGCTTGCTGAAGCCTGGAGTTAGTGTGGAGAAATGGGAAGGGGAGTTGGGACCAAAGGTGTCCTAGCAATATGGTGGAAGAAAGGGACCATAGAAGGGATGATGAGGGGGCACCTGGGTGGTTCAGTGGGTTAAAGCCTCTGCCTTCAGCTCCGGTCATAATCCCAGGGTCCTGGGATCGAGCCGAACATCAGGATCTCTGCTCAGATGGGAAGCCTGCTTCCCCCTCTGTCTCTGCCTACCTTTCTGCCTACTTGTGATCTCTCTCTCTGTCAAATAAATAAAATCTTTGAAAAAAAAAAAAAGAAAGAAAGAAAGAAAGGATGATGAGACCAGTTCTGCCCCCAATCCCAGAGAAAGGAGGACTCATGGAGGCAGGCACACTGAGAGACAGCAGAAGTTAGGGAACAGTGTCTTAGGGGGTTCCCCAGAAAGTGACCCGAGACAGGATTTGAGTGCTAGTAGATGATTAGGGAGGTGATCCCCTGAAACACTGAAACACTGGTAAGGGGAGTAGGATGAGAGATAGAGAGATGGCAGAAAGTGGCAACAAGCAGAACGCCCCCCTGGGAAACTGGGGCTCAGTCTTCAGGCAGCTCCAGGACAGAGCATAAAACACAACTCAGAGTTAGCCCACCAGCAGGGCAAAGGGACTGGATCATTTATCTGCCAACTCATACACCAGCAGCTAAAGGACGCCTACTCCCCACAACTTTCCACCTCCTCCCTGTGGAGAGAAAAGTCTTATGCAGAAAGGTGCAGGGGCTCACAATGGACTGTAGTCAGTGTGCCCTGTACTGGTGAGAGCCAAGACCTGGGCCAGTCACTGCGGGGGAGGAGGGTCTACAGTAGGCAGCTGAGACTGAGACTCCCCAGAAGGAATCAGGAATTACCCTGGTAGTTCAGTTTTGTTGAAGGTTGACCACATGAAAGTAGAAAATGGGGGGGAAAAAAAAAAAAGGTCTAAAGCTTAGGAGACTAAATTTAGAAGTTAGGAGCCCCAGGATCATCTAGTTCAAACCCATTATTTTATGGGAAACCATAGACCAGAGGACTTCATGTCATTTTGTCCATACAGCTAGACAGAAATAGGGGATTAGGAAGGAGAGGCCAAAACATCTAACCTTTCACATACCTGCATACCTGGGAATCCAGAAGGGACGTGATCCCAGGGGCCATTTGGGATGGTTGCTGATAAATTCATAATGAGCAGTGCTCGGTTCCCACCGTTCATACTTAATCTGTATTGTAGGGCACTGACTATGGCCCAGCCCTGTTTCAGGAGGTTATGATGCAACAGTGAACAAAGTGGGCAAAATCTTTGCCCTCGGGAATCTCATCCTTAAGAGGGAGAGAGAATGAGTAATATGTAGTATGTTAGATCGTGCTGAGCACTATGGAAAAAGAAATATCAGGCAAGAGGACAGGGGAGGTCTGACAGGTGGGCTGAGAAAGCCCACTATGGAGGAGACATTGGCATAAAGATCTGAAGGAGCCATATGGATATCTGGGATAAGGGCAATCCAAACTGAGGAAACAGCAAGTGCAAAGGCCCTGAGGCGGGACGTACTATTCCAGGGGGCCAGTGTGATTGGTACAGAGTACATGAGGAGGAAATGAAGCCAGATCGTATAGACATTGTAAGGACCCTGGCTTTTGCTGAGTGAGAGGAAATCTCCTGTAGGGTTCTGGGAGAGGAGGGATAGGATCTGAGTGGGCTGAGTCACTCTGGCAGCTGTGTTGCTACTAGAATGAAGAAAGAGATAGAGAAAGGGAGATCAGTTAGGAGAGTGGCTCATTCCAAAGTGATAGCAAGGGGCAAGAAGTGATCGGAAGTACATCATTTTCAAGAGAAAGTGTAAGTAGAATGTCATTTGTACCAGAAGTGACACCCTGGATACCCATGCCATAAAACCTACACGGCAAGAAGAGAGCCAGACGTGGACACTGCCTGTGTAAGGTGTGGGCTCGGAGACGTGAGGGGCAGTGTCCAATCACTCAGCTAGTTCCCCACTCCTTCCTCCTCATTCCTTTCCTCATGGCAAAGACCCTCTCTGAACTTTTACCATCTTCCCCATGGAAGGTCCGTTCCGTACGTTGGCCAAAGTGGGAGTGCAGACTGCAACCTTCCTGTTACATTATTCAAGGTGACTAACTCACTCTTCTCACTGGATCTTTAGTTGCAGGGGACTCTGAAGTCTACATGGGCTTGTGACATCCACACCGCTCCAGAAGCTGGTTAAGGCTGTGGACTCTCCGAGGCCCCCACTGGTAGGCTCCTGTGTTTCTCTCCCTTTGTGTGAAGTGGGAATGTGGTTATTTGGTATTTGTTATCACAATTGTTTTGGAGTAAAACAAAGTTGTCTTAAAGACAGCTGACGTGACTTTCCACTCCTTTCCATTCTTTCTCGAGTTAATGGTTAAATGTCCTCAGAAGGATTAGTGTCATTTGGACTGAGATGGGAAGAAACATGGCAGCTCCCAGAACAATTAGGACTTCTCTTCCTGTCGGCACTGAACACCAACCAGTACAGTGCCTTCATGATGCCCAACGGCTGACCTAATGACATATTGCGGCTATAAACCATTCTCTTCTAAACTCACTTTTCCTATGTAGGGCTCCCGTTAACCCATATGCTAACTTGGTACCAATTAGAAACAGATACACCCTCCAGACAGGCTGTAGATTCCTTGTGTCCAGATGTATCCAGATTGGATGTAACTCCTTGCTGGACATTGGAGGCTAGTGAGCGTAGCTGTACTGCCTTTGACCCCCATCAGCCAGCATCCTTATGCAGTATGCTGTCTGCCTTCCAGAATCCAATAGATTGAGCTCCCAGGGGTCAGGTATCAATAAATTAAAGCCAGCTAATTATCTCAATAGTGCCTCCATGAATTTCTGGAAAAGATCGGCCACATCCAGCCCATCCTTTCTCCAAAAGTTGCGTGGGCTACATCCAAGCTGGCTATTTTATTTATTTTTATTTTTATTATTTTATTTATTTATTTTTATTTTTTATTTTTTATTATTTTATTTTTTTAAAGATTTTATTTTATTTATTTGACAGGGAGGGAGAGAGATCACAAGTAGGCAGAGAGGCAGGCAGAGAGAGGGGGTAAGCAGGCTCCCTGCCGAGCAGAGAGCCCAACACGGGGCTCAATCCCAAGATCCTGAGATCACCACCTGGGCCAAAGGCAGACCCCAACCCACTGAGCCACCCAGGCACCCCTAAGCTGGCTATTTTAAAGAACAAAATAGTTGGATGAAATATCAAAAATGCATGGGATATTTTGAAATGGAAGGGTCATGGTCCATTATTTAGCTATTATTCACAATCGGTCATGAGGATCTCACTGCCACAGACCCCAACGGTCTCCTTTGTGTCATGCTTGGAAAGACTATCCGCCTGCCCTCCCAGTCCTGTCCTGAGGTCCTGCAGCCCAGGTCTTCCCTGAAAGCTGTTGTGGCTGAGGACACGAAGGCCCCACCAAAACCCCCTGCGCCCTCAAGGTTCCCAATGTGCCACGGCTTCCTACGCAAGTGCTTGCCACCTGTCGCCTGCGGGGCTGCCTTGGACTGTGGAAAAGTTCTTAGCGCACTGCACAGGGGGTACAGGGTGCTAGAGGATTTGATGCCCCAAGAAGTTCCCCTCAACCGGGGACAAAGCAGGTTGGAGGAACTTCGGCGCCTCCTGGTGGTGCCAACGCCAAAGAACGTGCTCTTCCCAGCCTCACGGGTTCCTGCAGGGGGATGGAGCCCAGCTGCCCCTGGCAGGACCTGCTGGTTAATAACCCCTTCTCGGTCTGCTTCCCACACCACTGCAGGTTTGCCCTGAACGTACTTCCCAATAACCTCCCCGTCTTGGGGTCTGCTCCCGGAGAAGCCCAACCTAAAGCAGCTGCTTAAAGGACTGGCCACGTGGATTCTCCCTTCAGCCCTTCCGGTTCTGCAGGCTCCTGTGTAGACGGGGTGTCATTTTCACAGAGTAACCAAACACACGCAAAGGACAGTCACATCAATCACACTCAGCGGGCAGAAGAAGCAGCACTGTTACTTCTGCAAACCTAATTATGCTGACGCCCACGAAATGCCAGAAAGAGAGAGGCTGTCAAAACAAAGATAGCAGAAACAAACGCACCAAAGCAGCCAGCCCTGGATGGTGCTCTCAGCTCCCAGACGAGCGCAACTTTACCATGAGAAGTTCTGATTTGCAGCATGGGGACAGGCAAAGCGGGAGATGTCCAGGTGTTCCTCCTCTGAAACATCCTTCATGCAGTTAGTGCCTGCTCCCTCGGCTTTCTCCCCCTCCCCACGACCACCTCTGTCCTAGGCTAAGCAGCGAGCCTCTTACCAGGAAACAGTGGCGCCCGGTCCGCAATTATGGGAAAGACTAACCTTTGCCCGCAGCACTAACCTTGGTCATACACCAAGTGATCATAGATGTGCAGTCTGTTTCCTTGCTCTTAATTCTTCACTTTATTTATCGAATTCAAAATCGCTACCTAGGCGGCTAGTACGTTCATCTTCATGCAGCAGGTATTTGATTCTCCGGGTACAGTTTATTTAGACAAGGCAGGGTCCATGCTTGATTCTGCCCCTTTGTTTACACATTCTAGAAAGAGATCTCCTTTTCTAGCATCCTTTGGTAGTGATCCACTGAGCGTAAATATCCTCCTGAACTCATGTATTTAAGCACAATTGATAGGGTTCAATCAACTGCCCTTATTACTCTTACTGACGTTTGGAGTGTCCCATCTTCGGCAGCTTCTTCTTATTGATATGGCCCTATTGTTTTTTATAGCTCCCTGGTATGTTTGCGGCAATAGCTAATGGGCGGGTAGGGAGCCCTTGGTCAGCTTAAAATCCCACATGGCTTAAAATCCCTGGTGGCTCCAGGGAATTCAGTGTGAGCAGCCACTGTGGACGACAGAAATGTTCAAGCGAGGGATGGCTGCCCTCCCCACTAACTCCTTCATCCCCATGGGGCTGTCTCCAGGGCGATATGCAAAGGCCAAGGACACAGATCAGGAAGAGAAGGGAGGAGGGAAACACTGGAATGATAAGAGCTAATATTTATGAAAACGTACCATGTGCCAGAAGCTAGTCTAAGGTCTTCCCAAGACCTAATTCATGTCACCCTCACAACAATGCTGTGGGGTGGGGGCTCCCATTACCCCTGCTTCATAGCTGAGGAAACAAGCACAGAAAGGTTAAAGAACTTGCCCGAAGCTCCCAGGTCACATCAGGTCACACCGGGAAATGATGGATTCAGGAGACAAGGTGGGTCATTCTCCCAGCCATAAAAGAAAAGGCCAGCCACGCCTCCTTTGTGGGTTTGTGAGGGCCTCCACGGCGGGGCTGGGAGCGGGGGGCCGGGGGTTGCAGCACCACGTGGGAATCTGTGCAATGCCCTGATATGCTCAGGCAGCATCCCAGGGAGAATTTCAGATCTAACTGACCTTGGGATGCCCAAGGTCAATAATTTACCTGCTATTGATAACTTCAATTCCCCCTGCCTTCCTTCCCGAGAGCCTCCTGCCTGGTGGGTGCACCAGCCTCTGTGTCCAGCTCTGCTCCTGTCTTTGCTGGAGCGTGGGTGCCAGCTCCTTCCCCTGCCTGCATCCCCCAGAAATTCTCTTCTCAGACCACAGGAGTAGTACCACAAATAAGTTTCTGATGGGTGCGTAGTAGGTACTAGGTGCTGGACAAGTGCTTTGCAGATTTGCTCTATCTCCATTTGATAGAGGAGGAAGCTGAGTGGTTGAGTATTTCCTTCAAGACAACAAAGCTGGTGGCCACTGGACGAGGCTTCCACCCAGAGTCCTCTCACAGCAAAGCCCTGGGCCTCACTGTGACTCACGGCTGCCCTCTGCTGGGCTCATGACAGCACTGCCCCGCTGTGCTGGGCCCCGTGTCACCTAGGCCTCTAGAGTGATTCCATCTGACCCCGAAGTGGTGGCAGCCCTGTGGGGACAGGGTGGGAGGAGGGCAGGGATGGTATTTCTCATTCTCAGAGTGGCAGAGTCACTGACAATGACGAATTGCCTTAGTCCAAACTCTATGTATTGCTTTGTTATGAATCATTGGTGGAATTTGAATAAGGTTACATAACAGTAAAGGGGCCTCATGTCTATAATTTCAAACAGTTTGAAAAAGTGTGTGTGTGTGTGTGTGTGTGTGTGTGTGTGTGTGTGTGTGTGTGTGTGGAGAGAGAGAGAGGGAATAACTCGATAAAACGTTCACATTTGAGGAATTTGGGTGAAGTCTGGAGGGAATTCTTCACACTATTTTTTATATGTCTGAAATTATTTCAAGGGCACCTGGGAGGCTTAGTTGGTTAAGCCACTGATCACTCAGGTCATGATCCCAGGGTCCAGGGATGGAGCCCCACATTGGGCCCCCTGCTCACTGGGGAACCTGCTTCTCTCCTGCCTGCCATTCCCCCTGCTTGTTTGCTCTCTCCCTCTCTCTCCCCCTCTCTGTCAAATAAATTTTTTCTAAAAATCCTTTAAAAAATTATTTCAAATAAAAATGTAAATAATTGTACCTACAGGAAGCCACCAACCACAGCTCTCCTGAGACAGTAGCTGGCAACTGATGGAGTCTGCAGGAAACCACAAAACGATGACCCTCAGGGCTCGTGTTCATGACGATAATCACAAGCACTGCAGCCGGTCCGGAGTACGCGGACCAAGCTTAAGATGAGAGGAAGCAGAAGCTACCTCTTGGACTATAGGTCTTCAGTTCCCAAGGACCCCATGTGCAGCCCCACCAATGCACACAGGTATTCACAACTACAGGGAACGAGAGGGCACCCTCAAAAGGGATAAGCCTGTGTGTGTCCAGACACTGGTTGGCAGAGGGAAGGGGCAGAGGCATTTCTCATAAGGAAGAAGGAAGGGCAGAAAATGGGGAGCTTGGGAAGACAAGGCTGGTGGCAAGGACCGGAGCTACCTGGGGGCACATAGTGAACACTGAGGGTATCTGTGAAGCAAAATAGAAGCAGACCCAGTCTGCGAGATGCGAGATGACGGAATGAGCTCTGGGTGGAGGGGCTGGAAGGCACGTCATTCTACACTGTGGCTGTGGTGCACAACACCATTCCAGCAATTAATCCAGAAGGCTCACCTCCGGGCACCTGCGACTCTCCATTGGAGATGCTGCCCAAGAGGGCACTGACCACCTGCAGGGGGAGAGGGGGTGTCTGACAGGGGACAGACTCCCGGGAGGGAGTTTCAACCACTGGTTCTCAACCTTGGCTGCACATTGGACTCACCTGGGAATTTCTTTAAAACACCCGGATTCTGATGTCATTGGTCTGAGGTGCTGCCTGGGCACTGATGTTCTTTTTCCAGTTGCTCAGGTGATTCCAATGTGCAGCCAAGCTTGAGAATCACTGACTTAGAAAGTACTACCTCCAAGGCTCTTCGAATCTCAGAGAAATCAAGACCACATGAACGAGATCAGAGGGGCCCATTTTTGCTGTAGGAATAACAGCTTCAGTCACCTCAAATAGAAATCTGAATTAACCCTGAACCTAGTCTCGGATGGACACACATTTGACCCTGAAAATGTACTGAGCTTTCTTGTTAAAATTGAGAAGAGGCATGAAGGGAATGGTAACATTATTTTATTCCATTTGACAGCTACTGGGGCTTTGACGGATTTTGGAACTAGCCATGTCTTTTATGGGGAGGAAGTGGCTTGTGATGATGTCACGGTCAGGCCATCAGTCCATTCTCTGGGGCTTTCTACCACAATGGCCTGTCCTCTGAATATCCGAATACAGAAGTCATTCTTCTATTGTTTCCCTCTGCCACCTTCCCCCCAAAGACCAAAAAGTTCATGGCTCCCCTCCTTCTCAAGGAAAAGGCACTCAAGCCTCTAAAATTCTGGTCCCCTACCCAGGAGGAAGTTAGCAACCGCTTCTGCTGTCCGGTGGGGGTGGGGCCACCCAAAGACAAACTTCATCCAAGTCTTTGTCCTGGCCCAAGAGCTGGACTGTCTGAGAATCCCTGAGAAACGAGACCATCTCACTGAAAGCAAGGGCCCTAGCCGAAAAGAAGCAGATTCCTAAGTGCAGAACAATGAACAGAGACCTTGGCCTTGGATCTGAACTCTTCCCCATCAATGGTCTCATCTAGTCTTCTGGTCCAGAATAATCTCCGTATCTTGGCCACCCCCCTGGTTTGGACATCCCCACGTGGGTATTTCACAGGCACATCAGACTTACTGTGTCTAAAACCAAACTCCTGATCTTCTCCCCTGCTCTACCTCCCACCCCAAACCTGTTCTCCCCCAGCCTTCTTCAGCCCCAAACAATGGGGATGCCATTCTCCCAGCTGCCCAGACCAATAGAGCCACAGCCATCCTTCACCCCTCTCCCTTGCCAAGTAGAATCCTCCAGCAAATTCTGAATGATGTTGCTATTTCTCCTTGTACCACCACACCGAGCCACTGTCCTCTGCTGCCTCGGCTGCTGCTGTGTCCCCCTCTCTGGTCCTCCTCCTTTCACCCCTCTGAAATCTGCTCTTAGCACAGCAGTCAAGTGACTTTGAGAACAAACATCAGATCAAATCACTCCTTGGCTCCAAACTCTCCAACAGCTCTCATCTTGCACAAAGTAAAAGCCAGTGGTCTTGCCCTGCATGATAACCCCCAATCTCTGGGACCTCGTTTCCAACCCCTGCTGCTCCCCATTCACCCCACTCCATCCACCACTGCAGCTCCTCGAGGACGTGTCGCATTTTGCTGCGCATCTGCGCGAACACCCTCCCCACACCCTTCAGTGTGCCCAGTTGCCCAAACGTCACCTTGATAGCAAGGTCTTCCTTGATCACCCTATTTAAAATAATCACTCGTGTTCTCCTCTCCTGGCTACGTTTTCTCCAGCTAACTAGCTACTGCCTTTTTCAAGTGTCTGCCACGCTCTCCTGAAATGAACTCCATGAGGACAGAGACTTGGTTGTTGCATCCCAGTGTCCAGACGGGCCGAGCACGGAGCGGGCGCTCCAGGAGCTTGTGCTGAGTGCATGGAGACCATCCAGATCGAAGCACGGGGGCTCTGAGGTGGAAGGACATTAGCAGCAGACTGCACGGGTGCCCACGGGGGACTGAGGCCTCCTCAGAGTGAGCAGATGGACCTCACAGGCCAGGACGACAAGAGCCTTAGCACATGAACAGCACCACATGAGCCCGTGGCTCCCAGTACAAAAGAGGGGCAGGCAGCCAGGGCAAACAACCAATGCTCCGTTTCTCCTTAACCTTGGAAACCCAAGGTTTGGAGTGAGATTTTGTGGGATTTAAAGAAGTAAATGCAGAATTTTTTGCACCTTGACTGTTGGGAAGCAGTTCATCCCAGAAGTCCCCCCATTTAGGGTCCCTGTGGGCAAGAAAGGCAGAGGTCCCTTGCAAAAGGCAAACACTGGAGGTCCCACTGGCCCAAAGTACTAGCCCAGGTGGGGCCGGCCCACTGGGTCCCGGGACTACAGACTCAGGGTGTCCTCCACCACCACCTCCACCAGGCCCACAGTCTTGCTGGGAAAGCAGAGTCTTGGGGTAGGACAGTAAGGTGAGTAGGAGTTAGGCAGGTGGGGGAAACCAGGGGGATAGGAGAAGAGAAAGCTGGCAGGGAAAACAGCACGGGGGCAGGGAGGTAAGAGTGGCTGGGACAAAGCAGGGACATGCACGGAGCAAGGTTGTAAGAGAATAGGGCCCAGGTGTGGGGTCAGAGGTTACAGACTGGGGAACTCACAAACAAGCCTGGACTTGGCCCTCAGGCCGCAGGAGGGCTTCAGCGGAGAAATCTTGCCCCAGATGGAGAGGAAGGGTTGGGACGGCAGAGGTAGCCAGGCTGTGCAGAGCCCGCAGGCAGGCAGGATGAAGGTAGGACGGGCGGGCTGTGCTTACTGACGAGATGGCTCCCAGGTACCAGCCGTGGAACACAACTCTGTGGGACACAACACTGGACTGGGGCACGTGTGGGTCAAGGGCCAGGGTCTGGGTTTGGTCATGCAAAGTCCACATGAAGAGACCTCACAGCCTATGTGGGTTAGGGATGTGCACTTGGGAATCGTGGAGGTGAGAGTGGTCATCGAGCCCACAGGACACAGTTCGGTGCTGGGGACAAGAGAGCCTTGGGCAAAGTGCCCCAGTCTGAGGGACGGACAGGTGGAAGAAGATACTCAGAAAAGTGGCAGAGGAGGAAGAGTTAGGGAAGCAGAAGGAAAGCCAAGAGAGGAGGTTGCGAAGGCCAAGGGCAGAGTGTCTCCAGAAGCAGGCAGGAGTCGGCAGCATTCTGGGAAAGGATGCTGGCTCCACACAAATCACCCCCTTCTCGAGCCAAGCCCGTGTGCGCCTTCAAAAGGCACTCCTCCCCCAGCAGAAACCACGAGCAACACAGAATTTAATAGATGTTTATTTGTGTAACAGGAACATTCAGGTATATAAATAAGGTAAATATTTCCCAATGTACAATATAGGATGTTCTGGAACTGCGCTGAAAAAGCATCTACATGTATTGTTCAACACAGATCAGACAGCACACAAAGGTCAGCTGTGGCGAATACACGCAGACTCTGTGAACCCCCACGTTGGCTAAAGGGCACAGCACACACACACACACACACACACACACACACACACACACACCCCTAACTGTGGAGGCCTTAGGGGCTGTCCGGTGGGCTCCACACGCACCCAAGAGTGGCTCCAAGGTCCCCCGCATCTGAGGGCCAGAAATCAAATGTCAGTACCCGGCTTATCCGTGTGGGTCCACTGAATCGCACCCCCCAGAGGAGGGGCAGAGAAACTGACCTCGAGGGGGCAGGGTACATCCAGGCTAAGCTCTGGGTGGCAGACACAGGCGATGATGGGCCCTAGGTGACTGCCTCACACTCCCCAGTGTGGGTGGGGAGGCCATTTCTGTGTGGGGCATCTTTCCCATTAAACAGATCCTCGGAGCACACAGACCTGAGCGGGTCCACAGCTGCGCCCGACTCACCCAACAACACAGAGCTCCCAGGGCTCCAAGGGGGAGCCTCTTACCTCACCCACTTTGGTTTTCCCTTCCTCTTTTGGAAAATATTAAACATCAATAAAAATTAAAATTTGGTATCAGCATCAGCTCCAGAAGATAATCCATAATCCACGAGCTTTGAATCTTTCTGGATGGGCTTCTGAGCCCTGTTTCTGGTCCCCACACCTATAAAACACAGTGCTGGCCTCTGTCCGCCTGTCCTCAGCTGTGGGGCTCCTGGCCTCTCCTTTGCCCCCACAGCTCCTCAGCGGTCTTCTGGCTGGAAACCCCCCATCTCTGCATCCTGTCCTGACTTGTTCTCTTGGGTCCAAGTCCTTTAGTTTTATCGGCCCTGATGTCTGCTCAGCCCTTTCTCTTTCTAGCCAGGTCCCAGACACCCAGCCAGTGGGACATAAGGTAGCAACACAATGCTCTGTGTATGAAAACGAAGCAGCACACCGAGGACACTCTCAGAAAAACATGTATATACATTCTGTCCACTAGAAAATATTCTTAACTCCCTTCCTATTCTGGCGTTTCCAGGCACCAAGGCAGCAAGCCCAGTCCAGGAACTGAATGGAGGTGAGAAGCAGACGTGTTCTGGGAGCCAAGGACAAAAACAGCAACGGGGATGAGATCAGAGACACAATTTCACTTGGAACAGAATCACAGGTGGCCGGACCACCTAAACCCCTAGAGCACTGTATACAGGAAAAGGCTGCAAGGAGCCAGGCCCTGCCTAATGCCTGGGAGACCAACACAGGGCCATCGACAGCCCAACTGGGTCCGCATCCCCAGTGTTGAGAGGACAACTTCTCTACAGACAGAAAGCAGCCTGCGTCCATCAGCCTCAACAGTAAGGGAAGAAGTGCCAGGCCTGGCAAATGCTGGTCCAGAAGGGCATGAGAACCAGCCAAGATCAGCCTGTCGCAGCAGCTGCTTACTGAACTCTTCCACAACCTTCTCCTGATTTCTGTCATAGCCAGTACTTCATTATTCAACTGAAGGGGAGAAACCATTCTTTAAATACAATGGGCCTTTGAGTCTGGTCTTCTTTCCCCACCAACACCCAGGAAACAGTCCATGTTCAATCGGTAGTTCTGTTATCACTAGTCCATTGGTTTGAGAATTTCATGGATTCTCTGTCAACAAGATTCCTCCAAAGCAAAGAAGCCTCCACCTCACACCCATGCCCTCCCCAAGTCCCCATCTCTATTCAGAAAACCAAGTGAAAAGATTTTTCACACAATCCAGTGCCCATTCCCCTTCATTCATCACACACCCATGTGATCCTTTAAACTAAGCTCGATTCTAGCTAACCCAGACTCCAAGAGAAACACCCCACACCATCTGTCCTCAAGAGGTCACCTGCTTCTAGCCCGTTAGTACTTGTAAGGAAGCTCGAAACACAAGGCCCCTGTCTGGCGATGTGAGGGTGCAGGCAGAGCTTTTAGGCTTTCTGTCACTGCTATAATCTGCCACACAGAAGGCTTCTCTTTTCCCCCACTGAGAGGTCCCCACACACAGGGAACAGCTGCAGGTCCCTGAGCTGTGTGCAAAGGGCAGAGTCCTTGGGCAGAAGAAAACAGGGTCCAGGGTGACTCACAGGCCCTCCCCTCTCATGGAGCAGAGGCACCAATAGGGAGGAAGTAAGGGCCTCCTTCTCCAAGGAAAGTCCACACCAGGGGCAACAGGAAGTGGGCAAGACCTCAAGGAAACCATTCCAACTGAGAGTGGACAATTTCTGACCATCCTCATGGCCATTTACAAGGCCAGCCTGATGAAAGGAAAGAGAAGTGTGATGCACCCAGACGCTGGAGGTGGGTGTTAAGGTTGGATAACTTCTCTCAAAATCTTTTAGACTGTGAACACCCAGGATGCGTGCTGGACAGGTAACAGTGCAGTGACTAAGAACCCAGTCTCTGGCATTACACCAACTAGGTTCAATTTACACGCTGAGTTCAACAAAAATAACTACCATTTACTGAAGGCTTACTATGTGCCAGACACTATGCTAAATGCTTACATGCGTTATCTCCTAAAAATCCTCACAACATTCCCACGAGGGAGGTGCAACTCTCAGACGCCACCAGTTGGAGTTACACCCAGTAACCTGCCCAGACCTAGGGCTATTGGAGCCGCAAGTCTATCTCCTCAGCCACTGAGATCAGCCTGTCATGGTGCCTCAGTTTCCTTACCTATAAAATGGGGATAATACCTAATTAAAGGTTGTTTTCTAGATTAAAAGGGATAAGCCCTTAGTACTATACCTGGCACATATTAAGCACTATGACTATTATTGCAATTATTATTAACAAACACACTGTTGGCATATTACTGGCTCAAGAATAAAAAGGAGCTTCAGCAGAAAGGCATTTGGTGGAGAGAGGGAGGGAACGGGACAGAGTCTTCAAATGGCCAACAGATTTGAAACCCACTGGCCATAAGGTCCTAGATGTCACCTATTCTGCCCCCAGTCTCATAAATCATCCACATGTTCTACAAACCCTAACATTTCAGCATCCAAAGCATACCTCCAAATGGCCCTCACAGCTATGATCTCTTTGCCCTCGAAACAGTCTACATACAAACCAGCGAAAATCTCACTCAGTCAGGAGAGAGCCCCAGGGAAGTATAGCCTCTACCCTTCTGAGAGCCCAGGTAAGTAAGGTCACTGCTGGTCAGCCTGAAAAGGGGAGGGTGGCAGGGCAGAGCCAGGAGGAACAGAAAGACAGGGCCACCATCCAGTGGTACAAGCAGTCAGCAACTGGGACTCCATTCATTACTGAGAAGAGGGCCGCCTTCTGCAAGGACGTGGGTGAGCAGAGTCTGGGACCAAGAGAAGGTGGGCCTAGAAGAGACCTTTCACTCATTATCTCTTGGTCCAAAGGGCAGCACCCTCTGCAGATCAGGCCATCAGATCCTCACCCAACAAGGGAAACCAAGTCAGGTAGTGGGAGTGGCAAATGTTTTCAAAAACTAGAAACTGGGCAACTGTGTGGACAGCAATCGAGGGAAAGAGAAGTTCATTTTGACCATGACAAGGACAGAATAATGAGACTCTGCCCAGGAGTTAGCCCGTCTGCGGGAAGCCAATGGTTTGTTCCAGCTATTCCTTCGGGGTCCCTGCTGCAGACAAGCACAGTGAGTCTGCAAACGGTTTACCGCCCTGTGATGTCTACACAGCCACCTGGACATCCTCCTCTTAGCTCTTCCCACCCACTTTGGTGGGTCCAAGTGAAACCAACCCCCTCCCCACTCTACCTGCTACTCAGCACATCACCGCAATGGGAAAGCAAGGAAGATCGCGACGGTGCCAAAGACACTTCAGACACAAGAAGAGGTTCTGGCAATGATAGACATCTGGTAGAGTAATGAAAAGCTACTTGCTTAGAAATGGACCTGGGCAGGCTCCTTACAGAGCAAGGCCATTGCTGAGTTTTCTGAGCAGTGACGCACTTTGCCCTGAGTCATTCACATCCTGCCCCTGCCATCTCCCATCAACATCAGGGGTGCTCTGGGCCAGCTGCGGATTCACGGACCCTTGGAAGATCTGAACTCAAGGATCCATTCGTATCAGCCTCTAGCCAACTCAGCAACTAGCTTACTCAAATCAGGATCTGTTTAATCTCCTTTAAAATAGGGTATACAGAAAGATTCCAAAAATATGTCAAGTTACAGGAGAAGAAGCCCAGTGGGGAAAAATAAATAAATACCACAAAAATGGCTCCTAAGTCCACCTGTGTATGATGAAATACTACATTTCACCCCTTATAAAAGTGAAAGAGATACTAACTTCAGACATACATTATCGACTTAGGAATACAGAATATAGAAAATACTAAGAGTAAATACATTTTAAATATAATTATACTATAGCTACTAATATGCTCAGAATATGAAATAGGCAAAAAATAATAAACACAAATAAGACCCAGGCTGCCTTAGGGGGTTTCACTCTCAGAAGCAAAACATACATGTGACTTTCTCAATGCTGAGGCAATGCAGTTAAAGGGGTGGCAAGTGCTCATAAGGGGAAAAGACTCGGGTGTCCCCTGAGCAGTCCCCAGGGAGGACACTCTGTAGATGCTCCCTGGTTTCCATGACAACCTTGCTCATCAGCTCCCTCCCTAAGCTCCATCCTGGGGCACAGGTCCACCAGATGCTGAATTCCTGGCACACTGACCACCACTTTCACAAAAGCAAGTGGGGCGAGGGATGAACCCTGTCCTGGTACACAGAGTGCAAGGTAGAGTGAGGCTTGCCTCTGCCACATGACCCTGGGAAAGGCTCCCACTGCTCTGGGCCTCTGCGTCCTCAGCCACAAGGTGCTCGGGACTCCCACCTGAGGCGCCTTAGAGGGCCGCTGTGAGAAAGTGGAAGATTCAGAGCAGAAAACAAAAGTCTCTGAACCAGGACTGCAGGATATTTATGATGCAATAACAAGTGGGAAACATCACACCACACATGGAAGGGAGACACGGAAGTCACAAGGGAGAGCACACAGTTTCTGTCACATTTTATTTCTCACACACAAACAAGTGGATCTGAAGCAAGTTATGCCATTCATGAAGACCTGCACAGGGGTATGTTAAAATAGTCTCTAGCAATCTTGTTTATATGGTGAAATACCTCAATAAATGGAAGAAAGAAAAACACTGTGTATAGACAGAGACACAGGTGGCTTTGCTTGCCTGGCTACTAGGCTAGGAAATTCTTCTTCCTTGACCAGAAAGCATGTGGGGAAAATAGAAGATAAAACCGAAGCTGACCTTCTGGACTTCTTGCGAAGAGCTCTTGTGAACATCCAGCTTCAGTCTCCCAGGACGCCAGAGGCCCCCTCAGCAACCACTGCCTTCCACAAAGGATTGCGCCAGGCACGCCGATCCCAACGATGCCCCTATTCAAGGGCTGCTGGGCCCCAGCCACCAAGACGCCCACTGCAGACCCACAATAAGGTGACAGAGACAACCCCTTCTGTCTCTGGTTTTAGGAACCAAGTCCATTCTTCAATGTGAAAACTAGATTTGTTACTAATAACCTCCACTGTTTAAGATAGGTTGGTGAGATACTGATTCATCTCAAAGACAAGCATTTAGAAACGGCCTGAAAGCTCTTGCTGTTTGTGTGCCGAGGACACAACTCAATACTCACAAGTAGCCTCTGGGGACACGAACCTGCTCAGTCAGAATCACGGAATACTGAATTAAGGGAGTGCTCAGAACACGAGGACCAGAGAGGGATGTGTCCTGCCCAGGGTTACCCGGGCAGAATGGACACCCCACACAAAAACACACTTTGTTTTTATGGGGCCCTCAGCCCTGAACCAGGAAAGCCACATGTTGAAACGGAAGTACAAGGTCAGACGGGGAAAGCTGCTTCAGTGTTGCACTCGTGGGGAGACCCAGGCAGTGACCGTGAGCTGCCATGTCAACGGGGGCCTGCCGCCCTGTGCCCGCACATGGCAGTGAGCTGAGCTGACCGTGAGCTTTCAAGGACGATTGACGGAAACAGAAACAGAATGAGACAGTAGCAGACCAAGGTGCTGAAGCAAGTCACCGCACCCTCATTTGGCAAGGAGAACCAGCATGGCACGGAAGAACTGAACACAGATGGGCACCAGTTCTCTTTCCTATCCTCCCCTGCTTGTTGACCTAACAAAGAATTTGTCTCCCTAAAGTCAACATCACTCCTATCAGAAGGCGGGGGTGGGGTGGGGGGGATCACAGTTTAAAAGAAAAAAGGTCCCTCAATAAAATATGAACCACATTTAAACTGGTCACATTTCATATATATATATATATACGTATGTATGTATATATATATATATAAAGTGTGCATGTAATCTTCAGAACAGTCACACCTCTATACCTCTAATCAGGTTAGGTTTCCAGAGTTGTAAGCAGGATTTTGTGGTTGCAGTGAAGAAGTCATGGTACAACTGAAATCACTGTAAGAACTAAGTGATTTTTAAAACACACACACAGGTACACACTTGCCTTTAGAGTAGTATATACACAACACAGCAGCTACAAGGGCGGTCGGTCAGGCAAAGGGCACGTGAACGAGAAACCCCCTGCTCCCTGCCGAACAGGAGAGCCCCCAGGAGGGATTCAGCAGCAACAAGTCTACAGCACAAACGTGAAGGGCATCGGCCCTGAAAAGACACAGTTAGCCGAACTGCCCAAGAGGAGCCACGTGAGCCGACCACCTAGGGGAAGGGCTCGTGACGGCACGTTCTACCGCATACACTCAAAATATTACAGTGTACTTTTTCGGACTATTATAAATAATTTCTCGTGCTTCCTGAAAAAAAAAATACTGAAGCCTTCTTTCAGTTTGCGATGAAGTAAGGTTAACCCATGTCATAAAGCAGAGCTCACGCCCCACAGGATCTTGCGGGTAGAATGCTTATCTAATTAAACAGTCTTTGTCCCTCCAGACAGAAGGCAACTGTCCCGTCACTCCAGGGCAGGGATTCTCGAGAGGCCCAGGTGAAAGCTCTCCGGAGCGAAGACATCCAAGCCATGCACCTCTTTCCAGCTAGGGGGCAGCTACAAGGGCAGGCTGGGGGAAGGGGGGGGGGCCTGAACTGGTCAGCCACAGATAAACATCCGCTCCCTCCCTGATGGAGCCCGGCAACAGAAACTCTAGCTTGGGAGCAAGAAGCACCAAGCAGATGCAGCCCAGGTGGGCAACACTGTCTTCCAGGTTAAAACTTCTGTTTAAAAAGCCTGGAAGGTCTGACCCCGGTGATTTCTTTCAACTTGTAGTTTACCCACGACCCAAACCATAAGCACATAGACTGTATATACAGATTGTTCTGAAAACCCACAAATAAAAAATGCTCTACAAAAAAAAAAAAAAAAGACAGTGAGTTGAAGCCTTGTCATCGATTGAGTCACACCAGGGGGGCTTTGCCTTGGAGCCTAGCCCCTCGCTCGCTTGCTCCTGCCATCTTGGGCCTGGGGGCGCTACTCATCCTCCACGGCAGCTGTCAGCACCCCCTTGTCGGCCAGGTGAGATCTGAGAGTGTTGAAGATGTGTAGCTGCTGGTCCGGACGCAGGGTCAGGAACTGCTGAATCAGCTTGCTTGGGTTGGGGCCCCTAGAAGAGAATGTGAGGAAACAGCGCTGAGCGGAGGTCCAGCAGTTTCTGGGGCCTGATTATCAAACAGCTGCTATTCCCGCTGGATTCCCTACTTGTGGAGGGCAGGGGGACCCTCAGAGAACCCAGACAGAGTAGCAACTGAAAACCGCATTCATGTTTGGGATGCATTTCCCTCCCACTGATTTGTAGCTACACTTCTAGAATTTCACCACATTCAGAATCACAGCAACTTGGTCCAGATGGAAAGGCACTGTACCTGATAAAACTGGCAATGTACACGTTAACAAAGGTGGCCATCAGGTACTGGCAGTCAAAGCGATCCATGATGCCTCCGTGGCCAGGAATGGTGTTGGCGAAGTCCTGTTACAGGCAGAGGCAAGACTGGTGAACCTGGGGAGGCCAACCCCAAACCCTGGCCTACTCTCCCACCTCGGTGCCCAGCTACTGTCCTGAGTAGCTAAGGGCAACAGAAAGTAAGAAGTATTGGTTCAAATGCTAAGGGTATAATAGGACAGAGTCTTATGATATAATGTTTCTTCTGAAGAAAGATATAAGATATATGAACAAATACACTGAAAATTAAACTACAGCTGACCCTTGAACAACAGGGGTTTGAACCACACAGGTCCACCTATACGTGAATTTTTTTCAGTAAATACAGTACATTGATGTGAATGCATTTTCTCTTCTTTCAAATTTTCTTAATCACATTTTTTTCCCTTTAGCTTACTTTATTGTAAGAATACAGTCTATAATACGTATGATATACAAAATAAGTGTTAATCAACTGTTATCAGTAATTGTTCCGGTCAGCAGTTATATGTGAATTTTCTGCTGCGTGGGAGGATGGGGACAAGAGGGAGGGATCAGTGCCTCTAACCCCTGTGTTGTTCAAGGGTCAACTATGATAATTTTCTTGGAAACAATGTTGTTATTGTTTTTTGGAGAGAGAGAGAGAGAGAGAGAGCGCGCGCGCATGTGGGGAGGGGGCGGCCAAAGAGCAGAGAAAGAATCTTAAGCAGACTCCATGCCCAGTGCCAAGACTGATGTGGGTCTTGATCTCAGGACCTTGAGATCATGACCTGAGCTGAAATCAAGAGTTAGACAACCAAATGAGTCACCCAGGTGCCCCGGAAACAATGTACTTTAAATTTACCAGCCTAAATCCCACCCATGGGTGAAGAGGAGCACGCATTAATAGTCTGGTTTAAATACCAACAGCTTGGTATTTACAGCTCAGTATTTTGAAGGAGAGGGTAGTGGGTGGTGTGGGACAGGAGGAGACCAGGCTGGGAGACAATGAGAGAAACAAAAAAGAGGGTTTTCCTACTTTGATTTTAAAGGCTCGTTTGAATCCACTTGCAAAGAACCCTCCAAAGGGGCCAATGAGCGAGGCGAACGTGGAGAGGGCGATGCTGTGGATCTGGAAGGGGTACATCCAGACTGTTGTCTACGAAGAATAAATGAAATCAGTCAAGATGCCTTGTTAACACAAGTGAGTCTTTATGAAATGAACTCTATTTTCCCTCCAAAAACAAAATTATTAAGAAAACTAGATTTTGTCTGTAGCTCTCTACTGCTCAGACTAATAGAGGACATTCAGTATCATGCATTCAGTCTGTTGCAGTATGATGTTTTAATTGAACTATGTGGAGAAAATCCAGCCTCACACAAATTAAGTGGCTGAAAAAAGGAAGAGTACTTTACCTTATTTTTTTTTAAACATTTTATTTATTTATTTGACAGACAGAGATCACAACTTGGAAGAGAAGCAGGCAGAGAGAGAGGAGGAAGCAGGCTCCCTGCTGAGCAGAGAGACCAATTCGGGGCTCGATCCCAGGACCCTGGGATCATGACCTGAGCCTAAGGCAGAGGCTTTAGCTCACTGAGCCACCAAGGCGCCCCAAGGAAGAGTATTTTAGATAATTATGGGTATTCTTCTCTGACACTACACCAGAACTTGACAAGTGGTAGTTTCTTAAGAATTTGGTGCAGTGTGGAATTTGAAATCCTACAAATGAACTTTCTGTGCTCTTAACATTAAAATCCATTAATATGTCTTGCACTTTGAATGGATCTTTGACCCACACCTGACAGTTGTAACACCACGCACTGGCCATTTAGAAAACGAAAGTTCACCGAATTATGTAAGTCTTCCAAGTGTAGACAGTTTGCTACACATAATGTCAAAACATCGTATGTTAAAATCACTATAAAAATCACACACAAAAAAATCACTGCAGCTCTCATCCACAAAGCTTTAAAGTATCAGGAAGCTGTCAAACTCTGGGGACAGGTACATGCTTTCCAAAATATTAATTTTCACTTGGAATCCAAATTCTATCATCAGTAACAATCACTGTCAGGGGTTTTCCTTGAAGTGACAGGCTCGCTTCATTCATTTTGAAGAAAAATGTTATCAAATACACAAGGCTGAAACACTAGAGTTTGTCAGTTCTTTTCAAGTAAAAAGTATGTCCCTATTAAAAAAAAGCAGCTAGCTCAGCTCATAACCCAAACAGGTACATGCGCACTTTCCTTTAGGTAAGCACCGGACTGCAATATTTAGCAGAAATGTTCTAGGCATAGTTTCCATTTGGGTACACAAGAGTATAGACAGGTATGTATTCAAGGGTCAGAATATAATAAAATGAACCACATTACGTTTTCATCAAAGACATTCTTAAGAGGAGCTGGCTTATTCTAACTGCGAGTGTGTGGCATGAAAAATCCCACGACTTAGTCCAGTTTCCTGCCACTGCCTTCACTTGTGCGAGAGTATCAGCGAGCTTACCCACCAAGGCTTTTGCACCATTCACAGCAAATGTCAACAAAGTAAAAACAGGCAAATAATGTCATATTATTATTATGAAAATAACTGTGACCTCACAGTCCCCCTGAAAGGATCTCAGGGTTCCTTAGGGATCCACAGAGCACAGTTTGAGAACCACTGGTCTACATGAACTGAGGTGAGATGAAAGGTCTCCTTCTGCTCTCACTCTGACCTGACTTGAACGAGTCTCCTCTATCCTGGGCCCTGGCATTGTGGAGGGAGGAAGCTAGGCTTTTTTCTGAGGGAGTGGCAGTGGTGGAGAGAGGGCTCGCTCTCTCTGTAGTCACTACTTAACCAAGGATAGCTTGCCCGATGTGAGTGGCACATACCAAGCCAATGACCGACTGGATCACCTCAGGAATGCTGTACTCCTGCAGACGGAAGAGGTCCGAGGGCTCACAGTCCACAGTGAAGCTGTTGGTGTCATTGTTGTATTCCACGGGGCAGACAAAGCATCTGTACCCGGACATCACATAGGACAGCTGAGGATGAAAAGCAGAGTCAGGCAGAAGAGACAAGGCCCAGCCAGCCCACCCAGGCAGCACACATGGGGCTTGGCTGTCCCCCTCGCAGTGCCTAGGACCCTGCTAACTGTGAGCTGGGCACTAAATCAGAGGTTCATGTTTCCCCACAGGAGTATTTTGCCTGAAATTTGGAAAAGGATTTGAAAACAGGTGCATGGCCTGCTGAGGCTTTACACAGAATTGCCTGAACACCTAGGTCAAAACCCATGAAAGACCTGAAGGAATTTGGGCAAAGAACTACAAGAAGATTCTCCCCATTTAGGGGAGCTATGGTCCTTTTTCCTCAGGATCCCTTAATTTCATTTGAACTGGAGGCAGGACATCAGGGAGTGGTACAGTGAGAGACAGCCAGCCTGGGGGAAGAAGGTGGAGGAGCAATGAAGAAAGGGAATCAGTACTGGAGGACAGCTGGACACCCCTGAAAAAGGAGAGAGGCTGGACTGATGGTCAGAAGCAGGGTTAGGGTGGGAAGATCATCCTCCTCCCACAGGACGCACATGGGAGAGAACCTCGGCCAAAGCGGCAGAGCCCACCTCCCCTCCTACTCTCAGCTGCCAGTCACTCAACCTTGAAATATCAAAAGGGTGGACAAGAACACTACCTGCTGGGCGTCACATGCCTCGGCCCGAGGGGAGTGCAGGTGCACTTGGCCCTGCCCCTCAGCTGCCAAGACCCTGTTTGAGAACTGGCATGGGGCTAGTTACAGAGTGTGCCATACTCACGCCCCTCAGGGGCGAGGTTACCGTGCAGCAGGACAGAGTCCTGGGCCTCAGGAAACAAGCTCTCTAGCCCTGGACAAGCTCTGAGGGAGAGTGGGAGGTCTCTGTCCACTCCCCCACCCAGCAGCGAACCACCACCTACCAGAAGGCCAAACACCACAGTAGCAAAGAAGCCCCCAATGAAGCCTTCCCAGGTCTTCTTCGGGGACAGCTACAGACAGAAAGCAAATTCTTAACAAAGGGCATTTTGATAACTGGCTTTGAGAACAATGATTACTTATTTAAAAACCTTCCTACTATAAGAAACAAAACAAAACAAAAACCCCACCTCATTCTGTTAACCCCCTTCCCTTCTAAAACAACCCCTGCCTGCTCTCTTTGTTCCTGGCCTGATACCCCTCAGTTTCTGTCTGTCCCAGTTTATATATATATATTTTTTTTAATATATTTTTAAAATATATTTTATATTATATATAAAATATAATTAAATGACAACACGCAAATTCCGATCAAAGTCCCAAAAATGTGTCTATATAATCTATAAGATATTTTCTCTGTTAGCTCTTTTTTTCTCTATGAATAGTCGTCTTCCTTTGGCTTTTCTCCTAAAACTAAGTTATTGCCAGCCTTTCTCCAGGACGACATGAAGACATTCATACAAGCTAGACTTCTTCTGCCCCAAGCTGATCTACTCTACGGAAAGGACCACCCTTCCCTCACAGTGGTATTTCATGTGAGGGTGACCCATTTACCTTGATGAGTGGGGTCCGACCGAAGAAGAAACCAAACATATAGGCCATAATGTCATTACAGATCACACAAGAGATGGGGACAATGAACCTAGGGGATAAACCAAAGTGAAAACCAACTCTCCCCAGATGACAATACCTCAGAGGTCTACAAAACAATGCCATTCATCAACTCCAGGAAAAAATAACCCGTAAGTACTTGTCATCCATGAAGGAATAAGCTAGAAAGAAAGAAAATACCAGACAAGCTATACCTAGCACCTGGCACACAGCAGACATTCCAATCTTTACCAAATGGCTCCTGAGTAAATGGAGGTGGGGTTCTATAAAATGTCATGTGTTCCTTTTTTGTTATGAAGTAATATATGCACGTGGTAATACAAATTTGAACTGTAAAGAAGAGAAAGTTTTCCTTGTTTCCCTGTCCCTATCTCCATTCCCCCCAAATAACTACTTTTACTCATTCCTGACTACTTCATGTCTATTTCATAATTTATCTAGGTGAACGGTTTATGACTAGCTCTCAGGAGCACTCCCTCTCCCTAGGGCTACGCTGAGCACAGAATCACAACTCACAGATCTAGCTATCTCTTCGAGCTCCCGCGCCCCCCTCCTCACCTGCTGATCCCCATTATGAAAAAGGAGGCCATTTCCACACTTGTATCCTTCTGCTCTCCTCCCTCTCCACTCCCTGACCATCATGTTTTTCAAATGTCCTCTATTTAAAGTTCTGTATTTAACATAGTATACGTAAATCTCTGACTTCCTTGCCCATCAACTAGAGGCAATATCTTGTTTGTTAAGGGAGCATCTGTATCCTCACAACCCCGCCCATTATTTACTTTGTCCAGGCTTCTTGCACATATCCTCTGCTCTTCATATTTTCTATACCTACAGTTAAATCCTGTAGGTAAAGCTGAAAACCAATAACCAGAGATTTTAATATGATTCACTGTAGAAACAAGTGGCATGTTTGGCCCTAAAGATAAGGACTTATCAGAAGCCATTCTTTAGAATTACCTAACAAAAACTGAAAGGGGAAAATTGCGAGCCTCCCCAGACCATTACTACCATTGTTTTAAACGTAGCAAGACCAGCATTTATATGAGCTAGTCTCTGTTCCAAGCACTTTACATATATTTACTAATTTATTCCTCAGGAGGTGAATATTACTATACCCTCATTCTGAGATCTGGAAACAGAGCACAGTTTGGGGTCTTAAGCACAACACTTCAGTACCTCTTATATAAATGAGGATATGCCTTCGCCTTTCACCAAAATCATCTGGCTTTCTCAGCCTGCTGATTTCCATAAATGTTGATAGATTTCCTACTGAAACCATTGCATTTCTGGAATAAAATCTACTAAGTAATGAGTACATGGTGCTTTTGACACATTGCCGGATTCTATTTGCCAATATTTACAATGGTTTATCTGTAATCATTAAAGAAATCAGTTTAACATTCTTCTTTCTGCCTCCCCAAGCTTATCAGCTTTAGTATGAAGGGGTAGATAAAACTCTGCTCTTATCATTGGTTGTTTTCTTCCCAGGTATGGATTCTTAGGTAATTTTCAAAGATCTTTAACAGTTAATGATCTTTTCAAGTTTTCTTCTTCATGACTATTGGTAGTTTACATTTTACCAGATCACAACATTTTCCTTTAGTTTTTTAAATCTGTTGCTATAGGGTTGCATTGTCTTTGATTCTTTAATTATCCATGTACTTGTTAGTCTAGAATATCAGTTCTTAAAGTATAGGTCCTGACCAGCAGCATCACCTGGGAATGTACTAGTGATTCAAATTCTCATTACTGAATCTGCTGAGGCCTCAGGAGTGAGGCCCAGTGATCTGTGTTGTAACCAGCCCCTGCATGGGATTTTGACGTAGCTCAAGGTGAGAACCCCTGGCTTAGAAGGTAAGCAGGGATTCTCAGTCTACCTGGACATGAGAAAAACCCACAAAATAAAAGGGAAATCTCCCTCCCTGACATCACTCACCAGATCATTCCTTCGAATAGGTTGTGGATAACAAGATGTGACTGAGTTACAACAATCAGTAATGTTACATGGGTCCAGCCAAACTGCAGAAGAAAATCAAGAATACATTTGACCTACCTGTTACCTTGAAAGGAACTTCAAATAACAGTCAATAACAAATACAAACTGCTGAACTACAACAACAACAGAACAGGTAGAAAATATGTCTGCTTCTCTACCTGTCTTATTGGAAGTAAAAAGGTACAGAACAGGCATTTGGGATTAACGTTGCCCCCAGCTACAATTACCACCAAAAGTAGGGACCACAGGGCCCACCAGTGAACAAGTCCTTCTATGTTCTGAAAGCCTGGGTACATCTCATTTTCTCCATAAATGTTGAGTGCTGGGATGCCTGGGTGGCTAAGTCGGTTAAGTACCTGCTTTTGGCTCAGGTCATGATTTCAGGGTCCTGTGATGGAGCCCCATGTCAGGCTCCCTGCTCAGTGGATGGGGACTCTCCTTGTCCTTCTCCCTCTGCTGCCTCTCTTTCGCTCTCTCAAGTAAATAAATAAAATCTTAAGAAAATGTTACTTAGGACCCTTGCTTAGGCCCCTCAGTGAGGGGCTGCTTCCAAGTTGAGGGAGTGATGTAGCAGGTAGAGTATCTGTGGGCATTGCCTAAAGCTTCACCTTGAGCCACACTTGGATGCCACCTACAGGTTCTAGTGGAGAGGCTGCTGGAGGTGTACGTTAACAGTGATTGGGTCTAGGTGGATGTAGAGCAGGGTAACTTAAATAGGAGATATCCCTTCATGCTCTAGGTTCTATGCACACAAAACAGACTGTGTTCCAGAGTTTTGATCTGTCACAGAAAGCATAGAGGCCTTGTGAGTTTCTGTAGAACTTCACTTAAGCCAAGAATTCACACACACACACACACACACACACACACACACACACACACATCTCGCTTACCATGTAGAACTGCAGTCGATAATGCTTCTTGACCAGACTCAGTACAAACATGCAGAACCCTAGTTTGAGAAGGAGAAAGGGCAAAATGAATCACACTCTGCATTATCTTTGTCCTAATCATTTCCTTTAGATGTGTTAAACGGTCTTCTGGCCAATTTCTTTGCAGCAGTTAAGCAATGCACAATTCCAAAGCCCAGGGGGAATAAACCTAGCTATTCCAGTAAGTGTCAGAAGCAAAAACAGACTCCTTCAAGACAATCAAAGGAAGGCAATATTTTTTTTAAATCTTGCAGACTACACTCAATTTAAAATACTGTTCACCAGAGAGGAACATTTTGATCCTGGAGCAGGGGTCAAATAACAAAGGTTAGACCAGACACCAGTTTTCACAAATAAAATCTTACTGAAACACAGCCATACCTGTTTGTTTACATATTATCTGGGGTTCTCCTTTCATGCTCCAGGGCAGAACAGAAGGGTTGCAACAAAGAGCCTATGGGCCCCAAAGCCTAAAAATTATCTAGACCTTTAAGAAAAAGTTTGCTGGGGGAACCTGGGTGGCTCAGTGGGGTTTGCTGGGTGGCTCTGCCTTCGACTCGGGTCATGATCTCAGGGTCTTAGGATCAAGCCCCGCATTGGGCTCTATGCTCAGCAGGGAGCCTGTTTCCCCACCCCCATCTGCCTCTCTGCCTATTTGTGATCTCTCTATCAAATAAATAATAAATAAAAATCTTAAAAAAAAATTTTTTTAAAAGAAAAAGCTTGCTGACCCCTGTCCTAAATTATAGGTTTGGCTAAGGGGGGGCAGATCTCCCTAGCATGGAGTCAGGGCCTTGCATCTCTCACACTGACCCACATGGTGGCAAAATAAAAATAAAAATGAATATAAACCTTAAGGCCCCTACACTCCTTCAGGAAGGAGAGAAACACTTACCCAGAAGAGTGGCTGGGCACCTCAAACACAGCCCTACCCAGAAGACAACACATGGCTATTCCAGACCCCTGGCCTCCCGCTACGGGAGGCTACTCTCGGGGCCTGAGGCACACTCTCGGACTATGCTCATCAGCAACAGACCCCCTTGGCGGTGGATTTTCTATTTTAATGGCCAGGGGCCATTCATGGAGCCAAGTATTGCTATCAAGCTCATCAAAAATAGGTCAGACTGAAATTTAGGTCAGAACAAATTTCTCCTGTGCCTCAAACTGGCTTTGAGGGCAACTATGAAAAACACGAGCATTAACACTTAACTCTCTAGTAGTACTGAGTTTAGATTGACACAGCACCCTTCTGTTTGTGAACTTTTAATGCATCTGATCAAATCCTCACAGTGCGTCTGCTGTTTTAGCTCCAGAGGACAAGAGACCCAAAGACTAAGCCCCAGCTCCTCCGAAGTCACAAAGTCTTTTTAAACCCAGTTGGGTAAAATCTCCACCACACTGCAGTGTCTCTCACGCAGCTTCTCAGGTGACTCCCCTAAAGACAGCTGCTGGGTTTTATACCCAAATTCCTGGGTGGTTTTTGTTTTGATCTCACCGCAGAATCTCTGCCAACAGGGGAGTCAGGACTGGACCGTGCTATGCTGCCCTCCCACAGAGGCTGGGACACAAGGACAGGTGGCCATGACTGCAGTCCCCACAGCCACACAAGGCCCTCAGTCCCACTTCTTAGTCAAGAGCTGCTATGACTCAGATTTAAGGCAGGGTCCTCAGCTCTGCAGCCTTGCACCGTCAAGCTTAACATCATCAAGACTGTGCAGGCACCAAGAAGTGCCCCAACCTCTACTCAGCAAACACAAACCAGACAAACCCAAGAACTGGTGAACCGCTGAATGCCTACCTATTAGGTAGAGAGTAAAGGAAATGAACCGGTGGTATTTACTGAGAATCCGCAAAGGCTCCTCTCTCTGGACCAGAGTGAAGAAGTAATCCGTCACTGTCTCACCATAGAAGAAGTAATTTACACACAGTAGAAAGTACCTGTAAAAGAAGACAGGTCACTGCTGTGGGGAGCACCTGTGGCCTCTCCTTTCCGGTGAGGCTGCCAGCAAAAACTCAGAGCAGCAGCCCGCGCGACCCCGACACCCTGCACCACCCATGGCAGCTTGCTGAGAACAAGCCAACCATGGTTCCCTGTTCACTGGGAACCCTGTGGCTGGGAAGTCCATCTGGAAATCTGTGGCAGCTTTCACTCACTCTCCATTTGTCACAAACTTGGGACTCAGCTTTTGCCCCTTTTGCAAAGTTACCATGCCTAATCTAAGAACACTCCCACCGCAGGAGGACCTTCCAGAGCGTGGCTCATCCTGCTTCCCTATCCTATTTCCTCTCTTCCAGGAACCCCGCACACCTATCACAGTGGTTTACTCTGGCTTTGCCACCATCCGCTTCATTCCTGTCTCCCACAGCCTGGGACATCCACTTCACTCACCCCATTTTGTCACTCGTTGCTCAAATACCATTGTCTTCATAAAAGCCTTGTACAACCTAACATGGTCTCTGCCTCCCCCATGTCTATTTCTATAGTATGTAGTATTTGGTCATTTCACTAAGCAATTAATTATTCTCGGTCTCAGAGTATCTGCCTCCCTGAAGCCTATCTCTGACACATCAGCCTTTCACCAGCATTAACTCTTCATGTGTGTATAACCTGCTTCCTCTACTGGAGCTCTGGGCAGGGGGCAGCCATGGCTCATATACCTTTAAAGCCTCGGCGGTGCTTCAGAGTATGGGAGCAAGCAGGCCTACTCCAAATACTCAGCCAGGTTCCTGAGGTAGGAAAGAGAGTGGAGGACTTCTCTCTGCCATGTTCTGTCTTTCTTTTTCTTTCTTTCTTTTTTTTTTTTTTTTTAATTGTGAAAGTTCAAGAACTCTCATATTGGATTTGTCTTCTGTTACATGAAAAACACTCCCTTTGGTCAGTGACCACAATCGAAAGTCAGACACCCTGAGTGTGTGGACAAAATTTAAAATGCCGCTTGCCAGCTCTAGAAGAGCCATGAAGAGACCTACACTTGAACCTGGGTGGCAGGCACAGGCCTGTGTGGAGACCATGAGGCAGCTTGCATGGCTGGCTGGTGGGGAAGCATCTCTAGGAAGGATGTGTCCAGCCCAAGTCTGTGCACGTCAGCTCCCTTGGTCATGACCACGTTGCTGGGGCATGAAACACTCCTTTCAGGCTGCTAAGTCATGGAACCAACCCTTGCATCCCAACACAGAAGGTGAGAAGGGTCCATATTTGCCCCAAGTCCTCTCGGCACCACGCAGAGCTCTGCTCACGTGTCCCACAAGGACAGTATGGCCAATACAGCAGAGTTTCAGATCAGAAAGGGACCTCACACATCACCTGGGCTATAGGCTTTGATCCTGTTTCTGCTTGAAGGCAGCTGAGCCCTTTCCTATGACAGAGGAACCAGAGCTTCTCTGAGGAGCCCAGATCCTCTGTATTCAGGGTCACTCCTGCCCACCTGGCCCCTAAGGCACTTCTGTCCAAGGAATGAGGGTTCCAAAGCCAACAGACTCAGTCTCAACCATCTGTCTCAAGGACAAGGAAACCAAGTTCCAGAGACAGCAACACCAGCACAGACAACCTACAGAGGACTCTCATGGGATGCCGGGACATCAGAGCATAAAAAATATGCTGGTCTAGAGGTGGGGGCCGCTGTGCAACATCTGATAAATCCAAATACCAAGGCAAACGTGCTCACAGACGCAGTCATGTAGAAGACTCCAGACCCCAGACAACTACAAAACACTCCCCACAGGCCAGCCACATAAAATACTTGGATCTTAAAGGGGCTATCTGAGTGAGAGGCCATCACTCCCCTCTATCCACCATGACTGTAAACACCTATAACAAAACGCTCGTCATCCAAATCCGTTCAGGGCCCCTGTGGGGCTAGAGGGCTTACCAGCTGAGGGTTCTGAACCAGGGCAGGTCATAGGAGTGGTAGACGTTGTAGCCAATAGTGATAATCTCATGGAAACACTTAATCTGAACACACATCACCTACAAGATAGAAAATAATCAGAGTACTTGCTAATTCCCCAGTTCTTACCATTTTTGGAAACAGAAACGCACAGAGAGGTCATGGGCCTTGAAGAAAAACTATCATATTTAAGAATGTCAGTCCTACAGTGACTCTGCTCTCCTCCTCCTTTCCCACTTACTCTGCACCCCCTTGGCAGTGCAGTCCTTTGTGTCCCACAGACTAGATCCAAGAAATAGGCACCTCTGAAGCTTCAATTAACTTTTTATTTTTGTACTTCCCTGGACTCCATCAATCTCTTCCCCCTTTTGACTTTGAATGGAAATACCTGAAAATCCCCAACTGCTTTGCTCAGCAGTCAGCCACTAGTCATCTGACCCTGTCCGTGCCAGCAGGAAGACTAAGAGAGCAGTGCTGTGGACTGGGATTTTTTAAATCAAAGTCCTAAGCCCCACAGTGAGGCCCCAGGGAAACAAGAAACAAAACGGAGAGTCACATAGAGTCACAGCCAGGGTCACTGGCTAATCAAACGGCTGAAATAATAGTATCAACTTTTAAAATGAAGAGATATCTTTAACTACACACAACTGGCTGATGCCAACAGCCCTCCAGTTGGCTCCTGGAAGGGGAGCAGTGACAGTTCTAAGGCAGATGTGGTCTGAGGACCCAGGACTCCCACTGATTCTCAGAACCAACCCAATACCCTACACTTAAGATGATGGAGCCACAGGAAAAACTGAAGGCAAAACCAAAAAGCATGCAAAGTGGCACTTACAATGATCATTAAAACCATTGGTCCCAGGTAAATGATGATGAAGAAAAATGCAATCATGGCCAAAGTCAGGATGCCTCTCACCCACCAGTTCTTCCATCTAAGAGGAGAAGGAGAAAACATGTTAGGAGCCAGGAAAGAAGCAAAGCACAAAGTCAAGGGGGATTGCTCTTTCTGGAAGGAGAGATCAATCCCTTCCTACAGCGTACCTCCTTCCCGTTGACAGAGGTACTAGCCACATGCGGGCAAAAGCAGGGCCAACAGCCATCACCTCACCCACACCAAACTCAGCAGGTGCTCCACGGTGTACAGAAAAATACTCCCAGCTTACTATCTTAACAAACGAATCTGGCAAAAGTCCCAAGGGAAATGTGGTGCCCACTTCTATATTTACTTGGATGGCTTCTAGGGCTCTCTATTTATTTATTTGTCAGAGATAGAGGGAGAGAGAGCAAGTGAGCACAGGCAGACAGAAAGGCAGGCAGAGGCAGAGGGAGAAGCAGGCTCCCTGCCGAGCAAGGAGCCTCTAGGGCTCTCTATCCAAAGAAAAACAATGCACATTTTTCCAGCAGCAAAATCCTGCATCACTCTGCCCCTGTATCTTTATAGTATGAACAACATTCAACAACAGTAATAACAATCACAAAGATGCATCTGGCACTTTTATAAGGACTCAGCATATATTAATGCATTTAAGCCTCAACACTACTAACCCTTCCAGATAGGAAATGGATATACACAAATCATATAGCTGTGACGTGGTCCAACCGAGATTTGAATCCTAGAAGTCTGACTCCAGAACCCAAGCCCTTGACCATTGCACGACACCACCTTTCAAAGAGACACATGGGTGCAAGACACATAGCAACATCTTCAGATAATGTTTTGAGGTCTTAAAGTTTGCGTTTTTTAATCTGCCCACATAGCCAGTGTTGGAGGACCAGAGTCTCAAGGGACTAATAATTTAGCTCTGGATTCACCCGAGTTGAGATTTCTCAATTCTTCTGGGTGAATTTATGGAATGTCCACAATGGATGTGTGTGGGAGAGGGAAAACTAAACTTTGACCTAGAAACTTGGGCTCCTCTGTGAAAAGCAGCCTGTTGATTAGTCACAAACCCTTCACAAGTTATCAGCAACCTTGCCTGCCACTACCCCTTTGTCCACACTTTCCTCCTCCTCAGACTTCTGTCCCTCCCGGCCCCACCGAAGCACCCTTCAAAGGCCAAATCCTTCTAGGCTGTGCTCATAGCTGCCATCAAGCACAAGGTTTCATTCAGAGGAGGCCTGAGCAGAAGCAGGGAGACGGTGGCCACTGCCTCCGGGCAGGCCAAGCCTGTACACTTTGATAGCCATGGGCTCACGTCCCATGACCACAGGCTGCCTGAGGGCTCTGGGTTTTCCACAGCACTCGGACCTGAGGCGAGGCCCCTGCAAGCATCTGTATCATGAAGCCAGGTTATACCTTGAAGACAAATTGGAAAGGGCCCTGTTGAGGACCTCTGGGGTATCATCTACAGACGTTGATAAAGGAGCAGTCTCCGCTCGGCTCTCACTGTCTGAAGCAGTCTCTCCATCTATCTTCACTTCTGACTCCAATTCCTACACAGCAGAAAAACAGGATGAGGAGAAGGTCAAAAATGAGAAGTACATGCCCGTCATAAGAGATCTGTGGGAAAAGACCCCCCAACAAGGCTCGAGGACCTAGCACAGCCAGGTGACAGAGCAGATGGGACTCAGAGCAATCCCGACACTCTTCTGACATGTGCCGAGGGGGCCGACTCTGCTGGAAGCGAAGCACGCATCTGCCATGGGGGACTGAGGAACAGCCACTATCTGCTCAATTCCCCCCTGCCCTCCCAGGGGCAGGGGAGGGAACAGTCTGGAGGAGGGGGAAAGGGATTCTTTTGTATCCAAAAGGGGAGGCAGGCCTGAATTTCAGCAGGACCTCATTCCTGACCCTGCCCTTGCTGCCAGGTTTACTGCCAAGGAGGGTTTGGCCGTGGGGACCCAGAAAGACACATCCACCTCTAAAACCTCTCCACCAACACCTAAATCATGCAGCAAAGTCCCTGCTCTCCCACAACATGCTGTGGACCCTTAGTGCCCCCAGAGTGGCCAGTGGCTCTGGCCAGGCTCTCAGAGAAAAGCCAGGTGTGCAGGCTGTCATCCCCCCCCCCCTCCCCGCTAAATGCCCCAAAGTCCGCTGTGTTACTTCCAGACTCCACAGGAGCACCCCATGAGGATGCCAGCCCTAGGCAGTGTGGAAAACACACCATACTGCTTACTAGAGTCTTGGCTTCACCAGGACTGGGGTGCCACTGTCCTTTCCCAGCCACACAGCCCCAGGCACCAGAGGACCCTGCCATGTCACCCACAGAGTTGCCATCTGGGCTCCGGCCATGTCAGAAACTCACCCTGCTTGCCAGCCCCCCCACGAGGGGAGCAGAGTCATGCCAGCAATGGTTCTCTATCCAAAGTACCAAGAGCAGGCTGCTCTGAATCCTAGGGACCTTACTACTCGGAGCATTTATCTTACAAGAATTTAGAACCACTGCTGTTGGGAAGAGATGGAAAAGAAGTCAAATCACTTCAAATTAGAGTCGAACAACATTGCTTCGATTTGCAGAGTTCTCAACAGCTGTAAGATTGTTTTCCATACCTGTTGTGAGCCACAGAGTCATTCTGAAAAGAAGGGAAAGGAGACAGGAAGATCCTTATCTGAGCAAGTTCAATGGTGGGCCCCAAATCTCCTATTAACCCAGGTCTTCTGACTTCTCCATGTTCATCCCACTACATTTCCTTTTATTTAAGCATCTTGGAATCTACTGGGTTTTTTTTGACACCTGACACTTTATTAGTAAGGAAACTGGGTTTGGTGAGGGGGTGGGGCTGGGATGGACAAGAAGTGCCCATCTCAGGGGATTTTCCTGGACCACAGGCATTCCTCTACACAGAGTTCGAGGAAATACCATCGTGAATGAATTCCCCAGAGGACAGCACTGTGACTGCCAGGCAGCAGAGAGGGGAGGGGCACCCTAGCACAGCTGGGCCCCTGGGACAGCAGGTCTTCGAAATCAGGCTGGACGTCAATGGCTGGAAAGCAGGGCCTGGACTGCACACAGACATGCCATCTGGGCCCACCAGGAGGTTCCAGGCGACATCGTTGCGGCAGACTGGAGACCGTGTGAAGTGGGGGTCAGTCATGAAGGCAGTGGTGTAGTCATTGGGGCCAGGCAGAGCAGGAAGGTGAAGAGGAGGTGCACCTGCATACCCTTCACCTCGCACTTCTCAAAAAAGGATGAGGGTGGGCTCGAACCCGCCACTGGGTCAGAGGTCCTTGAGGGAATTCAGGATGTCTTCATTCCTGATATCCTCCTGACGCTAGACAGCTAGCACAAGAAGCTGCTACAGCGTGTTCACCCGGGTAGGGTGTGGACCACTGCCTCGGAGCAATGGCACGTTCCCGATGAGCAGACCTTAGCCCGCAGGGAGCGGCAGGGCACCCAGGCTTCCCGGCTCGCCAGGGGCCAGCGCACCCCGAGTGTGGAGGTAGGGGCCATAGCCGCGAAGATGGGATTGTGGAGGTCAGGCTGGGGACCCCATTTTACTTTTCGGCAAGAAGTTCACTATGAAGTAAGCTAGAAATGGCAAACAGGCAAACACCACATCTTCAAAGATTTTGTTATATAGGTTTGTGAAAACAGAAAACAGTCACTTAAGTTTAATTTGAATTTCCCCAAGAAGTATATGAAATCGAGCACCATTTCATGTTTACTGGTTTTTTGGATATCTTCTTCTGTAAAGTGTCTATCAAGTCATTGATCATTTTTCTACCGAGTTTCCTGCCCTCCTTTGGATTTGTAGGAGCGTCTCAGACATTCCAGCCTCAAGTACCCTGTGTCACTGTGTTCTCCCAGCCTTCTCTAACCCGATCACTTCTTCTCTTAACCTTCTCATTCTGGGTGCTGGCCACAATGCAGACTGATGGCGATATTTTTGTACTTGTCTGTTGTTCCCTCAAGACAAGGACCACCTTTTCCTCTTCACCTACCCATGCCTGATACAGAGCAAAATGCTCACAAATGGATGGGAAAATAATGGAGAGAGGAAGCCAGGAATTAATTCCAGGTATGGTAAAGAGCTACCCAGCCCCTGCCCTCAGGGAAACAGCTCTTTCTAAACTACACTAAAACCGAGGGCTTTAACTAGTGTAAGACCGCTAATAAGAGGCAGCTGGCTTTGGTGAAGGACCTATCCAGATGACCTTATCAGCAGGATGTGAGGCAAGAGCCTTAGCTTCTAATGACATGGTCACTGTTCCTTACGCTGCCACAGCAGTGCGAGGGGGCTCTGGACAAGTCCACGCAAGTGTCTCCATGCTGCACAGTCCTCACCTTATCAAACAGGCCCAGAAAGATCCTCCTTCCTAAAGAGATACTGCCAAACTCCCACGGCCCCTCCCCCCACCCCCACCCCCACCCCATGGCTCTGTCCTAATCCGGCACTGAAAGGTTCTGAACCACAGCAATGCCTCTGGAATCATCCCTCTCCAGTTAGAGTGAACGAAGACTGAGGCATTCAGAAAAGCTTTCCCTTCCTTATATTAACATAAACACCCACACCCCAGTGGCAAGCATCAGCACAGGAATGATGCTGCAGATTATCTAAATCTGACCCCTAACCTGAGGAGCTTCAGCATGTGACCTCCTGGGCCGCATCAAGGCCTCCCACAGATGCTCACCAGGAGCATCAGGAAGCCACAGGGGCTGGGCTGGAGTCCAGCACGGGAGAGAGCCTGTATCCAGCCACAAGCGCATGTGCACACACACACACACACGCACGCACGCACGCATGCATGCATGCCCCAGCACAAGGTTATTTTTAACTTATCCATCCGTCGTCAAGGAGATTCACAAAGGCTGCTGGTTTCCCTAGGCGAGGAAGGGCAGGAAGGAGCCCAGGCAGAGCGCCCACAGGGGAGGGGAAGTGAGCTCCAGCTCCGTGCTGAGCCTCTCTGGTCCTTCCACATCCTTTGATGAGCATTCGCCCAGCACTGTGTCCTGCAAGATCATCCTGACTCCTGTCCTTCCTTGCGAGAAGGGCTGAGGGGTACTGGGGTATCCAGGGCAGAAAGCAGTACAAGAGTTAGTGCTCTATCTATAATTCTAGATGCTATAAGGGGTGCTTGGGGGGTGCAGTCAGATAAGCAGCCGACTCTTGATTTTGGCTCAGGTCATGATCTCAAAGTCCTGGGATTGAGCCCTGCTCGATGCAGGGGCTAAGAAATGAAGTTAAGAAATAAAGCTAAGAAATGAAGTTAACACCCTAAAGGAACAAGCCTGAAAGAGGGTTAACTTTCTAGGTTTTACCTGCCTCATAAGCAAGTAACCCCAGGACCCATGCGTGATGCAGGTCACTGAATCAGCATCTCCAGAACCCTTACTGGTGGCACCTTCTGAGCAGGAGACCAGCACCCACCCAGACAACCACTCCCTCACAAGCTGCAATAGGACCCAGCAAGGAGGAAGGGCAAATCCCTGTGCAAGGGGCAAGGGCATAGCCCAAAAAACATGGATGGGGAGCAGGCAAGACAGCCAGCTCTCTGGGCTCCTGACCCCCAGTTCCCCACCTCAACCCCTTGGTGTAGATGTCACAAGAGAACAGGCCAAGGGAATAAAAAGCGAAGAGAACTTGGAGGCTTATGGTGTTCGGGCTCCTTTCCACCCCGTGGGAAAAGGCCTTTCGCTCAGACCTTAGGGACTTCCTCTTTGGCTGCTTATGCCTGAGTAAAAGCAGCCAAGTCCAGGAGGCAACTTCCATTACGGGCAGGGATGCCGAGGGGCCAGGGACCTGGCCCAAGTTCTTGCCCAGCAGCAAGGTGGCACATGCCAGACCAAGAGTCGGAGGTGCTAGAGGTACACTGGTGCGCTCCTCCAGGGGATGACAAGATCGGCAGATGCAGAGGATGACCTCCTGCAGGAGGAGGTAGCGGCCAGTCTGGAAGAGCAGGGCCCAGGCTCTAGCTCTGACGCTCACTACACTCCCCCAAGGCCTCAGATCTCTTGGTGTTCCCAGGGAAGAAAGGATCCCTTATCTTATCTGGAATGATCCAAATGCCACAGCAATGGAAGTCTGTGAAAACGATAAAGAGGCAGAAGAGCAACGCCGCCACCCACAGCCCTCAGTATCCTGACCAGGGCACATAGGACAGCAACACAGAGCCTTAACCCCTCCACCCCCTGCCACCAGGCAACCTGGGCACCCTTCCCAAGGAGGGTGGCATGGGCAGAATGGTGTCTGGCAGGACCTGCTGGGGCCCAAGTGCTCACCAGTTACGTGAGCTCAGCATCGCCCTGTCCCGCTTCCTCTTCCATGCCTTCCATTCATCCAGTACGCAGCCCCCCAACTCAAAAGTAACCCACTTCCCAAAGCTACTGACACATAAAGGCAGCGGCCCATACTAGTGCTCTCTGAAGTGGGAGGTGTGCAACACAATCCACTGAAGTGTGGGAAGAAATGTTACAACTAACTTCTATTTTTCTCCTTTGTATTTTCTTTCCTGTGCATACTTTATAATGGGCCTACCAGTACACGTACATAACTCCCTAAGTCTGTGCCAGCTGGGCACAGGGCTAAAGCATCACATACACGTCAGACTCGGCGGTATCTCAGTGGCCATGGGCTCCCTGCTTCCCACTGTGCTGAGCAGTGCCTGGAACAGAGCAGGCACCCAAGGACTTGGTGACCTAATGAGTTAATGAGAATTCTACTTGACCTACCACAGACCAAAGCATCAGACTGCATGGAGAGAGTGACAGAACCCACTGTGATCTCTAGCTCACATGCCACCACCCATGCCCCTGCCTCCCCAGTGGCCCTCACAGCGGGACCAGACTAGTCCAGTCCCACTCCATCCCCCTACCTGTCGGGAGGGTAGCAAGGAAAAACCGCTTTGCTGCTTTAAACTGTCTCAGCCCAGCTTCCAGGCAGCCCCTCCCTTTTCAACCCAAAGGCCCAGATCAGAGGCTAGTAGAGCACAGACTCTCAGAGATTCTATCTCCATCAACAACCATCCTCCACAGTCCCTTAGTCATTCCCCAAGGGGCCTCGTGCGGTTGTAAACAGGAAACAAAAGAAATTTCAAAATAAAGAAAAAAGCTCCCTTCTGGGCCTTCCTGGTCCACTTAGACCCTGAAGGGAAAGCAGAAAGTCTGATAATGGACAGAGGGAATATCATGGGTACCAAGGCTCACAGGAGGCCTGCTGACATCTTTGGAGGAACTCTTTCTAGGAAAGGCTTCCCCTTCCAGCCTTCCAGGGCCCCTGCCCAGAAGCCAACCCTAGCCCTGACCTGAGGCTCAAAACAGCACAGCACAGAAACTTTCCTTCAGTGCAAGCAAGAGAAGGCAATGAGAGAGGGCCAGAGAAAACAGCAGGTGGGAAGGGAAGCTCCCTGCAGTTGAGGTCTGGCTTTTCCTGGCCTGGGGATGGACCTGCACTCATAGAGCTCATTTTCACTGTTATTTTCTGGGTAGAAAACCCTACCTCTTCCCACTCCTTCCTAATTCCCAGTGCTTCCTGAAGGACTGCCTTGAGCTTATGAAAGCTTACGAGGCAGCATCCTTTTGGGGCTCCCTTCTGGTCATCATTGGTGTCAGGGTACACCCTCTGACCTTATTGTTTCTCAAGACTCCACAGTGACACCCCCAAGTGGTTGACGGTCAGAACTTGTGCAAAAAAAAGTGTGGCTGTGGCCAGGCTACACAGGAGCCCTTGGCGTTGTATCTACCAGACTCTGGGCAGAAGGTACTCACCCTATCCCATACCCCATTTCCTTACCAGATGCCAACTCAGTTTTCTACCTTGCTAAAGAAAACATATTAATATTCTGTTCCTGTTTGCCCATAAGGGGCAAAAAACTAGGGAAAAAAAATAAGTGATAGCAACCACTAGGCTCTTCCCTCTCTTTTTCACTTTCAGGGAAATTTCATTAAGAGGTATGCTCAGGGCACTGGCTGGTTCTGCTTCCAACAACTCGGCCCTTTCCACTGGCAGTGCATTCAAATTCATAAGTTTCATTTACTCGGTGAATTATGGAATTCACACAAACTATGTTTTGCGCCGCTTCAGATGCAAATCACAAACCTTATCCTGGAAGAAAGTCATCAGGCTGAGCCTAACCCTGCTGCTAAATATTGGGCTTGCCATCTTCTTAAACCCTGTGGGAGCTGCCAAGCAATCCACTCCCCCACTTACAGACATATCCCCAGGAGAGAAATCGCCAGAAACGGGCTTATCTTTAATAAGAGCATCAGAGACCTAAGTGTCCCTCTTACTAAGAAAGTCAAGTATGGGTGGGGTGTGTGTGTGTGTGTGTGTGTGTAGTGTTAGGAATAGCAAATATTTCTAGCTTTTTCTAATGTTAATCCCATTTGCCAAGTTTACTTCTTTAGACAAAAGGTCAAGGAAGAGAAGTCCTACTCTGAAAGTTCACAGTCATCTGCAATATGGCCATACCCCTGTCCTCTAAAAGGCTCCAATCAATATGACCCACAGAAAATGTGCTCAACTACTTCAAATGGACTGCTTCACCTACGTCCACAGGTGTCTGCACTCCACACCAAAGGGTTCCAGAGAAAGGACATGAAAGATGCAGGTGTGCGAGACTCAGCTTTTAAAAACCTGACCCAGAAAGAAAAATCTGATACTGTCACTCCCTGTCCTGAACTCCCTCTGGAGCAGCCCAGTCTAAATGGAGGCAATTTGCCTCTAGTGATCTGAAGGATAGATAGCTACAGGATAGGTCCACACTTGTTTCAATCGTGTTCCAGGCACTCTGAGATAAGGGTCTTGTTTACCTTCCCAGCTTCATTCCTCACAACCATTCTGAAGTACAATCAGTTCCTAGAACAGGCTGTACTTTGTCACCTTCAGGGCTTTTGTTCATTCTGTTCCTACCTCGAACAGTCTTTGCACATCACTTCTACGGACACCCATCTCTCTCTTTTCTGGCCAATTTTAATTTACCCTTCAAATCTTGGCTAAAAGATCCCTTTCTCTCCAAGGCTTTCCCAACTCCCTGTGTGCCCCAGTGACCTCCTAACATTTCTTAAGAGGACACCCCACACTGCACAGACTCCTGCTGTTGACTGCCTCACCACAATACATCCAGCATCTGGCATGGGACCCACAACAGAGAAGACAGTTAAGCAGGTCTTACCACATATGCTTAAGGGGACTCAGCCAATCACTCCAAGAGGATCCAGGGTGTACTGAATTGGCAGAAAGCTGAGTGACTTAGCAACTCATTTTCTGTGCTCTTAACAAGTACTGTTGTACTTGAGGGGGCGGCTGGGTGGCTTAGTTAGTTGAGCGTCTGACTCTTGATTTTGGCTGGGGTCATGATCTCAGGGTCGGGGGATCCAAGCCTGTGTAGGGCTCCATGCTCAGTGGAGAGTCTGCTTGAGGATTCTCTCCCTCTGTCCCTCCCCCAAGTTGTGTGCATGTGGCCAACTGTGTACCTGCTCACTCTCTCTCAGGTAAATCTTTATTTTTTTTAAGATTTTATTCACTTACTTAAGAAAGAGAGTGAGTGAGAGAAAGAGCTCTAGTGAGAAGAGGGACAGAGGGAAAAGTGGTAAGTCCCATGCAAGGGTCGATTACAGGACCATGGCTTCTTCAAGACATGAGCCAAAGGAGATTCTTAAGTAACTGAGCCATTCAGTACCCCTAAATAAATCTTTAAAACAAAACAAGTACTACATGAAGCATCACAGGGTTGAAGCCCATGGTCTCACTATCTATCTTCTTTCTTTGTCATAAAAGCCCTGATTTTTAGCTGGGCTTAGAATCAAGACTACGTTTTCCAACTCTGGCCAGTGAGTTATTAGCACAGATGCTGTGTACAATCCTACCCTTCTTCTTTCATGCTGACTAGAATGCAGACTGCCTCGCTGGGGCTCCAGCAACAAATTAGGAGGTGAAATCCACCTCTTATGAATGACTAAGCAACAAGACGGAATGAGCTGACAACGAGGAAAGAATAGCTATGGAGGATGACTGTTTAATAGGACAAACACAGTAAAAGGGCCTGCGCTGCTTATTACATGAGAGAGAAGAGCACTTCTATTCTGGGGTTTCAGTCATTTGTGGCCAAACACATCCTAAATGCTATCGGGGATGCAAAAAGCCCAGGATTTGCAATAAAGGTATTTCTGAGAACAGTTCAGTAACAGAAGAAGAAGCTGTCTGAATGTAAGGCTTTCAAATTCACACACAGGACTGGGTCCCAACCTCCTCGAAAATGCCAGTCTCATACATAAAACCAAGAGTGTGGATGACAGAGAATGAACAGGAATTCTCCTTTCTCCCAACACCCTCTCCCACCTTTCCCACTCAACCTCCCTCTGGAGTAAATGCATCCATTACTAATAGAAGAACCATACAACTCTTAACTGGTATCCATCATCACAAGACATTATTTCGTTCAGGTCAGAGATGACCAAAGGTGGAAAAATGGCCTCTGTCTCCCAGGAGGCTCTGCCCAAGGTTCTGTCCTGAGGAGATCACTTGTTTTTCCACTGTCTTACAGAGTCAGAGCACAAAATACTAGAAGCCCTGCTGGAATCCGATAGGTCCTCTTACTTTCTGTTCCCTAGTCATGGATCTTTATTGAACATTTAAGGAAAAACGAGTCTTCAGCCTTGCTGAGGGAGAAAGCAACTTAAAAAAAAAGTTTCCTCTTTATTAGAGAAAGACTCTTTCAAAGAGAATATATCAAATACTATTCAAAAAGGGCCCCTGGGTGGCTCAGTGGGTTAAAGCCTCTGCCTTTGGCTAAGGTCATGATCCCAGGGTCCTGGGAGCAAGCCCCACATTGAGCTCTCTGCTCAGTGGGGAGCCTGCTTCCCCTTCTCTCTGCCTGTTGCTCTGCCTACTTGTGATCTCTGTCAAATAAATAAATAAAATCTTAAAAAAAAAAATACTACCCAAAAATCTAGTAAGATGAAAAAGAAAGATATATTTGCAATCCCAAAAATGGGCTCAACTGTGCTCCTTAGACCTCTGCCACAAAGTGAAACCAAGACCAGCTGCTGAGGTCCATATCTGACAAGCCCCTAAATCATAAATTGCCATCTGGTACCTGCCTCAGTTTCCCTCATCTCCAACAGTGCTTACTACAAAGGTGACAAGGTAAGTGGGCATGAGAGCTGATGTCCCTGTGTTTTGTGCCCCAACCTCCCCTGCCCTTGTAAGTGGGCAAGCACCCTAAGCTGTTTTATAGCATTGGAATATTGTCACTTTTTTGGTACTCCTGATTCATAACTAATAGTCATGGAAATACATGCTAATCAAATAGATTTCCTCTCCATTGGGGGAAAAAAAATTTAACAGTGTTCTCAATCTCAGAATTGTTGTATTGACTATAGATGAAATTATGAAAGCAACAAAGTGAAATGGCTTTTGTGATAAATCATTAAGGATGCACGGGAAAACAAGAAAGCCATTTAAGAAATAAAAGACTCCTGATCCCCAAAGATGGGATAATTTGAGTGTTAAAAGACTAAATGTGATTTAAACACAAGTACATGAAAATCTGTGAGTTCATAATGATAACTGTAAGAAGCCACACTGGCCACCTTTGAAGGCTGCTGGGACACTAGATCATCTTTTGAAAATCAATAATTAAAAGGAAAGAGTCCTTAGCGTGCCCTCACCACATAATGGGTATGAGGAAATTGATTAAACTATTCTGTGTTTGAAAAGCTCCTTTAATAAAAAGTTTAGAAGGGAAAAAAGGTGCAGGGGCGGGAGCTGCCTGGTCTGCTGAAGGGCAAGGGATTATGAGATTCCTCAACAGAGAAAAACCAACATGGCCTCAGTGTGATGCCCCAGGCTTTCAGAACTAAAAGAAACATGAAATTTCTAACACGTTTAGAAATAAAACAGCCTCAGTGCTGCCAAACTGGATGGACTTTCCAGTGTTCATCTTGTACCTCTTGGCAATGTTAGATCTGGTTGACGACTTCCTCCTTGAAACATTCCTCTCTCAGCTTCCACGATACACACTTTCCAGGTTCTCATCTTATCTGATTGCTCTGTCTCAGTCTCTGTGCTATTTTCCCTCTCCAAGACCTCTAAATGCTGGGCTCTTCTGGTCAGATTCTAAACCCCCTACATTCTCTCCCTAATTATCATCATCCAGCCCTTCGGTTTTAATTACCAATTCCACCAACCTCAATCCCTCCTCCAGTGGCAGACACAACTACTGTTTCCAAATACTTAACGACACCTCCACCAGAAAGGTCTCATAGGCATCTCAAACCTAACTATCTAAACAAAACTACAGATGTTGCCCACAAAACTGGTAATCCTGAGGGCTCACCATGCCAACAGGTTTGACACCACAATCTGTATCCTGTATAAGCCAGAAACTTGGGAGTGATGCTTAATTCCTCTCCCCTCATCTTCCCCCAGGTACCAGACACTATAGGTGGCTCCCTCCAAAAATCCATTCCACTCTTCCTAGATGGCACACAGTAGTCTGTGCAAACTAATTATTTTAATTCCATCTCCTTTGTCACAGCAACAATTTCCTGAAGAGGCATTTTTATCCCCAGCCAAAGCCATGATTGTTTTAGAGTAGGCACTTAGCCTAAGATGGTACAATCAAAATATAGCTCTAGAATCTGATAAAAAGGCCATGGGGGAGACACTTGAGCTCTCTCTCCCTCACTAGCATGAGGAAAAAGGAAATCAGGTGCTACTAGCCCTGGCATGCACCTCCATGACAGCCTAAGGATGACCAACACCTGAAAGGCAAGGACAGAGAATGGTTTAAGCCAATCAATTTCATGATTATTTGCAACTAGATTTGCAAATTATTTGCAAATGCAAGTCCTGTTGAATCCACAGCCAAAATATATCAAATCTATCCCTTTTATCTCAGCAATGACTAGGCTCATTCCAGCCCCATCATCTCTCATCTACAATGAATTCCTAATTGCTCCCTCCAGCCTCCCTTCTCCTCAGAGCCAGCAGTCTTTCTAAAACTCGTATCACTTTGTGAAAATTAAAGAAAGGACACCTTGTTCACAATGAAGTCAGGAGGCCAGCAGGGGAAGCTCTCATGCCCTACCACTCCTAGTCAAGTGCAGACCCAACAGGAAGACACTATCTTTCAAGTCAGTAGGTCAAGTCACTACTACTTTACTATCTCAGCAGGAGGAAGAAAGGTTCTTTTTCTTCCCTGGTAACAGCCCAGCCAATGAGAGACAGTCCCAACCCAGCCAATGAAAAGCTACTATTCCAGTTTACTCCCATGGACTTTTTGTTTGAAACAGCCTTGCCACCTTCCCCCATTCTCCTCCATGGTAGACCATTCTTCTTTGTTCTGTTAACTTGCCCATGGTTTTGGAAGTAGTTTTCTTGTTTCAGATTACAAGTCTCTGTTATTTCCCAGCAAACCCACTTTTGCTGGTAACATGACTTTTATCTTTAATGTTAACATTAGTTGTGGTAGGAAGTGGGACCCAGGAAAGATCCCTCAAAACTCCAAGGCTGGTGAGCAAACAGGTACCAGTACCCATAGAGCCAAATGGGTTCACTGCTTTCTCAACGACCCTGGAGTGTGAAGGTTAAGTTTTTTCCTGGATTTTAAGCTCTACTTTGTGTCCAAGCTCTTTATTTGAAATCTATCTTAAGGTCTTGTTTCTTATGAGAGTACTCTTTTGCCCTTCAGTCTGACTCCATTTCAGAGACAGACTTCCTATTGGAACTGTCCTGGCCTTGGGCCTGATTGCTTCTCGAACCAGGCTCTTCCTGTTTAAACTGTGCTTTCAGGCATTTTCTCCTTGCTTTAGAGAAAAACCTCTAAGATATGGGATCCCAGTCATCAGAATGCTTTGAAAGTGCCCCCCTTTCTGGGACCCTCACTGGTTTTATATTTAAAAACTATGGCCCCTCCACATGCACATTTATAACCAAATAGAAAGACTTAGTGAAAAGTACTTTAGAGCACCAATAGCTATTATGGGGAACTTTCGATCTCCCCAAACTTGTTTGTCTCAAATTAAATTAGAAAGCTGTGGCTCCTTAAATGAGAGACAGAGAGAGACCTGAATGGGATGCCCATTTTAATTGATACCTTGACGGATCCAAACGTTTTCAGGATTCAAAGATTGCCTCTGTGCAAAACACTATTTCTAAATTAACTGAGCCAAGCAAATCATGGAAAGAAGACTAAACAGCTTCTAAGTCTTCTTTTTCTAACTAAATGGACCAACTTAAACAAAAGTAATTTAAAACTTTAGTGGCCATTATAGAGAACTTTCAATCTCCCCAAACTTACTTTCTCAAAACTGAATTGGGCAGCCATGGCTCTAAAATTGTTAAAACTGAATATGATTTTGGGATTTGGGGATTTTGAAGCTTCCAAACGTTACCAAGAATCTAAAAACGCCTCTTCTAGACTAATGGAAGCAAGCAAAGGAGAAAAGGGGGCTTCTGAAGCCTCTTTTTTCCTTTCCTGTTTTCTATCTCCAATTTATCTGGTATTCAGTTCCTACCTTCGCTACATCACCCCCCCCTTTGTATACTGACCCTTTCACAGAACTTCCCTTTTCCTCTGAACTTCTCCCCACTCCCTCCTTCCCTGAATGTAATAAAACCTGCCACTTTAAAGTTAAGTTTTGGGATGCGTGGGTGGCTCAGTTGTTAATATTCTGCCTTCAGTATGGGTCATGATTCCAGGGTCCTGGGATCAAGCCCCACATCGGGCTCTCTGCTTGGTGGGAAGCCTGCTTCTCCCTCTTCCACTCCCCCTGCTTGTGTTCCCTCTCTCACCATCTCTTTCTGTCAAATAAATAAATCTTTTAAAAAATTAAAAAAAAAAAATTTAAGTCTTTGGATCCAAATAAATCCCAAATCTCTTACGTTCCCTGGACCAAAGTCAGACTGTGAGCCAGAGTTAAAATTTCCTAAAGTGACTCAGGATCCATGTTCGCTGAAGAATTTAACATAGGAAAATAAACAAATTGGAAAAAAAAAAAATTCTGAAAACCAAAACCAAAAAAAAAAAAAAAAAAAAAAGAATTTAACATAGTTTTCCAACTTACCACCCCAGTTTCTAAGATTGGTATCAGCCAGGCCATGCACTCGTTGGGGAGGACCACGCCAAACGCGGGATGAAATTAGCCCCATGAGAACATCCTAAAACATTTAGAGAAACAAACCCCTAACTTTGGCAAGATCCTAGAACGCTCACTGGAAATCTCCATCAGGCAATTACAGTAGCTTTTCCTAAGCCTGTTGACTGAAACAGAATTCAGATTTGCACACAACAGCCTGATGACCTGGTCGTAACTACTAAAACCAAAGCCAAAGTGTCTCCGGGGAAGATTCTAGTCTTCCTTTAGAGAATCCACCTGGGTAGCATTTAGCTCTCATTTACTAACAGGTTGAACCAGGATTTTTTAGTTGAAGGAGCAGCATGGAATGGGTAACTGTGTCTACTCCACATTTAGCTAGCTTGGCAAACCAGCTCACTCACACCCACAAGGGCCACCTGAAAGACCAGTAAAACTCTTGATTTTCAACCCTGGCCAATGACAGCCCCTAAACAGACCAAAACCCCTTGGTTTCTGCCATAGGTGCAAAGGGCCAGGGCAATGGGAAAAAAGACTGTTACAAACTTAAGTATTCCAGGAGCCTTCAGCCCTCTTGCCAGCCTTTCCAATATCCTCCTAATTCCCAGCAACAAAGCTCCAAGGACTTATAGGGGCTCTTCCCAGTCCCCACTCTTAATTGGCCTGAAGAAACCACTCTCCAGACTGAGAATAAATCTTTGTCTTACTGACTCCATAGCTACATTCTCCGTATGCAACGCCAGTCCTGGAGAGCAGGTCCTGCAGGCATCAGAGCATGAAAACAGCCCAAATAGAGTGGGGGGGGGGGCGCGGGGGGGGGGTCTCTCATAAACCTCAAAGGTTCCTGTCTCTGCACCTTACCTTCTCGGTTAGACCCTTGGAGAGATTCCCACCCTTTTCTCCTTAGTTTCTCCATCCCATTCATTCATGGGGCAAGATTTCTTAGGAAAGTATTATGCCAGAATTTCTCCCGAAAGAAGGAAATAAGTTTAGAATCAAAATTGCCAGCCAGGTGGATTAAATGAGCCTTCAGCCTCTTCTGTTTGCTCCATCTCTGATGGCATGATAGGGGAGTCTGGGGACACGGCGCATTTGTCCCCATCGGGTCAGCTGCCACCCTCTTTATGGGCAGATTCCTCAACTGATACTGGCAAGATTCACAGCATGCCTCCCACCAAGATTCAAACAGATCCCTCGCCACCTCTCCCCAGAACAAATGCCCTATAAATAAAGAAGCCCTTTAAGGAATCAAGCCCAGGGTAGGAGACCACAGACTCAGGGCCTTATCATCCCCTGTACTAGGCCCTGGGAGCCCCTACTTTACCTGTGAGAAGACCCCTGGCCAGGATGGAGGCTAGTCCAGGACCTCAGAGCAATAAATAACATTATCCCTGGGCGCCCTGTTGTTCTCAACCCCCACACACTGATGTCCTTTCCCACTAAAAGCAAATCCTCCTTCCCTGCAATTGTTCTATATAGTGCACTTTTAGTATTCCGGTTCATAAGGACAGTATCTTCTTGCTTTCACCTGGGAAGAACAGTAATAAACCTGGACAGTAATGCTCCGGGTTATACAGGCAGACCTTCTTAACTCCTTATAAACCTTAAAAGCTGATTTGGAGGATATAAAGTTTTCTGCAGGCTCTAGTTGGTTATAATATGTATATGATTTGCTTCTCTGCTCCCTTTCTCAAATCTCTTCACAGGAGACAACACTCATCTGCTAAAACTTTTGGCCTTAGGGGCACCTGGCTGGCTCAATGGATGGAGCATATGACTCTTGATTTTGGGGTTGTGAGTTCAAGCCCCATACTGGGTATAGAAATTACTTAAAAATCTTTAAAAACAAACAAACAAGGAAAAACAACAACCACTTTGGGCCTTAAAGGGACATAAAGTCTCCCTCTCTCCCTCCCTCTCTCTTTCTACATATATATGTTCCCCCCTCCCCCGCCAGTTTGCTCAAACTCAGGTTCCATATTTAGGGCATCTGATCTGGAAACAAGAACTACTTTTGCATCCAGACAGAACTCCTCATGACTGCTTAATACAGACAGATTACCTTTTGGATTTCAATGACATTTATAGGAAACTCCTATAACCAAAGCAAATTTTTCATGGTTGGCTGACTGTTTTTATTTATAGGATGAAAATGGTAAATATCATGCTGGGTACACTAGTGTGACTCCTTTGAAGTCACTGAGGCAGCACCTTTACCTTTAGCTACTTCAGCCCAAAAGAGTTACTTGAGCTTAGCCCAGGGCAAAACAGTAAATATTTATACTGATAGCTGCTATGCCTTTGGGGTAACTCATGATTTGGAATGTTACAGAAACAACTAGGTATCCCTACCTCCAATGGGACAAAAATAAATATGGCTTCTATGTCCAAAATTTATTAGATGCCATACTTTTGTTGGTTGCTCTGGCTACTATTTAGGTTCCTAGGAATTCCAGATTCAACTCCCTGGATGCCAAATTGAACACCTTGCTGAAATTTCTGCCAAAAACACTGTTCTCAAGGAAACCAACAGCCTAACTTCTGTCATGTTTCAAAAGAATGTTCTGCCAAATGATAATTTAGAAAAACTGACCAGAGATACCCAACAATTGTCCCCAGAGAGGGAAAAACAATAGGAAATCTAATCATCGTTGGTTCAATACAAAGAGAACACTGGTTTGGACATTACAATCAAGCCCTACCAAAACTTCTAAAATCCCTGCTTAACAACTGCATGTACCTTAAACTGTGAGTCTATTGACAAAATGATAGCGTTCAACAACCAGTAAATTTTGATAATATTGATAAATATGTTTGGGTCACAGTTGGCATGTTTTCACTGGATACACAAACTAATCACAGCAATTCCCTGTACTTCTTGTGGGGGCCCCAGGAAGAAGGCATGACCTTGGCCATGGGGCTTTAACCTGCTGGAAAATCTTGCAACCATGTGGAGCCTGAAAACAAAAACAATGTGAAAGACAGTGACCGAGGCTTGGTGACATCTGAGTCCCGAGATTTTTTTTTTTCTTTTTTCTGAGCCCCTAGATTAAATTAGGCCTGAAGCTGGAATTCCCTTGGTCTTTAAGTTACATGAGCCAATGAATTCCTTTTTCACAAAATTTGAGCAGCTTGCTGTGTTTATAACTAAAACAGTCTTAGTTTTCTTCTTTTCCAATTAGCATCTTTTTTTTTTTAAGATTTTATTTATTTATTTGACAGAGAAAGACACAGCAAGAGAGGGAACACAAGCAGGCAGAGTGGGAGAGGGAGAAGCAGGCTTCCCGCCAAGCAGGGAGCCCGATGTGGGGCTTGATCCCAGGACCCTGGGATCACGACCCAAGCCAAAGGCAAATGCCTAATGACGAGCCACCCAGGTGCCCCCGATTACATCTTTTCTGTTCTTCCCCACACTCCCTAAGTGCAGGTTGTGTTTGTACACCGTATCCTTAGTGAGCAATCCACTGTCATCAGCGTCTCTTCCGTGGGCTCATCCTCCAGGACACTAGTTATGTCCTCTCTCCCAAGCTCTAAATTTCAACCTGCCAGTAAGACACTTTGATGTCCAACCAGCACCTTAAACTTGGTAGGTCCAAACTCATTACCTCCTTTCCAACCACACAAGCTCTTCCTTCTGTTCTCCTTCAAGATGCTAATGTACCTGAGACGCACTCCATGGGAAACACTGATCTTCACCACTGTCTCCAAGCCCCTGATGGAAGCCACAGGCCCCAAATGGCATCACTTACACCAACTTCCCAAACTGAAGCTTAACACCGAATCTAACTGCAGTTTCAACCTCCCCCAGAAATGTAGTCTTAACTGGTTGGTCAGGAATTTTTGATCAGTGCCTGTTGGTCAGCCACGTGGACCCTCTCTATCCCCCAAAGGAAGATAATGCTATCTACATGAGAAGACCTCCAGCTTCTCTCCCCTTGCCTGGAATGTTTTGCTAGTAACTTCTTCCACCCCGTGCCCCCATAAAAACCTTCCATTCCATACCTCTCCTCAGAGCTCCCCTCTACTTGCTGCCCAATTCATGAATCATTTAATAAAAACCAATTAGATCTTGTTTAAAATTTACTTAGTTGAGGGGTGCCTGGGTGGCTCAGTGGGTTAAGCCTCTGCCTTCGGCTCAGGTCGTGGTCCCAGGGTCCTGGGATCAAGCCCCACATCGAGCTCTCTGCTCGGCAGGGAGCCTGCTTCCTCCTTTCTCTGCCTGCCTCTCTGCCTACTTGTGATCTCTGTCTGTCAAATAAATAAATAAAATCTTTAAAAAAAAAAAAAAACCTACAAATTTTACTTAGTTGAACTGTGGTTAACAACCCCCCTACACACACACAGGATCCCCTCATCAGTTCTCAAACTGTGTGATCCTCTTATGACAGGGTCTTTCCTTATTCTCATTCCCACTGCTAGTACCCTTGCTGACGTCTGCATGTCAACCTTTCTCTACTACAACGGCCTCCCAGTTGGTTCTCCACCAATTCCTCCCTTTTCTAATTTATTCTGCACACACTCCCAGATTAATCTTCATAAAGCACAGCTCTAGCATCCCCCTCCTCCACTCATTTCTGCCTAGTGAAATGTCTTTAGACAAACTACCTCCATTCCAGGCCCTTTACACCCTGCACACACCACATGCTCCATCCAAGCACAATTAACTACCCGTTGACCCTGATTACATCCCACCCTTCCTTCTTCTCCCGCTTCGTTCCTTGCCTTTTCACCTCCCTGCTCATGCTTCAAGTCCCATCTTAGAAGCCACCAAGACTCAAGGAAGGTCCTTCCTGATTCTCATCTGTAGCAGGCGGGAATAAAAAATGGCTTCCCCTGAAAATAAATTGATCCAAGAATCTGTGAATAATTACCTTACATGGCAAAAGGGTAAATATTCCCTCATAAGGCAGTGTGATTGAATTAAGAGTCCTGAAAGAAGGCAAATCCTAGATTATCCAGTTAGCCCCTAAATGCAATCACCTGTATCCTTCTAAGAGTGAGGCACAGAAATTTTGGACACATAGAGGAGAGGCAATGTGAGGACAGCATAGACAGAGATGTGGCCATATGCCAAGGAATGCCAATAGTCACCAGAAACCGGGAAGAGGCGAGGCATGGATTCTGCCCTAGAGACTCTGAAAGGAATGCAAGCCTGCCAACACTTTCATTTCAGCCTTCCAGCCTCCAGAAGTGAGAGAATAAATTTCTATTGTTTCAAACCACCCAGTTCCTGGTAATTTGTTAGAAGAGCCCCAGGAAACTAACAGACCATTCTTCCCACCACCTTTATCTCCTACAAATAAAGTTCCCACAGGATGTAACTCATACCTCTCTCACACCATTTGTTGCCCATCTGTATTTATGTTAAGACAGAACATCCCGTAAGCTGATTTGATTTCAAGCTCATCAAAAGTAGGGACTGCATTATTCATCTTTGTTGATCTTGAATGTTCCTTGCCTTGAATCTGGTAAAAGCTAAATAACTGTCTTTTTAAAACTCATTGTTTTTTTGTTTTTTGAGAGAGAAAGAGAGGGCAAGCACACACAGGAGTAGTGGGGAAGGGCAGAGGCAGGGAAAGAGAAACTTTTTTTTTTAAGATTTTTATTTATTTATTTATTTGATAGAGAAAGATCACAAGTAGGCAGAACGCAGGCAGAGAGAGGGGGAAGCAGGCTCCCCGCTGAGCAGAGAGCCTGATATGGGGCTCAATCCCTGAGATCATGACCTGAGCTGAAAACAGAGGCTTAAACCACTAAGCCACCCAGGTGCCCCAGGAAAGAGAATGTCAAGTAGACTCCACACCCAGTGCAGAACCGACCAGATGGGGCTCAATTTCATGACCCTGAGGTCAAAACCAGGGCTAAAATCAAGAGTCTGATACTTAACTGACTGAGCCACCCAGGTGCCCCAAAATTCACTAAATTTTAATCAAAGTCATTAATGTTTTATCCACAAAGCCTAGAATAATGGTGTGCCAGCATTTGTGTGGGGAAGATCACCCCTAGAGCTACAGCTATACAAATCCAGCTAATGACTAAAAGGGCTGCATTTTCAGTCTTTCCCAAAGGTTAAAATGACTGGGGCCAGGGAGGCTGCTGAGGGAGATCCCCCAGGGCACCCATAAAACCCAGAGTGGTCATGAGCTCTATCTGCAAACAGTAACTAATGTTACCAGGAATAATGAATAAGTGGGCAGAGTAAAACCTTTCAGAGCCCTAAATGGTTCAGTCCTGCCCTACAAAAGGTAGAAGTCTCTGCATATTTCCCTTGAGTAATGGAAAATGCTCCAGAAAGAGTAAGAACACATCTGTCCTTTGAGCCAATCAGATTCATTAGTGGAAGGGCTTCAAACAATTCAAAATGCTACCCCCATATTAAAAAAAAAAAAAAAAAACCCTGCTTTGTTCTTCATAACATCACTACCACCTGAAATTATTACACATTTGACTCCCCCACTGGAACACAAAGTCCACGTGGAAGGGACTTCAGTTATTCACTGCTATATCCCCCATGGCCTTCAACACTGACTGATATATACAAGGTCCCCAATGCAGGTTTCTTCACAAAAGGAGGAAGAAAGAGAAGATGGCAGGTTAAGGAACAACTAAGGAGTCTTCCCCTTCTGGGTCTGTAGGTTAAAATGGCAAGCATAATTTCTCACATAGCCAGCCACTCTGCATAAAACAGCACCAGCTCACGGCATTCACATAGATTTGCTAATTCCGTAAGTGGAAAGAATGAGAAATTCCCAAGAACATTCTAAGGATGAGACATCAAACCTCCAGAATGAAGGTGGGTAGTAGAATAAGAAAATAGTCTCCAGCAGCTGCTGGCTGCTTTTCTGTCCAGCAATCTTGCAAAAGGGAAATACCTGCTTCCTTCAGCTTGGACTTCCAGAAGCTAAGCCCCTGCCAAACTGGTTGTCACTCTATGCAAAGACAGACAGATGCATCAACCAAAAAACTTACTCACCATCTCTGTAACAAGCACAACTGCAGCGGCCCCTCTAGTCATCGCACTGTGGACAGGCTGGCTGTCCCCACCCAACTCCATCTCAGCTGAGAAGTTGAAGTTTGACGAATAGAATAAGCTCTAACACCTCAGTCATCTAGTATTAAGAAAAACTCCACTAATCCACAGTGAAATTTCTAGATAACCAAAATGTACCTGCTTCATCAATTTAAAAAAAAAAAGATTTCTTATCAATGTTCGGGGTTGCAAATCTTCTATCAAAAGATTATTATGCACCTCTGCAATGAGGACACTTATTTAACGACATCATCCTAGGTCTTCTTTGTTAAAAAAAAAAATTAAGCTGAGTAAAATTTAAATAAATAAATTTAAATAAATCTTAAATAAAGATTTTATTGGCTGTATCCAATGTTGCATGAATACAGCAGCATCCCATTTAGCAGACAGAAAGGAGCTCTGAGATGCTGTACAAAATGAAAGACTTTTATAGACAGAAGTGAGTAGGAATAAGGAAGTCATGCTAAGCCAAAGCAGACTGGCTACTTTGAAGTCATTTTCCTTTAGGGGATGACAAGGGTCTATCAGGCAGATTACCTAACTGGTGCTGTCAGATAACTTTTGTCAGATAACTTTTGACTAGCTGAAACTAATTAAGTCTCAGTTTGGTGATATAAGGCTTAGCATGAGGGACTCCATTAGAGGCCTGCTATCTTGTTTTCAGTGCCTGAAATCTCAATTGTTCTGCCTGGGCAGGACTCAGGCACTAATGAATGAAGATGCTATCTGCCCCAATAATATAGACTTTGTTGCTTCAGTGCTCAAATGTGAATTCCAGAAGATCCTCCCTCATTCTCAGGCCACTGCAGACCTGTCTTCAGAGTGTTTCCAAGCTGCCTCTCTCCCAGATAACTCTATCAAGGATGGAGAATGCAGATGGCCCAGGCTCTTAGAACTAGGCCTGACCTAAGAATGGATACAGCGAGTGAGCAATTCACCGTCCGAGAGGGTCCTCAGACTCGGTGCCCACTCAAGGGCTTCTAGAAATGCACAGTTAAACATCAGTCCCTGCTGTTCCAGAGCCATTTACTCCAAGAGGTCCTGGCTTGGAGCAATAAGCTCTCAACCAGAAAGGCTTGAGATCAGCAGGACCAACAAGACACACAGGCTCTGCAGGCAGGTATTCTGAGGCCTGAGGAGACATCAGGTGAGAAGAAATCTATCTACAGGCGTCTACACACAGAGAAAGAAATGTGAGTCATCATGCTTTGCAGCTGGTGACAGTGGGGAGCTGTCTATACCTAGTCCAATTCACCTTCACAACTGCATGCCAACTATGCGCCTGTAGAGTTTCATTCTATTAGGGAGATGCAGAGGATGAATACCATGAAAGGCTCCAAATCACACAACTTCCAAAATAATGAGCAAATGTATACTACTCATCGTCACAAATACATTCTCAGTACTTAAGAACTGTAATCCTAGAATTCACTAATGCTACATTCATTAATAATGAACATCAATCCCGCAAACACAAGTAAGAGGGAGTGGTGAACTAGACAAAAACAAAAACAAACCAAAAAAAAGGGGCTGCAACTGACTTTCCAAAGAAGCAAGTCTATATCAAGGAGAAGAGTACCCCCAGAAGAATGGGGAAAGGGGGAAAGCAGTACTAGCTGTGTGATCTTAGAAGAGATCATGTCACCTCTGGGCCTCAGGTTTTTCATCCGTAAGACAGAAACAATTCCTATCTCAGGGGTATTGGTGTTTTTTGAGCTGTGGATTGAAACCTACTGGGTCTTAAAAATCAGTTCAGTGGATCACAACTAGCAAAAAATAAAATATGGTGCCAGGAGTCAGGCTAATTCTGAAAGGGGTACACATCATGCTAACATAATGTGGTACTTCAGTACTAGAAATAAATACTGACATGCCAATATTTTCTTTTTGCTCTCCGACACTAATCACTACTCAACAAATTCCTCCTGAAACCAGAAGCCTGGTTCTCACTGCCCAACCAGTTGCTAATCTTCACAGCTGACTTAGCACTACTCCACCGTCTGACAACCATATGTGCTAGGGACAAGCCAAGTGTGACAGTAACCAAGAGCTTCTGACCAAGTCGGCAGGAGGGTTGTGCTTTCCAGTTTTCTTGTCCCAGGGATAGTCGGTTTTGCCTCCCTCCCAGAAATCATCATGACCGATCGACACACATCCTTTAATGAATCTTGTGGGAGATGCAGAACTCCAAGACAAGGAGCCCAACCCCAGAGACTTTATTTGCTGATGAGAAAGCACCTAACCAGAATTTGAATAGTCAAGTCCCACAGAAGACTGGAAAAGGAAGGATGATGAAGAAATGGAGTGCAGGAGCAGAGAGGGTTCCACGAGAAGCTGGGGCTGAAGCGAACATAAGGGTGTAAGGGCTCCACGCCACACAGGCCTCACATTGGTGAGGGCTCCAGGGCCATGCTAAGATGTCCCTGCTTCCAGCATGCAGGCCCCAAAGAACTCTGGGGCCACCTCCTCTGTGGGAGGGCCACCCACCTCCTCTCTCCAAGACAGGTGCAGAGTAAGGCAAGTGCTCCCCGCACCCCCGCCCCGCTGCCCTGTTGGCTAACGGTGAGATGCTCACAGGTCTTCCTCTGTTACAGGCTCTTTGACCAACCCATGGAAGGAAATGACTAGGGAGACCAGGAGGCCAGGAAAGCAGAATGGCTAAAGCAAAGAGCATGGAACTCAGGTTCAGCCTACCTGGGTTCAAATTCTGACTTGAAGTTCAGGCCTTTTTGCTCATCCCTGTAAAACAAGAGCCAATACTTCTGATCATCCAGGAAGCCTGCCTCTGGATGCATATACAAGTCACCAGCTGGTCATGGTATGACCAGGACCTTATGACTGGGATGTGTAATCACATCACAGCCCTGCTGAACAGCGCCCCCTGACCCTCACACACCTGCAGGGATCACTGCAGCATGTCTGTGAAAAAGCAGATCTTTCCGCTTCCTTAACTATGAGAAACAAAACAAAACAAAACTCTTACAAATCAATAAGATGTACCCATGCCCACATGAAAAAAAATCAGCAAGAGACAATTTGCCAAATACAATAACCTGTACACTTATTTAACCTCACTAATAATCAGTGTCATAAAAAATAAAACGGCCATAGAAGCCATTTTCTTACATCAGACTGAACAGATCAAAAGAACATTCATGGTGGACCAGGCTTAGAGAAAACCCGTGAACTCATACAGTACTCACACAAATGTAAATTAGTACCACCTTCTGAAAGGCAGTTTGGAAATATGTATTAAGAACTTTTAAATGGTTCACATCTCCTCTGATCTAGTCATTCCTTGGCAAGAAATATACCCAAAGTGAGTATCTATAAAAATACTTCATTTATATGAGGATGTTCATCATGTCCTTATAAGAAGAAACAACTGGGGCGCCTGGGTGGCTCAGATGGTTAAGCATCTGCTTTTGACTCGGGTCTTGATCCCAGGGTCCTGGGATGGAACCCCATGTTAAGCTCCCTGCTCAGCAGGGAGTAGGTTTCTCCCTCCCCGCTGCTTCTACCCCTGCTCATGTGTGTTCTCGCTCTCTCTCTCTCTCAAATAAATATAATCTTTAACAAAAAAAAAAAAAAAAAGAAGAAGAAGAAGAAGAAACAATTTATATGATCTACTTAACAAAGATAGGGAAAAACACCAAGCAGCCATAGAAAAAAAGATAAGCAGGGCACAATAAAAATGTTATCAGCAGTTATATTCTAAGTAGTAAAATTAAAGGTAATTTAAATTTTTAAATATTTTCCAATCAGCTCCACATTTATCACCAAACAAGTATTGTTTCTATACTTTGAAAAAGTGCCAAATGGATATATCTAAGCTTCTCCAACTCCTCTGTGCTGGCTTCACCCTAAAACTTTCTGGCCTGGCCCTCAGGCCTTTCCACTGGGACCCCTGACTTATTCTTCGTCCATCTTTCCAGACACATTCCTGCTCCTTCAACTCAGAAGTCACCACCCCACAGGCCCTTCCTCTGTCCTTGCCCCCAAGCCATGCTAAATAGGTCAGAATGATGAGCAAGCCCCAGTCCCACATGGATAATTATAGGAGGCAACAGGAGATTCTGCAAATTAACCAAAACGACCAGCCCCTGAGGTCAGCTTCCCCAACCACACTATCTATCTAAACTCATCAAAGCTAAGAGACATTTGTGATGAATGAAGATGAAAATCTTCAGGAAATTTCCAGGAAAAAATGTTTCATGGAAAATTTCCCTGGAAAAAAAAGGGGGCCCTGAAAAATCTCAGCTCATCTTGGTTTTGCACCCCACCTTTAATCCCCTGGACACTAAAAGTCTTTGGTTTTCCAACTTCAAATAATGGCTCATTCTTATACTTCAGATTTTCTTTTATCTTATTAATACAGGATTTATTTGCCTTCCCTCTGTCAAACTCTGAGCTAACCACTTTCCTCTGGCTGCCTGGGGAGGCGTAAGAAAAGGAACATACAGGGTAGAGGAGAAACAGGAAAAAGATGGAGGCACAGGTCCTTCACATAGTGAAGAGGATGAGAAAGGCCACCATCAGGCAAAAGAGCCCCATGGCCTCCGAGAGGGCAAAGCCCAGAATGGTGCAGGGGAAGAGCTGTTGCTTCAGAGACAAGTTCCTGACATTACCAATGATGAAATTCCCAAACACAGTCCCAGTTCCAGCCCCAGAGCCAGGCACGCCTACCACTGCAGCCCCAGCCCCCATGCACTTGGCTGCTGTGCCAATGTCCCTTGAAATGGCTCTGATTCAGCTGTGACTGGGAATAAGTGAGGTCAGGGGACACAGGGCTGCCAAGCTGCTGAGGCTCTTATCCGTCAGTGTTTCCGGTGCTTTTAGCACTGCTGTAGATATTAATCGGTTCAAGGGCTGAGAGGTGCCCCTGACCAAGAAGGGGGTGGAGATGAACTTCGCACAGACCTACGTGTTCAGGGAATGAGGGGCTGTGGCAGGAGAGCTGCTCCCAGTGCACAGAAGACAGGGAGTTTGTATTCTGGATATTTTAAGACCAATGAGAAATGTTAAGAATCGTGTGTTAGAACACCAAACCTCGTAATGCAGATAATTCTTCCTGAGATCTAGGAAAGAGGATCTAACCACAGCTCCTAGGATTCAAGCAGGACCCTCTAGAATGTTAAGATGTCACTTGTCTGATAAGCCTCTAGGAAAGGCTGATATCTCTGGAAGAAATGGTTCTTGGTCAGAAGTGCTCAATGTAGTGTGTTTTCAACAGACCACTATGTGAAAATTAAAAATTCTCTGTACGGAGAATTCTGTGGAGCAGACAGAAGATAGAAATGGCAGCTGTTCAAGAGAAAACTGAGAGTCTGGCTGGCATCCCTGTGAGAAAACAAAGCCCATGTGGCCCTTGTTCTCCCAAATCTATAGGGGGTGAAAGACGTCACCCCCAACACAGAACAGACCGGATTGCAGTAGGAGATTCTACTTAAAGTAGCCAGTGAAGGAGGTCTTCGGGCTTCTATTAACTCCCCTCCTACTCAAAAAGTAGGGTGGGACACTACACACCGACAGTTGAGGGGAATACAGAGGATTTATGATTTATGCCTTCAGAGGGAAGCCCCTGGAAAAACTAGCTCAAGGGAATCAGAATGCACGCTGGCTGGTCAATCCCCCTGAGCCGCTTCTCAACTGATTATTTTTCCACCAATAACCTCTTATTTAGAAGACTATTATGATTTTGAAGACTGAATATATCAATAACTGATTCATTCTGAAGAGAAGTGCCCCATCACACTAAGAATCTAACCACGGCATCTTTGTTAGGCCCTTCAGGTAGGAGCGCGGCCAGGTCCTGCACCACCCTCTTCTGACTCTTCCCTGATCTCCTACCCAGCATCCTCTCCTCCACCAGTCAACTCCAATCGAACACAGGCACTTTCCATGATCAGTTGTCAGCTCTTGCCCTTCTTAATGTCAACAGCAGAAGCCCAGAATTCACAGGTGCCATCAATCAAGAGGAACCATGTTTATCCTTCACCCCAAACACGGAACAACAAAAGTGTTGCAACTGACTGCTTCTAATGTAAGATGAGCTCAGTCTCTCAAAACTGAAAACTTCCTTTTTTTTTTTTTAAAGATTTTATTTATTTATTTGACAGAGAGAAATCACAAGTAGATGGAGAGGCAGGCAGAGAGAGAGAGAGAGGGAAGCAGGCTCCCCGCTGAGCAGAGAGCCCGATGCAGGACTCGATCCCAGGACCCTGAGATCATGACCCGAGCCAAAGGCAGCGGCTTAACCCACTGAGCCACCCAGGCGCCCCTGTTGATGAAAGCAGACAGGGCGCATGCCTTTTGACCTCAATATCCCACTGAAATGAATGTCAATAAGCATAGTAAGGAATAAAACCATGTCCTTTTAGGCAGAAATAGTAAGGGACAGGGACCAACCACATATACGAGATTTCGAGAAATTTCTGGATAATAGTGTAGATTGAAGAACTAAGATGGAGAATATAAAACAAAGTGTAGCCAAGAGGATATACTTCAGAAAGGCTCCAGAGAAAGTAGCAGCCCTCTGCTACCCTGGAGGAGTTCCGGACTGAGATCTGACATATGGGATGATAGAGAGATTTAGGAGGTGTGGCTCCCCATCCGTTCAACCTAAAATGAAGCCTATCAAGCAACAGGCCCCATCTAAGCACACAGAGGTCTCAGACAAAGTCCCAGTCAGGAGAGAGGTAAGCCCAGACATTGCTGCTCATTCTCTCCTTATCCAAATGGAGAGAATTTGGACAAGTAAAATAAGATTTTACTTATTTGGGTTATCCTGCCCCGTTCATCCAGACCCTCTTCCACAATTGTCCTTGAAGGCGAGAGGGATGGAAGATAACCTTTAGTACATGGTAACCAGACCCAATGAGACCACTGGACATCAAACTGTGATACAGACTCTAGGCTGCATACAAGGACTAACAACTGGATGGGCTCGGTGCCGCCTGCCTTGGGAGGAAGCAGTTATGTCCTGCAGACCAGAAGAAAAGACTGACTCAAGCAAGTACACCCTGCAACACACCCCCCCCCCAGTTAGTATTTTCCTGAGAAGACACATAGAGATTGTTAATATGCAAACTTCATACAGTGCACATGACCCTCAACGTGATGTTTTCAGTCAACATTTATTAAGAAACAAATATTTGTGTCTCAAAAACCCATCTGAAGGGTGCCTGGGTGGCTCAGTCATTAAGCATCTGCCTTCAGCTCAGTTCATGATCCCAGGGTCTTGGGATCGAGCCCAGCATACAGCTCCCTGCTCAGTGGGAAGTCTGCTTCTCCCTCTCCCAACCCCCTGCTTATGTTCCCTCTCTCGCTGTCTCTCTGTCAAATAGATAAGTAAAATCTTTACCATTTGACATTTTTTTTTACAGACTTCCTTATTTTTAGGGAGAAAGAGAGTGAAAAAGAGCACAAGGTGGGGGGAAGGCAGGGGAGAGGGAGAGGCAGAATCTCAAGCAGACTACAGACTTGGATTACAATCTGAGCCAAAATCAAGAGTGAGACACTTAACTGACTGACCCACACAGGCACCCGCATTTTAGACTTTTAACAAAACAGTACATTGGGAAATTTTAGTTACATTCCAAATAACAGCAGCAGGGGGTCAGAATTAATAGATTTCAAAACATTAATCAAAATTCAAAAGGAATATATGGTCTTCAGATTACTGGTATTTTGAGAGTGGTCACACTGACAACATATGCTTTGTGAATAAACAATAAGAGGCTTTCTTTTAGGAAAAAAAAAAAAAAAAAAGAAAAGAAAATGACCTGATGTCTTATAGTACCATATAAAGAAATTTTTAGTGTAGCAACCAGGGTGAAATAAAGCTATACTCTGTAGTTTCTTCATCCTAAAGCATGGTCTACAAGAAGATGAAAGCTTGCCAGTTTAGGAAGCTCTACTACAACCCCAAACAACACCCCGTCGGACGATCCACCCAATAATGGATCCCATTGGGCGCCTGGGTGGCTCAGTGGGTTAAGCCGCTGCCTTCGGCTCAGGTCATGATCTCAGGGTCCTGGGATCGAGTCCCGCATCGGGCTCTCTGCTCAGCAGGGAGCCTGCTTCCTCCTCTCTCTCTGCCTGCCTCTCTGCCTACTTGTGATCTCTCTCTGTCAAATAAATAAATAAAATCTTTAAAAAAAAAAAATAATAATGGATCCCATTATTAGTGCGACCATATAAGGTGTCCTCCAAACTGAGACACTGCAGAGCAAAGGAGAGTATCACCCACCTCATCCACATCCATGAGCAAAGACTGCTTCAACCCTTCTCTTCCTTCGTGAGTAATACAGTTCATTAAAGCTGCAGTTCTTGCCTTTTTTTTCAAGATTTTATTTATTTATTTGACAGAGAGAGTGCATGCACAAGCAGGTGGAGCAGCAAGTAGAAGAAGAAGAAGCAGACTCCTCTTCCAGCAGGGAGCTGGCTGCAGGATGAAATCTGGCTGCAGGACCCTGGGATCATGATCTGAGTGGAAGGCAGATACTTAACTGACTGAGCCACTCAGGCACCTCCCTCTCTACACTCATAATTATTGAGGACCTCAGTAGTTGCCTATGTAATTTATATCAATCAATAACTGCCATTATTAGATATTAAAACAGAAATTCCCAAAATACAGGAAAACACAAGTGTAGCATTTCCTCAAGAAATTAAACACAGAATTACCACATGACCCAGCAATTCCATTTTGGGGTCTATGCCCAAAAGAACTGAAATCAGAGATCCCAACAGATATTTGTACACCCATGTTCACAGCAGCATTATTCACAATTTGGGTTGTTCGCAGGTTGGGGCTACTGCAGAGAACACTGCTTTCAATATTCTAGAACTTGTCTTTTAGTGAACATTATGAACATTATGTACAAATTTCTATCAAGTAATCACCTATGAATGTTCATAGGATTTGTGTATACATGGGTTTTATTTTTTTTAAGATTTTACTTATTTGAGAGAGAAAGCACACACATGAGTCAGGTGGGGGAGAGCAGAAGGAGAGGGAAAAAATCTCAAGCAGACTCCAAGCTTAGCACGGAACCCAGGCCAACATGGGGCTCGATCTCACAACCCTGAAATCATGATCTGAACTGAAACCAAGAGTTGGACATCCAACCGACTGAGACACCCAGATGCTCCTATACATAGGTGTCAGTAAATATTTGCCAAACAGTTTTCCAGAGTGGTTTTACCAATTTATACTCCCACAAACAGTACATGAACTCCACATACTTGTCATCCCTTAGTATCTTCAGTCCTCTTAATCTTAGCTATGCTGATGGGTGTGCAGTAGAATCTCATTGCTGTTTTAATTTGCACTTCCCAGGACGCCCTGGGTGGCTCAGTTGGTTGGACGACTGCCTTCGGCTCAGATCATGATCCCGGAGTCCTGGGATGGAGTCCCACATCGGGCTCCCAGCTCCATGGGGAGTCTGCTTCTCCCTCTGACCTTCTCCTCGCTCATGCTTTCTCTCACTGTCTCTCTCTCAAATAAATAAATAAAAATCTTTAAAAAACTTTTTTAAAAATGTTGTTAATTTGCACTTCCCTAACAACTAATGATGTTGGTCACACTTTCATATATTTATTGACCACCTGAAGAGCCCCGTTTTTTTTTTAAGATTTTATTTACTTATTCAACAAAGAGAGAGAGAATACAAGCAGAAGCAGGAAAGGGAGAAGCAGGCTTCCTGCCAAGCATGGAGCCCAATGTGGGGCTCAATCCCAGGATGCTGGGATCATGACCTGAGCTGAAAGCATATGCTTAACAACAGAGCCACCCAGGCACCCCATGAAGAGCCCCATTTAATTGAGTTGTCTTTTTTATATATTCATTTTGTAGGACTTCTTTTCATAGATTCTGGATATGAGTCTTATGTCAAATGTATTTTTTATCTTCTCATTTGTAGACTTCCTTTTCATCTCTAGACTTCCTTTCCATCTCTAGACTTCCTTTTCATTTAGTTCTTAATTTTAATGTAGCTCTATTTACCATTTCTTTTATAATTGGTGTTTATTTTTTCTAATTAGAGGCTTTTAATTATCACTATACCATTATCACACCTATAAAAATTAACAATTCCTTTATATTAAACCTCCCATATTCAAATTTACCCAAAATTTTCACATATTTTTCTTCTTCATAGCAATTTGGTTGAATCAGGACCCAAATAAGGTCCAGAAATCATTAATATGCCTTATTATTTTAATGCATAGGTTTATCATATCTATTGCTCCCCCCTTCTCTTAAAATGGGGCACAATATCTCCTTGCCATGTATTTTCTAAAGTAACCAGGTCATTTGTCCAATAGTGTTTTTCAATGTGTTCTCCTGTCCCTTGAATTTCCTGTAAACTAGCCCTTAGAACTAAAGTACTGATTAGGCTCTGGTATGATTTTTGGACAAGAGTCCTCCTCTGATTTGTACTTCCATCAGGAGATACCCAATATCTGGTTGTCTGATGGTAGCAGCATTGATGGTTATGGTCTTGTTTATCAATTCAGTGGGGAGTTGAATATATTAATATTCTATCACTCTTTTTCCATTTGTTCTAGTAAAATAATCAACTATTTGGTTACTCTAAGGTATAGTTCCTATGGGAAAAGCATGATAGTGCCTCAGAACAACCTCATTCTAAGCCCCATTATTCAGAGGAGAAAACGGAAGCAAATTATTGGGGGGAACTCAGGTTATAAACCAAGCAATCCAAGAAGAACTCTGGGCTTGTAACTACTAGGCTCTAATGCCTCTTCTAAGAACAGGAAACATGCGAATACTCAGTATGTCTTTGTGGGGAAGGAGAGACCACAAAGATAGACACTCTCATACAGTTAGGGTAGCTACAAATTTACTGCAGGAAGGAAATATATTAATTGTATCAAAAGCTTAGACAATGTACATCCCTTTTTAAATCAGCAGTTCTAAACATAGTACTTATCTAAGGATACGCATGTGCAGAAAGGGCTTTTTGTGTTTTGTTTTATTTCAACAAGGGTACTTCCTGCAGCTTGCTTATAATAGCAAAAAAAAATTAAACAACTTAAAAGCCTGATTGGTTCAATAAGTTCAAGTACAGACACACAATGAAATGACATATAGACATTAAAAATGATGCTGGTTAAATGTTTATAGACTTGAACAATGTTTGGGGCATATTCTTAAGTTTAAAAATGAGTTATAGGGGCGCCTGGGTGGCTCAGTGGGTTAAGCCGCTGCCTTCGGCTCAGGTCATGATCTCGGAGTCCTGGGATCGAGCCCCACATCGGGTTCTCTGCTCAGCGGGAGCCTGCTTCCTCCCCTCTCTCTCTGCCTGCCTCTCTGCCTGCTTGTAATCTCTGTCTGTCACATAAATAAATAAAATCTTTAAAAAAAAAATGAGTTATAAAACAGTAGTATTCATACTACAGGAATGTGCAGTGCATATACAAAGAAAGGCTATGCACCAAAATGTCAACAACAGTGGTTCTCTCTCAATGGCAGGTTTGAGGTGACTTATTTTCTTTTTTGGTGCTTCTACGATGAATATCATTTATTTTCATCTGTTTCTTTCACGGTAAGAAAAAGTTTGAAATAATGCTTATAAAGAACTTAACGAACCTTAACGGTGTGGGAAAATGCTTCTGGCAGCATAAAAAGGCAAGCTATCAGATCAGACATGGTAACTGCTATTATGACCGTGTGCAACCACATGCATTTGAACAATGGTTGTCTCCCTGCATTATGGGACTGCAGATGGGTTTCATACTCATATGTACACATCTCTGTGATTTCTACAATATATGCTGATGAAGTAAAGAGACAGAGAAGAGCTAAAACAGATTTTGAGAAAATAAGATTTAAATAGGTAGAGGTAGGGAGAGGGGTGACAGAGAAAAAGCACAATTCAGGAAGTGGAAACAGCAAGAGCCTAGATTGATATCACAGGGCACCAAGCAAGTAGAGGGACTGGGTAAGAGAGAAGACTTTATAGTTTCGATAGCCAGGATTCTTTTTTCCCCTCCAATTATAGGGTGGTTTCAGAGCTGTCAGAGGATAGAAAGGATGGACTAGAAGTAGAAGTAATATACTAGAACAACAGGTAAGGAATCCAGGTTAACCCCTGGTTAGAACCTGGATGGGGTGAGAGAGCAGAAGACACAGGAACCAATGGACTTAACCTAGAGCAACTTAGAAATCTGATTCTACCTGCAGAGGAGACAGAAAGAGGGTCAATGTCTAGAAAAAAGGAAGTCAGATTTGAGATAGTCGCTGATTGAGGGATATGCACCAAGGAATGTTCTGGATGTCACTGAAACCACCAGGACCAGCAGGAAACAGACTGTGGGGTGAAGGCTCTGAGAATCACCTGCTGAGGAATCTGGGGTCAATGACAGAAATCCTCTCAACATTAGGGACCCAGGAGCAGAGAGTATTGTCAGTAAATCCCAAGTCTCAACAGCTCTTTCAGCAGAGTCTTCATGGAGAAGCCCCAGGCTGGCCCTGCGGTGACCCTAATACAAAGGACTTGCTGACAAAAAGTGACAAAAGGATATCTGACTTTGGAAGGAGATATTGCATCCTGCACCAACAGTGGGCACTCACGAGCAATGAAACTTGGCTCAAAACGCTGCCTCTGCGGCACTCTGGAGAAGAGAGAAGGTGCAATTCACAGTGTACGCTTTGCACCTCTCTAATTTGGAACCATGCACTGCCCAGTCAAAAGGACACAATAAAGTTTAACTTTCTTAAAAAGGTCACTCAACTTAGTGGGCCTTATTGCCACTCCCACTGTTGGGGCAAACGGCGTGAGAACAAAGACCGGGGACTGGCGGGGAGCTGCCTAACGGATCCAGCCTACCATCACTGGCACTGCACCACCATGCACAAGGCTTGGAAGGCAAGAGCTCTGCCCAAAGCCCGGGAGCAAATTTGTATTTTTCCAAGATGACCCTGGAAAAATACTAATCAAGAGTCAGGGTCTCTACGTCTTCTTCACAAACCAGAGGCAGTACAGCATATGAAAGGTTGTTCTTTCTCATGCTGAGCAGCCTCCAGCATGGGTCAGGAGAGTCAGGGATGCTGTCACAGCATGGGGAACACGAAGCCGTGTGCAGGATAGGTACTCTGCAAGCCTAGTGGAAACGCAAATGAGTTCAATACAGTCCACCTGCATGGTTCCTAGAGCAGAGGGAAGAGCATGCAAACCAGAAACACAGTAGCCCCCCATGTCTGCAGTATTGCTCTCCCAGGGCTGTTACCAGCAGTTGGCCAGGGCCTGGAAGCAGGTGATCCTCCTGAGGTACTGTCAGGAGGTCAACAGTAGCCAACCTCTAAGTTACTATGCCTAAGTCACTGACCACACTTCATCTCATCACATGGGCATTTTATCATTTCACATCATTACAGGAAGGGCGAGTAAAGAACAACATTTTGAGAGAGAGAACACATTCACATAATTTTTATTAGAGTATATGGTTGTAATTATTCTATTTCAATATTGTTGTTCATCTCTCACTGTGCTAATGTGAAAATTAAGCTTTATCGTAGGTATATAAGTCTAGGAAAAAACACAGTAGATATAGGATTCGGTACTATCTGCAGTTGCAGGCATCCTCTGGGGTCTGGGAATATATCCCCTGCAGATGGGGGGGGTACTGTATGGACGCTCACATTCTTTCAGTTTAAAGGATGATTATTTGCATCCTTTTGCAACTGGGAAATTAGTTACAAGATTCATTTTTTGTGCAGTTGTATTTCTTGAGATCAATGGAGAAAGAATGAAATATTTGGAGATTTGGAGCCAAAAGTGGTATAAAAAAAAAAATCCTGAATATTTTCTTCATGAACAGACACCAGCCCACCCTCAGAGCTAACAGAGACTGTACACAGCAGACACAGGATTCAGTGAATGTTCTGAGGAGAAGGTGTGTGGAATACTGAGTGACTGATTATTGCTGGAACAAACAGTTCTGATACTAAAAGTCATCATCCAGAAAGCAGCCTCATGTGCAGCTCAGTGTGAGGAGCCCACCCCACACCAGGAGTTTCTTCCAAAGATACCCGAGTGGCTGCTCCCAGGGATGGACTTCAAAATATATAAACCACCAGTAACTGGGAAAACTGGGCCTAATCAACTTTTTCTGCCCATTTTTTCCCCTCAGGATCTCCACATTACTGATATATATATGAAAATATACACACACATATATTTTGAAAGACTCATTTTGCTACTGATAATAGCTATTTTGTTATTTTTCTGATTTTTATAGCCACATAAGAAAAACAGAAGCTCTTTGGGCATGCTTTTAAAGACTGTAAATTAGGGGCACCTGGGTGGCTCAGTGGGTTAAACCTCTGCCTTCTGCTCAGGTCATGATCCCAGGCTCCTGGGATGGAGCCCCACATCAGGCTCTCTGCTCAGTAGGGAGCCTGCTTCCCCCGACTCTCTCTGCCTGCCTCTCTGCCTACTTGGGATCTCTGTCTGTCAAATAAATAAATAAAATATTTAAAAGAAAATAAAGTCTGTAAATTAATTCTATACCCTTGCAGGCAGCATTATGCAACATAATGAAAGAAAGAGAAATAAGAAAACCTTCATAAGAATGAAGAAAACCTTCATATGACCCCTTCTGCCACTAACAAGCTGTGTGACCTTGAGCAAGTAAACTCTCTGGGATATGGTATCCTCTTCTATCAAATAATGACCTCTAAGATCTTTCTAGTTCTAATAACCAATGAGAACAATTTAACATTTTAATAAGATGTAAATTCTTCTGGGGCACCTAGGTGGCTCAGTGGGTTAAAGCCTCTGTCTTCGGCTCAGGTCATGATCCCAGGCTCCTGGGATTGAGCCCCACATCGGGCTCTCTGCTCAGCGGGGAGCCTGCTTCCCCCTCTCTCTCTCTGCCTGTCTCTCTGCCAACTTGAGATCTGTCAAATAAATAAATAAAATCTTTAAAAAAAAAAAAAGATATAAATTCTTCTAATGAAATATCACAAATGTGTCCAAACACAAAACAAACAAAATCAGCTTTTTTCAAAAAGATTTTATTTTTAAGTAATCTCTACACCCAATGTGGGGCTCAAACTTGGAATCCTGAGATCAAGAGTTGCATGCTCTACCAACTGAGCCAGCCAGGCACCCCCAAAATTAGCTTTAAAAAAAAACTAATTAAAAAAAAAAAGAATTTTAAGTAGTCACAAAATGGGAGCTAATTGAGTTTTTAAACTTACACACTTGGATCAACATAAATAAGAAATTTAAGGAGCGCCTGGGTGACTCAGTGGATTAAGCCGCTGCCTTTGGCTCAGGTCATGATCTCAGGGTCCTGGGATTGAGCCCTGCGTCAGGTTCTCTGCTCGGCGGGGAGCCTGCTCCCCCCTCTCTCTCTCTGCCTGACTCTGCCTACTTGTGATCTCTCTCTCTGTCAAATCAATAAATAAAATCTTTAAAAAAAAATTTTTTTAATGGTGGGTTATGTGACAAATCTTGTACCTTCTCTTCCTGTTTAAGAACCACAGTCATTGGGGCACCTGGGTGGCTCAGTGGGTTAAGCCTCTGCCTTCAGCTCAGGTCATGATCTGGGATTGAGCTCCACATCAGGCTCTCTGTTCAGCAGGCTCCCTCTCTCTCTGCCTGCCTCTCTGCCTACTTGTGATCTCTCTCTCTGTGTCAAATAAATAAATAAAATCTTTAAAGAAAAAAAAAGAACCATAGTCAAGGGCATCTGGGTGGCTCAGTCGGTTAAACATCTGCCTTTGGCTCAGGTCATGATCCCAGTGTCCTGGGATCTAGCCCTGCATCAGGCACCCTGCTCAGTGGGAGCTTATGCACGTGTTCTCTTAAAAATAAATAAACTAGGGCACCTGGGTGGCTCAGTGGGTTAAAGCCTCTGCCTTTGGCTCAGGTCATGATCCCAGGGTCCTGGAATCGAGTCCCATAAGGGGCTCTTTGCTCAGCAGGGAGCCTGCTTCACTTCCTCTCTCTCTGCCTCTCTGCCTGCTTGTGATTTGTCTGTCAAATAAATAAATAAAATCTTTTTTTAAAATAAATAAATAAAATTTAAAAATTTTTAAAAAGAACCATAGTCAAGGTTTACTAATTTTTTAATACCTGAAGTATTTCTCAATAAAAAAAGAAATTGAAATAGAGCATTTCTCCTACATCTGTAGTTTCACAGCTTTTAAAATAAGATTTCATTATTTCAGTAATTCATTCTTAAAATCACAAAAACACTTTTAATTAGTCACAATTGTCCTCAAACACATTATAGCTAGTGAAGTGAAGGGACGATAACTGCATACAGCAATGCTGCTTCTATAACTAAACTAATTCTGAGCATTGAAAATTTCAGCAAGAAAATGAATTGAAAACACAGGTCATAGAAGGCCAAGCCCTGTCTATAACACCTTCCTTAAAAAGTGATGAATAGCGAAAAACTACTCCAAACACTCATAACTTGATGTTTTAATCATCTAACAAGAGTGGAAGGTGAATATTATTTTTTTCTATAACACTATATTTCAGCCAGAAACAACCTTAGCTAATAGACTATCACAATGTGGCAATTCCTGCCCTACCTCTGAAACACACATGTTCATTTAATCCACAGGAATATCCTCTGAAACACATGCTACTTTATCACCTCCATTTTAGGGATGGACAAACAGGCTTTTATAAGTGCCTTGCTCAAAGTTACACAGCTGGTAAGTGGCACTGTCCCTGCCCCTAACGAGTGTCTTCATTTAAACTTTAAACTCCCCTTTCTAAATGATGTCACTATTTCCTCCCCATGCTGCCTTCATCCATCTACTAAGGAAGTCTTGAAACAAGTAAACCTCTAATTTAAGTAGCACCCCAGCACCTAAATACAGCAGAGCCTTCACTATAACTTCTAAAACAAAGTCTCCTGTAATGCGAACCCAAACATAAATTTTAAGATGCCAATCTTTTGGCCCATGTTTCATCCTTTTCTTTCCTAACCTCCATTGGAAAAACACGGTTGGGCAGAAAGAGGATCATTCTCAAAGCTTAAATTCCAAGTTTCTTAAATTTGGCAACAATACTGTGCTTTGGGACTTTAAAATTATAAGCACGGTTCTCAGAGGAAAACATTTCCTTTATTAGCAGTTGGCTTTGAAAATTCCATTCTAGGATGCTAAATATAACAAAATACCTCTGACTTCTAATAAACACATTCTCCACATTATTTTGAAACTAATGGTTGCCTGCTTATTTACAAAACAATTTTGCCACGACCATTAAGCAAATGGAACATTTTAAAGACTCTTTCAAATTTGTTCCAGTTCTTTTAATGAACTGACCTGGTATTATTTTCTGAATTCTTCTACTATGAAATAAGAAAATTCTCATTTCACAATTCATTTCTTTAAAGAAGCAGACTTGTTTTATTCTAATTTTCTTAAGTTTTAACATAAGAATATCAGCAAAGCCAGAATCGTGGAAATTGGTTTTTCAAACTATGAAATAGAGTATTTTTAAAGATTCTATACATTCATCAAAGGTACATAAAGCATTTCACAGTTCTTAAAATGTATCTTTATTATTAAAAATACCATACTTGGTAGTTCAGAAATACTGAATAACAGGGCAGGGGAGGAGCTGAGTACCTTGTTCTGGGCTAATGGACTACATCAATCAGGTTTTTAACTGAATGCATAGCTGCTGTGTTTTAGGGAACAAGCACTTAGTGGAGCTCACAACCCCATGCATTCTGTCATTGTACAAGCAGTTCAAGAGCAGTTGTAAAAATTTAAGGTACCTTTAGCTGGACAGCTCCTCAAGTTCTCCCTACCTAAAACATGGAATGAGAAAATAATTAAGACTCAACTGCAACTTTTCCTCTGGGAGATGGATCCAAGGAGTGGGAAAGGTAAAAACTTTCACCTCACAATCCCATAGAGGGGAGTGTTTGTTTTCACCAGTAAGTATGTCTATTACAAATAGCTTTTTTATAGCCCCCTGGCTCTTTTACCTTCTTTTGTCTCCCTGTCTTCATAGCTTTTAGGCCACAAAGTCCCATTAACATTAAATCTTAAACAGAGTTACCCAACCTCTAAACATCTAAAGATTCATCAACTAATATATGCAGGATAGGGCAGAGTTATTTCAGAATTCCACACCCAACCAGAATTTTTTTTTATTTTTTAAGATTTTTTATTTATTTATTTGACAGAGAGAGATCACAAGTAGGCAAAGAGGGAGGCAGAGATAGAGAGAGGAGGAAGCAGGCTCCCCACTGAGCAGAGAGTCAAACGTGGGCTTGATCCTAGGACCCTGAGATCACGACCCGAGCCGAAGGCAGCGGCCCAACCCACAGAGCCACCCAAGCGCCCCCAACCAGAATATTTAATGGGAAGATAAGAGATTTCAAAGTACCGTTTCTCTGAAACTGACCCCTAAACTTGGGCTGAAACCCTAAATTTTCTCCAAAATGTATTCTAAAAATTAATATGAAGAGTGCTCCTTGAATGATCTTCTGTCAACAGCAGTAACAAAAAGTTTGTTCAACACCCTATTATCTTTCACCTCAAACATGCATCCTAGTATAACTGCTCTGTTGACACCCTATCCCCAAAGTTTGTGCTTTCTTCCTTCCTGGTGTTTTCTCCAACGTCTCTTTCCTCCAGCTATCAAAATCTGCAAGCTACATACATAAGTGGGTGTTGTAGGCCTGGGGTAGTCCTGGCGTGGGACAACAGGGATTGGTGGCAACAGCTGTTCCTCAGATCCAGCCCCATGTTAACCAGGTCAGACTATGATGGCAGATCTCCCAATTACTCACATAGGCCTGAAATTCACACTGTTAGGAGAAACCTTCTGGTCTTTAAAATAGCATATGAACCAAAGAGAACATGTGCAGGACACCCACTGGCAACCCCCAAGTTAATTAGGGTCTTCCATTCTGACCCAGGCTCCCTCGGTCCATTCCACACATCACTGCCACCAAATACAACGCTCCTGAAGCTCGAACTACTACCGCCAAGTCTCAACCCTTACGCTGTCATTCAACGTCCACAGAACCAACCACTCTCACCTTCCTGAACTCCCCCACACAAATCTTTGACTTCTGTGAAAGGTCTCTGTCTACTCCCCTCATCCCTCACCCCCCAACCAGCTGCGTCCCCGCCAAGATGGCCTCTTTTTTACCCTCCTGCTCTACCCCATCAATGCCCACACTTGAAGCAGGAAACCTACGCAGGGAGTAGACCTGCGTAGACCTGCTGACGACGTGAGTCAAGAGACCTCTCTGCTTAATTTAAAGCCAATAGATCTCACTTTCAAGAAAGCAATGAAATCTCCTAAGAGGCAAATCCCATGGCCTTGTCCTGATAGCCGCCTCCTCGCCCAAATAACATTGTAAAGGGAAGCAGAGAGCCTTAGACCGGCTCAGATGAGTCTCCTACCAAAGAAGGCTTTGCGGTGGTCCCGATGTCTCCACACCAGGAAGGCCTCGCGGAGGTGGGGACCCCAAGCAACGCTCGAGGCAGGTGGCCCCGCGCAACCTCCCGCGCGCTCCTTCTTGCGCCCCGGAGATGCCATCTCCAACCAGTCCCCGGAGCCGGGGTTCCGACCTACCTCCCCCTTCACGCGCTCCGCCAAGCCCCCCACCCAAAGACCCCCGGTGCTGCCCGGGGCCGCCGTCGGCCGCAACAAAAGGGTCAGAGAGCGAGACGACCCCTCTGCGCGCGGCCCCGCGGACCTCCGGGGGGCGCCGCTGCCCGGCCGCGCCAACATCGACGCCGCCGCTACCTTGTCCTCGGGCGCCGCGTCCGGCTCGCGGGCCGCCCTCTGCCTCAGCTCGGTCATGCTTGGAGACCCCGGCGCGACGTCGCGGCAGGCGAGCAGCGCAGCCGCCGGAGCGGGCAGCTCAGTGGGGGCGCGCGCGGACTCCGCTCGGCCGGCCCCGCCCCGCCTGCGAAGCTCTCAGGACCCACCACAGCCCGGCGGCTGGCCGTGGAACTCTGCCCCGCCCAGCGCCGCCGCCGCCCTTTCACCCGGACGGAACACAGCCTGCTCCAGCACCGGCCCTCTCACCCCGCTAGGGAGGAGGGCCCCCGGAGCGAGCGCGCACGCGCACCGCCGCCAGGACGGCCGCAGAGATCCACTAATGGCGCGAATGCATCAGGGAGGCGGAGTTCTGGGGGCGGGGAGGAGTGGAACGGAGAAGCGTGCATTGGGCTAGCTGCGAGAGGAGGCGGGAAAAGGCATGTGTTTCCTAAGGAGACTAGCCAATGGGAGCTCCGGCCTGACAGCGGAAGGCTGGCGCTGGCGTCCTGATTCCCAGAGGCAAACTGAGTAGCCGGGTCGAGAAGCGGAAACTGAGTAGCCGGGTCGAGAAGCGGCATCCTCCAAGCTGTAGCCTGGAGGATGGTGTTTGCTCTAGGCTTCGCGTTTTCCGAGGCCAGGGCTCGTCCCTCACGCATGCAGGTAGACACTTGTTAGGCCCTGAAGTGGAAAAGCCGAGGAGCCCCCACTGTAAGAGAAGACGCCCACGTGATAAAGAAGTGAAACCCAAACTTTAGTCGGCTTTGCTTTGCCAAGCTGTCTCTAGTACTTATGGTTAATTATGCTAGCCACTGAACTAAGTAATCGCTTTATCTCATTGAAGCTGCCGGGAAGCAGATATGATTTTTATTTTACAGATAAGATCTTCCACGGTTTTTCAAATTTCCGTCTTCTGGACTGTTGAAAGACCTTTTCTTGGACAGGAATGCTGCCTAGTTCGTTCGCAGTCGATCCCCTGTGTACCTGATATATACTTAGTACTTGAATGGATTTAAAAATTCTCCTAAAGGAAGGGCATTTGGGTGGCCTAGTCACTTAAGCGTCTGCCCTCAGCTCAAGTAAGGATCCCAGGGCCCTAGAATTGAGAGCCCCCCTCCCCGTTGGACTCCCTGCTCATTGGGAAGTCTGCTTCTCCCTCTCCCTCTGCCCCTCTCTCCACTCGTGTTCTCACGTTCTCTTGCTCATTCTCCCTCAAATAAAATCATTTAAAAAAAAATATATATATATATATATATATATATCCTAAGGAAAAGGAAAATTAGTTAACCAAGGTCTCATACCTACAAAGTACCCACTAGGAATTAGAACACAGATACGTTTGTTACCAAAGCCCGTGATAACCATTGCACATACTTCTGGCTTCCTAAATTCGTTGTTAATACCTGTGTTGTCAAACATTGCCTTCAGCGGTCCCTATTCTCTGCTTTGTGAGTAATGTAAGACAAGTATGAAATGGGGTCCCTTCCCATAAGCATACTATAATTTAACAAGGAGAGAAACCTGCGCAGGTAGGAGTTGCAGTTTTGCAATTTTATGTTACCAGTTTTGACCTTAGTTGTGGGTTCTGGGTACAGTAGTGAGAATTCTGAGAAAAGCATTCTATTTTCTTGATTTCTGTAAATATATTCCAAAGTTCCTGTAACTTCTTCACAGTGATGGTAAACTAGGTGTGGAGGAATTCTGAACTCCTGGTGTGCTTTGTTCCCTACGAACAACATTGCACAAATACTTAGTGGGTTTTGGCCGGGCGGGTGTGGACAGGTGGGACTCCACATACATGACAGACCATTCCTTTCAGTCCATAATTTTTTTATAGAAAGCTTTGCTTTTGTATTTTATTTTGTCTTTTGTTTTGACCTTACAAAAGTAAACAGCACAGTGATGGTAATCTTAAAGCTCTTTTAATCTCTGGAGGACTCTGACCACCATTTTGACCAATGTCAGTGGTTACTTCTTCATCTAAAAACCAGACACCTCTTGAGTAAATTATCCCAGGTTTATTATCTAAAAGATGTAGGAAGGATGTAAACACAGAGAACGCCACAAGGTCATCCTCTGAGATAGAGATAGATAGAGATGAATCCAAATCCTCACCCCTTAGGGTATGTAATTGTGGAAGCTCACAACTAAATATCCAAATCAACTGCTGCCTTTCAAACTGAGCCTAATATAAAGGAGGCTGGTAGAGCACTGCATATAAATCAGTTTCAGAATGAACAGTATGATTATTAGGTTGGATAAGCCCTACAGTTTGGCCAGAACAAACTTCTCAGCCATTGCTCTCAGCCCTCCCAGGCTGAGCTTAAACCAAGTACATTTCTGAAGTCAGTGCTGTAGATAATAGGAAGCAGTATTCAGACCCGGGAAAGTCATACTAATAGGCCTTTAGGCAAGCTTTAGGGTTTCTCTATGTATAAACTGTATTAAGAAATGAAAAGTAAAAATCTCCCCCTACCTCCGGCCCAAAGAAAAATTTTGATCCTTTACTTTTTTTTTTTTTTTTTTTAAGATTTTACTTATTTCGGGACAACTGGGTGGCTCAGTCAGTTAAGCTGCTGCATTAGGCTCAAGTCGTAATCCCAGGGTCCTGGGTCTGAGTCCCACATCGGGCTCCTTGCTTGGCAGGGAACCTGCTTCTCCCTCTGCCTCAGCCCGCTTGTGCACTCGCTCTCTCTCTCTCTCTCTGACAAATAAATAAATAAATAAATAAAATCTTTTTAAAAAAATAACGATTTTTCTTATTTATTTGAGAGAGGAAAAAAAAAAAAAAACCAGACAAGCTGCGGGAGCAGCAGAGGGAGAAGCAGCCTCCCCACTGAGCAGGAAGCCTGAATTGAGGGCTCCATCCCAGGACCCCAGGATCATGGCCTGAGCTGAAGGAAGATGCTTGGCTAACTGAACCACCCAGCTGCCCCAGATCCTTACATTACCTTATACTTCCTCCTCTATCCCTGATTTTTCTCTTCTTTTCCTCATATTATCTCTTTCTTCTAGGCTCATTTCTTTCAGTCTTATGGCATATCTTGTTTACAGAGACTTCTTTTCATTACATTCCTTGATTAGTTCCCATTATTTTTATAAAGATTTTATTTATTTGAGAGAGAGCACGAGCAGTGGGGAGGGGCAGAGGGAGAAAGAGAAGCAGGCTCTCTGCTGAGCAGGGAGCCTGACGCCGGGCTCCAACCAAGGGACCTTAGGATCATGACCTGAGCCAAACGAAGACTCTTAGCTGACTGAGCCCCTCGGGTGCTCCTCCCCAAGTGTTTCTAAGGGGCAGTAGACTTGAGACTCACTCTAATACATGATATCACCTTATAAAGAAAGTTACCAGAAATTATATAAAATAGTTTACAGCATTTTCTCTTCCAGCATTCATTAAACATTTCCAATCAATAATACATGTCTGGGACGCCTGGGTGGCGCAGTTGGTTGGACGACTGCCTTCAGCTCAGGGCGTGATCCTGGAGTCCCGGGATCGAGTCCCACATCAGGCTCCCAGCTCCATGGGGAGTCTGCTTTGCTCTCTGACCTTCTCCTCGCTCATGCTCTCTCTCACACTCTCTCTCTCTCAAATAAATAAATAAAATCTTTAAAAAAAAAATAATACATGTCTGATAAAGTGTGGAAAATGCATAAATGTATAATGGCAAACATTAAAATCATTAGTGGTACTATCAGCCATGGGGAACTACTGTTGTTATTTATATTACTGCATTTTCATTCTATTTTCCAGATGTAACAGTTTTAGAAAATTGGAATGCTACTATTTATACCATTTCTTTTTTTTTTTTTAAAGATTTTATTTATTTATTTGTCAGAGAGATTGAGCACAGGCAGACAAGAGTGGCAGTCAGAGGCAGGGGGAGAAGCAGGCTCCCTGCTAAGCAAAGAGCCTGAAGCGGGACTCCATCGCAGGATGCTGGGATCATGACCTGAGCTGAAAGCAGCTGCTTAACCAACTGAGCCACCCAGGTATCCCTATTTATACCATTTCTTAACCTGACTTTTCTTTTTATCATTAAATGTTCTTTAAGAATGGTATTTGAGGGGTGCCTGGGTGGCTCAGTGGGTTAAGCTTCTGCCTTCCGCTCGGGTCATGATCTCAGGGTCCTGGGATAGAGCCCCACATCAGGCTCTCTGCTCAGCAGGGAGCCTGCTTCCTCCCCTCTCTCTCTGCCTGCCTCTCTGCCTACTTGTGATCTCTGTCAAATAAATAAATAAAATCTTAAAAAAAAAAAAAAAAAGAAGCCTGTAGCAAGATCTCATACATATTTACCAAAAGACTTTTACACATCTTATTGGGTTTATATTTATTTGAAAAAAATTTTTCAAGATTTTAGTTTTAAAAAGGGGATCAACCCCAAGGTCAAGAGTCCCATGCTCTATTGACTGAGCCAATATTGACTTGAATTTTGAATTTATTTATTTGAATTTTAACTCTTTAATCTATCTGGAATTTATTTCGGTGAACAGTTGTTAGGAAGAGTCTATAGCTTTATTGTTTCCTAGACATTTAGTCAAGTTTGATAGTTTACTTAATACATTGTTTCTCTCACTGATTGGAACAGTACCTTTACCAAATGTTAAAGTGATCCTCTTAAAACACAAATTAGAGGGCCACCTGGATAGTTCAATGGGCTAAGCCTCTGCCTTCTGCTCAGATCATGATCTCAGGGTCCTGGGATTAAGCCCAGCATCTGCATCAGGCTCTCTGCTCAGCAGGGAACCTGTTTCCCCCTCCCATGCCCCCGCCCAGCCTACTTGTGATCTTTCTCTCTGTCAAGTAAGTAAGTAAAAGCTTAAAACACACACACACACATTAGATCATGTCAAAGATCTTCTGATAATTTCCCCTTGCATTTGCAAAGTCCTATGAGCTGTCACTCCTGCTTTCCTTTACAACATCACCTTGCACCAGTCTCCCCTTTTATCAATGTGTCCCAAACATATCATCTTTGAGTTCTATTATTATAAGTCAATTATATCTCAATAAAACGGGGGGAGAGTACCCATTTAAAAATCTTCGAATTGTAAAACAAACCACTACCGGAAAATCTGCAAAAAAAAAAGTCTTTGAATTGTAAAACAAACTATTACCGGAACATCTGGCATCATTTTTCAACATACTATTCTTTTTTTTTTAAAAGATTTTATTTATTTATTTGACAGAGAGAGATCACAAGCAGGCAGAGAGGCAGCAGAGAGAGAGGAGGAAGCAGGCTCCCCGCCAAGCAGAGAGCCCGATGCGGGCCCCTATCCCAGGACCCTGAGATCATGACCTGAGCCGAAGGCAGCAGCTTAACCCACTGAGCCACTCAGGTGCCCATCAACATACTATTCTTTTCAGGCTTTCTTCCATCTCCAAACAGCTAGCTTTTTTTTTTTTTTTTTTTTAAAGATTTTATTTTTTATTTATTTGACAGAGAGAAATCACAAGTAGACAGAGAGGCAGGCAGAGAGAGAGAGGGAAGCAGGCTCCCTGCTGAGCAGAGAGCCCGATGCGGGACTCGATCCCAGGACTCTGAGATCATGACCCGAGCCGAAGGCAGCGGCTTAACCCACTGAGCCACCCAGGCGCCCCACAGCTAGCTTTTCTGATAAAATTCTACTACCTTGGAAGGCCTTCTCTGACAGGCCATTGCCATTCATATGCCCTTATTTCAACTGATTGGGTGCCACATTGATGGAGTTTAATTGCCATTTAAAATGGCCTTCAAGGGACGCCTGGGTGGCTCAGTTGGTTAAGCGGCTGCCTTTGGCTCAGGTCATGATCCCAGCCTTCTGGGATCGAGTCCCACATCGGGCTCCTTGCTTGGCAGGGAGCCTGCTTCTCCCTCAGCCTCTGCCTGCCATTCTGTCTGACTGTGCTTGCTCTCTCTCCCTCTCTCTCTCTGACAAATAAATGAAAAAATCTTAAAAAAAAATTTAAAAAAAAATGGCCTTCATTACACTTAGGGCGCCTGGGTGGCTCAGTGGGTTAAGCCGCTGCCTTTGGTTCAGGTCATGATCTCAGGGTCCTGGGATTGAGTGCCGCATCGGCCTCTCTGCTCAACAGGGGGCCTGCTTCTCTCTCTCTCTCTCTGCCTTCCTCTCTGTCTACTTGTGATCTCTCTCTGTCAAATAAATAAATAAAATCTTAAAAAAAAAAAAAGTAATTATACTTAGATCTGGCATTAGACCAAAATGTAATTATGTAAGCAAAAAGCAAAGAAACAGAGTAGCCAAGTGTATATTTGTTGTTAGTGAAGCAAATGTTCCTCTCTGGAGTGAACAAATTCCGTATTTTTGCAAAGGAATGAAGACTCTAAGAGAACTAAGAAAGGAAAATACTCACTAATGGATAAACCTATTATGTTTTGATATTAAAATGTATGCAAAGGATAGTTGATCATACATAAGGCAAGAAAGCACCCACATCAAAATTTACCAATGGGAAACCATCAACAAAATGAAAAGGCAACCTACTGAGTGGGAGGAAATAAATGCAAAGCATGTAAAGGATAAGGGGCTAATCTTACACAATAACAAAATCAAACAATTCAATTTTAAAATTGGGCAAAAAGTTTGAATAGACATTTTTCCAAAGAAGACATGCAGATGGCCAGCAGGCATATAAAAATAGGCTCAACATCATTAACCATCAGGGAGATGCAAATCAAAACCACAATGAAATATCATCTCACACCTATTATCAAAAAAAGAAAAAAAAAGTGTTGGCAAGGAGATGAATAAAGGGAACACGTGCGCTATTGGTGGGAATGTAAATGGGTATAATGACAATGTAAAACTATGGAAGTTCCTCAAAATATTAAAAATAGAACTACCATGTAATCCAGCAGTTCTACTTCTGGATATTAATCCAGAGAAAATGAAAACACTAACTTGAAAAGATATATCTATATCTATATATAGATATATATCTGCACATTCACTGCAGCTTTATTTACACTAGTCAAGGTATAGACAATCTAAGTGTCCATTGATGAATGAATGGATACAGAAATGTAATACACACACATATACACCAGAATATTATTTACCCACAAAAAAGGATGGAATTTTGCCATTTGCAACAATATGGCTGCATCTTGAGGGCATTACCCTAAATGAGTAAATCACACAGAGAAAGACAAATAGCACAAGATCTTTGTGTGGAGCCTCTAACTGAAACAAAAACAAAAAAACTTGAGAACAGATAGGTGGTTACCAGGGGTGAGGGGTGGGAGTGGGAGAAATGGGTGTACTGCTTTCTTGTTTTGTTTAAATTGACTTTAAAAACTTAAAAAAAAAATTTTTTTTAATTTACAAATGGGTGGCACAGACTTGGAAAAGATTCCAGGGACAAGAGTGTAGCACTTTTGAGAATGCTGCATCAACACCTGTGATAAGGGTATGCTAGCATATGGAAACCGCAGTATCAGCAACTGTGAAAGACTGAATGTGGAGAAATATTAAGAATACCTTAATTCAGGGGCGCCTGGGTGGCTCAGTGGGTTAAGCCGCTGCCTTCAGCTCAGGTCCTGATCTCAGGGTCCTGGGATCGAGTCCCGCATCAGGCTGTCTGCTCAGCAAGGAGCCTGCTTCCTCCTCTCTCTGTCTGCCTGCCTCTCTGCCTACTTGTGATCTCTCTCTGTCAAGTAAATAAATAAAATCTTTAAAAAAAAAAAAAAAGAATACCTTAATTCATCTTGATTATATGCTTCTGTATGCAGAAGAATAATATATGATACAAATATTTTAAATGATCTAAAAGTTCTTTTTTTTTTTTTTTAAGATTTTGTTTATTTGACAGAGATCCCAAGTAGGCAGAGAGGCAGGCAGAGAGAGAGGAAGAAGCAGGCTCGAGCACAGAGCCTGATGCAGGACTCAATCCCAGACCCTGGGATCATGGCCTGAGCCGAAGGCAGAGGCTTTAATCCACTGAGCCACCCAGGGGCCCTAATCTAAAAGTTCTTTCAATAATTACAAAGTGGAAATTCTAGGGGCATCTGGGTCGTTCAGTTGGTTAAGCCTCTGCCTTCAGCTCAGGTCATGATCCTGGAGTTCCAGTATCAAGCCCCATATCCGGCTCCCTGCTCCACAGGGAGTCTGTTTCTCCCTCTGCCCTTTATCCACTTGTGCACGTGCTCTCTCTCTCTCTCTCTCTCTGTCTCTCTCACCTCTCTCAAATAAATAAATAAAATCTTTAAAAAAAAGTAGGAATTCTAAATGATATAGCATTGTGTGATGGTTCAACCTTTCTTTTCTTGTGCTACATAAAACAATGGTGTATCTTACGGTAAAGTTATCTTACTTTCAGCTAAATACATTCATCCATTTGAATTGTCAGAGGGAGAGACTAGAGTAGGGAAAGGCAATATTTGAAACTAATAATTGAGAATATTCCAGACTTGATACAATACATAAATCTTCTGATTTGGGAAACTAAACTCCCTGGACAGCATAAATAAAACTAAATCTATATCGAGATACACCATAGAAAAACTAATTCTACAGACCAAGATAAGATAGCAAACACAATTAAAGGGAAATGCTATAACCAAAGTAAAAGGAAAATAGCAAAATGGGGTGGGGGGAATAAACATAATAGAGAAATGCTTAATATATAAAGTGCTCCTTGCAATCAATAGGAAAAAGAGTTTAAGGGAAAAGATAAAAATATACAATGGTCAAGAATCTTAAAAAAAAATATATATATATATATATATATATATATATATATGAAAGGCGGCACCTGGGTGGCTCAGTGGGTTAAAGCCTCTGCCTTCAGCTCAGGTCATGATCCCAGGGTCCTGGGATCATGCCCCACATTAGGCTCTCTGCTCAGCAGGGAACCTGCTTCCTCCTCTCTCTCTGCCTGCTTCTCTGCCTACTTGTGATCTCTGTCTGTCAAATAAATAAATAAAAAATCTTTAAAAGTATATATATGTATATATATATAAAAGATATCCAACCTGTAACAATTTTTATTTATGTGACAGAGAGAGAGAGCACAAGTGAGACGCAGACGGAGCTGGGAGCCGATGCTAGACTCCATCCCAGGACCCTGAGATCATGACCTGAGCTGAAGGCAGCCACTCATAACCCTGTAATCCTTTTTTTTAAAGATTTTTTTAAATTTATTTTAGAGAGAGACCATGAGCAGGGGGAGGGGAAGAGGGAGGAGAGATAGAAGCAGACTCCCTGCTGAGCTAAATAAAGCCTGCCTGTGGAGCTCCATTCCAGGACCCCAGGGGAAGGCAGATGTTTAACCAACAACCCAGGTGCCCCCTGTAACAATATTTTAATGTGCAAATTGGAATTTTCACACAAATAAGCATAGATTTTAAAACAAGATTGCATAGGGGAAAGGACGGAAAAATGAAACAAGACAAAACCAGACAAGAAAAAAACCTTAAGGGACTCTTGGTCTCAGCAAATAACAAACTGAGGGTTGTTGGAGGGGAGAGGCATGGGAGGGACTGGGTGCCAGGGTGATGGACACTGGGGAGGATATATGCTATGGCGAGAACTGTGAATTGTGTAAGATTGAAGAATCACAGATCTGAACTCCGAAACTAATAATACATTCTATGTTAATAAATTGCTAGTATCTATAGCTAGGAAAACATGGAGAAATGAGCATGTCCACAGGCTTAGGCAAATTGCAATCTTTCAGCGGTCAATTTAGTAACATTTATCAAAACTTTAATGGGTATGCCACTGCAAGGAGTCGATCTCACAAAAATCAACTAAGTACCCAAAGGTGTTTGTAATTACAAGAAATTGGCAAGTTTGGCTACATGCATAGGATACAATTCCATCGTTTTAAGAAGTGATGATATAGAGGTGGTATGTGACATAAAATTAAAACATAAGCTTATTAAGTATACATTGTAGAAGTGTTTCTGGTATAAACTCATTTTGTTTTTCTTTTAAATGTATTTGTAGAGAAAAAAATGCTTAGAAAGTTGTCTACAGTAAGTAACAAGAGCTTGGGGTGCGTGCGGGCGAGGAAGGGGCATGGTAATTCTCTAATCGTAACTGCACACCTCTGCATCGTCTGACTTTTAGGAGCACATCACTTCCGTTAACAGCAAAAGTAAAACGCACATTTAAAACAGCTGTACTGAAGCTGCAAGGCGTCTTCCTCCTGCTAGGTTGGATTTGCGGTTCATTTTCACTTTCTTGGTCTTCCAGAAGAGGGAGGTTGAGCAGGCAGCACAAAACTCTAATAAGACCCAGAACCCCTGTCAGGCCTTCACATGCCTAGACTTGTTTAGCGTCGGGGTTCGCAGAACTAGGTAAAAAAGAAGGCGGAGGCGCCACGCTCCTGCCCCGCCCCTGGGTCTAACTCTCCAATGGATGTTCAGAGAGGGCGGGCTACATGCAGATCAGGGCCACTATTGGCCCTGGAGTCTCTCCGACAGGCAATGGGCGGGGCAGCGTGGTGACGTATCCACACGCGGCGCAGAGGCGGAGAGCGCGCGCTCGCAGAGGCGGCGCTATTAAACCGTCGCAGGCGCCTCGAGCTGGTTGTGATCGTCTTGGCTCTCAGTCGTGAGCTCCTGCGTTCGCCGGCTCGCTCTTACCCAGTGACGCCCAAGCCGGGAACAACTTCCTCTTTATCTCCGCCTGTAGCTGCGTCGTTGTGACTCTGCCAGCATGTTCGAGGCGCGCCTGGTCCAGGGCTCCATCCTGAAGAAGGTGCTGGAGGCGCTAAAGGATCTCATCAATGAGGCCTGCTGGGACATAAGCTCGAGCGGCGTCAACCTGCAGAGCATGGATTCCTCCCACGTCTCCCTGGTGCAGCTCACCCTGCGCTCCGAGGGCTTCGACACGTACCGCTGCGACCGCAACTTGGCCATGGGTGTGAACCTCACCAGGTGAGCCCCAGGGTGGCGGAGAGCCGGGCTCTTCGTGCACCCCCACCTCCGGCTCTTGGCGGGAGCGCCGGCGAGCTAGGCCCTCATTGGCCGGCACAGGCGACCCGCGCCAACTCATTGGCCTGCGACGCCGAGGGGCGGGACCTAGCGGAGCGCGCGGTTCGGAAAGCCCGCGCTGGCAGCCGCGCGAACCGGCACTTTCCGCGCCAAAGTCACAAAGCGGGTGGTGGCGGGAAAATGACGGGCTTCTTCGAAATGCCAGGAAGAGAGTTGCACAGCTCTTGGGGCATTAAGTGCTCGCGGCCTTGGGCGAGAGACCTTTGGCCTGATTGACCAGTTCTGTCACCCTACCTGGGGACGGAGAGTCGGTCGATTCTGGTCTTTTATTATTATAAAGTTGCATTGAGCACCCTGAGGTCATGACTTAAAGTTTTTCCAGGGCAGGGGCTTCCAAAGTTTTGATCGCTACTTGTCTAGTACATAAACATGTTTAAATCTTGGGGCACCTGGGTGGCTCAGTGGGTTAAGCCCCTGCCTTCGGCTCAGGTCGTGATCTCAGGGTCCAGGGAGCCTGCTTTCCTCTCTCTCTCTCTCTCTCTCTGCCTGCTTCTCTGTCTACTTGTGATCTCTGTCTGTCAAATAAATAAATAAAATCTTTAAAAAAAAATCTCAATGTTTGTGAGAAATACTTTACCCGACTACATGGAGTGTTAGTTTAGATGGGGATCCTCCATCATTTTTCTTGATCGTCACAACCGAATAATTGGCTTCACCCACCAAAGGGACGTGCAGGTCGTAAAATACTGCTCTTTTGTTGATATTCCAGAAGTGAAACTGCTCGTGATAGGGTGTGTGCTTGCTAAAATATAAATACTGCTAAATTGCATTACAAAATGGCCATATCAGTTTACCTAACATACCCAGTTCCTCTGACAGCCCTGGTAAAAATAGCAACTCCTTCTTTTGAGTCAGAAATCGATCTTGAGAACATTGTGTGGATTTTAAATCCTGTGTCTTCTGTATTCTAGCATGTCCAAAATACTGAAATGCGCTGGCAATGAGGACATCATTACACTAAGGGCTGAAGATAATGCGGACACCCTGGCCCTAGTATTTGAAGCTCCAAGTAAGTCATACCCTTCAACTAAGTTATACTAGGGGAAATTTAAATGCAATGTGTATCTCAAGAGTTGTGAGAAATTTAAGAAAATGTGATGATTGTAGAACTTAGCATCATAGTTATAAACTTAAATGCTTCTCTTCAATCTGCTTTCTTTTGGTAGATCAAGAAAAGGTTTCAGACTATGAAATGAAACTAATGGATTTAGATGTTGAACAACTTGGAATTCCAGTGAGTATCAAAGTTTCTGAGTGTACTGTACACAGGGCATGATAGTTACATAAGAGAGTGTTAATAATACAGTTTAAAGCCCAATTCCTAATGGAACTTCTGTATATTTGCTGTACATGTTCCAAAGTAGGGATTTAGTATTTAGACTGACATTTGTAATTTTCATTAAACTACAGTACTCTAAATTGAATCTTGTTGAATTGATTGCTTCCAAATGTATATTAGCATTAACCTCCATACTTTTTTTTTCCTCCCAAGAGTAGACTTTAAGGCTGTGTTAGCAGAAATTCATTAAGGTTGGGTTTGTCAACATAAAAGGAGAGTTAAGATGTTTAAAATCCTTAGTGTCTTGTTTTCTTATTTTGTTTTGGTAAGCAGTTTGGCCTGTTTGCATACACATCATCATTTGTATGCCATGCCCTAATGTCCTCTTGATTTAGCCCTGGAGGGTGATGGGGAAGGCTCTTTTCCTTGAATAGTACATTTATCATTAAAGGTTTAAACTCTTATTTTAGTTTTCTAAGTATAATTATTATGACATACTTGTTTTATATCTACATTTGCTTTTCGAGGTTTAGAGTATGTTATGAAATTGCACAATGAGTGATATTTCAAAGTAATCAGGAAGTCTTAAATTCTGAATTTTTGTCTAGATGCAGAGTCTTCAGAAAAGGAGAATTTTTAATTTCCAGCAGATGAACTTTTATTTTATTTTATTAGGAACAAGAGTATAGCTGTGTAGTAAAGATGCCTTCTGGTGAATTTGCACGTATATGCCGAGATCTCAGTCATATTGGAGATGCTGTTGTAATTTCCTGTGCAAAAGATGGAGTGAAATTTTCTGCAAGTGGAGAACTAGGAAATGGAAATATTAAGTTGTCACAAACAAGTAATGTCGATAAGGAGGAGGAAGCTGTAAGTAGTTTCTTAACTAACAAAATACTCTGAAGAGTATGGTAACCCTTCTCCTCCTCTTCCTCCTCCTCCTCCTTCTTCTTCTTCTTCTGAGAATGGTAACCCTTCTTAACAATAGATTGTGCCTTAGTCTGTTCAGGCTACTATAGCAAAATACTGGTAGACAATGACTTATAAACAACTGAAATCTATTTCTGACAGTTGTAGAGGCTGGAAATCTGGCAGATTCAGTGTCTGGTGAGGACCTGCTTCTTGGTTCAGACAGTGGGCTTCTTGCCCAATAGAAGGGTCAGAGGAGCTCTCGGGTCTCTTTTAGAAGGGTACTAGCACTAAGCACCTCCCAGAGGCCCTACCTCCAGGTACCATCACTTGGGGATTTGGTTTTAACAGGAACTTTTTGGGAACACAGACGTTCAGTCCATAGCAAGGTAATTGCAACTCAACAGAGGATCTAGTTGGAGGTAAAAATTAACCTGTTAGGAGCTCTTATGTAATCTTTATATTTAAGTTTCAACAATGTAGGCCCAGTAGGGGGCCTAGAGAACCTCCATTTAGGGACAAAGAACACTCTAATTACTAAACATCCTTAAATTAAGGTTTTCCTAGAAAATCATGTGCTTTTTTTTAAGAAGAATATTTATAAACAAATATTTTGTAATTGTATTTTTTTTTTTTTAAGATTTTATTTATTTATTTGACAGAGAGAGATCACAAGTAGGCAGAGAGGCAGGTAGAGAGAGAAGGAGGAGGAAGCAGGCTCCCCGCTGAGCAGAGAGCCCGATGCGGGACTCAATCCCAGGACCCCGAGATCATGTCCCGAGCCGAAGGAAGCGGCTTAACCCACTGAGCCACCCAGGCGCCCATGTAATTGTATTTTTTTTTTTAAAGCCTTACTAGCCTTTGAAAAAACATCTGTTAATTCTGTAAATGAAGGACAATTTAAGGTTCTAACTTCTTAGGATTATTAGGCTTAAATGTGGTAACATTCAAAGTGCTTACCATAGTGTGTGACATTTTATGTTTATAGTAATTATTAGATATTTTAGTTCCTTGCATGAGTATTCAGCCCTCAGTTTATTTTATTTATTTTTTAAATACTTTATTTATTTGACAGAGAGAGATCACAAGTAGGCAGAGAGGCAGGCAGAGAGAGAGGGGGAAGCCCAATGTGGGGCTCCATCCCAGGACCCTGGGATCATGACCTGAGCTGAAGGCAGAGGCTTAACCCACTGAGCCACCCAGGCGCCCTCAACCCTCAGTTTAAATGAAGACTTAAAAATATTACTAGCAAAAGTTCAGGGGCTAATTCTGTATTATCTCTGCTAAATTACATGGTACCTTCCCTGCCTTTCTGGATTATTTTTTTTAATCTCAGATTAGTTTTTCTGTAAGTATTTTTGTATCTGAAATGTGAGTGTTTATGACATTATTTGTTTTTTTTTTTTTTTAAATATTTTATTTATTTGACACATCACAAGTAGGCAGAGAGGCTCCCCATGGAGCAGAGCCCAATGTGGGGCTCGATCCCAGGACCCTGGGATCATGACCTGGGCTGAGCGCCCCTGACATTATTTGGTATTAAGGAATTTTTCAGTGTTTTCCTATTTCCTTGGTTATTTCAGAAGTTGTTTGAATAAATTTTTTTTTTTTTTTTAAAGAGGATGGGAGATTTTTTTTTTTTTTTTTAAATTTTATTTATTTATTTGACAGAGAGAGATCACAAGTAGGCCGAGAGGCAGGCAGAGAGAGAGGAAGGGAACCAGGCTCCCTGCTGAGCAGAGAGCCCGACGCGGGACTCGACCCCAGGACCCTGGGATCATGACCTGAGCCGAAGGCAGAGGCTTAAGCCACTGAGCCACCCAGGCGCCCCCTTTTTTTTTTTTTTTAAAGATTTTATTTATTTATTTGACAGAGAGAAAGATCACAAGCAGGCAGAGAGAGAGAGAGAGAGAAGCAGGCTCCCGCCAAGCAAAGAGCCCGATGCGGGGCTCGATCCCAGGACACCGAGATCATGACCTGAGCCGAAGGCAGCGGCTTAATCCACTGAGCCACCCAGGCGCCCCTGAATCAAAATTTTAATATGCTCTGTACACTAGTTCATTGATAGGCCCTCAAATTCTTTTAATCCATTGGTTTTCCATTCAATTTCTTTATTCCCCCTCTCCATTACAATTTGTTGAGGCAAGTCCTTTGTCATTGAGTTTTCCTGAATCTGGGTTTTGCCTATTGTATCCCTTATGTCAATTAATATTCTTCTCTAACCTATATTTCCTATAAACTGGTAGTTACAGCACTAGAGGCTTGATATTCGGTGTTTTCTTTGTTTGGGGAGTGAGAGAATAAGAATACTTTACAGATGCTTGTATGTATACCCCTTGTAGGTATGAGGTGTCTGCATTTTCTTAGCAGCCATAATAATTGTTTAGAATCATTAGGTTAGAGTTGTATTAATACATTTCATTCCTCCTTTTATTAGCTGATTTATTTATTAGAAACATTCCCATAAAGAGAAGTTTTCTCTTACCACATAATTTTGTTTACCTGAGCTACAGTTCATATGGGAAGACAGACTAAATACTTGATTCTTTTGCTTTATTTACCAGTCCTCAAAATTAGTTTCATATCGCTCTCCAAAGTAAACCAGTAAGGGTTTTTTTGTTTTGTTTTTAAAGATATATTCTAGGGGTGCCTGGGTGGCTCAGTCAGTTAAGCATCCGACTCTTGGTTTCAGCTCAGATCATGATCTCATGGAACAAGCCCTGCTTGGGCTCAGCATTCAGCCTGGAATCTCTGCCTCTGCCTCTCCCTGCACTCAAGGTCTTGCTTGCACCCACGCTGTCTCTAATAAATCTTTTTTTTTTTTTTTTTTTAATTTTATTTATTTATTTGACAGAGATCACAAGTAGGCAGAGAGGCAGGCTGAGAGAGGGGGGGGAAGCAGGCTCCCCGCTGAGCAGAGAGCCCAATGGGGGACTTGATCCCAGGACCCTGAGATCATGACCCGAGCCGGAGGCAGAGGCTTAACCCACTGAGCCACCCAGGCGCCCCAATAATAAATAAATCTTTAGAAATATATTCTAAACTAATGGACTGCAATTTCTTGATGTTTTTCAATATGGTTACTCTTTCTGTTTTCTCTCAGGTTACTATAGAGATGAATGAGCCAGTTCAGCTAACTTTTGCACTGAGATACCTGAACTTCTTTACAAAAGCCACTCCGCTCTCTCCTACAGTAACCCTCAGTATGTCTGCAGATGTACCCCTTGGTAAGATAATTGGTTTGTTGAATCTTGTTTTGTAGATGGTATATGTGGTACTTCTCAATAATTGTGTTCCTGTCTTCTTTCAGTTGTAGAGTATAAAATTGCCGACATGGGACATTTAAAGTACTATTTGGCTCCCAAGATCGAGGATGAAGAAGGATCTTAGGTGTTCTTAAAATCCAAGAAAATAAAGTTAAGCTCTTTAAGAACTGCTTCTGAGATGCCGGCATGTACTAAGTTCGTCACCAAATTTGTACCTCTTGAGTACATATGTAGATATTTTCTGTAAATAACCTATTTTTTCCTTCATTCTTTACAATTTGTTTAAAGAATAAAATCCAAAGTCAAATTTGGTCTTGTTAACCTAGAAATATTTCTGTCTTACCTAAAAATACTTGTGTATTCATAACAAAAGGGCTTTGATTCTAAATGCAGTTTTGAGAATTTTTTTCAATTTAAATAAAAGTTTTTTGAATTTAAAACATAACAAGACAGTGCCTTCATTTGGACCATGACTGTTGCAAGTATCCTGGGGAATTCAGTTCAAGCTACCATTTCATATAAATGTGCTTATTTTTCTAGTCTAGAGCAGCCTGATAAAAATACATTTGATATAGCAATAAAAAGTATTCCAACTACAGTAGGTGACAAGATATTTTGGGGGATTCATTTGTCAAACTTATTTTGGTATTCTTCTAACTTGAGTTCAAGATATAAACAGGAGAGTAGACCTATATATTTTGCTATTTTGTCAATTTTGTTAGCAAAAACTAACACTTTTTTTCCAGCTTTATGTACCCAAAGCTGTGTGGCTTTAGAAGACTAGCACTGTTATAGGGCAGTGTTTCTTTAGCCTAGGGAGCCTTTTAAATGAATCTTGAAAGATTTAGTAGATCTGTGATAGGGGCCAAGCAATATGATTGTGCAAAAATAATTTTTCTAGTATAAGTAGCCTTTTTTGGGACTTAATCCTAGCAGTTGTGAAACAGATTGTTTAAATGTTCCTACTAATTGTGCCTAACTGGCATAGCACATACTGAGAATCGCTTTATTAAAGTCCTTTATTCCTGGTGTGTTCTGTGCTTGATGGTTTAAACGACTGGTTCCTTTGTTGTAGTACCTGGACTGAGTTCTGGTTACTGGAGGTATAACCCACTATACCCAGTAGGTAACTAGTAATTACCTTCTGTGTGCCTGGGGGCAGGGAAGGATATTGGCTGCAAAGGGGCCTGATGGAAGTTTTGGGAATGATGTAACTTTAATATAGACCGGTGATGGTTCCAAGACTGTATGCACTTGTCAAACTCATCCAATTGTACTTTATTGTATGTAAATTATACTTTAATAAATCTGACATTTACAAAGCTTCATGTGCTGCAAAATGTCCCTTGTGGGCGGGCTTCTTACTTGGTCCAGGCCTGATGTCGAGGAGCGGGAAACTGAAATACAGGAATGTGGGGCCACGCAAGAGTAGTGGTGGGGTATTGATGCAGAGACCGCGGCGCGCCCACGAGAAGGGCTACAGCCATGGGCACTGAATAGACCTGCCAGCTCCAGTCATCCGCAAGCTTCAATGTCCGCTTCTGTCTCCCGTTGGTGCCACTCAGCTTCCAACACTGCCCGAGGGATCAGGGAAAGAAACAGGTAGCCGGTTCACCCGGAGTCTGACTGGGACTCCGGGAGTGGTCATCCTGGACACCTTCACAACCCAGTGGAGGTGCCTGGCAACAAACCCAGGCCACAGCGACTCCCGCCGCCCATACCGCCCGCAGTACGCTACCACTAGCGCAAGGCGGAAACAGAAGCTCCGGAAAGGGGACTGAGAGAGGTCGCTCCCGGTGACGCCACTTCCGGTACGCCGCCGTTCAGCGGGCCACTTCCGGCGTCAAGGGGGGCAGCTGAGGGGTGGCAGTTAGGTGAGGCGGGCCATGAGGCCTCAGGCGCTTCTGCTGCCAACCGTGAGCGAGCTGTCGGCACGCGGGCGGCCTGGCGCGGGGCTCCGGTAAGGCGTGTGTTCGGCGGGGTGGGAACAGAAGCGCCCCCCTCAGGCGCCCGGCGGGGCCGAGACTGCGCTCCCTGCCGAAATCTAGCTTCGCGCCCTGGGTGTGGAGCGTTCACCAGCCTGGGCCACCGCTGGCCTCTTCCCAGAAACCGGTTTTGTTTGTTTCCGTCTAAATTCGCGTCGGTTTTTATTTGTCTTCCTGGCTAGGTCTGGAGACGGGCAGGAAGATAGTGTGTGTGGAGGCGCATAATGCTAGGCACTGCGCTGAGGGTTTTACTGATGCTTTTAAAGCCTCGCAGCCCCGGCGGGCTCGGGGAGTTTGAAAGTTGCGGTGGAACCGGTTTAAAAAATATATATATATATTTGGGGAACTTGAATGGTACTCTGAAAACTTCGGTTTATGTTTTTCCTTCCTTTTGCAGAATTCTTACTCTTTGCTACCAGTAAGCATTCGTCGCCCCTCTCCCTCACACCCTTCGCTTTCTTATTTTGATGCGGGTGTGTGAATAGGTAAAGCTGAGTCCGTAAACTTTATTTATCGTCTTTTAGACGATAGAAATCACAAGTGATTAAATGCCCTCAAACTCCCACATACCGGTAGTTTGGCCTTTAAATTTTGTAGAATTAATTTAGGTTATCATGTAATCGGGATCGCAACACTTAAAAACCTGGTATTCGATGCAGTTTGAGCTAACTTCAGAAAAGCCTATAAATTAGCATACTGGATCCAGTACTTGATTTCTGCACTGTTATATAATTGCTATAAAGGGACATTCACATTTAGCACCAATTCCATCATATTGCTAGTTATTTTAGCATTTTTATTATACATAGTATTTTAGGTTGACTCTTGGCCACTTAAAACAGCTCATTAATAATTGGGATAAAGTATATAAAAAGCACTTTGACTAGTACCTGGTATCTAAGTGTGGGTAATTATTAACCAACATTATTATAATGATGATTGTTTACAAAGTGTCATACCAGAGGAAGACAAAGTCTTTATGGTTTCTGGATTGTTTTTTTTTAATGGTGCCCTTATTGTGAGATACTTAATTTTCTCTTTACAGATCCATGTCACCTTTAGAAATAGCTCCACAGTCAAAATAGATTTGTCTATTGTATCAAATTACAAATGTTTTCTGACTTAAATGTCATTGTTTTTTTATCTTATCTACTCCCTCTTAAACTAGTGACAAAATAGCCATGATTTCATTACTGAAGTTGGTTTTGAATATTTTGCACAAAAAACAAGTTTTATTTTTATTTTTAATTTTTTTAGGTGGCTATAGAAGTAATCTGGAAAATGAAATCACTACTTTCAGTGCTTGGGGTGGGGCAGAGAGGCAGACAAATTGGCACTGGTACAGTGCTGATTACCAGTAGTGGTAGTGCTGATAGTCAAATTTACTGGAGGCTCTGCAGATTTTTTTGCATTAAAAGAATGATACCGGATGCCTGGGTGCCTCAGTCCTTTAAGTGTCGGCCTTCTGCTGGGCTTTGTTTGGTGATCTCAGGATCTTAGGATCAAATCCCACATGGGGCTCCTTGCTCAGTGGGGAGCCTGCTTCTTCCTCTGCCTGCTGCTTCCCCTGCTTGTGCCCTCTCCCTCTAACAAATAAATAAATAAAATCTTTTCAAAATTAAATAAAATTAAATTTAAAAATAAAAATAAATAAAAGAATGATACCCATTAGGGAGAATCAACAAAATGCTTAATGTGAGTGTATTCCATATCCCTCCCTGGCAGGTAAGAATCATTTGAGCTTATGCTCCTCTTGCTTTTTCCTGAAGCAGGGACAGGGGCCAGGCAGTACTATAGCAGAATGACTGAAAATGTGGACTTTGGTGTCAGACTTGTATTTAAGTCACCACTCTTCCACCTGCTCTGTGTGGAGGGTTTGAAAAAATTAGGAGGCACAGGAATATTGGTGAGAAGATAAACATGAGGTCTGTTTTTTGGTCAGTGTCTTGACTTTCATTCTACCAGGACAAGCCAGAGAAGGTACATAAGGAGAATGTTTTCACTTTGTCAAAGGAAATACCAGATTTTAAGTGCAGTGGGTCGTGAATTGCCAGTTGCTTAGTATGACATTTTAACCCAAATTCTAATATATGTAACACACTGTGGTCAGTGGCATATAATGACAGTTTTCTTTGTCTTCAGACTGTAGCTGTGTCAGTGTGTTATGATGCCGTCTCGTACCAACCTGGCTACTGGAATCCCCAGTAGTAAAGTGAAATACTCAAGGCTCTCCAGCACAGACGATGGCTACATTGACCTTCAGGTAAATGCAGAAGGGAATTAATGAGACTGGCTGGCTCCGTTTCTGTTGAGTTAGCAGGAAGACCTTCTAGGTGGAGGTTTTGCTGTCTCTGGGGATTAGAAGCAGCAGCAAGAAGGACAGTTATCTCTGAGACCCTTTCAGCCATAGTTTGCAGAAGGAGGGGCCTTGGTAGAGCAGTTTCAAACCAATATAAACATTGTTCATTTCTAAGAATTTTTAGTTGTAACACCAAAGCCCAGTAGTTACAAATTTTATTTAGTTTTTCTGGAAAATACTCAGATTGTGTTTTGTTAAGTAGAATTTTTTTTAAGGACTTTGTCATTGGTTCATTTACACTTTAGTCAAAGCCAGTTCATCTTTTAAGGGAGAAACTAACTGCTAAAGCCAACAGATTGTGGGAATCTTCCTTCTTTCCTGATGTCATGAGATCCAATTTATTAAAGGTATTCTTTTGGCAAACAGTAAGTAAAACAGAATATTTAATATTTGTTAAGTTTGTATCCTACCCTGATTCGTTATTTATAAAATACTTAATGATGTAGCATATTTCCTTCTGCCCACTTTCCCTTGGAATGGTTTAGGTGGAACCAGGGCCAAGGAGGAAGAGGCAGGAACCCATCTCTTTAAATATAAACAAATCAATGACTCTTTGCACTCTTTGGACCCATACTTGAAGGATAGAAGTTTTGTTTTTTAAAAGCACATCTGAGAATCTTCTAGCCCATTAGGTCAGATACAGAAATGAGGCAAACCTCAGAAAGCTTGTGTCTGAATCTTAACTTTGAATAGAACTTATTAACAAGTCAGGTTACTTGATCCCTGGGGTGGGCAACTAATGCTTGAGAAAAAGCTGTTTCTAAAACCTTTGTATGCTCACTTAACTTTGAATGCCAGAAGTCACTTGTTTTGTTTACTTCTCCAGATCACGATGTTCCTCTTGAATCCCTAGAGATTAGTACAGCCTTCCATGTGCCAGGCACATAATAAGTATCTAATATCTAATCAGTGAATGACCATAAAGTATCTTCTGTTTTTGTGAGAAAGTAATTTCTTATGGTGAGTGGTATATGGAATAAAATTAGAAGTAGGAAGAGTAACATTCTGCTGGGACTCCTCCGAGTGGCTGTTAGAGCAGTAATTAGAGCTTCACCTCCTGTTTGTCCCTTGCCTTTCTTTCCCAGAGCTCTAGTGGGTAGTAGGACTTCCTTCAAGACACACAAACCAACCACATTGGTTCTTATTATCCTCCTTGCTTTAAAGTGTTTCAGTCCTGGTATTTTCATAATGCTATGTATTTTGTTTGTTTTTCTTCCAGTTTAAGAAGAGTCCTCCCAAGATCCCGTATAAGGCCATTGCGCTTGCGACAGTGCTGTTTTTGATTGGGGCCTTTCTCATAATCATAGGTTCCCTCCTGCTGGCTGGCTATATCAGCAAAGGGGTAAGCTGAAGAGTTTGTGGGGGTGTGCATGAAATCCTTAAAGTGTGAGCCTGGGCTCTGTTTTATATTCATATCTAGTACAGGAGTTTCCAGCAGAAAGAAGAAGAGAGTTTTCTTTTAGATTTTGTTCTCTGGTAACAAAACATACGTTTCTTTTTTTGAGCAACAACATGCTTGTCCCAGTTTCTATGAGGTATGTGTGTGTGTGTGTGTGTGTGTGTGTGTGTGTGTGTGTGACACATTTTCCTTCTGAGATGTCAAGCAGTCTTCCCACTGTCACAGTTTGGAACAGCAAACTTGAGCCTAGCATTGAGGATTTCTGATTGATAAAGGCTGTACCCAGAGTAGAATGTGTTGTTATAATTTTGCAGTGCCATAGACGTTCCATGTGTGGGAAGAAGCAGTGAGGCTTGTATAGGTCTGGGGCCACTGACCATGCCAGGACTTGTGACTCTTGAGTCTGATCCTTACTACATTGGGTTTGGTTGGAGTTCTTGTTGAGCTTCAGAATGTTATCTTTATTACCTAAAGGGGTGTTTGGTGGTTCTTTTTCTTGGGCTGTATACATGTGCTAATAGTGCCCAAGTTGATCTGAACTAATAATGATCACAAGTCATGGTCATATTGTCCTGCAGAGGGAACATAGCCAACATTTGAAAAACTGTGGACATTATAGAAATTGAGAATAGTAGCATTGTAGCAATAAAATCGCTGCATATGGTTTTTAAGAAGTGAATCTGATTTGCCATTGGTCTTACCTACTTAAAATTACTATGTGGTCACCAGATGCTTACTTGGTGCAGTCTTTGTTTGAACATCTAACTTCAGGACTGTGCCTTCAGTTAACTTTCTTTTTTTTTTTTTTTTTAAGATTTTATTTATTTATTTGACAGAGATCACAAGTAGGCAGAGAGGCAGGCAGATAGAGAGAGAGGTGGAAGCAGGCTCCCTGACAAGCAGAGAGCCCGATGCGGGACCCGATCCTAGGACACTGGGATCACAACCTGAGCTGAAAGCAGAGGCTTTAACGCACTGAGCCACCGAGATGCCCCATTCAGTTAACTTTCATTGCAGTATGAGGTATCAGTCCCAGAGGATTCTGTTAATTACAAATATTGAGAGTGGAGGTGAGATCCACATGCAGCAAATATCGTTTTACCTTGTATGGTTTATAAAAGACTGCTTTATAAATAAGGATAAAGATGTTAATTAAGAGAATCACTAATAAGTTTGGTTTGGAGTTTTTTTTTCACTTTTTATTACAGATACTTCAAAAACAGAAGTAAATGAAATAATGTATTAAACCCCTGCGTGTCTCCCATTCATCAACAGTTACAAACATTTTGCTTCATGTATTCCCCCCAACTTTTTTTTTCCTGTGTAGGAAACCAAATACCAGATTTATATTTTGCTGGTATTCTTTTTTATTTTGAGAGAGAGAGGGCGCATGGGAGCGGTGGTGGGGTGGAGGGCAGAGGGAGAGAGAGAGAGAATGAGAATCCTAAGCGGGCTCCACAGCCAGCGTGGAGCCCAATATCACAGCCCTGAGCTGATGAAATCAAGAGACTGATGCTTAACCAACTGAGTCACCCAGGCACCTCTATTTTGCTGGTATTCTCAAGTGTGCATCTTCGGTATGCATCTGTAACAGTTTTTATATAAGTTTACAGATGCTGTATTAATATCTTTGATCTTCATATTTTTGTTAGATTTAGAGACTTGATTAGATTCAGGTTAGTTTTGTTTTAGAAAGTATATTTCATGGGAGGTGCTGTGTATTTGCTATGGCAGGTTGGTTCTGAAACTTCGATGTTCATCAGAATAATCTGGCAGACTTGTTAACACACAGATTCCTTAGTTCCATTCTCAGAGATTCCAGTTCTGTAGGTGGGTTGTGAGAATCTGCATTTCTAACAAGTTCCCAGGTAATGCTGGTGGTCCATAAACCACAATTTGAGAACCAAATTGTGGTATTACATTAGGAGGCATGTAATGGTTATCCTGCTTTTAGTTGATAATAAAGTAGATTGCTGGGTTTAAGTGCCTTCAGCCTAATTCATTTATTATAAATTTCCCCATTACCATTTATACTAGTGAATGCAGTTCTGTCATTTTCTGCGTTCATTAGCTGAAATTCTGCTGTAAAGGTCTTTCTCAAATCTACCATCTGTTTACCCCAAAATATAATGCGTATAGTGAAGGTAGGAAAAATGTTTTTCTGCTTCACAACTTTTATAAAAATACACCTAGCAACCTCAAAACCGCAAAAGGTACTCAGAGAATGGTATCAGTATAAACTTCTATTTTTTCTTTTACATATTTGTGTTTCTTTTTTTTTTTTAAGATTTTATTTATTTGACAGAGAGAGATCACAAGTAGACAGAGAGGCAGGTGCAGAGAGAGAGAGAGAGAGGGAAGCAGGCTCCCTGCTGAGCAGAGAGCCCGATGCAGGACTCGATCCCAGGACCCCGAGATCATGACCTGAGCCAAAGGCAGTGGCTTAACCCACTGAGCCACCCAGGCGCCCCTACATATTTGTGTTTCAATCAATCACAGTCCATATTCTTTTTTTTTTTTTTTGAGAAGACTCCATACACAGTGTGGAACCCAGTGCGGGGCTTGAACTCAAAATCCTAAAACCCTGACATCAAGAGTCAGATGCTTAGCCAACTGAGCCGCACAAGTGTCCCCCATATTCTTTTTAGTATCTAAACTGTTCCATGTTTGGTCAGTAGAACTCCTTCATGTTACTTCTTTATCTTTTAAACATGGCCTACGTAGCCTTTGATAGCTTTCTTGCTTTCTGGCACAGGAAATTATCCCAGGCCCAGCTATATATTTCCTGTCTCCTAACTTGTAAACAACTATTTCTCCAAAGAGCCTTGGTGTTCTTTTTTGTTTTCTTTTAAGATTTTATTTATTTATTTGAGAGAGAGAGACAGTGAGAAAGCATGAAAGGGGAGAAGGTCAGAGGGAGCAGACTCCCCATGGAGCAGGGAGCCCAATGCAGGACTCGATCCCAGGACCCCGGGATCATGACCCAAGCTGAAGGCAGTCGCCCAACCAACTGAGCCATTCAGGCGCCTGAGCCTTGGTTTCTGTATAGGAAGTAGATTTATTTATTTTTTTTAAAAAATATTTTATTTATTTATTTGACAGAGAGAGAGATCACAAGTAGGCAGAGGCAGACAGAGAGAGAGGTAGAAGCAGGCTCCCTGCTGAGCAGAGAGTCTGATATGGGGCTCGATCCCAGGACTCTGGGATCATGACCTGAGCTGAAGGCAGAGGCTTTAACCCACTGAGCCACCCAGGCGCCCCTAGGAAGTAGATTTAGAGAGATCACAGACTGGGCATTAGTGGTGCTCATGCTTCAGTTTTGATTGTTTCTAGACCTTTTCAGCAATGGAATCAAGAAATAGGTATCTTGGGACGCCTGGGTGGCTCAGTTGGTTGGACGACTGCCTTCGGCTCAGGGCGTGATCCTGGAGTCCCGGGATCGAGTCCCACATCGGGCTCCCAGCTCCATGGGGAGTCTGCTTCGCTCTCTGACCATCTCCTCGCTCATGCTCTCTCTCACTGTCTCTCTCTCTCAAATAAATAAATAAAATTTAAAAAAAAAAAAAAAAAAGAAATAGGTATCTTTTTTTTTTTTTAAAGATTTTATTTATTTATTTGACAGAGATCACAAGTAGGCAAAGAGGCAAGCAGAGAGAGGGGAAGGGAAGCAGGCTCCCTGCTGAGCAGAGAGCCTGATGTGGGGCTCGATCCCAGGACTCTGAGATCATGCCCTGAGCCGAAAGCAGAGACTTTCACCCACTGAGCCACCCAGGCACCCTAAGAAATAGGTATCTTTTAGAAAACAGTTTTCAGTGCAAATTTAAGATTAGAGTTAATTTAATTAGAGCTTAATTTCTTTGATATTGTATGGGTATATCTACCCTATGATAGTGATGTCATTACTTATTTGCCTTATTCTATGTTATACATATAGTAGCTTTAAAATAATATTGCGGGTAGCACGTGGGTGGCTCAGTCCATTGAGCCTCTGACTCTTGGTTTCAGGTTAGGTCATGATCTCATAGTTGTGAGATTGAGCCCCATGTTGGGCTCCATGCTCAGTGTGGAGTCTACTTGACCCTCTGTGCTCTACCCCACTCCCAGCTTGCTCATGTGTGTGCACGTGCACGCTCTCTTTTTCTCTCTCTCTGTCAAATAAATAAATCTTTAAAAAAATAAGATAGCAGGGATGCCTGCATGGCTCAGTCAGTTAAGCAGCTGCCTTTGACTCAGATTATGATCCCAGGGTCCTGGGATTGAGTCCCACATCGGGCTCCTGGCTCAGCTCCCTTTGTCTGCTGCTCCTTGTGCTCACTCTCTGTCTCTCTCTGTCTTTCTGACAAATATAAATAAATAACGTCTTTAAAAAAAAAAAATTCCAGCGTGAGTGTTTTTTTTTTTTTTAAAGATTTTATTTATTTATTTGACAGAGAGAAATCACAAGTAGATGGAGAGGCAGGCAGAGAGAGAGAGAGAGAGAGAGGGAAGCAGGCTCCCTGCCGAGCAGAGAGCCCGATGCGGGACTCGATCCCAGGACCCTGAGATCATGACCTGAGCCGAAGGCAACGGCTTAACCCACTGAGCCACCCAGGCGCCCCTCCAGCGTGAGTGTTAATGTTAAGTATAGGAAGGCTAAATGCACTATAGATTTCCTTTGCAGTTCTTTAATCCTACTAAGGATGTACAGTCAATATCTTGCAAAAGAAAAAAAGAAGAAGGAAAGCAGAAAATGTAAAATAAGATAACAGAAATAGCACCAAGTATGTCAGTTGTGAGAGTTGTAGACTGTTATTGTTTCTGTGATGTTCACGTAGTCCCATCTTTAGGCTGAGAGAGCCCCTTCAAGTTCTCTTTCCTTGTTTTGTTTTGTTTTTTTTCCTTGGTTTTAAGCTGGGATTTATTGAGTCATTGTGTCAGCTGAGGCTCCTTGCTTTACACGTATTACCTCACTTAGTTTTTACTGTCTTATATGAGGTAAATACTAATATTTGAACGACACAGTCAAAATTATATTGAGTAGATAATCTACCAGTATACATTGTGTAACTAGCCATGTTAAAAGGAGATTTTTAGGGACACTTGGGTGGCTCGGTTAAGTATCTGCCTTCGGCTCAGGTCATGATCCCAGGGTCCTGTAATTGAGTCCCACATTGAGCTCCTTGCTCACCAGGGAGCCTGCTTCTCCCTCTGCCTGTCACTCCCCCGGTTGTGCGCAAGTGCCTGCTCTCTCTGACAAATAAATTAAAAAAAAAAAAAAAAAGATTTTTAGACTGGGTTTAAATCCTTAGCTGAGGGAAGACTTAAAATTAATGGGAAAAATGACCTATCAGATAAAGGGCTAGTATCCAGAATCTGTAAAGAACTATCAAACTCAACACCCAAAGAACAGATATTCCAGTCAAGAAATGGGCAGAAGCATGAACAGACATTTCTGAAAGAAGACATCCAAATGGCCAACAGAGACATGAAAAAGTGCTCAACATCACTTGGCATCAAGGAAATACAAATCAGAACCACAGTGAGATACCACCTCACACCAGTCAGAATGGCTAAAATTCACAAATCAGGAAATGACATATGTTGGCGAGGATGTGGAAAAAGGGGAACCCTCCTACACTGTTGGTAGGAATGCAAGCTGGTGTAGCCACTCTGGAAAACAGAGCAAGCTTCCTCAAAAAGTTGAAAATAGAGCTACCCTATGACTCAGCAATCACACTACTGGGTATTTGCCCTAAAGATACAAATGTAGTGATCTGAAGGGCACATGCACCCAAATGTTTATAGCAACAACGTCCACAGTAGCCAAACTATGGAAAGAACCTAGATGTCCATCAACAGATAAATGGGTAAAGAAGATATGGTATAGATATACAATGGAATACTATGCAGCCATCAAAAACTGCAAAATCCCCCTGGAGCTAATAATACATTATATGTTAATTTAAAAAATAATTTATTTTAAAAAAATCATGAAATCCTGACATTTGCAACAACGTGGATGGAACTACAGGTTATTATGTTAAGTGAAATAAGTCAATCAGAGAAAAACAATTACCATACGATCTTTCTGATACAAGGAATTTGAAAGGGAGAGTGAGGGAGTTCTTAGGGGTTCGGGAGGGAAAAAAAATGAAACAAAAAGGGACCAGGGAGGGAGACAAACCATAAGAGACTCTTAATCTCAGGAAACAAACTGAGGGTTGCTCGGGGGTTGAGGGAAGGGATAGTGTGACGATTATGGACATTGGGGAGGGTATGTGCTATGGTGAATGCTGTGAAATGTGTAAGCCTGATGATTCACAGACCTGTACCCCTGAAGCAAGTAACACATTATATGTTAATAAAAAGAAAAAAAATTAATGGGAAAAAGATCACAAAGGAAAAGGAGGATAAGCCTAACTGTATAAACATTTAAAACTGTACCTAAAAATAAGGCAGAGCAATTTTATAAGAGTGGATTCATTCATTTAATATATTTATTTGTATGTTGGGGGCAGGTGGTGATCTAGGGATGAACAAAAGTCCCTGCCCTCCTGGAACTCCCCAAATAGTTGAAGCCCTACACTAAACACCATTTCTTCCTCTTTAACCTGTGAATTGTGATTATGGGAATATACACTAAAGAAAGAATCTGAAAGGCTAAGAAAAAGAAGTTTATTGTGTTATCCTGTACAGTTACAAAAAGTGAGAGACAACCAAAGTATCCAACAGTCGGTGGGGCATGGTTAAGTAAAATTGTGGTGCATCCATTACAGTGGAATGGTAGACACCATTAGTTGACATAATGTGTTAGTTTCAGGTGTACAACATGATTCAGTATAGTATATTTTGGGAAATGATCACAATAAGTCTAGTTAGCATCCATCACCACACATAGTTTTTTTCCTTGTGACAAGAACTTTTAAGATCTACTCTCAGCAACTTGCTAATAATACACAATACAGTGTTTTTAGCTATAATCACCATGTTGTACACTGCATCTCCAGAACTTATTTTGTGAATGGAAATTTGTACCTTCTGACTATCTTCACCCATTTTGCCTGTCTCCCACCCCCAGTGCAGAACTTTTCATAAGACCTTGGCAATTGCTTGTTATATTAAGAGACTAAAACAAGGCACAGAGTATGGTGTGTTCACAACTAGAAACTAGAATGGAGAACAGAAGGAAATAAGGGAACTATCTGTGGATGCAGATGGACAATTTGTTTATAATATTTAGTGCTTTGTAGTTTTTCTGAATTTTATAATAAGGAGGAAAAGAGATGTATACCTGTTCCATTGGTAGCATACTATCCAAAGGAAAATACTCTGAAGAGTGTAAAATACTGATGTATGGAATGAACCTATGGCTTTGTTTTATTTTAAGTGATCGTTTGTATGGTACTAATGTGTTTGCCTCCTTCTGCCACTAGGGGGCAGACCGGGCCGTTCCCGTCCTGATCATTGGCATCCTGGTGTTCCTGCCAGGATTTTACCACCTGCGCATCGCCTACTATGCATCCAAAGGCTACCGGGGTTACTCCTATGATGACATTCCAGATTTTGATGACTAGCTAACCCACCCTCAACCCTGAGGAGAAGAGTCACAGATGGGACTGAGACCAGCTTTAAGATACTGAGTAGATACTGGCAAAGGGCTAAGGCATTCTGCAGTTTGCAGATGTTAAACAAAAGAATGGCCAGATTTTACGGGTCCATCCTCAAGATGTCAACTGAGCTTACAATTACAAATTAACTAATTAGGACATGCTCTGTTTTTCATCTCCTGGCTCTGGCAAAAGCTGATAAGTTTTTCCACATGAATGTGTATCTTGGAAGAGTAGCAGTGTTAATGATGTAGGAAAGCAGGAGGTTCTTGTGTAGTGCAGAATGTTACTGCTGTCACCCTTGTTAGAGTTCAGCATTTGTTTTAAATAGTCCTCATTGTCAGTTCTGGTAGCAAATGGAAGAATTTAATATGTCAAATTTCATGTTACTAGTAATTTATTTTGAAAACATCTAAGTAGCTTACCCCTACACTCATCTCTCACTTTGTGTTCTAGTGGAAGACCTTGGTAAATCAAATGTCAGTGTAGGTGCATCTGTAATATTTTTTACTTGCTTTCTTATTAACAGTAGCCAGGACTTTTTTAAGTCTCAGAGCAAGTTCCTAGAAGGTAAACACCCCTCTGTTCACCAGTCCTTGGTCAGCCACCAGTAAGCTGGCCAGCATAAAATATGGTTTATTCTGTTCTTTGTAGATCAAGATGTTCTGTATATCATGCCTTTAAGGACTGGATTTTGGCTGTTTCCTAAGGAAAAAAAATGTAGATAAGTGGTTGTTATTTAGAGATTATAAATCTGTTGTTAGCATCTTGCATTATGATGTCATTCTGCTGAAGATTGCAAGACTCAGCCTGGATCCCTAGATGGACTAGACTGCCTTAGTTTGATTCTGGTTCCTAGCTTGCACAAAGTAACATATTCAAAAGAAATTAAAATGTCAAAATCTAAACCTAGACTTCCAGTGAGTTAATTTCAAGTATATTTCAGAAAACATTTTAATGATTATATGGTATCTTTGATCCCAGTACCCAGGACCACCTAACTTTTTAGATAATGGGCCTTGTGGGTCAGACTGCTTTTCAGTCATCCTTTTATTTTGAGCTTATGGACATGGGCAACTAGAAGCCTGGAAGGGCCATCAACTGAGATTTGGAGGGCTGTGGGTAGAGCAAGTTTATTGGGGGAGGTAAGTTCATTTTTGGATGTGTTAAATTGTAGATGCGTACTCTGCATCCACATGAAACTGTTTAGTAGGCAATTGCAAACTGTGGATCTGGAGTTCAGGAGATAATTTAGGCCAGGGATAGAAATTAGGGAGTCATTGTTGGGACAATATCTAAAAGCTGGATGACATTACTCACAGAGTGAGTGCATATGGGGAAAAAACTAGCACTCGGGAAATGAGGGACAGAGGGGTGTGATGTGAAGCAACCTCTGAAGTTAGGTGCATTTGGTAATGGGAGAGGAGTGTGGGGAGGCCAGTACTCTAATTGAAGCTCCTGGGCCTTGACACTGGAGTTGTAAAGAGATCGATAAAGCTTTATACTGGGAACTGTTTTGTTTTGTTTTTAAAGATTAATTTTATTTATTTATTTGAGAGAGTGAGAAAGCACAAGAGAGGGGAGGGTCAGAGGGAGAAGCAGACTCCCTGCTGAGCGGGGAGCCTGATGCTGGACTCCATCCTGGGTCTTGTTGATCTGGGACTCCATGATATGACCTGAGCCAAAGGCAGTGTCTTAACCAGCTGAGCCACCCAGGCTCCCATCATGGGAACTGTTTGTAAAGCAAAGATCAGACCAGAAGATTTTGGCCAAACCAAATTATTTGGTCCTTTTTTTTTTTTTTTTTTTTTAAGATCTTATTTATTTATTTGACAGAGCGAGACACAGAGAAAGAGAGAACACAAGCAGGGGTACTGGGGGAGAGAGAAGCAGACTTCCTACCAAGTAGGGAGCCCAGTGTGGGCCTCCATCCCAGGATCGATTCCAGGATGCTGGGGTCATGACCTGAGCAGAAGGCAGATGCTTAATAACTGAGCCACTCAGGCGCCCATAAAGATTTTCTTATTTGTGCAACAACTCTCGGGCCTCTTGTCATTTCCAAGGCTAAAAATCCTCCCCAGTTGCATCAGCTGTTCTACTGTGATGGAGATTCAGACTCGTTCCCCCTGGATAAGCTTCGCCTGGTCAGTGTGCATGTTCCTTCCTGCCAGGTTTTGTGAGGTGCTAAGGACATAACAGGAAAAACTGAGCATGGTCAGTGAGGAGCAGAGGTTGCAAACTAGTGAACACATGTTGGCCTGCATTTTGTTTTTCAAAATGGAAAGGTTCACGTTTTGATTTGGGGATTTTCTTTAAAAATCGCTAGATTTGGTTGCCTGGGTGGCTCAGTGGGTTAAGCCGCTGCCTTCGGCTCAGGTCATGATCTCAGGGTCCTGGGATCGAGTCCCGCATCAGGCTCTCTGTTCAGCGGGAAGCCTGCTTCCTCCTCCCTCTCTCTCTGCCTGCCTCTCTGCCTACTTGTGATCTCTGTCTGTCAAATGAATAAATAAAAAATCTTAAAAAAAAAAAAATCGCTAGATTTTTCTTCCTTCCTGAGAGGCTACAACCAACTGAAACAAGGTAGTAAAGCAGCTTTGAGCGGAATTCTCCAGGTCACCACAGTCCTCACCACTGCTTGCTTGTGTGCCCAACCCACTAGTTGTTTTCATTAAGGGCAAGAGTGTCTCAGAGTTCCACAAAGTCTAGCACAGTGTTTGTGGGCACTTAAGTTTCTTAAATGAAGAACCAAAGTTGAGAGTACATTTCCATCCCAGGATGCTGTGTTATGTTCCTTCGAGGTGTGGATAGTTGGGCGGGTGCTATTTGATTCAGATGGTCCTAGATGATCCTCCTGTCGGCTGCCGGGCAGGCCAGCTCCTCAGATTGATTTGGTGCTACCTGTTGAGTCCACTCCACCTAATACTCTGCTCAGCCGTTGAGCCCAGTTCACAGCCACCTGCATGTTCCTGCCTTCGGGGTCCTGGGGTGTCCCTGCCAGCTGGCACCAAAGAGCCTTCTGTTACTGGTTCAGTGGAAGCTGGTGGAGGGACCTTCAAAGGGTTATAAACCAGATTAACTCGCCTTGGTTGTCTTGTGTCATCTAAACTATCTTGAGGCTTCTCTCTCAGACATAATCCCTTAGGCTCCTGGCCTCACGAGTTTGGTTAGGGCTTAGTGGCAGGGTGGGGAGGGTTGAGTCTTATTAGCTGTGAGGCTTTGGGCAAATTAGTCTGGAACTTCACTTGCCTTATACAGTGGGGATAAGCCAGTTCCTACCTGTGAGGGTAAATGTGAGGACTTAATAAAACCATGGGGGAGGGCGCTGCACACACAGCCTTTCGCACGGTAGGTGGGGTTAATGGAAGCTGCTGTTGGAGGAAGTGAAGGCAGTCACTCCTTTGGCTTCGGGGAGTAGTTTCTCAGGTGAAACTCAAGAGGGGAGAGAGCCCATCTGCTATCCCTGGGCCCAGCCTGTAGAATCTGCTGTTCCATGGTGGACCGCCCTGGAGTTAGGGGCCCGAGCTAGCATGGCAGCCGTCCCCAGCCAAGGCAGGCCTCCCTGACCTGACAGAATGGAGGGAATGAGACAGTCTCCAGCCTCTGGCCCTCCATTAGCATGCAGCTGGCAGGCACACTGTGTGCTCCAGTCCTGTGGAATGCAAGGGGAAGGGAGAGTACCAGAGCACCCCATTGTAGCCATCATGTGGGCCACAGAGGCCCCTGCCCCAGAAGGCCCTGCGGGGAGGTCCTTGGAGACGCAAGGTGGTGTAGCGGTCGCTCTAGCAGACCAGCTTGCCTGGAGCTTGTTCTTCCCCCATTCATCTTCTGTGGGCCCTGTTCTTGCCTCTTTCTCTACTATCCCTCCTTAGTCTTGGCCGTTGCTACTCGATGCATGGCCTGCAACCAGGAGTTTGTTACAAATGCAGAATCTTGGGCCTGCCCGAGCCCTGTTAAATCCAAGCCCGCGTTTCGACAAGACCTGTACTGTGTCGGTGCCTGAAGAGCACTGTTCGGGGCTCCCTGTGCCTCTTAATCCGTTTCTTCCCTTTGGGCCTGGACCTCTTCTGGCAGCACCAAGGGCTGGGGGGGTGGGGACCAAAATTTAGAGCTCCCCCTCCTTGATCCACCATGATTCTCCAGCCGGTAACACCCAGTGTCTTGAGGAAGCTTCACAGAAATGGCACAGACACAACACAGGGAGGCTTTGTGAAGATGTTTCGTGTGAGCAGTGAGAAACCGAAACAAGTTCCACAGGTGGGGAAGGTCTGTGGCAGGAGCGGGAGCACATTTGAGTGCTCTGAAGGCCAGGGGAAGGGAGCTGTGTAATTTAAGATGCAGTGAGAGGGAGGATGTATTTTCCTGCATATGTGAGAGGCAGGCTCTGCGACTCAGGAGTTTCCCCTGAACACTGGAGGTGCTGTCCTTCCTCCCTAGCTCTGTGGGTCTTTAATACCTCCATGCTTTCATTCCTCTTACTAACAGGAGAAGAGCCAATTATAAAGTGCTCCAGTCTTGGCTAAGGCGTTGATCCTTCAGGAGGGTTTTCTCTGGGATTAATATCCATAGAGTTTGCTCTGAGACCACCACCCTCCGAACCAGTATGCCCCTACAACTGAAAAGGGGACAGCAGCTGAGTCACTGACACAGCTAGGAGGGTTTGTGGCCTGGCGGAGTGGAGATGACAGGCACCAGGCAAGAGTGGTCACCAGCAGGGTCTGGGACTGAGACAGATCTCTGGATATAGCTGCAGGCTCCTGTCCCGTTAGCCAGGATATGAACATTTGAAGACTTCAGAGCATATTGCCAGGGTATTTGCCAAGAGCACCAGGTTTCCCCTTCTCGGGGACATCAGCAAATGCCAGGTATCTTCTCCATTTAATGGAAGTGAAACCACAGTGGGCCAAAAGAGCATGGAATGAATGATGTCAACAAATGCCAGGTATCTTCTCCATTTAATGGAAGTGAAACCACAGTGGGACCAAAAGAGCTTGGAATGAATGGGCCCAAGATCAAGGACTCCTGCTCATTCTGAACATTGACTCAAGATGGTCTTCCACTGTATTGCTCTCCCAGGGCTGCTGGCAGGGTAGAGTACATTTACTGTTTACTTTCCAAGGCCTGGGTCACCAAAACTTGGAACTTGAGAGTACTTTGAGGGCAAGATATCTCTTTATTAAAACAACTCAACTTAAATATTAACTGAAAAAGTAGACCTATAGAGCTTTGAAGGCCACTGTATCTTGATACAGTTTGGTCCTCTAGATGCCTTAACCATTAACAGTCACAGCTTTAATCTAACCTTAGTTTTATCTCCAGACTTTGTTTTAGATCTGTCTGTTAATTCACCTTGAATTCTACTTTTGAGTTTATTCATGAAATGTTTTTTGGGCACCTACTATGGACATTTGCCAGATATCAAAAAGGAATCTTGCACTTCCTCCAGAAGTTTACAACTTACTTAGGGAGGAGAGCTCCATACCTGACCTAGCTAAACAATGTAATAAGTAATATTTATCCACTAATAATTTAGACAATTGTTGCTCTGCTAAGTGGATTGGAGAGGAAAGGAGGCTCAGCAGGCTCCAAGCAGGTCTGGGGGAGACAGGACTTGAGCTGGACTAAGGGCAGATGGGAGGGAACTTGGATGAACTTGTCCCCCCTCCCCAAATCCACATAACACATACACTGGTAATGGGTGATGTGTTCAGGCAGGGCATTGGGAGAGTTGGAGATAAAGGTTGCCTAGGTTACATGGGACTAGGCTGTGACCAGCTAAAGAATGAGGAAACTATGGTAGTTTTCTTTTTCTTTTTTTATTTTATTTTTTAAAGATTTTATTTATTTATTTGACAGAGAGAGATCACAAGTAGGCAGAGAGGCAGGCAGAGAGAGAAGAAGGGAAGCAGGTCCCCCGCTGAGCAGAGAGCCCGATGCGGGACTCGATCCCAGGACCCTGAGATCATGACCCGAGCCGAAGGCAGCGGCTTAACCCACTGAGCCACCCAGGCACCCGGTAGTTTTCTTTTTAAATTTTTCATAAGCAGTTAAACCAGGCTTATTAGGAAAATCATTTGTTCTTAGCAATCCCTGCTCCCTCGTTCCCCAAGGGACACCTTACCCACCTTTGGTTCTTCCAGCTGAATCTCCTTGTATTGACTTTGAGCTCTCTACATGATACATTACCACTTCACAAATTTTCAGTACTAGGCCTAACCAGTTGACTTTATCCGGTAGAACGTGGAGATTTTGCTCCGTTCCCTCACTGTCTCCTATCCTCCTCACATACTTACAAGCCCTCCGTTTTCTCCTTGTAACTGTGTCATTTTGGATGAATCCATATTCAATACTGTGATGTGACTAAGAACATATAAACCCTATTTTCAGCTTAGCCAGGACGTACATTATGACTTAAATCTCCCTTCTGGCTCAACTTTTAGCTTTCCCTGGAGCTGACAATCTCGTTTCGTTTGTTTATGTGATCTTCTATGTACTGTCACTAATTCAGACTCTGCCATTTCTATATGTACCCCTGGTGTTCTGTCCTTGTCATCAGGAACTCCCTCTGGAGCCTGTTGCCCTTTCTTTACCTGCTTATTGTCCTCCAGAGACGAGAATGTGAATGCGGAGCCCTCAACCATCCCATGTGACTTCTGTGGAGATATCTGGTGCCACTCAGATTTCAGGTTCTTCGGTTGGCTGTTGTTTTTTTTTGTTTGTTTGTTTGTTTCCCTGGATGCTTAAAGAGTTGCATTCAGTGTTCTGACATTTCACAGGGACACATCTTGTTGTTGGCCCATTTTTCTTCAGCATAGGTGCTCTGGTAACTCGTATCTTTTAGTGTTAGGGAATTTTATGAAATGAATTTGTTTGATAATTTCCTTCACTCTGAAGTCTCTGTTTTCTGTTTCTGGAATTGTTTCTTTAGGGGTGGGCCCTTACCTTTTCTCTCCAATTTTTCGTATTTTTGTCTTTTTTTCCATATTTTGTGTTTTTTATCTCCTTTATGGAAGGCTTACTTGCCTCTGTCTTCCAATGTTTCTGTCATGCTTTTTGGTTTTTTGCTATCGTGGTTTCAATGTCCAAAGAGTCTCTTTAATGTTCTAAGTGTTCTTTTTATGGCAATTAAGTTTTATTTTGTGGCCTGACGTCTTTTCTTATGTCAATATATTATCAGTGTAAATATTCACTTAATCAGGGCACTTGTTTCGCTCAGTTGGTAGAGCATGTGACTCTTGACCTTGAGTCTTGAGTTCAAGCCCTACCTTGGGTGTAGAGCTTATTAAAAAAAAAAAAAAGGAAAGAAACAGGGACGTCTGGGTGGTTCAGTCAGTTAACCCTCTGACTTCAGCTCACGTCATGATCCCAGGGTCCTGGGATCGAGTCCTGCATTGGGCTCACTGCTCAGTGGGGAGCCTCCTTTTCCCTCTCCTGCTCCCTCTGTTTGTGCTCTCTCTCCCTGTCAAATAAAATCTTTTAAAAATATATTTTTAAAAGACATAAACACTCATTTATCAGCATAACAGTCAGAATGGTCCTTTAAAAATACATCATATCGGGGCGCCTGGGTGGCTCAGTGGGTTAAAGCCACTGCCTTCGGCTCAGGTCATGATCTCAGGATTCTGGGATTGAGCCCCACATGGGGCTCTCTGCTTGGCAGGGAGCCTGCTTCCTCCTCCTCCTCTCTCTCTGCCTACCTCTCTGCCTACTTGTGATCTCTGTCTGTCAAATAAATAAATAAAATCTTAAATATATATATATATATCAATCACATCATGTCATTCCTCTCAACACACCACAGTGAGTCTGTATCTGACTCACAGGGAAAGCCCGGGTCCCTGCAGGGACTGATGTGCCCCAATTTGCTCTCTCCTCCCCCGGCCCCCTGTCATTGGCTCTTCTACCTCTGTTCACTGACTGCAGTCACACTGGCCTCCTCTGTGTTCCTTGACTTCTCCAGACCCAATCCCACCTTAGCACCTTGGCACTGACTGTTCCTTCTGCCCAGAATCCCTCACTTCTTCAAAATGTGGCTCAAATTGCATCTTCTCAGTAAGGCCATGGCCTCCATGAGTAATGCTGCAACCTGCCCACAGTCTCTTCCTATCCATGCCTAGAGCACCCCCTCGCCTGGCCTCCTTTCTCCCACTCAACTCTTCTTTCCCATGGTAAATGTCACATTCTAACTCGCTAATTTTACTTTCTTTTTTTTTTTTTTTAAAGATTTTTTATTTATTTGTCAGAGAGAGAGAGGGAGAGCGAGCGAGCACAGGCAGACAGAATGGCAGGCAGAGGCAGAGGCAGAAGCAGGCTCCCTGCCGAGCAAGGAGCCCGATGTGGGACTCGATCCCAGGACGCTGGGATCATGACCTGGGCCGAAGGCAGCTGCTTAACCAACTGAGCCACCCAGGCGTCCCGCTAATTTTACTTTCTTACTCTGCGTGTTCTTCATTGTTCTGTTTCACTCCCTCATCCCACCCCCACTTAGAAGGGCAGACCTCTCTTCTTTGTTCACTGGTGTTCCCAGCACATTAGAACCATGCTTGGCACGTGGGACACCAGTAGTCTTCGCTGAGTGAAAGAATGTATGAATGGATGAATCTTATGGAGGATTTTCACGGTTGGTTTGTGAACTTTCCATCTCCCTGCATACTGGTCTTTTCTCTAGGTTGCTTTTTCTATTTCTTTGCTTCAGTCTTGACTTTCCAGGTGATCCATGGCTTTAAGCTCATGCAAAAGGGTGAGGACACAAAACCCAGCACAGCTCCATGCCTTGTTGACCATGGGATGGATCCTCTGCACAATAGTCTGCCCGGGCCATTCACAAGGGAGTACTCATGATCAGTAACTTTAGATCTTTCCCTGAGGTTGATCTTTCCCAGACAGGGCTAGCCACCAGTGCCTGGGAACCAAGCTGGCAACAAAGGCTGGGAGTCTAGATCTCTGCTTAGCTCCCTGCTCTCAGTTGGCTCCTCCCATCTCGGCTGGTATTGCCCAGCTTCTCAGTCAAAAAGCCTGATTTCACAACTTTATCCAAAGATCAGACTTCCAGATTCCTGCCAGGATGCTGGAGTGATCTTTGCTTAGAGCTGAGGAGAAGAGATAGGGTGTAACTCATTTTATTTTTTGCTTTTTATGCATGGATTCATACCTCAGGGGCTTTGCTATACCCCTGTTTCCTTCTATCCCCCCAAATCCCTCAAGGCCTGAATTCTGCCTTCTTCCTACCACCCCGCATCCAGATAAGCTGGTGTCATCCGCAGTGTCCTCTGCCTGCTGCTTGGACTCCGGTCACCCACGCATTCTCTGTTATTAGACCCAGTTGTTCAGCCTTTGCTCATACTTCGGCTGACCTCGCTGAGTCAGGAGACCCAAGCACTGCTTCACTCACTGACTTGTTTAACCAAAACTGCTCAAGAAATACATGTTCTGACAGTCTCCAGAACGGCTTCTTCCTTTTCAAATCTCAACCCTGGAAAAGACTCCTTTTTCTTTTTTAAGGGAAATCAGATTAGAACAAATTGGTTTTGTTTTTAAAGACTGTCCTGTTGCTCTTTGAGATCCTTAGAAAGCCCCATAGAACGAGACCTGGCGAAGAGTAGGTCCTGAAGTTCAAAACACAGTGAGTAATTGAAGGTCTGCAATGAGGGTAAAAGGCAACAGGTCAAAGGTGTGGTTGTCTGTGGTCCAGGAAGGAGACAGCTGCATGTTGAAATCTGTCTGGACAAAGCCAGACCTGGGAGAGCATCTTTGGTCATCTGGGGTCAACCTGGGGTTTCCCTGCTACGTGGTCATTTCCCAGGCTTTGAAAAACAGTAATTTATTTAAATACAGAACTGTATCAAGTAAAAAAAAATTAAACGCCCTCCATTATGAGTTTGCCATTGTATTCTTCCAGGAAAAAAAAAGTGCATATATAAAGCCATATGCAGATTGTTTTTCAGCTCTTTTCATTGTCAAATAATATACATATACAGAAAAGCACACAAAACATACATGTATGGCTTAGATAATTAGAAAGCGAAAATTCAGGGAAGCACCTGTCAAGTCAGGGATCACCAGATGGGCATCCTGGGCAGAGGGGGAGACGCAGACAGCCAGGTGAGCGGCGACAAAGCAGATGTCGCCTGAGAGCGGACTGACTCGGTTCTGGCCAGTACGTTGTGACAGGAGGATCCTGAAAGAAGAGGCAGGCTGGTGAGATCTTGGAGAACCCTTTGTGGCAGGGGAAAGAGGCCAGCCTCCTGTCCCCCACCCTAGCTGGGGTTCCGGTTCTTCTCTTCACTCTCAGCTCATCCTCTGCTTCTGCTAAATAACCCACAGAAAGTATAACTTTCCTTCTCTGAGGCTACAAGATCAGAACAGAAAATTCCAGCCTTTGATCAAGCCCTCAAAACTCCTGACACTGGATAAAAACAGACTCTTTTGGGTAAAGATGAAAAGAGGCACATGAAGAGATTCGAGAACACAAAAGAAAACGGAGCAGGCAAATGAGGAGAGTGTTGCTTCCAGTAATGGGATATGGGTGCCAAGAAGAGATTCATGTTTGTAGCGAGATTGGAGAGGACATCAGAGCGGTCACCCGGAGTCCACGAATACTGCTTTCAGATGAACTCAGGACTCAGGAGTAGACACTCAGAGAAGGCATCTTTAAAAACATGAGGAATCGGGGCGCCTGGGTGGCTCAGTGGGTTAAAGCCTCTGCCTTCAGCTCAGGTCATGATCCCAGGGTCCTGGGCTGGAGCCCCGCATCGGGCTCTCTGCTCAGCGGGGAGTCTGCTTCCTCCTCTCTCTCTCTGCCTGCTTCTGATCTCTGTCTGTCAAATAAATAAATAAAATCTTTAAAAAAAAAAAACCATGAGGAATCAATAGCAAATGCCATACAGTATAATCCCAGATGTATTACCTTTAAAATCAGAAGCAGGGGAAAGGTATCCACTAACACCTGTCATTCTGGTTAAACAAAGCAAAAGTGGGCTTGAATCTCAGTTCATTGATTGAAGTTTGCAATAGGGAAGGTGTTCAATCTTTTCTGCTTTTTAAATAATTCCACTGAGTTCCAACCACGAGTCATCATGCCACCAGGAGACTGAAACGTACTTACTTAGGATGGGAATGTCCCCTCACTGCCCAGTTTGCCATCTCAGTTGCAGGAGGGGGCTTTCCAGTGGTACCAAGGCCTCCAGGGAGAGGAAGCAGCTGGCCCCTGTGTTTCTCTGTATCGTTCCAATTTTAGTATATGTGCTGCCGAAGCGAGCACAGGCCCCTGTGTTTCTACACTAGTGTTTGCCTAGATAAACTTTGGTCTAGACGTTAGGTGTTGGTCCATCTGTGTAGCTGCGGTGTCCCCTGTTCTCAGCTGCACATTTTCCTAGGTCTCTGTTGCTCAACTCCTTCTGCACCTCCTTTGGGTCCATGAGAACATCAGGTGGCCCAAGTGGTTCTTCGCTGCCTCAGGGTTCCTTCTGAACACACAGAAAATCATTCCCCTGCTCCTTGCCGCATGCCGGGGTGCGTGGGAACTGTGTGGGCTATCTCCAACCCAGCCGTCCAGCTCTGCCCAGCCCATTTCTCAAAGAAATGATAGAATCATGCTGCTTCCAGGCCCTACTTAGAAAAGGGCATGGGCCCCCTCTGATTGCAGTTTCCCAGTCGGTCAAGGGTATCTGTTGTTCTCCGGCTGGTAGCTCTCCTCTCCCAGCCCCCGCCCTGCATTTATGGCTGGGCTCCTGGGGTTGGGGGTGATGTTCTAGACCCACTGGTTTCCTTCTAACTCTCCTCCTTTCTCTCAATCCGGAGCCTTCTGGTTACTGTAAAGAAGCACTCCACTAAAGCACATCAACTAAAGAAGTGAATCTGAAGATCAAACAAGCTGTGATGAAATAGCTTCCATTTCACTTCCAGTTGTCGCACAGCAATATTTTGGTCCATACACTGTACAGTGAGGCCAGTCTCCTGATCATGCAAATATTTGGATCCTGTGGTGACAGCAAATTGCTGTAAAAGTTTCTAAATGATTCCTCTCCATATCTGTACTTACTTCATCATGGGCCACGATTAAACAGCTCAAGGGCCAGCAGAGGTCAGAGGCCACATTGAGGAACCTGGTATGAAGGCTGTCACCTCCTCCACTGTTCTTTTAAATCTGGTAAAGACCTCCAAAACTGAAAGTTCATAGAACGTGGGGCACCTGGGTGACTCAGTTAGTTCAGGGTCTGACTCTTGGATTGGGCTCAAGTCGTGAGCTTAGGGCCGTGGGCTGGAACCCTGTGTCAGGCGCGGGGCTCAGTGTGAAGTCAGCTTGTCCCTCTCCCTCTGCTCCTCCCCCCCACTCACATACTCACTCTCCCTCTCTCTCTCCCAAATAAATAAAGTCTTAAAAAAACTCCAAGAACATGACTTCCCTTTCCTGTGCATTCTGCTATGTCACCCCTTCCCAAAGCCAGTGGGCACAGAGTACCCTAGCTGCTTGCCAGGCTGGAGAGAAGTGGTCATGAGATCACAGAAAATAGTGGAAATGAAAATTGCATCAGTCCACACAGCCAGTTTCCCTCTTGCTGCAGAAATGAGAAGTTATAAGATTGGGTTGTTGTTGTTTTTAATGAGGAAAGTGGAAAATTAATGATAATTTGGAAGTAAGCAGATTACAAACTATAGAACGGTTTTATTAAGGAAGTTCAGTAGTGAACTTCCTTGATGAAACAGTTACAAAGAAGGTCAAGATCAAGAGTGTTTCTGCTGGGCTAGAATAACTATTAGAAAACAATACAGCAAGGGTGTCATTCACAATGACTATGAAACTAAATATTTGGAGGTCAAATGAGTAGGAAGTTACTGAATATACTTGGAAAACATCACAAGACCTTACTGAGATACTTAGACTTTATTAGTAGTGACTTATATATTGTGAAGAAGTGTCAGTTTGTCTCCATTGGCAATTCCTGTCTAATCAAAGTCACACAGGGGCTAAGAGGACTTCAGGTGATTCTCAACTCAGTCTAGAAATTAAAGGATGACAATAACCAGGAAAAAAGTGTCAAAGGAGAACCCTGAAGTACTTATCTTCTTTGATATTCAATAGCATTACAAAGCTATGGAAATTAAAACAGTAACTATGCCCAGGCATCGATGGGGGAATCAGTGCAGCAGAAAGATGATCCAGAAAGATGCCTGAGGATCAATAAACATTTAGTATAAGATAAGTGGACAATAAAAAGAGAGAAAGGGTGGGTTATTTAATAAATAAATTATTATTACTTAATAAATCCGTTGTTAAAACAACTGGTTAACAAATCTGCCCAATTCTCCTGGGCCTGTTTGGATTAGAGTTCCTCCTTTAGGGCTGGGTGTCATCACGTGATTGGCCCTGGCCAATGAGATGTGTGTTGGAGTGATAGGTGCCACTTCTTTTGGTGGGGAGGGGCAGAGGGACATGGAGAGAATCTTAAGCAGGCTCCACACCCATCGTGAGCCCAGTGGGATAGGATGGGCTCCATCTCACAAGATGGGTGTCACTTCTGAGAAGAAGCTTTTAGGGCCATTACACAATTTCCCATGTTTTCACTCACCCTCAGCCTCAGTCCGGGAGTGAGCGTGACTCACAGCAGAGGCCCCAGCTGACCCATGATGAACACCTAGAGTGAGAGGGAAATAAACCTTTGCTGTTTTAAGCCACTGGATCTGGGGATTTCTGTTACACAGCTACCCTGACTGGTACAACTGCTGTCTCCTACTCACAACTCTCTGAGGAAAAGCAATTCACACCAATGTATCCATGTTTTCTGGAAGCATCTGCGCTTTCAAAGGGAGTGTTGGAGAAAAGGCATAGGCTATCCAAAAGAGTAAAGTACTGTGTGTAGGACCAGCTACGTAATCTGTGGGCCCCAGTACAAAATGAAAATACAGACCAGTTGAGGGGCGCATGGCTGGATCAGTCGGTAGAGCCTGACTTTTGATCTCAGGGTTGTGAGTTCAACCCCCAAGCTGAGTGTGGAGATTACTTAAAAATAAAATCTTTAAAAACAAATATACGGGGACACCTGGGTGGCTCATTGGGTTAAGCCTCTGCCTTCAGCTCAGGTCATGATCTCAGGGTCCTGGGATGAGTCCTGCATCGGGCACTCTGCTCAGCAGGGAGCGTGCTTCCCCCTCTCTCTCTCTGCCTGCCTCTCTGCCTACTTGTGATCTCTCTGTCAAATAAATAAATAAAATCTTTAAAAAAAAACACAAATATACAGGTCCCTTATTTAAAAACTATTAAAAATGGTAAAGATGGTGATAGCAGAGCATTAAAGTATGCATGGGGCCCTTCTGAGCATGAGTCTCTGTGTGACTACATGCAAACACAGATCACACACCCACTGAAGCTTGCCACCCCCCGCCACTGTATATAACTCACATGTCTGCATCCTCCCTTTCCTCCTGCTGCAATTTCCTCCCTGCTCTGCCTCACATGACACATCCACCAAGCACTAAGATGGACCTTTGTGGTTTGTTTTTGAAGTCTTCGCTCAAATATCACCTTCTCAGTGATGCTAACCATCCCCCTTGTTCCTTATCCTGACTGATTTTTCTCCTTCATACTTACCATCATCCATTGTGGAATACATTTGCTCATTTATGTTATTAATGTGTATCTCCTTTACTAGACTGTAACCCATGAGGGCCCAGATTTTTGTCTGTTTTGGTCACTACTGAATCCCTAACACCTAGGACACTACATGTCACACAGTGACCACTCAGTAAATATTTGTTGACTGAGTATATGAGTCAAAGAATATCAATATAAGAATATGGAACAGGCATCCACCACACACACTGGTGGGTCCATTCATTCAACAGTATTTAATGGTTGTCCCTTAAATCAAGCATCATGTTATCTTCTGGGGGTGTGATGACAAACCACGGTGCTGCCTATCCAGTGATGGAGTTGGGTGCTTGACCTGTTGCTGGAAATCCTGATAATCATTATGAAATGTACACTTATGGGACATCCTGAGGCTGGGCCCCATAGGGAAATACTTTTTTTTTTTTAATCAATTTTACCATGGGGAACCTGGGTGGCTCAGTTGGTGGGGCAACCGACTTTTGATTTTGGCTCAGATCATGATCTGCCAGGTCGTGGAATGGAGACCCGTGCTGGGCTCCCTGCTCAGGTGGGGAGTCTGCTTGAAGATTCTCTCACTCTGCCACTCCCCCTGCTCATGCACATGCATGCACTCTCTCTCAAATAAATAAATAAATCTTTAGAAACAATAAAAAATTAAAAAAAATAAAAATCCATTTTACCAGGCTATAACTTACATCCATAAGACACACTTATTTGAACTGCCCAGCTTGCAGCACTTAGGTAAATATATAAGCTCACATTCTGCTTGCTTTTTTTTTTATTGTGGTTAAAAAAAATACCTAATATTAAATTTACTATCTTAATTATTTTTAAGTGTCTGGTTTGATAGTGTGAAATAAATTCATATTTTGTGACCCACCATTAGGATCTTTTCATCTTGTAAAACTGAAACTCCAGTAAATACCAATTCCCCCCTTCTGCAGGGGAAACATTTCTTTTTACTTCACCCTTAAAAATGGAGCATTCAGGGAGCACCTGGGTGGCTCAGTGGGTTAAGCCTCTGCCTTTGGCTCAGGTCATGATACCGGGGTCCTGGGATCGAGCCCCGCATCAGGCTCTCTGCTCAGCAGGGAGCCTGCTTCCCTTCCTCTCTCTCTGTCTGCTTCTCTGCCTACTTGTGATCTCTCTCTGTCAAATAAATAAATAAAAATCTTTTTTAAAAAATGGAGCATTCAGAATGTATAAGGAACTTCTTTTTTTTTTTTTTAAAGATTTATTTTATTTATTTATTTGACAGACAGAGATCAGAAGTTGGCGAGAGGCAGGCAGAGAGAGGGGAGGAAGCAGGCTTCCCACAGAGCAGAGAGCCCAATGCGGGGCTCAATCCCAGGACCCTGGGATCATGACCCGAGCTGAAGGCAGCGGCTTAATCCACTGAGCCACCCAGGCGCCCCGTATAAGGAACTTCTTAAAATAGTCTCAAAATAGGGCTACTTCCAGAAAAAGTCAGTGAATCATTAAGGTGCAAATAAGGATTCTTAAGGGTGCAAATAAAAGAAAAACAGTCTGACTCAAATTGGCTAAATAGTAAAAGGAAATTTGGAGACTCCGGTAATAAAACATTCTTCTACCCAGAGCTTAAATGATGTGACCTGCCCTAGCTTCTCTCTTTGCCTCTCAGCTCTGTCCCTGGGGGCTGTGTCCTCTCCCAGACAGAGGACAGCACCACCAGCCCACCCTCTCTTTCTGGACCTTTCTGGCAACCCAGGCACATGCCTCCCCGGGTCCCCACTGGATCAGCTCAGGTTTCCTGCCCACAGTGGAACTGATCTCTATAACCAGCGCAATGGAGTCTGTTGATTATCTTAAGCCAGTTGGGGTCCATGTGGGAGCTCAGGTAGGGGGTTGATCCCCTAAAACTGCATGCCTGAGAATGGGAGAGCGACAATTTAACCAAGGAAAATTGGGTGCAGGTGATAAAGGGGGAACAGATGCTGGGGCAACATTGTGATGTTATCACTGATATGCATTTTATATAATTAGGACAGTCGATCAGTACTCAGGGAGTCCCATAACAAAGTAACATCCTGATGAACCTCTGGGGTGTGGATCAGGTTGTCCCCAAATCAAGGGTTCAGGTGTAAGTGACTTATGAAGATGGTGCTCCCAGGAGAAACCTGTAAGGGACTGGGGTAGAAGGAGCAAGACGGGGAAGGGGAGGAAGCCCAGCAAGGAAGCCATTGGGGTGATGATTCAGCCTCAGCCTGATCCCTCCAGAACTGAGTATCAAATCACACCCCCAGGGGTGCCTGGGTGGCTAAGTCAGTTACACATCTGCCTTCGGCTCAGGTCATGACCCCAGGGACCTGGAATCGAATTCGAAGTTGGGCTCCCTGCTCAGCCAGGAGCCTGCCTCTCTCTCTCCTTCTGCCTCTCTCCCCTGCTCACACTCTGTCTCAAATGAATAAAAAAATCTTAAAAAAATAAAATTACACCCCCAGGAAAAGGAACTGGGCTGTCATCATACTTTCACCCCAGTCTTTAGCTACTTGGCCTTGGCAAAGGAGGATCTTAAAACTCTCAGATCTTGTCCCATCCTCCAAGCAGTCAAGGAGGATCTGACGCCCAAGGTGGCCTTCTGCAGCTTGCTGGTGGAGGCCCCTCACAGCAAAGCTGGTGCGATCTGGATGCACAGAGCCAATCAGAGGCAGGCCTTCCGGAGAGTCCACTGCAGAGCGGCTGTGACCAGGATCTGCTATGGAAGCTGATGCCAGATGGGCAGCCCCAGGGGGACTGAGAGCAGGGCTTCGGCAAGTGTAGCACCTAGAGGGGAGTCACCTCGGAGAGTGCCACACGGAGCGGTAAGCTGCAGGTGGGGCCAAGGCACACCCCAGTACATGACTGGGAGAATGCGGCTATAGAAGTGAGTGGTGTTGTATACAAAGTGTGGTGTTGATTAGGCCAATTCAGAAGTGAGGATACCCTTCTCCAGAGTCTCCCATGGCAGGGTATCAGCTCCCACCACCCAAGCCTCAGCTCCGAGCTGGCAGCCTGCTTCCCTGGAGTTTGCGAGCTGCTCTGCACCCAGATCCCAGAGCTCTGGGGCCCAGAGATCCCAGACCTTCTGCTTGGATTAGGCTCCATCTCTGTCCCTCAGTAGTGCCTCGCTAAAACCCTGTAGCCTATGGGCCAAGCCACTGAGGTCCAGGGCCCGGGAAGGAAACATGGAGGACCTCCAGGCAGGCTCTGTCTGGGCTCAGCCTCTGCATAGCCGTTACTACCAACACGGGGTCCAGATCCTGGGGCAGCCCTCTCCCCTGTGTTCAGCCCGTGGGCGCTCCCGTTCTCCCCCATGCCTGTGACTTTTGTGGGAGGCCTGTCCTGGACTTCTGGAGTTGTTCCGTAGGCATGGGATCTTGCCTTTCCCAGGGCAGCCCTTAATCACTGAGTGAGAGTATGGGAGAGGGCAAGCCCAGTTCTCTTGCCAGGAGGCACGACAACCTTAGCATAGAATCAACACTCCCGAGCTTCCTGAGGGACCAGATGAGGCTCATACTTCACCTGGATCGCCGCCCTACCTCAGCTTCCTCCTTCTGCCCGCCTCCTACTTTTCCCACTCCCTTCCTGACACCCCTACAAACCCTTCAATATCCTCAATATCCTCTAGTGCACACGGAAGCCTCCTTTCAATCTCTTTCTGGGGAATCTGACCCAAGTCCCCTCCAGAAGCTGGAGCATGATCTTTGAGAAGCTCCAAGCTCAAGTTCTTACAGCCTCATGTCCTGCAAAGGAAAAAGCTCTTCCCTGTCAGCTCTGAAGAGAAAAATCCCAGAGAGAGTTCTGCTTGGCGGACATGGGTCATGTGTCCATCCCTGTAATCATCACCATGGACGGGAAAATGGGGTCCTACAAACTCCCCATCAACTACACAGTGAGAAAGTGGGGCACCTGAGGGGCTCAATCGGTGGAGCTGCTGACTCTTGAATTCAGCTTAGGTCATGGTCTCGGGTTGTGGGATTGAGCCCCGCGTCAGGCTCCACACTCGGCATGGAGTCTGCTTGAGATTCTCTTTCTCTGTCTCCCTCTGTCCCTCCCCTCTGCCCTCTCTCTCTCTCTCTAACAAATACATAAAGTCTTTTTTTTTTAAGATTTTTATTTATTTATTTGACAGAGAGAGATCACAAGTGGGCAGAGAGGCAGGCAGAGAGAGAAAGGGAAGCGGGCTCCCTGCTGAGCAGAGAGCCCCATGTGGGGCTCAATCCCAGGACCCTGGAATCATGACCTGAGCCGAAGGCAGAGGCTTTAACCCACTGAGCCACCCAGGCGCCCCCCAAATACATAAAGTCTTAAAAAAAAAAAAAAAGGTGAGGAAGCATTTCCTAAGTGACTGAGCTACTATTCCAGTCAAACAAAACAATAAATGGTGATTGCATTTGTTTTAGTTTTTTTTTTTTTAAGATTTTTTTTTTTGACAGTCAGAGATCACAAGTAGGCAGAGAGGCAGGCAGAGACAGAGGGGGAAACAGGCTCCCCACTGAGCAGAGAGCCCAATGCAGAGCTCGATCCCAGGACCCTGGGATCACTACCTGAGCTGAAGGCAGAGGCTTTAACCCACTGAGCCACTCAGGCGCCCAAGGTGATTGCTTTTGTAAGAATATAGGTTTGGGGGGGCACCTGGGTGGCCCAGTTGGTTAACTGTCTGACTTTGGATTTTGGCTCATCTCTTGATCTCAGGGTCCTGGGACTGAGCTCCACATCGGGCTTCACCGCATCGGGGAGTCTGCTTGGGATTCTCCCTCTCGTTCTGTCTGCTCCCCCTACCGCCACCCTCTGCCTAAAAATAAATAGTAAGTTTGTTTGCATGTGACAGTGATCAAAAATAATACTACCTCACACAAGGTAGAAATTATGTTTTCTCTGACATAAAGGTACAAGGCGGTATAGCATCTCAGCTCAGTGATGTTGCCAGAAGCTTTGGCTCCTTTTGTCTTCTTGCTCGGCCCTTCCTGCTCTGTGTTGCTTTTAACTGCATTATTCAGTATGGGTCCCTACCCCCCTGCATTGCAATCACTATGGTGGAGGTAGGGGGAAAGAAGAGGGGAGAGCATATTCCTTTTTCCTATAACCTTTTCTCTCATGTCCCATGGACCAGTACCTAATCATGTGGCCACATCCAGCCATGAGTGAGACTGGGCAGAGTCCATTTTATTTTTGACAGCCATGAGCTAAAATATCATTATATTGCAAGAAAGGGAAAAGAAACTTTGGGAGATAACAGGTCTTCCAAGACTCCCTTCAAATACTATATTTATGGGCATTTGGAAAAAAGCAACTGAGATTTCAAAAAAATGGTGGGCAGGCCAGCGTGAAAAAGGAACAACTTAAAGTAATGTGTCTGGGTGGCTCAGTTGGTTAGGAATCTGCCTTCGGCTCTGGTCATGATCCCAGGGTCCTAAGATCGAGTCCCGCATGGGCTCCCTGCTCAGTGGGGAGCCTTCTTCTCCCTCTACCCCCTCACCCTGCTCAGGCTTTCTCTCTGTCTCGCTCTTTCTCAAATAAATAAATAAATAAAATACCCCCCCCCAATAAAGTAGTGCCTCTCAGTCATATTCTACAAAACCTTTTTTCCCAAGGGTTACTGAGAGGGGTGGCAGGAAATTGGGGTTCCACAATCAGACGCATTTGGGACATGCTGTGCTAAATTCAAGGTATGTTAGGAAGTTCTTTGGTTGTGTTTGTTTCGAATCGCAGGACTTCTCAGAACTGTAAATGTGTGCATGTACCTCTGACACACCCACAGAGGACACAGATGGCATTCACGCTCCCTGATACTACTGGGAAGGAGGGGTGTTTTCAGGAACTAGGCTTATGGGGCACCTGGGTGGCTCAGTCAGTTAAGCATCTATCTGACTTTGGCTTAGGTCATGATCCTGAGGTCCTGGGATTGAGCCCTATGTTGAGCTCCCTGCTCAGTGGGGAGTCTGCTTATCCCTCTCCCTCTCCCCCAGCTTGTGCTGTCTCTGTCTTAAATAAATAAATAAATAAATAAATAAATAAATAAATAACATCTTTTTTTTTTAAAGTTTATTTATTCAAGTTATCTCTGTGCCCCATGTGGGGCTCGAACTCATCACCCCCAAAATCAAGAGTCGGGTGCTCCAGCAACTGAGCCAGCCAGGCGCCCCGTAATGAGTTATTTTTAAATTCTAATTCTTAAAAATAAAAATACTAATAATAAATTCTAATTCTTTTAATAACATGACATCAGTAATGTTGTGTAATAATATAAAAAAGAATCACTTAGACTTGGTTTAAAATTTTATTAGTTTCCTTGCCTACCACTATTTCTTTTATATAACATTTTCTTTTCTTCGTTTTTAATTGTGGGAAGGTACCTATAACATAAAACTTGCCGTCTTAAGCATTTTTCAGTATGAGGTTCAACGGTATTAAGGACGTTCTGGTTGGACTCTATCCTCACCATCCATCTCCAGAGCTCTTCTCACATTGTTCAACTGAAACCACACCCACTGAGCACAAGTTCCCTGTGCCCCTCCCCCCCAGCCCTGGCACCCACCTCTCTGCCTTCGGGCTCTGGTCATTCAGCTTCTCCAAGTACCCCAGATGAGAAGACTCAGACAATATCAGTCTTTCTGTGGCTAGCTAATTGCACTTAGCATAATGTCCTCCAAGTTTATCCTGTTGTTGCAGTTGTCAGAACTTCCTTCCTTTCTAAGGCTGCATAATATACATTGCACACACACATGCATACACACGTACACACTCCACTCATTTTGTTCATTCATATACAACTCTTTCTTAAGCTCTCTCTCTCTCTCTCTCTCTTTTTTTTAATATTTATTTGAGAGAGAGAGCATAGGCACAGGTGCAATGGACGGGGAGGTGGGGGGAAGAGAAGGAAAGGGAGAGAATCCCAAGCAGACTCCATGCTGAGCGCAAAGCCCAACACAGGGCTGGATCCCCAGACCCTGAGATCACAACGTGAACCAAATCCAAGAGTCAGGAGCTTAACCGACGAAGCCACCTGACCACCCCAAGATGTTTTTCTTTTTAAATAAATTTGGGGGTGCCTGGGTGGCTCAGTCAGTTAAGCGGCTGCCTTCGGCCCAGGGTCCTGGGATCGGGCCCCGCATCGGGCTCCCTGCTCAGCAGGGAGCCTGCTTTTCCCTCTCCCTCTGCCTATTTGTGTTGACTCTCCAGCTCTCTAATAAAAAAAATAAAATCTTTTAAATAAATAAATAAATATTTATTTATGATACATAAAAATAAATAAATAAATAAATTTATCTGCTGAACTAGCAGTAGACAAATACATTACTTAAAAGTATAATTAATATTTAAATGATATATAATAATTATAATTTATATTAATAATTAAATTATAATATATATTGATTTAGATTTTAGTATTACTTAAAATTATTTTGATAATTTCTCCTTATGCTGAAAATAACACTTCAAGTTATGTTTTCAAGTAGGGCATCTGGTCCATCTTGAACTGCCTACTTTTTGCCTACGGTAGGCAGAATGCTGAAGATGGGATTCTTTCCACACCACATTCTCATCCCCTAGTTATTCAAACACTAACCTAGGCAACTTTGTCAAGGGATTTTGCAACTGTAATGGAAGTTCCCAGTCCATAGATGTTAACACACAGAGGTTCTCTGGATAGGTCTGATCTAATCACAATAAGCCTTTCACAAAGCAGCAGAAGAAGGCAGAAGAAAAAGCAATTCATAGCCTGAGAATGGCTTGATATGTCATTCCCTATTAGAAGATTGCGAGAACCACACGAGAAGGGATGTGGGCCCCATTAAGGAGCCATGAGAGAGGCCCCCAGTCAATAGCCAGGGAAGAACGGGACCCTCAGTCCTGCTACACGAAGGAACTGAATTTTGCCAACACCTAAAAAAGCTTGGAAGTGGATTCTGGCCCAGTAGAGCCTACAGAGAGGAATGTGTCCCTACCATAGTTTGATTTCCGCCTTATAACCCCTGAGCAGAAGATGCAGCCTAGCCTGCTTTTGGTTTTTTATTTTTATTTTTACTTTTTTAGGGAAATGCTACCCTCAATGTGCGGCTCAAACCCACAACTCTGAGATCAAGAGTTACACGTTCTACCAACTGAGCCAGCCAGGCATCCCTCAACATGCGTAGGTGTAAGCTGCTAAGTTTATAATTTCTTTTTAAAGATTTAATTTATTTATCTGACAGAGAGATAGAAAGAGATCACAAGTAGGCATAGTGGCAAGCAGAGGGAAAGGGAGAAATAAGCTCTCTGCTGAGCAGGGAGCCAACGTGAGACTCAATCCCAGGACCCTGTGATCATGACCTGAGCCGAAGGCAGACGCTTAACCAACCGAGCCACCCAGCACCCCAAGTTCATGATAAGTTTTACACAGCACCAAACAACAAATACAATGCCTCTTTTAAACCATCTTAGTCCCCACACAGGGTTAGCAATCATGTTTGATGCATCATCTTTCAAATCCTCCCTCAAAGGATGAAAAGTCGTTTACATGGGTCCATGTAATTATGGACCTATTTGTGGAATTTATTTGAAGGGTGCGCCACAGGATGTGGAAGCAAAATGTGCATGTAAAGAGCCTCTGGGATCAGGAATACCCACAGAGACTTGTGGCTGTCCTCTTGAAACAGCTGGTTGGCCAATGCATAGTCATCAAAGCCTAACCCTTTTGAGAGAAAGAAACAGGGTGAGGGACGTTATTGGCCATTTGGACCACGGGCATAGCTTTGACCTTTTTTCCAGGGTAGCCAGTTCCCTCTCCTCCCTGATGCTGTAAGCCCTCTATTGCCTCAACCCTAGATGGGAGATAAGTGAAGGTGTCCACTAGTCTGACAGCTGTTGTATACTTTTTCTCTATCTTCAGTCTTTAAAACAAAACAAAGCAACCCTTATTTTTGGGCAAAAGACCCAAGTTCATTTTGGAAAAGCAGAATATATTAGATAAACAGGAAGGGAAAATATCCATGAACATTCTCACCACACACAAATTATACATACATACATATATATATGTGTGTGTGTGTGTGTGTGTGTGTGTGTGTCTGTTTGTGTAACACCTCTTTGTATTTTTCTGGGTATCTCTTTCTCTAAATGTACACATCGTTGTCTAGATTCATCTTGTTATATATATCATTGTAATTAAAAACCTAGATATCCTTGTATGTCTATTTATGTCCCCATCTTTCTCCAGCTCCACATCTCCCCATACTCACACCTGTTTCTGTCAGTTTATTTGTGACTGTTTATTTGAGAGTTTTTTGTGACAGTTTATTTGAGAGAGAGAGTGGTGGGGAGGGGCAGAAGGAGAGAGAGAGAATCTTAAGCAGGCCCCACCTCCAGCGTGAAACCTGATGAGGGGCTGTCTCACGATCATGACCTGAGCCGAAATCAAGAGGCTGATGCTTGGGGCACCTGGGTGGCTCAGTGGGTTAAGCCGCTGCCTTCGGCTCAGGTCATGATCTCAGGGTCCTGGGATCGAGTCCCACATCGGGCTCTCTGCTCAGCAGGGAGCCTGCTTCCTCCTCTCTCTCTGCCTGCCTCTCTGCCTACTTGTGACCTCTCTCTGTCAAATAAATAAATAAAATCTTTAAAAAAAAAAAAGAGGCTGATGCTTAATCCACCGAGCCATCCAAGTGCCCCTTCGGTGTATTCTTGACTTGCCGCAGCCCTGCAGTAAGCCACACGGAGCCCAGTGACAAATATTTCCGGAGCCAAGACATTCACTAATGACTGGAGTCAAATACATTCCCACTTCCAAGTTTTCCGGTCATTTCTGGGGCATCTACGGATATCACCCTCTGACTTTTGAGTATTTCCTGACAACCACTCCGTTGCCATTCACCCGGAAAAGAGACAACGTCAGCTCCCAGCAAACAAGGAAAAACAAACACACAAACAAACAAAATCCCCAGCATCTTCCGAGAAACCCGTTTCTTTTCCTCTGCCACACACCCACTCCAGAGCAGATCCCACCACCAATCACAACAAACTAATAAAACCTGCCAGGTGATTTGCCCAGGGTGGGCAAAAATCCTCTCCTACAAATATTTGTTGAGTCTTCTCCCACTCAATAATTAAATCCTGCTTTCCCCTTACACCTGGATGACTGGAACCACTGTGGTGGAAGAGTGCCACCTGCCACCTGCCCCAGCTCTTGGCTTGCCTGGGACAAGAGGATGGCAGAGCAGGGAGCCTGGGCTTCCACCCCAGGGAGAGTTCTGGGTATCAAGACAACTTCTTCGGGCTCCTCTTCCTTGGATTTCCTTCCTTCCCCCTGTATCACTTCCGCACTGCTTCCTGGAATCACTCCCAAACTACTTATACCCAAAATCTGCTTCTGTTAGGAGTCAAATTAAGACTAGCGGGGATATTAGCTTCTTCAGAGGTCAATGGGGACACCTAGCAGTTGTAAGCAGGGACTCAGATCTGTACCGGTTGGGAGCTGGGGACTCTGGTTAGGGGGCGTGGAAATTGCAAACAAAAAAGTCAGGGCGGGGATGAGCACACTCGTTTCTGCGAGCTGACCCAGGTCGGTGATGTTCTATCTGAGTCCAGAAATGTTCCAGGTGTAAACTCTGTGAATCACAGGTGTGAGTAAGGTTCTTTAGGCACGTTTGGGATTTTGACATGTTTTTGTTTTTAAAGAAATATCCTTGTCTCTGCTCCCCAGTCTTGTCCCCCTCCAGGATGGCCTTTAGAACTCTAGGAGGACAGAGAAGCATTTCACATCCTCCTTCAGGGAAGGCAGTGTCCTTCAGGGAAAACTGACTCCACCCTGACAGGCTGGCGAAATGGCCCAAGGCCAGGACCCAGGACTTGGCTGGCCAGTTCCAGCCCAGTCCAGGAGCCCTGCCAGTGTGGCAACGATGCGTCACCAGCTGGGTGTGCTGGCCATGATTGGCTTGACCATGACTGGGCAAGGCTGTGAGGTTTCCCAGTCTGGGTCAGTGTGGGTGTGTGGGCAGAACAGAACTAGGGCTGAGGGCAGAGACCAAAGCTAGGAAATTTTGTTGGCTCCTTCCATGGCATATCGGTCCCTCTGCCCCTTGCTCAGATCAACTTCTGTGGTCTTCTGTGAAGATCACTTTTCTGGTCTTCACACGGTTGGGGATTTTCAATGCATCCCACCCCTCATGCTGGCTCTGCCCACCTCCAGTGCAACTCCAATCTGACTTGCAGTTGTGGTAGCCGGCCTGTCAGGGCGTGACCTGCATCCCACACAACCAGTGAGTCACAACCTCTGTGGTCCGGTCTGTGGGCTGGTCACTTCCTGCCCTTTATGCCAGAGCCCTGCTCTGAGCCCAGTCTTTACACAAGCCCTGACTTTAACCAGTTATTCCAGAAGCATCTCCACATGGGAATCTGGGAAGCTGGTGGTAGTAAGGGGCCTCTGCTCTGGCCTCCTGGCCATAGCCACTGCCTCTCTGCTGCCTACTTGTCTCTAAGATTGTCAGAGCAACTTTGCTGCCCATAACAAGGGCCACTGGGAAAAACAACAAACAGCTAAGGGAGGTGGACCATGGAAATCAAAGAAAGAGAATTCTTTGTTTCAGTCCCTCTTAAGAGTGCCTTCATCGCTCCTGACAACTGGTCAACCTGCATCTAAGCCTTTGATATTCCCTTCCTAGACACCTAGGTCATGCCATTCATGGACCATTCCATTTTGTTAGAAAATTATTGCATATGGAGAAACCAAACCTGCTTTCTATGAAATCTTCCATCTTTTCGTATGTTTATTGAAAATTTTTATTTCATTCACAAAATTCATAGAGTTGTCTAAATTTTCAAAGTTGTAGCTATAAAATTATACCTAATATTTTTGTCTATTGAAATGTCTATGCTCTGTTGTTCTTATTACAAATGTTATCTTTTTATTATCCTTTTCTTTCTTTAGTAACATTTTTCAGAAATGTCTATTTTAGAGTGTGTGTGTGTGTTTTAAGACTTTATTTATAGGGGCACTTGGGTGGCTCAGTGGGTTAAAGGCTCTGCCTTTGACTAGGTAATGATTAGTGGTAACGGTGGTCCGGCTTTGCCAATATACTAAGAACCGCTGAACTATATACTTTAAATGGTGAATACTAAGGTGTGCGAGTTGTATCACAATTTTAAAAAGTATGGGGCACCTGGGTGGCTCAGTGGGTTAAAGCCTCTGCCTTCGGCTCAGGTCATGATCCCAGGGTCTTGGGATCGAGCTCTGCATCAGGCTCTCGGCTCAGCAAGGATCCTGCTTCCCCCTCTCTCTCTGCCTGCCTCTCTGCCTATTTGTGATCTCTCTGTCAAGTAAATAAATAAATAAGTATTTTTAAAAATATATTTTATTTATTTGCTTGACAGAGAGAGATCACAAGTAGGCAGAGGGGGGCAGGAAGCAGGCTCCCTGCTGAGCCGAGAGCCCGATGTGGGGCTCGATCCCAGGACCCTGGGATCATGACCTGAGCGGAAGGCAGAGGCTTAACCCCCTGAGCCACCCAGGTGCCCCTATATTATTGTCTTTCTTTTTCATTTTTTTTTAAAGATTTTATTTATTTATTTGACAGAAATCACAAGTAGATGGAGAGGCAGGCAGAGAGAGAGAGAGGGAAGCAGGCTCCCTGCTGAGCAGAGAGCCCGATGCGGGACTCAATCCCAGGACCCTGAGATCATGACCTGAGCCGAAGGCAGCGGCTTAACCCACTGAGCCACCCAGGCGCCCCTATATTGTGTTTCTTTCAGTGAATTAGCATTGCGTTTGCTTGATCAAATTTATTGTGTTTCATTTGCCTTTGTTTTGCTTACTTCTGCTTTTATTTTGAATAATTTCTGCTTATACTTTCTTTGGATTTATTTTGCTGTTCACCCGCCAGCTTCTTGGGCTGAAAACTCAATTCACTTAACATCAGTCCTTCCGGTTTTGTTATCAATGCACCTATGGGAATGCATTGCCCCAAGTACTGCTTTGCACACATCTCCCAGATGTTGACATGTAGCTCTCTAATTATTGTTTATTTCTGAATACTTTGAAAATTTTTAATTTTTTAAAGATTTTATTTATCTGTCAGAGATAGAGAGAGAGAGAGAGAGCACAAGCAGGGGGAGTGACAGGCAGAGGGAGAAGCAGGCTCCCCACTGAACAGGAGCCCAATACAGAACTCGATCCCAGGACCCCATCATGACCTAAGCGTAAGGCAGACACTCAATTGACTGAGCCACCCAGGCGTCCCATTACTTTTTAATTTTCCTTTAATTTCCTTTTGAAACCAAGAATCTTTGCATAAGCTTTCATATGATTTTTCAAGTTAACAAATTTTTGGTTAAATTTTTCTTGTTATTTTGTAATTCTACTGCCTAGTTGTCAGAGGATACAAGTTGTATGAATTTTCACTTATTTGTAACGGTCATCCATCTGTCTCTGGTCTGTTCTCTGGTCCCTCTCGAAGACATTTTAATTCCTCTTTCACAGGATGCTCCGAAAATTTGATAGCAGTTACTTAGCAGTCCCTGGGGAGGAAGGGGACTTCCCCAGAGCATTGTCCATCTTCTGGGGACTTTTTAAGCTGTTCGGATGCCCCTGCCCTCTGTCCCTCACCCCATCATTGTCATCACGTGTTGAGACAGAAAAGGAAAATCTGCTCTGAGTTAAACATTCACTGTAAGACAGTTGTGGCGTGGCCCATCCTGTCCTGAGGCTCATCTCTGGAGACATTTGAACCTTTCAGTGTCCCTCTTTAGTAAACCTTTGAAGTCAACATAGTGCTCATCAGACTGTAGGGCGCTGTGCACTTCCTCTCTCCCCGAAAACATACTTCCCTTTATGTGTTTCAAAGCTAGCTTTGTCTTTTTCTTTTTTTTTTTTTAAAGATTTTATTTATTTATTTGACAGACGAGATCACAAGTAGGCAGAGAGGCAGGCAGAGAGAGAGAGGGAGAAGCAGGCTCCCCGCTGAGCAGAGAGCCCGATGTGGGGCTCGATCCCAGGACCCTGGGATCATGACCTGAGCCGAAGGCAGAGGCTTTAACCCACTGAGCCACCCAGGTGCCCCTAGCTTTGTCTTTTTCATAGACTGTAAACTAAGCCCCAAACCGAGTTTCCCACACTGGGTTCCACGGAACACCAATTCTGTAGGTATTAATAGGTGATAGACAGAAAGGGTTCTGTTTGGGGACTGTTGAATTAAACAAAGATAACTGACTACTATGTCATCTCAGATCCTCCGTATCTGCTAGTGTATTAACTGACTTTATAAGAGGAGGGAAAAGCATGGCTGTGTTCCCCAAACTAATCTGGAATGGAACCCTTCTGTAGGACACTGGGTTAATGCTCTAGAACAGACACCATATTCCATGTTGCCCTATTCTTGAATAGACTCCTATGAAGCTTTTTGTCTTGGTTGAATTTTGTTCCGCCTAATGGTTAGAGTCAGTCCTTTACTTCAGCTTCCCAGTGTTGATTCTGTAATCCAGTTTTTCTTACTGTCGGCGGATCAGAGCATCCTGCCCTGTGCTCATGCCGGCACAGATAAGTGCTTGGAAAGGACCAAGGACGGAGCCTTGAAGTGTGCCTTGGACTAGGGAGGACATACGTATTTCATTCAATGACTCTGATTGCCAGAGGCTACCTACCCCAGCACATCTTAGAGTTCCTTGTGCAGGCGAACCACCTGGGAATATTGCTAAAAGCAGAATCTGAGTCAATGAATTTAAAGCAAGGTCTGAGATCTTGCATTCCCAACAAAAGCTACCAGATGATGCCGAGGCTGCCAGACCCGGAACTACATTTTGAGTAGCAAGGTATCAGAGCACTGTGCTGAGAAAGAATCTGAGGCTGCATTTGTGCTCAGTGGGAAAGAGTGTCATGATCCACTAGTAATGTCTGCTGTGGGCAGAGGCGTGAACTGTGAATACAGGCTATCTCTGCCCTATAATCTCTATGTAGAAAAGGATGTATTATTCAAGACTAGAGGGAGAAAAAGGTCATTCATACCATACAGTGTTATGTAAGCATGAAAATGAATATCTGTGTCTTCTAGATGGCATAAATTCTAAGATATGTGTAAGAAGGCAAGATTGGAGATAAATTATATGTTATTCCTCCATTTGTGTAGAATAATCAGTAATCCTATACTCTGAGGATACCAAGACTTGAGAAAGCTATAGAAAACAGGGACGTTGTTACACCACTGGTGGGAATATAAACAGGTATAACCACTTTGGAATATTGGGTGGTGCTATTATCGGAATTGAAGACATACACCCTCTCCCTCATCTTCTGCCTGCCGCTCCCCTGCTTGTGCGTGCTCTCTCTATCAAATAAATAAATAAAATCTTTTTGAAAATTCCAGTATAATTGACATTCAGTATTATATTAGTTTCAGGTGTACGATATAGTGATTCTGCCATCTATACATTCTTCAGTAGGCATCATGGTAAGTGTACTCTTAATCCCCTTCACCTATCTCACCCATCGCCCCCCCCCCCCGGTAACCACCAATTTGTTTTCTGTATTTAAGAGGCTGTTTTTTTGCTTATCTCTTTTTATCTTCCTTTCTTGTTTTGTTTCTTAAATTCCATATATAAGTGAAGTCCTATGGTATTTGTCTTTCTCTGACTTACTTATTTCACTTAGTATTATCTAGATCCATCCATGTTGCTGCAAATGACAAGACTTCATTCTTCTTCTTTTTTTTTAATATTTTATTTATTTATTTGAGAGGTAGAGAGAGACAATGAAAGAGAGAGGTCAGTGGGAGACGCAAACTTTCTGCTGAGCAGGGAGCCCGATATGGGACTCTATCCCAGGACCCTGGGATCATGACCTGAGCCGAAGGCAGTTGCTTAACCAACTGAGCCACCCAGGCACCCCCTCGTTCTTTATTTATGGCTAACATTCCACTGTATACATATGTATCATGTCTTCTTTATCCATTCATCTATGGATGGACACTTGGGTTGCTTCCATATTTTGGCTATTGTAAATAATTCTGCAATAAATAAGACTGCATATATCTTTTTAAAAGATTTTTATTATTTTTTTAATATTTCTTTTATTTATTTGAGAGAGAGAGAGAACAAGCACACAGAGGGGGACAGGGAGAGGGAGAGTGAGAGAGAGAAACAGACTCTCCACGAAGCAGGGAGCCCGATGCAGGGTTCAATCCCAGGACCCTGGTATCACGACCTGAGCTGAAGGCAGATACTTAACCGACTGAGCCTCCCAGGTGCCCCTATTTTTAATTTTTTGAGAAACCTCCATACTGTCTTCCACAGTGACTGCATCAGTTTGCATTCCTGTCAGCAGTGCACAAGGGTTCCTTTTTCGCCACATCCTTGCTGAAACTTGTTATTTCTCGTGTTTTTTATTTTAGCCATGTTGACAGATGTGAGGTAATATCTAATCAGGCTCTTTCTGCCCCTAAGCCACGTTCAGTTCGATTCATCAGAAATTTAGTGAGTCGGGCGCCTGGGTGGCTCAGTGGGTTAAAGCCTCTGCCTTCGGCTCAGGTTATGGTCCCGGGGTCCTGGGATCCAGCCCCGCATCAGGCTTTCTGATCAGCAGGAAGCCTGCTTCCTCCTCTCTCTCTGCCTGTCTCTCTGCCTACTTGTAATCTCTGTCTGTCAAATAAATAAAAAAAATCTTAAAAAAAAAAAGAAGAAATTTAGTGAATTTAGTGAATACCTGCTATGCGTCAGGCCCTGTGTTAGGTTCTGAGAGTTCAAGGACAAAACACATTGCTTTTCCTCCTCCAAGAGGCCATATTTCAGCAGGAGAAGCCCCACATACAATAAATAACAGAGCAGTGAAACAGAGGTTGCTGGTATGCCGTGATAACGGAAAGAGGGAGAACAGACAAGGATGGGGGCATAGAGGGGTGGTGGGTCCCTGGGACCACTGCAAAATTTTTCCCAGGGAGGATGGAAGGGTAGGGAAAAGCATTCATTCTAGGCAGAGAGGGCAGGTGACATGAATTAACACCCCATCTGCTGAGTCTGGGAACTGGAAAGGTGAGGAGGGGTCAGCTGGGAAGGGCCTTGAAGGCCTTGAGAAGGAATATGGACTGTCTCCTGCAGGCAGAGATGGGTAAGTGAAGGAGGGTGGTATTAGGAGAAAGCTGGGTAGATCTTAAAAAGTTTCAAGCCAGACCAAAGTTTACTGTAATAGTTTTACAAGAAGACACTTCGAAGAAAATGTGGAGAAAAAGAGGGAGCCTTGTTGTGAGCTATTGTCTAGGAAAGAGGTCATGATGACCGACTTAGGATTGTGGTTGTAGGAAGGAGGGGCCAGATTCAGGTCACAGATTCAGGTCACTAGTGTCAGTCACTTCCATTTTCCATTCTTAGATTCTAGGGTTAGAATTGGAATAATCCTAGAGAAGACCTAAGATAACACTGTCTTGTATCAGGTCCCCTAGAAGCAGAGCCTGATGCGGGAATTCAGGCATACATGACTAACTGGAGGGGTGCTCCCAAAAGAAGGGGAGTGAGGGAGGCAGAATGGTGCAGAGGAAGAAGCTGAGAAAGATGTGGTTTCATGTGGAATCTAGCCTTAGCGTGACCCCAAGACAGCTCCGTGACATGGCTCCCTCCACTGGTCTCACCTTGAGCCAAGAGGACCAGCCTTTTATACAACCAGGTAAGAGTAACCACACAGACAAGGGGACCCTGGTTGGCCAAGACCAATTCTCTGGAGGAGGGGACAGTTGTAAGTCATTAACAAAAAATACTCAGAATGGCTGCCCCCATTTTCATCCTGTCCCCAAATTCATATGCCCAAGCACTAACCTCCAGGACCTCAGAATGTGACTATATTTGGAGAAAGGGCCTTTAAAGAGGTGATTATGTTAAAATGAGACCATTAGGGTGGACCCTAGCCCAACAGGACTGGCGTCCTTATAAGAAGAGACTAGGACCCTCGGAGAGGGATATTCATGCGCACAGAGAGGAGGCCATTGTGAAAGCACGTTGGAAAGGCCGCCATCAGCAAACCAAGGAGACAAGGCCTCAGAAGAAACCAATCCTGCTGACACCTTGATGTCAGACTTTCCAGCTTCCAGAGCTGTGAGAAGGCACATCTCTATCACGGAAGCCCGCCCCCCCATCCCCACCCCAGTCTGTGGTATTCTATTATGGTCGCCCCAGCAAATTAAGAAGCAGATCAGCAGGATTTGGATGGTGCAGGCAACATTCACTATATCTTCATTTATGCTCTTCACCCAAACCCTCTCTCCTTTCCTTCCCCACCTCCCTTCCCCAAACAGTTCATTTAAATCTGTCTTCCCTCTCATTGTTAAGAACAATGGCCTCCATGGCAAGAACCAGCTGATTTCCTGGATGGGATATGGGCCACCTGCCCCAGACAGGAGTCAGCCAGCTATCTTACTGAAGATGTTGTGACATCTCAGGTCGAAAAAGGGCAACCAAGACTAAAGATTTATGGTCCTTCAGTTACAATGAGCAATCACAAGTGTTGCTATATTTCATCCATTAACCCACCATCAATAGACAGGCCCAATCACTAAGGGTTATGTGTGTGGTCCTGGCCAGTCTACAAAGAGCTAAAGAATTGTTCCCAGGTGGGGCGCCTGGGTGGCTCAGTGGGTTAAGCCGCTGCCTTCGGCTCAGGTCATGATCTCAGGGTCCTGGGATCAAGTCCCGCATCGGGCTCTCTGCTCAGCGGGGAGCCTGCTTCCTCCTCTCTCTCTCTGCCTGCCTTTCTGCCTACTTGTGATCTCTGTCAAATAAATAAATAAATAAAAAAACAAAAGAATTGTTCCTAGGATCTGCTATGAAGGGGGAACAGAGTTGGCTAAGCTTTCAGAGATGAGCCTTTAATTGATGTGACCATCATTAAGATTAATATTTATTGATGACTAATTTTCCCTCCACCGCTGGATTTTTCCTGTGGCAACAGTAACCGTGTTGATCTCATTTCCATGTAGCAATGGCAATTCCTCAGCCTGCCAACTTGCTGAAACAATGAGTTCCCAAGAAGCAGGCACCAAGTCTGGTAAATTTATCATTTAGGTCTTGGTAGGTGTGAGTAGAGTTTTGACTTTTTCTTGAGGTGAGATCAGGAGCCATCCTCCAATGGTACATTCGTTTGCTACAGTTATCACAACAAAGTGCCAGAGACGAGGGACCTTAGGCAACAAAAATGGATTTCCTCACAATTCTGAAGTCAGGAAGTCTGAGATCAAGGTGTGGGAAGATCAGTTTCTCCTGAAGCCTCTGTCCCTGGCTGGCAGACGGCCGTCTTCTCCCTGTGCTTCACATTGTCCTCCCTCTCTGTGTGTCTGTGTCCACATTTCCTCTTTCCACCCCCAGTGACTGCATTTTAACTTAATTACCTCTTTAATAGTCACATTCTGAGGAACTGGGGATTAGGGCTTCAATATAGCAACCTTGTTTTTTTCTAAAGATTTTATTTATTTATTTGACAGAGATCACAAGTAGGCAGAGAGGCAGGCAGAGACAGAGAGAGGGGGAAGCAGACTCCCGGCTGAGCAGAGAGCCCGATGTGGGGCTCGATCCCAGGACTCTGGGATCATGACCTGAGCTAAAGGCAGAGGCTTAAACCCACCGAGCCACCCAGGTGCCCCAATATAGGAACTTTGAAGGGACACATGTCAGTCCCTAACAGAAGATTTTGAGCAGGAAGAGATGGTATCTGATTTTTTTTAAGGACCCAGTATGGCTGTGGTGTGGCGCACAGTCGGCAGGAAAACAAGGGTGTCAGGAGGCCCTGGCAAATAATTCAGAGGACAGAAGGGGATGTCTCAGCTAGCGGGGTTGCAGTGGATTTGGTGAGGAAGGATCAGACCTTGAATATGTTTTGAAGATGAAGTGGAGAGGATATGCTGATGGCCTACAGGGTGACACAAAGAGAAATCCATGAATCTGTCCCAAGGCTGGTAGAACACCTAAACACCTTTCACCTTGGTCTTTTTCAAATATATCAGAACTACCAGATGATATCAAAATACAGATACCTGGGGGATGCCTGGGTGGTTCAGTCGGTTAAGCGTCTGTCTTTGGCTCTGGTCATAATCCCAGGGTCCTGGGATCGAGCCCCACTCACTGCTCAGCAGGGACCCTGCTTCTCCCTCTCCCACTGCCCCTGCTTATGTTCCTTCTCCTTCTGTGTCTCTCTCTGTCAAATAAATAAGTAAAATCTTGAGAGAAAGAAGGAAGGAAGAAAGAAAAAGTAAGGAAGGAAAGAAGGAAGAAAATAAACGCAGGGGCGCTTGAGTGGCTTGGTTGGTTAACCCGCTGCCTTCGGCTCAGGTCACGATCCCAGAGTCCTGGAATGGAGCCCCCACACTGGGCTCCCTGCTCAGCAGGGAGCCTGCTTCTCCCTCTCTCTCTGCTGTTCCCCCTGCTTGTGCTCTCTCGCACACTTTGTCAACTAAATAAATAAAATCTTTGAAAAGAAAAGAAAATGCAGTCCATATAGCAAGAAGTAGGAAATAAAGAAAAAGCATAAGAAAAAACCTCAATGCATAAATAAGATGAATTACAGCAATTATAATAATAATACAAGCTGTTAAACTCTATTATTGAAAGATAAAAATTTGCAAATTAGGACACAAAACCATAACTATATGCTGTTTATTAGCTACATCTATAATGAAGTAACAAAAAGGTAAAAATGGAAGAACAGTAAAAATTACATCAGAGAAATACAAATAAAAAGAAACAAAAGTAGTAAATGGACTTTGGTCAGGGAGGATTCAAGGTATTATAAATTCAAAATTTTAATTCTACGCCTTAAAATATTAGAAATAGAAATTGTTCAGGGGCACCTAGGTGGCTCACTTGAGCGCCTAACTCTTGGTTTCGGCTCAAGTCACCATCTCAGGGTGCTGAGGTTTAATCCCGAGTAGGGCTCCTTGCTCAGTGCGGAGTCTGCTTGAGATTCCTTCCCCTCCTTTTTCCTCCCACTCTGCTTCTCCCCATGCTCCCACTCTCTCTGTCTCTAAAATAAATAAATGCGGGCACCTGAGTGGCTCAGTGGGTTGAGCCTCTGCCTTCTGCTCGGGTCATGATCTCAGGGTCCTGGGATCGGCCCTGCGTGGGGCTCTCTGCTCAGCAGGCAGTCTGCTTTCCCCCCACCCCGCCTGCCTCTCTGCCTACTTGTGATCTCTGTCAAATAAACAAAATCTTTAAAAAATAAATAAATAAAAATAAATAAATGCAATCTTTAAAAAATTGTTCAATCTTAAGAGAAAGTAAACAGAACAGTCATTATAGAAATTTTATTTACCTTCAGTATTAACCTATCACAGAGGATAAGAAATAAATAACATTAAAGAGGTTCTGAATAATACAATTAATAAAATTGATTTATTAATTGTAAATCAAAGCGTGTCTCCTAGAAACATAGAATATATCATTATATTCAGCACCGAAAAGACATTGGAAACATGCACTATTTATTAGACTACCAAAAAAAATTAAAGAGGTTAAAAAGTCAGTGTACTTGCAAAAGCAGGAAACATCCAGGCCATTTTCTCTGACTACAATGCAATAAAATCTGCAGATGAAAAGTAAATGTTTTAATTTAAAAAAAAAGTTAACTACTTGGGGAATTTTGGAAGGTACCTTTCTAAGTAACATTTAAGAATTTAAGAAAACAAAGAAAGAAGCCAAAACTGTAGTTAGTTAGAGGAAAATTCATACCTTAAAAAGTTTTCAATATTGACAAGACATAATGAAAATAAATTAATTAATAGAGTTCAAGAAGTTGAGAAAATTGCAATGAGATAAAATTAGGGAACACAAATAAAGGAAATCGATCAGTTAAGAGCATCACCTAATAAAATAGTAGAATATAAAATAAGCTTCTCGTTTCTGTTGAGTTAATTTCTAAACAAAGGATCAAACTTTGTCACTGTTAAATAATATTTATTATGATAATATTTTTCGGGGGCTCTGTCAGGATAATTCCGCATGAGGTCACCTAGATTTTCTGATTATCATTTACCTCACACTGGTCTGAATTAAGGATGGAGGCTTGGTTGAGGCTGTAGAACCTTCTTATTTAAAAAAATATTTTTAAAAATTAAGCTTGTTAAATCTTTAAAAAATGGATTATTGAGGTGCCTGGGTGACTCAGTTGGTTACGTGTCTGCCTTTAACTCAGGTCATGATCCCAGGGTCCTGGGAATGAGCCCCTCATTGGGCTCCCTGCTTACCAGGGAGCCGGCCTCTCCCTCTCCTTCCACCTGCCACTCCCCCTGATTGTCATACGAATAAATAAAATCTTAAGACAAATAGATCATTGAGGTGTGCCTGGCTGGCTCAGTGAAAAGAGCGTGAGACTCTTGATCTCAGGGTCAGGAGCTCAAGCTCCATGTTGGGTACAGAGAGTACTAAAAAAATAAACTTAAAAAAATGAATTATTTGAAAAGGTTAACGGAATAGACAAGTCCTGGCAAGTGTATCATTAAGGAGTGCTCACATAAATATGCAAGATTTTAAGGATTAAAAGATTTAAAAGACCAGGGAATTACAAGAGAATCCACAGATCAAAGAAGAATTTTTTTGAAGATTTTTTAAAAAGATTTTATTTATTTACTTATTATTTGACAGAGAGAGCACAAGCAGGGGGAGCAGGAGAGGGAGAAGCGGGCGCCCATTGAGCAGGGAGCCCCATGTGGGCTCAATCCCAGGACCCTGGGATCATGACCTGAGCCAAAGGCAGACGCTTAATCCACTGAACCTCTCAGACAACCTGAAGAAGAATTGTTTTTAAATTAAGGAAATAACACATTCAACAACATAACACAAAGAACAAGGAAGGATTTTTCAAGAAGTTGTATTAACTGATTAGTAATGGGGGGATATATTTAATTTTTCCTTTCAAATAATTCACCAAAAATGATTTACAGTACATTGTATGTTCTCTCTAGGGCTGATTATTTAAGTTTTTAAAAAAATTTTTTTAAAAGATTTTATTTATTTATTTATTTGAGAGAGAGAGAGAGAGAGCACAAGCTGGGAGAGGAGGCAGAGGGAAAGAGAGAAGCAGACTCCCCACTCAGCAGGGAACCTGAACTGGGGCTCAGTATCATGACTCTGAGATCATGACCTGAGCCGAAATCAAAAGAGGGGAGCTTAACTGACGGAGCCATGCAGGTGCCCTCTTAGCTCTTATATTTGGGTCTCTGGTCCATTTTGAACTAATTTTTGTATGCAGCATTAGGTAAGGGACTAACTTCATTTTTTTGGCATGTGGATATGCAGTTGTCCCAGCACCATATCTTGAAAAGACTGTCCTTTCCCCCCATTGAATGATCTTGGCAACCTTGTCAAAATCATTTCACTATATATGTGAGGGTTTCTTTTCAGGCTCAGTCTTCACAGCGGAATCACCTGGAGGGCTTTAAAAAACTCTGACGCCTGGGCTCCACCCTTCAGGGGTTCTGATGTCAGTGCAACCTGGGCGCGGAGAGGTTTTACTCATCCACAGGTGCTTTCAAGGTGCATCCAAGGTTAAGTAAGAAGAGCTAACATTGACCAACCACTCATGCTGAGCCAGGCTCCATTCTCCAAGTTGGACATCCTTGAAATCGCACCTAATAACCTGATGAGATTAATTTATTGTTTTCTCATACAGAGTGGCCAATGAGTCACAAAGAGGTTAAGTACTTGCCAAAGGCACACAGCTCACAAGTGGCAGGGTCTCCACTTCAACTCCAGAGCCCATGCCCCTTATTAAAATGCTGCATTGTTGGGGCACCTGGGTGGCTAGTGGGTTGGGCCTCTGCCTTCGGCTCGGGTCATGATCTCAGGGTCCTGGGATCGAGTCCCGCATCAGGCTCTCTGCTCAGCAGGGAGCCTGTGCTTTCCCCCTCTCTCTCTCTGCCTGTCTCTCTGCCTACTTGTGATCTCTGTCTGTCAAATACATAAATAAAATCTTAAAAAAAAAATGCTGCATTGCCAGTGGTCATCTGCCAGTCTCAGCCACGATCCCTGCCTCAAGATGCCCCTCGATGTAAAGATGGCCCATAATCTAGAAGGCAAAGATATGTCCACCCTTGGTAGACTGGTCTGGCAGTCAAGATTACAAAAGAGAACCAGGAGTCTGTCTGAAGTTCCTGAGACCAATTCCAGCATGGACCCTCCAAGGATGTGACCCCAAAGCCCTGGGCTGCCTTCCAGAGACATCGGAGCTGTGATCCCAGGCCACCTGGCTCCTCTTTGGAATCTTCTCTCTCTCTCTCTCTTTTTTTAAGATTTTATTTATTTATTTGACAGACAGATCACAAGTAGGCAGAGAGGCAGGCAGAGAGAGAGGAGGAAGCAGACTCCCTGCTGAGCAGAGATCCGGATGCAGGGCTCTATCCCAGGACACTGAGATCATGACCTGAGCTGAAGGCAGAGCCTTAACCCACTGAGCCACCCAGGCACACCTTTCTCTTTCTGGACTCTTCTTATTGGCATCCCCAATCCAAGCTCATGGATTTCATGATGTGTCATTCTTCACATGATGCTTGTGGGTTCGAAGCCCCCAGCATTGTCCCTGTCAAACAAATGTGCATGTTGGGGCCTATGGTCCTATAGAGAATTGAAGTGGTCATTTCCCCCAGTCTTCTGAGAGATCTGAAGAGTATTTCAGGGCTGTCCTCACCCCAGCTGAGGAGTTCCATGGAGCTTGAGGGAAGCTGGGAATGAAAAAGTCTCTGTTCCCCATTCCCTTCCAGTCATTGTACAAGTAAGTCCTGAAAAGAAAAGGGGGTTTCAAATCATGAAAAGTTGAGGAATTTAAAAGAAAAAAAAAAAGGTCTAAAATAAGAGTTCAGAACATAATCTTCATTTTATTTTAATTTTAGAAAATAACCTTTATTTTATTTTATTATTTTTTAAAAGATTTTATTTATTTGACAGACAGAGATCACAAATAGGCAGAGAGACAGGCAGAGAGAGAGAGAGAGAAGCAGGATCCCTGCTGAGCAGAGAGCCCGATGTTGGGCTCGATCCCAGGACCCTGAGATCATGATCCAAGCCAAAGGCAGCAGGTTAACCCACTGAGCCACCCAGGCATCACAGAAAATAACCTTTATTTTTTAAAAAATGAGTCCAGGGACTCTTGGGTGGCTCAGTGGGTTTAAGCCTCTGCCTTTGGCTCGGGTCATGGTTTGAGGGTCCTGGGATCGAGGCCTGCATCGGGCTCTCTGCTCAGCAGGGAGCCTGCTTCCCTTCCTCCCTCTCTGCCTGCCTCTCTGCCTACTTGTGATCTCTGTCTGTCAAATAAATAAATAAAGTCTTTTTAAAAATAAATAAATAAAAATAAAAACTAAAAAAATGAGTCCAGTGAGAAATTTTATTTTATTTAATTTATTTTTTAAAAAAGAGCCACCCAGGTGCCCCCAGTGAGAAATTTTAAAAGCTACATATATGGGTTATCTATTAATACATAATAAGTTACCTCGGAATTTGGCAGCATAACACTGCTATACACATTCATTATCTCACTAGTTTCTGTGTGTGGGTCAGGAATTTGGGGAACAGCTTAGCTGGGCATTTCTGCCTCAGTGTCTCGGGGGTCTGTGGCCCTCCGAAGTCTTTTTTTTTTTTTTAAGATTTTATTTATTTATTTCACAGAGAGAGATCACAAGCAGACAGAGAGGCAGGCAGAGAGAGAGAGAGAGAGAGAGAAAGGGAAGCAGGCTCCCTGCCGAGCAGAGAGCCCGATGCGGGACTCGATCCCAGGACCCTGAGATCATGACCTGAGCCGAAGGCAGCAGCTTAACCCACTGAGCCACCCAGGCACCCCAGCCCTCCGAAGTCTTAACAGAGCAAGGATCTACTTCCATGGTTCCCATGGAGATTAGCACAAGGCCTCAGTACCCCAGGACATGGCATTTGGTTTCCTGCAGAGGGAGTGACCTGAGATGTCCAAGATGATCGGCCATCATTCCTATAGCCTCCTATTCATTCCCCAGGTCACTCCTCTAACCCCATTCGATAGGAAGGGGAGCACCCAGGGGCTGGAATACCCAGAGGTAAGATCACTGGGGACCATCTTCGAGCCTGAATGCCCTACTGTGTAAATACAAAGAAGAGGTAATGTGTCTGTATTCTGAGCGAGGCACTGCCCTAATGTAGTAACACGTTTAGTTCTCCCTATAACCCTGTAACTTCAATGTCTTCTTATTCTTGCTTTACACATGAGGAAAGAGGCCCAGAGACATCCAGCTACCAACCGAACGCTTCACAGCGAGTAGAGATGGAGGCCGAAATTGAACTCCAGTAACCTGGGGCTGAAGTCGTGCTGTGTGCCACCCAGGGAATCCCACTGCCTTGATGGGCACCAGGGGGTGGGCATGAAAAAAGTGAGGGTTAAATCAGAAGAGCTAGAGCGAAAATGGAAAGTAAAGAAATAGAGCAGGAAAAAGAAAGCGAGGAGCGGGGTGAGAAAGGAGTGAAAATAAAGGGATGAAGTAGATCAATAAAATAGGGATGGTTGAAAACAGAAGCTGAAGAAGGCTAAGGAAGAAGACAAAGCAGGGAAGACTATACTTTAAAATCCCGCCAAGTGGGGTGCCTGGGTGGCTCAGTGGGTTAAAGCCTGTGCCTTCGTCTTAGGTCATGATCCCAGGGTCCTGGGATCGAGCCCTGCATCGGTCTCTCTGCTCAGCGGGGAGCCTGCTTCCTCCTCTCTCTCTGCCTGCCTCTCTGCCTACCTGTGATCTCTGTCTGTCAAATAAATAAATAAAATCTTTAAAAAAAAAAAAAATCCCGCCAAGTAAGATTAGGAGTTTTAAAAACAATCAAGGAAGAAACACAAAGCTAAAGCACAATGAAAGGAAGGTTTGGTTTACAAAGGTATAAAAGAAACCGAAGCCAAACCCATGCACGATAAAATAATCTGTGAAGAGGGTTAAAGAGGAGAGGGGGTAGAAAAGTCTCATTGGAGGCAGCTGAGCAGACTCAAAGAGGGTTTTTAGGACACAACAAGCTTCTAGCTTGTCCTAAAATAGGCAGGAAAGCCTCGGGCATCCTCTCCCTCTGCGGCCCCGATGGCAGGGCCCCTAGCTTCCACTTAAAGAGACCCGGGGCAGAATTTTCTAGAACACTGCTTCTCAAAGTGGGGCCCTTGACCAGCGACACCCCATCACCAGAGCTTGTTAGGAATGCAGAGCCCCAGGCCTCTCCCCAGGCCCCCTGATTCAGCATCTGCTTTTTAGCACAAAAAGGATGGAGCCCTGCTGCTTTGTAAGAAATGTCACATTTCTTCCCTCAGTGTTTCCTTTAGGAAGTTATTTTAAATCTCTGAAGCAGTATAAAAATAATGCAGCCAACACTTAGGAACATACAATGCAGATATAACAAATGTTAGCATTTTGACCAATTTGCTTCACATCTGTTTTGTTTGTCCTTAAAACAGGGATAGTAGAGTTTCTTCCTCCCTTGCCACTCACCGCCCCCCACCCCAAGGGCCCCCACCACCACCTTGGTTCTCCTTCCTTTCCCAGAGATAGCGGCTGCTATGAAGTTGGCATTTTCTCCCCTGTATTTTATGTACACCTTTATTACAGATGTAGGAATGCAGAAACACAATCATTTTGTGTGCATTTAACTTTACATGAATGGTATCGTACCTTATGTACCTTTCTTCAACTTGCCTCTGTAATTCAGCACTGGGTTTTGTTTTTGTTCTTGTTTTTATTTTAGGATTTATTTATTTATTTGAGGCATGGGACTGGGAGGTGGGAAGGGGGAGGCGCAAAGGGAGAGGGAAAGAGAATCTTGAGCAGACTCCCTGCTTAGCCTGGAGCCCGATGTGGGGGCTTGATTTCACCATGCTGAGATGATGACCTGAGATGAAATCTACAGTCTGATGCTCACCTGAGCCACCCAGACGCCCGTGTAACCTGGCATTGAGTCTTAAAGGCCTATCTGTATTGACAGACTGCGGCTGAGTTCATTCATTTTAATAGCTGTCTAGTTTTCCTTTGATGGCATATTGTGAAATGTATGGCTTAGCTCTCCTGCTGAGTGACATTTAGGCTGTTTCCAATTTTTGGCCATGATCCAAGGAAAAGCTGAAATGAACATTTGCCGGTCCTTGGGCACATGAATGAGTGTTTCACAAGGGCACATACCAAGGAGAGATTTTCCAAACCAGTTTGCACTGGTGCCAGCCGTGTACAAATGTATCTCTCTGTTCAAGTTCTTGCCACCTTTGATTGCATTGCTGTTTTAGACACTGTGGGCTGGATACCTGGCTCGTGTTCTAGCCCTTTCTGCCGGCTTTCTCTCTATTGCAGAGATGGGACAAGCAAATACCCACTTTCTCATCTCCCTTTTGTCTGTGGTGGCCATGGAACACAGCCCTGGATCTTATACCTCCCATGCTTCATTCAAGAAAAAGAGTCAGAAACAGAACTGACCAAATGTCCACGTGAAGAATTGATTGCAAGTGCAAAGGTGTCATTGTATCATTCTCTTCCTTGGTGGATGTTTGAAATACTTCATACAGCAAAAATCTGCCAGACGGAGGTTAAAACGTTTGCTTCTCGGACAAAGAGGATCAGGATGCTAGCTTTCTTCTTTCCTCTTTGATTCTGCCTTTAAAACTGGTGAGATGGGGCGCCTGGGTGGTTCAGTGGGTTGGGTCTCTGCCTTCAGCTCGGGTCATGATCTCAGGGTTCTGGGATCGAGCCCCACATCGGGCTCTCTGCTCAGCGGGGAGCCTGCTTCCTCCTCTCTCTCTGCCTGCCTGTCTGCCTACTTGTGATCTCTATCTGTCAAATAAATAAATAAAATCTTTTAAAAATAATAATAAAAATAAAACTGGGTGAGATGCCAGGAGGCACACCAGCTACTTTACAATTGTGCAGTTGAGGTCTTGAACTGGTGCCCAAAGTTGATTATCTCCAGATTTCTCCAGACTTCCTGTTATGTGAGAAAAAGAATCTTGTCATTGTCTGAGTTGCTGTTAGTTAGATCTTCTCTTACTTGTAGCCTAATGCATTCCTGATTTATACAGCCAGGTTTGCTAGTTTTTGCCAGTCTGAAGATATAAATGATATCTCACTATGGATTTGGGTTTTGTTTTTTTTTTAAGATTTTGTTTATTTGAGAGACAGCACAAGTGCAGGGAGGGGCAGAGGAAGAGGGAAAAGCAGACTTCCTGCTGAGCAGGGAACCTGACAAAGGACTCTATCCCATGACCCCAGGAGCATGACCTGACCTGAAGGCAGACGCTTAAGGACTTCTTTTTTTTTAAAGATTTTATTTATTTATTTATTTGACAGACAGAGATCACAAATAGGCAGAGAGGCAGGCAGAGAGAGAGAGAGAGAGAGAGAGAGGAGGAAGCAGGCTCCCTGCTGAACAGAGAGCCCAATGTGGAGCTAGATCCCAGGCCAGGAGAACATGACCTGAGCCGAAGGCAGAGGCTTTAACACACTGAGCCACCCAGGCGCCCCTTCATTGTATTTTAATATGCATTTTCCTGCGTGCTGAAGAAGCTGTTTCTCTACATGTTCTATGTTTTGCGTGTTTATTGATCATAGAAACCATTCCTTTGCCTGTTTTCCTTTTGGATTTTTGCCTTTATTATTTGTAGGTTAAAAAAATAACTGGGATACCAATTCTTTTTCAATTATATACATTACAGGGGTGTGTGGGTGGCTCAGACGGTTAAGCATCTGCCTTTGGATCAAGTCGTGATCTCTACGTCCTGGCATCAAGCCCCAGGTCGGGCTCCCAGCTCAGCAGGGAGTCTGCTTCTCCCTCTGCCTCTGCAGCCCCCATGGCTTGTGCTCTCTCTGTCTCTCAAATGAATAAATAAAATCTTTTTAAAAAATTACATATATCACAAATAGTCTCTCTCAGTTTGTAGCTTTTCTTTTTCCCTTTGTTCAAGACTTTCCATGACTATGTGAGAGTTGTCAATGTATCTGTACAAAAGCTTTACATTTTAATGTAGTTAAATTTGACAGTATAGAATCGTGTTAAACATTCTTCCCCATCCAGAGGCCTAAAGATAATTTCTCCAAAATTTTCTTCCACAAGTTTTATTTTTAATATTTAGGTCTTTAATCCCCTTGGAATTTATTTTGAGTGTGGTATGAGCTAAGGATCTCATCGATGCTTTTCTCTATGTGGAAAACAAATCACCCCAGTCCCAGTTACCAAAGAGTCCACCCCTTTCTCCCTCTGTTGGTAACTCCACCTCCCTTACGCACTGTGGTAGTAGCCCCATTGCTAGCTAGACCCCAATGATCCCATGTCCTGGTACTCAGGTTCTTATTAGTCCCCTGCCCTTAAGGGGACTCACTTGGAATGAATGGAATATGCCAGTAATGAGTGTATGTCACTTTTGAGAGTAGGTTATCAGAAGACTGTGGCTTCCATCTTGGCCTTTCTATCTCTGTTTCTCAAATCACTCACTCTGACGGAAGCCAGCGGCCATGTTGTGTGAGCAGCCCTCTCTATGGATAGCCCCATATGGTGAAAACCAGAAGCCTCTTGCTAGAAGCTATGTGAATAAGCTTAGAAGTGGCTTTCCCACCCTTCATATTGTTGCAACCCTGGCCAAGGACTTGCTTACAAGCTCAGGAAAGACCCCGAGCTAGGACCATTCTGTCACTCTTTTTTTTTTTTTAATATTTTATTTATTTCTTTGATAGACAGAGATCACAAGTAGGCAGAGAGGCAGGCAGAGAGGGAGGAGGAAGCAGGCTCCCTGCTGAGCAGAGAGCCCGATGCCGGGCTCGATTCCAGGACCCTGGGATCATGACCTGAGCCGAAAGCAGAGGCTTTAACCCACTGAGCCACCCAGGCGCCCCCATTCTGTCACTCTTAATTGCTAATCTTCAGGAAGTGTATGAGATAATGAGTGTTTGTGGTTTTAAGCTGTTAAAACTGGGATAACTTGTGACACAGCATTACTCACATATTATCTGCAGTTTTTTATTTGTTTGTGTGTTTCTTACCAATTCTTGCACTTTTCTTCTTTTTCTCGAAATCTTCCCTTATTAAGAACAACTATATAAAGAGATCTCTCTCTCTCTCTCTATATATATATATTTTAAAGATTTTATTTATTTATTTGACAGACAGAGATCACAAGTAGACAGAGAGGCAGGCAGAGAGAGAGGAAGGGAAGCAGGCTCCTCACTGAGCAGAGAGCCCGATGCGGGGCTCGATCCCAGGACCCTGAGATCATGACCTGAGCCAAAGGCAGCGGCTTAACCCACTGAGCCACCCAGGTGCCCCTCTCTCTATATTTTTAAAGATTTTATATATTTGACAGAGAGCGAGAGCACAAGCAGAGAGAAGAGCAGGCAGAGGGAGAGGGAGAAGCAGGCTCCCCGCCCTCAAAGCAGGGAGCCTGACTTGGGGCTCAGTCCGAGAACTCTGGGATCATGACCTGAGCTGAAGGCAGACGCTTAACCAACTGAGCCACCCAAGCTCTCCGAAAAAAATATTGATAGAGGCTATCCTTGTTTTTGTTTCTGTCTTTAAAGGGAATTCTTTTAACATTTCACGCTAAGAATTTATACTTTTTGTTTGGTAAATTTCTTTTATTCTTAATAATTTTTAAATTTTTAAATAAACCTATAATGTATTATTAGCCCCAGGGGTATAGGTCTATGAATCGCCAGGTTTACACACTTCACAGCACTCTTGTTTGGTAAATTTCTTAACAACAAGAACAGGGTAAAGTAAGTCTCTCTCTCTTCTCTTTTTTTTTTTTAAGTTTTTTTTTTGGGGGGTGCCTGAGCTCAGTAGGTTAAGTGTCTGCCTTCAGCTGAGGTTGTGATCCCAGGGTCCTAGGATCAAGCCTGGCATTGGACTCCCTGCTCAGTGGGGACCCTACTTCTCCCTTTGCCTGCCACTGTCTCCTGCTTGTGCTCTCTTACCCTCTCTTTGTCAAATAAGTTTAAAAAAAAATTTTAAATTTTATTAGATTTTATTATTTTTTTTAAAAATCATTTATTTTATTATTTATTTATTTTTTGACAGAGAGAGAGACAGAGTGAGAGAGGGAGCACAAGCAGGGGAATAGGAGAGGGAGAAGCAGGCTTCCTGCCGAGCAGGGAGCCTGATGTGGGGGCTCCATCCCAGGACCCTGGGGCCATGACCTGAGCTGAAGGCAGAGGCTTAACGACTGAGCCACCCAGGCGCCCCTATTTTTTTTTTTTTTAATTTTTATTTTAGAGAGAATGGGGGCAGGGGCAGAGAGAGGGACAAGCAGACTAGAGTCCAATGTGGGGCTTGATCCTATGACCCTGAGATCATGACCTGAGCCAAAATCAGGAGTTGACACCTTGACCGACCGAGCCACTCAGGTGACCCAAAGTAATTCTCTTCTGTTTCTAGTGTGCTGAGTGCACCCCGCTCATAACTTAGACCTTTTAGGATGCCTGCGCCCACTTAAATGCCAGAGTCAGCTTCTCTGGGCGGGAGGGCTCGTGTGATTTTCCCCAAACGAAGGAAGGTTGCTTTGCCCCAGTGAAGAGAAGGGAGGCTGAACGCGCTGGGGAATCGACAGCACCAGGGTCAGTTCTCAGCAATGACTTTCTCTTGGGAACTGGAGAACAAATCCCCCAGCTCACTCACCCCTCTGCCCTCTGCTGGGATAATCGTGACAGTCTGCTTCCGGGGGGAATTCAAAGGAAGACAGTGCTTTCATAAAATGCTTTTGAGATTTATCGCTTGTTTTTTTTCTGAATCTATTGAGATGGCCATGCGGTTTTTGCTTCTTTAATCTATAGCTGTGTAAATTATATTGCTATGTTTCTTTTTTTTTTTAAAGATTTTATTTATTTATTTATTTGATAGACAGAGATCACAAGTAGTCAGAGAGGCAGGCAGAGAGGAGGAAGCAGGCTCCCCGCAGAGCAGAGAGCCCGATGCAGGGCTCGATCCCAGGACCCTGAGATCATGACCCTGAGATCATGACCTGAGCCGAAGGCAGCGGCTTAACCCACTGAGCCACCCAGGCGCCCCAAATTATATTGCTATGTTTCAATGGTCAAATAACATCCTTAATTTCTGGGATGAACACTACGTGGTAATGCTTTTTCCCACATTGCTGCATTCGATTCACTAATGGATTTTTCAGAATTGTTCCATCTCTACACATGATATTAGACATTCCCTCCTTCCCCTGTCCTTGCTGGCTTGGTGTCAGGGTTATACTAGCCGTAGTCCGGTGACTAGCTTCATACAAATTAATGAAGCTTATTTCTGAGCTTGAGGAAGCCAGAGGTTTTCTGTTCCTTAAGGGTAGTAAGAGCACCTGTCAAGACACGGGGGCTTGGTGCAGTGTTTTGTAGAATTTTTTTTATCTGGGTTCAATCTTTAATGTATAAGTGTGGTTGGATTTTCTGATTCTTGAACAATTTTGGTAATCGATATTTTTTCAGGTAATTATCCACTTTACCTGATTTTTCAGTTGTATAGTTTAACCTGCAGAGTTCAGAGTTTCAGGACAACTGCTTGTCTCCCCACCACCCCTATTCCTCACCCTCCCCTGCCCTTGTCTAAATTGGGCAGACACCAAAAGGGGCAAGGAAAGAGGGTGTTTTCATTCTCCACAAGATCCAACAAGCTTAAAAGAAATGGGGGAAGGTGCCGATAATTTCTCTAAAGACTTTTCATTGTAATTTTTAAAGAAAACTCATTAAAGACACAGATGTTCTTAGTGGGTAGCCTGGTTCACAAGGGCCCACAGGCTAGGCAAGAGCCCCAAGGGTGATTTCAGGTAAAGGTGAGAACCAACTGGGCAGCAGAGTGGCTTTCTTGGCACAGGGACCAAGATAAGGCCAGAGGTTTATCTGGCACCAAGTCTGTGGCCGCAGTATTGAGACCTGGAGGCTAAGTCAAGGAGGTGGAACTTGACCCCATAGTTACCTGGTCTCCTATCTTTTGCCAAATGCCCAGTTTGGGAGAATTGCAGGGTTGGGGTGGGGGAGACAGACATTTTCTTACTATTTTTAAGCCCTATTTTAAAAGACAGCTTGGGAGTGGAGGAGAGAAAGCTGGGGAGAGGCTGGAGCACTGGTTGGTGAGGGACGCCTCCCCCCCACCCCCTCCCGCCACCTGAGTCTCACCAGAGCAGGAAAATTTTGCAATCAGGTGGGATGATTTCGCCTGGGTGTTGGGAGGAAAGGGTGTGAAAGTGGCCTTCTGATAAGAATGCACAGGGGTTGGGAAAATCCAGGGCTTTGCAGCTGTGTGACCTTGGGCAAGTTAACTCCTAAAGCCTTGAAATACCGGAATAAGGTCTCTGATTTGCAACTGAGTTTCCTGCAATTTTAAATGTCTTTGGCTGGGCCAGAAGGATCAGGAGATTGGTGGAGTTGGGAGGAAACCTCAGGGTCCTATTTCCCCAAGGCCCCTTCTCAAACCTCAGTAATACCCCTATTCTAATTTCACTGGTCTACTGTACACTGGGGATTGAGCAGAGAGCTTTGTGATGAGGAAGCCATAAGATTCTGTGATTTAAAAAATTGAATAGTAGGGGTGCCTGGGTGGCTCAGTCAGTTAAGCATATGACTTTTTTTAAAAAATATTTTATTTATTTATTTGACAGAGAGAGAGAGAGAGAGATCACAAGCAGGTAGAGAGAGCAGAGAGCTGAGCAGAGAGCCCAATGTGGGGCTCGATCCCAGGACCCTGGGGAATCATGACCTGAGCTGAAGGCAGAGGCTTTAACCCACTGAGCCACCCAGGCACCCCAAGCATGTGACTCTTGATCTCAGCTCAGGTCTCAGTCTCCAGGTTGGGTTAAAGTCCCATGTTGGGCTCCACGCTGGGCCTGGAAACTGCTTTAAAAAAAAGGAAAAAAAAAAAAAAAAGAATGTTAAATAGTAAAAGGAACTGCCATTGATATTCAGTAACCACTGGATTTTTAAAATTGTTTTAATTATAAAAAAAACTTTTAGGGAGCTCAGGTCATGATCTTAGGGTCCTGGGATCGAGCCCCGAATTGGGTTCTCTGCTCAGCAGGGGAGCCTGCTTTCCTGCCCCCCTCTCTGCCTACTTCTCTGTCTACTTGTGATCTCTCTCTCTGTGTCAAATGAATAAAATAAAATCTTAAAAAAAAACAACTTTTGAAAGATTTTATTTGTTTATTTGTCAGAGAGAGAGAGAGCACAAGCAGTGGGAGCAGGAGGTAGAAGAGGGGAGCCAGATGTGGGACTTGATCCTGGGACCCTGGGATCATGACCTGAGCAGAGCCAAAGGCAGATGCTTAACTAGCTGAACCATTCAGGCATCCCCCACTGGGATTTTTTTTAAACAGCGAAACACAACATTCAAAGAAAGAAATGCGCAAAAATGTACAAAATGGACTGGGGAGGGGAGAGACTAGATCCTTCGTCCTCAAGAAATGGTCTGTAGACCATGAAACATTAGCATCACCTGGAAACTTATAAGAAAGGTAGAATCTCCAGTCCCAACTCAGACCTACTGAAGCAAAATTTGCATTTTAACTTTAGGTGATTTAGAAATACTTTAAGCCTGCATCAGTGAGGTCCAAAACCAGGGGTTTCAAACCCAGTTACCCAGAAGGACCAGAGAGGTCCTGTAAATGAATGAGGAGCCCATGGCATGGGTGGAGCAGATGGCAGGAAGACCCCACCCCTTGTCCCCAGGGGCTGGGACCCTCAGCCACAGCTCTGAAGACTGGTCATGCCCTAACAGAAGCATTTCCAGGACTTCTGATTTTCTAAGAAAAGCATGAAATCCAAATTCCAATGTGAAATCTCCTGAATTTTTAATCTTGACAAGTTTTTACATTGTGCTTAATTTTGAGATTTAAAAAAATATTTTATTATTTTTAAAAAATTAATTAATTTATTTTCAGAAACAACAGTATTCATTATTAATTTTGAGATTTAAATAAAAATTGGAAAAGAGATTAATAAAATGAGTTTGTTTTCTTCTAACCAGAAAGGGAAGCAAGAGAGGAAGGAAAGAAGGAAGGATGGAAGGAAGGAAAGAAGGAAAGAAAGAAAGAAAAGAAATGAAAAGGGAAAAGGAAAGAAAAGGGGAAAGGAAAAGAAAAGAAAGGAACGGAGAGGAGAGAAAAGGAAAGAAAGGAAAGGAAAGAAGAGGAAAGGACTCCAGGACTCCATAGGCTAAAGCAGATTCCTCTGGGAGTGACATTTTGTAGCTCTGATAATTTATATAGTACAGAGCAAGAGAGGGAGAGAGGGGTTGGGTTAGGGCTGCATCCCAGATTTTGGGAGGGGTGCTTGGGAGAATCATGGAAGCCCGAAAGTGTGGAGAGAGAGAACAGGCCAGCTTCAGGGAAAGTTGGCTAGCCCCGTTTCTGACACGATGAGTGAGTTGAGGCTGTCCCTTTCCCATAGCCATGGATGGGGATAGACTATGTTGCCCCCAATAAGAATCAGGAAGGCTTGGTGTTCGTAGTGATACGAGACTATTTCCAGGTTATGTCCATCAAACCAAGCACGCCACGAAATAGTGTGTAGGGTATACTGTGAGTCTTGGTTTGGGTAAATTCTGAGACAAGAACTTGAAAGCAAGTAGTTTATTTGGGAGGTGAGCTGGGGAAACACTAGGAAGGTGGTGAAGAAGTGAAACAGGGAAGAACAGCCAGTAAATGAGTGGCTTATCCAACAAACAACTACTCTGGGCAACGGAGCTGAATCCTGCTGAGAAACTCTAGAACCAAACCCCTACCCCAAGTTATCCTTCCAGATGGATGGGTGGAGAGTCAAGAGTGTTAAGACTTTAATCCAAATCTAAGTATGAGGAAACCGCAGCAAACCCAAATAGAGGGACATTCTGCAAACCAAGGGACTTGAACTCTTCAAACACACACGCAACATGAAAAATAAAAAGAGGCAAAGAAACTCTTCCAGATGGAAAGAGATTAAAGGGGCAGGACAACCAAATGCAACTGGGAATCCTTAATTGGACTCAAGATCAAAAAGAAAAAAATAGAGGTGCCTCGGTGGCTCGGTTGGTTGATCGTCCCACTCTCCTCCGTGTGCTCTGGTATCTCGGGGTCAAGATGGAAAAGACAGTGCCTCCCTGCAGTAGGGGGTGAGACACTCGTGATGGAAAGAACACCTGGCAGCCGGTAGACACAGCACACGTGTTCACTTAAACTTCAGTTTCACAATTTTGCCCTGGGCCAGTACACACATGAGAGAAAGAAGTCAGTATCCAGAATATCCAGAGTCTTTGAAAAATTCTTTTTTTTTCTTACCATGATGAAATGCTCTCTATTACCATGGAAAGCTATTCATTACTTGTCTATAGCCACATAGCACACATTTCCATACCTGAAGTTTACCTGTTGGGTATTTTACATGAAAAAAAAAAAAAAAGCCTTATTGATAGGTGCCTGGGTGGCTCAAGTCAGCTGAGTATCCGAGTCTTGATCTCAGCTCAGGTTTGATCTCAGGGTCATGAGATCTCAAGGTCTTGATCTCAAGCCCGAACTCTATGCTGGGTGCGAAGCCTACTTAAAAAAATTTTTTAGGGGCACCTGGGTGGCTCAGTGAGTTAAGCCGCTGCCTTCAGCTCAGGTCATGATCTCAGGGTCCTGGGATCGAGTCCCGCATAGGGCTCTCTGCTCGGCGGGGAGCCTGCTTCCCTCTCTCTCTCTCTGTCTGCCTCTCTGTCTACTTGTGATTTCTCTCTGTCAAATAAATAAATAAAATCTTTAAAAAAATTTTTTAAAAATAACTTTATTGAGATAATTCATCTACCATACAATTCACTCTTTTAAAGTGTACAATATAAAGGTTTTCAATAATCCACAGAGTTGCGCAACCCACACCACCTCCATTGTTTGCTGTCTTCCATCACTCCCAACAGAAGCCACTGTCCATTTCCCTCCAACTCCGCCAGTGTTAGCCACCATTAATCTCATCAAGCATCATGAGGAAAGTACTAGTTGTTGGACCTCAGGCAGGTTACTTAATGTCTCTGAGCCTCCGTGTCTTCATCTGTCACATGGGGACAATGATTGTGCCTCCCTCCCAGGGTTGTGGTGAGGGTTAGCTAAAGTAACGACTGTAACCTCTTTGAAACCAACAGTATCTTTTTAAAAAAAATATTTTATTTATTTATTTGACAGAGAAAGATCACAAGTAGGCAGAGAGGCAGGCAGAGAGAGAGAGAGAGGAAGAAGCAGGCTCCCTGCTGAGCAGAGAGCCCGATTTAGGGCTCAATCCCAGAACCCTGAGACCATGACCCGAGCTGAAGGCAGAGGCTTAACCCACTGAGCCACCCAGGTGCCCCTGGAACCAACAGTGTCTTGATCAGAGTGAAGTGCTCAATAAATGTTACTCCCCCTCCTCTTTCTTTTTCACTATTATTACAATGGACCCAGGGAGGTTAAGCAACTCTTCCAAGCTCATAGAGCTGGGATATTTTCCAAGCCCAGCTCTCTGTGTATGTTCCCATTGCTAGGGCACTCCTTACTTCTTTTCTTTTTTTTTTTAAGATTTTATTTATTTATTTGACAGACAGTGGGAGATCACAAGTAGGCAGAAAGGCAGGCAGAGAGAGAGAGGGGAAAGCAGGCTCCCCGCTGAGCAGAGAGCCCGATGTGGGGCTCGATCCCAGGACCCTGAGATCATGACCTAAGCTGAAGGCAGAGGCTTAACCCATTGAGCCACCCAGGTGCCCTGTCACTCGTTACTTCTTATCCAGACTTTTCGTCACCTTCTAAGTAGTCTTCTTTCCATCTATCTCTTTGTCCACTGCTTGTCCTCCACACTTAGTGACAGGGAGCTTCGTAATAAACATCTTAAATCCCCACGTGGGGTGTTAATAGACGCTCTCAGTGCTCTACCTGGGGGCCCAAGGGTCCAGCAATCCCACTTCTGGGTATATAGTCAAAAGAATTCAAAGCAGGATCTCAAAGAGATATTTATACATCCATGACTGCAACATTATCATGAGAGCCAAGATGTGGAAACAACTTAAATGTCCGCCCACGAATAAACAGATAAAGAAAATGTAGGATGTATACACACAATGGAATATTATGCAGCCTTAAAAAAGAAGGAGATCCTGTTACTTGCTACAACATTGATGAATCTTGAGGACATTATGTTGAGGAAAGTAAACCAGCTACAAAAGGACAAAGACTATATGAGTCCACTAATATGAAACCTCTAAAGCGGTCAAAATAATAGAAACATAAGGTACAGTATTCATCGCCAAGGGCTGGGGAAAGGAGAAATTAGTGTTTAATGGGTAGTTTCTGTTTTGCGAGATGAAAAAGGCCTAGATATCTGTTGTACGACAATGTGAATGTATAGTACACTACTAAACTGTACACTGAAAAATGGTTAAGATGGGGTCACGATGGAGGGCACTTGGGTGGCTCAGTCAGTTGAGCCTCTGACTCTCGGTTTCGACTCAGGATATGATCTCACGGTCCTAAGACTGAGCCACTTCGGGCTCTGCACTCAGTGGGCCTTCTGTTTGAGATTCTCTCCCTCTACCCCTCTCCCTCCCTGCTCATGCCCTGTGTCTTTCTCTCTCTCTCTCTAAAATAATAAATACAATCTTTAAGAAAATGGTTAAGATGGTAAGTTTAATGTTATGTGTTTTTTGCCACAATAGAAAAGAAGTCACAGAATGACTCCCCACCAAACCACACAGAACTGGGATGGCAAGCATTCTGTTGTCGCTGTTACACTCAGGATGTTGCAAACAAAGAAGGTGCTGCCACATTGGCCACCACCAGAACCCCGACACCTGTGCCAAGTTCACACTAGCAAGTCACTATTCTGAATCTTGCCTCTCCTCCATGTGACTCAGCTTTCATGCAGGAGCTCACACGAGCATTTTGACAGGTGGGCATGTTGTTTTAGCTTCCAGCCTTTTCAGTCCGGGAAGATGCTCTAGAAAATGAATCCCGATATCAACCAGCAAAGGGCATCTTTTCAGGTATTCCCAATGCAAGAGCAAATCCTGAATAGTCCAAGTCCATCAAACATTATAATCACCTGGAGGGTTTGTTAAAACACAGATTCCTGGGTCCCACCTCCAGAGTTTCAGAATTAGAAAACCCAGGGTGGGGGCGCCTGGGTGGCTCAGTGGTTAAGCCGCTGCCTTCGGCTCAGGTCATGATCTCGGAGTCCCGGGATCGAGCCCCGCATCGGGCTCTCTGCTCAGCAGGGAGCCTGCTTCCCTCTCTCTCTCTCTGCCTGCCTCTCTATCTACTTGTGATTTCTCTCTGTCAAATAAATAAATAAAATCTTAAAAAAAAAAAAAAAAAAGAAAACCCAGGGTGGGGCCCAAGGATTTATCTTTTAAAACAATTCCTATGTCATGCTGTTGGCTTAAGGATCACGCTTTGAGAACCACTGGTCTAAGCACTGTTTCCAAACATTTTCCACACCCTGCCCCATTCAGCTCCATGGATGCTGCTGTCTGAGGGCTTCTGGGACCAACAGCTTGACCTACCTGTAGACCACTCGCAGCCCAAGCACACCTTCTCAGTGATTGGTTCAGCGGGGGGCACACAGATGCCTTTCTGATCAGCTGAGCTGAGACATAAGGTTCCCTTTTCTTTCTTTCTTTCTTTCTTTCTTTCTTTCTTTCTTTCTTTCTTTCTTTCTTTCTTTCTTCTTTTTAGGTTTTGTTTCTTAAGTAATCTCTACTCCCAATGTGGGGCTCCAACTCACAATGCCAAGATCAAGAGATCAAGAGTCGCATGCTCCGTTGACCGAGCCAGCCAGGTGCCCCTAGATGTGAGGTTCTAGTGATGGCCATTGGAAGAGTTCCTTGTTCTGAAAAAGATGCGTAGGAAAAAAAAAACCAGTCCCATGTTACACCTGCAGCCGTGGAGCCATCCTGCAACCCTGAGGGAAGGTAAGCTGCTTTGTTGATGAGATGGGCTGGACAGATGAAAAGGACCTGGGTCTTTGAAGATGTCATCAAACCATTCATCAGCACAAACCCATCCTTACCTCTGGGCTTCCTGCTATCAGAGAGAATGCATTTTCCTTACTTCCTTATATTCATTATCTCTTGCACAGAAGTAGGACTCAGCATTCTGTGTGATTTTTGGCCAAGAGCAATCTAGTTTATGTACATTTTAATCTGCTTTTCACTTACATTCCATGAACACTCCTTCCTGTCATTTGTTATTTTTCTACATCATCAACTAGAATGGCCGTATAACACTTGGGCTGTGATGTATTTAACAGTTCCCTCTTATTAGGCATTCAGGAGACTTCCAATTTTTTATTACTTCAGACCATGCTATGATAGACACACATGGCCATAAATCTTTGCACACATCCATAATGATTTCCTTAAATCCATAATGATTTCCATAATGATTTCCTTAAAATCAGCTTCAGTGAGTAGACTTGTAAGATTAAAAGGTAGGCATGTTTTAAAAAGTTTAACAGTGTGTCTTACTAAGGTTTCCAAAAAGGTTCAACTGATTTAACCCCACCACCAGGAATGTGGGAGAGTTTTCATCTCCTGACATTGTCACCAACACAAGATATTGTGTTTTCAGACATTTTTGCCTCATTGAGAAGCAAAATATGCTACCTTGTTTGGATTTATGTTTTCTGGAACCAGTATTTGCCATGCTACAAATTAAAGATGAAAAGGTTGTATCTTAATTACTTAGGTCACTTAAAGTCTGTATTTTAAAAATTGAATTGTGGACTCTATTTTTATGCCCTGAATAAGCTGATAAGCTATTTCCACATATAACTTCTGTTTAAAGAAATCAGGTAAGGAAGACATGCTAGGGAGCAAATGGCAGGGACGGTATTTTGAAGTGTGGTGACGGAGGGCTGATCCAGCAGAGGCTGTCCCAACAGGCTATCCACTTGTCCAAAAAGTGTCTGCAGAACAGTGGTGAGGCAGCCCCAGAAAGCGGGCACTTATAAGGCTGGAAGAACACACAATCCATTTCAAAATTTGATTTTTAGGCAGCCGTCCGCATTTTCCGGCATAGAGTTCCACACCTCTACATGTTGGACCTAGATTCTGAATATACTTGTTATTTTTTATTTTTTATTTATTTTAAAAAATTTATTTATTTATTTGACAGAGATCCCAAGTAGGCAGAGAGGCAGGCAGAGAGAGAGGAAGGGAAGCAGGCTCCCCACTGAACAGAGAGTCTGATGTGGGGCTCAATCCCAGGACTCTGGGCTCACGACCTGAGTCGAAGGCAGAGGCCTTAACCCATGGAGCCACCCAGGCACCCCTAAACTTGTTATTTTTAAAAAAAGATTCTTTTTGTTTATTTGAGAGAGAGAGACAGAGAGAGCATAAGCAGGGGGCAGGAGCAGAGGGAGAAGGAGAAGCAGGCTCCCTCCTGAGCAGGGAGCCCAACTCAGGGCTTGATCCCAGATCCCTGAGATCATGACCTGAGCTGAAAGCAGATGCTTAACCAACTGAGCCACCCAGACGCCACTAGAATAAACTTATTATTAAAAGAAAATCAGAACAAATAAATATAGATCCCATCTCTCCAGAGAATGACCAACACCCTGAAAAATGCCTCAGAAGGTTTTTTCCTTTTGTTTTTAATTGAAGTAGGGTTGACACAGAATGTTACATGAGTTTCAGGTGCACAACATAGTGATCTAACAAGTCTACCTGTTATGATGTGCTCAGCACATCGTAACTCCCATCTGTCACCACACAACGCTACTGCCACGACTTATTCATTGCATAACTGGAAGCCTGTGCATCCCACTGCCCTTCACCCATTTTGCCCATCGCCCCACACCCCTCCCCTCTGGCAACCACCAGTTTTTCTCTCTATTTATAAAGACCATCTTCTTTGTTTGTTTTTTACTTTAGATTCCACATACAAGTGAAATTATATGGTATTTCTCTTTCTCTGACGTATTTCACTTAGCATAATGCCCTCCATTCACCCATGTTGTCATAAACGGGAAGATCACATTCATTTAATTGCTGAACAGTATTTCATTTCATGTATATCACATCTTCTTTACCCATTCATCTATTGAGGACACTTAGCCATACCGTGGCTATTGTAAATAATGCTGCAATAAACAAACGGGTGGGGACGCCTGGGTGGCTCAGTTGGTTGGACAACTGCCTTCGGCTCAGGGCGTGATCCTGGAGTCCCGGGATCGAGTCCCACATCAGGCTCCCAGCTCCATGGGGAGTCTGCTTCGCTCTCTGACCTTCTCCTCGCTCATGCTCTCTCTCACTGTCTCTCTCTCTCAAATAAATAAATAAAAAATCTTAAAAAAAAAAAAAAACAAACGGGTGCATATATCTTTGTGTGTGTGTGTGTGTTCAGTGTCTTTTTTTTTTTTTTGTAAAGTTGTATTTATTTAGGTAATCTCTACACCCAGTGTGGGGCTTGAACTCATGACCCCAGCACCAAGAGTTGCATGTTTTTCTGACTTGAGCCAGCCAGGCACTTCTTTTTGAATTAGTGTTTTTGTTTTCTTTGGGTGAAAATATTCAGGAGGCTTTTTTCCACAGGAGATCTAGTTAGCATGAATTGATGGAGAAGAGACACAACCAGATGCATTCATAGCTCATTAAAAATATTTTAATAGGGGCACCTGGGTGGCTCATTGGGTTAAAGCCTCTGCCTTTGGCTCAGGTCATGGTCTTCAGGTCCTGGGATTGAGGCCCGCATCGGGCTCTCTGCTCAGCAGGGAGTCTGCTTCTTCACCGCCTACCTGCCTCTCGGCCTACTTGTGATCTCTCTCTGTTAAATAAATAAATAATTTTTTTTAAAAGATTTTATCTGTTTATTTGACAGACAGAGATCACAAGTAGGCCGAGAGGCAGGCAGAGAGGGGGTGGGGAAGCAGGCTCCCTGCTGAGCAGAGAGCCCAATGTGGGGTTTGATCCCAGGACCCTGGGATCATGACCTGAGCTGAAGGCAGAGGCATTAACCCACTGAGCCACCCAGGTGCCTCAATAAATAAAATCTTTTAAAATATATATATTTTATGAAGAACTTAAATATACAAAAAAATGAGCTCAGGTCTGATAGGGTTACCAGACTTAACAAATAAAAATACAAGATCCCCAGTTAAATGTGAACTTCAGATACATAATGAATATTTTTTTTAGCATATGGATGTTCACAACATATATGACACCTCTAGCTGGAAGGAGTCCTACTTGTGTCTTCTTTCTATCTCCTTGAATTTTAGTGAAACTCAGTTGGTACTTATCTTAAATCTTTTTTTTTTTTTTTTTAAGATTTTATTTATTTATTTGACAGAGAGAGATCACAAGCAGATGGAGAGGCAGGCAGAGAGGGAGATAGAGGGAAGCAGGCTCCCTGCTGAGCAGAGAGCCCGATGTGGGACTCGATCCCAGGACCCCGAGATCATGACCTGAGCCGAAGGCAGCGGCTTAACCCACTGAGCCACCCAGGCGCCCCTCAGTTGGTACTTATCTGAGGCTGTTCTTTTCTTTTTTAAAAATAAATAAATAAAAAGATTTTATTTATCTATTTATTTGGCAGAGAGAGACACACACAGCGAGAGAGGGAACACAAGCAGGGGGAGTGGGAGAGGGAGAAGTAGGCTTCCTGCTGAGCAGGGAGCCTGATGTGGGACTCAATCCCAGGACACTGACTGGGATCACGACCTGAGCCCAAGGCAGACGCCTAACCACTGAGCCACCCAGGTGCCCCTGAGGCTGTTCTTAGAACCACACTAGAACTTAAATGCAAACCTTTCACAAAAGACTTGTATAAAAATGTTCACAGCGTATAATATTCCCAACTGGGAACAATTCCAATGCCCATCCATGGCAAAATGAGGGAATGAATGGTGGTCTTCATGCAATGGAACTCTGTGCAGCAGTGAAAGACAATAAATTCCCGTCACTTGTAACAACATGAATGAACGTCAGACATTATGCTGCGTAAAAGCTGCCGGGCACAAAAGAGCACGTGCTGCACAATTCTTTTTATAAAAAAGTTCAAAAATGGGCAAACCCAACTGATGGTGATACAGTAATGGTTTTATGGGGAAGGTGGGTAATGACCAGAGGAGGGCATAAAGGAACTTTCTAGAAGTTATTTCCAGACTCCTAGAAAGTGTGTGTGTGCGCACATGTGTGTGTATACATATATTTGTGTATTTTAACTTACACAAATCCATACACAGGTAGAAATTCATCAAGCAGCACTTTCGGCTGTGTGCTTTATTGTAGTTATATTATATCTTAGTTTTAAAAAAAGGGGGAGTCTAACCACCCTCAGACCAAGATCTCTAGCTTTCTCCAAGTCGGTTTCATGCATGCACCTCTTTTTACACCATAATTTCCCTCTAAATTCCCTCTAGCTGGGCTGAGTACGAATTTTTAAGGGAAGTGTTATTGCTGGAGGGTCTCCATCAACTACTGGACGATGTTCTGTGTCCTCCACCCACTGTTCTCTCCGGCTTAACTTCAGTCTCCTGTGCTGGAGGAGCCCCCAGACCTTATTACCAGGCCTTGGTTCCTTTCCCTCAATGCTCTTTCCCTCCATGGTCCTACTGAATCCACTGGCTTTGAGTATCGTATGTCACTGTTGGCTCCGATGTGTGCAACTCTAGCCCTGTCCTCTTCCCTGAGGTCAATAAGGGAATCCAAATGCAGCTATGGCATTGTTTGCTCTGGGGGTGTCACAGATTGAAGTCTCCCCGCCCCAACCCCTCTTCCATTCAGAACCCATTGACAGAGTGGCCTCTCACCTATGGGCTGCCCAAGCTCCAAACACAGATGTCTCCGGATTTCTTTCTTTCCTTTGTGCCCCACATACAGCCCATTAGCAAGCCCTATCATTTTTATCTAAAAAGCATTTTGAATCTGCTCCATATATCTATCTCTTCCGTTCTCATCCCAAGCCACCATCTTCCACCTAATTGGCTGTAACTCCTCCATGTTCGATTTACTCTATACTTGACCCTCCCATCCATTCTCCACAGGGCAGCAGAGTGATCTGAAAACAAGAAATGAGGTCATGTCACTCCCTTGCTGGACCCGTCAGATGACTTCCCTTCATACTTAGAAGGCCTGCTCCATCCAGCTCTCTCATGACCAACACTTCAATCTCATTCATTTCTTTCCTCTTCCCACTGTCCATGTCCCAACCATACCAACCACTTCTCAGTTTCTCAAATGTGACAAGTTCTTTCCTGCCCCAGCACCTTTGTACTCACTGTCCCCTCTTTCTGGAATGTTCTTCCCCTAGCTCTTTGCATAATTGGCTTCTTCAAATTTTAGCAATAATATCCCCTCTTTAGTGCTTCTTCATTACCTTACCGATGATGGCCGCCCCCCCCAATCTGGATCATGGTCAGTCTTCTTGATGACTCCTTTTTAGCACTTACCACCAACATAATTATATTCTATTTGCTTTTTCGCTGGTTGCCATATCATGTCTTAGAAAAAGTCCTCTGAGCATCAGGAGCCCAGCCAGACACTGGGTAGATGACAATTTCTTCTCTAGCCTCCATACTTACCAGTATACAGGCTCACATGGAGCAGGTGAGGTGAATTTCCTATTTATCAGTTTTGTCGATAGCGTCTAGCCCCATGCCTGCCAGGTTGCATGTGATCATCACCATGTGATCAAGAGTGGCTGTCCAAACTTGTATTGGATGAGTGAGTGGGGCAGCCAACAGTCTGGGCACAAAGGTTCTGAATTCCAAGTGAGCTTGCATAACTGGAGACCTTATCAAAAACAAAGAGAATGAAATTTCATATAAATGAAGTGTAAACACAGTCCAGGGAAAGATCGAGTGTGTGATTTTGGCTCAAAACCAATCGTGGGCTCAGTCCTGCGACTAGATTAGGCCTCTTGTGCTAATAATTTATATTTGTAAAAGGCAGTAGAAAACATTTGCAGAAAACATGTTTGCGGTAATTATATCGTTTAATGCTTATACCAACCTGGGAGTAGATGGGCAGACAGAATTATCTTCACTTTGCATATTGGGAGACATACCTGTAGGTTGGTAAAATGATTTCCCCAAGGTCATCCACAAGGCAGAGTTGGGGCAGGGACCCTGTGCCTTTTCCCCAAGGGTACGTGAGTTGTGTGACACATTTGTTCTAAGACCAAAGGCATATTTTAAATTAAACCTTCACATCCTGTAGTATATATGCACATCTTTGTTTCCTAACGTGCACATTCCTGGAGACAATAGTTTGGACCAATTCATGTCCTGGGGCCTGACTTTCTGCTAGGGCCCATGCTAGGAAGGGGATTCGTCTCTACTTTCTTCTGGAGATGGACCATGTTATTTAAAACAGAACACCCAATTTACTAAATGTAATTTTTTTTTTCTAAGTCTAGTTGTTGCCTTTACTTAATAAAAATGCTTTGTCGGGCACCTGGGTGGCTCAGTGGGTTAAGCCGCTGCCTTCGACTCAGGTCATGATCTCAGGGTCCTGGGATCGAGTCCCGCATCGGGCTTTCTGCTCAGCAGGAAACTGCTTCCCTCTCTCTCTCTCTGCCTGCCTCTCTGTCTACTTGTGATCTCTGTCAAATAAACAAATAAAATCTTAAAAAAAAATGCTTTGTAATATACATACAGAAAACCACACATAAGTGTACAGCCTAATGAAATCTCACTAATTGAATATGCTTGCCCGCCTAGCACCCAGATGAAGGCATAGAACATGACCAGTTCCTCAGAAGACCCTGTGGGTCTGTCCTTAGTCACTGTCCCTCCACAGGGTGACAGCATCCTGAATTCCAACAGCTTGGGTTAATTTTACCTCTTTTCTACTTTGTATAAATATTGATGGATTTTGTGCTTTTCCCATTCCCTCCCCCTCCAGAGACTAAGACTATGAGATTCTAGGCTCAAAGGACTCCTTTACTGGATAAAAGTGTTTACCCAGGCATTTGAAGCCTTTCGGGTTTTGCCTCTAACTTTTGTTTCCCTCTTGGTTTCCAATTCTCCAGGAACCGGGAGTTAATCCTGAGTCTTCCCCTCCCTTCATACTGCATCTCCCATCAGTGCTCAGGCCCTGGTGGTTCAGTCCAACAGCTGACATCCTTGACTATTTACTGAGCATCTACTGTGTGGCAGGCATCATGTGACCAGCCAGCAGGCAAACGTTCATACATAAATCAAGGTCTCTGTCCTGGAGGAGCTGAAAATTAGTGAGGCAGGGGAACAAGGCAGAAAAACAAGGTGTTTCAATATAATTTCAACCTAAGTCCTAGGAAGTATGCAGGGGTACACCTATACCCACCTAGGGGCTCAGTAGAGATTTCCAGGAGAGTCCAAGGGCGGGGGTGGAGGGAACTTAAACAATGAGCAAGAATGATCCAGAGGAAATGTTAATATGATCCAGGCAGAAGGAACAGTGAAGCTGCTGAAGGGTTTTTGAAGAGAATGGACAGAACAATGGACCGAAATGGACACACTCCCCGACTCCTAACACAAGGGTTTGAAGGAACAGGAGGAATGGGAGTCTAAGCAAGTTGCGGGAGCGGGGGTGGCGGCGGGGGGGGGGGGGGAATATGGCCAGAGACATAGAAAAACCAACAGGAAATGCAGCCACAAAGCCAAACAAAGGAGGAGAGATTTTCCTGAGAAAACACGGCGCTGGCTGTGCCAAATACCTTCAGAAATTTCCAATAAGCTACCCACAGAAAAGATCCCCTAGATTGTGCAATTTGGGGGAAATGGCGAGTTTACCTGGATAGGTCCAAAGGAAAACAGGGACAAAAGCCAGATTACCAGAGGGAGAAGAAAGGAGGATGTCAGGATGGAGACAGGGACGGAGGTGGCTCTTTAAGAAGCTGAACTGAGAAGGGGAGAAAGGTGCAAGAGCTGGGAGGATGTGGGTTGTGGAAGGGGGTGGTGAATGCTGAGATGCTACCTGAGGGAGGGGACTCTCCAGAAAGGCTGCGGGGGGGGGGGGGGGGGGGGGGTTCCTCACCGGCATGTGGGGCTGAGGGAAGCACCTCCCAGGAATGGTCTCCCAGGAGGGAAGCAGGAAGTTGGGAGTAGGTACAAATGGTTAGATAGGGAATTTGAGATTGGGGTGGGGGGGTGGGGTGCAGGTTGGAGAGGTCACTTGTGGAGGACAAATAAAAGGCAGAGGGCTGTTCCCATGGGCAAACCCTCTTGTGTCATGGCACAGACATTCGTGGTTGCCCTGAGCTGGGCTTCCTGCTGGAACTGGTATTCTGGGTTAAAGGTGTATACATTTAAATAGATATTTTAACAGATACGGGGCATGCATTGAAACAGATAGATGTTGCCAAATTGCATTCCCCAAAGGCGGACTAACTTAGAATCCTTCCCACAGATTTTGAGAAAGTCTATTTCCGTGTGCTTTTACCAGCCTTGGATGTTATTAATCTTTGCCAGTCTGATAGGGGAGAAACTGTATATATATATATAAAATATTTTATTCATTTATTTGAAAGCCTGGAGCCTGACAGGAGGCTCGATCCCAGCACCCTGGGATCATGACCTGAGCCAAAGGCAGATGCTTAACCAACTGAGTCACCCAGGCGCCCCAGAAAATGATATTGATGACTACATTCCTGCCCCTTGGGAAAGAGAGGCCCTAGCCCTCAGAGAAGGGCTGGGTGGGGTCCTCTAGTCCTCAGCCACTGAACACAGGTCCTTCCCAAGCCTCAGGCCAGCCCTGCCCTGCCTGCTCCCAGCCTGAACCCCTGGGCTATCATGACCCCTCCTGTGCCCTTAGCTTCTCATCCTGCCTTCCTCCTTGCAGATTGTTTTCCCTGCACTCCTAGCCACTCCTGGGACCCCGAGGACACTCTGTACCCGATAACAGCTTTACTTATAGTTGGGTCTTTCCTGGTGGTCAGCCCACAAGGAGGGGACATGGTATAAGCATGGTATAACCGGACAACGGAGTATTTTTCTACCTTAAAAAGGAATGGAACTCTGATACAAGCTCCAGCAGGGACGACGCCTGAAAACATTATTCTAATGGAAAGAAGTTGGATGCAAAAAGATAAATATTGTATGACTCCACGTACCTGAGGCACCTAGACTAGGCAAATTCACAGAGGAGGAAGCAGAATAGTCGTTACCAGTGGGCCATGGGGAGTTAGTGTTTCACAAGGACGCAGTTTCAGTTTGAGATCATGAAAACATTCCGGAGGTGGACAGTGACAGCGGTTACAGAGCAGTGTGAATGCACTTCATGCCCCTGAATTGTACACTTCAATAGTTAAAATGGTAAATTTTGTGTTGTAGAGATATTTGACCACAACTTAAAAAAGAAACGAGGGGCAGCTGGGTGGTGAAGTCAGTTGAGAATCAGACTCTTGGTTTCTGCTTAGGAAGTGATCTCTAGTCCTGAGATGGAGCCCGTCATTGGGCTCCACACCGGGTGCAGAGTCTGCTCGAGATTCTCTCCCTCCGTCCCTTCCCCACCCTCATTCTCATGGGCCCGCTCGCACTCTCACTATCTCTAAAATGAATAAATAAAATCTTTTTTTAAAATAAAGATTAAAAAAAATTAAAAAAAAGATTTTTTTCTTTATTTGACAGACAGAGATCACAAACAGGCAGAGATGCAGGCAGAGAGAGGGGGAAGCAGGCTCCCCACTGAGCAGAGATTCCCAACACGGGGCTGGATCCCAAGACCCTGAGATCATGACCAGAGATGAAGGCAGACGCTTTAACCCACTGAACCACCCAGGTGCCCCTAAATAAATCTTAAAAAAAGAAAGAAAGTGCTGACACCTGCTACAACATGGATGAACCTTGAAAACATTGTGCTAGGTGAAAAAAGCTGATTACAGAGGATCACCTATTAATGTGGTTTAATTTATATTCAATGCCCAGAATAGGCAAATGCATAGAAATAGAGTATAGATTAGTGGTTGCCATCTACGGCCATACCACCCTAAACGCGCCCGATCTCGTCTGATCTCAGAAGCTAAGCAGGGTTGGGCCTGGTTAGTACTTGGATGGGAGATTAGTGGTTGCCAGGGGCTGGAGGGAGGGGGAAGAGGGTTTCTTTTTGGGGTGATGAAACGTTCTGAAGTTGCAGTGGTAATGGCGGTCTGGCTTTGCCAATATACTAAGAACCACTGAACTGTATACTTTAAACGGTGAATACTAAGGTGTGCAAGTTGTATCACAATCTTAAAAAGCATGAGGGCTACATGGTATTTCATACAGTGCTTATATGCCAGTTTATTCAGTCATTCCCCAGTTGATGCCCATCTGGGTTGCGTTTCAGTTTTGTTTTTTTTTTTTTCCTATTTGAAACAATGCTGCAGTGAACATCCTTGAACGTGTGAAAAAAAAAAGAGAGAGAGAGAGAGAATATTTAGGCAGATCTTGGGCTCTCCCAGGCTGCCTCGCATCTGGGCATATCCCTATGTGAGTTTGATTTAGAAAAGTGTCACTTCCTCTGACACCAAGGCATGGTGTAGGGAAGAAGCTTTCACCCTCTTCTCCAAGCACTTTCTCAGAAGAAAAGACTTTGAAATGACCGTCATTTTGCTTTCTTCTATCATTCAAAGACCTATTATAAATTATATCAGCCCCATGTTACCCTGAAGGGACAACCCGAAGTGGGGGGACTTATGGTTTAGATCAGGGCTTGGCCTGTTTTTGTACCAGCTAAGAATGGTTTTTACAGATGCATATTTGTGACTGATTTGATGATAGGAGACACTAGCTTCAAGCTCAAATTAAGCAGAATCTTATTCTCTGTTGCCCGCCCCCTCAAATTCCATTTTTTTTTACCTTAGCAGACTTGTACTACCAAAAGCTTATACTCAATTACTATTGTTGTATTTTGAATTTTTAAAAAAAATTTATTTATTTATTTGACAGACAGAGATCACAAGTAGGTAGAGAGGCAGGCAAAGAGAGAGAGAGGGAGGCAGGCTCCCCCGCTGAGCAGAGCCTGATGTGGGGCTTGATCCCAGGACCCCCGGGACCATGACCGGAGCTGAAAGCAGAGGCTTTCACCCACTGAGCTACCCAGGCGCCCTGTGTATTTTGAATTTTATCAATAAAAAAATTTGTGGAAATTTTCTCTCATTTTATTTTTTTAAAGATTTTATTTATTTATTTGACAGAGAGAGAGAGATCACAAGCAGGCGGAGAGTCAGGCAGAGAGAGAGAGAGAGAAGCAGGCTCCTGCCAAGCAAAGAGCCCGATGCGGGGCTCGATCCCAGGACACTGAGATCATAACCTGAGCCGAAGGCAGCGGCTTAATCCACTGAGCCACCCAGGCGCCCCTTCTCTCATTTTATAACCACCCCTATAATATCCTCGGTTTTGCCTCTTGGCCCACGAAGCCTAAAACATTCGCTATCAGGCTCTTTGTGAAAAGTTTGCCAATCTTGGTTCTATACTCCAGAGAGATATCGGAAATAAATATTGTAAAGAAAAGCACTGTATAAAGATGAAATGGCCCCAAGCTACAATTACCTTTCAAAAATAACACAGCCTGGAAATGACAGAAATTTCAATCAAATTATCCAGGTCATAAAACGTTCTGCTGATTTAGTTTAGAGAAGTTAAGGGGAAAGAAAAAACACCGTTTACATCTTCTATAATAGGAAAGGAAAATGAATAGGAAATAGGGAAATGAAACAAATAGGAAATTATTCATGTATTTTTTGAGTTGATGATGATAAAAATAATTATATAACAATAAAGACATGGATACGTATTGACTATGTAAAATATACTTATGTATTCCAGCCCTGAATAAGCATTTTATATAAAAGATCTCATTTAATCCTCATAAAAACCCTGCAAGGTTGAAGTCAAGGTCATCCCCTGTCTGCCAGCAGCAAAAAATGGTACTTTGTCCAGAAAAAAAGAAGCAGCTGGAGACTAGCTGGCAAAGGGCCTTGAATGCTATGCTGGGAAATAGCCTATATTCTGTTTCTTTTTACCAGGTTACTCTGTAGACCCGGAGGCCCTCAAGAATTTCCAGAAGGGGGGAAGGGTCAATTCTGTGTTTTGGGATGATAACAAGGATGGCTTTGGGAGATAACTTTTGAGGCCAAGAGGCCAGAGAGAAACTTTTTCAACAGTCCAAGGAAGAACCAGTGAGGGCCTGGGATGGTGCACGCAGAGAAAAGAATTCCAGACACATGTCTTTTTCCGATTGGCCAATAGGTTGACAAAATGTACATGGGGGCTGGGGAACAGGCAGTCAAAGGCAACTTCAAAGTTTCTGGTGGCAAAATGGGAGAACTCGGATAAGAAGTTTGTAGTAGGAGAAGGAGTAGGGAGATACTTAAAATTCCTGGGTAGTATCTAGGGAGGTTTGTGTAGGACAATCGGAAATGTCCAGAAGATCAGAAAAATCCAGAAGTTCAGAAAAACATCTGATCAAGAGAGAGAGATTTGGAACCATGAGGAAATGGCTGCTTTTCAGATGGGGTTTAAGAAGGAAGGGACAAGGGAAAAGATGGGAGAGAAAGGAAATGTTAGTAAAAACTAACCTTTTAAGGGTTGAGCATGGGGCAACTGAGAAGGAAGTGGGTGGGGGGGGGTATAGGACATGCAAGACCCAGTGGTATTATCCCGAAAAGAGTTTCAAGAAGGAGGGAGAAGTCAATGGAAGATTACAGAGCCCTCTCAGTAGAAAAGAAGGGCTCTAAACAGGCAATTGGATTTGGTCCTTAGAAGGTCACTGGTGACGTCTGAGAAAGCAGGGAGTGACAGCATCAGCCTGAGGAGGGATGGGGAAGAGGGATGAGGAAGAGAGGCTGGGACAGTGGAAGTTTTTTTTAGGATGAGAAAATCTGTGAAGGAGAAAGGGACACTGAAGATGCAATAAAGACTCTCCCATTTTTCTATCCCGGATCTCACATCCTGGCTGAGCAAGACACAGAGTACTCCGGACCCCACCCCCCAAAATAGACTTTGGCTGGAAAATAGCCTCACTGCTGGGGATGTTACAGGGAGAGGGGACATGAATTTTTCTCTAGGTGTTTGATCACAAACTTTTAATCTCTTATTTCCTCCATCTTCCATGAGGCTCTGGACACCTGACATTCCAATGTAGAAAAAAATTTTTTTAATTCAAGTATAGTTGACATTCAATAGAATGTGTACTGAGTTTTACAAGCCAACTCTTGTATTTTAAACCTAGTTATTAGAGAGGTAAATATGATGACACATTATTGATTCTTACAAACACAGACTATACTTTGTATTTGATGAAATTCCCAGCGGCTAGTCATACCCCTCCCCCCTCATTGATATGTATGATACCTATACCATGGAGTTTCCCCAAAGTGTGTGAATCAGGCAGAAATTCCGATGATGAAATCTGCTCCTCCCCATGTCAGGTCAAACACGGTCCTCAATTCTTCAGCTCTCTCGAGACTTGCTTGGGGGAACTAGTCAGTTATTATTCGGTGGAAACAGCAACCACGACAGTGGTTTCAAGATGGAAGGTGCTATGAACATGCTAATTATTAGTGTTTTGTTTGTTTGTTTGTTTGGTTGCCTCCTTGTTTCTGGCCATGTATTCAGATAGTCTTCAGCAGTGGCTCGCGAAGTGTGAATATCGGACAGCGGCAGCAGCAGCATCACCTGGGAAGCTGTCAGAAATGCAAGTTCCTCTCGTTCCAGACCTCCGGCCTCAGCAGCCAGGGGGTGGGGCCCAACCACGTGCGTCTCACCCGTGCACTCAAGGTGGGGCTGCGATGCGCTAAATTTTACCCGCAGCCCCTTCCGCTCGGCGGCCCTGACCCAGCGGCATCACCCGGGGGCTTCTTTAGAAATGCAACATCTCCGGCTGCCCCCACAGACTCGCTGCATCACAACCCGCAGTTAAACAGGATCCCCGGGGCAGCGGAGTGTGAGAAACCCCGGGCTGTGTTACGGTGTCCGCATGATGTAATGAGGCCCTCTCCTCCAGTAAGTTAAAAAACCTGAGGGCCTAACCCGAGAAAAGGTGAAATTGCCTTGAAACCTCCAGCCACCCCCCACCTCCAGCCCAATGCGCCGCGCCAATTGCACGATTATCTTCCCGCAGCGGTGACAGGGCTCAGGGTCAGGCAGGGTAAAAGGGGAGAGCCAGGAGGGGGAGACTCCGGGCTGGCGCTCTGCCTTCCAGGTGGGCCCCAGGAGCAGGTGTGGCTGCAAGGCGCGAGGAGGGGGGCGACCTCCACGCAGGGGAGGGAGCTAAAGGGGACCTGGGGTGGGGTGCGCGCAGGGAACGCCGCGGGGGCGGCTGGGGTGGGGGCCGGTTGCCCTGCCCGGGGCCCCGCGTGAGAGGGGGCACAGCCCCTCCCCTTGGGGGGGAGGCTGCCGGGCTGGGGGTCGGGGGCGGAGAGGGAGGTGGGTCCCGGGCCGGCGCGGGGGCGGGCGGCTCCACGGCTCCCCGCCCCCGGCCCGCCCCTCCGCGGCGCCATTTTGCAGGCGGCTGTCGCGGGGACCGGAGGCGGAGGCGGCGGCGGCTGGCACTGCGGCGCCGAGGCGCGGCGGCAGGACGCGAGACCAGCGAGCTGCAGCCAGGTGAGAGTCGGGCCGCCGCGCCCCCTGCCCGGCCCGCGAGCCGCACCTGCCGGGCCGGGCCGCGAGGTGCCCGCCGCACCCACGAGGCCGGCCTGGCACGGCCCCCGCGCGCTGTCACCGGCCCGCGGCGCGGCCTGCGCCCCCCAAGCTCCGGCCGGTTCCCCGGGTCCCCGCACCCGCGGGCCAGGGTGGCCGCTGGGCCCGTGGATGCCCCGCAAGCCCCCAGCCTCCACCGCCCCACCGGGCCCGGTCTGGCCCCTGGGCGCTCACCCTGGCCGCCCCGGGAGACGCAGCGTGCTCGGGCCCTCAGGCCGCGCCGCGGGGAGGCAAGTGGGTCCCCCCGGGACCGGGCTGGCCGGCCGCCGATGCCTCCTCCCGGGCCCTCGGCCCACGCGTCCTGGGGTCGCTCTCTCCTCGTCCCTCCCCGGGAGGTGCGCGCGGGCATCCCCGCGCCCCCCGGAATTCAGGGCCATCAAGAGGGCGGCGGGGGGGTGGTTTGCCTTGTACATTTTTTGCTTTCTTCTCTCCTACAAAGGCTGCGCCAAGTAATTTTAGAAGCTGCTGCTCCGACCCCAGGGCCTTTCTCTCAGGCCTGTTCCCCCGGGGGTCGCGAATTCCCGTTGTTGCTACCTTGCTGGAAGGAGAAATTGACGTTCTTGAGTGTAATTACTTTAAGGGCTCAGAATTTTCTCCTTCCTTTGACTCTGGATGTACCCTTGAGTGGGTAGCTGACAGGAACTCGGCCTACAGTCTGGGGGTTTTAAGCATGACTGATGAGAAATTCTTGATTGTCAGGGCAAAGGGTAAATGAGGGCAACTGCAGGTGGAAGAAAGTCACCCATAAGGGATTTCTAGGTCTGGGGTGTCAGCCGCGGCTGTTACTTTTATTCCTGCAATGCTGGAAGATGGGAGGGGGAAGATGCTGCCCCTGCTGACGTTTGGGTGTGCTGAGGAGACCGGTGATGTGCGAGGACGTGGGACCGGGAGTCCCGAGGCAGTCTGGTTTGAGCTGTCATTAATTAGCCATGTGACTTCTCGCGGCCAGTTTTCTTCCTCTCTAAAGCCAGAGACCAGAATCAGGGGTAGCTGAAGCTTTTTTTATTTTTATGTTTTTGCATTTGAATGCTGTTGGGCTGGGGCCTCACTGTTTCCAGTTGTGTACACCTGCCTTTTTAGCTTAGCACATGACTTTTCCCTGAATAGCTCCAGAGGTGTTGGAATCGGGTGAGATTTATAAAGGGTCTTTCTGCTCAGACATTCTGAATTCTGTCCTGGGTTATGGTTGGCTGTCTCAGGATCACTTGTGAACCGGTCACTCATGGTCTCTTTTCCCTTACCAGAATTTAATAGCTTTTGGGCACCAGCCTCTTAAATGGCTGGCAGTGGGTATGCAGTGGAAGGCCTCCTAGCACACCTGGTAGTTGAAAGGAGGTGAGCAGGTGTGTCTAGCCCAGCTACCTGTTTCACCTGACAGCCTGAGCGTGAGCTCTCTGCTTTCTAGACCATTTCCTTTGTCAAAATGGCGACCGGCTTCTTTCTTTGAATTCCAGGGCATTTCTCTTGGGTTTTTTGGGGGGGGGCTCTGAGTGGGGAATGATTTTTTTTTTTTTTTTTTTAAAGGAAAGGTATTTAAGGAACTTTCCATATTGATGTCCCCCTCCCCTCATTCACATGGTTGCATGGCAGTTGTATTTTCTGACTGGCAAAAGTTAATTAAGCTGAGTTTTAATGTTTCTTAGGATGTTTCAAAAATGCTTTTGAAAGTACTGTTGTAGAATATTGGAGAGGGTTTTGCTAGGTTTCATGCCAGCCACACTGCCTGTCGCATTTGTGCAGCAAAGCCTAGAGGTCTTAGTCCTGCAGGAGTTAGATCTCACAGGAGCAAGCTCACATAGCCTTCCATTAGTCCATCTGCTAATTTGGTGTCAGGTGCTGTTGAACAAATAATTGTGGAATCACACTCCGTCTTCCGCCCTCAAGAAGGCCAAGGTCTGGGGTATTAGAAATCCTGAGTTGGCTATTGCCTTCCTTTGCAGTGTCTCTAAAGACAAACCTGGGATCCTCTTGGGGACTCCTTTCTGGCACCACTGGTATCTTGAGGAATTTTCCCATTTTGCTTAAGGGGAACTAAAAGTCAGCATCATAATTTGCAATTACATAGTGCTTTGTACTTGTAAATGAAAGCTTTTTAAAAACTTATTTTTATTTAATCCTCTTAGGCTTTTTTTTTAATTTAAACATTTTACAGTCCTTCCCTGACCTGTTTCCGGGCCTTGCCTATAAAACTCCCAACACACTAGTCTGTTCCCAATGCCAGATAACCTCATTAACTCATTTCTTACTCCCTGCTGTTCTTCCAGTTATTCTCTCCTCAGAGGGCTGCCGGTCTGGGCTTTTATTCTTTTGCTGGAGAACATTCCTGCTCCAGGTTATGCTGTGGCTGTACATTATTGACTTAGGATTTAAAGGCGCTCTGTGTGTGCTTTATGGAACTATCTTCCTTTTCTCCCCAGCTTTACTTTTTCTAGCCTGTTATTTTGTCACAGGTTCTATATTGACAAATCATGGAGGTTTGCTTGCAGCTTCTACTTTTCACAGGATTTGACATATTTAGTACATATTTATTTATTTAAAAAAAAGGATTTTATTTATTTATTTATTTGACAGATCACAAGTAGGCAGAGAGGCAGGCAGAGAGAGAGGAGGAAGCAGGCTCCCCGCTGAGCAGAGAGCCTGATGCGGGACTCGATCCCAGGACCCGATCTCAGGACCCTGAGATCATGACCTGAGCCGAAGGCAGAGGCTTTAACTCACTGAGCCACCCAGGCACCTCTGTTTAGTACATTTATTGAGAACCTGCTGTGAGCCCGGCAGTATTTTTGGTGCTCTGGTTGCTGCACGGAGCTTCTCTGCCCTCATGGAGCTCACACTCTTGGTAAGGTGGCAGACAGAGATTTCATGCCCTGAAGAAGAATCTGGCAGGATTGAGGGTACTAAGTGTTGACATTGAAGCTGAAATTTTAGGAAGGTTAGACAGGAAAGCCCTGAGTCACCTCTGAGTGAAGATGTGAAGGAAGTGAGTCATGTGGATATCTGAGGGCGGAACATTCCCAGTTGAGGAAGCAACAGGTGCAAAGGCCCTGAGGCAGAAGGAGAGCATTTGGTTTTGCGGTCAAAGAGACAGTGGGAATTGAAACATGTAAGGCCATGTGACAGTAAGGCTTATGGGTTTTACTTTGATGGGAATGGGAGCTGATGGAAGGTTTTGAGTAGAGGGGACAGGGACTGACCTAGGTTTTAGCAGGGATTTGCTGGTTATTACTGTTTGAGAATCAACTAGAAGCAGGGAGGGTGGGACAGCACTATGTCTTCCTGGGTGAGGGCTGAGGGTGGTGGTCAGACCAGCGTGATGGGAGGGGATTCTGAGGTGGGGCTGAGGAGATGCTGATGGGCCAGATATGTGAGGGGAGGGTAGCGGTATACCAAAGAGAGTTGAGGGCAGTGTCCAAGTGTCTGGCCTGTGCACTTAGAACGAAAGGAACCCAAAATGTCCAAGGTAACAGAGGGCATGGTGACCAACCTGACAAGCCCGAATGCAGTCAGAAAGGGAGGAAATGGGTGTTTTAGGGGAGCTCCTCCTTCACGGAAATGTAAATCTTTTGGGGCACTTCTGTTGTCCGTAGTCTTAATTCTCTCCTTTGACCTCGGCAAGTCCCTGACCTCAGGTGTAGGTGGCTTCTAAGGCCCTCTGAAGATGTACTCTATGAAGGAGAGTTCCATCTACTCTCTATTCAATAGCACTTTCTTGCGCCCCTTCAGTGGGGTTGCATGTTATGCAGGCCTAGAATCCAAGATAGCACAAAAAGCAAAGAGCTGGATTCATCAGAAATGACCTTTGAAAATTCCTATTTCCCAGGAAGTGTGGCAGGCATGAGCTGCACATACAGTTTGTACCGAGACATCTGAGTCTGTGAATGTGACGAACACAGGTGAGAATTTCACAGAAGATCATATTTGGGACTTGGTCCAGTGTCCTCACTGCCGGCCACTGCTCAAAAGCTTTAGGTCGCAGCCCCAGACCCTTCTGCTGGCCATCGTTTGACTGCAGTTCTTACTCACCATATCTCTGCAGCCTCAGTGAGGGGGTCCCAGTTGCCTTGGGCTGTTGCTCACCTGGCCGCCCCAGACCATGGCTTTCTCTGGTCACCGGTCAGGAAAGCCTTCGTCCGCAGTTCTTTCCATAGGTTCTGCCCTTGGGTCTGTCGCACTGGGGTGCCTCTGAAGCCCGCTGGAGGCTCACCCATCCCAGCAGCCACCTCCCTCTCAGTTCACTCTGAACATGAGTCTTACAGTGCTGAATCCCCCCATCTTCTAAGATGAATGTGAGTACGATTTAACAAAGAGCACTTCTTGTCCGGGAGCCTTTCCAGGCAATAGAAGGGACCCGAGAAAGACTGGGCAGGGAGCCCCCAGGAGCTTGGGCCCGTGCAGATGGGCTCAGTGCTAAGCACTGGACATCAGTATGGTTAGGCAACTGGCAGGTAGAGGCGTCCTGGGCTGCATTTTATTGATGAAGAAATTGGAGTTTGGTTAACTTACCTGAGTTAACTCCTCCTGGGTCTTGATTTCTCCGCTTCAGCTCCAGTAGTCCAGGGATAGAATGCTCATCCCAGGTTTTGTCTGAAGCTCTGGGTTTGTAAGTCCCTGTTGGCTTAGAAGAGGGTAGAGAAGCTAGAGTTGGGTGCCAGGTGCTCTGCCAGCACCTCCTGTGATCACGAATGTCCTTTGATGGCCATTACTCTGGTTCCCACTTCACAGCTGAGGAGGCTGAGGTCGGGAACATTCTTGCTTTGTACCCTCATCTTTCTCTTACTGGCCTGTTTTTCATTCCCAGCTATGGTGTTCCTCTGTGTACTCCTGCTTGGTCCTTGGCTCCTCCTTTTTTTTTTTTTTTTTTAAGTAATGTCTACACCCAGCACCCAACATGGGGCTTGAACCCACAACCCCGAGATGAAGAGTTAGTTGTACACTTCACTGACTAAGCCAGCCAGGCGCCCTGGGTCCTTTGTTCCTTCTGTTAGTTCTCCCTGGCATCTCCTGTAGGAGTCTTCCGCAACCCCTACCCCAATCTCCGCATACAGTCCTTTCTTTTACTTGGTCTCCCTTCAAGGTGGCATCCCTTTCCCACCAGCTTCATTTAATTAAACTTGCATTAGCATTTTCGTTCTGGGCCATCCCTTTTTAGGAGGCCGTGGTGTTACGACTCTAGGGATGGTCTTCTCCACCCTTCTTCTGGTGGAGAGTCCTGCTGGAAATGCTGTTCTTCACATATTACCACTGTAGTTGGGATTTCAGCCTCAAATTGGTTTGGCTCTCTTGTCCCCTCCGCAGTGCTGGCTGAAATCCTTTGCTGTCTCCAAAGGCAAATCCCCTGGCTTGGGGGGTGCAGTCTCTTCCTTGTCTGACGTGGTAGAACTCAAACTGGAGAGTTTCTCCTTCAGAAGGTCTGGGGTGGGGCCCAATAATTTGCATTTCGGATGCTGCCAATGAGAGAGTTCTTGGCACCTGTTCTGGTAAATCGAGTTTTACTGAGGCACAGCCGTGTGCATTCAGGACACCATATGACCTGCAGGCCTAAAATATTTGTTCTCTGGCCCTTTATACAAAGAGTTTGATTACCTCTGCTTCACAGTGGTATGGATGACCTCAGTGCTGAACACTTTCTGTTGAATTCATATTTTATCATCGAGAACTCTATATTAAAGAGACTGATTCACGAATTATTCCTCAGAAGTATGATATGGGGAATATATGCATATTTTGAAGTGTTAGGGAGTATAACAAGCATGGCACTTTTAAGTCTTCTGTTTTATCTAAAAATAATGTGAGTTTTTTATTCTATTCCAGAAACATCAGTGCTTGGTTTAATATGAAACATTTTTCCTCCTTAATCTTTGAGTAAAGTTGATGCTACTGGATATGTTATTTTAATCCTACTTTCACTCTGTTTGAGAAATAAGCCATTAAGATTTGCATTTTTTTGTCATAAGTTGCAAATATTTGTCTATGCTTTTAATTCAGATCTGTCACTTTTTCTTTCTCATCCTCTCTGTACCCTAAGAATTTATTAATATTTTTTATATGTTTTTACGTTCTTTTTAAAAAATATTTGGCTGTTATTTAATACTTGGAGTGTGGCGTGGAGTATGGATTTTTTTTCCTGTACATTTTTTCCAGCACAATTTATTTGTTAATTCATCCTTGTCTTATTAAATTAAAATGACACCTTAATCATATGTTGAATCCTTAGATCTGTTGTGGGAATTGCTGTTTTATTCCATTTATCTGTCTGTTCCTTTGCCATGACCTTGCTATTTTCATCATTATAATCACTCTATAGTAGGCTTTACTCTCTGGTAGTGCCTATGCTCTGTTTTTGTTGTTGTTTTATCCCGTATTTTTCAGTTTAGGGTTTCAAAATAACTTATTGGGAAATCTAATTAAATGTATATAAATTTGGGGAGACTTGTCATCTTTATAATATTGAATTATTCTGTGAATATGAATCTTTGGGTTTATGCAATCTTTTATAGCTTTTGTTTTTTCCCTAATGTCTGCAGATTACTTGTTTCTTGCTCTTTATTTAAAAATATTTATTTAGAATGAGGTTATTTCCCCTTGCCCCTCCCTTCTTCCCAGTGGTAAAGAGCAAGAATAGAGAAAGAAACTGATTACATTCTATGTATCTTCCAACCAAGCACCTGTATTACTCAGGGTGGTTATGTTAGCCAAAATCGGTGTCCTAACAAAATAAAAAGTTACTCCCTCGCCCCAAACATTTACTTATTTGAGAGAACACACAAGGTGGAGGGGGAGAGGGAGAGAGAATCTCAAGCATACTCCCCGCTGAGCAGGGAACCCTGTGTGGGGCTTGATCACAGGGCCCCAAGATCATGACCTGAGCAGAAGTCAGATGCTTAACCCACTAAGCCATGCAGGAGCCCCCATTTGTGGTCTTTTTCTTATACATTTCTTTTTTTCTTTCTTCTTTTTTTCTTTTTTTAAAGTAGGCTCTGCGTCCAGTGCAAGGCTTGGACTGGTTACCCCAAGATCAAGAGTTGCATGCTCTCCTGAGCCACTCATATGCCTCATACATTTCTTTTTCTTAATAAATTATAGAGTATTTATAGAACAGGTTTTAATGTGTCAGTCCTTTTAGTTTTTACTGGGATGCATTATTGTATATAATCTTCAATGATATTAAAGAAGTGTCCTCTTCTCAAGGTCTTTTTCACTAAATTGCAGTATTCTATGTACATAATGTTTTTGAATGAACAAAGTTTGTCACCTTGACATTGACCCTGTAGTTTTCTGTACCACAAAAATCCTTGGTAGAGTCTGACCCTGTTATTGTGGTAATTCTCCACAAAGAAGTTCAGTTTCCCTGCTGATTTGAGGATGACCTCAAATTTTTTGCCAGGAGGAATTATAGGAGTTCTATCTTATCTTCAGGTTCATCCCAAGGGCTTCTATTTTCTGACCATGCTGTCGTATTGTGCAGCTGCTGGCGTCTTTTGTGTCCAGGTTTCTGACCCACAGTCTTTGAAAATGTGCTCTTCCTCAGAGAAGGTTTTGTGGCTTCTTGTTTCCCTTCCTTTCTCTTTCATCCCTGTGAAGATGAACTGAATACTCTAGCAATCTCCATTTGCCTCCTCTGTTGAAGTTCTGCTTTTTGCACCTGCTTCCTGACCCCCAGTGTGAGTTCAGGCCCTGCCCTGTCCTGCAGCCTGTGGGTCCCTCCCCACACCCCATTTCAAGTGATGGGTTTGTGCCCTCACCTCCTGTGGGATCTGCTATGGGCTCCCCCACGGGGTGGGGTGCCCAGATGCTGCTCTGCACCCCCTCAGAAGCCCTGGTGGAGGTAGATGGGGCAGGGAATCTTTTATTCCTTGGGCAGTAAAGGCAGACGGGGTCCAGCTCACTTTTCCTAGCCTTTAGTTCAGTGCCTGGGGCAGTGCTCCAGAGTGGCTTCAAATTTTTTTCTCCCAATTTCTGTTTTCAACTCTTAACATCTCATACTTTCTTTTCTTTTCTTTTTTTTTTTTGGAATAGGTGACAGGTGTCAGTCAACTCCTAAAATACATTTTCCAGACTTTGTTTTGACTGACTCCCTTTCATTGATAAGTATATACACATCAAGTGTGCCCGTGCACATCTCAAGCAAGTTTCACAGAAACCATACCTAACTTTGTGTACTGTGGGTTCTGAAATCTTATACTCCTGTTTGATGAAAAAATCAGTTGTGATGCCCTGAACTGAGATTGAGATCTGGCCGTGAAATCCATACATGACTCCGCCTGTGAGTTGGAAAGGTTATCTATCCATACTGTCCTCTGGTCAAGGAACTGCATGGGCTTCAGAAGGAACAATGGGGAAGGAGCTCGACACAGAATAACCTGCAAAAAAAAGAAAAGTTTCATTGAGTTGTTATTCCATAAACCCCACCTTTTTATTTTTATTTATTTATTTTAACCCCACCTTTTAAATTTTTTTAAAATTTTTAAAAAAGATTTTATTTATCTATTTGACACAGAGAGAAATCACAAGTAGGCAGAGAGGCAGGCAGAGAGAGAGGGGAAGCAGGCTCCCCACTAAGCAGAGAGCCTGATGTGTAGGGCTTGATCCCAGGACCCCCCCCCCCCCCGAGATCATGACCTAAACCAAAGGCAGAGGCCCAACCTGCTGAGCCACCTGGGTGCCCCTGAGCCCCACCTTTTTAAAGGGTGTGCTTCAGTTGTTTTAGTATGTTCACAGAGTTGTGGCCCCCACCACTATCTCCTCTCCAGACCATTTTTGTGAGCCCAGACAGAAAACCCTGTACCTATCAGTGGTCGGTCCCCAGCCTTCCCTCCCCTCAGCCAGCCTCTGGCAACCATGCACCTGCACTGTTTCTGTGGATTTGCTTTATGTAGATCTTTCCTGTAAGTGGAATCCTACCATATGTGCTCTTTTGTAATGGGCTTTTAGCCTGTTTTCATAATTTATCCACATGGTGGCAGGTGTCAGTGCTGCATTATTAGTCAGTCGATGGCCATTTGGGTGTTTCTCCATGGTGGCTTCTATGAGTTCTGCTTCCCTGCATGTTCCTGTGCACCGGTTAGGGTGAGCATGTTTCCCTTCTTTTAGATAAATATCAAAGTGTGGGATTACTGGGTTATATGATAATTCTATGTTTAACACTTTTGGGAACTGCCAGACTTTTCCAGAGTAGGTGGGTCGGCAAGATGACAGTTGTTCTCCTCCTCATCCTCAATGACCCTTGTTAGTGCCTGTTTGGTTGTAGCCATTCCCGTGGGTATGAAGTGTTATCTCACTGTTGATTTCATTTGCATTTCCTTAATGACTAAAGAGGGGGAGAGCATCTTTTCATGTGCTTATTGGCCATTTATATAATGTCTCTGGAGAAATGTCTTTTCAGATCCTTTTTAACTGGGTCATGTCTTTTTATTGTTAATGTTTTATGTACTAGTTTCTTATCTATAAAAAGTTTATAGACTTTCCCCATTTTATGGGTTACCTTTCACTTTCTGATGTCCTTCTCAAACAAAAGTTGTTTTGTTTTAATTTTGATTTAGTTTATGTTAAATAAATTTTAAATTAAATTTTTAAAAAAGGTTTTTGTTTTAATTTTGATTTATTTTAGAAAGAGAGTGCAAGTGGGGTGAGGGGCCGAGGGAGAGAGTAAGAATCTCAAGTGGCCTCCCTGCTGAGTTTGGAGCCTGACATGGGGCTCAGATCTCACAACGCTGAGAGCATGACCTGAGCCAAAATCAAGAGCTGGGTGCTTAGTCAGCCAAGCCACCAGGCACCCAAAACATAAGTTTTTAATTCTGGGGAAGTCTCATTTACCTATTTTGTTGTTGTTGTGCTTTTGATGTCCTATCTAACGAATCATTGCCTCACCCAAAGTCGCCAAGATTTCCTGTACGTTGCCCCTATTTTTTTTTAAGAGTTTAGAAAATATATATGTAGTTTTAAGTAGTCTACCTGACTTGGGGCTCAAACTCATGAATGCTCCTCCAAATGCTCCTCCAACCAATCCATCCACAGTGAGTTTTGTGATTTTTTTTTTTCTTAAGGGTTTTATAGTTTTATCTTTTAGATTTAGGTCTTTGATTGGTTTTGAGTTAATTTTTGTATATGGTATGAGGTAGGGGTCCAGCTTCATTCCTTTATGTGTGATTTCCGGTTCTCTCGGCACCGTTTGTTGAAGACTGTTCTTTCCTCATTGAATTGTCCTGGCACCCTTGTTGTAAATCACCTGATCATAAATGTTACAGTTTACTTCTGGATTCTCTCTTCTGTCCCATAGATCTATTTGTCCATCCTTATACCAGGGTGTCATAATTACTGTAGATTTGTACTAAGTTTTGAAATTGGAAAACATGAGTCCTCCAGTTTTGTTCTTTCTCAAGATTGTTTTGTCTATTCTGGGTCCTTTGCATTTTTATTTGAATTTTAGGATCATTTTGTCGATTTTTGCCCGAAAGGCAGATGGGATTTCTGATAGTGATTGCATTGAATCTGTAGATCAGTCTCAATAGTATTGCCAAGAACTACATATTTTTAACTGAAAAATTTCATGAGATATTATCTATTTGCACTAGGAGCAATGCATTTTATGTTCTAGCTTATTCTAGCCCATTCCATTCGTTTTTTTTTTTTTAAGTTAAAATAATTGCTGGCCCCAGCTCCCTGAATTGATTCCTCTATTCATGTTCATGGGTTGTTAATTTATTGTTTGTAAAACATGTCTTGGGTCAGTGGTCCTCAACCTTGACAACAAATTGGAATCATCTGGAGAACTAAGAAACGACAGCTGCCTGGTCTCATCTGTGAAGCTAAGGTACACTTGATCAGGAGTATAGCCTAACTGTTGGGGTTAAGAAAAAAAAAATTCCCAGGTGATTTCAGCGTGCAGCCAGGGTTGGGAACTTTTGCTCTAAGTGAAGTCAAGTGCAGCTATTTGCCCCTTTGAGAGCCTCTGCCTAGTTGACTGAATGTACTGTGGGATGAATTGTGCGTAATGTGTGTTTTTTTTAAAGAATTTATTTATTTATTTGACAGAGAGAGTAGGCAGAGAGAGCGAGAGGAGGAAGCAGGCTCCCTGCTGAGCAGAGAGCCCGATGCGGGACTCGATCCCAGGACTCTGTTATCATGACCTGAGCCGAAGGCGGTGGCTTAACCCACTGAGCCACCCAGGCGTCCCAGAATTGTGCGTAATGTTAGCTGCAGAGCTTCATGCTAGAGAGGTCCATGTGCTTTTTCTTCATTTAACCTGAGCACTGACATTGTTTTTCCAAGAGATAAAAGGCTTTAACTTTCTCCTGGGTGTGTGTAGTTTCAGTGGTCTGTAGAGAGGGCAAGGATAGAGCAGTCCCTGGGGAGTGTCCTTTCTCAGGAATTTTTGTGTCTTTTGCTTTTCTGTGATAGGAAATGGACTGATTTGAGAAGAATATGCAGGAAATGCATGACTCTTTTAGGGATTGTTGTATAAAGAATCCTGAAACTATTGGTTAGTTATTATTGAAGTATATGAGGCTATTGGTCAGAACTGATCAGAATTACTGGAAAAATAGCTGAAAGTGAGTCCTGTCTCAGAATATTAAGGAATATTAACACACAATATTGACACACAAAATAGCTTGTTTTACTCAATGAATATTTCTTTTTCCAATTTACTTGAAAGTAAAATTTTTTGTTTGTGCACCTGTACATATGCACATGTGTATATTCTTATTTTGAAATAGAGATACAGGGGCTTTTTAAACAATTTTAAAAAAAATTTAGCAATGTACCTTAGGCATATGACTAAATCATTAAATAGCCCTTTAAAACATGGCTTTTAACAGCTCATTTGTGCTGAATGCATCATGTTTTATTTGACAAATCCTTCTATTGTTGGGCATTTAGCTTATGAGCCGTTTTGTGCTGCGGTGAACACAACACAATAGTGAACAGCCTTGTATGGAAATCTGGGTGCATTTTTCAGATTATTTCTTTAGGCTGCTTTTTTGGAAAGGACATCATTTGCATTTTTAAGGCTTTGCTACGCAACATATATACAGGATACTTACTGTATCCAGGTTAACATACTGGGAATCATGGTTATGGTTAAGCTTTCCTCCCTCCTCCCTTTTTTAAAAACCAGTTTGGGCAAAGAATAGAATCATATTTATTTTAATTTTCTTTGACAACTAGTGGGTTTGAACACTTTTGAGTTTTGGGGGCCGTTTATATTTTGTTTGGCTTATTTATTTCTTTTACCAATTTTTCCAGCTTTGTGTTCCATCTTTTTCCTGGTAATTTATAGCAGTTCTTTTTACAGCCAGGATATTAGCATTTTAGTAAATGTTACAAATATGTTTCCCAGTTTGTCTTGTTATTTTATGATGTATCCAGGAAGTGTTTTTTTTTTTTTAACGGTTTTATTTATTTATTTGACAGAGATCTCAAGTAAGCAGAGAGAGAGAGAGAGAGAGAGGAGGAAGCAGCCTCCCCAGCAAGCAGAGAGAGCCCGATTCGGGGCTTGATCCCAGGACCCTGGGATCATGACCCAAGCGAAAGGCAAAGGCTTTAACCCACTGAGCCACCCAGGCGCCCTCCAGGAAGTTTTATTTATAGATCATTTTTAGGGCTTTAGCTTTTTTTTTTAAAAAAAAAAAGTCATTTTTCAGACTCTAAGGTTTCAAACAAAGCATTTTTCTTAAAAATGAATAAAAATCTGTCAGAATGTGATTTTGCTTAAAAGGTTTTTTAGATTTCAAATCTGCTTGTCTTTCAAAGTATGATGGGAATAATCAGCTGAATTTTAAAAAGTTAGATATGAACTTGAAGATTTTTCACCATCCTGGTCCCAATAATTAGGAACTTTAAGTGGGAGCACCCGGAAGTTGGGTGCTGTTATTCTGAAGAACCAGAAAGGGGGGCTAGAGGTCATCAATAAGCTTTCCACTCCACTTTTAAATTTCGACAGTTCTGGTGTTTCGTACTTTTCTGTTTGGGCATGTATGGTGTCTCTTTGGGGTTGATGGAGTTCTTGAGCTTTCATTCCTTGTTTTTGTGCCGGTACTATTAAAAAATGGAGACTTTTGCATCATACTTAAATAATAGCCTCTAGTAACTCTTTCTAATTATATCCTTTAGGCTTTTTCCAAAATATGGACTTGCTGTGTATTCCAGGTCTCTGGAAACGCTTGTCCTAACTAGTTTTTAGTCTTTGTTAGTCTTGTTAACTCCTGAGGTTGTGGGCAGGTTTTTAACAACACGTGTAGCACAGGACTCAGAGAAGGTGCTCCGGGCTCTCTCTGCCTATCCACACTATTCTGTTTCCCTCTCCACAGTTCCTAGTGGGAAATGAGACCGGGTTTGGTATCTATTCTCTTGCTGCTTCTGGCTGGGTGTGAGACCCTGCTTTCCCTCTGTGCCCCTCCCTTCCTTGGCTGGTGAGTCTGTGGGTTTTCTAATCGATCCTTTGTGTTCATTCTGAGGATACTGAGGTACATCTGGGGAGAAGTGGCCTGTCTGAGACCTCCGCATGACCATCTCCAGGTCTTTCCTGGTTCTGAGTTCAAAATTCTGACCCTGAGTCACTTCATTCTGATGACAGGGATTATCTAATTGTGATCATTCTTAGACACTGGAGAAGTTTTCAGGAGTTCTGGGGCTAGCAGGTCCCTGGGGGGATCTTGTCATCCCTCTTCACACACACTCCTGATTCTACTCCAGAATTATTCCTGTCTTCCATAGTAATGAGGCCGTGGAAATGGGTACAGGAGGGGGGAGCAATAGCAGGGGAGCCCCCTTGAGCTGTCAAGTCTGGGTGGGTCAAGGAGCAAGCACCCCACACCAGCAGGCAGAGAATGGGGCTGTTCAGAGAGAAATTGGGGCATTAGAGGTTAAAGACACGTCCAGTCTGATGGGAAGCTTTTGGGGTTAGCTTTTCAGCTTAGTTGAACTTAGCTGTACTAGTTCACGTGCTAAGGCACAGTTTGTTAAGGAAAAATGGAACGGTTTGTGTTAGCTGAGCTTGACTTATTACCACTGATAATTGTCATTGGGCTGTTTTTTTTAATTCGGTCATTTTGCCAGGAGTATAAATCAGACATTACTCCTTAGATCTTTGGGTAATTAAGGAAGATTGGCAATCCTCCATTTTTCTTGAATTAAGTCATTATTATCCTATTTGTAATATGGGATTAAATGTGTTAAGCAAAGGAAAGGCATTTTTAATTTTTTTGAAAGACAGTTGCAACTTAAGCATGTGGGCAAAATTATTTTTATTGGCTTATTTTGCATGTATATTTATGAGTTTTAAGCTTTTTTTTCTAATCACAAATATAATACATGTTCATTAATAATGTAAAACAGACAAGCATAAAGAAATAGGACCCCACATACAATCTGACACTCAGGAAGGATCACTGTTAATATTTAGGTAAAGTATCTAGACTGCCTGTTTACCAAACAAACATAGTTTTTATATAAAAATGGGGAGGGTATTCTGCCTCTTCCCTCCCTCCCCCCACTTAGTAACAGAGCGGGACTGTTTTCCTGAATGGCTTTTGAAGTGTTTTATTGTAAAGCATTTTATTGTCATAATTTAGTTAGCCAGCCCTTAAATATTGAATATCAACTTATTCTATAACTAAAGTAAATAAAAATATACTCATCTAGTTATATTCCTAGAGCTATGATTTTATTGGATATGCATTTTTATTTTTTTAAAGAATTGATTTATTTGAGAGAATGGGGGAGGAGGGATGGGTGGGCTCACACCAGCAGGGGGAGGGGCAGAGGGAAAGGGAGAGAATCTCAAGCAGACTCCCTGCTGAGTGGCGACGTGACACTGGTCTCCATCCAGGGACCCTGAGATCGCGACTGAAGCGGAAAGAGCTGGCTGCTTGACCAGCTAAGCTATCCAGGTGCTCCTGGATATGCATTTTTAAAGGGATGGATGTTAAACATTTAAAAGTTATTTTGACCAAAAACATCTAGATGAAAATGAAGGTGAATATTGCTCTCATCTTGGAGTGAGGAGGGGCTTCCTAAGTACAAAAGTATTAGAAGCAATTGAAAAAGATGTGAGATTGGACTTAAGGGAGGTGAAAAAGCTGTTCTTTATTTCAAGTGATATAAACAGAAAGGAAAAAGCAGTCTTTGACTTTTTCTGGGGGAAAATGTTTGCAACATGACAAACAGTTAATGTCCATAATTTGTAAGGAGCTCTGACCAGGGAATAAGAAAAAAGTCAAACCTACTGAAAAAAATGGACAAAAGGCACTTTAACAGTTCATAAGAGAACTATAGACGCATGGATCAAAGAAATCAAGATTGAAACCAGATGTCATTATTCTCATGTCAAATATGCAAAAGTTAAAAAAAAAATCCAGGACTGGCAAGTGAATTTAACATACAGTTTTCTTCTCTTGTGCTTTCTTTGTTAGCTTGTCAGTTTTCCCAGAAGGAATTGGGAAGGTTTCCAATTTCCTATTTCCTTACCAGGAGGTTAGGATGTAACTGACCTATAAATTTGTCTTAAGCCTGGCATCTTTTTTTGGGGCACAATTCTTTGTTTTTGTAGTTTTCTCTATTTGTGTACTGTTACTTGTTCAGGATTTTAAAAAATTGTTTTAAAAAAGTTGCCCATTTTGCCTAAATTTTGGGGTACATACATGTGCTTCTTTTAAGTCAGTTACAAAATACAAACTCAATGTAAGAGCATGAAGAGTAAGTAGTACATAATATCTTGTGTTTTGCCCTCGTTTTCAGAAGATAGCCTTTGTCCTGTTCAGCAAGTATTTTAAGTTTCATGGGAGAGGTTTGGTATTTGTTTTTTGATTTAGGAGTAGGTATTTTGTCCGCCTTTTTGGCATCTATGGAATTGACAAAATGATTTGGTTGCTCAGTTTCTGGTCTGAGAATGGTACTGGCCCCAGGGCTATGTCCTTCTTGCTTCTGAAGTATTAACATCCTTTTTTAAGGAAATGGTAAAATATAAAGATAACAGTTCTATATATATGTCTGTTACTCACCGCCCCCCCCCAATTTTGTGTGGTTTTTTTTTCTCTGTGAAATCAAAACCTTGAAACTGTATCACTTAGTACCTTTGCATATCCCAATTAAGAAACTAGAGAAGAGTTGTAAATATTTTTGTGTGCGTTCAGAGTGGCCTTTATAGGGGGAAAGTCAGGAGGAACGTTATTGAGCTGCAAGTGATGTTTCCTCTCAACTACTCACAGGGGCCTTGGCTTTGATCTCAGCCTTGTAACCCTGTGTGCAAAGGGCAGGTCTTCACATTTCCAGAGTGTGGTGGCATACAAAGGGGAAGGGTGCTGGCTGGTGCTGGGACAGAAGTTCAAGGATGCACACTGATAACTCAGTCTTGCTTTTGTTGAGTGGCTCCTCCTGCTTAATTTTTCTCTCAAAAATACACTTGTATTTTTCCAGTGTTAGAACTTCTGACCCGATTTCTGTGTTTTGGTGTCTGATAGTCTAGTGGAATAGAAAGCCAGTCCTTCCAAATCCTGGTTTTACTAATCAGCTTAAAAAAATACTTTCCAAAAACAAATCTTCATGGGGTCATAGTACTTGCCCTTGTCCTTTGACAATTTTTCTCTGATTTGTAACTAAAGTGACGTTTTGGTAATTTGCAGCTTTGCCCTCATGGAAGCTTTTTTTCTTAATTAATATTTTTTAGCCCTTTAAAGAATTTATGAAAGAAGCATATACACATGTTGGAAAATAATTCTAACTTGTCAGAATTGGATAAAGCAAATTGTAAAAGTCACATGAGCCTCTTTTACCTCCCTGCACTTCCTGGCAGTTTGCTCTTTATCCTTCCCAGCCCTTTCTTATGTCCACAAATATGTTCTGTAAAATTATACTTTTAATAAAAATGGGATTATACTACACATACTGTGCAACTTGCATTTCTCAAAGGACAACGTACATAATTTCAGTTGAACTGAAAATAAGCGATTCTTCTAAAGCGTTTCTTTAGTTACTTTTTTCCCTGGTATTTCCATTATTCCTCTTCTTGACATAATCTTCACTGATGGATGTTGCCTTGGTGCTTTTCTTCTGAATCTTTGCATTTTTAATAAACATAACTTAGAATGGATTTATGGTTATGCAGATTTTATTTTTGGAAATAAATTACCTTTCTCTTCTGCCCTGAATGTAGCGTTTTAGCAAGAGAAAAACAGTTTCTCCATTCATATGCTCATTATTTCAAACTGAGTAGTCATTTTTGTCCCCAAACAGCAAAAGACCAATGTTTAGTTTCTGAAATTAAAAAAAAAATAGGATCCCTGGAGGCTTCCTGAAGGCTGGACTGATACAAGTGTGATGGCATGTGTATGCTTATTTGCCTCAAGGCCATCAGTGATTGTGGTGCTAACTCACTCCTGAACAAACAGTAGAAAAAGTTGCAGCATTTAAAAAAAAAAGTTTGCAGTGGAACTTTTTTTTTGGGGGGGGGTGTAAAGATTTTATTTATTTGACACAGAGAGATCACAAGCAGGCAGAGAGGTAGACAGAGAGAGAGGGGGAAGCAGGCTCCCTGCTGAGCAGAGAGCCCGATGTGGGGCTCTTTCCCAGGACCCCAAGATCATGACCTGAGCCAAAGACAGAACGTCAACCCACTGAACAACCCAGGCGCCCCTGGAACTGATTTCTAACAGGAAACTTGGTATCTGGCTAAACTCACCTGTGTTTTTCTTTACAGTGGTGGGCCAGACTCCTGACTGGTGTTCCAGAGACAGCTGCCCCAGGTCAGGCTCTGGGTTCGTTTTTATTGTGAAACATATGCACAGGTATAAGGGTATGACATCTGTGTACCTATTGATAATCCAGCTTAATAAATAGAGTACGAGCCAGCTTTTTTTTCTAGAAGCACCCTCACAATACATTTGTAAGAGGCTTTAAAAGAAGGTGATTTTTAAGTAATCACATCTTCTCTCCGTTTCACCAGAAACAGCACTGGTGGGGTGTTGTGGTGCTGGCATTGAACACAATGTAGAGTCATAAAGCCCAATCGTCATAGGCGTGATGGTCCCTGACCCCAATTTTGTCACATAGGAGCTCCAGGACCTTGACCAGACTTCGCCCCTCTTGGTTTTCTTACTTGTAAAGTGTGGACCCAGTCATTTCCGAGGGCCGTTGCGAAAATAAAGTGCACAGGTATGATATTTAACCTGAAAAATAAAAGTTATTTTATGGGTTTATTAACCGAGATTTGCAACTTTGGACATAAAAGCTATGGCCAACAAACAAAGGAGAAAAAGGTTACTTTATGGAGAATGAGGAAGTCAGAAATCCTTGGAAGAAAAGTAGGAGTTCAGGGTGATGTGAGGGTTTGTTTTTGGCTGAGTTGCAGGAGTGGTTAATTTCTTAGATGAGATACTATGTACATTTTCCCCTCTTGGGGCCTGTTATTGATGATTCTTTCCTCTTGAGATTCTTCTGTTAGGGTTGTAATTTACAATTCTTTTTATAGTTGGCATTCAGTGATACCGGCTCCCCCTTCTAACTTCCTGACTCTATTTTAGTGAAGTTTCCCTTTATAAATTTTCGTATTTCCCCCTTTTGATTGAGATTTTTCTCCAAAAGCATTACTGATCAGTAGTCAGAGTCTTATAATTTAGTGGCTTTTGTCTCTCAGTGCTAGGATGGACCTTTCCTGTGTGTCATGTCCCACACTGGGAGAAAATTCTACAGATTGAAAACCTACTGAGGTCACTTTTGAGTAACGAGGGGTGCAGGGAGAACTCTCAGGCATCTCCCATTTCTAGTGCATAGTTATCCAGATTGTAAGCGTTGGAGATTTTCTCTTTATTGGGTATGTTAATTTAAAAAAAAAAGATTTTATTTATTTATTTGACAGAGAGAAAGAGGAGCGCAAGTGAGGGAAACAGCAGGCAGAGGGAGAGGGAGAAGCAGGCTCATGGCCCAGCAGGGAGCCCAACGCAGGGCTCTATTCCGGGACTCTGGGATCATGAACTGAGCCAGAGGCAGACACTTAACCGACTCAGCCACCCTTGTGCCCATGGGTATGTCATTTTTATAAAAGTTTGACAGGCAACAAGTACAGAATCAAAAGTAACATGACAGTTCCAAATTCTGTGATGGCTCCTTTTTCTTTCTTTCTTTTTTTTTTAAAGATTTTATTTATTTATTTGACAGAGAGAGATCACAAGTAGGCAGAGAGGCAGGCAGAGAGAGAGAGAGAGGAGGAAGCAGGCTTCCCGCTGAGCAGAGAGCCCGATGCCGGACTCGATCCCAGGACCCTGAGATCATGACCTGAGCCAAAGGCAGAGGCTTTAACCCACTGAGCCACCCAGGCGCCTCCCCCCTCCTTTTTTTTTTTAAGATTTTATTTATTTGACAGAGATCACAAGTAGACAGAGAGGCAGGCAGAGAGAGGGAGAGGATGGAAGCAGGCTCCCGAGCAGAGAGCCCAACTCAGGACCTGATCCCAGGACCCTGGAATCATGACCCAAGCCAAAGGCAGAGGCTTAACCCACTGAGCCACCCAGGCACCCTTGTGTGATGGTTCTAAACCAGAATCCTAGATCTGAAAGTAGCCATCTAGGGGCACGTGGGGGGCTCAGTTGGTGGAGCGTTCAACCCTTGATCTCTGGGTTGTGAGTTTGAGCCCCTTGCTGGATGTGGAGATTACTCAAATAAAATCTTTGAAAGGAGCCAACTAAAAATATTCATTGGCACTGATTACAATTTAGGGGAGAAAATTCCCTCTATAGGAAGCAAACCCAGAGTTCATTATGCCTACTAGAAGTCACCCCTTTGAGCCTGTCATGAAAACAGAATAATGAATATGACAGGAGCATTTTTAAGAATGAACTGAGTTCATTTGGGAAGGTGCAGTGCAGGTATAAATATGAAGCAATAGCTGGTGGGCTTTTTGCGAAACAGCAAAACTCTGCAGACACTTTAAAACAGTATTGTTATCTTGAAAGAACTGTTCTAACCAAATGTAATAATACAGTAAAGTTGATAATTCAGAAGCCAACAAGAGTTTTGGATTAGAATCTAGACTCTGTTAATAGTCCAGATGAAAAAGAGACTTTGTGAATCCTGAACCTTCTAACAGGCCAGGGCTGGACATCTTGGGGGAAGCAGTCTCATCCAGATGCGTCTGCTTCAAGTCCAGGAAATCATTACTTTCAGGTCAGCAGGCAGTGTGGAAGTCCAGTCAGGGTTTGCTGACTTTCGACAGGTTGTGCGGATGCAGCACGTCTGTTCCCTGGGGTTGGCAGCACGTGGGTGGGTTAGCAGCACCTAGGAGGGGCCTTTCCAGGGAGGCTGAAGAGAGTCTTTCTGGAGGTCTTTTACTGTAGATGAAATTTCCAGGTGCAAGGTGTGATTCTCAAGTTTTCATCTCCAGAGTGTGTGGTGAAAACACGTCTCTACTAGCGCCTGGTTATTTTCAACAGGAGCTGCGAGGCTTTTACACAGTTCAAGTGTATCTCTATCAACCATGGGTCAAAGGCGGCGGGGACGGAGTGTATCGGTCGTTCTCTGGTTATTTCAGAGGGTCAAAGTCTGAAGGGCTGGGTCTGAGTTAGCAAGGACCAATGTCAGTGCTTTAGGCCCAGATAAGAGGGGAGGTCTCTGCCGATTTTGCCCGTTGAATCTTAATAGTGCCCTTAGCACATTGGACCAATCTGAGGGCAGAAGTGTCGTAAAACTGGCTGAGCGGCGCAGATTTGCTGAAGCACCTGCCTGCTAAAATAGGTTCCTCCATCACTCTGAAGTTAAAGAGGAGTTCTCTGCATGAGGATGATTTTTTTTTCTAACAGAATTTTAGCTACAGAAACAGTAGTGGCCTCGGGTGCGAGAGACAGCAGTGGTCCAGGGAGAAAACATAAGAACCATGACTAAAACATATTTAAATTCGTGAGATGAGGGGGTAGCTCTATGAAATCCATTTGCCAAACCTTGAATGGCCCCTTTGGTAATTTCAAATGAGCGGTGTGAGTGAATTTTTTGCATTATGTTTTGGACACATGGGGCAGGTGAGGTAGGCACTTTCTGTGGCTTTATTTATATCTCCCCACTGTATTGGTTCATGAATTGGGCCAGATTATTTGGTCCAAACCACAGTTTGTTTATTTTTTTATCAAAGCAACAATGATTAGATTCCCAGTATTGTTTTTCCTATTCTGGGGGCCAGTTGTCAGGTGTCTCTGGTCAGTTTTTCAAAAGCCTCATTTGGGAGAACATCTCATTGGACTGTGAAGGAGGTTTGGCTCTTGATTTCTTTGAGAGCAGTGTTGTGGTGGCATGTTTTGGTGGCAGTATCGTGGGGTGGTTTCCTTCGGCCTCCAAAGAGTTGAATCTGGAATGCCCAGGAAATTCAGTAAAAGAGCAGCTGGCAAAAGTAGGGCATTTAATGAATTTTAACCCTAGGAGCCATTTTTAATCTTATCCTCCTTGGACATAAGGGTACCACATTGTTGGTGTAACATTCCAGAGTGCTGAGCTACCTGAAGGCAGACCAGCTGTGGGTATAAATGTTTGTGGTTTGATCTATGGCCAAGGTACAAGCTTGCCTGAGAGCGTGAAACTCAGCCTGTGGGGCTCAAGTAGCTAAAGGTAGAAGTGCTGCCTCGGTCCCTTCCAGAGGGGCCACACTAGCATTCCCAGCATGGTACTTGTCATTCTCATCCTCTAAACCAGCACCATTGGTAAAACACGAAAAATACGCCTTGGTTAGAGGAGTTTGCTAGGAATTGTCACAGGAAGTCCAGAGGTGATCTGTCGGTCTCAGGCAGTTGTGAAGGGGTCTCCTCCGTGAAGGAGGAGAGGAGAATCGCAGGCTTAATTATGGTTATGGCAGTGAGAAGGAGTTCCGTGACGAGCAGGTAGCAGGGGGATCTCCTAGGAGGTGAGGCGGCTGACTGAGGTGCTGAGTGTGGTGAGGTTTTAGGGGGGCTTCTGCAGGCAGCACAAGCTTGGTTAGAGGGAGTCCTGAGACTCTTTCTTCACGGGCCTGAACCAGAAGGGCAGTGACAGGAATGGCTCTGAGGTGGGGGCTGAAGGGACATCCCTGGGCACAGGTTCCGGTGTTTGGCTCTCCTATCCTGTGGGTTAGTGATGGTCCCCCATATTTTTGGGTAAGTACTCCAGGCATTTTCTTTCTTCTCACACACAATGAGGAAAGGGGAAGTTGATCATTAGGATGTCGAGGGCAGGAGGCTTTATTAGGCTTTTCTTTAAAGTCTCCAAAGCTAGGTCTTCTCGATCTTTCTGAATGACAGGGTCAGGTTTGTCATTTTTCAAGTAAAGCATACAATGGTTGAGCTGTAAGAGAGAAGTTTGGAATCTCAGTTTTGACAGTAGACAGCCAGCCCCAAAATACTTTGTAATTGGCACTTAGTTTAGGTTTTGGGAAGTTCAGGGTGCTGTGAAACCAACCTGAGTCTAAATGTAGTCCTTGTTCTGAGATCAGGTGCCCTAAGATGAACCTGAGTTTGTGCAAGCTGCAATTTGTCTTTGAAGACTTTATGTCCTTTTGTTTTGTTTTGTTTTGTTTTGTTTTAAAGGATTTTATTAATTTATTTGACAGAGAAAGACATCGAGAGAGGGAACACAGCAGGGAGAGTGGGAGAGGGAGAGGGAGAAGCAGGCTGCTCGCCAAACAGGGAGCCTGCTGCGGGGCTCAATCCCAGGACCCCGGGTTCCTGACTGGAGCCGAAGGCAGATGCTTAACCGAATGAGCCACCCAGGTGCCCCAATTTTATGTCCTTTTGAGGCCAAAAGTTTTTAACAGATGAATGCTGTCTCCTGTGAAGATGTTTAAGAAAAGGAGCAGAAAAGCAGAACATAAATACATATTGTAACCAATAGAGCCCGCAGGAAACTTTATATCCTAAGGTTTATAAGGAGCATTACTGTTCAGGTTTATTACTGTTCTTCCCAGGTGAAAGCAAGAAGATACTGTCCTTATGAACCGGAATACTAAAAGTGCACTATATAGAACAATTACAGGGAAGGAGGATTTGCTTTTAGTGGGAAAGGACATCAGTGTGTGGGGGTTGAGAACAACAGGGCACCCAGGGATAATGTTATTTATTGCTCTGAGGTCCTGGACTAGCCTCCATCCTGGCCAGGGGTCTTCTCACAGGTAAAGTAGGGGCTCCCAGGGCCTAGTACAGGGGATGATAAGGCCCTGAGTCTGTGGTCTCCTACTCCGGGCTTGATGCCTTAAAGGGCTTCTTTATTTATAGGGCATTTGTTCTGGGGAGAGGTGGCGAGGGATCTGTTTGAATCTTGGTGGGAGGCATGCTGTGAATCCTGCCAGTATCAGTTGAGGAATCTGCCCATAAAGAGGGTGGGCGCCTGGGTGGCTCAGTGGGTTGAGCCGCTGCCTTCGGCTCGGGTCGTGATCTCGGGGTCCTGGGATCGAGTCCCGCATCGGGCTCTCTGCTCGGTGGGGGGCCTGCTTCCCTTCCTCTCTGTCTGCCTGCTTCTCTGCCTGCTTGTGATCTCTGTCTGTCGAATAAATAAATAAAACCTTAAAAAAAAAAAAAAAAGAGGGTGGCAGCTGACCCGATGGGGACAAATGGGCCGTGTCCCCAGACTCCCCTATAGTGCCATCAGAGATGGAGCAAACAGAAGAGGCTGAAGGCTCATTTAATCCACCTGGTTGGCAATTTTGATTCTAAACTTATTTCCTTCTTTCGGGAGAAATTCTGGCATAATACTTTCCTAAGAAATCTTGTCCCATGAATGAATGGGATGGAGAAACTAAGGAGAAAAGGGTGGGAATCTCCAAGGGTCTAACCGAAAAGGAATAGGTGCAGAGACAGGAACCTTGAAGGTTTATGAGGGAAGCCCCCTTCTCCCCCCCAATTATTTGGGCTGTTTTCATGCTCTGTTGCCTGCAGGACCTGCTTTCGAGGAGTGGCATAGTGCACAGAGAATGTAGCTGTGGGGTTAGTAAGACAAAGAGATTTCATTCTTAGTCTGGAGAGTGGTTTCTTCAGGCCAATTAAGAGTGGGGACTGGGAAGAGCCCCTGTAGGTCCTTGGAGCCCCATTGCTGGGAATTAGGAGGACGTTGGAAAGGCTGGCAAGAGGGCTGAAGGCTTCTGGAATGTTTAGGTTTGTAACAGACTTTTTTCCCATTGCCCTGGCCCTTTGCACCTAGAGCAGAAACCAAGGGGTTATGGTCTGTTTAGGGGTTGTCATTGGGCAGAGTTGAAAATTGAGAGTTTAGTGGTCTTTCTTTTAGGTGGCCCTTGAGGGTGTGAGTGAGCTGGTTTGCCAAGCTAGCTAAATGTGGAGTAGACACAGTTTCCCATTCCATGCTGCTCCTTCAACTAAAAAATCCTGGTTCAACCTGTTAGTAAATGAGAGCCAAATGCTACCCAGGTGTATTCTCTAAAGGAAGACTAGAATCTTCCCCAGAGATACTTTGGAGTTGGTTATAGTAGTTACGATGAGGTCATCAGGCTGTTGTGTGCAAATTTGAATTCTGTTCCAGTCAACAGGCTTAGGAAAAGCTACTGTAATTGCCTGATGGAGATTTCCGGTGAGTGTTCTAGGATCTTACCAAAGTTAGGGGTTTGTTTCTCTAAATGTTTTAGGATGTTCTCATGGGGCTAATTTCATCCAGCGTTTGGCGTGGTCCTCTCTGAGCGCATGGCCTGGCTGATACAAATCTTAGAAACCGGGGTGGTAAGTTGGAATAAGTGTGTTAAATTCTTTAGCAAATGTGAATTCTGAGTCACTTTACGAAATTCTTCAACTCTGGTGCGCAGTCTGGCCTTGGTCCAGGGAACACAAGAGATTTGGGTTTTCAGATCCTCAGAAGACTTAACTTTAAAGGGGCAGTTTTTATTATGTTCAGGAAAGGAGGGAGTGGGGAGAGTTTCAGAGGAAAAGGGAAGTTCAGGAGTGAACACAAGACAGCTGCTGCACATCCTGAGACATAGGAGACAGGAAGGAAAAAGGCCTCAGAAGCCCTCTTCTCTCTGTTTGCCTCCGTTATTCTAGAAATTGTATTTTGGAGACAAGCAATTTTAGATTCCTGATAATATTCCCTGTTCCCAAGAAGTTGGGTAAAAGGCTAGCACAGTTTCAGTCAGAGTAGCCTGGTTCATAACATGAGCTGGACCGAAGGCCAAATGAGCATTCTTATAAAGAACAAAGCCTTAAAACAGATGCCAAATAATTCTTAGAGAGCTTAAAACACAGAATGGAGCTCAAAATCCAGGAGAAAAATTAAGTTCAAGTTCTAGGGTTGGCGAGAAAGCAGTGAGCTCAAGTAGCTCTGTGGATATGGGTACCTTTTTGTTCATCAGCCTTGGAGTTGTTGGCGGTCTTCTGGATCCCACTTCTAATCACCAAATAATGTTAGCCTTCAAAATAAGTTTTTTTGCCAGCAAAAATGAGTTATTTGGGACATTAAACCATGGACAAACCATAGGCAGGTACAGCAGAGAGGAGGATTGTTTTATGGAGAAGAAAGAAATCGGGAGTTTGTAGCAGAGCCTGTTGGAGGAAGACACTAGTTCAGGGTGATGGTGGCTTGTCATGGGCTGAGTTGGCCAGGGTTGCAGATTTCTTGTAGGGGCTGCAGTGCACTGTCTTGCTGTTTTGAGCCCTATCATTGATAATTCTTTCCTGTTGAGATTCTTCTGTTGGGGTCTGTGATTGACAGTTCTTCCTGTGCTTAACTGAGTTTTACTGGCTCCCCCTTATAGTGTCAGAAGATGCTCCTTAAGAATGAATGTGTCATAGAACAGGTTCTAGGATTGGCCACAATGAGTGAGAAGTAGACTCCATTCATGTGGAGTGCCTCCTGGTAGGTTCATTATTGCTCTGTTTTTATTTACCATCTGTTTTTCTCTAGCTAGGTCTTGACTCTGCTAACCGGGATCCCCCTGTGGTTTCGAGCTTGGACCTCAGCAGCACGAGGAAATGTAGCTCAGCGGCTTGTAACGGAAAGCATATGGACAGGTCCGCGGCGCGGCATTTAGGTGCGTCTGAAACCCAGTCTTTCTCGTTCTGCATTTCACAATGCGGTTGTGCTAACAGCCCTTTGGTGTTAGAATTCATCTGTGCTTGACCTTGTCTTTGCACATGTCCCCAATAGTCTAAATGCAATCGAGGGAATAATTAATAGTTCTATTAATGCTAATGATAAGGTAATAGACTGCTTTAGGCCAAATTCCTTGTAAGCAGATTAAAGTAGAAAACAGGCAAAGTCTTGCTACTAATGGGTAGTGATAAGGTAGGAAGTAAATATTTTCATTTTCCTTTATATGCTTTTGACTTTTTTTATCATTAAAATTTGAGTACTTATCACCAGTTGAGGCTCCTTGTCTTGGTCCCAGGTCTGAACCCTGGAGGTAGACTGAAGCTCTCTTCTTTTTCTAGCATTCCACAATTTAAGTGGTGATATTTATTACATTACTCCCCACATCCCAAAGCTTGATAGGCATTTTGGTTATTTTAAATGTTTCGCTAATACAAACAATACTGCAATGAAATTTCTTGTACATATTTTAGGGAGAATACCTGTAAGTAAGTTTCTAGCAGTAGAATTGTTGGGTGCAGTGCTTAAGATTTTTTAGTATTTTAAATTTTGACAAATTGTCCTATAGGGAAGCTGCAAGAATTAACAGTCCTATTAATAATTGTTCTCTCAAACAGGTTGTCTTGTCAAAACTAACTTATTCAGTATGGTAGGTATAGAATGTTATGTTGGTGGTACTTTTATTTATTTACTTCTAACAAACTAAAATTCACAATTATAAGTGCTTTCACAAATGCTAAAAAGGGGATCATTAAAATATTTTTTTCATTTTCTAATAGAAAGTCTGTACTTACTATTTTTAAAAAAAAAACAAGAAACAAAAAACAAACATGGTAATTCCAAGAATTTAGGAGGAAGATCTTTGATGATCCTACCACCTAATGACACCACGGTGAGCATTTGTGGATTTGACTTTTTTTCTGTGTGCAGTTTTTTTTTTTTTTTTTTCTCCTTAAGCCAGTATCAAATTATATGTAATCCATTCTTAAAAGTAATGTTTATTAACCATGAGGGAGGTGAGGGGAAGACTGTTCTGCCGGGGCGTATCTGCAAAATATGTGGTCTCTCAGCTCTCAGAGTTTCAGTTACAGTCTTGATATTTCAGTTCACACCTCTCTTTCTCTGCTCTGTGCACAGAACTTCTCTCTCAGATCTCTGGTCTTCGATGGGTGCTTGCTGGGTGTACATACCACCCCCAGCTCAAATTCAGCATGTCTAGACTTTGTTCATTACTTGCCTTGTCAAGCCCGTTTCCTTATTTAAAGGAGACACTCTTGTTCTTTCTTTAGAGGTCCTCTTTGACACTAGATCTTTTATTTTTTCTTATTCAGCTCATTCCCTCTATCTCTTTTTTTCACTGCCCCATCCACCGTCCCAATGGCCGGAATCCTTGTACTTGGATTAACACAGCAGCTTCTTGACCTTCCATCTTGAGATTTTTCAGCAGTGGTCTTTCTGTTCTCCTCACCTGCCCAGAAGCTCATGTTTCATAAAGGTGTGTTGCATTTACTCGAACTCCTTTGACCCTGCAGGGGTGTGTATGCTGTATGCTGTGGCTAAGTTGTTCTTGTGGCCTAGAGGCTGCCAGACTTCGGCCTACCTTGGTCTCCGTGGCAACCCACCGCTCAGGAGACTCCGTCCTCTGAAGTTGACCCCCCACCCCCCAAGCCCCACATCCCCAAATTCATTTCTGACCATTTGTGGCCCTCTTGGGTTCCTTTCTCCGAGTGCTCATGCCCAGTTTGATAATGATCACGTCTCTATAATTCACTCACTGTTCCAGTCACTGAGATGGCACACGTAATCCATTTCCATCAGTGCGGAGACTCATGGCAGTTTAGGAAACTAGCCAAACGGTTGGTTTATTCCTCCCTCCGCTTCCTCCCCTCCCCATACAGATCCTAAATATTAAGTTTACAAAGTTGAGAAGTGAGAAGCCTGCCAGTTAGTGTGTTACCCGGAGCACGCAGGTGATAGTTCGCTGTCCGGGCAGGCATCACTGAGAGTACCAGCTCTGCCCGGTGCTGGCAGCCTGCTGACCACGTGCCCGGGTCTGATCTCGGGCACATTTTAGAAGCTGATCCATAGATGTGGACGGACTTGGATAGAAACTGGATTAAAGACTTGGAGCTGTGAGGAAGTGTGTTTTATTGGTGGCTGATTTTGAGAGGCTGCATCTGGTAGTTCTGGAGTCTTTGGTTTATAGACTGTGTGCTGTTGACGTCAGTGTCCCAGTTTCTCATAACTAAACATGTTATATAAAATGCTCATTGTTGATAGTTTGATCGGTTGCAACAAGAGAATTAAATATTTACTGGAAAAAATGGGTACTTTCAAAAGCCTGTGTAAACACTGGTGAAGATCAGGGAGCTTGCATAAGAAGGGAAGGACGATGGTTACTATGGAACAGTTACTGTGAAGGGACTCCCAAGTACATTAGGTGAGCGCTGGCCTTTTCGGTGGGATGGGTTATAAAATCAGTGTGTTAGTGTTGGATTAAGACCAGCTGTTGATAAATTGCCCAAGTCCTTGGCTGACTTTGGTATAGAAAAATCTCATCAATAAATATGTCCCATTCCTTCTAATGACTATTATTATTATTATTATTATTTTATTTTTTTTTTAACAAAAATGCAGGTATTATTCTGTTTTAGCTTTGCCATACGAAACCAGAACTTGCAGTTCAGTAGTTACAACACCCCTCTGGCTCTGAGGCTTGGATGGATGCTGTTAGTTTTATTTAGGTTTTGTGCTGGTTTTGAGCTTTCGGCGCGGAGCCCCTGAATCCCCTTAGGACCTTCAGCTCGTGCTCGCTGTCAGCCCATGGATATCTGCTTTGGATTTTTCCACATCTGGCTCCCTCCCATCTTCCAGGGAAGGGAAATTAGGTTATGGCAGCTGCTCCCCTCCATCAGGGAAAGCAGATACCAGGAAAAGAGAGAAGTTAGGCAGAGTATACAACCATGGTAATCATGACCACAGTCCACCGAAAGAGTCTGTTCTGCTTAGATTGTTACCCACACACTGACACGTAACACGGGCCAGGCCATGTCTTCTTCCCCAGCCATCAGAACAGGCCCTGTATTACTGGGCTACACCACCAGCTTTACAGTCTGCACCCCGGCGCCCTCATTTCTTTGAAATAAAGAATTTGATGACCCAGGAAAATCTGAAGAAGTACACTACTGTTTTTAGATAAAATCAGCCTTTAGGGATGCCCGGGTGGCTCAGTTGATTAAGCAGCTGCCTTCAGCTCAGGTCATGATCTCAGGACCCTGAGATTGATTGGGTCCCACATAGGGCTCCCTGCTCAGCAGAGAGTCTGCTTCTCATCCCTCTGCCTGCTCCCTGCCCAACTAACCCCCGCCTTCTGCTCTCTCTCTCGCTCACTCTTTCTCTCAAAACAAAACAGAAAAAAACAACTCACAAAAGCCTTTAGAAGTAGTTAGAATATAGGAAATGAGGAAATAGAGGAAAATCAGGAATCCCTGAGCACAGTACGTTTGCAGAACATTGAGAATGCCTCCCTTCTGAGCACACTTTGGTCTCTTTACTCAGCTTCTGTCAGCAAGTCCTTGGAAGTGAGAGGCTGAGCATCTTGTTACAGGGATTGGAGTGCTGTACTTTCTCCTTCTGGTTTGTCTTGCCTGTGCATTTACCTTATATTGTCCATAGACAATGACTTCAGGTTTAAAAATTAAAACAGGGGCACCTGGCTGGCTCAGTCTGTAGAGCCTGTGATTCGTGATCTTGGGGTTGTGAGTTCCAGTCCCACATTGGATGTAGAGATGACTTTAAAGAAATCTTTAAAATGATACATACACTGTAGAAAAATAGGAGCAAAAAGTCATAATCCTGTCATCTGGAGTTAATCAGAAAATCACAAAACACTTGGGCATTTCCCCTTCATTTTGTGTGTGTGTATGTACACACTGTAATGGGGATATCATGTATATTTCATAACCTTCCTTTTCCTCCACTCAGGGATACACTCAGCACATTTCCTTCCATGTCAGTGAGTACTTCTGTTACCAGTTTTTAAATCCCACAGTGTTCTGAGAATGTATCTACAGATTTTTTTTTTTTAAGAGACTATGTGAGAGCTGGGGGTGAGGGGTGGAGGGTAGCAGAGAATTTTTTAAAAAAGATTTTATTTACTTATTTGAGAGAGAGAGCATGTACAGGAGAGGAGGGGCAGAGGGAGAAACAGATTACCCGCTGAGCAAGGGAGCTGGGTGAGGGGCTCAATCCCAGGATCCTGGGATCATGACCTGAGCCGAAGGCAGATTTTTAACTGACTGAGCCACCCAGGTGCCCTGGGGAGAGATGATCTTAAGCAGGCTCCATGGCTAGTGTGGAGCCTGATAGGGGCTTGATCTCATGGCCCTGAGATCATGACCTGAGCTGAAATCAAGAGTCAGATGCTTAACTGACTGAGCCACCCAGATGCTCCAGAATGTATCCACAATTTAACCAACCAGTTTAGGCATTAATATTTTCTACTTCAGGTTTGGATTATTCTATGCATTATTTTAGTGAATGTTCTCATAATTAAAAACTGAGCCTATTTTAATTATTTTGTTAAATTCACTAAGAGTAGAATTGTTGGGTCAGAGGCTATATGTATTTTTAGAGCTTTTGATGTTGTTAAATGGCCACCTAGAAATGTTAAACCAATTATTATTCCCACTAGCAGCTTATCTAAGTGTCTGCCTACTGAAGGAACATTAATTATTCAGTGATCTTAAGATTTGTTGAATGAGTAATAAGTGATGCATTTTATTTGTGCTCTTTTAGACTTTTCACGTTTTTAAAAAATGTTGTCTTTTTTCTTTTTTAAAGATTTTATTTATTTGACAGAGAGAGAGGGACAGTGAGAGAAGGAACATAAGCAGGAGGGAGTGGGAGAGGGAGAGCAGGTTTTCGGTTGAGCAGGGAGCCCAATGTGGGGTTCAATCCTAGGACCCTAGGATCATGACATGAGCCAAAGGCAGACACTTAACGACTGAGCCACCCAGGTGCCCCTAGACTTTTTGCCTTTTTTTTTTTTTTTTTTAGATTTTATTTATTTGAGAGAGAGAATGAGAGGGGAGAAGGTCAGAGGGAGAAGCAGACTCCCCATGGAGCTGGGAGCCCAATGTGGGACTCGAGCCCCAGACTCCGGGATCATGACCTGAGCCGAAGGCAGTTGCTTAACCAGCTGAGCTACCCAGGCGGCCCCTGACTTTTCACATTTTTTTTTTTTTTTTAAGAGATTTTATTTGACAGAGAGAGAAATCACAAGTAGGCAGAGAGAGAGGGGAGGAAGCAGGATCCCTGCGGAGCAGAGAGCCCGATGCGGGGCTCGATCCCAGGACCTGAGATCATGACCCGAGCTGAAGGCAGAGGTTTTCACCCACTGAGCCACCCAGGCGCCCCAACTTTTCACATTTTTTTATAAGAAAGTTTATACATGACTAGACTCCCATCAGCAATACAGTGAGAACCACATTAAATTAGGAAGTAAAACCTCTCTGCCTACTTGTGATCTCTGTCTGTCAAATAAATAATAAAATCTTAAAAAAAAGTAAAGGGAATTTTGACAGTATTAGGAATTCTTACAGTCACACAGACTTCTCCCCCACCCCAAGCAGACTACTTTTTAAACATGTGTGGTAAAGTGTTCTGAAGCCAGTTTACCTGAGAACTGCTTTCCTGACCTGGTGGTTCTCTGGATGATTTCTAGGTATATCCTCTGTTCTCTGAAATGGTATTTTACTGTTAGCCCAAACTTAGGAACCATGTAGGTTCAGAAGAACGTGGGTTCCTCACCGTGTGACCTCAGGAAGAACATATGTTTGAACAATGAGGAATACTTGGTATGAATTGTGGTTGTTGCTTTAGAGGGAACAGCAAAGGGAAGTGTGTGATTTGATTTGGATTTTAAGGGGTTCGGGAAGGATTTTCTGAGGAATTGGTAATTTAAGCAAAGATCTGAAGTGTAAATGGGGAATTCTCTGGATGTTACATCCTTCTAGGATTCAGTAATGCCTGCTATTTTGAAGGCCACCCCAGTCTGTGACCCGACCCTCCGCTTACCTTTTTGCCTTCATCTACCAACTTCTTGAGCATTCCTACTAATGAGGACATTGGTTCCTGTTTTGCTCCCTTTTCTCCTACTGTTTCTTCTAACATCGTTTTTGAGATCTTGGCTCCTCAGGCCTCTGAACCTCACCCTCCCTTCACGGGATCCTTTCTGGCAGTTTTACTTCGAGTTACTTCAGCTCTCCTGAACCTTGCCCTCTCCCATATGACACTTGTGGAGTCTCTGCACACATCCTGTCCTTCATTAGGTCTCATTTGTTCTCTCCTGGTTCTTGTTCTCCTCAGGCACTTTGGCATTCTCTGGCTTCTTCCCTTCTTTGTACCTGCTGTGGGTCCACAGGGAGTCATGTTGACTTTCCTCTTACTGACATCTTGGTTTCCTCAGTGAACTGTCTGGGTGACTTACCAGCCTTCTTCAGTGGCACAGTCCTGTTTTTTTAGTTTTTCCATGTTTCTTCTCCCGTTACACTTTGCTGGAGAGAAATGAGGTATCAGAGTGACTTTCTCCTTCACCTATTTACAAGTTCTGGGCTCAGCCAGACCCTTGACTTTTTTTTTTTCTTTTTCCTTATGGGAGTCCTTTCACTCCTCTTTCCTCCAGTGTCCTCCTCCATCTCTCCTCTCCACCATGACTTCCACTTCTTAGCTCATTAAGAAAACAAGTCATCTGATAGATGCTTCCTCCACTTCCTGACCTCCTCCCTCAGCTAGCATTGAGAGACCGCGGCTATCTGTATACATCTCTGCCCACTTGGTTCCACAGAGGATATGAGGCAATCCCGCAGATGGTCTGTGTGGAACGGTTTTCATACATCCTGGAAGTCCCAGTGGCATCGTTAGGACTTCTGATCCCTGGTTTACAGAGACATGTTTGTGTTTTCACAGAAGGCAGAGTCTTAGAAGTGGCCCACCCCTCAGGCAGTGGCAGGTTAAATGACCTCTTGAGTCGACAGAGCCCATCCGGGGCATAGTCAGCGCTGGACTTGCCATCGCCTCTTCAGCAGCCTTGCCTTATCTTAGATGAAAATACTTTAGATGGATGTTTTCTCCCCTGAGTGGGAAGTAGGGTTGGAGGTGACGAGGACATGAAATTTATTTATAATTAGAGAAAAATGGATAGTGGGTCTACATAGAACAAAGTCTGAGAGCTTCCAAGGACAGACAAGGCAATTAGGTCTCCTTCCTGTCTGACTGCAGCTCCGTTCTCTGCAGGCAACAACTTGTACCAGGTTTTATGTGTCTGTTTTGTGTATCTTTTGCTAAGAGTTTATTTGTGAAATTTGTAAAATTGTGAAATTTCAGATACAAAGAAAACGAAAGGATGAACACTCATACCAGATACTCAGGTTTAATAAATCTAAACATGCTCTTGTCTTTGCTTTAGGTCTTTCTTTTATTCTTATTAATTTTCACTTATTTTATTCATTTATTTGAAAGAGAATGAGAGAGAGAGACTATGAGATCGGGGAGGGTCAGAGGGAGAAACAGACTCCCTACTGAGCAGGGAGCCCGATGCAGGACTTGATCCTGGGACTCCAGGGATCCTGGGATCCCTGGGATCTCCCTGCTCATGAGACCAGAGCCAAAGGCAGTTGCTTAATCAGCTGAGCCACCCAGGCACCTCTGCTTTAGGTCTTTCTTTTAAAAAAATAAAACATTTTAGATATCCTCTTTATATTCTTTGCTAGTGTTCTCTCCTTCCCTTCTCTCCCATATTTTTACTGTTTTTTGTTTCTGTTTTCTTTTTTAAATAGGAGGGAGAGGGCGGGGAGGGGCTGAGGGAGAGAATCTTAAGCAGGCTCCACAACCAGCGCAGAGCCTGACATGCCATCATAGGACCCCGAGATCATGACCTGAGCCGACATCAAGGGTCGGAAGTTTAAGTGACTGAGCCACCCCTCGTATTTTTACTTGTGTATTACATGTTTATATACCAATAAAGCCACATTCAGTCCCACATTCAGTATTGACTGCATGATTTAAAACCTTAAGTAATAGATCTCATGTGGTCTGTATTCTGCAGCCTGCTCGCTCATTCAGGAATGTTCTCGAGGCATGTTGACCCAAGCGGCTAGATGGAGTTCATTTTAAGTGCTCTTTTTGAATTCTGTTTGAGCCTCAGAACTTACATATTCTGTTGATGTGTTGGTTGTGTACTATTAAAAGCAGGGTCAAGATGCTGAGGCACGGCATTGCTGAATCATAGTGCAAACACGTCTACAACCTACTAGATGCCACCAAATTGTTTTGCTGAGAGTTTGAACCAATTTACATCTTTGGCAACAGAGTGGGGAAGTTCCTGTTGATCCACAGTCTTTCCAGCAGTTGGTATTATTAAGCTTCTTTCTACCGGCCTTATCTGGTCGGTGTGGAATGACCTCATTAATAGGGTTATGCCACAGTTGGTTTATCCATTCACTGGCTAAAGGTGAACGAGTCCAGATTTTGGCTAATATAAATAAAGCCACCATACACACTTATGTGCAGGTGTTTCATTGAACGTTAAGTTTTCATTTCTCTGGGTAGATAGCTAGGAGTGCTGTTGCTGGGTCATAGGGTAAATGTAAGAAATGGCCAAAATGTTTTTCCACAATGTTCATGCCATTTTTACATCCTGACCCAGGAGTGTATGATCATTCCAGTCACTCTGTGTTCTTATCGGGAAGTGGTGTAGCACCTTAGTTTTAATTTTTGTTTTAGCCATTCTAGCAAGTAGGTCATACACTTTTTTAACACAAAGAATTAAATTTTTAAAATTGGATATTTTAAAAGGACTTGAGGTAATAGATTTTTGCTATTTTTAAAAAAGATTTTATTTATTTATTTGACAGAGCATAAGTAGGCAGAGAGGCAGGCAAAGAGAGAGGGGGGAAGCAGACTCCACTGCTGAGCAGAGAGCCCAACGCAGGGCCTGATCCCAGGACCCTGAGATCATGACCTTAGGTGAAGGCAGATTCTTAACCCACTGAGCCAGCCAGGCGCCCTTGATTTTTGCTAATTTTTTTTTCCTCCTTTAATTCAAAATCAGAGCATTTTGTTAGATGTGTGAGAATTACCAAAGAGTGATAACGGAGGGGTACAATATAGTACAGCATTCGAAGGCTGCTGCTAGAAAATTGGGTAAAGGTGTTTTTCTTGCTGCTGTCAGCAAAGTTCTTTAAGTTATGGTCTCTTTGATTTACCGATTGGACTTCTTTTTTTTTTTTTATTGCTTTTCCTGGAAAATATGTATTAAAACTTTACGGTGAAGCGTATGCAGTCCCCATTTTAATGACATCATACACCTACTTATGATCTGCCTCCCTCAACCCCCGCCAGGCCTCAAAGATTTAATTTGAGAATGCTTGTTGCATTATGAAAAACAGAAGTGCTGAAACTACAGAAGTAGGCCAACACCATTATTTTACAGAGCAAGATGTTTGAGGCCCACTGGTTAATGACTCCCGTGTGCACACCCTGTTTGCGTGTACCGGGCTTCTGGGGACGTGTTCTTGTGCAGACCCTGGAGCTCTGCTGCATGGTGCTGACCAGGCCATGCTGTAGCCTGTACCTGGGGTTGGGAGGCTATAGTCTTCCCAATGGATTTGCTTTGAGAGTTGGAGAAATTTGATTTTACTCTCAGTGATGGAGTTCTGGCACGCACTGTCAGTACACATTCCGAGCTGTGCTTTGAGACTGTGAACCAGTGGCCGGCCTTTAAATGTCAGAGAAGCGAATTTAAGGTGAACAGTGAATTTGCTTCTCTCACCCAGATGTTTACCCTTTACCACAATGCCCCCCTTTGAAGGAAAATAACACTCATCATCATTCATCTGGGTTTTAAATACATACTTATCCATTTCCCTTTGAGAATTTAGTCACTGGGCTTATTCCAAAATGTGTTGTCTTGCCAGATTGTGTCTCTGCATGTTTTGTTTTGTTTGTTTTTATTTAAGAGTATAGTTCAGGCAGTTCTAATATAACCAAATGTGAAATAGAAGCTCTTTTCTCTTACGTAATTTGGCACCTTTATTTCTTACTGGTTCACCATTGTTAGCATACTGATGGATTAATACGGCTCAAGATGGTTCTTGCAGCCAGCCGGGGGTGGGGGTGGGGTGGTGGGGTGGTGGGGTGGTGGTGGATAGGACTTACTTCCACTTCTATCCCATGGGCCAGAACTTAGTTACGTGGCCATGTCTAGCTGCAGGGGAGGCTGGGAAATGTTTCCTGAATTTTGTTGGTTCTGTGCCCAGCCTAACGTCAGGGTTTTCATTTTTAAGTTATTTGTTTATTTTAATTTTATTTTTTTTTAAAAGATTTTGTTTGTGAGAGAGAGTGCCAAAGAGAGCATGCACAAGCAGGAGGAGTAGCAGGCAGAGGGAGAAGCAGGCTCCTCACTGAGCAGGGAGCCCTATGTGGGACTCTTGGAGACACCTGCTGGCATCTGACACTTTTGATGAAATATAGAAGTTGCCACACAAAACAATACATAGTTGGAAATAAGTTGTATATGAAATGTTTCTTAATTCTGTTTACTGTTCTGTATATTTGAAATTATCCAAAATAGTTTTTTGAAACAGTTTTGTATTTTCCAGTTTACTTTACGGAGAGCTAGTTAAATTTTGTAACACTAGGGGGTGCTGTTAGTCAATGCATTTGCTGTTTATGTTTCTAGAACTACTTTTTTTTTAAACCCCCAGGTTGGCTCATTACAGAATCAGAGCAGGTTTTGTCCAGCTGATAATTCTAAACCTTCTTTGTTGTTTTACTCAGTTTTTCAACATTTTTCAGCATTGAAATGTCAGTATATAACATTTATTTGGAAAGACAGAAGTAAGCACAACCTATATGGAAGGGTATTTTTCAAAACAATTCAGATTTTGTCATTAAAAGGAAACATGAACTAGAGATTGCATTAATCAAATTACATATTTTCAAATGCATAATTATTTCTTAAAAGCTAAGCAGTTTTTTTAGTATTTGTCTTCAGTTTAGCCTTTTAGTTGTTTGGCATGATTTTTTGTTCCTAAATTTACTAACCTTATAGGTACTAAGATTTGAGCTGCTTCTAATTTGTCCCTTAATACAATGGGAGGGGCATAAAACTTAGAAAATAAGATTAACGAAAAGAAGAAATACTCAGAATCCCACTTTATAGAGATGACCACTGTAAAGTAATTGGGGTATTGCCTTACTTTCCTAATTCACTTGTCCATGTGTGTATACAATACTTCACAAAAGGGAGGAATTAATATAGGTTAATGCTAGTGCTAAGGATGTTTTTTCTGTTTTTCATTTTGTAACTCCCTACCTTTCTGACGTATCTTATTCTAGGTTTTTATTTTGTTTATTTATTTTTATTACTATTTTTGAAAGATTTTATTTATTTATTTGACAGAGAGAGAGAGAGATCACAAGTAGGCAGAGAGGCAGGCAGAGAGTGAGGAGGAAGGAGGCTCCCTGCTGAGCAAAGAGCCCGATGCAGGGTGATCCCAGGACCCTGAGATCATGACCTGAGCCGAAGGCAGAGGTTTTAACCTACTGAGACACCTAAGCGCCCCTTATTCTAGGTTTTTAAACTCATTTTCTGAGTCAGACCTATTACCTATAAATAATTATTTTGTCTTTGATTTTCCAATATTAGCACTTTGTTTTTCTTAAAGATTATATCTATTCATTTGAGAGAGAGGGAGATCACAAGCAGGGAGTGGGGAGGAAGAGTAGAGGGAGAAACAGACTCCCCTCTGAGCAGGGAGCCTGATGAGGGGCTCAATCCCAGGACCCTGAGATCACAACCTGAGCTGAAGGCAGGTGTTTAACCTACTGAGCCATCCAGATACCCGCCCCCCCCAGTATTAGTATTTCAAAACCTTTTTCTTACTGTAGTTGTTGGGACAGTTTTCTGTAATGGAGGCTATCAGACTCCTTCTGTTCCTGGCTTTAATGGACACCTCTTGGGGTTTTTCAGGGCACATATTTTGCTGGCTATGGCATGAGATGGGGATTCTTTTTGAGGACTTTTTTCTTCTGTGTTGAATGTGATAAGAGCTTTTTTTGTTTGTTTTTTAAAATATTTTAGTTATTTATTTGACAGAGATCACAAGTAGGCAGAGAGGCAGGCAGAGAGAGGGGAAGGGAAGCAGGCTCCTCACTGAGCAGAGAGCCCTATGCAGAACTCAATCCCAGGACCCTGAGCCAAAGGCAGAGGCTTTAATCCACTGAGCCACCCAGGCACCCCATGAATGTGCTAAAAGTTTTATTTGAAAATTGATGCTGAATTGTATTTGGTTTTTGTTTATCTTACAAGTTTTTTTTTCTTCTACCCATTAATGTGAGTTGTAATACTAGCTTTTTTTCTTTGTCAAGCTTGTGATCTGGATGATGCTAGATTTCTAAAATGGCTGATAGGCTTTTTTTTTTTTTAAAGATTATTTATTTATTTATTTGACAGGGATCACAAGTAGAAAGGCAGAGAGAGAGAGAGAGAGAGAGGAGGAAGCAGGCGCCCCACTGAGCAGAGAGCCCGATGTGGGATTCGATCCCAGGACCCTGGGATCATGACCTGAGCCGAAGGCAGAGGCTTTAACCCACTGAGCCACCCAGGCGTCCCTGATAGGCTTTTTAAATTTTCATTCTCCAGTGCTTTGAACCTGAGTAGCCTAGGAAGTTCTGTTCCTTAGTGCTTACAGGCATTTGCCTAGGAAGCTACCTGGGCCCATGTATTTTGGAGTGGAAGGTTTCTATCTGCCTTGGCCTTGGGAAGCTTGTTTAAGAAATTTCTTGGCTGTATTTATCTTCTTTTTTCCTCTTTTTTTTTTTTTTGCTTTTCTAGCCAATTTTTCTTTCTCTCATTTTTTGTCCTTTAGGGTATTTTCTTTCTTTTTTTTTTTTTTTGGGTATTTTTCTTTCTTATTCTTTTATGTTGTAAGGGTGTTTTTACAGTTTCAGTTTCATCTTTGACCCAACAGTAATTTGGGAGAAAGGTTGAAAATTTGGAAGTTGGTACAACTTTGTTGATTAACAATTCTTTTGATCTCTTTGGCATTATAGTCAGGCAATGAGAAATAATAAAGGCTCCTTTTTGTGGGGGATTGAACTTTTCATTTGGCTTGATGGCCAGTTTTCACAAATGCTCTTTAACCAGTAGAAGGAAGGCTCTATTTTCTGGTTGTGCACAGTTTGGTATCTATTTTGTTAGCTTTATCCATTAAATTGGTGACATTTTCTCATCAATAAAAAATAAAGCTCACATGAAGATGGAGCCTTTGCCCCTGTCTCTCCACCCTCTTGTCCCCATCTTCTAGGAGACACTGAAGTACATTTATGAAATGTTGGTCCTTTCTTCTGTATTGTTAGCCAGCCTGTGGACTTAATTTCATCGAAATGATGCTTGGAACATAAAAATTGACATAGTATTTCTGTTGTGAATTCTTTCCCTCTTTTCCCCTGTTTAATACTTCTAGTGTGATTTCATTGTGTCTGATATTTAAGAAATAACGAGGCAGGCAGCATTAACGTTGCTTTATTTTTGTTTCACTTTGCTTAAGGTGTATTTTCGGGCATTGGCATTTGTATTCTGACACATCTGAGAATACTTTATATTTAATTCATTTATAGGTTTAGTTTGTGTTATAGTCTGTGATCTGTTTCAAATTTTAATAGTGGTTTCCTTTAAATTAAAAAAAGAAAAAAAAAACACTAAAAAACAAAACAAATAAATCACCTCCCAAACAGACAAACAAACCCCCTGTTTTCTCCGTAATTATCGCGAAGGTCTAACAGTGTTTTCAAAGTCCTGCTTGTTTGGGAGATTTGAGCATTATCTTATTCCCTGTCTTCAGTCTTCAGTAGTGGAATCTTGCTCGATCTGCTTTATTGTTATTAGTTATATTTTTCACGTAACCTAGCGTATGCTTAGGGAATAATTTGACATATAGGTTCAGTTTTATAATCAGGTTGATCTTCACTATTTAAGAAACTTCTTCATTATTTAAGAAATCTTGATGGTTTTGCTGCTATCTGTGATTAGCAGCCCTGTGTATAATGTCTCTGAATTTTGCCTCTTAGGCGTTGGAATAATACCCTGAACCCCCACCCTAACCACCCTTCTGAGCCCCTGCATATATGAGGTTGCAATTTTTTTTCTATTTTTTAAGTTTTTTAAAATTTTTAAAATTTTTTATTTTTTTGCTTTCCCACATGAAGGGCAGCTTGTCTAGGTATAAAATTCTTTGGGATAACCTTTTCTTCAGTTCTCTGTCTTCATTTTCTATAGACTTCTGGCATTTTCATGCTGCCTTGGAAAATCCTGGGGTTCATCTTAATTATTGCTATTAAGTGACCCTAACACGTTCTCCTTCTCCCTCAATGTTTCTACAAGTTTTTCTTCCTGTAGTTAAATTATTTTGCCAGAATGTGTCCAAGAACAGGTTTCTTCTCCCTGATTTGTGCATGAATCTGGCATGCCTTTGTAATTTGTTTAGTCAGATTTTAATCTTAGAGTAGTTGGTTTCTAGTCTGTATCTTTCTTGAATCTTTAAGCCTGTTCTGTTGGTTGTTTATACAACAGTTCTGTGGAGCTAGAATTCACCACCACAGAGTTCTGCTGGTGAACCTGTGCAGTGCAGCAGCTCCCAGGGAATCAGACTTGTATAACCATCACTGTCAAGCTTGGCACATTTTCTTCATCCCATAAAGAAATCCCAATCTCATTAATAGTCCCTCCCCCTTCCTCTCCCCCATCTCCACCCCAGCCCCAGGCAACCACTGATCTACTTTCTGTCTCACAGTGAATTTGCCCAATCTGGACATTTCATGTAAATGGAGTCCTATATGCCTGGCTTCTTTGTTCTTTTTCAGTCTAGTCAAGGGGCACTGGTTATTCATATCCTGGGTTTGCTCTTTGCTTTTGTCTCTCCACGGTTCTCCTCTGTGAACTGTTACTTCCTTTCTGGACTTTTCCTTGTCTCTGTGTTTTTCAAACCTGTCCTCCACTCTTTAGTTTTCTGCTGTTTCCTTGGGTTTTCACTTCTCTCTTTTGCTTCTTCACCACCCACAGCTGTCCTTCTTGGTGTCTGTCCATTTTCTTCATGTAATTGTGTGATCCTGTTTCCCTTTTTTAAAAAATAGCAACTGTTTTGTTTTTTAATTCTGTTCCAAATTGAAATTTTTCTTTGGTTCCTAGAGTTAAACCTTTTTGAGGCTAGAGTCTTCACAGAACAGCTTGAGGATTGATCTTGTGTTCACGATACAGAGACTGAACTCTTTTTCCCGTAGGCCAAATTCTAGCTTTTTCCTCTCAGCTCACTTTGGAGTGGAGGGGCCTTCTGGTCTACCTGGGCATGTTGCCGCAAGGCGTTGGGTATGTCCTTGTGACCTCTGCTCCTGCTCCTGAACAGTTAAAGCTCTTGGCTCTCAGCCTTCTCCCCACTTCCACTGCAGCTTCTACTGCAGTCAGGTGGCATCTTTCTCCTGTGCCCAGCACTGACTTCCCAAAGATGATTCATGAAATGAGTGTCTGTCAGAGCTGCAGTTCTCCAGGCTGTCCTGTCTCTTCCTCTGCCTTTATCACATCTTCAGGATGCCCTCTGCTGCTGGGAGATGCCCCTTCTGCCTGCCTGTTTCCCACCAGAGCCATGTGGTCCCTGCGTGGTGTTGGGGAGATGGAGGCAGGTTCTAGCCCTCTAAAAGCACCACCCAGGGGAGCAGGTGCCCGCTGCTCGGCTTCCTGGCAGGCCCTGGCCTGGAGACAGGACTACAGAGGACAGAGTCTGACCACAGGTGTGGCTTCTTCACTCCTCCTGGCATTAGGTTGTCAGCATGGGTTTGCCTTTCTGAGTGTTTGTGTGGGCACTTCCACTCTTCCATATGGCCTCTGTGGCTGGGACCTGCGTGCCAGAGGCCACACACTGCCAGGCTCTGGCAGCTGGCTCTCAGTAGTGCAGTTTCTTGTTGCTTTTCCCGACATTTCAATGAAGAGATCATGCTTTGAGGTGTATTCTTAATCTTTGAAAGTCCTTGGGCTTTGAAAACAATTGTTTTGGGAGCCCCCAATCAGGGAAATGTTTCTGGGCCCCCAGTTGGGGAAATGAAACATTACCAGGAAGCAACTGACTCTCCCCCCCGCCCCCCAACTCCTTCACTGAGCTTGAAAGCAGTGCAGGTGGACTCCTTCCTCTGGACAGGAGTGTTCAGAAAGATAGGTTTTAATTTCCCTTGCTTGTGTGGGTTTGAGAAATGTAATCCCAGCAACTGCCTGGTTTCCACAATAGACAAGCCACCCTGCCCCATGAAACCTGGGCCACACTGATGGTGAGCAGGCCCTACCAGGAGCCTGTAGTAACCATCTGTAACCAGGCGGTGGCTGTTGTGTAACTTCTGACTAGGTGGTGTGATTATACAATTTTGGCAAGCCTGTGTGGATTATAAAAGTCGAAATTCCTTCGGCTCCTAACACGGCCACTACTGAGCATCAGGGTGATCCCGGCCCCGTACAGATGCCCCTGTGGAGCTGGTGGGTCAGACACTGACGAACAAGTGTTTCTGTGGATAGGGTAAGATTTCTCTCTCCAGTTCGTACCATTTCTTGGTACATTAGCTCTGCTTTGGGGAATTAATGTCTCTGTGTCTGTGTGTCTGTGCATCTGGAGCTACGGGGGTCTGTTTCCATTCTTGTCTGGGACTGTGTGCACTCCGGGCTGTGGCCGTGGCTGGTTTTCTGCAAGTACATAGCTATGCCTGCCTGTGTCTCTGTAGGGGGGTGAGGAGCCTGGGGCTCAAGTTTGCCCAGCTGCTTACCAGAAAGTATCCGAAGTCTGAGTTTCTCACTGTTGCTGTCAATATTTAAATAACCTAATGTTATCATTTATGCGACTCATAGAATTAGAGGGGAGTGCCCCTCATTAAATGTGTGAGAAAGAGTGACCTTAGAACCCGATCTGCAACAATTGAAATGTCAGATGTGGTGTTTTTCAGGTGCTCTTTTACCTTATTTTCTGAGTGAGGTCCATTGCTGGGTCACCCACGACTTTGTGTGCTCTCTTGTGCTTTCTTTTCTGCAGAATTTTAGAGCCTCAAAGAAAAGTAAGAAACACAGATTAAACTTCATGGAAAGTTGGAGTCTTTTATAGCTCAATATATCAATTTTTTGATCCTGTAAGGTTTGGGGATTATGAAAATGTTAGATTCATCTTGTCCGTGGCACAGGATTCTAAGCGATTGTAGTCTCTGTACTGAATGTATTTTTTTTTTTTTAAGTTTTATTTATTTAAGTACTCCCTATACCCAACTCGGGGCTCAAACTCACAACCTGGAGATCAAGAATTACTCACTCTTCACTTGAGCCAGCAAGGTGCTGCTGAATGGCTGTTGTTTTATGAATTAGGAAGAACATGTTCCTTTGCAGGACAAAAAAGCCCCCCAGCCCAACTATATAACTAACCTACTCCCAGGCATGAGATGTTTATTGACTGTCAGGGAACAGGCTCCCATTTATTGAAGGTCAGGGAGAGCCTTATTATTTGGATCACCGTGTACTTGGGGTTAACTTTGAGAAGAATTACAGTGTCCCAGCCCCAGGTAATTGCAGTTTAGGCAGACCCACTGTTCAGTCATCACGTAATCCACCAGAGTAGGTGAAATTTCAGAGTGCCCTTTTCTTTATCTTGGGAAAGGGTGTGAGGAGGGGAACTTGTGGTAAAGTGGGGGTTGGGTGAGGAGAGAAAAGATACTGCAGAAGAGATTTGCAAATGGAACAGGTGGTAGGAAGGAAGCAGCAGGTGGCGGAGAGAGCTAAGGGTGTGTGTTGAAGTCCAGCAAAGCCCGGCAGGTGTAGTCGGCAGACAGGAAACAAGGGAATGAGGGAGCTTGGCCTCTGTCGGCAGGTGAGAGGAGGACCTTTAGCTTTGACGCTGAGGGCAGGAAGAGCTGATAAGAACATTCCAGAGAGGAAGGGAATGGTCTGAGTAGTTCAGAGCGAGGGCTGATAATAACGTGGGGCTTGAGGCGATAGAGTGATAAAACGCTCCTGTGGGCACCTGTGCTTTTCCATTGGCGGCAGCCGGACAGAGTAGCTGGAGGGGACCCAGTGCCCTCCTGAGGAGGCGTGAGTCCTCATTGTGCTGGAAACGGAGTCTGGAGCAGTACCGAGAGGGGGGCACAGGGTTAGCAGGGCTCAGCCAGCCCTGGAAGTTACCTGAACACCCAGGTTTGTCTGTGTACTGGGAACTGGGAAAGGGGTGGGGGAGAGAGCAGATGACAAAGGTCATTTGGAGGTGTGCAAGAGGAGGAAGCTTTCTTTCCATTCCTAGATAGTAACTGGGGTACTTTTTCCAGCTGCGTCGGAAATGACTTTTGGAGATAACCCTCCAGGCCTCTTCTGGCCGCTCATCTTTTGGAGCTTGTTCTCCTAGTCTCTAAGGGAACTGAGAGCAGCTTTTATGCTCTCAGAATGATTGTTGTGCCTTCCACTTGCCCTTGGCTGTTGTCTAAGTGAAAATCAACTTCTCTGCCTCAGTTTTTGAAGCTGTGACAGGATGATGGGAACAGCCCTTCCCAGCACTGTTGTAAGGGTTAAGTGAAGTCCTGTTTGTGTCATATGATAGGCAGTCAATTCTGAACATGTTTTTATCTTGTCATTAAAATTGCATACAAAATTTCTTTCTAGTTGCCCCTAAAATGACTCACTAATATATTTAAAATAGCCTTTTTTTTCTTTTTATTTATTTATTTTTTTAATTTGACAGACAGAGATCACAAGCAGGCAGAGAGGCAGGCAGGGAGAGACGAAGGGAAGCAGGCTCCCTGCTGAGCAGAGAGCCTGATGTGGGGCTTGATCCCAGGACCCTGGGAACATGACCTGAGCCGAAGGCAGAGGCTTTAACCCACTGAGCCCCCCAGGCGCCCCCATTTAAAATAGTCTTTAATTAAAAACACTATTGGTACAAAAAATGAGATGTTAAATCATATAGCAGGAATAAATGCAATCAAATCAATCTTGTTTCTGCTTGAGTTTTCTCAGATATACCTCTGTATTTTGATTCTGGCCTATAAGCTCTATCTTTTGCTCCATTATTTCTTCTTCTGCCCTCACTTGTCCAGGGCACATGCTTTCCCTGAATGAATAGGGAGGTTTGGGATTAGGTTTTGTTTCAGGTGTATCACTTACCTCCGGAAAAATGGTCAAATTTTCTTTAGACATTTTGAGTGTCTTTTATGTGGTGGACACTGTGTCCCTGTCCCTATCCCTGCCTGGTGGGGGGAGTTGGACCACGAAGCCATGTGCTAACATGGGACAGCTAACCCAGGAATGCTTCTTGGAGGAGGCTGCTTCCTGAGCTCTGACATGGAAACTGCAGGTCACTGTGGTCCAGGTGGATGCTACCTGGGGCAGGAGAGTCATGGTTAGGATAGTCAAGTCTTAAGGCCTTATCATAATTTTATTTAAATAAAGTTTGGACAACACATTTCTGCTGGATGAGACCAGGCCCAGAAGCTGCTGTAGCATCTGATACCTACAGCATTAGGTCAGAAACATGAAGATCACTGATGGGTATCGATCTTAAAGCCTCCAAACCAGCAGAACGTCAGCTGCTTTGACCTTTTACTGTATGCTCACCTCCCATCTTCCCCTGACCAAGACGTCAGTGAGTCAGCGTCTTCCCCTCTAAGTCCCCTCATGGCTCAGCCTGTGTGGAAACGGACATCAGCAGGACAGCCCCTCTCAGGCTGGATTCAAGAGGTCTCCCAGGATTTAGAGTTTTGTTTGGGTTTAGAGCATACTCTGTCCCAGGGCTTCTTGGGCTCAATCTCCAGAAGAGATGGAAGGGGTCTCCCGCAGGCAGGGAGTTGTCTTTAACATCTTCTGTTTCATTTTTCTGCTCCGTAAAGCACTTGCTTTCAGTCAGGAGTGACCCTCCCTTACCCCTAGTGCCGGGAGGGTTTGCGGTGTCTGTCCCGTGGCCCCACAACCCTGGGGCCCACAGTTGCGGCACCTGGCTCCACTTCTACGGGATACCCGAGTAGTCCAGCACTGTTTTCCCAGAGGCCTTTCCTTCCCGCTTCAGAGTGGGGTTGTTGATGTGGGGCACCTCACAGGCCCTGAGGCGGGTGTGACCGCTATGGCACTACTCCTCCTGAGTTCTCAGAAGCTGTGTTTCTGATGGGGAGCCTGGCAGTGGACTCTGGGCTCCCCTTCAGAAATCCAGGTTTTATCTGCCGCCTTTTAAACTTTTCTTTCTATTGAGGGGACAAGTTGACAGATCAGGATAGTGACAAAAGACTGACCCAGCTCGTTGGGGGGTCGTGGAGATTTTCCTGACTCCGGTCAGTGAGGTCATTTGGTGTCAGGCTCTGACAGGTGTTAGAGAGAGGCCACTTGGAGGCTGGGATCTGGGGTACTCTATACGCTTACAGCAAAGACGTTTTAGGATATTTTGTTATCTGTGTCCTTATCTTATACTACGTGAACAAACATTTTCTATGGGTGTGCTCCTTGAAGCCCAGCAAATAACCTGATGTAACTTGGGGTATCCAGACTATGCCCTTTATGGCACTTGCTGGGGCTTCAGTTACATCAGTGACTTTCAGGCTCGTATTTGTTGTTGTTGTTTGACCCAAGCCACGGTGAAGTATTTTATCTTGAAACTAGAATCCCTTATCTTACGAGGTGTACTCTGAAGTTTTTTGTTCTGTTGAGATCCACTGAGTTGATATCCTAGCCCACTACTAGTGGGTAGTGACTTGCAGTTTGAAAAAAAAAAATAAGAGCAAAAGTTCTTGGAGTGTTTTGGAAAAGGCTTTAGGAGGATTTTTCCCCCTTCCCAGTTATACCCCATGACACCGTTCGTAACTGTTATCACAAGATCAAGTAATAACCACCACTTACAGGTTCATTCGTTGCTGCCTAAAGGGAATAGTAATAGCTAGGATAAATGTCAGGATTTTAAACTTTCTAAAGCAGGACCCTGTGTATTGGGCAACTATTCAAGTCCTTTCATTTAAAGGGAGTTGAGCACATATAAATTGAGGTTGTGTGTTCCAATAATCTTTTTTGGTCTTGGATTAAAAGCATTTAGGTCAAATGTTAGCATTTAACAGAATTTAATGGAGCAGCCACAGTTGAGCTATAATCCTCTAATGATGGGATTTAAGCAGAGAGGGAGCCACGGATTGGCTTTCGAAATGTGCTTTATCATTGAACCTGGCCAGCTCTGAAAGGTCTTGTTTGTACCTTGGTAAGAACCAAACTACAGCTTGGCAAGTGGAGGTTTAGAGTTTCCTTATCCCAAAGTTTTTCTTGTTAGTCACACTCAGTTGTCTGGATAGGTTTCTGCAGGCAGAGAAACTATCCCACCCATGGTTGCCCGTGCAAAGGTGGGGGCGGTCTGAGGTCCTCTAGCATCAGAACGTTTGTGCGTTTGTTAAAAATATTCCCAAGTCCCAGTGTAGGTATATGGAATCAGAATCTGGAGGAGGGGACATTTTTTAAGTTGATGGGATTGTGGAAATTTTTAAATTCTTTTTTTTCTTTGAAAATTGACTTTTATTGAAGTATAGTTTACATACTGTAAACAGATACACACAGATGGAACCATGTCGACAGTGTAGACGATTTCTCTGTTTCTTTCCTCTGCCTTTGGAGTCGCTCTGTCCACTCCCGTGCTAGGTCGCTACTACCTGCTTCCTGTCGCTGGAGGTCAGGGAATCCGGCAGCGTATCTTGTGTCCAGCTTCTTTCTCTTTGTGTGGTATCTGTGCACTTTCTCCCTGTTCTGGACATTAGCAGTTGCTTTTCTTTCTGTTGCTGAGTACTTTTTTTTTTTTGTTTTTAATTTTTTTTAAGATTATTTATTTATTTATTTGACAGAGAGAGATCACAAGTAGACAGAGAGAGAGGGAAGCAGGCTCCCTGCTGAGCAGAGAGCCTGATGCGGGACTCGATCCCAGGACCCCGAGATCATGACCTGAGCCGAAGGCAGCGGCTTAGAGTACTTTTTGTAGGGACCCTCTGGGACTTGTTTATCCATTCACTTGTTGATGGACCTTTTGATGTCTTGAGTTCTGGGTCTGTTATAATGAAAACAGCTTTGAGAACTTGTCTGCAAGTATTTGTGTAGAAGAAGCCTGCATTTTGGAGAATCTTTGCAAGTGAGTCTTAGGCATGTGACCTATTGACTCTTTCTTATACTTCATGTATCATTTTGGAGACTGTAGATTTTTGTGTCAAGGTGGATTTGCCCTGCATGTATGTTTTTGTTGTAGTATTGCCATCAATGTGGGATAAATGTATATTTCATTAATACTTATTGAGTATTCTGTGCTAAGAGCTGGGAATATAAAGATGAATTGTACACACGAGGGAGTCTGCCCTTTGGGAGGATTCTTAGTGGTTACTTCATCTGTTGAGTGCTTGGGACTAGGAGCTGCCAGATGCTGATGGAAAGACACATTTTTTTAGGGTTCGGTTTTGCTTCCAAGAAACACGAAAAGGCTTGGTTGGTAGCAAACTCCAGGAGCAGCTCAGCCTTTAAATTCTCTGTTTGGGTAGTACTGTCCTACTTCCAAGTCAGGTGGCCGTGGTAAGCCACAGCAGGAAGTTGACCCATTCCTGGACAGCAGAGAAATGGTCAGATTAAAAAAAAAAATTAAGTGCAAAAGAAATGATCACTGGCTGAAAAGCTGATCAAAGAAGTGCTAATTCAAAGCTGTTATTCTGTATTTGTTCATGATTATTGGTGGCTGGAGAGCTGGTTCAATCCCTGGGGTATTGGAAGTTTGTTAAACTTCTAATTAAAGTTTAAATATTTTACTTCCCTGTTGGCTCATAGCAGCATTTGCCAAATTACTGTTTTTCTGCTCTGGCAGGCTTAGATTTATTTTGAGGTTGAAAAAGAAATATTTTTTAATGAGACTGTATTATTTTCCTGCTTGCTTTAAGGTGGTGATTTTTAACCATGGCCGTAGGAAAGTTTTGTAAACTAGATGCTCAGGCTCCGTAGACCTACTTGGTCAGGTTCTGTGGGCAGGGGACCCAATAGTAGTATATTTAAAATTCTTAGGTAGTTTCAACATGAAATCAAAGTTGAGGACCATTTCTTTGGGGGCACCTCTTTAATTGCCTGTTCCCCCCCTTTCCCAGCTGAGCATAATTTACAAAACCTTTGCTTTTCTCCATTTCTCTTCTGACAATAGAAGTTATTTTACAACTCGAAACCCAAGAACTTTGTTCCATGTGTCTTGTCACTCCAAGGCTGTGTCCTGACCACTCAATGGAAGGGACCAGACTTCTTTGTGTGACCTTGTTGAGGGGAACTGACCATGTCTCTCAATTTGATTCTCAGCAGAGGGGTGGAACCAAGTGCTGCTGTGGACATCATCAGGCTCTTCAGGGAGAAGGGGGCACACCTTTCACTGTCCAGTAAATAGCTTTAGAAAATACGGAGACTTAAGCCCTTTGCTGTCCATTAATCAGCATTTTGGTTAACACTTTGGTGTGTGCGTGTATGTGTGCACACTTAATATCACACAGTGGATAGGTTAGTTCTTTATCTGTTTTTATCCCTGTATGAATTACCTTTAGTTCTTTTTATTTATTACCTGATTTTTAAAAAATTCGTACCTTCTTTTATTATTGTTGTGTTTCATTATTTATTGTCGCGTATCAGAAAATGCGTAAGAACTTTCAGCCTAAGATCTATCCTCTTAACAAACCTTTAAATGTCTTGTTAACTGTGCAGTGTTCTACAGCAGATCCCTAGAACTTACCTTGCATAATAAACTTTACACATGTTGAGTGGCACCCCCCAAGTCCCTGGCAACCTCGATTGTATTCTCTGCCTCTGTGAGTTTGACTATTTTAGATACCTCCTATAAATGCAATCGTGCCGTATTTGTTCTTCCATGACTGGCTTATTTCACTTAGCGTAGTGTTGTACATACTGTTTTTTTTTTCCTTACATAACATAGGGTGAACATCTTCCCATGTCAGTAGATATTTCTATGTCATCTTTTTAATGTCTACATGGTATTTCTTTGCAGGAACATACCATAATTTTGTCATTCAATTCCCTAGTGTTGGATATTAGATTTTTCCTGATATTTGGATTTATTTTGTTTTGTTTTTATTTATTTGACACAGAGAGAGAGATTACAAGTAGGCAGAAAGGCAGGCAGAGGGAGAGGGGGAAGCAGGCTCCCTGCCCAACAGAGAGCCCGATGTGGGTCTTGATCCCAGGACCCTGAGACCATGACCCGAGCCAAAGGCAGAGGCTTAATCTACTGAGCCGCCCAGGTGCCCCGATTTTTGTTTTTTTTTTTTTTTTTTAAAGATTTTATTTATTTATTTGAGAGAGACAGAGAGAGAGAGCATGAGCGAGGAGAAGGTCAGAGAGCGAAGCAGACTCCCCATAGAGCTGGGAGCCTGATGTGGGACTCGATCCCGGGACTCCAGGATCACGCCCTGAGCCGAAGGCAGTCGTCCAACCAACTGCGCCACCCAGGCGTCCCCCGATTTTTGGTTTTATTAATATTGCTAACATGCATGATTTTGGAGCTAAATCTTTGTGTCCTAATTAACAAATATTAGAAGTAAACATGAGTATACTTCTTCAGATACATGTAGCCCAACTGTTTACTCATTAGCAAATTTATTTTTCATTAGGAGTGTGAGTTTGTGTATTTGTTCACTACCTTACCAATAAGGGCATTAAAAATAACCCACATAGGTTAATAAAAAGGTACCTTATTTCAGTATACTTTGATTTGATTTTTAAACAAGGGTGGAACATTTATTTTGCTGCTTTCATTTGAGGGGGATTGAAGATAAGAAGCTCATATTTTGTCCATTTTTAAAAAAGATTTTTTATTTGCCAGAGAAAGAGAGAGAAGGAAGCAGTAGGGGGAGGAGCAGCAGGAGAGGGAGAGGCAGGCTTCCCACTGAACAGGGAGCCTGATGGGGGACTCCAATCTAAGGACCCTGGTATCACGACCTGAGCCGAGGGCAGATGTTTACCTGACTGAACCACCCAGGTGCCCCTGTTCTGTCCATTTTTATATTAAGGACTTTTATTTCCTGTGTATTTATAAGAGCTCTTCAAATAGTAAAGATATGATCACATGATCTTATGTAGATCATATTTTGCTTTTTAGCTTTGTGATTTTTTTTTTTCTCCATACAGAAACCTAAAAAAATCTCATATTGCCTAATCACGACATGGTATGCTAAGAAAGGAGTCCTCTGCCATAATGTTATGTAACCATTAGTGGTCCTTCCTCCCTCCGGCCCTCCCTCTTTTACACTAACCTTAGGACTTAAACTTTTTCTGGATTTTATTACCTAGTATTGCCCTGGTTGTTTTGGCATGTTGTATTGAAAAATCCATACTTTGCCTTATGATTTAAAGTGCTTCCATATTCTATATTTCTCAGTTTTGGGGGTTCCTCTTGTCTATTTTTCTGCCTTTGTGAACTCTGTTTATTACAACTTTATATTAGGGTTCCTATCTGATAGAACACATTCTTACTCTTTTTTCAGATATTTGTGGCTATTTTTGCTTATCCTTCCACAAGAATTTTAGCAAGCCCCCTTTCTCTCCTTTTGGGATATTAATTGATTTTTATAAAATTTATATGCATTATGAATATCAGAAAATGTACATACTTATAGAAGCATTCTTACTCTGGGATCTGGTCTATTTTTCTGGTTATTTAAATCTGTTTTGTAGCCCTGTTTTATTCATAAAGGTCATACCCATGATGAAAGTAAGTAAGATACATCCTCTTATCTTCACGGGTGGGTAAACTTTTCTGTAGGTGTCTCAGGTTTTGTGGCCCAGATAATCCTGTCACATGTTCTTCCTTGCTGCTGTTTACCACCCTGAAAAAATGTGAAAACCGCTCTCAGCTGGGGACCCTGCACAACCAGGCAAGGCAGAACACAACCAGATGCTTGCTGCTGGCGTTAGGGGAATGCTTTAGGTTCACTAGCTAAGTAGGAAACTACCTTAGTAGCAAACCTAAAAGAGCCTTGGGTCCTTTTTTTTTTTTTTTTTTTTTTTTAAGGTTATGTGGGCTATTTTGAATGCCCTTGTTTGTAAGGTAGTAAACAAATACACTCCTAATCAACCGGCAGGTTCTCTCAGATTTTCTCATCTCTTGGTTGTGGTTCTCATTTGGTCTTTTCCTTTCAAATACTTCCCTCCTCTTCCTCTGTCAGCCAAGCAACACCGCGGTGGTGTCGACACCTTGGCTTATCCCGGACATCAGCGGCATCTGGTATGTCACAGATGGGCTTGATGTTGGCTCTTGATTTCCTTACCCAATTTAGGAAAAGTATTAAGCAAGAATGAATGTTACATTGTATCAGGTAGCTTTATTATTATTTTTTAAACCATTTATTTATCCCACAAAGGCTGGGGAGCCTTCAGTACAGCTGCCAAGTCTGGCCCCGGGAGCTGGGGGTCAGGCGATGGCTGTTGCCCCTCGTCCTGACCACCCTGGTGGTCCAGCTGGGCAGAGCTGGACTCGTGGCTCCTGTGTGCCACAGTGATGTGGCGGCCAGAGGAGGCATGGATGGGAAGCACCCCTATGGAAGGGGATGAGGGAGAGGGAGTTTCTTTTGGAGGTGGGCCTCATGCAGGAGTCCGAGAAGCTGGTGGAGGACCCAGCACCTGAGGACTCGAGAGATGGAGATGACAGCACAGCAGGGCCAGGCTTCCCAGTACGTGCCACGGTGACCCCGCAGCCTTGCTGTCATTCTGAGGTGACAGACGAACTGGGGGCATGCAGACCTTCCCCAGTGTAAGATTCCCTGGGAGATTTTGCCTTTTCTTTTAACAAATACTAAACCAGACCCTAAATTCCACCCACACCTTTTTTCTCTGTCTGGGCCTTGGCATTTCCCCACTCAAGTTGAGCCTGTGTGGACAAAGCACTCTGATCTCAGGTTGGTGTGTGGGTTCTGGCCTTGAGGCTGTCTTTCTAAGGCTCCAGGACTTGGCTGTGGAATGCTGTCACGTGGGGACTTCCGAGGATACATTTCTGTGCTCAGTGTTCCCTGTCTCCTCCCCTTCTTTCCCCGTCTGTGTCTTAACCCAGTAAAGCATATCCCCTCCTTCCAAGTCTTGGCACCCTCTGCCCCGAAGCCTCTGTCAGAGAGAGCATCACTGCCTTGCGCTTTGCTTGGACACATCCCCTCTTGTACGCACTTGGCCCCCTGTCTTCAGGGTGTGCCAAAGTGTTCTGCCCTGTAAGAGACTGCAAAGGCAGGGGCTAGGTCCCAGTAGAGCTCATGAGGGCCAGTTAAACACTCAGTGGAGAAACACAGTGCTTGGGGCGCCAGGGCAACTCAGTTGGTTACACGACTGCCTTCTGCTCGGGTCATGATCCTGGGATTGAGTCACACATCTGGCTCCCCCTGCTCTGTGGGGAGCCTGCTTCTCCCTCTCTTTCTCCCTCTCCCTCTGTCTGCTACTCCCCCTGCTTCTTGTGCGCTCAGCGCTCACTCATGCTCTCTCTCTCTGTGTCAAATAAATAATAAAATCTTAAAAAAACAAAAAACAAGAAATACAGACTGCTTGATGGAAAGTGGTCTTGCCACAGTGGAATTGTCCCCTTTTGTTCCTGGTCATGGGGGCAGTGGGGAAGGTTGGCTGCTGCAGGGATGATCAGGTCGGAAATGAGCATGAAGATGCAATTCCCCAGGAGAGTAAATACATTCTACATTAAAAAGCCCTATCCTGGAACGCCTGGTTGGCTCAGTCATTAAGCGTCTGCCTTCAGCTCAGGTCATGATCCTGGGATTCTGGGATCGAGTCCTGCAAGGGGCCTGCTTCTCCTCCTTCCTCTGCCTGCTGCTCTCCCTGCTTGTGCTCTTTTTCATTCTCTCTCTCAAATAAATAAATAAATAAATAAATAAATAAAATCTTAAAAGACTATCCTTTTCCCTAAGGTTAACATGGGTTTGAGAGCTCCGCTTGGTCTGCTGGTGCCCTGATGGCCATGGCTGCATGTGGAGCCAAGGGTTCATGTGATGCTTCTTATAACTATAGCATGTAGTCTTGTAAAAAAAACCTTTCAGTGGTTCACTGTCCTCTTTGCTTGTCCCATCTTCAGGGAAACCTAAGCTGCTTCTGGCAGTTACAGTACAGGTCTGTCTGGGCGACTTCGGGTATGTTCAGAGTCCTGCTGTAGGTGTTGTTTTTGCTGTTGTTTTAGCTCATGGGAAGCTGATGGGTGGAAGTAGTGAAGTCATGATGTATAGAAGATGGATGGATTCGATTATAAACATAAGAATAATTCTAGAAGATCATCCACGAAATTCATGAACACACAAAAAGCTGGGTTAAGATATTTAGAATCAATAGAACAGAATTAAAGGATTAATAGCCTTACAAAAATAAAAACTTGTGAACACTAGAGGCAGAGGGCAGGAGATAAACCACAAGAGTCTCTGTACTTGCTAGAAAACATGAAAAACTCATGAGTCAGCACCTCCCAAAAATCTGAAAAATTCTCCACTGATACAGCTTTGTAATAGCATTCCCGAACGTGGGTGAGATGGACCGATTTGTTGCTGGTGGCATTGCCAAGGATGAGAATTTTATGTCTCAAGAGCCTCTTCTATGTCCTTAGTCCTCTTCGGGAGCTCTGTTCCAGGGGATTGGGGTTTGCCAAGGTTTTGTTACCCATTCCATCATTTTCCTGCCTCTCTGCAAACTTTGCCTTTGCTAGGAGTTCTTTGTGTTGTGTTGTTTTTGAATTGTCATAAAACACTTAAAGTGAGAACACAAGAAAAGGTTAATTCGGAGTGAAATCTCTGTTAGGGCTGCAGGTAGAGCCTTTAGGGTTTTCTAGGCAGTGGGCTTAACTTCCCCTCTGAGGACAGAAAATCCACACTTTTATGTATTATGTATTTACTACATAGTAAAATGGGTCCCCATATTCCCTATGAGCAGCAGAAAACAGAAATGTCCCACTCATCCCCATTATTGTAAAGGGAAAGCTATTTTTATTTATTTATTTATTTTTAAAAGATTCTTATTTATTTATTTGACAGAGATCACAAGTAGGCAGAGAGGCAGGCAGAGAGAGAGGAGGAAGCAGGCTCCCTGTTGAGCAGAGAGCCCGATGTGGGGCTCGATCCCAGGACCCTGGGATCATGACCTGAGCCGAAGGCAGAGGCTTTAACCCACTGAGCCACCCAGGCGCCCCGGGAAAGCTATTTCAAAAAAGTCACAGAATTGCAGTAAGTCACTCAGACTTACTCTTTTAGGGAATTTTCTCTATCTGGTGACATCCATGTCCCTGCTTCGTTCTGTGCTTAGGATTCAGATGGCACACTGGGGTGTCATTTTGGGGAGGAGGGAGATGTATTTAAACCAGGGTTTCTCAGCCTTGGTACTATTCACATTTGGGGCCAGGTAGTTCTTTATTATGGAATCTGCTCCAAGCATTGTAGGATGTTTCACAGCACTCCTGGCCTCTTCCTGTTAGATTCTAGTAGCTTTCCCCTGGTCTGATGACCGGGAGGGTCTCCAGACATTGCCAGACGTCCCCTGGAGGGAGCACCACTCCTGGTTGAGAGCTCCTGCGTTCAACAGACATGGATACAATAAGGCGATGTGTGTGCAAACATTTAATCAGAAGAGCCCCTCTAACCAGTTTGATGTGTGTGCTTGATTCTCTTCTACTTGAGGCAACATGATGTTCTGGCAACTGTTTCTTTTATTTTTTCTTTTTGTGTTCTTCCCATTGAACTCCCAAATTTTTGTATAATTCCTTCTCTTTTCTTTTTTGTCTGTATTTCAGTTTCTCCCGTAGCTCATCCAGTCATTGTTGAATGGAAGAGTCTCTAACAGAGTTCCTCAAACAGATTTCCTCCTTGTTTTTCTAAACTTGGCGTTGGTGTGTCTTCAGAGTTGCCGGACAGCTTGGCTGGGTTATTCACCCTCAGTGGCACATTCACTGGCGTGGAGTCTGACATCATTTTAATGACTGCTCTGTCCCCTCTCACCCCTACCTGCTCGTGTATGTGTGTTTTTTTAAATAAAACTTGGGGCATACTTAGGCATGTTTTATTGACCATGTGCCAACCCTTGTCGGGATCCTTTGTGTCCTCTCATTTTTTGAAGCTGAAATTCCCCAAATGCTTGTTAATTTTTGGGTGGATCTCTTTTATTGTCCAAGTCATTCTTTTGTTTGAAATTGAGTTTTTAATTTTTTTCTACCCTGAAACTTGGCTGCATAGAATTGTTTCAGTAATTTCTTACACTTGACTTTTGCCGAGATTTTTCTCTTAGCCCAGAGCATTGCACTTTTCCCCATCCACCCACGTTTCTCTGAGCATTCCGAATCCATCTTGCTCTCCTTCCCCTTCCTTCCTTATCTCTTGCCATTTTACCTTCCTTCCTTTTTATTTTGTTTTTCTTGATTTCTTCCTTAGGTTTATGCTGTTTATTTGATTGATAGGAATGTGTGGACTTGGTGTTTTGTATGGCATTCTTCTAGCCCATTTAAAGGTCATCTTGAGGCTTTCCTAGAACGTTGTGCGGTCATTTAATCCTAGATTGGTTTCATCTCCTTTTTTTTTTTTTTTTTTTTAATTTAAATGCTTATGAGTGTTTCCCCCTGCCTTTAGTTAGGCACCTATAGGGGAATTCAGAACTTGGATATCCATGCAGTCATACTGGATTAGCTATAACTGCACTCACTGTCTAGTATGGTCAACCCTAGTCACATATGACTATTTAAATTCAAATTGATTAAAATTAGATACAAGTAAAAATTGAGTTTCTTAGGGTGCCTGGGTGGCTCAGTGGGTTAAAGTCTCTGCCTTTAGCTTGGGTCATGATTCCAGGGTCCTGGGATTGAACTCCACATCGGGCTCTCTGCTCGCGGGGAGCCTGCTTCCCCCCTTCTCTCTGTCTACCTCTCTGCCTGCTTGTTATCTCTGTTGAATGAATAAATAAAATCTTTTAAAAAAGGGGGGGGAGTATTTTGTTTTTGTTTTTGTTTTGTTTTGTTTTTAGTTTCTCTAACAGCCCTGTGGGTAGAGACCATTGGGTTGGACAGGGCATTTTCATCCCTGCAGTGGTTTCTGCTGGAGAGTGCTGGGCTGTGAGAGCTGTACCATCATGTGTGTCAGAGAGATCCCCGTGTAGCCTTCTCACCCTTGGACTTGGGTATTGCTGGCCCAGTTCAATGGTCCTCCTCTCAAGGGGCTGGTTCAGAATCTGCAGGGCTCCCTGAAGATGGTGGGGACTTGAAAAGTGTGATTAAGTGATGTGCTTTTTTTCCTGTTTGGATGTAACATACACTATATTTCTCTCTAGGACACGCAGCGAATGTGTGTCCTGTGCCCTTGACGCGCCTGTGGTGATTTGGCTGCTTCCTCTCTCTCTCTCTAGGTGCTGAGAGATGGCGGCGCTTGTGGAGCTCCTCTCTGCCTGAGCATCGGGCCCTCCAGGCACCGGAAGAGCCAGCTCAGACCCTGGGCACCTTGCCTGCACAAGCCTTCTCTTCCAGCCCCTGCAGTCCAGAGGCTGAACTGCTCATTTTTTCTTGATGATGGGTATCGGTAAGAACACTACGTCCAAATCCATGGAGGCTGGAAGTTCAACTGAAGGCAAATATGAAGATGAAGCGAAGCATCCTGCTTTCTTCACTCTTCCGGTAACTCTTCCCTTCTCTCTCTCCCCTTGACTCACTCTCCAGTTGTTTCCATATTGAATCAACATAGGATTAGCTGTAATACTCCCGTTTTCAGTGGAGGTTAAGGCGTTCAAAAACTGAAGGCTTTGCACGTGAGACGGTCTTTGGGAACCCTCTTGGCTGACTGTGGCTTTGGCCGTGCTATGTGTTGGAGTCACCTGATTGGATTAACTCTGGGAAGGAAGCATGTGTGGCTGTGAACGTCATAAAACCACCCCGCCCAGTGCTTACTGTGTGCTGGAGGGTGCTGAAAGCTGCATTCTGGCTCCCAAAATGTGTTCCAATGAAATAACCTAAGACCCAGCTTCACACTCACATTTGCAGGGTAGAGAATGACTGAATGACCAACCATTTGGAAGCCAGAAGTCTTGCTTTGTATCATGGCGGCAGTATCCCAGATGCAGTTTTAGCTGAAGAGGTGTTACCAGTTAGAGAAGGCTGCTTACACACATTCATTAATTCAGTGCTAATACTTTTCCAGATGTAGGATTATGATTTGATGTGTATAAAGTTTTACCTGAAGTATTGGTTCAAAAAAGGAAAAAGCTCTTTAGTGAGAACTTGCTTCCAAGTGTTTTTCTCTTAGTACTAGACATGAGGTTAAGGGCAAGAACATCATTCTAGGATTCCTGAAAGCATGGTCCTGGAATTGGCCTTACTGTGGCATTACCCAGTAAGAAGGATGTGAACACGTATCCTTAAGTACATTGATTGATTTGACTGGCATTCATATTTTGATTTTTACCCTATTAATTCCCAGAGAGATGTCTCTGATTTTACAACCAACGTCACTGTTTTCTTCCTACAAAGTGAAATTTTTAAACTTTAAAAATTTAAAATTTAAACTGTTTAAAATTTAAACTGTTTAAAATTTAAAAATTTAAACTGTTAAGAAAAACTGATTCTCTGTTGTGTTGAAGGCTTAGGGTTGACTGGTTTTCTAGAGGAAGAGGCAAGGTGGTTTTCCAAGTTTAAATTAGATCGTCTTTGAAAAATGAAAAGGAAGATTTGTGCCTGGGTGTTGATTTGTCTCTCCTGCTGCCCGAGAGCTCAGCACACGTTTCACCCTCACCCTCTATTTGAGAGACATGAACTTGAGCTTGCCTTTCCCTCCCACCTGCCCTGTCACTATGGCAGAGAGTTTTAGGTTGACTTGTTTTCATTTTATTTTTATTTTTTTTTTAAGATTTTTATTTATTTATTTGACAGACAGAGATCACAAGTAGGCAGAGAGGCAGGCAGGGGGGGGGGAGGAAGCAGTCTCCCCACGGAGCAGAAAGCCCGATGTGGGGCTCGATCCCAGGACTCTGGGATCATGACCTGAGCTGAAGGCAGAGGCTTTTACCCACTGAGCCACCCAGGCGCCCCTTGTTTTCATTTTCAAATTGTGATACTCTACAGATAGTTAAATCCACAGCATATCTATCTTTTTTCGTATTTATTCCCTGTTGTTGGTTTTCCTCTTCCTCCCTCTTTGATCACTTTTCATTAAACAAACCAAACAAAAACACTGAGGGTCTGTGAATGGTCGCTACCTTTGTCTTTGTATATCTGAAAATAACTGTATTTTGCTCTCAACTATTGGGTGAACATCTGTTAATTACACACTACAGTTTTCCAGTCTGTGTTTCTCTTTAATTGCTTTCTCGTGGTTTGGCTGTCTTTTGCTAGTGTTAACTTCTGATTGGTTTCCCTAGTGTTATTTTACAGTTTACTAATTCCTTGTGGACAGTCGTGTGTTTATGTTAAATTTTTGTTTCAGGTTTTGTAGTTTTTATTTCTGAGATTTCTGTTTCCATTCCTGCCTATTTTGGGTTGTTAATTTCTTGTGTGTATATGTTTGTGTTGTTTAAAAATGATTCTTCATTTAAATCACCGAGGACCCTAATGTACTTATTTTAAAATAATTCTCCAGTTGTTCTGTTTTCTGTTTGGTGTAAAATCCCCTTCTGAGTGTTTCTTCTGAGATTTTCTTCCCTCTCCTGCCACCCGGACAGGTCTCCCTGCTTCTGTTGCTGTGGTTTTGCATTATGTTGGATAAGAATTTCCTCAGATGTGGCAAGGGCTGATTTTTTTTTTTGGAAACTCACATGGAATGGGAATCAGTTTCTTTATATTTCAATTTTTTTAGAGAGCACATGCATGCGTGAGCAAGGGCTGGGGGGGAGAATCTTAAGCAGGCCCCATGCCCAGCGCCGAGCCTGACGCAGGACTCGATCTCATGACTCTGAGATCATAACCTGGGCCAAAATCGAGAGTTTGATGCTTAACCCACAGAGCCACCCAGGCACCCTAGGAATTCCAATTTCTTTACACAAAGTAAAACAAAGGTGCATGACAATACTTTAAAGAGAAAAAGAGTAAATCCTTATTTAGTAAAGGAATAATGAATAGGTCACAGTAAGAGCAGGAGCCTTGCAACTTCTTACAGAAGTTAGATCATGTGATCAGAGTTGATATTAAGTAAGAGAAACATAATAAAAGCTCTCCTTATCCCACGGGAATCTTGTTAGGCAAATTTGTGTGCTTTTAAAGGCAAGTAGGAAATGTGTAATACAAGTGAATGCCACATGGCGAGAAATTAGAACCAGAAAAACAGTGAATAGTCTTGAAGAACTGTCCTGCCCTAAGGACACAGGCCAGGAAGGACTGCAGGAAAAGGTCTGCAGTTGGGTGTGGAGAGCTCTGTGTCATCTGAACTCGGAGGGCTGTGCAGGGGAAACCAAGTTAATAGCCTGAACTTCGTGTTGGCAGAGTCCCACTTGTAGTACAGCAGGTTTCAGCACGTCGGCGTTTTAGTGCCAAGTTCACAGCTGGCTGAAGTGTTGAAGGTTCCCTAAGGCAAGTCTGCAATCAAACCCTAAGTGTCAGAGTTTGAGTTCAGTGTGGGGTGCTGCGTGAGCACCCTGGAAGGACCCCTGCCCAGCCATGTTTATGGGGGTGGGCTTGGCCTGTCAAGAGATTCTCAGGGGAGATGGCCTCAAAGTCCTGAAAAACATCTCAGTGAAGCAGCTCAAGAGGAGGGAAATAGGGAGCAGCCTGGCCGTGTCTTGTTCTGGGCATGAGCTTGATGTAGTCAGAATACAGAGAACGAAGGTGGGCAGCCGGGGATGAATGCTTGCAGCCGAGTTGCTTGATCTTCGGGGTAGAGATTCCTGCCATGGGTGCTGTGAGAGGAAGGGCCTGGAGACCGGAATCCTGGTCACAGGGGCTCTGGCAGCCCAGGTGAGAATGGCTTGTGGTCTGGGAAGGCAGGCGGGAAAGGGACTCTGCCTGCAGCCCATGCTCGCTGGGGGCCTGTGTGGTTCCTGCGCTCTTGGCCTTGACTTCAACGGTGGGAGGAGGTGGAAGATGGACAAAGAAGCAGAAGCATCAAATGGCAGCCAGTGACAAATTCTGGGAATAGAATAAATCACGGAAGAGGGATCACAAGGAGCAGAATGTGAAGTCAGTTAAAGATCATTTAGGACCCACAGACCACTAATTGATTTATCCCTTAAAAATAGGGAGAGAGCTTCCCACAGGTTTAAGGCTCTGGGAAACAGGAGGGATTTAGACGAAAATCCCTGACCTCACAGAGCTTCCACGCTGGTCACGAGACAGGCAGCACATGCTAGAGTTGGTCAGATGTGTAGATGTAGGTAAATACGAATGGAACAATAAACTCGGGAAGTGGAGTAGCAGCTGCTAGGGGTGAAGTGTTGCACGTTCAGCTGGCCGGGAAAGGCTGCCCTGAGGAGATGGCCTCTGAGGGAAGGCCGCTGTGGCCGTAATGTCTGAGGGACTGTGAGGAGGTGGTGTGGCTGGACAGAGGGCAGGATGGGGTCAATAGAGAAGATGTAGGCCGTGTGGCCCTGGGAGGGATTTTGGCTTTTCCTGACCCTGAGGAAAAGCTGTTGGAGGGCTTTGAGCAGAGCGACCTGCTCTGCCTAGTTTTAAGTTTCTCTGTGGCTGCCGAGCAGGGAGCAGACCAGTCAGGAGTTGAGTGCCACAGGGCGGCTGAGCTGACAGTGGCTCCAGCCAGGGTTCTGGCTTGTGGGCATTGTGAGAGGTGGTCGGGCCGCAGATCAGAGCTGACCAGGGTACCCAAAGACTGGAGGGGGATGGAAGTACGAGAGGGCAGGCCAGGACAGCTTCCGGTATCTCACTTGAGCCTCAGGAAGAAGTGGCCAGGTTCTGAGGTGTGGGGAGGCAGACGGGTGAGCAGGCCGGGGTGAGGAGCTGGGGGCAGTAAAGGAGTGTGGAGCTGGCCGCTGGGACACTGGGTAGAAAGCAGGGTTGGAGATTGTGGTGCTTAGGGGAAGTAGTGTGGGTCGGAGCTACTTACTGGGTGTGAGCAGAGGGAGAGGGTATTTAAAGCTGGGGAATGGAATGTTAGCATGTGGGGGATAATGTCCTTAGGGGTGAAAAGGAAGGTCCAAGGGCCTAGAAGGGTGTGGAGGTGGAGGAGGGTCAGCAAAGGGGTAGGTAAGGAGTAGTTGCTGCGGTGGGAGGGAAACCAAGAAAGCTGTGGGGACAGTCAGTGACAAAGGCATTGTGAGCCTTGTAGACAACGAGTAAGGGTGGGCTGCTGGATTTACTAGGGCGTGGCCTATGCCGGATGGAGTGGATTGATGGTTTGTGGGAGAGTTGCTGCAAGGATGCACCCCAGACCCCAGTGGGGTAATGAGGCCATGAGAAGGTATTTGGGTCAGGGTTCGGCAGACCTGCCAGGGTGGAGAAACTGGGGATTGGGGTCCTTGGGGGTATCTAGGAGGAAAGCCAGGTGGGTGAGGCCCAAGTGGCTCTGAGAGGAGCAAAGAGGTCGATGTGACCTGGGACCAGATTTAGTGTTGGGTTGGGTGTGGGCTATGAGGTCAGGGTTGGAGGCACTGGGGTTGGGCACCCGGGGGTGTGTTGGGGGAATGAAGTATGAAATAAGCACATGGTTCACCAGGGCTTTTGTTTGTTTCTTTTAAAGTTGGTGTGGGGAGATGAGGTATTGATCAAACATGGAGTTGAGTTAAAGAGTGCTCCTTTGTGATGCTTTGTGTCCATTTCCGATCAGGGAAATTCTGATCCCTTGGCACCTGGGAAATCTGTTGCCTCCTCTTGTCTTCTGTCAGCCAGGGTGCAGGTCCTGCTGTGTTACTGCAGGGGTGACCAGCTGAAATCCACACTGAACACTGTTGCGTTGGCATCTTGTAGCACAGAAAACTGCTTCTGAGTCACCAGGTAGGAAGTGGCTTGTAAGAAGGTCACACGCAGGCTCTCTGACGTTTGGGTTTGCTGGGGCGGTCCTGGTTCGGGTCTCTTGTTCCTGCACACACGTCCATCCGGTTTCCCTGTCCTCCTGGAGGGGCCTGGTTTGGATAATACATTCCAAGCATAAGTCTGGAAATATTTTATTTTATTTTTTATTTATTTATTTTTTTAAAGATTTTATTTATTCATTTGACAGAGAGAGATCACAAGTAAGCAGAGAGGCAGGCAGAGAGAGAGGAAGGGAAGCAGGCTCCCTGCTGAGCAGAGAGCCCGATGCGGGACTTGATCCCAGGACCCTGAGATCATGACCTGAGCCGAAGGCAGCGGCTTAACCCACTGAGCCACCCAGGCGCCCCAACCTGGAAATATTTTAGCTCTTTGAGAGAAACTTTTAGAAAATTCTTCCATATGATTAGACTTAAACATGAAAACCCCAGCTCTGGTTGTAAAAGTCATACCTGTTGACATTAGGAAATGTGGAAAATACAGTAAAGCATTTAAATGAGAAAAACTTTTTGAATTGGAAGGCTATGAAATGGATAAGAAAATATAGGTGGGTCTCCTCCCTCCCACTTTCTGTAGTTACTACAAATGCATTTTTCTCTTCCTATATACGTGTGCCAGCTTTGACCACTTCTGTAATCCAGCAAACCAGAGAAATGGAGGGCCTTCCTTGTTGGCCGTTGATTTGTGGGATTTTATCAGCATCAGTAAAGACATTGTCCTTGTTTTTCAAGCTATTGGTGAAGGGAAGGAAGTTTAAACCTTGAGTGGAGAAGGTGATAGATTGTGAGATGAGAGAGGAGGTCACGATATAGCAGGCCGAAAGAGATCCCCGATGCAGCTGGGTGTGTGGGTCGGGGAGCAGCCGCTCAGCCGTGCTTAGAAGCCGCTGCCAGGAGACAGCTGCCCGTTCTTTCCTGTCCCATCCTCTCTCCTTCCTTCCCTCCCCTTGCTTTTTCTTCAAGAGAAGGGAGCTGGGCAGACATGGGTGAGTGAAGAAATCATGTTATGTAACTGTGACTCCTCTAAGCCCCTGACCCCGTGATGGCAGATTTGAACAGGCTCGTCCTTAGCAGTGAAAAGAAGGCACAAGATTTGTGCAAATAGTTCTCTTTAAAAAATAGCACGGAAGCCTGGAAAACACCCTTGTTCTTGTGACTTTAATGCCAGGGGCTGTGGGGTCTCTTTAGTGCATTCCTAAGTAGGCTTCGAGTTGTTAGATCTTAACACCGAGGTCTCAGTTAGATGGTAATAATAGGGAAATGTTCTCTTCCTGAAGAATAATTAGATCTTGGGATCAACAGTGTGTGATTCTGAGAATGGTTAGAGGATGAGGAGAATTAAGTTTGCTGCAGTTTCCCAGAGGGTTGGTTTCACTCCTCTCTTTGTGCAGGATAAGAGCTTGAATCTACTGCGTTGTGGCTGTGATAAGGGAGGGGATGCGCTCAACAGGTCAAAACTGAATAGCCAAGATAATCAGTCTTTTCTGTTCAAAGTCTATCAGTTGGAAAATATTTTTTAGGAAAGGGGATATCCTGACACAGGCTTTGAAGTAAAAACACTGGAAAGATGGGATACAAATGATTTTGATGCATGGTGTGAGATCCTTTCTGTTTTTTCTTTTTAGAATTTGTGTTCTTAAAAATTAATTTTAAAGGGGCACGTGGGTGGCTCAGTTGGTTAAGTGTCTGCCTTTGGCTCAGCTCATGATCCCAGGGCCCTGGGATCGAGCCTCTACTGGGGCTCTCCCCACTCAACAGGAAGTCTGCTTATCCCTCTCCCCTGCTCGTGCTATCTCTGTCTAAAGTAAATCTTTAAATAATTTTTAAGATTTTTATTTTTAAGTAATATCTATACCCAAGTGGGGCTCGAACTCACAACCCTGAGAATAAGAGTTGTATATTCTGTTGACTGAGCCTGCCAAGTGCCCTATTAAAAACTAATTTTTATGCTCTGGTTTTGAAATTTCAGATAGTATTTAGTATTTCAGCCCTTTAAAAAAATTTTTTTATTTGAGAGTGCATGCATGTGCATGTGAGAGAGAAAGAGAGAGAAAGAGAGAATGGAGGGAGGGGCAGAGGGGGAGAGAGAAGCGGACTCTCCATGGATGCAGCGCTCCACGTGGGGCTCGATCCCAGGACCCTGAGGTCACTACCTTAGTGGAAGTCAGATGCTTAACCAACTGAGCCATCCAGGCACCCCTAGTGTTTCAGCTTTTAATTCAAATAGAGTTTGGTAGTTTTTTCTTTTTTCCTTTCCTTCCTTTCTTTACCTCATTTTTGAGAGAGAGAGAGAGAATGTGCTCATGAGTTGGGGGTGGTGCAGAAGGAGAGGGAGAGAGATTCTTAAGCGGGTGAGCTCCGCGCCCAACACTGGGCCCAGTCTCAGGACCCCACAAACACAGCTGAAATCAGGAGCTGGACGTTCAACCAACTGAGCCACTCAGGCGCCCCAGAGCTTTGGTAGTTTTAAATGAGAGATGTTTATAATAAAAAAAATTACCACCTAGTTGTTGGGACACAGACAATGTGGTATAAATGATGATAAAATAACAGAGTTGGTGCAGTCACTTCCTAGAGGAGGTTTACAAAGTCAACGAGCATTTTAGCTGATTGTCTTTTACTTTTGCATGTGGCCAAATCCACAGAATCTGGACCTTAAAGCACCTCCTGTCCATTCTGCTCTTATTTAAGGGTTGCTTTGTGCTCCAGGTTTTACGAGATGTGGTGAGTGTGCAACAGAAGCAGTTGCCCAGGCTTCCCCTTCCCCACGGGATCAAGCCCTCCCACCATCGGTGTCATCCCTGGGGCCACTGCGTTCTTTGGATCCTCATGTCAGCTGGGGTCTTTGGTCTCCCTGCCCCCTGGCCATGTTCCTTTCCAAGCCCTGTCTGTCATTCCTGTGCCTGTGTCTTTTGCATTCAGATTTCTTTTTCTTGGAGGTGTTTATACCTCCTGAACCCCTTACCTCTAAATTCTCATTCACTCCTGCCCTGTGTTTACCTAAGCTAGGTAGGCAGGATCCCTGACTTGAACAGTTAGAGGTAAGGTATTTCAGATGGATTTCTTTACCGTAGTCTAAGTCCGTAATTCTGATGGAGAAAAGGCTCCTTTCCTGTTAGGATTTGGTGCAGTACTTGAGGAGGATGACGGGCTTGGGCAGTTGCATGGCACCAATTACCCGGTGTTTGTTTCCCCCACTCCCTTTAATTGTACCTGTTCTAAAGCATCCACGTTTCCCCCCAGGCTTCATGGTAAAGACGTGGTGTTGGAATAAAATGGGAGTAGCGAGAAAACCGTGGTTTTCTTTTCCTTGTTGTTTCTTATAGTGCATTTAGGTTTCTTTTCTGTCATTGTTTCATTATTTGTATAACTTCTTTACTTACAAGAGAAATATGTTCACTCTGGAAAATTTAGAAACTATGGAGCGACATAATGAGAGGAAAACAAATCATTTAGAGTCCCATCAGCCAGAAAAACAGTATGCTGTTTTTGTGTATTTCTTTCTAGAGATTTGAAGTAAATATTTGAGAGTTCTTTTATAAAAGTCTGATGCACACACACACTGCTTTATAAAGCCCTTTAGCTTCATGTTTTAACCTGGCATATTGATGCCATTGAAAACTCCATTTGCGGGACACCTGGGTGGCTCAGTGGGTTAAAGCCTCTGCCTTCGGCTCAGGTCATGATCCCAGGGTCCTGGGATCGAGCCCCGCATCGGGCTCTCTGCTCAGCAGGGAGCCTGCTCCCCCCCACCCCGCCTGCCTCTCTGCCTACTTGTGATCTCTGTCTGTCAAATAAATAAATAAAATCTTTTAAAAAAATTAAAAAAAAAAAAAGAAAAAACGTTGTTTGTAGTGTGACATATGGCAAATTGTGAATCTGACTTTTGCACTTTCACTGGGGTCTTGGGTTGTTTCTCAAGTGTTTGCGAGAGTAGATGTTAGCCTAATGTATGTTAAACTTATTGCAAAGCATACTAGTTTTGAATTTTCATGAGGAGGATACTTTTTTTCCTGTGTTCCTTGGCTTTTCATGTTCTTTGTGAATGTCTGTCTTCCCCACCCGAACCCATTTGTCTGTGCTGAGCTATACCAAAGATCAGAAATGCCACAGACCTATTAGAAGTTACCGTCGTAGCAGTTTGAGGGGATGGAGGGGGAACTGGTGGCACTTCAGCCAGAGCTGTGCCTGTCACTACTGGTAGTCACAGCCTCCTTGTCTGCGTCTGGGATGTTTGAGAAGTAAATGAGATCATGCATATCTGCCTCAGATAACGTACAGGGTAGGCAGTGAATAAATGCTCCACTTACCTTCTGCATCTCCACTCTGTTCCCTAAACCAGAGATCAACAGAGAGGCAGGCAGGGGACCTTAAAGGAGACGAGTGCCAGTACTGGTGTGAATCTGTGCCCCACAAACATCAGCTGTCCCCATCACCATTGTCACGGGCTGTGTGGTAGGAGGAGCACTGGAGTTTTCTTCGTGGGCCACTGACAGGCACATCAGCCCACAAAGTGCTTCGGCATGGGGGCTAGAGCCAGGGAGAGGTGATGCCCCTCTGACTCCTCTCAAAGAACAGTTGTGCTGAGGGCCGGGGGGCGGGGGAGGGGAGTGGACCTGGAACTCCTAGGGTACTCTGGCCACTGCATCCCTAGGCGCCTTCTGGAGAGGGCTGAGGAAATGAAGAGGCGGCCCTAAGAAGCTGAGAGTGCAAGCGAAGGAGGCTGCAGTAGTGGTTGTTGAAGAGTGTCGTGGGGCCGCCATATTTGGGGAAACAGGGGAAACAGGGTAAGGGACTTTGTTGCCTCAGACAACTTCAGGGTTGCAAGACAACTTCAGGGTTGCAAGTGTTCTATCAACTGTATCTTTTGGAGTATCTTAATCTAAGACCCACAAGCTCTGGAGGCTTAGTGTGTGTGGTAGAATACTCCCTTTGATTTCTTTTTCATGGTAGTTAATTTTGAAGTTTCAGAGAATATTGAAAGTAGTTGGGAGGTTTTTTATGTTCTTTTATAATCTTTTAAAAGGGGTTTGGATAAAAGGCTGAGAAACACTAATCTTGATTGATACCTCTGTTCTTTTTATTTATTTACTTTTTTATTTTAGAGAGCGCAAGTGCTGCGAGCCTGGGTGTGGGGGGTAGGGGCAAAAGGAGCGAAAGAGAGAATCCCAAGTAGGTTCCATGCCCAGCCTGGAGCCCGACTTGGAGCTTGATCCCATGACTCTGAGATCATGACCCGAGCCAAAATCAAGAGTCAGAAGCCTCACCGATTGAGCCACACAGGCTCCCGGATACTGCTGTTCTTTAAAGATATTTTAATTGTAGATACGGATACTAGAGGAAATAATCTCGTGTGTGTGTGTGTGTGTGTGTGTGTGTGTGTGTGTGTGTGTGTGTGTAGGAGGGAAAGAATAGTGCTACCTTCTTATTAAAAGAGTAGAAAACAGTTAATTTAGGGTACTTCATTTTTACTTTCAAAGTGAGTACGTAGAAAACAGCTCACTTAGTTATTGGACATGTGAGAGTGGTGGGTGACTTACACCACACCCCAGGCAGGTGACGGACTGAGCTCTGAACCTCTGGTCAGAGGCACAAGGTTTCCCAGGTCCCTGTCCCCTTCCACTTGCAGGTGTCCTCAGCTGCCATTCACTGCCACTTTGTGTGAGTAACACAGGCTCGTTTGCTGTCGGTGTAAACGGACATTGCTGGACACTGACCCTCAGCATTGCACTCCTCTATTGCACCTGTCTCTCCTGCTTCCCATACGTTTGGCCGTCTTGGGATTACTGTTTAGAAACAAGTACATTAGCATTAATGTCTTTGTTTACTAGAAATAAAATACTTGAGTAAGAAAGACATGTTTACAGAGTGATAGACACACTGTCCCACACAGAGACCACCTCAGCCTTGCATACTGGGGACAAACGCAGGCAGAGAAAACCTGCTTGATTCACAGCTGATGGAGTGATTCTATAATACTGGTGTAGCGGAAAAATTTAAAGCCATCAGGTCTGGTTTCAAATAGTTTTGGTGGGGAGAAAGGACATCCTGTTCCCCAAAATAATCCCCCCCTCTTTTTAAAAATAAAAACTAGATCAGTTTCCTAGGATGAAAGATGCCAAGATGCGGTGTTACCGGCCATGCTATTAATAACACAAAAGGAAACGTGTTTTATTACATTAAAGAGGCTTTCCAACTTGTGTTTTATTTCCCAGTTGAAGTAATATTTAGAGATTCAAATATGTGAAGCGCTGATAGTACCAGGAACATTTTTTTTTAATCCTTTTAAAAATCTGTGCTTTTCTGAAGAATGGATTTTAAATTTGATTTTTAAAAAAATTCACATTTAGAAAAAAGCCTAAAGTATCAGAATAGCTAATTTAGTAAACCAAAGGAAACATATTAGTAAAACAAAGCAGTGTTTTATTTTTTCAGTCATGTTTGGTCGTTTCCTACATGCACATACGGTGGAGGCGGCGGGTCAGGCAGGCGCCCTCATGGGCGTCCCCACCTCCTGTCCCCCTCACCTCTCCGTTGCCAGGTCTTCCTCTCCCTTCAGTAGAAACTTCGTTCATCTGCCGCTTGCTCCAGAACCTCCCACCTTCCAGGACATGGCAGAGTGCTGGAGTAGGATGTGTTCTCCCCTTGGGGATGAGGGCGCCAGGGTGGAGGGCAGCAGTGCAGCTCTGGAACTGGAGGCTGGTAGGGATGGAAGTTGGACTCTGAGGTCCTCAGGCATGGCTTGACCTGTGGAAAAATGTTAGAAATCATGGTGATTTAGGTCAGTCCTCTTTATAGTTAAATAAACATCCTGCACTGGCCTGGGAAAGTAAGCGTCCTGTGTGATTTCCAGGAATCAGCCACCTTCCTGATAGGTTTACAAACACTGCTCAACTGTTGTTGGTTTCTTTGGCCCTGCCTGCACCAGCCTCTTTGGGACCAGGACTCATATCTGCCCAGGGCCCAGGCGATTGAACTGGACAGTGGCTGGGATGCCTTCCCCCCGACTCCGACATTCAGTGCAGGGCTAGTGTGTTACCTGTCCGACTGCGGTGATGTCTGCTTGGCGCCCACCCCCAGCAGCCACAATGCTGTGCTCCCATCCCGGCAGTCTCCAGGGGCATTAGGACCACATCCTTGCTCTCTCCCGAACCACACTACCTGTCCCAGAGCGCTGTTCACACCTTGGTCCAGGCTGCTGTCTTGAGTGCCCAGCAGCAGCCTCATTAAAGGTTTGCCTGCCTCTGTTCCCGTTGTCAAGCCCTTTACCGCACCTCGCCCTTCCACTCGCCTGCCGACAGCAGAGCGGCCGTCTGCAGGGGCATCCTGTTGTGGCCCGCCTCTGCTTGCCCCTGCTTTGCAGCTCCCTGCGGGGGCCCCTTGTCTCCAGTCCAAATTCCTGAGCCTGGCACCTGTTGCATGTGGCACCCCTTGGAGGCAGGGGTGGGGGTGGCGGTGGCATGCCAGGACTGCATCTTCATGGCCTGGGCACTGCAGGTGTTCAGACCTCTCGTCAAATGAATATGTGAGTCTTTGCCTGGGCTGGGAAGCATTTGCATCTTTTAGTACTTACCTCATTGTGAGTGTGTGTGTGTGTGTTACCTCATTGTGAGTGTGTGTGTGTGTGTGTGTGTGTGTGTGTGTGTAGTAAGTCCGAAAAGGCGTGGGAATTGATAAATCCTGCCAGAATCTCCTGTTTCGTGCTGATATATGAATTTAAAAAAATCACTGAGGTGAAATGCTCACAATTGGTTAACAGAATTAACCACTTTAAAGCGAACAATTCAGTGACATGTAGCACGTTCAGTGTTGGGCAACCATCACTGCTGCCTAATTCCGAAAACTTTTCAACACCTTTAAGGAAGCCCTGTCCCCACGGAGCAGTTGTTCCATGGCAGCGGGCCATGTGTGCAGATGAAGGGGGTTTTAGCCAGGACTGGACGTTGAATCCGATCTGGGTTTCTTTGATGATTTAGTAACTGAGCGTTGTTGTTGTAGGAGAGTTCATCATGAGTGTGTGTACATCTTGGCGTCTCCGTGGGCTGAGCACTGCTGTGATAGGACTTGGAGCATGGCTCTGATAGTATGTTAGTGTTTCCTGTTGTAGACTTGAACTTGGCTGGGAAGGTCTTTCTTGCTGGTTTTACGGGCAAACAAATGTCCCAAACCCAGGTAACTTGTGTAAAAAAGCTGTCGCATGACTTAAGAGGTAGTCCTAGAAATAAATCTTCAAGATGCTGTAAGAAAACTCTGCTCTGTAAAAATTACGTACTAGTTAGTGCAGATCTCTGGCATTCTTTAAAGTAGCCTCAATGCTTAGGTTATCAGTCTGTATAAGAAGTTGAATTTTTCACTGCCTGATTTCTTCAACTATTTAAAAAAGGGGGGATTGAAATATCTTTGGACCACCTCAATCTAAGCTGTGCTGCTTATTAGATCTTTAGTCGTTATAATTTCTTCCCCATTCCAAAAAGTAGTTGTCTTCATTATAGGTAATTCCAGAATATATAAAGGGAAAAAGATGAAAATGGCCCCACTGATTAAAGACAACCACAGTTAATACTTTGGTGGACATCTTTTTTATTGTTTGTTTAGAAAGGGTTGGCCCGGTGGTGGGTATTAAGGAGGGCATGTATTGCGTGGAGCACTGGGTGTTACACGTAAACAGTGAATCTTGAATCACTAACAAAAACTAATGACGTACTTGTATGGTGACTCATGTAACATAATAAAATATAAAAAAAAAAAAATTAAAAAAAAAGGCAGCAAACAACTCAAAAATACATGCCAATTATAAAATGTTAAAGGAGGAGTGGGAATAAAAAAATGAAAGGTGTGGGAATAAAAAATGAAAGGTGTGCCCATCATTAGTCCTTGTCCCTAGGGTAGCCTTCCTATCATTAGTTTGGAGTCTTTCTACATCCTTTCCCAACTGTTCAAAACAGGGAGGTTATTAAGATTTTTTTTAAAAGCATAATTAGGATAATTCTAGGCTATTTTGTGACCTTTTTTTAAAAGATTTTATTTATTTATTTGACAGACAGATCACAAGTAGGCAGAGAGGCAGGCAGAGAGAGAGGAGGAAGCAGGCTCCCTGCTAAGCAGAGAGCCTGATGCGGGGCTTGATCCCAGGACCGTGGGATCGTGACTTGAGCGGAAGGCAGAGGCTTTAACCCACTGAGCCACCCAGCACCCCTATTTTGTGACTTTTTAAAGAAACAATATTTTTTGGAGTTCTTACCTTGTTAGTACCTTAGTTTATTTTTTTCTTTTTTAATGGCTTTTTCTTTCCAGTCACATTATTTTTGAAATCAGTATCTTATATCTCACAATGTTTATCTTTATTTTTCTCCCGTTGGTTGTAGTGCCTTTTTTTTCTTTTTTGAACATTTAGGTTGTTTCCAGGGATTCAGCATTTTAAATATCAGTCATCAGTCTTGAATGCACACACCATTTGCATGGATATTTCTGGAGGGACAAGTTTCTGTGAGTGCAATTGCTGGGTCCAAGAAGATGCCTATTTTGTTCTGGTGCTAACTTACCCTCCAGAAAGGCCAGTCCACCAAGAATGTAATCTCTCTGATAACTGAGAGTAGCTTTTCTCCCTACACCCTGGTCAACAGCAGATTCATCTTTTAAAATATCCCCCTAATTTATGTTAAAAAATGAAAATTTTAAAAATTTCATTTCTATAATTTTAAATGAGGTTGGACAGCTAATCATGTGTTTTAGATATTTAAATTTTTTCTTGTGAGTTGTAGATTCCTGTCAGTTGCCCATTTCCTGTGGATTGTTTTATTGATTTGCAGGTATTTACCAACTACTGATACCGACCTTTGTGGCCTATAGTCGTTGAGCTGGACTGTCTTTTACCCCATCACTGATTTTTTACTTCTCTTTAATATACTTTACAATACCAGATGTTAAACTTTTTATGTACTTTGTCTTTTTTTCTCTATATTTTAAAAATAAAATTGTGCTGCTATTCTTGCAGTTATTTTTCAGTACCAATTTTTCAAGATAGATAGCTAGAAATGGAGCCACTGGGTGGCTCAGTTGGTTAAGCGGCTGCCTTCGGCTCAGGTCATGATCCCAGCGTCCTGGGATCCAGTCCCGCATCAGGCTCCTTGCTTGGCAGGGAGCCTGCTTCTTTCTCTGCCTCTGCCTGCCTCTCTGTCTGCCTGTGCTCGCTCTCTCTCCCTCTCTCTCTGACAAATAAATAAATAAAATCTTTAAAAAAAAAAAAATTAAAAAAAAATTAAAAAAAAAAAAAAAAAAAGATTGCTACAGGCTTCCAAGACCTAAGATGACTCCATGTGCCTCATCAGGGCAGGCACATGTGACGGTGGTGATGAATTCTGGTCCTTACTTTGAGGGCCCAGAAACTAGATTTTGTCAGCATGAACAGCCCCGACACCCGTTACTACCTGCCTGCGCCTGTGCTGGCAAGCTAGTTTGTATAGTAACCACAGTGTGAAACATCAGCCCGTTGGGTTATGAGCAGTGTGTGTTGCTTCTCCCGGGGGACACTGCTCGGAATCCTCATCATGCGGTGACTTGGGAAGGGATCTTGACCAAGGCAGCATAGGATGCTTTCCCCCAACCCCCACCAGAGTCCACGGCTCTGGCGCCCCACTACGCCTCCTGGAGGTCCGGGGGCACTCCCAGGGCTTTCTGGGGCCGCTCCATTTCCGGCCTCCCCCATAGGACCTGCAGTGCACCGCTCGCTGCTGCCAGAAACACACAGTTGCTGAGGCGGTGCACACTTGTCCAGGGGTTCTTTTAAGAAAACCTGAAACTCGGCCGATTTGGTAGGCAGAACACGCACGGCTCGGGTCTGTTACGAAGATTATAAAAGGCGTCTGGGGAGAATGTTAGCACACAGCGCAGCGATGTGCCGTGAAACAGCCTATAAATGAAGTGCTTCTCTGCAGGTGGTGATAAATGGAGGTGCCACGTCCAGCGGGGAACAGGACAATGAAGACACCGAACTCATGGCCATCTACACGACGGAAAACGGCATCGCAGAAAAGGTACCCCCTGGGCCCAGCCTCCTCCCCGTGTCCCAGGCCCGCTGCAGGGCGTGGCTGTCTTTCCTGGGGACTCCTCTCCATGCCCCTGACTGGGTGTGTTCTTTTCACAATGGAAATAGAAGGGATGAGGAGGAGTGAAAGTGACTTAATTGTCTTGATGGCAGTTAAGGTGAGACCCATATAGAAGTCCTTACTTTTAAAGACCTCAACCAGGATGCTGAGGGAGGTGGTTCAGAGTGTGAGTCTGGACTCAGCTCTGGGTGCTACTGTGACCCAGATCCCCGGGGGAATTACTTAAGCTCTCTGGGTATCAGGTGCCTCAACTCCAAAGAGGGAATAAAAATGTTAGTGTCTGTTCAGTTTGTTAGGATTAGACGAAATAGTAACATAGATGGTTATTAGTGTTGTGCCTGGTGCTTACTCTGTTGCGGTAAACGAGAATAAGAGAAGCCAGTAGATCTTGCATAGCATACATTTAAAAATGACCTAGCACCGACACTTTAGAATGTTTTATAATGTATTAATTGGATATTATTGCCACATTAGTGGCATTAGAAGATTTCATATTCCTCACTCCTGTCTTTCAGGAGATGATTTGGATGATGGGAAAACTCAGATTGAAACTGTCTTTGAGAGTATTAAATATCCTTAGTTAAAGTACTTAAAGCTTTATTAAATTGTTTCATAATTAAAAAAAAGAGAAGCCTGTGGATGGCTTATGTAGACTGTGACAATGAAAAGAGTGATAGAAATCACATGCTGAGATGGGAAAATCTTTTTTTTTTTTTTTTTTTTTGCCTCCTCCCATCTCTTAGAGGTCAGTATATGTGAACCTATTCACAGGGGCCAGGAGAGGCCCGCCCAAAGAGGGTCCAGATGTCTTGATTGATTTTTTCCCTTTTTTTTGGGGGGGGGTCGGTCACTATGGCTAATTCATGAAAAGTGACAGATATTTACAGGTTTCACGACAGCTCTAAAACTTCTCAACTTCATTTGAGTTTTACTTGGTAGACTTTTAGTTTTTAATTTTTTATTTTTAGAGAGAAAGGAGGGTGAGGTAGAGGGAGAAGGAGGGAATCTTAGGCAGGCTCCATGCCCAGTGCAGAGCATGACCCCGAGGTCGTGACCTGAGCTGAAATCAAGAGTCAGACACTTAAAAGACTGAACCATCCAGGCCACTCCAATTTGGTAGACTTTTTTTTTTTTTTTTAAAGATTTTATTTATTTATTTGACAGAGAGAGATCACAAGTAGGCAGAGAGGCAGCCAGAGAGAGAGGAAGGGAAGCAGGCTCCCCGCTGAGCAGAGAGCCTGATGCGGGGCTCGATCCCAGGACCCTGAGATCATGACCTGAGCCGAAGGCAGTGGCTTAACACACTGAGCCACCCAGGCGCCCCAATTTGGTAGACTTTTAAAGCACATTTTATTTTCACTGTGAAAATTTGCTAATTAGTTTCTATAATGTAATGTTATTCTAGAACAGTTATATTTTTTTAAGGTAAGCTCTGTACCTGCTGTGGGGTTTGAACTCATAACCCTGAGATCGAGAGGTGCATGCTCTACTGACTGAGCCAGCCAGGCGACCCTGGATGGTACTTTAGTTAATGTTCACTTAATATTCTAGATAGTGTTCACTTAATATTCTAGAAACAGACCACTAGAAAGTCGATGCCTGCAAATAGTACCCAGCCTGGGTATTAGCACTGGAAGTTTACAGTGTCATCACTAAAATGATAAAGAACAAGGACGTTATATTGAAATTCTAGAAGAATCAAATTTTTGTGTTTGTGGTTTTTTTCCATTTTTGGCTATCTTGGCCAGTATTGCTTTTTGGTCAAGCTGTTATAAATTTGGTCAGTCTATTATAAATTTTATGGAGGCTTATTAGATTCATGCTGAGATGTTAAAATTCCTGTGGTCTTGGATTCTAAAGTGGTCCTCAGAGTGCAGGAATTCAAGTAGCCACTGTTGACATGTTGGCTGATGCCTACGTCCGCAGCTGAGATACAACCCACGGAGCAGGATCTGGGCAGGGAGCCACCGCCCGGCCTGCTTGGGTCTCAGCATCCAGTGCTACATCTTGTAGCAGAGTGCTTCTGAATTCATAGACTCTTACAGCTGTATCCATTTTTTGTGTACTGGGGCCTTAATCAAGAGTCACCAGAATTTCCAGGGTATAGGCTGTCATGATTTTGAACTCCCTCCTACATTATCCAGGAAACGATGGTCATCTTTTGAAATGAATAACAACGAGCATTAACACTGAGGGCTTTTTAACATCTCTGGCAGTACCTTTTACTGATTCTAGTGAACTGTTGGCAGGAAGAATGTCTGGCTCATTTATGCTAGACATTTATTTGCCTGTTTGAAAATCTTTTTCACTGTCTAAACTTTGAAACATTCGTATTTCTTTGAGTACTAGGGAGAGAGGATATCTTTCTGTTTCACTGGCTGCTTTTCTTTATGAAATGACAGGTTTCGGGAGAAGAGCTGTCATGTATTGAATAGTGTAAATGGTCCAGACCTTGGGCTCTATGATTCAGGCAAGGGGCCACTGTTAGTCCTCACCACAACCCAATTAGAGAGGTGCTATCACAATCCGTGTTTTAGAGAAAAAATGAAATTTAGGCCCTCTGCTGTCTTGAATTCACGCAAAGAAAACTTCAGAGGATACTACCCTTTGGGATCTTGCTTTTTCAAGGGCATGGAAAGGCTGTGTCTTGAACACTTGACCATGAAGTAACACTGGAACCTTGCAGGAGAGACAGGATGAGTGGGGGCCAGAGAGAGAACCCCACATGTTCTCCATATTCATGTTTGTTTTCCTAATTATAGCTAGCTGTTAGTTGTTATGTATTTTCTTATTTTATACAAAACTTGACTTCTGGTGTCTCTTAATACTCTTGAGCTCCTTATAGTAAATGCTGGTTAATATGGTGTTAGCTACAAGATACCCATCTTGGAATGTGCTCAAAGGTATTTATTCATGAAACGGACCAGAAGGATAATGCCTTGAGTCACGGACCATGAATCTTTAAGACCATAGCATTGAGACCCACGCCCAGTACATTCTGAACTTGACCTCGGTATTACTGGGATTCCTCTTTGAGGGATGTTGAAGGAATTGAACTTTGTTTATAGTGAGGGTATTTGAAACAGGAATGAAGTAACTACAAGTAAACGGTTTAGATGTTCCCATTGAAATATCAGCAATTTGTTGTTTTACATTGTTTACAGCAGCACGTGAAGTGGTTGCAGCAGTATTGGGCAAATCACTATTAATCACAATTTCAGAGAGTCCGTTGTTTCTGGCAATTTCTAAGCAGCAACCCTGCTCTTCCTGGGAGGCTGTGCAGCATGGTGGCAAATGCAGCCTTTGTGGACAGCCTGTGTGTTCAACTGCTGGTCGACCCGCTTGGCTCCTCAGGGTCTCTACCTCCTCATCTGTAAAATGGGGTTATTATGACGTGTGACTTCCTAGGTCCCTTGCATGGGGGACCGGAGAATGTAAAATAGCATGAGGTTTTTAGGAAGCAGAGATTGCCAAAATGTGGAACTAGTTACAAGTGAAGTAGTTATAATGTGTACCCACTTGAATATCCCACTGGCTTGGCACTGGGGTCTTTTGCTGCCCATTGTTTCAATAGCTGGGTGGTTGCAATGGTCACCAAGCTTGTTAAATAGAAGATGAACCTATTTTTGTAATGTTGAGATTTATTTTTAAAGTTAAAGGCCTTTTAAACTTTCAATCCTTGTGGATTCTGTTTAAACTTAAGGTACCAGCAGTTCTTGAAAAAGGAAGTTCCCATGGAATAGATTAGACAAGAATACAGCATTGTATTCTTATTGGTAATTTTTGAAGCTGGAGAGAGATTTGGGGTTGGTATTCCATATCTCCACCTTTGTATATGCTTGGAAAATTGTGTAGTACAAAGATAAGAGAATAATTGAGTCATACCTTGTTGTCGCTACTCTTTGGTTCTCTGGTATTGATTTTGGCTGTGGAGAAATTGGGCCAGTCTTGTTTTCTTCTTTTTATCAGCATCTTGGTCTTTTTGCCTGTTTTTTGGATTCTTTATCTTCGATATTCAGTAACTTTACTTAGATATGTTTTGATGTTGACTATTCTGGGTCAGTGTTTTTTGGCACTTGGTGTATTTAGCATTAAGGACCCTTTTATTTTAGGAAAGCTGTCTTGAATTCTGCCTTTATTTTTTGTTTCAGTCTATTCTTTCGGTTTTCTTATTTGAGGGACAAATTTTGGATCTCTTTTGCTAGCCTTCGCTAGCTATCCTTTCTCTCTATCTTTTTTTTTTCTTATGTTGTTTGATTTTGATTTCTTTTTTTTCTCCCACTTCCAGCCTGTGACCCTTACTTTGTTACTCATGTCTGTTTTCTCTTATGCTCCTTCATGTGCACTTTTTATTCCTTTTCTTAAAAAAAATTCTTTTATGACAACATGTTTTATTTCCCTTTGTTTTTAAATTTCTGTTTTAAGGTCTTTCTTAGTGCAGTTGATTGTTTTATTGAGTTTTCAAAATATCTGAGTCTGAGCAACATTGGTGGTAACAGGCTGCCTTCCAGAATATCTGAATAGTTTTTCGTTAATTCACTGAGTTAATTCATTGGTGGGTTTTTCTAATTTGCAAACATATCCGTTAGTTCTTGGAAATTTTATTATTTCTTAAATTCATTTTTATATTACATTTTAGACTTTTAAAAGCTTATTCTTTTTTTTTTTTTTTTTAAAGATTCATTTGAGAGAAAGTGTGTGTGTGAGAGAGACAGAGACAGAGACAGAGTTGGGTGGGAGGGGCAGAGGGAGAGGGAGAGGGAATCTCAAGCAGTTTGAGTGCTGAGTGCGAAGCCCAATGCAAGGCAGATCCTACGACCCATGAGTTCATGACCCGAACTGAAACCAAGAGTTGGACATTCAATTGACTGAGCCCCCCAGATACCCCTAGACACATTCTTAAGAGCAGGATTCTCCTTCTCCCTCCCCACTCTGCTCCTCCCTGCTCACTCACTTTTTCTCCCTCCCTCTCTGTCTCAAATGAGCAGAAAAACTTAAACAAACAAACCAAAAAACCCCAGGCTATTCCAAGGATTAACGGTCTGTCTCCCAATTGCCAGGCAAGGACCTAGCCTTTTTTTTCTTTTTTAAAGATTTTATTTATTTTATTTGACAGAGAGATCACAAGTAGGCAGAGCTGCAGGCAGAGAAAGAGGGCGAAGCAGGCTCTCCACTGAGCAGAGAGCCTGATGTGGGGCTCGATCCCAGGACCCTGAGATCATGACCTGAGCCAAAGGCAGAGGCTTAACGTACTGAACCACCCAACCAACCCCCAAGCCATTTTTTTGAAATGTGTGAGGGCTTGGACAACCCAGACCTGCTGAGTTAACCCTTTCCTGCACATTAGTGCATACCACACTGTTCACACACTTGTGTTTTCTCTACCACCCCTACCAACAGATTTTTTAAAGGCACACATGATCCATTTTAACTTATTCAGGAATGCAGATCTGCCACTATCTTGTTGTTTAGAATGGAAGGAAAAGTTCTCTGAAAGGTCAACCTCAGTTCTCGTTTGGATTAGCTAAAATGTCAACTTACATCAGACATTTATTTACCCTTAGGCTTTAAAAGGTGAGGCTGAATTGCGTCACTTCCTTTGTTCAGTGGTATTTGGGCCCCAAATCCTTGTCTGCCTCTGCACAGGAAATTGATTGACAAACCGGGAGTCAGTGTCTTTCTGTGGACCATATCCATGGACAAGAGGGCACAAGTGGGGCTAGATAATGTCAGAAGGTCATCATCCTTTTTTGTGAAACATCTTTTACTTTTTCCTTTTAGGCACTTTTTTTAAATTACAAGACTTAAAGTGCCCATCTCGGATTCTAAGAAATTGTTCATAGAGTTTTAGAACCCAGAGCAGTTTTGAGGGTACATGGGAGAACTTGAGGTTATCTTGAGTTTTCTCGGTTTAGCTGAGAAGTAATGTAGACGTCAACTGAATACGTCTAGACTATAATCTAAAGTGTTCAGTCTTTGTGAAGATTTTGGCTCAAAAAGCATACAACACTTAATGTTTTTAGAAGACTGTAGTAATGGGGAGGGAGGAAAAAACCCTCTCCCCTAAACTATCAATATATCTTTGTCTGTTTTTAAACAAAAATTGAAATCCTATCTGTGTCCTTTCGAATTTTACTTTTCACTCGCCATGTGTCAGAGCGGCTGTGTTTTGATAGGAGGGTGTAGGACTTTGTTTTGAAGTTCAGCGGTCTTTCTCCTTGCAGGGATGGGAAGGGTAGAAGGGACAGATTAGTGCTCTTTGTCTGAAAGTGGTTAGCGTTTTAAAACGTTTTCTTCCCTTGAGGCACCATTCGAGAACTGCTCGTGCCAAGGCATCCGTTTATGGGGTCAACCAGGGAACATCCCTCTCTGTGTAGGGCCCCCTGGGCTTGGAGAGAAACCCTGAGCAAGCTGGGTGCTCTTGGGGATGCGTCTGTGACGAGGGATACCGAGCCCCCAAACTCTGAGGACTGGTCGTCTCGCTGAGTGTGTTGAGCATTGCATCAAAGGCAGCCAAGGCTGATTTTTGCAAGAGCATGGCCGCCACTTCGTGAAGTTGTTTCTCAGTAATAGTGGCCTGCTCCGAGCTGAGTGTGTTCCTTGTCCTCGCTTCTATTAAATAATGCCTTTTCTCCCTGTCACTCACAGAGCTCTCTTGCCGAAACCCTGGATAGTACCGGCAGTCTAGACCCCCAGAGATCGGACATGATTTATACCATAGAAGATGTCCCCCCCTGGTACCTGTGCATATTTCTGGGGTTACAGGTAAGATGGCTCCCTTAGAATGTAACTACCAGCAGATGTTCAACTTGTCTGTCTGGATTCTTTAAAAATTCAATTTTGATTTTTATTTATGGACAACTTTATTATAAATTTCTATTTTAACAATGGCGACTGGGACTCATTAGCATCCGTTTTATAGTAGTGGAAGGAAGAAAAGAACAGGAGGAAGAGGTGGACCCAGGCATGAAAGAGGGAAAACTCTCATGGAATGAGCAAGACGAGTGATGTGGCAGGAAAGAGGAAGGACCGGTGAGATAGAGAAAGAGGGGAGAATGCAGTGAGGGAGGGAGGAGAAGTTTTGATCTTCATTCCTGGTCATGTAGTCCGGTCGTGGTCAGTTCTGCTGTGAAACTGGGGTGACACCAAGAAGTGCCCTGTTGGCCGGGATGCACATAGGAGGTTTCGGTCTTCTCTGCATGGGAAGGGAGACCCACTGTCGTAGAGGCTTCGTCTGCTGCGGACTGCCGTGGGAACACAGTGGGCAAGCCACCAGATGCTGGGAGACCAGACGGGTGGTGACCCAGCTTGACGCGGGCCCTGCATCTTGGGTATTTTTATCCCCTCTCTCTGTATGTACCCTTTTCCCACTTAGGGGTTGGTGGGAGGCCCAGAGGCCCTGACGCCCTGGCCTATATCTGCCTTGGTTGTTTTCGCCCGGGCTCTGTTCTGAGGTTTGACTTCCTTTTTTCCTTTCTCAAGTTGGAATGGGTTGTTCCACCTGAGGTGTTTCAGATGCTGAGAAAAATCGGTCCCAATGCACCCCAGACACGTGTAGTCACTTGGAGGAGGGGAAGTCTCTGCAGACATCGGATGCTTTGGTCTGGTTCCCAGCACCCTCAGCACCTCTGTCCCCACCTCCTACACGGGCATCAAAGTAGCTGGTTACCTGGACTGAAAGGTGTCTAGTAAAGGAGGAGTCACAGCCAAAGGAGCTAAGTTGTCTTTAGCTTGGGCTGAGTATCCTGAATCAGATTCAGGAAACTCACTTTTAGAAATGTTTATATTACAGATGTCTTTAGAAGTATTCCCTGGTCTTATAGGATCAGGAAACCTTGCATGTGTCATGCCTTTCTTGACGATCTGCAGTGCTCTTAAGCTTATGAGCAGCTCTGCAAAGTCCCAGACAGGAACGTTCTGTTCCCCGTCTGGAATACCTCTCAGTGTTGCATAGTGGAGTGTCGGGCGTTAGGCAACCCACTCTGGCAAATGAGAGCAGAGACGGGAAACTTGGGAAGGGAAGTAGGAAGTTTGCAGATCAGAAGAGGGACCTGAACAGACGGATCTCTGGGAGGAAGGGAAGTGAGCAGCAAGTGCCCGGAATGTCCCACCAGGGGTCAAAAGCGGGGGCTAGGTCCCAAAGGAGGAATGGGGGATGGGCACTTTCTGGAGGGTTCCCACAGCTCCCACACACCCATAACCCTTTCCTGATGGTAGTCAAACAATGCCAGGCCCTAGAAAAAGATGGGAAACACCCTGTGCGTAGACGCTTGTGTAACTTTAACCCACAGACTGGAGAGAATTTAAGAAAAAATAAATAAAAGACAGACTGATGATCTCAAGAATATATATGTAGAATGCCACGTGAAATATTGGCAAATCACACCCGAGAAGAAAAACCTAGCCTGACTGCTGAGGGCTTGTTTCAGGAATAGTTCCATGCAACACAATTCGTGTCAACAGATGAGAGGAAAGGGATCTCAGATCTTAGTAACTGATGCTAAAAAAGCATTTGAACAAAGCAGGTGTTCCCAGTCAGAGTTCTGTAAATAAACCTCACCTGTGCAGGCCGGGCTCAGGCGAGCCATAGACAGGAAACTGCCAGGAAGGAGAAGCGCTAAAGAAGGGAGAGGATGTGCTACAGGGTAGGCGTTATGTACCCTGAACACCAGAGAGTCTTCCTGTGGGCTGTTGTTCACAAACAGCCGGGGCTCCGGTTCGGATAGGATCGGACAGAAACACGAGGAAGCGCTCCTCTCTCCCCAACCCCTCCTGTCGCCCACAGCACTACCTGACGTGCTTCAGTGGCACCATCGCCGTGCCCTTCCTGCTGGCCGACGCCATGTGCGTGGGCTACGACCAGTGGGCCACCAGCCAGCTCATCGGGACCATTTTCTTCTGCGTGGGAATCACAACCTTGCTGCAGACAACGTTTGGATGCAGGTGAGATTGGGGTGTTGAATTGGGGTGCCGAAGCCCCCTGAGGCATGGAGTGAGGCCACTCACTCAGGGCTGCTCGGAAGGACTGGCTGGAGCTGGCAGGGTGGGGGGCATCCTAGTGGCCACGGTCAACCCCCCAACTCCCACCCCCGTGTTTCTTTTCTTGGTGGAGGGCCCAGCCTCTCTTCCCCAGGCGGGCAAGCTGGAGACTCAGACTCACTCTCCGCTCCTTCCGGATCCCCAGTGGGCAGGTCTCATTTTCTCCAGGATCCCCTTCCTGTCCCCCTTCCTTTAGTTCAGACCTAACTGCTCTGCTCGTGCCCACTGGTTTCCCTGCCTCCAGGGTGGCTCTGCTCTCCACTCTGTGCCCCCCTGCCCATCTTGCTCCCGTTGCATCTTCCCCTGGGCTGCCTGCCAGGCTGTAGCCCCACTCCCCTTTCAAAATCTGACCACTCCCACCCTATAGGCTTCTCCCTTGCTCTCTGTCCCACCACCCTGCCGTGGGCTGGCCTCTGAGCCCTGCACTTGCTTTGGGCTGAGCTCCTCCCTGAGCCCGCTGTTTCTCCTCCTATGCTTGTGCTCCCCAGCAACCAGTAAACCCTACTTATCCTCCTGGCTTGTCCCTCCCCCTCTGTAAAGCACGCCTGTGTCCCCAAGGCTTCTGTTGTTGCCTCCTCTGAATCCCCACACATGCATCTCGTGTACAGTCTTCTGATGTGGCTCTTAGTCCACTCTGTCCTTTTTTGTTTTCGTGTCTTTTCCCATGGGATTGTGCTCCCCTCGGTGCCAGGGCTCTGGCTGGTTCACCTTGCATCCCCAGCCCCCAGCTCAAATGGGTATGAAGCTGGCACGGGAAGGAAAAGAACCGTCCTTGCCTGCCTCCTTGTGCGGGCCGCTCATTCCTCTGCTCTCTGCTCTTCCACCCTCATCACAGTTCAGCCTCCTCCTTTGCCCCCGGCTCTGCTCTCGGCCTGGAGCCTGCTGCGGCAGGACCCTCTGTCCCCAGCGGAAGGGCAGCAGAGTACACTTGGGAGTTCTGTCCCCTGCTCTGTCAGAGACAGCCTGAGGAGGGCTTTGCCTTCTCTGCTGGGGGAACAAGAACAAGAAGCTACAGAAGGCAGCTTGAGACTCGTGAACTGTATTCTGAGGAGTCTGAACCCTCAGGGACCTCCCGAGGGTTGCCCTTACCTGGGGACAGGAGAAATACGGGAAGGGCTGTGAGCAGAGTTAAGGTGTTCTGATTGGCTTTGCAGATTGCGTCCTGGGAAGGGATAGGGCAGCTTCCTGGCAGGTCTGTGGATGGATAGAAGGCTGTGGGGGTGCCCAGCTCTTGGAGTTGTCCAACCCCAGCCCCTGCAATCCTGCCTGTAGCCACCACTCTGAGCACCTCCCTTACCCCAGGGGGATGGTCTCCTTAGAGGACCTGTGAGGGGAGGGGCAGGGTGTCATTGACCTGTGAGAGGGAAGGGATGTGTTCTGGGCATTCCAAGGAGGACTTGAGTTATTTTCTTAGAGCCAGGTAGATAAATTTGGTTGGGAGCATCTTTCAGTCCTTTGAGAAAGCATTCGAGATTCTGTATTTCAAATACAGAGTGTATTAAAAAGCTTTTGTTGACTGACTCGGGAGCCTTACCTTCTATACAGGCCATTGGTTCTCTGGCAGGGTGGCTTGGGATTGTTCTTTTTTTAAACAGCTGACTCCTTGGGGAACTCGTCGCACAAACCATCTGTAAAATTGGGCAGTGCTTACAGTTGAGATTGCTAGTTGATCTGAAGAGTGAAGATTGCTGATTGATCAGAAGAGAGGAAGCATATGTCTTTAGTGTGGTAAAATATGCAGTGTGCAGCTCTGCCCTGGTCTTATGCCAAGGAGGCTAGTCCTGGCTGACAGTTGAGCCTGGCAGCCGCAGGCACAGTTGCCTGCTGGTGAGACAGAAGTGGGGGGGCCTTTGGGTGAGGGCAAAGTGATGGGAGGGAACCCATTCAGGACCCCCTTACCCCTTACCCGTTCTTGGGGCCCAAGAGACCTAAACAGAACAGCTTGGGTCTATGTACCTACCCCCTAGCAGCTGAGCCGAGAAGGAACAGGAGAGGGCTTTGAAATACCTGCTGGGATCGCTTGGGGACCCAGCATGTAGAGCTGCAGTAGGTGTGCGCATGCAAACATTTGTGTGTGCACTAAGTGCCTATCTGCACCCCGTGCTCAAGAGGCATGGTGAGTGCGGCTTTCTTTGCTCGGTTTCACGGTGGGAGCGTTGTGTCGGGGAAGCCCCACCCATGTCCTTGGGAGGTGTGGGAAGCTGTGGGTCCCATCCTTACTGTGGTGTGGCGGCGTGCCTAGCTGTGGATTGGGAGGTGGGTGTCCGTCTGCCAACCGTGTTAGTGAATGTGTGCAACTGGGTCAGGACAACGTGTGTTGAGGGGCTTTCATGTGGTTTCGTCTTGGGATGTGGATTTTCTGTGGCTGTCACAGTGTGGTGGTGTCCATACTCTTAACGTGGGAAAAAAGAGGAGGAAAGTACTGACCTGTTCCAGCAGATAGGCAGCGAACAGTCTGTGTGGGAGGCCCCGGGTGCCTGGACCCAGCTGTGCGGGTTGTTGAGATGAGCGTGTGCTATGAGGCTTACGGGACAGCCACCTGCACCTTTGGGGATTTGAAGGGAGAGTCCTGGGAGAGGTGATAGCATGTGAGATGGGTCTTGACGACTCAGTGGGCTCTTGGCCCAGGAGGGTTGACGGAACTTCCATCCTGGGCAGGGCAGGGGCAAAGGCAGGAAGTCAGCCTGATGAGGCTTCCCCCTTGACCAGAGGCCAGGCTGTGGGCCAGTCTCTGATGCTTGGGTGTTCTCGGCGGGACAAGAGAGCTTGCTTGGGCTCCACTGGCGGGGCACTTGCCTACTGGGGCTGCGCCTTGAAAGACATTACTTGGATGTAGTGTGGAGAGGGTGATGGGCCAGATTCAGGGGACCAGGGATATCTAGGAGAAAGACAGTGGGATTCATGCAAGGATTCTGGAGGGGAAATAGGAAGGAAAATGTTAGAGGTTTCAGGGTCCCTGTGTGGAGCTAGCCAGGGGCCAGTGGGGAGAGACAGATGGAGACAGAGTGTGTGTACGTGTGTGTTTTTCAGGGTTGAATGATGAGTTCAGCTGTAGCCTGCGTTCTGGAAGTCCATTCCTGCTTTTGATCCTAAAGTGGAAATAAAAACACGGGTGTGCCTTGGTGTGTGTTGATTATTAAAGAATATGATTGGATGAATTTGAGTCAGCTGCCTTTGGGTCTGGGGAGAATTGAGGGAGCAACCCACCCCCCAGTGTCACCCCCTCAGGTTTCTGCCCCTTCTTGCACTGGGTTAACTCTTGCTCTCCTTCTCTGTGCTAACAGCACTGTTTTCCTGCCTGGGATCCTTGCTGCTAGTGCTGTGGATTCCAACTCTGCAAAGTCTTAAGCTGTTATTGATACATTCGTTTCAGTGTTTGTCCACTGTACATTTGAGGGCCTGCTGAGCACAGGTGAACTGAGATGGTGAGGGGTGTTTCCCCCTTCCTGCCTGGCTGGTCACCACCTCTGAGGTTTGTTTGCTGCACCTGTATATTCAAGTGTTCTATCTCCTCTGCATCTTCCCACCCTTCACCCCTCCCACTAGAGGACTGACTTCTCTAATCCCTGCTCTTTCCCTCCTTCCTCTGGGCCCCAAGGGGCAGGGCTCCCCTCTCCAGTGGAACCATCTCCTATACCCTTGGCCCATTTCCTGTAGGTTGAGTGAGAGAAGAGCAGAAATCCCAACAGTGGCCACATATCCCCCTGCCTCCCCTACACAGCCCCTCCTCCCACGTTTCCAGCGGAGCAAGGCGGGCCTAGGACCGCAGTGTGAGGAGCCGTCCATGGTACTGAGATACCCGGCTCCACCCAGCTCCTACTCAGGATGGGGTGGAGGAGGGGCCTCCCAGGATCTGTTCCAGAGGCTCCCCAAGGCCATGCTGCCGGCGCTGGCCCAGATAGAGGTGGGATGCACGTGTCAGGTGTTTAGTTGTGTGTGGTTAATTTGGCAGTGCGGTGATGCTGCTTTAATGGATGAGTAACACTAAAAGTGAGGTATTACTGTTCTAAGGAAAACTAACAGGATTGCAACTAATAAAGGTAATTGATGTAGTTTTTTAAAAAATCAGGGTGTTGGATATTTTATTTTATTTTATTTTAAAGATTTTATTTATCTGACAGAGATCATAGTAGGCAGAGAGGCAGGCAGAGAGAGAGAGAGGGAAGCAGACTCCCTGCTGAGCAGAGAGCCCAATGCGGGGCTCGATCCCAGGACCCTGAGATCATGACCCGAGCCGAAGGCAGAGGCTTAACCCACTGAGCCACCCAGGCACCCCCTTGTTGGACATTTTAAATGAACTGTAATCCTGTGGGCAGTCAGAACCTACAGTACTTGGTGTAAAGCATTAGTTGAAGGCAGGTGGCAAATAATGGTTTCTTTTCCCGTCACACATGGGGGAGTGCAGCAAGCACAGGAAGTTAGAGGGACTGGCTCAGCCCTCTGATTTGGAGCAGATAACCTCCCCAGCTCTGTTTCCTTTTGTGAAAAGGAGAGGTGCCTCTTCTGAAGGTGGCCTGTAGGTGACATTTTGCCATTATTGTGCAAATAGATTATTACAAACTTCCTAAAGTCCATCTGAGACTTGATAGAGAATGAGTCCTTGAAAGATCTTACAGTTCTGCTGGATGCTCACTATAGGCCGTGAAGGATCATTTTAACAGACTCACATATTTACTTCTGGATCACCACAGGATTAAAGAAATAGATAAAGCCATTGGTGTTGTGGGGATGGCAAGGGTGGGACAGTGTGTGTGTGGGGGGGCTGCTGGTGTCTGGAGCGGGCTTTATTCTCCGTGTCCCAGCTGTAAGAATTGTAGGTGGTCTGTGTGTGTGCGTGTGTTTGTAGTTTAGTGCCCATTTCCTTAGGCTTAGAGCCACAGAGGGAAAAGAGTTTCATGTTCAGCTTGCATGTTCAGCCGCAGAGGGAAAAGAGTTTCATGTTCAGCTTGCATGGTATCTAGGACCTATTGTCAGACCACGAAGTGTCTGAGTTCTGTACGGGGTTTTGCCTACACTCCCCCACCTCCCTGCCTTGTGCTGAGTACCCAGTGCTCTCTTGTACTGTGTGCAGTGGGCGTGGGCCCTTCACTTTGAGAAAGCTGGGTTTAGAGCCGAAGATGGAGGAAAGTGTCAGTGTTCCTGAGCTGTGGGCTATGACCAGGTTGTCCCTCCTTCTCACTTCACACAGGCACCCAGGTGGAGAGTGGCACGCTGTTCCCGGAAACCTGTTTTATTCCATGAAAGTAGACAGAATTGCTCAGGAACCGGTGGAGGTGAAGCCAGTGTGTGTCTTTGTGTAAGCCCCAAGCACCAGCTTCAGGATGCTGCCAAGTGAAGGCTCCTTGGGGGCGGGTCACCCGGCGGGGCTGGCCGAGGCCACACCATGTGTGCTGCAGACCCTCCTCCCTTCCCTGCACACCTCCCTCTGCACCAAGTCCTTTCCTTTCCTCTGGGGACCATGATGGTTTGGAAATGGTGGTTGTTGTGGGTCTCAGTCCCTGATGCCCCATGATTCCTGTGGCTTTAGTGCTGCCCAGAGCCTCAGCCTGCTGGGGATAGTCATTCTGCCAAGGCTGCTGCTGCTGCTGCCTCCCTCCTCCCCACCTTGCCTTTTCCTTCTTGCTCCTGCCCATTGACCTTTACCCCTGCACTCTGCTTTCAACAACATCTTCATTGCTGAGTTCCCTCAACTGAGGTTTTAACAATTCTCATTTTGGTTAGTTTGTGATGTCAGTCCCGGGAACTCCTGAGCCTTGTTCCAAGAATTAATGCAAAGCTTTGAAATCCTGAGAGATTGGGGCAAGTTTGTTCCGATTCCCCTGCGCCTCCCCCCCCCCCACCCTCTAATGCTAGCCAGCTGGCAGCAGTGTTGCCTCCCTGGCTTCAGGGAGGACTCAGCTACTATATCACTTTGGCTGCTGCCACCTCTTAAAATAGAGGCCAAGTCTCTGTACAGCTCTGAGCTTTCCAGAGTCCTCACCCCTCACCCCAGGTGTCAGTGCAGAACTGGGGGTGAAGGAAGATCCGGGAACCCTGCCCCCCCATCTTTCCTGAAGTGTGGCAGGTGCTTTGTTTGGGGGTTGCCTCAGTCTTTTGCCTGGGCAAAAGACTGGGAGGCCTCCCTCTAAGCTCTCTCACAAAAGACTAGACTGCAGGTGGGCTGGCCCCTTCCCAGAGGAGCCACTCCAGTCCACCACAGGCCTGCCACAAGCAGGCCGAGCCTTTCTTTGCTGAGAAATGGTAGGGATTGGGCCAAGAGCATCCTAGTAGCTGGTGCAGCAGCCTGTTGTCTAAGCAGATTGTCTGTCCTGAAGAGGGCGCTCCCCTTTCTCTCACCTTCCTGAGTTCTTGGGGCCTGTATGTGATGTGTGCTCACTGAGTACAGGGTGGCTGCAGGATACCTCCAACACTCAGGTCTGGGGCTCTGAAATCTCTTTTTTTAAGATTTTATTTATTTATTTGACAGAGAGCACAAGAGGGGGAATATAATACAAACAGGGTCAGAGGGAGAGGGAGAAGCAGGCTTTCCTGCTGAGCGGTAGCCTGGTGTGGGGTTCAATCCCAGGACCCTGGGATCATGACCTGAGCCGAAGGCAGCACTTAACGACTGAACACCACCCAGGCGGCCCTGAGGGCTCTGAACTCTTAACTGTTCATAAAACTTGCAAGGGTGGAGGGAAGCAGTGATTAGATTGGGGATGGGGGAGATTGGGAAGTCTCCTGCATTCTGTTTCCGTATATGTACTTGGGGTATACGTGCAGTTTTTTGAACCCCTTGAAAGTAAAGTGGCTTCTGTGCCAGCTGACCCATAAAAACTTGTGGGACTGAGGGTCCCACTGGATGATTTACCACATCTGAGAGCACTGTTGTTCTGCTATATGATCTAACAGGCAGGCTGTTTAATTTCCCAGGAGGTCCCTAAAATACCTTCCCTACTGTCCTCTCCACCTTCCTGAATCTGGATGCAGTCTGGGTCATGTGGCACATTTGTTTAGTGTGTCTCTTTGGTCTCTGAATAATAGGCTGTCCTCACATTTTTCCTCCATAGCTTTGCCTCCATAAAGCACTCAGGCCAGATGTCTTGTTGAGTCTAGTGGTTTGAATTTGTCTGACTGTGTCCTCAGGGTGGTATTTGATTTTTTTCGACAATTGCCCTTCTCTGTTGTAACCTGTGGGATGGGGCCAGAAGCACGGTTGATTCAGGGTGAGCCATGTTTGCCAGAATGACCATGAGGGTGAGAGTCTTTCATATTCTGTCACATGAAGCAGGCATATAGTAGCAGATTGCAAGGTTTTCCCCTAAAGTTAAAAAAAAAAAAGTCCATTTAATTCAAATTTTGGGTAGGAGGTTATAGAATTGGGAGCCAGTGAGAACTTGGAGCTCACGACTTTTGAGGGAGCTTTGCCTCAGCCCCCTAACCAGCTGTATTGGAGAGCTTTGGCGTCAGAGCAGGCATCATTCCTGTTCCACTGTTTTCCAGCCTTGTGACTTTGGACAAGCTGCCTGTTCTCTGAAAGCCGTTTTCCCTCATCCGTAAAGTGGTAATAATGGTGAAATTGTTAGCATCAAGTGAGATAATGCCTGGAACCTGTCCACACCTGCCTATTTGCTCTCATTATTTTAGTGGGCCTTCTGGAAGGGAAGGAGGCAGGCTGGTGCAGGTGAGGTGGCGGGGTGCAGGGGGGCAAGGGCTAGGCTGTCTGGCTGAGCATCATGTCCTTCGTCCGTGTAGTAGGTGGTTGCGTGCACTCCTCAGCCACACTGACAGCGTCCCCTGGCCAGGGTGGGGCCCTGAATCTGTCTCAAGCCATCAGAAAATGGTTAGGGCACGTCATCCACTCCTCGTGCGGCCTGAGCACCCGCCACCTCTCCACTGAGCCTGCTCAGGTTTATAGCTCCTTCAACACTGGCTTTTCCAGGATATTTCCCCTTCATTTGACATGCTGTTTCTCTGTGAGCGTTTCTGATGCTCCCGGGGCTAGGAGACTTAGTACATGTGGGGTTACCGAATTCAGTTCTCCACGGAAGTGTTTTAGGCTAACAAACTTTTTTTTTTTTTTTAAGATTTTATTTATTTATTTGACAGAGAGAGATCACAGTAGGCAGAGAGGCAGGCAGAGAGAGGGGAAGGGAAGCAGGCCCCTGCTGAGCAGAGAGCCCGATGTGGGACTGGATCCCAGGACCCTGAGATCATGACCTGAGCCGAAGGCAGCGGCTTAACCCACTGAGCCACCCAGGCGCCCTAGGCTAACAAACTCTTGACTGGAAGTAGTTGATACTGTTACACTTGACAAGGAGGTTATCAAAATCATATCCAGCTAGCCCTCATGAATTCCTGTGCCCTGTCTGGACAAAGCCCTGGCTGTGAGCTGTGGCTTGGGAGGGAACCGAGTTGGCTGCTTCCCACTGAGGATCTCCAGGACTCTGTGACTGGAAGTGCTGACTGGAGTGTTCGTCTGATTTTAGCATTTGCCTGTAAAACAAGAACAGCACAAACTTGAAGAGAAAATGTTACACTTGGGGGTGAAAAACAGAAAAGATTACACTTGTCTTTAGTGAGGAGGTTTTGTTTTGTTTTGTTTTGTTTAGTCAATCCAGAATGGATTAGAGATCCAAATGCAAGAATCATGAAACTATGTAAGTATTAGAATAAAACAAGGGTTGAATCCTATATAACCTAGAAGTAGGGAAAGACTTTTAAACTAGGACTCAAACCCCCAAAACAAAAGGATAACAAATTTGATAACATTAAATATAAAAAATTTTAAACTTTACAATGTAAAAATATACCATAAAAATGACAAACTGGGAAAGTATTTCTAATGTATCACAGATAAAGTCCAAATCTCTAATACAGAAAGGACTCTTAAAAGTCCAGGTATTTTAAGAATGATGGAATATATTTTTATTTATTTCTTCCATTTTAAAAAATATTAAAAAATTAATTCCAATGTAGTTAACATACAGTGTTATGTTAGTTTCTTGTATACAAGATAGTGATTCAACAATTCCATATATCACCCAGTGCTTATCACAAGTGTACTCTTTTTAAAAAATTAACGTATAATATATTACTTGTCTGTGAATCATCAGTCTTACACAATTCACAGCACTCACCATAGCACATACTCTCCCCAGTGTCCATCACCCAGCCACCCTATCCCTTCTACCCCAGAAGGGATAGAAGGAACCTCAGTTTGTTTCCTGAGATTACGAGTCTCTTATGGTTTGTCTCCCTCCTGATCCCATCTTGTTTCAGTTTTTTCCCTCCCTACCCCCACAACCCCCCCACCGCATCTCAGAATCCTCCTATCAGAGAGATCATATAATTGTCTTTCTCTGATTGACTTATTTCTCTTAGCATAATACCCTCTAGTTCCATCCATGGCACTGCAAATTTTGGGGGGTTTTGATGGCTGCATAGTATTCCATTGTGTGTGGGGTGCGCACACGTATGCGTTTGTGTATATATGTATGTATGTATACCACATCTTTATCCAGTCATCTGTTGATGGACATCTAGGTTCTTATCATAGTTTGGCTATTGTGCACATTGCTACTATAAACATTCAGGTGCACGTGCCCCTTTGGATCACTACATTTGTATCTTTAGGGTAAATACGCAGTTGTGTGATTGCTAGGTCGTAGGGTGGCTCTGTTTTCAACTTTCTGAGGAACCTCCATTCTGTTTTCCAGAATGGTTTCACCAGCTACAAGTGAACATATTTTAAAAAGGTTCCAAAAATTATGTAGGCAGAAAAAGCAGAAGACATGAATAGATCATAGAAAAGTTCTTCTCCATATGTAAGAATGTCAATTTATAATAATTAAACTAAAGCTACTCTGAGATACCACTTCTCACCTTTGGTAGATTCACAAAAAATAAAAATTTCAATGAGCCACTCTGATGGCAAGACTGTAGGAGAACATCTTATACATTGCTGTCAGGAGTGAAAATAGTTCAACCCCTTTACAATAAAGAAGAATTTCACAATATCTAGAGTATATATGCATTTACCATTTGATCTAGCAATCCCACTTACAGAAATTTACACTGAAGATACACTCCCATAAATGCAAAACAATGCCCCAAAGTTATTTATTGCTCTATCATTTGTAATGGCAAAATATTTAACAACTCAAATGCGTATCTGCAGGAGACTGGCTGCTGTTTGTGCATCACACACTATAGTCCATGCAGCCCTGAGAAAAAATGGGGACGATCTCTGTGAAGTGGTAGAGAGTAAGTTCCAGGATATGCAGGAAAAAACAAGTGGCAAAAAAGTGTGAGTGCAGGCATGGGAACAAGGATAATTATGAATGAAGGAAAATGGTTACCTGTAGGAAGTAGCTGAGAATGGGACGGAAGGGATGGGGTAGGAGTGAGACTCTCCTGGTATATCTCTCTGTGGTTTGATTTTTAAACTGTACAAATGTTCAACATGCTCAAAACCTAAATCTGAAAGGATGAAGGAAAGCAAATCCTAAAATTACAGAAACCCGTGAGCCTAACTACATGTCAAATTGCTAACCACACAGAAAAGAATTCATTCACAGACTTCAAAACACAGTACTTTCCATGCCCTAAATGGGATGGAAAACAGAACGGCAGGCAGAGGGCAAGGGAGAAGCAGGCTCCCTGCTAAGCAGGGAGCCTGACCTGGGGCTTGATCCCAGGACCCTGAGATCTTGACCTGAGCTGAAGGCAGACACATTAGCCAAATGAGCCACCCAGGTGCCCCAAAATACTAATAGCCTTAATAATCTTAGTAGTCTTTTTTTTTTTTTTTTTTTTTTAGGATTTCATTTATTTATTCATGAGAGACAAAGAGAGAGGCAGAGGGAGAAGCAGGCTGCCTGCTGAGCAGGGAGCCTGATGCAGGACTTTTGATCCCAGGACTCTGGGATCATGACCTGAGCCGAAGGCAGACGCCCAACCATCTGAGCCACCCAGGTCCCTTTAGTAGTCTTGTTAGTAATGATTTTGGTGTAATTCTGTGCTGTATTTTGTTACAGGATAAACCAAATGAATAACATATTGATGGTGATGGAAATCGGGACGCTCAGTATAGGGAAAGGAGAGACATAAATATGGAAAGAAAGGAGATAATCCAGGGGTACTGGGCTGAGCTACAGGTGTCATTGTGACCCCACTATTCAACAATGAATCCTAGCTCTATTTACTAAATGCCACCCCAGTAACTGTGAGCCCACCTGGTGTTTCATCTCGGTTTCTAAATCCCACTCTCCACTAAAATGGACTGGGCTTCCTCGGCAGCCCGGGGGGTCGTTTTTTCTGTCACTGTAAAGCAATAAATCCCTTTACTGGCACAGGGGTAGTCTGCCTTTGTGGTGCCTGGTGCCTCAGCTTTACCCAGAAATGATTGTTCCGTATGCAGACTGGAGACCTCATCCGAGACTGATGCACCAGGCCAGGGTGAGATGCAGAAATTGCTGTTTTCAACCACCCCAGGGATCATGAAGCAACTTCCTGGCAGCTTGCAGGGTGACTTGGAGAAGTCGTGGACCGAAAAGCCCGAGTTATAGGGGAACGTATTTTGAACCCGAGGAAGGAGATCTTGGAATGTTTCCTGGAGGACGTGGTATTTTCTCTGTGCCTTTGAGTGAGGAATAAAAATTGATTGTTGGAAGTGAGTTGATGACTGAGAAGGGCAGAGGCTCAGAAGTGAGAAGCTAGAGTGCAGGTCTGTGAAGGGGCTGTTGAGACCAGAGACCAGGCTCTGGTCTCCTGGGTTCAGAGGAGGAAATGGGATGCCTCCAACTGAGTTCTAAAGAAAATAAGGCTTAGGTTAGGTTTTTCTCCATCCTAAGGCTATAGAGCCTGACATGGGAATGTGTCAGCACGGTAAAGGTGCCTGTCTGCTCAGATTTGTTTCCTCCTAACGTTTAGGGACACTATTAACCTTAAAAGCTCATCTGCAAAAACCCACCACCTCTTCCCATGTTTCAGATAATACTTTCCCTCTACACTGGGGCGGCACACTTTTTCTGTAAAGGGACAAGCAGTAAACATTTTGGGCTCTGCGGTCTCTCTTGGGACTACTAGGCTCTACCATTGTAACCCCAGAGCAGCTGCAGACAACTGTGGCTGTGTCCTGGGGAAACCTTCCTCACAAAGACAAGTCATTTGCTAGATTGGGTTCATGGGCCGGTTTGCCAGCCCCCGGTGTAAAGACAGGCACAGTTTGATTCGTTTCCCTTCCTGCCGTCAGGACAAAGTAAAAGAGTGGGCAGTCCTGCCCACGTGGGGGAGCCCAGGGACCCAAGGTGGTGACTGGTGTGGGACCAAGTGTAGAGAGATGAGCCCTGTGCAGGCAGACGGTCAGCTGTCTGCTGGGGAAGAGCTTCAGAAAGCCCCGTCAGCCACTGAGAGTATCTAGTGTGTCCAGCAGCCGCCCCTGTCCTCCTGCCAGTGCTGCGTGGGGTGGGCAGTGTGCTCGGGGTTGAACCGTGACGTGTGAGCCAGCCCTTTCCAGAGTCCTGCGAGCCTGGGGTAGCACAGGTGGGGATTTTCTGTTACCACACACTTTCAAAGGAATGCAGGGTCCCAATTGCTTGAAATGAGGGAGAGTCTTTGCAGCTGTGTTCTCAGGACCTTTGGTCATGGTTAAGCCATAAAATATTTGCCCTGGAAGGTGCCCAGGTGATGGTCTGGTCCAGACGAGGTCAGGAGTAGTTCACGTCCCTGGGAGTGGAACCCAGAGCCAGTCTTTACTTTGCTACCAGTGAGTCAAGCAGTATGATGTCGATGGCACCATTTCTAGGACGAGGTCTCTAAATGCAATCCACGTTATGTGGTCCTGGGATGTGATGCTGGAAATCCAAAACGATAGTAAAGCAGATGTTATTTGGGCCATTTGAGATGACATCCATTCCAGATGAGATGTTGACCTCCCTTTGCCCCTTCAGAGCATTTCTGAAAACTTATATTTTCCTTTAATATATATTCCCACTTCAGGTCACCTTCACTCCCACTTTCGATGGTACTGTGCTCTGGGCCCTTCCGACAGGAATCATAAATGGACGGTTGGTAGAGGGCGTGCCCACATGAATGACGGCCAGCAATGCCTCTGGTCTGCCCCATGCCAGCCCTATGGCACCCTAGCGCCAGCGAGCATCCTGCCTGCTCGCAGTGATTTCATGGCATGACTGAAACAGCCAGGAGAACAAGAGAATCTTGAGCCCGTGGTTGGCGCAGAGAGGAGTGTGCCAGGTCTGGGCTTGTAACAAGGCTCCTTCAGCCAGAGCCGCCACCTCTTAGCCCACTTCCTGTTCCAGTTGGGGTCAGATGTGCTGTCAGAGCACAGAGGGGCATGTGCTGGGTGCCAGTCCGCTGGCCAGGACCTGACACAAGGCTGCTGGGGAATATTTCAGAAGGATCTGGACATCTGGGAGTTGCCAGCCCTGCCAACAGAAGGAGTCATTTTTAGATTTCACCCTGAAAATATTAAAAATAGCAGTCAAGTTCTCATGTTAGCCTGTAAAGCTACCTTCATACATTTATAGCTGAAATGTTGTACACGTTCAAAAATCTTTTGAATTTGAGTAGCTTAGGTGTTCAAAAAGGCAGCATGGAGTATCTAAAATGTAATTGAATGGTGGCATTTGAGGATTGAAGGCAGGAGATTTTACAGAGAGTCTGCATGCTTTCGGGGTTCTTTAAAAATAGGGTTTAGAACTCTTGAGTATTTTTTATGATTAAGCAGGATATTTTATCTACCGTTGATTTGTAACTTACAGCTTTTCTTTCCTCAGTAGTTCTAGATCACTAATGTGATTATGATGCTTATCCTATAGGATTTAGAGCAGTTTTTGATTTACAAAATGGAATGATGGGTTGGGGGGGATAGATTTTTCTCCTGTGATAACCAGTAAGGATATGAAGGGGAAGAGGAGGAGGGTGGTAAATTGGAAGACACACCGGTGTTTAAGAAGGAGCTCACAAGCTCAGCAGGAGAGCAAGACGCCCGAATGCCCGACATCCCCCACCCCCGAGGGGAAAGGTGGTGATGGCAGGGCCTGGTATTGGGGTGTGGGCGCTGACCACAGGGCTCCCCCAGGGCCCATGCAGGGCTGTGTGTGGGGAGAGCAGCAGGAGGGGAGGACGGAGAAGCCAGCGGCCCTGGCCACGTGCAGAGGAGATCTGTGTAGCCTGGGGCTCTTTCTCCCGCGCGTGCCTGCATTTACTCATGTGCTGTGTGTCTATGGAAAAGACTGTTAAGCTGTCAAATCGTGAACTACCTCGGTAGTTCCTGATGCCGTGATCATGGTTTTGGTCTCGTTTCTTTTAGGTTACCCCTGTTTCAGGCCAGTGCTTTTGCATTTCTGGCCCCTGCTCGAGCCATCCTGTCTTTAGATAAATGGAAATGTAACACCACAGGTAACTGCAGTTATTTCCACGTACGTCATTGGGGTCCCTTAGCGCAGGTGATAGAAGGGAGGCCTGGACGTGCTGCCCTCGGCGGCCTTAAATCCTTTCTGGAATCAGGCACAGAACACAGAACCAACAAACCGCTTAGAATACTCCAGTCTGTGGATCGTGTTTCTGTCTCTCTCTCTCCCCCACTCATTCATCCCTAACCCCAGAGCAAGTAAGGACCAGAAGGAGCCTCATTTCTCTATGCTAATGAAATTGATAAATATGGGAATGGACTAGAACAACATTTGTGCTATTTTTCTGCCTCTTTTCTTTCAGTGGATTTTATGAACCACCAGTAATCACTCTCTTTGCTGCATCAGCATCCCTTCTCTGAACCATCTTTGCTTTTGAAGGACCTGGCTGCTTTGGTTTTCTGCAAATGACTTTCACTCCCCACCCCCACCCCACCCCGTTAGTGATTACAGAGATCTTTAAATAGCCTGATAAGGTCAGGAAAAAATCAGATAGGGGGTTTGAGAAAAATCAGATAGTCCTGTTGTACTCTCAAAATACTGTTACACTTTTTGGTTCTAGGAGCAAAGTTTTCCAACCTTCGTTTCCTTCCTTGCTCCTAGGAGTTAGTTGGTGACCATGGATTTGATTTAGGAACTGGAAAAGGCCCTCTGTTTTCTCCAGACTTTAGAAAAACCTCAGTCAGCAGCCTTGCTATCAGGCATTTCAGTTAGTTCCGCTGCTTGCAAAGGTTGGTCTTTGTGTGAGGAGGCCACTAGCAGTATGCATCCCCAGTTCAGTCAGCTTTTGACGCTCCGGGAGCGCAGTCGATGACTACATGTGGTTACGTTAGTGTTGGGAGTCCACCTTTCAGTATGGTAAGCCATACTGTTGTAACAGGAATTTCAGGGATGGGCATTTTATACAAATATACGTAAAACAGGGAAGAAATTTCTCCTTACAAAGAGTGAAATGAATATATCCTGTGAAACATCAGTGTCACTCCAAAAAAATACTGTCTGTTTTTGTTTTCAAGCTGTTTCAGTGTCCAATGGAACCACAGAGCTGCTGCACACAGAGCACATTTGGTACCCCCGGATACGCGAGGTAAAACACGAGCACCATCTGCATGCGGCTTCTTTGTGTTTCTCCCCCGCTTCCCAAGAATTTGTGCTTCCTTGCGCTAAGCCCTCCTTTTTTTTTCCAACTTTGGACATGTTTTTTTCTTCCGTGAAACTAAGGTGCCATCACCATAAAATGAAGCATGCAGAAATGCTTTATGCCACCATCCAGTGTTGTTTCTTGCCCTTCATTTCCCTCCCTGCCCCTCACCGTGTGCCCAAAGACCAGATACACAACCTCCAGTGTAACCGGCACAGCGGGACACGGCTCCCTGGCAGGGAGTGACAGAGGCTGGCCTATGGGCAGCAGAACTCTTCATCCCAGCCTGCGTTTGCCCGTGTGTGGGGAAGGAATTAAAGAAACTGGTCTGCTCTGGTGCACTTGAACAGAACAGGGCAAGAGAACACAGCTGGGAGTCCTTAGCCATGAAGAATGGCTGACGGTTTATCCAGATCTTCCCAAACCTGGAAGATCTTTTACCATTAGTTCAGAATGGACGCAGACACAGCCCTTCTCCCACTGTAGGAGGGTTCTTTTAGAGTTTGTATCGATAATACCTCCTTCTCAATGTCTCTCAGGGACTCACTCTACAGTCTGTGCCGGAGTGTTCCTCTGAGGCTGGCTTTGAATGTCCCGTGTCTTGAGCGGGATTGATAACTCTCTCACTTGTCCGTGGGGAGGCCGGTTGGCGGTACATCTATCAGTGCCCGTTTATGTGATGCTCCTATAGAGACCATGTGATTCATAGGTTGGCTAGACCCCATTCACTCCACTGGTTTCTTTTGAGGCCTCAGGAATTTTCCAGCTGTGTCATGCCTGTTAGGTAGTAAGTCGCTGCTTGGCAGAGCTGTCCAGTTTGGCTGTGGGTGACATTTGGAGTCTACGATCTACAGGCTGCTCACTCTCCTGTCTCTGGTCTCTCTCGTTCCAGATCCAGGGTGCCATCATCATGTCCTCACTGATAGAAGTGGTCATTGGCCTCCTCGGCCTGCCTGGGGCTCTGCTGAAATACATCGGGCCCCTGACCATTACACCCACGGTGGCCCTCATCGGGCTCTCCGGCTTCCAGGCAGCAGGAGAGAGAGCGGGGAAGCACTGGGGCATCGCCATGCTGTGAGTGCTCTGGACCGCTCGGCACAGACTCAGCACCTCCCCTTCCCACCACCAAGCGGCAGCCTCGGCGTGTGGGTTGGGGGGGTTCGTGGTGTTCTGAGCATTTACACAGACCTTAGGAGATAGGTGGTGTTTTTTTTTTTTTTTTTTTTTTTATTTCACAGTAAGAATAGTCTGACAGTTTAAACTTGATCTGTTTCTTGGCAGAAAGTTATTGAAGGGTTTAAGTCCCAGAGGTTGGGGAGTGACATTGCAGTCAAGGTATTCCAAAGACCTGTTTGGCAGCCATGTGTAGAGGGAGGGTTGTAAGGCTTCCGGCTTTAGGAAGGGGGTGTAAAATGGTGATGCCATTAGTTTTTAACTTTTGAGGTCATGCCAAGTCTCTTGCATACATGAATGGAAACACTGAGAAGCCAGATCCTTTAGGTGAGACTCAAAAAAAACCTTTCCGATTGGCAGGAGACAGGGATGCTGTAGGACTGTGTGTTGGCATTGGTAGGAGATGTGACTCCCCGGGCTCCTGCCCAAGTCCTGCCAGGCATTGCTGGTCCTTCAGTGTGGAAGTGCGAATCCATTAAAGATGTCATTTACCCCTTGATGTGTTGTCAGTAAAGACATCCAGGACCTTGGTAATATTATAAGATTGATTATTAGAGCCATAGAACTCTATACCACAAATAGAACCCGCATTCTTTTTGTGTGCCTGAAGAGCACATGTAAGAGTTGATCTTGTCAGAGGGAAATGGTACAAAACCTGGAATTTTGCCAATCAGTGAAATTCCTAAAACCAAGTAAATAATCATAGAAGGGAATTTTCCGGTTGTTTTGTTTTGTGAGGTCTTCTGTAATTGTCTAACAGCATGCGCCCTGCCCGAGCCTGTGCTTCGGTACAGCTTTGCCACACACTCGTATGCACTGTAAATTAAGGTAGGCACTGCCGTTCGCCCCATTCAACAGGAAAAGAAGCAGAGGCACAAAGAGGCAAAGTTCGTTGCCCAGGCTTGCACAGCCAGTAGGTGGCTGCCATGGTTTTCAGAACCCAAACAGTTTGACCAGAATTTACCCTGTAACACTTAATCCTGCCGGTCTGTGCTGGAACGAGTAAAGTGTATCCTTGGGAAATTATAATCCATCTCTCCTTACAGTTAAGGTATGTGGAAATGTCCAGGATTGTTCTTAATTTTCTCATTTTACTGAAGGTTGGTCAGTATTGCCCACACCAGCACGGGTGTGTAGTAGGGTGTGGAAGAATGTCTGTTCAGTGAAATGCAGTAAGTTGCAAGGAGAAGATGTAATTACCATCACACGGTAATTAGAAACCAGCAGCTAAAGGGTGAACAAAACCCCCAGATCACTTAGAAGCTGGAAAGTGCTGTTATAAATCACTCCTAGTCAGAGGGGAAATTGAAAATTCACAATTACTGATAATTTTAGAAGATTAGGGTAAGAACCGACCAATCCCACAGAGCAGTCAGAGTTCTAAAAAAAATGCAGAGTCTTAGGGTACCTGGTGGCCGTCTGCTTATTCCTCGCCCTCTGCTCTCCCCTGCCCACTCTCGATCTCTCAAATACATTTTAAAAATCTTAAAAAACAGACAAGCCCACACAATCTTAAAGGCAAAATACATGAAGAGCTTATCTATAGAATCTAGAAAAACAGGATAAAAATGGAGGCTAATGGAAGCAGGGGACCAAAAATTAATACATATACAAAAATACGGAAAAAATAAAAGTGAAAAATCCCAACATTGGTTCTTTGGAAAATAACTCATGGACACGCTTCTGGCAAGGCTAACTGAGCAGGGAAGGGGGTGAAGGCCCAAATGGAGGATAAAGCCCTAGGTCCATGGAGGAAGAGTTGTAGCTGTGCTTCCTGTCCCCAAATTTAAAAACAACGACAGCAAATTAATAAAATGGGTGGTTTCCAGAAAAGCATAAAAACCCAAATAGGCTCCTCCTCACCCTGATCATACAATGCCGGGGTTCATCAGAACCTGGTTTCAGGCTGCCTCCCCACCACATGCTTTTCCCCCGGGGGACCCCGTCTAGTGCACAACCCTGGCAAGCCTCTGTTATGCTGGTGACTTCCACAGAAGCCTGCAGCCAGACCTCCAGACGCTAGACTTCAGGTCCAAGCCCTGGCCTGCGCCCTCCACTTGCTGGGACACAAGACACCTCAAACTTCAGAGGAAGAAAGTGTCAAGCTTTTGACTCCCAAACCACTCCTCCCCTCCTGCCATCTTGTTCTCGATCAGAGCCACAATACACACCCAGCTGGTGAAGCCAGAAGTCCTGCAGGTGTCCCTGATTCTTTGCTTCCTCTCTCTCCTATGTGCACGCCATCTTTCTGCCTCCCCTCCAGAGCCCGTCCCGCCACTGGACAGTCCTCATCTTCGGTCATTGCTTCCAGGCTGGTCTCCAACTTCTGCTTGCTCCCTTCTTGCCCATTCACAGCCCTGGAAGTACTTGGTCACTCTCTGCTCCTTTCTCAACCTTGTGAAACTCTACTTGGACACAAGCTAGAATTTTGGAAGCTTGTAGGTCTTTTCGTTGTCTGTGTCTGAAACCTTCCTCACTGTCCCTCATTCTGTTTATATCTCACACTGGGCACTTGGGGCCTTTTCACTCTGGAATCTCAGACATTTGGGGTTGGGGGTGGGGTGGGAAATGATCCTGAATTATTTCAAGGATGCCTTCCTCCCCTCCATTCCTGCGTGTCCCTTTCTGGAACTTTTAGAATGTTGGACCTTCCAAGCCCTTCCTCTGCTTTCCAAATCATTTTTTTCTCTGTTCATGGGTAAATTTCCTCAGTTGTTTCTGTGTATCCATTGTCCAGCTTTTCCTTTTGGCTCTCCTGTTTTTTAGTTTCCAGCCAACTCCTTTTGTACTTGGGCTACCAGCTCTGTAAGGCTTCAGCTCAGTTCTGGTCCCCTTGGCACCTCCAGCACCTGGCCCACTGCCTGTCACAGAGCAGGTGTTTAGTAAGTACCTCATAATAAGCAAGGGGAGAACTGGGGCTTGTGGGTATACCCCTGACCGCAGGAAGAGGCAAGAATGCTGTCAGAGGATTTTATCCCTAAAAAAAGTTCTGGGCTCCAGTAGTTAGTGGGTATATTATATTTCAAGGAAGAGCAAATTCCCACACTCGTTAAGTGGTTCTGGCACTTTGAGAAACCAGGGAAACTTCCAAGCCAGTTTTATCTACATGGCAGATTCCTTTTTTTAAATTTTTTATTATTATTTTTTAAGATTTTATTTATTTATTTGACAGACAGAGATCACAAGTAGGCAGAGAGGCAGGCAGAGGGGGCAGAGGGGAAAGCAGGCTCCCTGCTGAGCAGAGAGCCCAATGTGGGGCTCCATCCCAGGACCCTGGGATCATGACCTGAGCCGAAGGCAGAGACTTTAACCCACTGAGCCACCCAGGCACCCCTGATCTTTTAAAAGGCAAGTGTGCAGAAGACTCTTTTCAGAAAAAGGCCTTAGTGTCCAGCTCTGCACACACAGTTTATTTTTTTAGTGCCATATCTAGTAGCATATCTTGGAAGAATGTTCTTTGGAACATGGTTTGGGAAAATGATCCTATAGATAAGAATAAAAAAGCCAGCACACTATGTGTGTCATTTTAGGAATTCAAGGATGATTAAATATTGGGGGGGGGGTTATTTATTTATTTATTTAAAGATTTTATTTATTTGACAGACAGAGATCATAAGTAGGCAGAGAGGCAGGCGGGGGGCCGGGGAGGGAGTGGTGGGAGGGGAAGCAGGCTCCCTGCTGAGTACAGAGCCTGATGCCAGGTTGGATCCCAGGACCCTGAGATCATGACCTGAGCTGAAGGCAGAGGCTTAATGCACTGAGCCACCCAGGTGCCCCCCCAAAAAAAGTTTTTAAAGATTTATTTGTCAGAAGCAGGCTCCCTGCTGAGTACAGAGCCTGATGCCAGGTTGGATCCCAGGACCCTGAGATCATGACCTGAGCTGAAGGCAGAGGCTTAATGCACTGAGCCACCCAGGTGCCCCCCCAAAAAAAGTTTTTAAAGATTTATTTGTCAGAGAGTGAGAGCACAAGTGGGGGGTAGCAGTAGGCAAAGGGAGAAGCAGGCTCCTCGCTGAGCAGGGAGCCCAATGCAGGGCTCCATCCCAGGACCCTGAGATCATGACCTGAGCTGAAGGCAGATGCTTAATCAACTGAGCCACCCAGACATCCCTAGAAAATTTATTATAGGCCCATGGTGGATTTAATTTATTAAAAACCACGATGACAACTAAATCAGTCAAATTCAGTCTCTATCTCTGCTGCCAACTATTAGCAGTATGGGAATAGAAGGATCTTTCATGAATAAAAGTTTTAAGTGCCTCGTCCTTTAACAGTGAGAGACAAATATCAGGCCTGCCTGCCGAAATCAGAAACCAAGATAGGCGTGTTTGTTATTACCAGTATCATTTAAGGTTGTTCTGGACGTGCTAGTAAGTGAAAAAAAATAAAGTAATATGGGCCATTCCCAGAGAAGTCAGAGAGAAGGGAATGGTGGCTTGCTCTTACAAGAATTAAAATACATTTCAGAATTTAATAACAATACTGTAGCCCTGGGAAGGATAGACATTGGTAGAGCAGAATAGGAGTGACTGAAACAGAACCAAGAAGAAATTAATATTTAGTGTAAGATGGAAATATCTTATACTAATATCGGAAACCAGTGGGGAATAGAAGAATTACATGAGAATTACATGAGAAAAATTATTTAGAAAAAATATAGATTCCTAGTTTATATCAAATTATATTTCAGTTGAATTAAAGACTTAAGTATAGAAAGTAAAACAATAAATGTGCCAGAAGAAAATGTACATAAATATTTAATCATGGGTGGAGAGGATGTGTTTTTTTTTTAAAGATTATTTATTTTTGCAAGAGAGAGTGTGTGAGGTCAGAGGGAGAAGCAGACGCCTCACAGAACAGGGATCCTGATGCAGGACTCCCATCTCGGGACTCTGGGGTCATAACATGAGCTGAAGGCAGACATTTAACCCATTGAGCCACCCAGGCGTCCAGGGGAAGATCCTTCTTAAAGCAGATATTGTAAAGGGAAAGACTGATCGATTTTACTACTGATGCATTTAAAACCCCCATCAAAACCCACTGAAGTTAAGCCTCTGCCTTTGGCTCAGGTCATGATCCCAGGGTCCTGGGATCAAGCCCTACATCGGGCTCTCTGTTTGGTGAGGAGCCTGCTTCCTTCTCTTTCTCTGCCTGCCTCTCTGCCTACTTGTGATCTCTGTGAAATAAATAAATAAAATCTTAAAAAAAATAAACCACAAACTAAACTATAAATGAATCTTGGATATATTTACAACAAATTCCATTAAAAAGGTTAAGGTCCTTAATTTATAGTTTCATTAAGGGAGAGTCCTGGTGGAATAATGGATGAAGGGTATCATATGAGCAGCCATTTAATCAAATAAAGGAAGCATAAATAGCTAATTAGTATGTAAAAAGGGTTAGCCTCCCTGGTTATCACAATGCTGCAAATTCACAGGGATTTTTTTTTTTTTAAGATTTATTTATTTTAGAGAGCTGGGGGAGGGACAAAGGGAGAGAGAATCACAAGGCAGACTCCCCGCTGAGCGTGGAGCCCAATGTGGGGCTCGATCCCGGGACCCTGAGATCATGACCTGAGCCAAAATCAAGAGTCAGCCACTTAACTGCTGGAGCCACCTAGGTGCCCCTTTACAGGGATTTTATTAGCAGTGGGGGCAGTGGTGGTAGGTCAGACTGTACTGACACGGGTTCCTAAGTCAGCCAAGAGAGGCACAGTTAGAGGCATGTTCTCAAGAGAGGATAAATGGGGTGACATTCCCAACTCTAAGCATTGGTCCTGGATGACAACTGCTTTTCATGAGAAAACATTATTTTGATTACTTTCATACAGTTTTCAAACCTGTTCAAATACCGAATAGTGTAAGGAACCCCCATGTACCATCACCACATATATTAAATATATTAAAATTCTAGTCATTTGAAGTTTAACAGTAATTAAACAGGGAAATCTAAATTAAAATAATATTTCCTCCCACCCACTCCCACCCCTCAAAAAAAAAAAAAAGTCATAATTAATGAGTGAGAAGTTTGTATTTGCCCTGTATGCCTGAACACGAACATAGTGACAGATGCAGCTTTACCAGGATCGTCTGCTTTTCACCCTTTCACCCTAACAGTTTTCTGGGCTCATCTCTCTAAGACTGTGTGTTTAGATCTGCTCCATTCTTTGTAAAATTGCACAATGCTAAATAGTATGGAATAGTGTAGAATTTATGAAACCATTCCCCCATTGATACTCATGCTTGTTGTTTAAAGTATTCGCTGTTGTGAACAATGCTGAGATACATACTCTTCAGTGTAAGGAATGAAAGTTAAAATAAACGACGATAATTTTTTAAATTGACGAAATTGGTAAGTATTTAAAAGTATAAGACTTTATGAGGTGCCAGCGTGGCTCAGTTGGTTAAGCCTCTGACTCTTGATTTCAGCTCAGGCCATGATCTCGGGATCCTGGGATCAGGCCCTGGTGGGCTCCCAGCTCAGCAGGGACACTGTCCCTCTGCCCCTCCTTACTTGCTCTCTCTCGGTGTCTCTCTCTCTCAAATAAATCTTTAAAAGAAAAAAAGTATAAGACCTGGTATTGCAGTGAGAAGCAAGTGGATGTCTTTGGTCTCTGGGTGGGTTTTGTAAATTCTTTCAACTTTTGTGTATTTGGCAGTTTGTATCAGAAGCTTTTTAATAAGGAAAAAAAGAGCTTTTTCATAAGGCATTTACTGTTTGACAGATCCATTCCAGTCCTAGGAACCTGCCCTAAGGCGATGTGTAGACAGGTGCCAGGAGGGGTGATCTACCACAGTTGTTTATGCTCCTGGTGTCACACCATATGGAAATTGTGTAACAAGACGTGGTATGTGCATAAGGCAGAACGCTAAGTAGCCACTGAGGTGCAGTTGCTTATTTCTATCTGTTGAGGTGGCATTAATAGGGGCTACAGGCTAGTTGGAAGCATGTTGTGAAGTGTGATTCCATTTTGGGTCAGATGATGGACCTATTAGTGCTTCAAGGGCAAGGGTGACGTCAGTGGTCCCATCTTCCTCTCTAACCCTGGTGCCCCAGACCCAGCGATGCCCTGTAAATATCCAGGGTGTGGAAGCTGTTCAGAATCTATAGGCCGAATATTACGTTGTTGTTACCCAGCTGGGGTGATGAGTGGTCTTCGGGATTTTGTCTTTTCTTTTTGCTTATTCGCCTTTTATAATTTTCCTACATTGTAGTCGCATTGCTTGCATAACATTTGTAAGGTAGGAAGTCAGCAAGCCTGTGGTTGGACAGAACCCTGGCCTGAGGACCTGCGGCTGGCTTATCCTTTCCCCTTCTCTGCTTGGCCAAGATGCGTGGGCTCGGGCACATCCCTCACCTCTGAGCCTCTGCTGTGGCCTCTCTGTGATGGGACTGCCTGCCCCACCTGCTACATAGGCTGTTTGAGGACAAACAAATTAGAAGGGGGGGATGGGTTTTAGAGTGGCAGGAAAATGAAGTGTTCATCTGCCTAGTCCACCCGCTTCATTTGCACTGCCAGATTTGGCCTGAGTTCTGGGTGTCCTTCCTGGAATTCTCTGCACCCCCTCCCCTTGTAAACATGCTTTAAAACGTGAACACCATTGTGCAGGCGATGACAGGTGGCTGTTGCCTGAATAATAGACTTGGGGTCTTTTGGAATCTCATAGTGTTCACTTTGAAATACATCAGCATTTTTTTGGAACATGAAAACTTTACGTTAATGTAAATTTAAAGTAAACCAGTTTTAGTAAACCACCATCATTACCATAACATTTTTTTAAAAGATTTTATTTGTCATAGAGAGTGAGAGAGCGAGCACAAGCAGGGGGAGCAGCAGACAGAGAGGGAGAAGCAGACTCACCGCTGAGCAGGGAGCCCAATAATTGGACTTGATCCCAGGATCCTGGGATCATGACCCGAGCCAAGGGCAGACGCTTAGCCAACTGAGCCACCCAAGTGTTCACCATAACCTTTTTTTTTTTTTAAGATACATATTTATTTATTTGACAGAGATCTCAAATAGGTGGAGAGGCAGGTAGAGAGAGAGAGAGAGAGAGGAGGAAGCAGGCTCCCCACTGCCCACTGAGCAGAGAGCCCGATGCGGGGCTTGAGCCCAGGACCCCGAGATCATCACCTGAGCCGAAGGCAGAGGTTTAACCCACTGAGCCCTCCAGGTGCCCCCACCATAACATTTTTAAGTTAAACTTTACCACCCTGGGGGGAATTAAGATAGCTTGGGCACATGTGTATTTCCAACTTCAAACTGGTACTGGCTCGATGACTTTGTATTTGGGCTGAGACCCCCATCGCCAGGTGGACAAAGCACTTGGGCAGGTGGGGAGAAGATGGAGCGGCATGAGCCTGTTCTCTGGCTAGCTATAGACCACGTGCCTCGTTAGGAATGTGACAGTGAAGCTGCACTTGACCCACTGTCAGCGGAGCTGATAATTCCATCTCTGCAACTGGAGCTGTGCCCAGGAACAATTAAGCTGAACTTTGACTGAGAACCTATTCTTGTGCCAACGCTCCCTCGGGTCGTAAGTGAGAGTGCATCCCTGTGGGCGATGAAACACATCTTTGTAGACCTTCATTGTGTCAGCAATGGGAAGTCGTCCCACACCTGTCACGCTTGGTAGCGGGCGGATGAGGACGTGCAGGGTCCTGCTGCAGAGCAGTCATCTGATGTTGCTGCCTCCTCTGATCCTCAGTGCAGCTGGGTCAGGGGTTGGGGGCTCGAGGAAGATGGCCTTCTGAGCCAGCCCTAGTATCCCTGCTCTTAGGATAGTGTGGAAAAGTAGTTCAGAGCCCAGGCTGCAGAGCTAGACCCCTTGGCCCGACCCCCCAGCAAACTCATGCCTGCGTAATCTTGGACCACTGGCTTTATCTGTCTGGGACGTGGATGGTCACAGAAGCCACTGCTGCAGAAGGCTGGGATGGTGGGCAGCACGACCCTCCCATAATGTCTGACCCACAAACCTCTCAGGAAAGTTATTAATACTGAATCCTGTATGTAGCCGCCTTAAATGGTGAAGCTTTTTGCTTTTTGAAGCTAACTTTATGCTCTTGATACATAGGTCAGAAAATGTGGAAAAGTAGAAAAGTCTCAAAACATTGCTATCGGTAGTCAATCCCTGTGAGCATTTTGGACCCCCTTACCTGTTTGCACACGTGCTTGTGTGTTCATGCCCGTGTGGCAAGTGCATGTCTTGTAGCTGATTCATAGTTGTGATTCTAGTGCGCATTGTCTTGTAGGTATCTTTTTCCCTTACGCAGTGTGAGCATCTCTCCTGAGTATGTGCATTCTTCGGGTTTTCTTGTCCTGTTCAGGAAAATTTAGCCAAAGCATTTATATGGCAGTTTCCTTTAGCATCAAGATATGCTTAGAACTAGTATCTTTCCCAAAATGGCATTTCCAAAAAGATAAGATTTCCCAAATAACAGTTAAAAGGACTAGTAGCTCCTAGAGAAATGAGTTGAATAATGTGGTCAGTTTTGCTGTTGAAGCTTTGAGTATTATTTTAAAACACAGATAGCCTTTAACATAGTTTATTTTCTCTCTCTCTCTCTCATCAGGACAATTTTCCTAGTATTGTTGTTTTCACAGTATGCCAGAAATGTTAAATTTCCTCTCCCAATTTACAAATCCAAGAAAGGATGGACTGCATACAAGTTACAGCTTTTCAAAATGTTCCCTGTGAGTAGTCACTTTCATTTTTTGACAACATTGCTTTTGTTCATGTGGAAGGAAGTCTTAAGCAGGTCTTCCTGGGGGAATGAAGTCAGGATGGTAACATCAGGGTACTGATGACCACAAAATTGTCATTGGCATAAAGTTTACCAGTGGCAGAAGGTTCTGATTCTAAAATCCTTCCAGCAGTGTGAAGGAGAACTCAGTTTGAGATGGGGAGATCTGTATTCCCATGGCCTCTGCAAGCACATTGTCCATTATTCTTGCTTTCTAGCCAGGCTGAGGGTTACAGTAACTTAACCTGCATAAAACTCCTCTCTTGGAATGTGCTTCCATCCAGGAATGGGCTCTCAGCAGGTCTGTGGTGTGTGTTTTCCTGCGAAGTGCCAACGATGGTGGAGGTTGTGGGGTGTGAGATGCAGCCCACAGGAGGAAGGTGTGTGTTTTGCCAGCCTCCACCACCTCGGTTGGCCTCATGGAGCTTTTCCCTTTGACCACTTTAGATCATCCTGGCCATCCTCGTGTCCTGGCTGCTGTGCTTCATCTTCACAGTGACCGACGTCTTCCCTCCTGACAGCACAAAATATGGCTTCTATGCTCGGACGGATGCCAGGCAGGGTGTGCTTCTGGTAGCCCCGTGGTTTAAGGTCCCATACCCATGTAAGTACTCTGGTGGCCAGAGGGAGAGGGGTTGGGAGCTCACGAGAGTCTACGGCCATACCACCCTGAACGCGTCCGATCTTGTCTGATCTCGGAAGCTAAGCAGGGTTGGGCCTGGTTAGTACTTGGATGGGAGCTCATGAGAGCCTCTTTTAGAGGAGCTGGAAGGTGGCAGAAGGCTCTGCAGCTTGAAAAGCCTTCTTTGGTCTAGAATGTCCCATGAAGGTCTTACAATTTGGAGGATTTGACAGCAGACAGGGAGGCCCTGTCCCCAGAGGGCTGTGACTAATGCTCGGAGACTCGGGCCAGCTCCCTTCCCAGATGAACTAATTCTTTTGGTTCCACTGGGATGAAATCCTGAACAAGGAATCCCTTGCCAGGGTTGAAGAAGGCAAATAGAGAGCCACATGGTACCTGAGCTGCCCACACAGAGCAGGCTTAAGTAGGAGAGGCCTGATGATCAGCAAGTCGACTTCTCAGCATGATGGGATTTGTGTCATCTCTTAGTGGGGAGCTATACTCTGTTTTTTATTTGGTCACAGCTGTCAGAAGTGAACGGATACTCACTAATGGGTGGGAGATGGCTCTTGAGTTATAATTTAAAGTGTTGGGTAACTCTTGGCAAGGTGTGGGGGGTAGGGGGTGCAGTCCCAAGCTGAGGTATCACTTGGATTCACACAGAGGACTTTGGAGCCCCAGCCCCAAAAGTGACTTGTATGAATCCAGCGGTTATTAATGCTTGGTTGTTCTGTTGTAAAGACCCTGTTCCCGGCACTTGGGCCTTTTAATTAGAACTGAAACCTGACCTTAGTCGGGTTCTGCTGATTTATTCCCCTGCTCAGCAGCCACATCCTCACATTTTATGATGATGAGGAGAAAAAGTAGTAGAAGCTGAGAATAGCAAGGTTGGGTCAAAGAAAACTGTTCCGAGCATGTTAAGTGACGGTGATATTGGCAGTCGTTCCATCACTGACCTGTTCATACTTAACAAACGTTTATTGTTTCTAAAATAACATTCTCATCAGATCATATGGTCTGTGTTTTTATGTACATCTGTCCCTCGCCCCCCCAAAACAATAAATGCATGTTTTATAAACAGACACAGAATCTGATATAAAATGAGGTGAAACCGGTTGGCCAGGCAGTCAGGAGGAGGAGGTGTGGGAGGTAGGAGGAGCACGGCCAGGAGGTCTGCTCTGTGGCGCGGGCCAGTCCTAAGATGAGCACAAACACGGGGTGGGCTGTTCCGGAAGAGCAGCTGTGCATGTGCTGAGAAACCAGAGAGATGGCCCCAGGGTCCTCCCAGCCTGTGCGTGAGGGGCGTGGCCAAGTGGACTGGGCTTCTGGCCCCAGGATGGTGGCCCGCGCTGTCGGACTCCTCTTCACCACAGCCCTTTGCTGCCATGAGCTGCTCTGGGGCCACCAGTCCTGGGGCAGAAGGGCACCCCCAGACAGCAAAAGAGTTCACCCCGACAGTTTGGCTTCATCTGGAGACAGGTTTTCAGATATCTACAACAGTGGTCGTTGGTCTTTAGCATGAGGAAAATGGTGAAAATACAGATGGGGGGCCCAAAATGTCGGTAGTGCTGAGATTGAGAAACTGCTGTGAAGTGACAACATAAATTAGGCATTCTAGTTATAAGGGGAGATGAAATAACAGTTCAGACAGAAGGCTGGAAGCCAACAAAGTTTATACACACACCTGTAGTTGACTCTTGAACGAGTGGGCAGTGGTGGGGAGATGTGCCTCACCCCCGCAGCCGAAAATCTGCATATAACCTTTCTCCCCAAAACTTAACTAGTAACAGCCCTACTGTTGTCCGGAAGTCTTACTCACAACATCAACAGTCAATTAACATGTTTTGTATGTTACATGTTTTATATATTGTATCCTTACAAAAAAATAAGAGAAAAGAAAATGTTATTAAGAAAATTACAAGGGACAGAAAATACATTTACACTACTGTACTGTATTTATTGGAAAAAACCTGCTAGTAAGTGGACCAGTGCGGTTCAAACCTATGTTGTTCAAGGGTATACTGTATATAGAAATGAGCTGAAGGAAGAGGGATCAAAAATTTAGATGAGTACAATTTAAAATGTTGGAGTAGATGGAATAAAGATTTTAAAAATCACATTTAATTTAAGGCTGCAGGCAAAATGGGAAAAAAAAAAAGAAAACAATAAAGAGACTAAGAAATAAAAGGCAATAGAAACAATGGGAAAGTAAGTATCCCCCGCAAAAACAAGACACTAAAATGAAACTACAGTACTCTGTCAATAACACAATAACTATGTAAAAGATTAGATTAGAGATTATATGCAAAATGTTGCTGGATAAAGAAATTATCAGCATGAGAAAAATCTCCAAACCCACCCGGAAACACCATGTTGACCAGACACACCCCCCTCTACTCCCAGACAGGAACAGTCCTGCCTTCATACACATCCCAGGGCTTATCTGCACACTTGACTTCTTGTCCTCTTTCTCTTCCCAAACCCATTCTCCCTGTGTGGCTCGTGTGGCAATCCAGATATCCAACACAGTGTCCTGAGGACTTTGCTTTGCTTTTCTAAAGAAAACTATTTTATTTAACATAACATGGTTTACTTTAAAAAAAAAAAAAAAAAAGTCACTGATCTTACATTAGAGGACTGTCTGTATCTGGTGCTATGCTTTACTGCTGAGATTTAAATTTAGCTGGTGACTTTTCGCCTCTTTTTCTTTTTCTTTTTTTAATTTATTTGACAGAGATCACAAGCAGGCAGAGAGGCAGGCAGAGAGAGAGGAGGAAGCAGGCTCCCTGCGGAGCAGAGAGCCTGATGTGGGGCTCGATCCCAGGACCCTGAGATCATGACCTGAGTCAAAAGCAGAGGCTTTAACCCACTGAGCCACCCAGGCACCCCTCGCCGCTTTTTCATTTAATGCCACCCCCTGGGCAAGATCACCACTGTTTTGTGCCATGCCTTCACAGCAGGGTTAAAAATCTTCTTCATACAAATATCCCATCCCAACAGGAATTTCCATCCCAGCAGCCTGTGTTAAATTGTAATTTAGTAGACACCAAGCGTGGCTTGGAAGCAACTTCCACTTCTAATCACTTTATCTCTAAGAAAGAGAGCCAGACCAATCCTGGTTGTGGCCACCTTCCTCTGATTTAGGAACTGTCCCCAGGCATGTGGTATACTGAAGAGTGACATTTAAAAATCAACAAAGATTTTCCCCGAGGCGCGGAACCTGGATGTGTGGTGTGGAGTCCTCTGCTGTCCTGCTTACTTTCTCCTGTTTGCCTTCCGTAGTTCAGTGGGGACTGCCCACCGTCTCTGCCGCTGGTGTCATCGGCATGCTCAGTGCGGTGGTCGCCAGTATTATTGAGTCCATTGGGGACTATTACGCCTGCGCAAGGCTCTCCTGTGCTCCGCCGCCTCCCATCCATGCAATAAACAGGTACGTTCCTCTGACCGTGGAGCTCTTCCTTGGGCCCAGTGCCTCATCACCTGGCTCTTTGGTTAATCTTGGAGAAGAGAAGGAGGTTCAGCATGGAAGTAGCCAGCTGTCAGGGCTCCTTATTGGTTGTCTGCTTTGGACAAGTCACTGCCCCCATTTTGCTCTCATTTTCCTTATCTGGGACATGGAGGGCAATTCCACACTTCCTGCTGTGTTGACAGTCACAGAAGACACTGTCTCTGAGACCCTGCCAGACCTTAAACTCACCACAGCAGATGCAGGACGCTGCCGTTGTTCTTTCCTTGATTTGGGGTCATGGAAGGATGTTCCCTTTGATTTCTTTTTTCTCTTACTGTTCTTAGGGCTAAAATCTGTGTCATCTATTCACAGTTGTAATCCCTGTATAGAGAGACGAGAAGAGCAGGCATAGGGGCAGTCTGCAGAATTTGGAGACTTATGGGCTGGGGGTTTATCTCCTCAGTACACCTGGTCTTCCGTTTCTGGATGCTGAGAGCAAACTGGACCCTGTGGAGGCTTTAGAGAAGAGCACAGATCAGCCCCTTCCCCCCGTCGGCCAGCCAGCGCGGCCCTTCCAGAGGGATGGAGGGTGATGAGATCCAGTGCGCTGCTGTCTGAGCACGTCTCGCTTCAGTTCTGTTCGTGTTCACACTCCTGGTTTTTACAGCTTCCTCTAAAGGATGTTGCACATGACGGAGCTACTTATATATTGATTCTTTAAAAAGTTGCAGTGTTGACAGAATTACGAAGCGTTTCCTTCCTGATGAAACTATTAATAGTAAAGGAATCAGATCAGCAGACAGCCTGTATTTGTCTTCGATCCCAACCAATGGCTCTGTTTTCTGGTTAAAAGCCTTTAATTTGGAATGGTTTTTAAACACCTGTGTCTAATGTGTGGTTCCCAGAAGTGCTTCTCACAGTTGAATGAGCATGGGGGATCCTGTTAAAATAGAATGCAGGCCCTGCTCCGGCAGGTCTGGGGGTGGGGGCCCGAGACTCTGCACTCGTAACCCTTCCCAGGAGTGTGGAGGCTCCCCGCCCGAGCACGCCACCTTTGGGGTGCGGCCACTTGGAGAGTATTTCAGAGTGTTTCCCCCATTGAATGAACGCTTCTCTTTTCCCCATTCCTTTACATTTTAGGGGGATTTTCGTGGAGGGTCTCTCCTGTGTTCTCGATGGCATATTTGGTACTGGGAATGGCTCTACTTCATCCAGTCCCAACATTGGAGTTTTGGGAATTACTAAGGTACAGCTATTTTTCTAATTAAATGGTTGGGCCTCTAAGTGTTGATCCATTTCATCGATTGGTCTAACCATCATGAATCCCAAAAGGAAGGCTTCCAATTCCGAGATCATCTCCATCACCCACCCCACCCTTTTCCTTTTTCTCATTGAGGGTTTCTGGAGTGCTGATGGAGGTCTCCCTTCCTTGGCTGCCTGGGTAGCCAGGCACTCAGAGCTGTCACTACTTCATAGGCATTCTGCAAATACTAAGCACCAACCCGTGCCAGGCTATGGGCACTTGGGATACAATAGCGAATAAAACAAAATTCCCGCTGTCAGTGTTTACATTCTAGACAGAGGTAGACAAACTGCAGACAGTACGCATAGTAAGTGTGAGAAAAGCACAGGGCAGGTGTGGGTATTGGGAGTGAGGGCTGGTAAGTGTGAAATAGGGTCAGGCTAAGCCTCACCAAGAAGATGACCTTGAGCAAGAACCTGAACAGGGGAGGTGGAGGGAGCCATGCAAGCCCTTGGGGAAGAGCATTTAGACCGAGGACATGGCCGGTGTGAAGCCCTGTCCTAAGAGCAGGTCCACATGCTGCCCTTCAGCAAGGAGGCCGGTGGGGCAAGAGCACAATATGGGGTGGGGGTGGTAATAGCAGGTAACATCTTCCAGGTAATGGAGGACCAGGTCACACAGGCCCCAGAAGCTGCCAGAGACAGGGAAAGGACATCCCCTGGACTGTGGCTCCATTAGGCTTTGGTTTTTTTGTTTTTGTTTTTGCTTTTGGTTTTTTTAGAGAGGAAGAGGGAGTGCATCCTTGTACACACACGTGCAAGTTGGGGGGGGCTGGTGCAGATGGAAGCAGAGAATCTTAAGCAGGCTCCATGTCCAGCACCGAGCCCATCATGAGGCCTGATCCCCTGACTCTGAGATCATGACCTGAGCCGAAATCAGGAGTCAGATATTTAGGGTGCCTGGGTGGCTCAGTGGGTTAAAGCCTCTCTGCCTTTGGCTCAGGTGGTGATCCCGGGGTTCTGGGATCGAGCCCTGCATTGGGCTATCTGCTCAGCAGGGAGCCTGCTTCCCTTCCTCTCTCTTTCTCTGCCTCCCTTTCTGCCTACTTGTGATCTCTGTCTGTCAAATAAATAAATAAATATTTACACACACACACCCCCAAAAAGAGTCAGATACTTAACCAACTGAACTGACATCAGGATATTTTGTGAGTCTCACTTTGGCTGTTATGATGAGAGTGGACCTCAGGGTCAGGGGAGGAGGTAGAAAGTGGAGCAGTTCTAGTTCTAGATGTGAGATGGTCCCATTCCTTACAGGAAAACATCAGTCTTATAGTAAAGAATTAATATTTTCAAACCAAAGCCACAGGGACCCTCTCTTTCAGATGAAATCTGGCACAAAGTTAGTGGGTTTGCCAGGCCACAGGCCCCAGGTTGAGCAAGGTCTGGGTCTGGAGTCCTCCCCGTGGGCCTCTTCTGCCCCTGTCCCCACACAGATCTTTGACCTATGGCTGTCCCACGCCACAGTCCAGCTTCTGTGAAGAACCGCTCCTAGTCCTTTCTCATTTAGTACTGAACTCTAGATCCCAGTTGTCTTGCCAGAGCACACTGTCTGTGGGGCTGGAACGTGCCTCTGCCCCAGCCACCGTACGCCGAGCAGCTGGAGACCTACTCACCGTCTGGGATGGCTGTGTGCTCCACAGGTCTCCCTCAGCCAAGCGCTGTGTCCTGAGAACCTACAGCCAAGCTGTAGTCTTCTTAAGCTATCTGACCTCTGTACAGTTAGAAATACCGCACCCCCCCTTCCCTGCTCTCTGCAAGATTGTATGACCAGACCAAAAGAAACCAGAGACTGCTTGGTTCATCCTGACTGCGAGTCCAGGTGAGAAGGGCGCATGGTTCTGACACTTTGATTTCCTTGGATGTCAGCAGGGCCTTCGCAGAGCCCAGTGTCCTGTGTGCACACAGCCCTGTCAGGTGCTCCTGCTGCTCAAATGCCCTATGTCCTCCAGCGCCATTTTTGGGTCCTGGCACTGTCCCTGGGGAGAAGCTGATGCCGAGCACAAGAGCTCAGGGCCATGCCTCTCTTTAACCAGTTTGCTGCCATGACCCTGTGATTCTGGGACAGACCTAGAACGAATCTGAAATACCATAGTAATGAAATTCTTATAGACAGAGGGACTTAGGGCAAAACAGTTTAACAAGCCAGCTCCCTTCTGCACCCCTTTGAAACTGATCCTCCCCTCACATAACGTAATCAGGGTCACTGTAGGGAGTAGGGGGTGTTGTTCATGGAGGTTCTATTCTGAAATGTCACTGAAGTGGTTTGGGGAATAATTAATTACAATTTGAATGTTGCCAGCTTATTCTGAAAAGGCAACCTGCTAGCTCTCTTTAATGAGCTAATTGATCTTACCTCTGAACCCCTTTGGATTACTATCCCCAGGCAAAGGTGGCATGCATTCAGGGGCCTAGAGTTGATTTTCATTGCCCCGACTCACAGTGGGGATGATTGAGCTGTCCGTGTAGCTGCCTTGGGGTGGGAAGTGGGTCTCACAGTAGAAATTTCTTTTTGGCCCCAGCCATGCGGCCACTGGAAGGACTCTGTCCAGGAGGAAGGAGGCACATGTTGGAGGCTATATTCTGCCCCTCATCTAGTGGAAGGACTTGGGACAAGTCACTTGTCTGAGCAGAACTCTCAGCTCTGAAATCTGACAATTCTAGACCTGGATCTGTGCTGCCCAATTTGAGAGTAGCTGTATGTGGCTCTTTTAAGTTTGTTAAAAAGGAAAATTAAGTTCCTTAGTCACACTAGCCACATTTCAAGGGTTCAGTAGTCACATGTGGCTAGTGGCTGTCAATGGGCAGTACAGATATAAGACATGTCCATCCTTGTAGAAAGTTCTGCAGACAGCACTGGTCTGGGCTACTGTGTCCAGCTTCCAGGGCTGTGGAAAGAGGGTGATCTCTGGTTCTTCCCAGGGATCTGCCTCCATGTCCTGGCAGCTCGGGTTCTTGTTATCCACTCCTGTTGCTCTGTGTACGTGGAGATCCTAAGCTGTTTGATCAGGAGCTGAGGCCACCAGCTCCCCTATTGTGTGCGTGGAAGCCGTCAGGTGGGATTCCAGGAGTAGGTCTTCTCTTCTGAGTTTGCTCCAGTGTCTGTCCTGCAAAGGGGGGGGTGGCATGACGGGGTGGGGAGGTGGCTGTTTGGTATTGCAGCCCTGGTGCCATGACTTTGTCCCGGTGTGGCTGTGGGCAGATTACGTCACCTCCCTGTGTCTCCATGCTCTTGTCTATAAAGACGGCTGGCCAGCCATTAGAATTAATAAATTGGTATAATGCATGTAGCAGAGTCAGGCGTATAAGTACGCAGTAAGCAGTAGGTAGTGTCCCTGCTTGATATTTAGCCCTAAGTTTATTTCTAGGGACTGAGTAAACCCCACCTCTCCTGCCAGCGCAGTCCCTTCAGAGGAAGGCCATTTCTCCCCTGCCGTGTCCCACACTGTTGAAGACGGGCAAGTCAAAAATGAGGGTTCAGTGTTTCGATGGCCCTAGAGGCAAAGTCAGAGTTCAAGAAAGAGTTCAGAATGGAGGCAGGGAAGGGAGTCCAGAGAGTGGGCAGCAGGAGGGGTGAGGCCAAGGCTCTATGTCAGCACTGAGGGGACAGGGATTAGGCCTGTGCTCCCCGCATCGCTCACAGAATTGTGTAATAGGCACCTGGCACTTGGTTCAGTCATCAAGCTGAAGAATGGCTTAGTTGCTGCTTGTTTGTTTTGAGCCTTCAAGGCAGATCAGCCTTTCCTGAAGGTTAGTCTTCATAAAGGTTTATTATTTCAAGGGTCCCTAGGGCCTCCCCCTGGCACCTCTGATCGGCTGGGAGGGTGGGCTTTGCACAGGCGGTTCCCCGTGCCTGGATGCTCTTCCTCCGGGGAGCTCTTCCTCATCCCCTGAGACCGTCTCTGTGGAGCCCTCCGCAGCTCCTCCTCCCACCTGGCTTCCCACAGCCCGTAACAACTGCGGCAGCGCTGTGATGTGATCGCGAGTCTATGGCTTACTCCTCTCCATATTCCCCTCCCCCTCCAGTCTAACAGTGCTGGTCACAGTGTAGGTTCCCAAAAACGTTTGCGGAGTAGCGGCAGGCTTCCTTACGATGTAACGCCACTCAGCAGAAGTCATTTTTGCTCGATTCTCCAGTTTGCATACCCTTTCTTGCTGCTTCCCTGCTCTCGAAGATTCAGTGGGAGAGGTGGGGAACCTAACAGCCGAGCCTGGCCTCCAGGGTCAGCTAGGCGGAACAGCCATCCCTCCGTTGGCTCAGTAAGATTCTTCTCTGATTCTTTTTTTTTTTTCTTTTTTCTTTCTTTTTTTTTTTTTCTTCTCTGATTCTTAACCAACTGACCTTTGGGTCCTCTGAGATGCTGCTGGAAGCTCTAGACCAATGCGAGCCAGCGAAAGCATGGTGTGGTGGTGGGCACAGCGGACATTCACCTGTGCTGCTGTTCTGTGCAGGGACCACCCAACATGTTCCTGATGGGCACTTGATATAGTGGCTGGTGCGGCTGAGGGACTAGAGCTGACATTTCATTTCATTTCATTTTAATTAAATTTAAGTAGCCATCTTCTCACTGTAAGTCATACTTAAAGCCCTACAGACACTCCCCAGTCACTTCTGGAACCTCTTTTACTCAGTTTATGTGCTCAGGGTGTTTTCTTGGAAGAGACAGCACACAGTAGGGGCCAACAGTACAGGATTCTTGAGCCTATTGCCCGCTCCACATCCCACTGCCCAGGGGACAGCAGGGTAGGTAGAAGTTTCCGGAAGGCAGAGAGCAGGTTGAGCAGATAAAGATGAGACCGTGTGGAAAATATAATGGTTCTGCAGAGGCGCAGTGTGGAAAGGCAGAGCCTTGGAATCAAGGAAGACTTTTTTTAAAGAGGAGGTAACATTTGGGCAGTCTTCTGAAGGACGTGTCTAGAACCAGCCAGAAAGGGAGGATGTGGGTGTGTTCTGGGTAGACAGGTCTAGGGATGTCTGCGAAGGGATTTTATTTCATAAGCACCAGAGGATTTAAGGAGGGGGGCAGAGGAGCATTGACATCCCACATCGCTGTGTTTGAAAGGTCACTCTACCACAGTGGAGAGGACAGGGAGGCAAAGGAAAGGTCAGAGTCAGCAAACCTAGCTGGGAAGCTGTCATTATGGCCTCATGCTTGCCAGGTGCTGTTCACACTGTTTTCCACCTTGTCTCATTTAACCCCTAAAGCCAAACCTTGTGGTTTATCATTATAGAAGTAAGGATCCCGCCACCCAGAGAGGCCAAGTGACTTGCCCTGATCACATGGATAGAGCAGAGTGGGGTACACACCAGGCAGGGCGCACTGAGAATCCACACTCCTTTGCCTCTTGGCTGTGCCACCTCTCACAAGCAAAGCTCCTTTAGGAGAGGGGATTCCAGAATTATCCGGGGCTGTTGTCTGATTCGGGGTGTGGGGAAGATGGAGACGAAGGTGAATTGCTTTGGGGTGGTTAACTTGGTAATGGGTGATTCTAAGAGCCCAGAAGAGAAAAGCAGGATGAAGCAGGGGTTTTGTGTTTGATGTTAGGTCATCCTAACTGCTGACTGTAAGGGCATTCGAAACCTGGGACCCGAGAGCTGGAGCACAGCCATGCCGAAATGACATTACCCAGAGTGCAGGGAAGCACAGGCCGAGCCCTGGTGCTGCCTTCCTCCTGGAGCGTGGACAGGATGAGCTAGAGGAGAGGAATCTCTTTATTTGGGGTGTCTGTGTAGCAATGGTTCCCTGAGGTCAATCATCCCTATCTGACGAGACCTGTCTTAACAGCAAGTTTTCAGGATCTAGGGGATGTGTGGGGTTTTGTTACACTTGCTCTGGGACGGGGGTACGGCGGGGGGCACTGGATGAGAATGGGTGCAGAACTGGCACTGAGTGCCATCTGCTTCTGGTGTGTCCCGCAGGTCGGCAGTCGCCGGGTGATCCAGTATGGCGCGGCCCTCATGCTGGCGCTGGGCATGATTGGCAAGTTCAGTGCCCTCTTCGCCTCCCTCCCCGATCCCGTGCTTGGCGCCCTCTTCTGTACTCTCTTCGGTAAGATCCCATTTCCTTGGTAGCCTGACCTCTCTCCTCCTCTGCACATTTGCTAACAAGTCCCTTCTGTGAGATGGGAGGTAATAATATATTTCTGTTTAAAAATACAAAGAGGATACATCTTCAAAACGTGAAAACCTTCAGCCATCTCTGAGTTGAATTTATGTTAAAGGTAGAACCAAATATAGAATACTTGTGCTAGGAAAAATAAGATGACCTTAATCTTTAATTGGTGTATCTAATTGATTTAACTTCTCCCCTGAATGGCCATTTATTTTTTTTTTAAAGATTTTATTTATTTATTTGACAGAGACAGATCACAAGTAGGCAGAGAGGCAGGCAGAGAGAGAGGAGGAAGCAGGCTCCCTGCTGAGCAGAGAGCCCAATGCGGGACTCGATCCCAGGACCCGAAGGCAGCGGCTTAACACACTGAGCCACCCAGGTGCCCGCTGAATGGCCATTTAAAACTGACCATTTTTACCGTGGCACTCGACATGATCTCTGTGCCATCCAGTTGTGAACAGGGCCCAGATCTTCGGGTGGGTTTCCCAGTTGAGTCAAGATATTTGCATAGAGGTTTTCAGGGGGTAACCGATGTCCTCAGTTTTCTGCTTGGTTTAAAGAAGGTGTCGTTTGATGTTTGTGTCCCTGTGTCAGCCGTGAGCCGTTTGGATCAGAGAGCCAGGTGGTCACTTTCTGACCCCATCCTGTCACTGTTCTGTGTCCCAGCTGGTTTCTGGTGGGACAGAGAAGGGACGATGTGGGGAGTCTGCAAGGCCCGTCACCCGTCTGTAGGTGAGCTCTGTGCAACTTGCCATCTGCTGTTTCTCTCCAGGAATGATCACAGCTGTTGGGCTCTCCAACCTGCAGTTCATCGACTTAAATTCTTCCCGGAACCTCTTTGTGCTTGGATTTTCAATATTCTTCGGGCTCGTCCTTCCAAGTTACCTCAGACAGAACCCTCTTGTCACAGGTAAGGAAAACTGGCCTTGAGTCTTGGGAGTAGTTGGAATCCCAGCTGTCGGTTCACAGACACCCCACCCCCTGTCACAGAGGGCACTGGAACCTCAGGAGTTGTCTCCTCTGACATCTATCCATGTGTTTGATTCAAGCTTCACTCTGCCACCGCCAATCTGGAAGCCCCCTGCACATCCAGCATGAGCTGGCGGGTGCACGTGACTCATGTGTACGTTAAGGTCTCTTTATTGACTGGGACCCTGTCTTTTGGGGCAGTGCCTGTGTGTAAAACCTTTTGATTTCTCAGACTAATGCTTTATGAAAATGTATAATTCCTTAAAACTCAGCTTCATAGACTTTCAAATACATGTCTTTCTACCAGGATTGTAACTTTTGAATTCAAGATTAACCTTTTTAACACCTTTTAATTTTAATAACCTGATGTCATGAAAAATGAACAAAAAAAACCTGTTTTTTTAAGTGGGGGAGGGCAAAGACAGAGTGGCAGACTCTATACCTATCGTGGACCCTGATGCAGGGCTTGATCTCACGACTCTGAGATCATGACCTGAGCCAAAACCCACTGAGCCACCCAGGCACTCCTAAGGATCATATGTTTTTAATATAGAAAGTGTGAGAGTTTCTAATAACAAGGAGATTCTTGCTCCTTTTTATATTTTAATATATCACATTCATAAGAGTTCATTTATATACATGCAATTGCTCCTAATTAAAGGCAGCTAAGCACAGGGGTGCCTGGGTGGCTCAGTCGGTTAAGCGGCTGCCTTCGGCTCAGGTTATGATCCCAGGGTCCTGGGATCGAGTCCTACATCGGGCTCTCTGCTCAGTGGAGAGCCTGCTTCTCCCTCTCCCTCTGCCTGCCACTCTGCCTACTTGTGCTCTCTCTCTGTGTCAAATAAATAAATAAATAAATAAAATCCTTTAAAAGCAGCTAAGCACAAATCAGTGATCCAGGATTCTGAAACCCTTTATCTGATTGCAAACACCACAGATATTTTTGTTGTCTTACTCACTTTGTAATATTTTCAGCCTTAAAACAGCCATCTTTTTATTAATTTTCTTTTCCTAATCTGCTAACACCACACCCCAGTGACTTTTTAGTTCATTATATGAGCTTCACTCTTGGATTTCTTTTCTGGGGACCACTGTTAGGGAATTTTCCTTATAGGAATAACCTCTTTTTTTTTTTTTTTTTAAAGATTTTATTTATTTATTTGAGAGAGAGAGTGTGAGAGAGAGCATGAGCGAGGAGAAGGTCAGAGAGCGAAGCAGACTCCCCATGGAGCTGGGAGCCTGATGTGGGACTCGATCCCGGGACTCCAGGATCACGCCCTGAGCCGAAGGCAGTCGTCCAACCAACTGCGCCACCCAGGCGTCCCTAGGAATAACCTCTTGATTATTGTTGAAATTATTTATAAAAGTTTAAAATGTTACTGGCAAAAATTTATCTACTTGTGTCCAACAGAAATTTGTACTTTCATGCATTGCATTGACTGGTGATTGGTGGCTCCCCTGCCCCCCTCCCCTGCCCCCAGTGCTCCTTCCTGGCCATAGCTGTGACCCTACCACTGTGTTCTGTTTCCAGGGATAACAGGAATCGATCAGGTGTTGAACGTTCTTCTCACAACTGCCATGTTTGTAGGAGGCTGCGTGGCTTTTATTTTGGATAATACCATCCCAGGTATGTGGTACATACTCACATGCTTATTCCACATGTGAAGCACTCATTTTGCCAAATAAATAGGGAAGCAGGCAGAACGAATCAGCTCGGAGCCATTGGTGGTTGAGACGGTCTTTTAAGTGGTTAAGATGACACTCCCAGCCTCCTTTTGTGAGTCCGTTTTTTGCTGATAAACCTAGTAGATTTTTTCCTCCTTGCTCAGTTAGGAGAAAGCAAGGAAGTCCCTCACCGTGGTCACTCTCCAGGCCTCGCAGCCTTCCCAGCTTCCCAGAGGAGGCTGAAAAGTGCTTCTGTGGACACGTGGGTAGATTCACCTTCCCTCAAGGAAGGCTGATGCTTATTCTTGAGCTAGGTGTTTCCCCTGAAGACTGCACACCCTCAAAAAGCCTCTGTGAAGAGGTTGCTGGGGAAACCAGGGATGAACTCATCAGGCAGAGGGAGTCACATGCACAAATTCATGGACCTCGTTAGATTCATGGATGTCAGTAACACACACTCTCAGAGCGAACTGAGAGGCAGGCTTAGGAGTCAGGTGGGAATGAGAGCCCCGTCACAGAAACACTGACAGGAGGGCATAGGGCATAGTTTAAATGTAAGAGAATAATGATGTTCCTTCTACTCACTGGGGACTCGAACTCGTCATCTAGGCTTGTGCACAGAAGTATGTCCTGTGTAGCCAAGAGCAGGTGCCAGTGCGCCTCTCTGCACTGGAAAGATTTATGAATCGAATCCAAGGCTCAGCATTTGCTGAGAATGAGCCCACATCATTCTCCCTCACTCATCTGTTGGGGTACAGTTTCCCCGAATGTTAATGCCAGTAGAAGTTCATCCTCACAAAAGGGGCATGACAAGTGGAGAATACAGAGCAGGTGTATCCCTCTCCTTGTCTCCCTCCACCCCATCTCTCTCTGTCTCTCTGTCTCTCTCTTTCTCTCACACGCGCATGCACACACACACAGCGAAGTAGGATAGAACTCATTATGCCTGGATGCAGGTGGTTTGCCCTGGCCAGTTGTTGAAGGCATTATAAATGGGTCCCCTTTTGTGGTTTTGTGAGAACAGACTGGAGGAAGGAGATGGTGAGATGGAAGAGCAGGCAGTAAGGGGACTGTTGTGATGACCTCGGAAAGCGACAATGAGGTGTGCTCCGGACCCTCAACAGTGACGGGAGGAAATGGGTCATGTGGAAGGACAGGGAGGAGGCTGGAGCCATCAGATGGCTTGAATGTGGAGCAAAAAGCACAAGGATGGGTTAGCGATTCTTAGATTTCCGGCGCAGGCACCTAGATGGCTGAGTGCCATCCACTCCTCCTTAAGGGCTCCTTGCTGTCCTCCTGGCAGCTCCCTGTGCGGGACAGCACGCTGGGCCAGCTCAGTTCCTGGTGGAACTGTCAGGCTAAACATTCCTTTGTGTTGTTCTGTGTGTGTGTCTGTATGTGTGTGTTCCAGGTACTCCAGAGGAAAGAGGAATCAGGAAATGGAAGAAGGGTGTGGGCAAAGGGAGCAAGTCACTCGATGGCATGGAGTCCTACGATTTGCCATTTGGCATGAACATTATTAAAAAATACAGATGCTTCAGCTACTTACCCGTCAGCCCAACCTTCGCGGGCTACACGTGGAAAGGCCTCGGGAAGAGCGCCACCAGCCGGAGTCCGGATGAGGACTCACAGGCCACAGTATAGCTGTAGGTCACCTGTGGCCCGGCCGCAGTGGGGCATGAATCTGTAGTTCCTTGCTGAGTAACAAGCAGTAATCTATATGTTTGTATATCTGCATTTACATTCTGCACCCGGAGCTAAGACGATTACAGATAGCTTTTTGTTGTGGGTGGTGATTGTGTCTAATATCGTGTCTCACTTGTCTCCTTATTTAAGCCCTACCCCTTGCCCTTAAGAGCATCCACTGAACCTGAAGTCCCTATCCTCCTGTGGGAGTGGGTGTTTGAAATCCACAGCGGTTCCTTGGTTTTGGTCTCCTTCCAGCATCCTGGGCTAGCTTTCCTACAAGCTGCCTCCATGGTCCAGGGGCTTTCTGTCCCAGAAGTACCTGGACCTGCTCCTATTTAATTTGACCTTGGCCTGCAACCCACAGAGAACCCCTCTGGTCACGGGGCACCAGTATCCTCACACTGTCACAACTGATGGGTCAAATGTGATTCTGTGTTCCCTGATTAGAGGGAAGCTATTGGCCTGATTGAAAACTGTGACATGATTACCCCAGGCCCATGTCTGTGTGTGAGTAAGGTCTGTACAGATGTTCTTAGAATTGAAATCTGTTTGGGGGATTGGAGGGAAAGGGAAAGTACCTTGAAGTTGAATCTGATTCTCAACTGCTCTTTCTTGGTGCCATCCTGGCCCAGGCTGGGCCAGCACATTTCATACGGGCTTCTTTTTCACTCTGATGGAGACACTCTATCTGACATTTATCACTCCAGGCTGGTGCGATGGGTGTAGAGTGCCCCACGATGGCACTAAGCAGATGTTCATGGGAGTCTTGACTCTGCTGTCATGTGGATGTCAGTTACTGTTGCGCGTGTCTATAAATTACAAGATTTTATTCCTATTTAATGTTATTGACTATAGCAGGTTTTTGAAATCAGTGTTTTCCACGTGACCCTCTTACCTTTCATCCCTGTCACTTGTCCCCCACCCTTCACCTCCCATTAAGAAAAGAACCAGCATTTGTAAAGCTGTGGACACCATCAGGGAAGCTTGTCCTCATGGCTTTTGAAGGCCAGTAACCATTATTGTGGTTGTGTTTTGTATTGCTTGATACCATGAAAGTGTAAATACTGTAATGCCTAATCTATTTATCAAAACTGACTACTGGACCAGAGCCCAGAAACCTTATGGGTTAAGTTATACGTGAATTTGTTTTGTGAAGAAGGGAAGCTGGGGGCAGGTGATCGACAGAGTCGCCATATTGAATGCTCAGACATCCTGGTAAATTCATCACTGCAGTTCTGTTTCGAGTCTTTTCTGGCACTTAAGGCTTAAAGAGACTCTGTGTGGGTTGCCATGTTGTGTGTCCACTGGATCTTGATTTTGCAGAGGGGTAGAGTAGACCCCCCCTGGCCAAATGCACCTTTCCTATTTAAGTCATTGCAGAATGCTGGTGAGAAAAGCAGGTGGCGGGGCCCCTTCTGTCGGGTTCTCATTAATAACACTAAATCCTTTCTGAAAAAAGTGACTTCTTTGAAATTCGGTTTGAAATTTGTCAGCCAAAGGAAAACCCTGAAACACCAAGTAGTGACCTCGCCACGTGAGGTGGTGCTTCCTAGGTGGTTCGTTGACCTGGCTGAGCCTTGGGTGGCCGCAGGTGTTCCTGTCTCTGATAGCAGAGCATGGCTCCCCGCAGCCTCGTGTCCCGAGGGTACGTTCCCTGCTCCCACAGCTGGCTCCGCGCCACAGCACTGGGGTGTCTTTGGCAGTGTGATTGTCACTGCGGCCTCCCTGGCTCCTGGGAAGTTTGGGGCTGCAAAGTGTATTCTAGCAAGAACAGTTCAGAGCCCCTGCATTGTTCTGCCAAGATCTGGTTGCAGATTACGTTTAAAAAATTAGATTCTAAATTACTTTTAATTTTGTATGTTGTTTTAAAAAATTGTACCTGATGCCTAGTTAACTTTGGAAGCACACTGTTTAGCGACTGTCGTCCCCGTGACTTGGTTGGTAAGCACTTGATGTCAAAAGCCCTCCTGCTCCAAGGCGCTCTTAGTTTCCTTCTGTTTGTGTTTTTGCTCAGCATCTCTAATTTCTCTGCCCTGAAAAGTGGGGAAAACTGTTAAACATGCCAGAGATCCTAGCTCACTAAGGGAGCAGAAGGACCAAATATACAAATAAAAGCATCTGAACCATTGGATAATCTTCACTTTCAACCTGGCATCGTCCGTCCCAGTGGGTGATACTCAGGACATGTGCTTCAAACATCCAGACACTCCCTCCCTTCTGAAACCCCTCCTTGGACTGGGTTTTATTGGGAGGTTGCAGGTCTGCTGGTCTGGGGGGATGGATGTCTTCTGCAAGCATTTAATTGTGGAGGGAAGCCCTGGACCTCGACCCTCTGTTAGAAATGAGGCGTTTTTCCCTTCTTGCTCCATTGGGGCCAACTTTGGATTCCCTAAGGCATGGGGAAAGAGGGCAGCCAGACTACAGGTCCCATTGAGTCTGGTACTTCTGCGTGGCCTGTGAAACTCACCTTTGCTTGAGTGGCTGGAGTCTCCTGATGAATGCCATTTTTGACAGTGGTCCTCCTGCTGGTAGATATACTGTAGAACCAGTCTATAATCAAGAGAAAAACGGATTCATCTGCTCCTGAGGCTTAAGCACACACGTGAAAGGGAAGTTTGGGGGAACACAGTGGCCGTGCCTCATCTGTACCTATATACTTACCACTTACATTGTTGGCCTGCACTGCTGGGGCGCATACCCACCAGGCTTTGTTTGGCCAGTGGAATGTTTCAAAGTGTTTTGGATGTAAATGTCCTTGGGCAGGCCATGCAGACTCCAGTTTCCATAGTGACCACCTACCCACCATCTTTACATTCACCTTGGTGATCTTGATGTGAGAAGTAGAAAGTGTTTATAAGGACGGTAGATGCTGTCATATCACGGTGGGTGGCAAGGGAGATCCCACCACTGGTTTTAATAAAACATCTAACATGGTTGACAGAATAGTGGGAAATGGCTCCAGTCTTTGCCTCACTAGGTAATTAAACTTAGATTCCTTCATAGAGTCTTTCTCAAGACGGTTTTAGCTGTTAACGTGTAGTGAGTTTCTGGTGATTGGTGAAGGAGAAAAGTGGCTTAACCAGGCCAGCTGAAGCATCACAAGTCCCAATGGTTTCCCATTTTCATGGCGACAAAGTCACAAGCAGGATTTGCTTTGTACTGTAGAATACTTCCTTTCCTGATGACGCCTTGGTTTATGCATGAATATTGCAGTATTTCCATATAGTAAAGTAACATTTCTACCCAGGATAATAGTCACAGTTTTCCAGGGAGGGAATGATATAATTTTCATGACAATGTCATGTGATAATAGAATTTCTCCATTGATGAATCTCTAGTATGTGTGTATACTTTATTTACCCACGCGTCTGTTTTATCACCATGAGCTAAGTTGTTACTTTCTTAGTTCACGGCCCTGCTGAAATACCGGTACTGGCAACTTAGACTTGAAGTTGGCAATGGTAATCTTGCATAATACCAATGCGGCAGGAGTGGCAGGTGGCTAGGTGGCTGTGGCAGAGGCCTCATTCTGGGACCTGGCTGGCGCTGGGTGGCAGCATCGCACGGGCACCCCACCCCTGGGCCCTGGGGGGCTGTGCTGCCCACGTGAGTGGGCCTGAGACTTTGGGGGGTCTCTTTGCGGGCGCCACCCTTGGCCTCAGAGAAGCGCCTGGGGCTTTCACACGCTGTGCGTGTGGTACTCTGTCCTCTTAGGATTTGGATCCTCGCCACTTCACCTGCAGTGGCAGCGCGAGAAGACTGCCCGTGGTGCCGGCACTCGGCTCCCCCCAGCCCCGTGGATGCAGAAGGCACGTTAGCGCTGGGCACCCCTTTGCGGCAGCCTCACACACATTCCTGTCCTTTGAGGTGGTTCTTGACTGTGCCTCGTCCTCACTCCGCAGAAGTCCCATCCAGCGCCCCTCGACTTCCTGTGTTTGTTTCCTGGCACGTAGGGCCCCCACACCGGGGCAGCCGTCCTACTGACAATTCGAGTTAATACCCTTTTCTGTAAGTTGGTAACCACCTTTGTTTGACACGTTAATAAATTTCTGACTGTTCTTAAAGCAGTGGGGATGCCTATATTTTCCTTGAGTTTTTGTGACTGACTTTGGCTATATACCTTTCGGGGATTTTCTTTGTTTGTTTTTTATGTTTATTTTGCATACCGAGGGTATTTGGGGGTGGGGTTGTTTTTTGAGATGTGTAATTCTTTTATGGAATTTTTAAAAAGAATTTTCATATTGTTTTTCTAACATGGCTTCATTAAACGTTTAAGTATTTTAAAAATATGTACTATTTGGACCAGATGTTGTGAATAATAGTAGAGATAAAGCTATTTTATTCTGTATTTTTAAAACTGTTCCGTACGAATAAAAGCTCTCCTGGATGCAGTTCTGTGTTTATGTGCCTCCTTCTTTGGCTCGTCTTTAAGAAACGTGTCATTAATTAAAAGTCAGCACCTAGGGGAGGGAAATCGACTAATAAAAAACTTGCTTCAGCAAGTCTCTGATGTTACCATGGTCAGGGTCCTGGAAGACTCAAAGGGAGGAAAGCAGGAACCAAAGCGTCCTCTGTCCCCACGACCAGAGAACCACAGCGGGGTCCCTGCGGGGATGCCTGAGTGAGCCTTCCATTCTGAGACGCAGCCTGCAGGACGGTGGGTGAAACTCTGAGTCTCTTATTAAGGCCACAACCTCTGGAAGCTGGACAGAGAAGCAGTCTGTGCACACGGTGGAGTCCAAGGCTCCCAGAGCGGCCTGGGCCAAACCGAGTATTGATGCTGGGGCAGGAGCCGTGGAGGCGTGGGTGCCCTAAAGGCCTGGAGCTGAGCTTGAAGGCAGCTGGGGACAGCTCGTTCTGCCAGGCCTCCCGGTGGGGACGTGAAGATGGGCGCAGATGTACCCCCAATGTATTTCTTAATTTAGAGCAAACTTAGAGTTCCCCCATTCCTATCTCCATCCCTGATTCATCTCTGGCAGTTTGGGCTGTGAGTGGCCCCCGCAGTTACTCTCGTAGGGTGTGCTGCACCCTGTCACCAGTACCCTGACCTGTAAGCCGCCCCTGGACATCCAGTCTGTCACAAGGTATTTACTTGATGCTATGGACATGCCCCCCCCCCAAAATAAGGTATTAAAATAATAGAATACCCATATTCCCACCTCCAGTGGGACAAAAGCACACGGTCAGTACTTCAGAGCCCTTCCCGCACCGCACCCCATGTACCTCTGTCCTGGTGTAACCCATCCACCACGAGAGAACCATCGTCTGGGTTTCGAGTTGGTCGTCTCCTTGCTTCACAATCTTGCCCATATAGACGCATCTCTGAATAGTTTACCGTTGAGTCTTTTGTGTGTTTTTTAAGGTTATGTAAAAAGAGTAACAGTATTGTATCATCACATTTCCCCCACTATCATGAGAATCTTTCGTGTTGGTATGTGTCTAGAATGTAGTTCATCCATCTTCACTGCTGGCTAATGAACTCAAGCATTCACAAAGACGAAGCTCATCCTGAAAACTGGAGACCATGAACCAGAAGCAACGGACGTGAGGTATTCCAGCAGCCGCCCTGTGGGTGGAGTTACCATTTCTAAAGACCAAAGGAAAAGAAAAAACTTCAAACTTGAGAATTTCCCGTCTAGCCACCCAAATGTCCCCATTTAAATACTTTGGGATGAAGTAGTTGTGAGGAGGAAACAAAGCCAGGAGGCGTTGTAGGAGATGATAGAGGGCGAGGTGAGCCGCACAGACCTCGGTTAACCCGCTCTCTTGGCCCATTTTGGCTGCAATCACAGAAAACCATAGACAGGGTGGCTTATGAACAAACATTTCTTGCAGTTTCGGAGGCTGGAAGTCAAAGCCCCAGTAGATGCAGTGTCTGGTGAGGACCAGGCCCCCAGACCATAGACGGCCATCCCCTCACTGTGTCTTCACATGGTGGGAGAGGCACAGGATCTCTCGGGAGCCTCTTGGATGAGGCCACTAGTCACACTCGAGAGAGATTCTGCATCCCGCCTCATGACCTGATCACCCGAAAGGTTCGCTCCTAATACTATCATTCTGGGAATTCAGTTTTACCATGAATTGGTGGGGGTGGGAGGGGCACAGTCTAAAGCACCTGGTCTCAAATTGTAATTCAAGGCCGTATGAACTTGGCGTTGGGGGAAAAGAGGAACCTTACAGAGATGAGAGAAACGTGTCAAATTCATCAATAACGATAAATGAACTACACTTGCCGGTTAAAAGGTATATGTTAGGACAGAACAAAATCCTGATGTGTGTTTAAAACACTGGTATTCAAAAGCTTGGCTCTGTTTCTGAAAGCTGTGAGAAAATCTGTTTAGGAGTTGATAAGATCTTAGAAGCTTCATGTGAAAAAGTTTCCAAGCAATTCGACAGTTATTTTATGTGTGTTGGATCCAATACTAAAATATCTTGCCTGTATTTTACATGTCTTTAAGTCCAGAATTTTATTAACCTTTTAAAACATTTTTTTAAAAGTCTGAGGCTATAATGGTTTGGGGAAAACAAAAAATCTTTCACCACAGGTAGGTTTAAGAACACCATTTACAAGAAACTGGTTTCCGTTAGGCAGTGCAAAATCGACAAAGGATGGAGAAAAATCACATGGGACCAATACAAACCGTCTATTTTATTCTCAGACAAAATCTGAGACAAAGCTTTGTGAAGGATATGAGAGTTCATGATGTAATGATAGGTTCAATTTACAAAGAGTCATTAATTTTAAACGCAACCTCAAAATTCATCCATAAATGGATAGAACTATAGGAAGAAAGTGGCAAATCCACCTACCAGTGGAAAATTCTAGCACTTCCCTTTTGATATGTCAGACAAGCAAAAACTAGGCAAGCACAGAAGTGACCAAAGGGCATGGTTAGAACTCTACACCCAAGAACTAGAGAATAGATCTTCACAAGCACTCAGGCATGTTTCTAGAAACTACTTGTCCTAGTCATTAAAACAAGCCCTGAAAAAATTTCAAGAATAGGTATTTTGCAGAACATGTTCCCTAACTATGTGCAATTAAGTTGGAAGTTAATAATAAAAACTTGAATTTACAAGTTTGCATATTTGGATGTATAACATATTGCTAAATAACTCCGTGACTAAAGGAGAAACCGATAATGGAAATGTTCTTTAATGAAGTGTATTGGGTGTCCTCCAATGGTTCTGTACATGCCTCCTAGAACTCTGATTTTATGTCCGCCTTTCATCTCCTGGGTCTCTCCTATGGGTTTTGTATAGTTTCACTTATGCTTTTTTCCATTTCCTCTAAGTTCTGGGAGAAGTTCTTGAGCAACGATTTAGGTTACTGGCTGGCTTTTCTAGAATACTCAACCTCGTACTTGTGTCATCTAGTGCAACTTTTAAACAATTTATTTTGGTCATTTTCCAAATGTATACAAAAGTAGAAGAGCATAACCACTCCCCATGTGCCCGCAGCCCAGCTTAACAGATACCGACTCCTGGCCAACCTCATTTCATCTACACCCCTCAACTTTCCCTCCTCCATTGTTCTGATCAAATCCCAGACATCTTACTTCATCTATAAATATTTCACTGGTTACCACTAAAAGGTTTTTTTTTTTTTATAAAAGCTACTCGGTCTTAAAATTAATATTATTTAATATGGTCAAATAGTTACGCAGTGTTCAAATTTGCAGTTGTCTCATGAATGTTTGAAATGTTCAGATTTTGTCATTGGTATTGGTTGATAAGTCTCTTTCTTCATTGCCGTTTATTTGTTGAGCAAATTATTGGTCCTGCAGTTTCCTACAGAAGTGCTGAGTGCAGCCCCTTAAACATGTTCTTTGCCCTGAACCTGGTGTTGGTCTTGGGGTGGGGGGGAGCACTACTTTGTAAGTGGCTGTGGGTCCTTTTGTGAGGCAGCACATAGTCTCTCCTTTTGTGATGTTTACAGCCATTGACACTCAGTTCCCATACCAAAGTTTTTCTGGGGACATTGCCTTTTTTTATTTGGCTCTGTAATTGCATTGCAGATTAAACACTCTTTCATGATGAGATGTTTTCATAGATGGTGTAACCTCACAAGTCCCACTGAAAATATATCTTGGGACTTTGCCTAAAAGTTTTCTCCCATTTCTTATGTTTCCTTGGGAAGTGTTTCTTTCAGTTACTCTGAATGTAACCTTCTTTGGGACTGGAAACTTTTCATGTTATCTGGTGATTTTTTTTTTTTTTTCTGACTGCTTATGCTCAAGAAGGAGGTCTGTGCTTGCTCAACAGTAGGATTTATGATTACTTTCCCCCCCAAAGCTTCTGAGTTGAAATTAAAATCCTTTAGACCCTTTGAGTGGGCCTCTCCTTGGACTTTCTTCAGTTTGGTTCCATCTGCATCCATTTGCCAGACTCTGGTTTACTTAGCAATAACTCATAGGTGTTTTTCTAACATCTCAATTTTATCACAAATATCTTCATATTTACGTGAATGTGTGCTTAAAGGGAAGTAATGAAAATGTACCTCAAGATCTTTGATTATTATCTTTGGGAAGTGGGGTTATAGTTACATTTATTCCATTTGTTCTTAGTATTTTTGTACTTTTAAACTATTTTAAATACAAATTACTCAAATATTTTTTCAAAGAAGATAAAAATTGCATTATGAATACTTAGTAATATCATAGTTTAAAAAATAAGGAAGTCCTGTACTCTTCTAATACAAATATAAAACATTGCACTTCCTCAAATTGTACTTCACATTAAAATAAGTTGTAGCCAAATACTCCTTGGTTGAAATATGAAACAGCTAAAGCTACCACTCAATGTGTTGGCTGCCATTTGTCTTGTACAGGAAGATTTTGCCTTATAAATGACATGGCTTGGTGGACAAAATCTTCCAGAACATTCCATCCTTAGGGACCGGAGGAGGGGTCGCTTGGGGAGGACACATGATGTTTGAAAAAACAAGCTCAAGATGAATGACCCTCAGATGGTGGAATTTTGGCATTTACCCTGAGCTGTGCCCAAAAGTCTGTAATGACCACTCCTGCACCATGCCCTGTGGCCACAACACACCAAGGCAGCCCCAGTCTGAACTGGGCTGATGTGGTCTCTGGAAAACTTCCATTGCAGCCCCAACCTTCCAACCACTACTGAGATGCTGAGCCTCAAATTCCTAATTTATATCAACTATGAAGCAACTGTCCTTGGATACTCAAAGTCGTCAGAGGGCCTTTTATATATTTATGTGTGTGTGCATACACATATGAGAACATGTACAATTTGTTTTGTTTTACCTCTTGGGCAGTGAGTGATCCACTGTGGTCTCAGGAAAATTATGAGAATGAATTTGAAGCAGGAAGAATTACCCTTAGAGGGATCGTCTAGGAATGAGCCTCTTGCACAACAGAAGAGTTTTTTGAAATAAAAAGATTTCACATGGAGTAGCAGCCTAGTCATTTTTATTATGGTTCAGTGATCAGGTAATGAGCTTTGCAGGTATACAGATCCATGCTCAGATCTCAGAAGTCCTCTTTCCACTGTGGCAGACACTACCAAGTATCCCCCAGGGTCTATTCCCCGATTCTCCCATGGTCATGCAGTTTCAAAAGGGTTCAAGACTACGTTTCCCAACCTTGCTACATTGTAGCTCCCTATGACCATATGATCAGGCTTGTGCGAGTGAGGGGTAAGTAAGGCTGAAGGTATAACTTCCGGGTTGTGTTCTTAAAGGATGGATGTTTACCCACATCCTTGCTTTCCCTTACAACCCCCAATTCTCCCTGCTGGAAGGCAGAGGTAGTGGCCAGCCAACGTGGTCCATTTCAACAAGGACAACACGTGGCAGGGCAAGAAGATATGGAAGAAGAAGCCTGAACTCATCATGACAGCAGCCCAAACTTTGAAGTGAGAGAGAAACACACTGGTTTAAACCATTATTACTTGTGGCAAAACTGTGCCCTATTGGAGGTTAAAAACCAATCTAAAATTGGATTAGCAATTCATACATTTCCACCTACAAGTGACCAGCTTATATAGCCTTGAGCATGCTATTTAACTTCTCTATAAAACAGAAGTAATACTCATCCAGAGTATTGCGATTATTGGGGTTAAGATATAAAGCCTCAACAGGCTAGGTTCCATTCCTCCTCAACTCTCCACGCCTTGTAGGCACACACACATATTTTTATAGAGCCACAGTCATGGCACATGTGTTTTTATTGGAAGAATTGCCCAGGCTAGTGCTGAGACTTGGGTATGTCAAGGTGTACAGCTGTGGGTCCCATCCCTTGTTCCTCTGTGTTCTCTAGACTACCCAAGTCCTTAAGTGGCCCAGAATTTTCAAAAAGCCTCATAAATACCCAGGCACATTCTCTGAATTTGACCACCACCCGGGATTTTTGTGGAAGGTAACATCAAGACCCTCTACACATGGGACTCAAATGTCTACATACTCTTGAGGTAGAGTGAGATGGTTGCTGGGAAGCTGGGCTCCATCCAGAGCCAGATGTTCAGGGGCAAGTGGAGATGGAAAGAGAAGGAAACCTGTCATTACTTTAGAGTTTTTCTCTCTCTGGATGTTTTGAAACTATCAAAGTAATACGTGCTTGTTGTGACAGTTCCGTCAACACAAAGATGTGAACAGTGAAAGTCCCCCTCCCCCGCTCCATCCCAGGCCCACCCCACCACGCTTAACCATCGTTACCCATCTGGTGTATCCTTTCACAACGTTCTCTTAGTTCGACAAATGCATATAATCATAAATCGACATCGACAAACGTGTTTGTGATTTGTTGGGTTTTTTTTTTAATAGAATGGTGGTGTACTACATTCTGAAACCCGTTTTTTTTTTTTTCCATTTCCCAGTATAGCATGGACATTCCTACAACTGGAAAGACGTAGATCTTTTTCCTGATACTTTCTGCGCTGAGATACAATTTAACATAAAAATGATCTTACACACCATGATTTCTTTTTTTGTGCAGACTTCTTTCCATCATTTCTGTCTGCTCATTTTCCTCCCTCCCTCTCCCTCTCCCTCTGCCCACCCTTCTGCATCACTCTAGAAACCCATGTTGGCAACCTGCTTAGTAGCATTCCTACATTTCTCCGTGTTCACGTGACCACGTAAACTACCCATCTAACTGTGCACACACATGGGCATCGACACCACACCTAAGTATTCATTCATTCATCTTTTCTCCGGGTTTGTTCTACAAAAAAAAAAAAAAATCCACTTATACACGCTGTTCTGTACTTTGCAGTGTTCTCTCAATAGTATCTTATGGAGATCTCTACGAGTCAGCAGCCATCCCCTGGACTCATTTTTTTTTTTATAAAGATTTCATAATATTCTTTGCTGAGGACTCACAGTAGTTTATTCAGAGTTGATATTGGTGTTCTCCATTTTTTTAAAAAAGATTTTTATTTATTTATTTGGCAGACAGAGATCACACGTAGGCAGAGAAGCAGGCAGAGAGAGAGGAGGAAGCGGACTCCCCGCCGAGCAGAGAGCCCGATCCCAGAACCTGAGATCACGACCTGAGCCGAAGGCAGCGGCTTTAACCCACTGAGCCACCCAGGCACCCCGGGTGTTCTCCATTTTTAACCATCCTATATAGCTACAGTAAACATTTTTGTACACACATCTTAACAAATGCTAAAATACATTCCCACAACCAGGATGGGTAGGCTAGAGAGTATGTGTATTTTAAATGTTAAGGGATCTTACCAGATTGCTTTCTAAAAACAGAAATAATTCTCTTTCCATCAGCAAAGCAAGACAATACCTCATTTCCTTCCTCACTCTTGCAGCTCTGCTGGCAATGATGCTACCTTTCTCTTAATGTCGGTCTAACGACTATAACATGGTATCTCGTTGGACTTCGACTTACCTTTCCTTGACCACTAGTGTGTTTGAGCAGTTTGTTTGTTTGTTTGTTTTAATTTCTCAGTCCCTTCAATTTTCCCTTCTATGAATGGTCTGTTCCTATTCTTTGCTCATTTTTCATTTGTCTTTTTAGGTTTATCTTTTTTTTTTAAGTTTTTTGTTTTGTTTTGTTTTGTTTTTGTTTTTGACAAAGAGAGAGATCACAAGTAGACGGAGAGGCAGACAGAGGTTGGGGAAGCAGGGTTCCGGCTGAGCAGAGAGACCTATGTGGGCTCTCAGGACCCTGAGACCATGACCTGAGCCGAAGGCAGAGGCTTGACCCACTGAGCCACCCAACCGCCACTAGGTTTATCTTTTATTTTGTGAGAATTTTTTGTGTGTTATGGATATTTAAGTCCTCGTCTGTGTTGCAAATTTTTTCCTCAAATGTATTTGTTTTAGTATTATTTCCTGGCAAGAAATATCAGAAACAATGTTAATGGAAAAATAAATTTGGGGGAAAAATTTCACAATACAGGTAGAGTTAAATATCCATAATACATAAAGACCTTATTAACAGTTATAAGGTTAACTATGTCCATGCCTGCAGAGCATCTGTGTCTCCTGCTTTAAGACAATCTCCCCACCCCTAGATTGCATGTGTAGTCCAAGATTTCATTCTTAATTTTTTATTTTTAATGCTTTATGTTTACAAGTTTTAACACTTCTGGAGGTTATTTTTATGATTGGCTGTTCTACTAATCTATCTGTCCCTGTTCCAATAAGAAGGCAAATCCAGGCTTACTGTTCTTTTCCTTATATTTGTTTTTTTTTTTTCCCCCCAGGTTTTTATTTTATTTTTTAAAGATACATTGCTTATTACTACCACCAGGGGTGTCCTGGATGGGTTGGTGGTTACCCTGGGCTCAGGGTATACCTGAACCGTGCCTTGTTGGTTGGGAAGCTGGAAAGAGGTTGGGTTTGGAGGCCAGGCCCAAGGGCTTCTTGGATTAGTTTATGGAAATGGGTAGCCACAGCTACGTGGCCAAGAAGACTGAGAACTTCTTGGAGATCTGGCTTCCCTTCAGAGTTGAGGTTCCATTTTTGTACCAGGGTCCTTCTGGCTCTCTGTGAAGGCAGCCAGTTTCATATTCATGAGGCTTAAGAACTCTTGGAGAGTCTTTTTGCCAGAAAATCAACTGTTTTCTGTGAAATTCAAATGTACTTCTATAGAGGTGGGTAGGTATTCTTAATCATTTTTATAATACCTTACGGCATCTCCTTTTTTTATTAATCAACTTTTAATTTCCTCTTCCTATTTTCTTTTGCTTTAACTTTTTGTTCTTTCCAGCACACTTCTGAAACACAGCAATCAGGGACTCAGAGCTCCTGTCAGTCTCTGTGGAGCTGAAGATTTTTGCCTTGTTGGAGTTGAACCGGAGGCTGTGTTTGGGGAGTGGCTCAGGCATTTCTTGTTTATCAACACCGTCTTGACGAACTCATCCAAATCCCTGAGCCTTGAGATTCTAACTAGAATTACATTATATACTAATCCCCAATAAAGTATGTGATACATCCTTTCATTTGTTTAGAATCTTGCTTTTAAGGCCCTCAAAAAGATTTTACAGTTTTTCAGTTATGTCTTACTGCTCTCATTAGATTTATTCAAAAGAAGTTAACAATTTCACTGCTATTGTGTATGGAATATTTTTCCAGTATCTACTTCTCCACATGTATTGTACAAACCAGATATTACTATTTATATACTTATCTTGTATCAACCAGCTTCCTAACTTCTTTTATTAATCCTTTTAGTTTTCTTTTATTAGGCCGATTTTGAATTCAAAGTGTTGTGTTGTTGGCAAAAACAAGACTGTGTCAGATTTTCTTGCCTGATGTTCTGATTCTTTTCTTTTTTCCCTGATCGTATTGCAATTACTAGACTCCAAGACAAGGTTGACTAATAATGAAGATGTCAGGCATCCTGTGCATTTCAACAAGGACAACACGTGAGAGGGCACGAATTGAGTGTTTTTCCCTTTAGAATATTTGCTACTGGATCTTAGTAAATAGAGTTTATTATATATTTAAGCCATTTTCAGTTTTATTTAGCATTTTAAATAAGAGTGCCTGCTGATTTTTATCAGATGGCTTTTCAGCATTGAATTATTTTATTAGATGGTTTTGTCTTTTAATTTGCTGTAATGAATTACCTTGTCAGAGCTCCTGATTGTAAGCCAGATTTGCATTCGTGGAATACGGCACACAGGGCCACAGTGTTCCACTCTCCGTACATGGCTGAGTTCTATTTATTAATAACTGGTCAAAAATTGGACAGCCGTACCCATGAGGGCAACTGACCGTAAGTTTTCTGTTTTTGTTGTGCCATATCAGAATTTAGTCTTCAAATTAGTGTGGCTTCGTTTAATACGTTATGAAGGTTTAAATTATTTATCCATTGCCTAAAAAAATTTAAATAGCACTAAAATCATTCCTTCCTTAGAGGAAAATAGAATGTGGCTGTGACCCCATCTGGTTCTTTTTCCGTGGCTGGTGTTTGAGCACAACTCTCTCTTATTATAGTCTATTTAAATCTCCACTTCTGGAAATCTTTTTGCCAGAAAATCAACTGTTTTCTGTGAAATTCAAATGTACTTCTATAGAGGTGGGTAGGTATTCTTAATCATTTTTATAATACCTTACGGCATCTCCTTTCTTTATTAATCAACTTTTAATTTCCTCTTCCTATTTTCTTTTGCTTTAACTTTTTGTTCTTTTTCTAATTTCTAAAAACTGATGTCTATATTAATTTACCTCTTTTTAAAAGATTTTATTTATTTATTTGGCAAACAGAGATCACAAGTAGGCAGAGAGACAGGCAGAGAGAGAGAGAGAGAGGAAGCAGGCTCCCTGCCAAGCAGAGAGCCCGATGCAGAACTTGACCCCAGGACCCGAGATCATGACCCAAGCGGAAGGCAGAGACTTTAACCCACTGAGCCACTCAGGCACCCTTCTAGTTTACTTTTTTAAAAACTTTGTATTAGGGGCGCCTGGGTGGCTCAGTGGGTTAAGCCTCTGCCTTCGGCTCAGGTCATGATCTCAGGGTTTTGCGATCAAGCCCCGCATGGGGCTCTCTGCTCTACAGGGAGCCTGTTTCCCTCTCTGTCTCTTTCTCTGCCTGCCTCTCTGCCTACTTGTCTGTCAAATAAATAAATAAAATCTTAAAAAAGAAAAAAAAAACTTTGTATTGATTGGACAAAATTATGCTCATTTCTTCCTTCCTTTCCCTTCTCTGCCCAGTTAGGTAGAGGAGATCATTGAACTTCCCCCAGATTTCGTAATTAAACAAGTAAAATTCTATTTAATTTATTTATATATTTTTAAAAGATTTTATTTATTTATTTGACAGTAAGAGAGAGAGACAGAGCACAAGCAGGCAGAGTGACAGGCAGAGGGAGAGAGAAGCAGGCTCCCTGTTGAGCAGGAAGCCCCATTAGGGACTCGATTCCAGGACGCTGGGATCATGACCTAAGCTGAGAGCAGATGCTTAACCAACTGAGCCACCCAGGCATCCCTAAAATTCCATTGTAAAAACAAAACACCAGCCCTTCCTCTCCCTATTCCCCTCCTTTCCCCTCAATAAGTTGAGGCAAGCTTAATACTTGCATTTCTTCATCTTTTTAGATGACATTTAGAAAGCTGCTACTTTCCAAACCCCGCCTGTCACCCTATTACTCCTAAATTTTTAGAGATAGTTTAATAGACTTCATCCCAGCTGATTACTTGAATTTCTCTTACAGTACGTCTCTTCTATGCATAAACCCTTGCTAAGTGTTTATACCACACAATTTCACACCGTGTCTTATTTAACAGTGTGCCCTTTTAAAGGTCCACTGGTGAACACTGTTTCCTCTTTTCTTTACCCTCTCTCAACCTGAAATCTCTGTTCTGAGTCATTTGTTTTTGGACAAGTTTCTTTCTTGAGAATTTCCCTAAGGGACAGTACATTCTGATTCTTATCATATCCACAAATATCTTCCTTTTACGCTAACATGTTAATGAATCTTGGTTGAGTAGAGGATTTTTGGTCTGGTAGGGTTTTTTTGCTTTTTCATTTTTGATCAGTGCATGTTATCCCACTGTCCATTAGATTCCTGTGTTGCAGATTAAAAGTCTGATGCCAGTTTGATTATTTTTTATGTGTAACTGCCTGGTTCTTTCTTTCTTTTTTTTTTTAGTTTTTAAATTTTTTTCCCGTGTTTTCTTTCAAATCTCAGCATCAGCCATCCTTTCCTTCAGTTCATTTGCTGAACATTTTAATTTAAAAAAAAATCACACTTTTATAAGGACACCTGGGTGGCTCAGTCTGTTAAGCGTCTGCCTTCAGCTCAGGTCATGATCCCAGGATCCTGGGATTGAGTCCTGCATTAGGCTCCCAGGGAGCCTACTTCTCCTTCTGCCTGCTGTTCCCCCTGCTTGTGCCCCCCGCCCCGACAAATAAACAAAATCCTTAAAAAAATAAATAAAAATCACATTTTTATCATTGTGATTAGATGGTACAATGTCCGTATGTTTTAGAGAACTGAATTTAAGTTACTTTTGCAAAGTAGAAAAGTAGATAAAGCAAGGGTTAAATTTGGGTTAGAAGAGAGCAAGTATGTATTTTTTTGAGCTGGATCCTGAAGTATGAAGGGAATAGGACTTGGTGTCTGGAATGGGCTTTAAAATACTTAGTAGGGAAGAAAAGGAGATGGATTTTGCCTGTGGCAAAATCTTTCTACTTGCTGAATCTGGGTGATGGGTGTGTAGGAATTCACGGTACTTTCTATGTGTAAGTATTCATCTTAAGCCTCAATAATATTTTAGTTCCTCATTTTTTGTGCTGTTCTTACATCTTGCTGGGCAGTGTTATTAATTTTTTGCTCCTGCTGTGGTGCGATGGCTAACAGCCAATTCCAGGAAAAGCGACCCCGGAGAGCGTTTTAGGGGACGACAAACACTTGGGCATTGCTGGGAGCATAAGGTGTGAGCCAGAGAGAAGTCAGTCATAAAGATGGCACCTTAGGTAAGAGCTAGTTAGTGGACAGCCTTGCAGGCTGGAGTCAGTGACATTGAGACCCTCCATTTCCTATCCCCCGGGCTACCTGAGTTCCCTGGGCAGAGGGGGCAGCTGTCCCTAGGCAGAGGAAGCCCAGGGACAGTTTCCTACCTCAAGCATATGTACGTTTCACTTTTTCTCTGCTTCAAGCTTGGGCATCACAGCAGTTTGCTCAGGTGAAGGCAGGGGTTCCAGAAGTGGAAGATGCAGGGATTTCTCCTCTTCCAGTACCAGACTGGTCACAGTGGGTCAGGCCCCAGACTTCCGTCCTCCAGTGGGATGACTCTAAGGCACATTCTATGTACTGTTCCAGAGAACTCACGGGTTGGAGTCCCATTTGCCACAGCGACAGACGGCTTCCTCCCTCCCTCCCTGGTGTTTCCTAGGATTACTTCCCCGCAAAAAAGTATGTGGTGATTTCACGATAGATTCACGAATTCTTTGACATGTCTTCCTTCCAAAGGTGGAGCTAATTTCCCTCACCTTGAGGGCAGTGGCTTTCGTCACTATGTCTAATGAATAGAATGTCGTAGTAATCACAAGGTATGTCTTCAAGTCTAGCTCACACAAGACAGAACAACTTCTACTTGCTTCTCCTGGATCCTTTGCTCTGGGGGAAGCTACTGGCCATGCTGTGAGGACATGTGAGCCACCCTATTGAGAGGTCCAGGCTGTGGGGCAGAACTGAGGCTTCTTTTTTTTTTTTTTTAAGATTTTATTTATTTATTTGACAGAGAGAAATCACAAGTAGATGGAGAGGCAGGCAGAGAGAGAGAGAGAGAGGGAAGCAGACTCCCTGCTGAGCAGAGAGCCCGATGCGGGACTCGATCCCAGGACCCTGAGATCATGACCTGAGCCGAAGGCAGCGGCTTAACCCACTGAGCCACCCAGGCGCCCCAGAACTGAGGCTTCTTGACAACACCTGTGTGCACGAGCCATCTTGGAAATGGGTTCTCTGACCCCGGTCAAGCCTCCAGATAGACTGTAGCCTCTGTGAGAGATCTTGAGGCAGAATCATTTAGCTAATCCACTCCCAACTCCCTGACCCACAGTCAAGGTAGGAAATTACCAGCATTTTTTAGTGCTTTAAGCTAACTTTGGGGGGGGGTAATTTGTTATATGACAATAGTTAATTAAAATACAGATTCTGCTTTGGGGTAAGACATGGGAGGCTTCAGGACCTAATCCTCTAGGTGTAGGAAGTTGCAAAAGGATTTTAAGGGGGAACCCCCCAGCTCCAACCAGCAGATCCCGACTTGGGTCTTTTCTCTCTTCAGGGCACCTACTGTCATCCATGGCCGTGGCTTACATTATCTTCCAACGTGGCACGCGCAAATTGGATCTCTGCCAAAAGGAAACCTTTCTGACTGTTCTCTTGTCTCTGAGACCCATTAGGATTTTCTGGGTCCTCTCGAGTCCAGGCAGGCCAGGGGGTGACTTTATTCCAACCCTGGATCTGTTGGGTCCAGCTCCTCTGTAGGCGGCCCCCCCCTCCGCTTCCGTCCCTGCACCAGCTCCAGAGTGCAGGGCCACGGTGTGGTTGGTGCCTGAGGGTCCGGGAGCCTGTCTGACCGTGTTTGCAGACCCCCGGCTGCTCCTGTTTCTCCGCGGCTGACATCCAGGTGCTGTTTTCTCTGCACCCCAGAGCCCTGAAACCGCCTCTCCCGGACGAGAAGTCTGAAAACTCTGTGTCCTTGAGTGGGAGGCTTCCTCCAGAACGGAAGCTGTGTCACACATCCCCACCCCCTCCCACTCTAGGTGACCTGGGACACGAGTTCCTGAAACGGTCTCCTGAGGTGGCCATGCTCACCTTGCCACCCCAGGTGGCGTCCATGGTTCCCAGACACCGTGAAAGTAGCCTGTCCCTCCTACCAACACCTGTAGACATATTGCGGGGAGGAAGGCGGCCTTTCTGTGCACCCCATGTGAGGGACAGAACGATGGCCTTCCCCGCCACGGGAGAGGCTGTCAGTGTCCACCCGCGTCCTCTAGGCACAGACACTCACTCGACCAATGCCGCTCTCTGGGAAGCTTTCAAGCAAACAGGAAGTGCCCGGGGGCAACACCCACAGGAGAAGCTCTCAGCCAATGGCTGAAGGGAGTCAGTGACCAGCAGCCTCATCCACTGGGTGGATGGCTGAGGTATGCTCTACACTCTCTCCCAGAATCCCCAGCAAGACTGAGTCCCAGTTGCCCACAGTGGTACCGGGCTCCACAGGCCCCGGGTTGGTGTCCTTCACTCCCCCACTCCCCACCTCCCACCCAGGCAACCTGCACTGGCATCTGTGTCTTTGGACCTACATTGGAGGGGACCCAAATCCTGACACCCACCCGTGGTTATCACTGAACTTCCCAGGTGCCTCATCCTGGAAGTGGGGGAAGGGGGAGGTTGTATAGTGCTCTGAAGCGTCTACAAATAACTTTCTCAAAAACCAAACTAGAACAAAAATCCTCTTCCCAGCCTCATGCAGAATTTCTCTTCTTTCAGCTTCTCTGAACCTGACAGAGAATTGTTCTCTCATGTGGCAGCTTGGTGTCCCTTCCACTTAGTCCCCTGGGGTCTCATGTCTTCAGGGGTCTGTGTCAGGGTGTGGGATTGGGGCGAGGAGAACAGATCTCCCATGACATCACAGATTGTGGCCACAAGCAAAAACCCTCTGGTAGACTTTGGTAAGCCGATGACTGGCCATTCTAAATCTTCACCCAGACCTCGTCTCCAAGTTCCTGACCCTAGGGCCAACTGCTTACTTGACATAACCACAGGATGTGCCTCAAACCAGAGACATCCCCGTCCCTCTCCACCAAAGACGCTTCTCTTCCAGCTTGTGATTCCTCTACTCTCTGGTCTCCTGGCCCAAGGCTGTCACCTGTGAGTCCTGCCCCGCCAACACCTCCTGAATCGATCGCCTCCTCTGCACCCCCACCGTTACCCCATCACACGATTAGGGCTATGTGGTGTTACCATTGGTAACCCTGCAACGTGGTTGCATCCGAATCTGCCCAGAATCCACAACCTTTGACACATGACTGTGGTTTTTCTCACTAGCAGTGTCGTGTTCTTCCCATACTTTGGCTTTGGCTTTGGCCATGTGACCCACTTTGGCCAATAAGATGTTTTAAAGACTTGAAATGTGCTGGTGGAGCGAGATGAGGTCTCTTGTGCCTCAACCATCATGAAGAGGAGAACATACCGTGGTGAGCACACTGGTCTCTGGAAGGGGAGAGAACACCAAGCAGAGCTTGAGGTCTGCAACATGAAGCAGAGCTGTCCCAACGGCCCCCCACAAAGGGTAAGTGTTTTCAACCCTGAGTTTTAGGGCTGTGTGTCGCGCCACGGTATGTGGCCCTAGACAACTGACACCCCTCTGCGGTGTAAACCCTCACAATTTTGTTCCTTCACTGACGTAATAACCTCTGGGCTGATTTCCAGGTTCTAACCTTACCCCTTGCTAATCCGTTCTCCTAATGGTAGCCTGAATACAGAAGCACCAGCCTGTCCTCGAGTTCTCTGCCATGTTCCCTGTTTCATAGCTTCGACGTGTGACTTTTCTGATCTCTCAACAATTTTCTTTCAGATGTTACCTCACCATCTCCCACTAGGGAGGTGAGGTCCATGGCGCTATGAAATTCGTGATTTAAGGTTCTCACTGCCAACATGGGTGAAACCCAAGCTCCTCACTGTGGCCTGCGGTGCGAGGCCTGACCAGCGCCTCAACTGTGCCCAACTCCCTGCGCCCTCTCCCTGCTCCTCCACACACTACTTTCGCCATTCCCTCATGACCAAAGCCAGCTGGCAGGACACTGGACCCTTCTCTTGCCTGGCCACTCAGCGGCTTCCAGATCCTTCTTGCCCTCCCTTCCCTGGGAGTGGGTCTGGGGAGGAAGAGGTTAAGGTTGTTGGAAGGCCTGAACAGCCCAGGCCTGTTCTTAATCAGGGCCCAGCAGGTAGGCATGGGAAGTCTCCACAGCAGAGCGATTAGGTGCAGTGGAGAGAACATGCTGAAGGTTCGTCTCTGTGCACAGCGGAGGGTGGGGCAGTCAAGGCCTCAAAGTGGGAAAGCCCTGAGGGTTGGCTTTGTGGCTGTGGAGACTCGGCCAGCTCCGGGTGGAGGGTCAGCGTCTCACACAGGCCGGGAGAGGCCCACGGACTGCTCCTGCTGGCTGAGCTGTCCTGCCCTCCCTTCCTTGGCTCCTTCCAGACATTTCTTGGCCCGGGAAGCATGCTGGTCCTCCAAGAAACTCCCCCCAGCGGGCTGCTCTGGGCTGGTCTGCCTCTCCGCGAGAGAGGTGGCGTTGGCTCTTCGTCCGGCCCTGCGGTTTGAACAGTGTTCAGGCCGAGGCCCAGGGGAGCTGTGTTCCTGAGACACCACAGGAGCCAGGGATCTCAACTCGTCCTGAACTTTGTTTCTTGGCTGTACAAATGGAACGTAAAACACGTCTCACCTTCCACCTTCTGTTCCAGCCACCCCAGACCACACACAGCCCTCTGACACGCGCAGGCTTTTCGTGGCTTTGAGCCTACTACAGCTCTGCCTGGAATAGCCTTTGCGACCCAAGGAACTTCTGATTGCCCTTTAAGCCTCAATCCAGATGTTACCTCCTTCTGAAGTTCCCCCCTTCCTAGATACCCAGTCCTGTCTTTCTAGGTGCTTCCACGGAGCACCTGAAACTATCATATCAGGGGCCTCTACCATTAGGGTTCCTTTGGAGCACCTGACCCCCTATTAAAACTGAACCTGGCCTAAGGCCTGGTTCTGGACTTATAGCCAACTCCTGAGGTCAGTGCTGCTGGTCCCTGGGCCACAGTCCAGGAAGCAAAGATTTAAAGCATTTATCTCATTCTCTCGCTTGTCTGACAAGCCACACGTGAAACGGTTTGAAAAAAACACAACTTACCCTCTCCTTTGAACTCCCATTCAGCTAGTAGTAGAAAACATGCTGGTTAATTTCTGGTAAACTTGCTCATTCCAGGTTAAATTAATTCTAAAATTAATGGTTAAATCTAAAATTTTCCTTTCTGTCTGCCCGCCACCTCCCTCCCCTTCTCTCTAGGTTCTCATCTCAGTTGTTTTTTTTTTTAAGATTTTATTTATTTATTTGACAGAGAGAAATCACAAGTAGATGGAGAGGCAGGCAGAGAGAGAGAGAGGGAAGCAGGCTCCCCGCTGAGCAGAGAGCCCGATGCGGGACTCGATCCCAGGACCCTGAGATCATGACCTGAGCCGAAGGCAGCGGCTCAACCCACTGAGCCACCCAGGCGCCCCCTCATCTCAGTTTTGTTGCAAATGCTGCTGCTGCCAGTGGTGGTGGTGGTGCGGGGGGGGCTTGTGTGGCGTCTTGGCAGCTGCGAGCTGGGGGAGGCATCTGATGCTGGGTGGATGTCCTGCTGGTTGTGGGTAGAGCACCCTTCCACTCCGGCTCCCCCAAGATGTCTGAGCTCCCATATGGTCCTCAGCATGGCTCAGACTACCGCCTTTTTGTGGATCCCCTTGTCCTGAGCTACCCTCAGGTCCCTCAGCTTTTCCCATCTGGCTTCCATGGCCTTCTCTGGGGTAAGGAGAATGTCAGTTGTCTCCCACACCCCCCTCCAATGGCCGCCAGAAGCTTTCTGTACCTGCCTAGGTCCCTCCCTTGACCTAGGCAGACCCCAGGTCACGGGTACTAGCTTACTGCAGGCGCCTGATGGGAAGTGATGGAGTTCCTTCCCACTTTCAGGTCCCAAACTGATCCAGAAATCTGAGGGTCTTCTTGTCCACTCCCCCAACCTTCTGGATCTAACCCTAGGGAGGAGGCAGCCTGTGGACCCCTCAGAAATCCCCACCAGCTACTAACTGACTTGCTTCATGGCCTGCTCACCCTCCCTCCCAACTCCCTGCCTCCCATAGGGCTACGTTTACTTTGTAATTTTTTCACTACTTAATATATGCATATTAAACAAGTAATTCACATAGTACAAAAGCACTCAAATTGTTACACAATTTATTTACTTTTCTTATCTAAGACAACGTTGTTCAAGTCTCTACCATAGTGATGGCAAATCCCCATGCCTCCACTCTGCCTCATCTCTTCCCTCCCCTCTTCTCCCCTCCCCTCCGTTGCCCTCCTCTCCGCTCCCCTCCTTTCATTCTCCCCTCCCCACCACTCCCCTCCTGTCTCCCCTCTCCTCCCCTCTCCTCTGCTCTCCTCTCCTCAGTTCCGGTTGATTGTTACTATTGGTTCTAGGGCTTTATTTCTCCGTGGGGATGAATTAATGTGTTTCTGGGAGACAGATCTTCTTTGTTTAAGACGGGCGAGCACTTTGCACTTGCTCCTAAGCTTTGATCCCAACCCACAGGAAGGCGTGAGTGCTGCTGAAGCTCCGGGACCACCAAAGATGCAGACACCGCCCCTGGCTGAAACCTGCCTTCAGTGGACCCTTGGACACCCCTCCGCATAACTCTATTACCTGGGCTGTCTGCTTGCAACGTCTTTTTTCATTCCCTTGCTATGAAAAAATGAAGAAATCAGGATACTTAACAACGTCTTACCTCCCTTGGTTTTATGGTTTTTGTATCATAATGGGGTATAACATTTATGTGGTTTTTGGAACCATAATTCCAAAAGTTGTCTTAACTTTAATCCCAAACATTAGTACATTCAGTGATCTCTTTGGATGCTTTTCCCCGTGTTTCTTGATCCATTTGCTTACCAGACTTTGTCTTTCTTCAGGTATTTTCTTCAAAATGGCTGAAGTTGTGTCGATGTGAAATATTAGTGTGTTTTATATTTGGATTACAGTTTGGGTTGATGTAAATTCTTGGGTCAGGTTTTCTTTCTCTGTGGACACCATGGTGTTGTAAGAGGTACCCGACTATTTCATTGTTTTCTAGCTTGGAATGTTGTTGTGCTGTTGTTTGTAGCCAGCCTGACCTTTCTTCCCCCAAAGAGTGATTGATTGATCAATCCATTGATTATTTATTTATTTATGAGAGAGCACAAGCAGGGGGAGCAGCAGAGGGGGAGGGAGAAACAGCCCCTACTGAGCAGGGAGCCGGATGTGGGACTCAATGCCGGGACTCTGGGATCATGACCTGAGCTGAAGGCAGACCCGTAACCCACTGAGCCACCCAGGTCCCCTGGTTTTTTTATTTTTTTATTTTTCAAATAGGTGATTTGACTTTACTGCTAGGTAACTAAAGGAATCTTTATCTTTGAAGTACGGTAACATTATTAGGATGTGTTGGTGTTGTTTGGTCTATTCCTTTACCAATTCATTCAGTCAATGTTTATTGGGACTCTCTAGTGCCAGGCATGATTTTAAATGTGGGGGACAGGGCGCCTGGGTGGCTCAGTGGGTTAAAGCCTCTGCCTCTGCTCAGCAGGGAGCCTGCTTCCCTCCCTTCCTCTCTCTCTGCCTGCTTCTCTGCCTACTTGTGATCTCTGTCTGTCAAATAAATAAATAAAATCTTAAAAAAAAAAACAAACGTGGGGGACACAGCAGTGAACAAAAAGGACAAGAACCCCTGTTCCTACACTTCATGAAACTCATTTTGGTGAAAAAATTAAGAAAGAAAACTCTACCTATTTTCTTAGAACATAGTATACCCTTTAAATCTGTAAACTCAAGTTTTTTGTTTAGGGAAGTTTTCTCAATTCATATATTTGAATGCCAGTATACATGTGTTGGAATCCTTTGTTTTTGTTCCATATTTGTTATTCTCTTCCTTTTAAAATTCACTGTTTTGGGTTCTAAAGTATTTTTTTTTATTTTTTGGGGGGGCGGGTAACAGAGGGAGAGAGAATCTTAAGGAGGCTCCATGCCCTGTGCAGAGACCAACACTGGGCTCGATCTCACAACCCTGAGATCATGACCTGAGCCGAAATGAAGAGTTGGACACTTCACCAACTGAGCCACCCAGGTGCTCCTAAAACTCATTGTTATTGTCCATGTTATGGTGCTCATTTTTCTGGAATTCGTCTCTGATGTTTGAAGCTGAATTTTTCCTATTTTTTTTTAGTGCTTCTCTGTGCCCTTCATTACTGTGATGATTTTACGTTCCTCTTCCACTTTTTTCCCTAAGTCCTGACAACTTATATTTCTCCTCTTCCTTTTGTCTTAGAATTTTTCTTGTGTGCTTATAACTTTTCTTTGAATTATTGTTTTTAGGTGATTTTTAAAAAATATTTTATTTATTTATTTGACAGAGATCACAAGTAGGCAGAGAGGCAGGCAGAGAGAGAGGAGGAAGCAGGCTCCCCGCTGAGCAGAGAGCCTGATGTGGGGCTCGATCCCAGGACCCTGGGACCATGACCTGAGCCGAAGCTCAGTGGGACCATAACCCGCTGAGCCACCCAGGCGCCCCATAGGTGATTTTTTCATTAAGTTATTGAATTTATGAGAAAATCTTCATCACAACTTATCTATCCAAGACAGTCTTTCTCAAGTGGGAGTAAGGGATCTCTCTCTGTGGCTCTTTAGAAAGCTCTAGACAACAATATAGAATACTAACAGTAATATATATTAACAGTGGTATGAACAGTAATACATATTTACTTCTTACACTACACTATAGTAACTTGACAGGCTTTTGTCTCCTGATTGTTGAAAGCACTTCTGGCATTGTTCCTATTTTTGAATGTTTGCTGTGACTGACAGAGGCTTCTACATCACAATGGAGGAGAAAATGGGAGTGTGGGATAGGAAGGGAAGATAGGGGAGTGAGGGCAGGGTGCAAGGCCAACTTCCGCTGACTTCACAATTTTTCCAAGAGTGGGTGGGTGTTGTGTTCTCACCCCAAGAATTCTGAGGTGATGCTTCTGTTGCTTCCAATGCCCAGCCCTTAGAGATTACAAAGAAGCAATAACTTGACTTTCTCTACTCTCACTCCCGGACATATACCAACCTCAGTTTCCTCATTCAGTTTCAGTTTTTAAGTGAGGCTAGCAGAGTGAGGACCCAGTAGTTGTCATTCTCTACCTGGTCTGGGCTGCTGAGGCAGGAAGCACAAAGGCTGAGAGACACTTTTGATAGACTGCCTAGATTCATATCCTAGCTCTGACTGTTGTTGCTATGATTTTGGGCACATTATCCAACCACTCTTTGCCTCAGTTTCCTTTTGTGTAAGAATGAAGATAATAATAATACCACCTACCAGGGCTATATGAGAATTAAATGAGCTAAAACTTGTGGCAAATAACGTGATAGGATTAATTTTTTCATTTCCTTCATTCACAGATATGTATCGAGCACTCTCAATATGGCTGTTGGAGAAGAACTGATAAACTGATAAATAAGACGCCATCTTGGCTGTTGGGCTGGTCGACCTCAGGAGGTGCTCACTGTAGATACATTTTGAAATGTTGCTGTGAGATCACAGAAGAAGTGACGGAGTAGGTGAGGAAAGGCTCTTCAGGGAGGGCTTCCTGAAAGAAGGGGCACTGGAGCCAAGTTTTGGAGAATGAGCAGTCATCAAGAGTAGGTCCAGAATATGGGAAGGGCTTTAAGTAGAGTTCTAATTGGATTATGGAACTTAGGGGATTCAGCAGATGCTATTATTGACTGATCTTTTACTTGGATTGCATGTTTCAGTTGGGAAGATGAAGGGTAGAGGGCACTGATGGACATTACATCAAGGGTAATGGGAGAAAGAGTCCAGCAGAGAGGGGGAGGAAAGACTATCCAGGAGGGAACGCTCGAGCCAGTTAATGGAGGTGTGAGAAGGCACGGCACATTCAGGGAACCCACCACTCAGGGTCTCTCAAGAATGCCCAGGGGCCAGGGTTCCGTGGACAGGGACCATGCCGCCTGACCATGGACCTGAGCTGACAGAGATGAAAGGGTCAACAGGTGGGAGATGAACAGACTAAATGACCACTCAGAAAGAGACTCCAAGCAAGCACTTTCCACCTCTGCTCATTTCTTCCTTTTCTGAGATCACTAACCCATTCTACCTGCCCACCTTACCCTGCTGCAAGCCACAGCAGATGATGCCCAGAGACTGTATGAGCTGATGGTGGGCACAGGATTTCTAAGTGCATGTAGACTTAGAGATCAAGACTGCCATCTGGGGAGAAGTTAGAGCAGATATGAGGAGAGAAGGCAATATGAGAAGCAGGGAAGAAGAAAGGGAGGGAGAGAGGGAGACAGAGAGATGAGGGGCAAGAATGAGAGGAGATTGTAGGTCACAGTCTAGCCCTCTTGATGCTGGCTCACTTCCTTCCCATGAGTTCTACAAGGAATTTTATTCCTTAAAATCAGTCTCTCTTTACTTAGGCTGGTTCAGAGGGCTTCTCTTTCTTACCAGAGGGTGTGATGAGTTGGTTTCTCTAAGTCTCGATTTCTGAGTCCACCAAATGCATTATTGGACAAGATGTTGTTTAATGTTTTCTCTTTTTTTTGTTTTTAGCTCCTTGATTTTGATATTTCTTTTATTTCACCATGCCTAACATGGTCCCTTGCACACCACAGATGTCTCGTAAATATCTATCAACATAATTTTGAATGTGTATTGCATTATGACAGGATAACATTTTCACACCAAGTAATTAATATTTCAATACATCCAAGAACGGAGGGGGAGCTTTGATGGAATGTAAACTTGGGGTCAAAGAAACTTGAATAGATGGCTAGAAAAATTATATGAAATCTCCTATCTAATCTGAAACACAGTTCAGTTACCAAATTCTGTTTATTATTTTTATTTTTTTAAGATTGTATTTATTTATTTGAGAGACAGCAAGTTAGAGAGAGAGTGTGAGCAAAAGCTGGCGGAGGCGCAGAGGGAGAAGCAGATTTTCCCACTGAGCAACGAGCCAGATGTGGAGCTCGATGTGGGGCTCGATCCCAGGACCCTGAGACCATGACCTGAGCTGAAGACAGACACTTAACTGACTGAACCACCCAAGCACCCCACCAAATTCTGTTTATAAGCACTTTGTTTAGGGGGATACCTGTGCAGAGAGTTTTTGGCCTACGCCTCTCTACCAATACTTACTGGGAAAAGTTGCATATTTGCAAGGAATGAACTGACTCTAAGCTATATACTTTGAGTCCTTCACTTTCCTTTTTCCCTCTCTCACCATCCCCCATCTGCACTTGAGGTGGAGGAGGGAAAAATCCAGGAAAGGCAGGTCTCGTCTCTGGGGCCTCTGGGGCCGGAGACTGGCACACCTGAGTCTTCTTCTTTTTTTTTTTTTAAAAGATTTTATTTATTTATTTGATAGAGAGAGATCACAAGTAGGCAGAGAGGCAGGCAGAGAAAGAGGGGAAAGCAGGCTCTCTGCCGAGCGGAGAGCCCGATACGGGGCTCGATCCCAGGACCCCAAGATCATGACCTGAGCCGAAGGCAGAGGCTTTAACCCACTGAGCCACCCAGGCGCCACCCAGGTGCCCCGCACCTGAGTCTTCTTAAGTGCCAACTGTATGAGAGCTTTAATCTGCCCTCCCATCTCCAAGGATGAGTCCAGACACTGTACTGTATAAATATTTAAGATGCTATGGAAATTTCTTGGTGGATAAAGTGGACGCTTTTAATTAAGAAAGCCCTTCTCCATGACAGATAAAGCTGTGGGGTTCAGTGACAAAGTCTTTGTTACTCAAATTTCCCTATGTCTCTCCACTTTATGAGAACAAATGGTCCCATCAGCAGCCATAAACAGAAATTTCATCAGCTCACTGAGACTTCGGCCAGCCATACTTGCATACTGGTTTTGGAGGTGGGGGTGCCTGTGGGGAGAGAATTCCCAGAGGCCTCCCTTGCAAGCTCATAAGCAAATCCAGGAGGCTCCAGACTGGTGTTCACTGATATCCTGGTTGCGTCGGCCATGCCCACCTCATCTTACTAAGTTCTTTTTCTTCCTTTGTATTATAGGATTTTATTTTATTTATTTATTTTTTAAAAAGATGTATTTATTTGACAGAGAGAGATCACAAGTAGGCAGAGAGGCCAGCAGGGGGACAGGGAAGCAGACTTCCTGCTGAGCAGAGGGCTGATGCAGGGCTGGATCCCAGAACCTGGGATCATGACCTGAGCCGAAGGCAGAGGCTTAACCCACCGAGCCACCCAGGCGCCCCCGGGCTTTTATTTTTTGTGTGTTTTCCCTTCTGGCTTTATTGAGATATAATTGACATACAACATTAAGTAAATGGAAGCTGCACAGCTTGATGATTTGATATATGTGTATATTGCAAAACAATTACACCAATAAGGTTAGTTAACACATCCATCAGTGGCCAGAGTTACCATTTTTTATCCTGTCAAGTTCTTTAACAGTCACTGCTGTATAAGGAACAACCCAGACCTGAGTGACTTAAGATGCAACCGTCTATTTAGCTCTGGGTTGTACTGGTGGGCTATCTGGACTAGATTCAGCTGGATTTCTTCCTGCATCAGCGGTCAACTCGGGGTTGGGTAGAGGGCTTTCAGATCTTGGTTGGGTCTTTCACATGTCTGGGGGGCCTCAGTTGGGACAGCTGGGTTGCCTTGGCTCTGGGTCAAGAGATCTCTCACCTTCCAGCAGGCTAACTCAGGCTTACTCATGTGGCAGTGGAGAGGGTAGAAGAATGCAAGGCTTCTTGAGGTCAGGGTCTGAAAAGGTACAGTGTGACTTCTGCTACATTCTGTTGGCCAAAGCAACAGTATCAACCCAGATTCAAGGTGGGGAAGTAGGTTCCCCTTTTTTGTGGGAGGAACTGTGAAGTGTTTGTCGGGAGGGGAGTAACTGTGACTGTTGTGGCAATTCATCTACTACTTTCTGGGTAATGTCAACATACCTAGCCCTTGAAATGGAGAAGCGGAATGAAGTGTAGGTCTCTCAAGTGTTGCTTAGCAGGAGGGTCCCCAACACATAGCTGCTTGGGCCCCAGAGTCTCTCTGCAGTTTATGAAAGAGTTTTAGGAGTTGTAACATAGAGTTTCTTTCTTTTTTTTTTTTTTAAAGATTTTATTTATTTATTTGACAGAGAGAGAGATCACAAGTAAGCAGAGAGGCAGGCAGAGAGAGGAGGAAGCAGGCTCCCTGCGGAGCAGAGAGCCCAATGCGGGGCTCGATCCCAGGACCTTGGGATCATGACCTGAGCCGAAGGCAGAGGCTTTAACCCACTGAACCACCCAGGCACCCCGTAACATAGAGTTTCTATCTTCCTAGGATCCCTGGTGTGTCCAGAGGGCCAAGCCGGGGACAGAGTTGAATTCCATCTTCCTTCTGGCACTTAAACTTTGTTACTGGACCAAACCAAACATGGTTTCTTCTTTCCTTAGAATGAAAATAATCTCCCAGGAGGACTTTTTTCACCTTCCAAGCAAATAGATTTCCAGCCAGCCCACCATGCGAGTGTGTCAGACATGTCCAGTGGCAGACCTCGCTGAGTCTTCTCTAATTCTCTATAACTCATTAGATTTTCTTTTGCAGAGTCTCTCTTCCTGGATAGCAGAGGGAAAAAAATGGAGTCTGAGGCAATAATTCAAACAGTCTCTCTGGTCTCCTTAGAGACTTCCCAAGTTCTTCCTGTGGTGGTACGTGAGGTGGTGTCTCTGGGTCTCCGCTAGGCCTTCCCGCAGAAAGTCTGCTCCAGATCATTCCTTGAAAGCAGAACGCTGAGGGGTGATGGCCCTACTCCTCAGTGCTCGGCTGCGGAAGCCTGCGGCTTGTGTACCTCATGGACTGGGTGCTCCGTGCTCCTTCAGAGCTCTGCAGTGCTCCCTGACTTCCCAACGATGTTAACCAAAGTTCCTTCACCAATATTCCCTCTGAGACCTCATCATAACCTCCCGTCAGTCCCTGACCAAACCTCCAGGGTCTACTCGTCCCTCTCCATACTGGGCCTTAGATCAGATGATTCGTGTGTTCTGTGTCACAACCCCTCAGCCCACCTGTGACCCTAGCAGAACTGTGGGGCACAGCTTCATGCACAGTGACTCATCCCACCTCTAGTGACAAAGGCAGTGGCTCTGCTTTTCTGTCCCAGATGTTTCCTTGAAACACAACCAGAAGTAAGAAGAAGTAAACTTTCCTGGGAGACATCCTCAATTGGTGGGAGATGAGATAAAGGCCCCCAGCCCCATGAACTTCAGAGAGGACCATTTTGAGGCACATTTTATACAGTTCCTCAGAGGGGCCCCAGAAGAATGGAGACCTAGTTGTACACCCTTTATTAGCGTCTCCTCCTGCCCTGTCTTACGTCCCTGCTTTCTGGATCAACTCCAGATAAGTGACCTGTACCCAAATCCTTACCTCAGATTCTGTTTTTGAGAGAACTCAAACTAAGACAGGCCCCGCAGAAAGCCTGAGCCTCACAAGTTAGCTTCCTTCTGAGGCCCCTGGTCCTGGGGAGCAGGAAGGAACTTCTGCATCATGTCTGGACCACCGAGGCCTTACAGGTGACTCCAGAAACGAAATCCAGCCCAGGCCCTAGTTCTGTATAACCATGGTGATCCACGAAGCTGACTTTAAAGAGGCCACTCCCTCTCCTAGCCCAGTGCCTGAGGACAGGGGAGGAGGAGGTAGGCAGCCCATGTGGTAATCTCCTGAGAACCTTCCTTAACCCACTGACATACCTCCTCACTCTGGTCAAAGGTCACAATCACGGAGGATGCGACCTTTCCTTCAGACTGTCTGTCTCCTGCTTCTTCCTCTCTTCTCCCAGAATCCACTGGGAACTCAAGAGTGGGCTTTGGGCCTCCAACTCTTCCCTGCAGACCTTCCTTTTCCCCAGGTGTGTGTAGAGCTCTGATCTACTGGCAAAGCCTGCCCCTTTCGATGTTCTGTGGAGACATGAGGAATTTGGAGAATCATTTTCTCTCTGGCCACACTTGACATTCCTGCCACTGCTTCGCTAAAAAGATGAGGGAAGTCGACTCTGAGACTCTGAGTCAATCAGTGGCTTCCTCGCTCTCTAATCTTGCGCCGTCCCAATAGGGTAGCCACCAGCCACCTGTGGCTTCGGAGCACTGAAACACAGCTGGTACAACTGAAGAACTAAATTTCAAGTTTATTTAATCTTAATTAAAATTTAAATGTAAAAACTGATATACTCAGTTTGGTTATCGGCTAATTTTAGAGTATATCTGAAACAACTTGAGCCTGTGAATCTACTTTCTCAGAGATTTGATAAAGCTTAAACTGAGGTCAAGTATTTTTTAAATGAAAATCTAACGTCTGAATTGAGATGTGCTGAAGTAGAGATACTCACCCGATTTCAGCCTTAGTACATACTCATCCGATTTCAGCCTTAGTACATGAACAGAATGCAAAACACCTCATGAGTCATGTCTTTATATTGTTTACATGGTGAAAATGGTAATATTTTGAATACATTGGGTTAAATAAAATATATCATGAAAATTAATTTCACTTGTTTTGTTTTTAAACTATTTTCAATGTAGCTAGAAAGTTTTAATTGAGTCTGTGGCTTGCACTGCATTTCCATTGGCCAGCCTGTGTTCTAGACAGTGCTATCTGCTGCTTTCCTGGAGCCATGTGCCTCCAGGGCCAGTCCCCAGGGGTGGATGGTGGCAAGAAAAGAAGGTTTTGAGGGTGGGCTTCATGTAGCTGTTTAATATTTGTGAAGTATTAAACCTGTTACAGATGTATTGTCCCTATACCCACTGGAAGGATAAGAATCTTTTCCTTTCTCTTCTGTGGCTTCTGTATGGGGAGACTGATGAAAAGAAAGATGTTTTCTGGTATCTTGAATTAATCAATTTATTCACCAGCATGGAAATATAAGCAGAGGGGAATGGATTCTTTATTTCTTTTTTTTAAAGATTTATTTTAGACAGAAAAAGAGAGAAAGTGGTGGGGGGGGGGAGGCCGAGGGAGAGGGAGAGAAGGAGTCTCTAGCACACTCCCCAATGAATAGAGAACCCAACTGGGGCTTGATCCCAGGACCCTGAGATTACAAACTCAGTCAATACCAAGAGTCTGTTGCTTAACCCACCAGCCAACCAGGGGACCCAAGGACTGGACTGTTTTAAACAGGGCCTAACGGCAGGGTCCCTGACAGCCCAGTTTGTACAAGAGTCCCCCACCCCAGCTGATTGGTCATACATAGCATGATTACCTGACTCAACCTGGGCCAAAGAGTTGCTCTCTTGGGGGATTGAGTAAAGGCAAAGGGATTCCAGCTCCACCTGGCTGCCGGTCTTCAAAAGGGGAGCTCCAAGCCCCAGTGATGTAAATGAGGGCCACCCTTTGTCATGTGTCTGGGGCGTGAGAAGGCCTATTTGTGAGCCAAGGGAAGAGCTGGCATCTCAGAGAAGACTTTCTGAGTTCCTGGAAGCCCTCCAGGCTCTGGTTGTGCCTCTCATGCAGCTCTCCCTGCCGTTCTGATTTCGAGGTCATAGAGAAAACACCCTGTCCTCCAAATACATTCCCGGGATGGTGCTCATGTTACCTGCAAAGGAAAGCAGCTTACCAATACAGAGTAGTGGCTGAGGGGTAGGGGAGAATATTAATGGGAGAGCTTTGTGTTTATAGGTCAAGGGGAATGTACAGTAGATTTTTTTTTTTTCTTTTTTCCCTACAGAAAATGCTGATCAGTGGCCTCCTTGTTCCAGGGTAGCTGACACAGTCTTGGGCACCACCCTACAGCTGCGTTTTGGGTTCAAAGGCTTTTGTGGCTGGGCTGGGAAGCACATCACCATTTATAACATTGTTTCTAAGGGAGACACATTCCAAGATCCAAACAATGAATTTAGTAAAGAATGTTTGGCTTTTAGGAGGGATGAGCAGAGCCGGCTGTATCCTGGGGGCTGGCTACGCATTAACCATTAGCTTCCCTTCCCTTTTGACAAGGAGACTCACCGTGCAGGGCTGGGGCATGTATGGGAGGAGGGGTTTATGATAAGAGGAAGGAAATAGATAAGGGGCCCCGCAGTTGGGGTTCTCCAAGTCTTCCTCCGCACTGAGCGTCCCCATAGTCCAGGGATGGATGAGTGAGGGAGGTAAGAGGTGGACAAAGAAACTTGTCTTCCTTCCCTCACGGTCACGTCTGCCCGCCCGCCTGTCGAAGTGGGCTTGCCTAGCCCCTGCTCAGCTCAAACCCTTTTTGGAATAAGGCGGGGTGTTAGAAAATGAATCCCACATCCTCTGCCTGGAGAATCCGGGGCGCTCGAGGTGGGCTCTGCGGGGCGGCGTGACCATTCCCTGGGAGTGGCTGTCACAGCTTGGGGCGAGCCAAGGGGCTTGGGCCAAGACTCCATCCGGCTTAAGAGGGCAGCGGCGAATGGGGTGAGGGGAGCCAGTCCATCCTCTCCACCCCTGCACTTCTACCCCCGCCCCCCCCCCCCCCCCCCCCCCCCCGCCAGCCCGGAAGAAGCGCTGGCTGCCTGAGCCCAGACTCGCAGGAGGGGAAGGAGGGGACGCGCAGCCCCAGCATTGTCTGGGAGGGAGGGGAGAAGCTCCGCCCCCCAGGAGGAGGGGAGGGGAGGAGAGGGATAGGGGACGGAGGGCGGGAGACGCGGGGAGGAAGAAAGGCGAGGGAAGAGGGGCGGGGGAGAGATGGAGAGCTAGAGAAAGACGGGGAGAGAGGCCGATCGGACGCGGTAGGGACGGATAAAGGCGGGGGGCGGGATAGAGGGCGGGAGGGGAGGCGAGGAGGGCGGGGCGCCCGACCCCCAATCGCGCGTCCGCCGCCTGCGCCGCCCCGCTGGATTTGAGCCGGGCCCGCGGCTAGCAGACCCAGGCGCTGGCTGGAGCAACGCCCCCCCACCCCCGAGCAGAGGCACCCCCACTTTCCAACTCTGCGGGCGATGCAGCCGACTCAGGACGCAGGCAAGGTTCGGGGCGCGGGGCACTGGGCGCGGGATGCGGGGCGCAAGGTGCCGGGCACGGGCCGGTCCTCTCTCCCCCGCCCTCCCTCCAGCCCCGCCGAAAGTTTTCCCGCGGTGTTCCCAGCCTGGTCCAGGTCAGCGCCTCAGTCTTCCCCTGCCCTGGTCTCTTCTCTCCTCCCGGGGCCGCTGGGGGTTCCCGGGAGTGCGGAACCCCCGGGGGCCGCGTAGGAGCCAGCCCCTGAGCGCCCAGCTTCTGGCCGGAGAAAGTTGTGGCTCCAAGCTTGCCCTCCCTCTGCGACCCTTGGGGGTCCTTCTTCCCTCCGGCGCCCCTGCCACAACCCCGGGGTTCCCGGGACTCCTTGGCAAGCTGGGGCCGCGCAGCAGGTGCCAGGATGGGAGGCCCGGACAGCGCTGGGAAGTGTCTAACCCCAAACGGGTCCCCATTTTCCCAGCCCAACGGACGGTTCCCCAGAGTGGGGTCCAGCACCCGGCGCGGGCAGGCGGCGCTCCCGAGGCCACTTCTGAAGGGCGCGTGGCCTCGGGGGCCCTCGGTCCTCGTGGCACTTCCCGTTGCGGTCTCCCCGTCCGCCTACCGAGCTAGCGCTGAGGTCGTTGGGGACCTCGGCTTTGCGTCCTCTCTCTCCGGAGAGGGGCAGTTTCTTTGGGCGACCCAGCCACTTCTGCATTTCGGTCGCCTGCTTTGCATTCAGCTCTTAAACTGGGAGAACCCTGGGGACAGCGCGGAGCGGCGCGGTGGCCCGACTGGGCGACGGAGGGCTTCCTCTTACTCCGGGGCTCTTACGGGTCCTCGTTTGTTCACCCCCCCCCCCCCCGCCGCCACAGAATGACAGCAGGAGCTGAGCGCTGCGCTTCTCAATGCTGCCCATACTTTATTCCCAGGTGTCCGGAATCCGGGTTCTCCCAGAGGACAGAGGCCGTGACTAACTAGCCTGGGCCAGGTTTCTAGTAAGTACCTTAATGGGATGAATGAAAATTAGACCCAGGGAGCTGCCAAGTAACAATTCATCCTGGAGTGGGACTCTGTTCCTGTCACAGCTGATCTTGGTACAATGGGAGGAAAGAATTAGAAACAATGATTCTTTTAAACAGCTGGGATTCAGAGCCTGGGGCCTGCTTTCCAGAGCATCTGGGGGAGGAATCTGGGGTTGGATTTATTCTACTTATCAGTCCACACTTATTTACTGGGAACTTTTTCTGGAGTGGTCTTTGGAATTAAAGAAACTTCTCATGGCTAAGATATATTGGTTTTTTTGAGGGGAGGTGGGTTAGTTGTTGTTGTTGTTGTTGTGTGTGTGTGTGTGTGTGTGTGTTTTAACTTGTGTCTACATGTGGTGTCCCAGGGACTAAGTGTGAATCAGCCTGGGAGGCTCCCACTTGGGATCAGAGACCCTGCAGTGGGGTCGTGAGCTGTGCTTTGTCCTCTGAACCGGGCAGCCTGGGAGCTGCTGCAGTCCTCTGGGCCCCGATAGGCTAACAGCCACATGGTGGCTGGGCTGGGAGAGGTGGGATAGTTTGGGAAAGAGGGTAGGTGGTTCTTGCCCTGGCTGGAAGGGCAGGGAGTCAGAGAGGCTGCCCTCCTGGGGAACCTCAGAGCGTGGGCTGGGCTGGGCTGGGGAGGCTGGGCTATGAGTCCTGACCCCCCTTCAGAAGACGGAAGAGCAGGGGTGGCATATATGGAGACAGGGTAATCTGGCTGGGGTGCAGCCGAGATGTATCCTATGCTCCTTGCCCTCAGTTTTGTGCTTTTGAAATCCAGGTGCATCTTCAGGGAGCCTGGCTGAAAGGAGGCCAGGTGACCTGGGGCCCCCAGGCATGCCCCCCTCCAGGGGAAGCCCCAGGGAATGGGTGGGAAGGGGTGCCCCTTGCCCCCAAATGTGCAGACCAGAGCATGCGTCCCTGTGCCTCGGGTGGCAGCATCCCCACCTTCATGAGCTGGGTATGGGGAATCTCATCCTGCCCCCGGGGCTCTGGAACCCCCCTCTCTGCATTTCTGCAGAGCTTCTGTTCTTCCTGTTCCCTTAGAGGCCACTTAGCAGGGATAGATGCCCCACACCTGTTTTCCCTCCCTCAAGCTTCCATTTCTCAGCTTCGCTGTCCTAACCAGGAACTTTCAGTCACCCACTGGTTTTGCTTTGATTTCTTGGTCTATTTCCTGGAATCCCAGAGCCAAGCTTCGTGTCTGCCTTCTCTGCGTGAGCTGCTTAGGAATGACCAGGAGACTTGGCTGGAGAGGTGCCCAGGACTGTGCTTCTAATGGCGTGACCATGACTGTCCCACAGCACAAAAGAACGCTGGCCTGATGATTGCCTTCGGTTCTCCCTAGGATACTTGGGCCGGAAGTGTCCTCACTGGGAGGGGGTTTACAGGCAGGACCTGAGGGCCAGAGAATCCTGCTGGGGTGCCAGGAAAGGGACTGGGACTTGCCAGGGTCTCCTTCTTTCCCCCAGGGTGAGAAACTGGGCAGGTCTCAGCAGTGTTCCTAGGACAGAACAGGACGGCCAGTCTCTGGGTTCAAAACAAAGCTGTTGAGAGCTGCTGTCACTGGGTTTCTAAAACTAGGGCAGTGGGGGTGCCTGGGTGGCTCAGTGGGTTAAAGCCTCTGCCTTCGGCTCAGGTCATGATCCCAGAGTCCTGGGATCAAGCCCCGCATTGGGCTCTCTGCTCAGAAGTGAGCCTGCTTCCCCCCATCTCTCTCTCTCTGTCTACCTCTCTGCCTACTTGTGATCTCTGTCTGTCAAATAAATAAATAAAATTAAAAAAAAAAAAAAAAGAAAGAAAAACTAGGCCCCCTTCTGCCACCTCCTTGTTTCTCCCACGGCTCCTATAGTATCGTCCAGTGATCTACCCTCATGACACACTGTCTTATTAAACACCTCCCTGCATCTCCAGGAGAATGTTAAGTGAGTCCTTAAGATGGGGTCAGCTCCTGAAGACCTGTGATTGCTGGTTTCATTTCTTTGGCCTACTTGTGTGTTCCCATGGAGGGCATGTGTGTGTGAGGTTGGAGGGAGAGGGTAGGGCAGGAGGCACAGGGGAAGCGGGGCACAGTAAACGGGGACAACCTCCAGACTCTGCTGGCAGGGCATCTAGTGGGTCATTTGGGATCATCCCTGGGATGGCAGGCGGACTCTGGAGCCTATAATTGGCTGATGAAGCTGCTTGGGATGACAGTTTGAGGCTGTAGGACTCTGCCCAGGCCAGCTGTGGCTGATTCCGAGAGGGAAACCTTACACCGGAGAAGGGGGCAGTGACAGGGTCTTGACTAATTCCCACGGAATGAGCAAAGTGATATAGAAGGGCTTTCCCCTAGTCATCCCATTGATTAAACTTGACAAAAAGATACCCTTGCTGTCCTTGGACATCCCAACCCAAAGTGATTTGGCAAAGTGGGTTTATCTCACCAGCATGGCGCTCTCCCCGTGGCTGGCATGCAGTTCAATGCTCATTTCTAAAAGAGGAATACAGTGTTGGATTTGGGGTTTGAATGGCATTCGACCGCTTCCAGCTCGATGATATTGGGCAACGTAATAGATGCTCTCAGCATCCTTCCTGTGTTCCCTTGGCCTCAGCCAGTGACCGATGAAAGCTCCCTCACTTCTCTGCTGGGGTCACATGGGGGCATGTGCTATGCTGTGTCTTAGAGTCGCCTAGTAACTGGTCCCCTTCACCGGCTGCTGTCCCTTCCCTGTTTCCCTTTCCAGCCCCCTTCCACTTGCACCCTGATCCTTGTTTTAGGGCCAACTTCTGGGGGAAAGCAGTTGAGGATGGGTTTCAGGCTGCAGTCAAACAGTCACGGAAAGCCTCTCAGCCTCAGTTTCCCCAGCTGTAAGATCGCAGTTATAATTGTCTCCTGGTGATACTGTGATGCGCATTCAGAGGAGCGCCTGGCACACAGCAAACATTCAGGCTGCCATGGGCCGCTCATTGATCAAGATGGAAGAGGCCTTGGAGGTTCTGGGAGCGGGCATTATGATGGCTCATGAATGGCCAGTTATAACGCCTTGGTGGAGAGAGGCTATCCTTCGGCTAGGTGAGAAAGCTGAGTGCACCTGCTCATGGCTGTCACATTTAGGCTGTGACCGGTGATAGATGCTGAACAGCCACTTGGGTGGCACTGGGCCATCCTGGAGTCCTGCTGTGGTCTTTCCTGTTGCCAAGGGGAATTCAGCCCGGCCACCTTCTGCCTTCCTGGTATAATGGTTTCTCTTTATGACAGAGGCGTGTTGTGTCCCCTGAGGAGGGGACTGGTTTCTTATGGAAAGGATAGTCCCTACTTTGCTGAACTGCTATGCCATGCCACAGACACCCAAGTGAGAGCCCAGAAAATTCTATGTGGCGAAAAAGACCTTTGTGTGGCAGAATTCGACATCCCTGCTGAGATTTTTATCCCTAAAGCTCTGTAGACAGTCCTGTGGCGGGAGTCCCGGACTCCACGGTGGCCCTGGTGGGAAATCTTATCCTAGGGATGTAATCAGGCAAGTGCAGAAAAATATATGCACAGGGATGTCCCTTGCAGCATTCTTTGTAATAATAACCACCGAAATGGAGAGTAAACCCCAACAAAAGCAAACATGTTAATTCTGGTCCAGGTAGCCCTGGCTTTTCCAAAGTTGTTTGCCTTAGGCTGCTTGGTTGTTTTTGTTTTTGTTTTAAAGATTTTATTTATTTATTTCACAGAGAAATCACAAGTAGGCAGAGGGGCAGGCAGACAGAGCGGGGTGGAAACAGGCTCCCCACCAAGCAGAGAGCCTGATGTAGGGCTTGATTCCAGGAACTTGAGATCACAACCTCAGCCGAAGGCAGAGGCTTTAACCCACTGAGCCACCCAGGTACCCCGGCTGCTTGGTTTTTAAGAAGGATCTACATTAGTACCTGTTTTGTTAAAGAAAGAAATCCAAAAAGGATTTTCATTTTCTTAAATTTATCTATTTATCAGAGAGAGCGAGCGAGCACACAAGCAGAGGGAGTGGCAGAAGGAGAGGGAGAAGCAGGCTCCCCACTAAGCAGGGAGCCTAATCTGATGTACAACTGGATCCCAGGATCTTGGGATCATGACCTGAGCTGAAAGCAGATGCTTAGCCGACTGAGCCACCCAGGCGTCCCAGGATTTTTGTTTTTATGAAAAAAGGCAAAAAGCATAAGTAGCACTCAGCATTTCTGCAATGAGCCCTTATGGAGGCTGTGCCCCCCCGCCCCCCACCACCACGGTGATGAGAGTGGCCCCTCCGAGCTCCTTCCCTGGGACCTCCTCTCAGCATCTCACCGTCTCAGCATCAAGCCAACGCCGGAGCTTTGAACTGTGTCTGTGAGCATCTGTGCTTTGCCTTGATTTATTTTGTGTTTTCTGTTAGCAAGGTGTGTCCCAAGGTATCAGAAAAACCTAAACGAGGTTATGTTTGGGTCTGGGAACGCTAACACATTTCCCCATATAGATTAATGGTAATTGATTTTTTGCTTTAGGTCGCTTTGGCTCACGAAAAGGTTCATAGGAACTCTCTGCTTTTGGGTGGTCAGGGAACACCTCCATATGTATGCACTAGAATACCATGGGGCTGCAAAAAATACAGGGGAGCGATGTGCATCTATTATCGTGGAAAAATATAATATTTCTCAAAAGCTGGTTACCCAACTGTGCTCTTTGCAAAATATATCCTCCCCTCCATTTTATATTTGTCTCTGGAAGGATGTGCAGGCAAATGTTCGCAGTGATGGTCTCTGCGTGGTGGCATTTTGGGGAGAAACTGATCTTAGTCTTTTTTTAAGTTAAATATTTTTGTTTTTAATGATGGTAAAATATATGTAATAGAAAATTTGTCCTTTTCAGCATTTTTAAGTGTGGAATTCAAGGGCTGTGCAGTCTCTCGTCAGAGGATGCCATAGACTGAGTGAGTTGACCCCAGAGATGACTTTCTCGAAGATCTGGAGACTGGAAGTGTGGATTAGGGTGCCCACAGAGGTGGGCGAGAGGCTGTTCTAGATCTCAGACTTCTCGTTATAACTTCATGTGGCAGGAAGGATGGGGGAGCTCCATGGGGTCTCTGAGAAGGGCACTAATCCCCTTTGGGGATTAGTCACCCCCGTGAGTCATGCCCAAAGGCCCCGCTTCCTAATCCAGGCCATTCTGGGTTAATATTTCCATGTAAGAACTTGTCGGGACCCAAATGTTACAACGACAACAGTGACATTATGTGTACTCCCAGTGTTGTACGACCCTCACCAGACTCCCTCTCCAGAGCTCTTCCGTTGTCCCAGAGACCCTGTACCCGTCAGCTGTCAACTTCCCATTCCCGACCTGAGAGCCTCTGGCAACCTCAGTTCCACTGCCTTTGTGAATTTGCCTGTCCTAGGAATGGCATAGAATTAGAATCATTCAATAATCTTTGTGCTTCCCTATATTTGTCAAAGAAATAGAAATGTTTTACATAACAAGGAGTGAAACAGCCCCGTGGGAGAGTGGCGGTGTTTTGTCCCTGGGGGTTTCGTTTCAGGCAGGGCCCGAGGTCCTTGTCCTGGCCATCCGTCCCAACCCTGCCATCTTCCCCCCTGGGGTTGGGAGCAGGTTCTGAGCTCCCTGTTGGCCTGGGGAAGCCAAAGGCAGGTGGCCAGGCACTGACGAATGCAGCGCCCCTGGCCTCGGAGCTGACCCGCAGATGTGGCTTGCTGGTTGCTGGCAGCTGGGCCTCAGGCCCCAGACGGCTGCTTCTGTGGTGGGTTTGAGTGGGTGTCCTTGGGGTTCACTGTGCCTTGAACCTCAGGGCCATCTTGCAGTGAGAAATGTCCAAACCTGCTAGAGGTGGGTTATTGGGACCATCCTTCTTGAAGGCTGAGAACGACAGCCTCATCATTTCGATTTCAAGCGTCCTCTGTGTGTGTTCCAGATCCCAGGGCTGAACTTGACCTGCCAACTCCCCACCATAACCTGTTAAATTGCCACCATGGTGGCTGGGGGGTATGGCTGTCGAATGTTCTGTCAGCAGGTGGGGTGGGTGGGCTGGTGTGCAGCAGGGGCATTAGCTGGTGGGGTTTGTGAGGCCCCAAGTGCTCCGGAGAGATGGGTGGTGGCCTTAGGTGGGCGGAGCCCTCTTCCTGAAGCTCCATATGGAACCTCACAGTTGATCACACAGACATTTGGGACAAGGATGGCTCTCTTGTGCATGTGACAAGGTAGTCAGGGACGTGGTGCAGTGGGGTGGGGAGCAGGGAAGATGGTGTGTCGACTCTGAGGTGAAAGGGGTCAGGAAGCTTCGGGACCCAGAACTGGGTCTTGTGGCCCTGTTTAGGCGTCATGGGAGTGGATCAAGTGGCTTTTCAATGGGACACCTTGTTCTGTGTGAAAAGCTTTAAGTTCCTTGGTAAGTGAGCTCCCAGAAGGCCTGTTGGGCTCTCCAGAGAGTCAGTGAGAGGATTTAGGTGTGGGAGGGACAGACTTGCCCACTGAACTCTGAAGTTTCTTTACCTGGTTCTGCCTGTCTTCTCTCTGCCCAGTGGGAGGCTGCTCTTTTAATCCTGGGCAGTTGGGGGAGTGTAAAGATTTTACAGAGACGGCCTTTGAAGCCCATCTTGACGAGAAGTTCTGTGTTGCATGGTGCTGATTTTTCTTCAGGGTTAGTCAGCTGGTGGCAGAGCAGGCAGAGGAGGGTAGGAACGCGGTTTTGTGGAAAACTCTCCCTGTCAGCCTCCTGGAAATGCTCTGGAAACCCCCAGATGTGCCGTCTTTCCTGGTACTCGGAAGGATCTGAGATCTGTTGTGTGAGGGTGAATTTTTCCACACACGGGGTATTAAGGAGGTGAAAGGAGGTCCCCCTCCAGTAGCTGCCCCCGGGGAAGGCTCAGTGCCCACAGGATTCTTCCCTTGCTCTCCCTTCTTTACTGTTTCTGAAATGCCAGGAACCTGCCCATATTGGCAGGAGTAGGGGGACTGGTGGTGGGGGGCATGGAGGAAGCCCACAATCCTGGCTCTCGGGTGCCCAATCCTGGCCCCAGGTAGTGAGGAGCAGAAACCCCAAGATCTCTGCACACAAAGCTCGGCCTTAGCTTCTAGCACCAAAAAAGGAAGAGCTGCTTGGGTTCCCTGAGGAAGGGGAAGTGAGGTCAGAGATGAGTCTCAGAGAAATCGCTCAGTAAACAGGAAGAAAGAAACCTGTGCTTGTAGGAAATGGGGAGCTGGAGGCCGCCCGTCCTCACCTGCCCTGATAGGTCAGCACATCCCTGCATAGCTGAGAGACTAACCACGGACAGCAAGCAGGGGCTCCAGGCCTCAGGCCCTCCCTGTGGGACAGGCTCCACCTAAATCCCATAATTATCAGGTGGAGGAAAGCTTAATTTGCCCTTCCTGAGGTAGCACATGAAATGACCCTATAAAATAGACCTTGGTTTTGAGAGATGCAGGTCAAGGAATGTTTCATCTTTCTTCCCTTATTAGGGTCAGTGTGGCCTCTTGCTGACTTCCCACTTTTTCCTCAGGCTACCTCAGCCACACAGAAGTTGGCATGTTGCTGAATCCTAGCCTGTGAGGGGCTGATCTTGGCAAGACCCCTCTGGTGGGTGGTGATGAAGGGGTTGCTTTGGGGAAGCAGGAGAGTCTGTCGAATTGGAGGGTTGGCTTTCTAGATCTCTGGTTCCTCCGAGCCAGAGTCTAAATTCTACATACGTGCGCAACACACACACGCACACACACACACAGCATTTTCTGTCTGGAGTTTTTACTTCCTTAATGCCTTTTTTTTCGTCCTGCTCCAACACCCTGGTTCTCGGATACAAGATTAGGGGACTTTGGGTTTCCTTCTAAACATCCAGAAGGTCAAAATCTTGCAGACACTGGTGGGACTTTCCTATAAGCAAGTAGTTGCTCATCCGGGACTCTGAGGTGATTGTTTGGGTGAGTCGCAGTGGTGACCTTCCAGGTCACTCACCTGGCCACCCGCCCGCTGGTGTGGAAGGGGAGGCAGGCCCTTCTGGCAGGAATCCCAGGACCGTTTCCTCAGATCTGCACCAGCCGCACTGGGGACTCAGCCTTGTGTAGAGAAGGCCCGAGCAGAGTGGGCTGGGGTCCCATTTGGTGGTGGAAAGAGCAGGGGATTCATAGGTCAAGCTGCTGGTGGGGAGCCCAGCGTGGCTGGAATCTCAGCTCCTCACCGGAGAGGGTGGGCCAGGCAGGAGCTGCCTCCGGGGATGGGAGCCATGTTTCCCGTCAGCAGGGGCCTCATACCTGTCCTCAGTCAAGGCCCCCAGCTTTTTCCGGGTTGGGGGAGCCAGTGGTTTTGGGATCCATGAGGTGAGGGGTAGCTATTCTTTGGACAGAGGGTAGATGTGACTTAGGGTCTGTGGCAGGTCCCTGGCTGAGGTCTCTATCCTTGGCCCCTGAAAGGTCTGCTCTACCTACATCCTGTCTGTCCAGCTATTTACTCACTACCCCCCCTTTCCCCAGGCCCCCTGGGCCTGCTGTGGCTGGCAGCGGAAGCCCCTCATACCCAGCGCTTAACCAGGGCACCACAGAAGGAGCCCTGGGCTTCATGTCGGCTCTGTGACCTGGAACGAGTTGCCTGACCTCTAGGACCTTCTGTTTCCTCATCTGTAAATGGTGAAAATAAAGCCTTCCCGGTGGGTTCTTTCTTGTAAGGAAGAAGGTAAAGCTTCTAGAGCCTTGTTACTGCAAGGCTGGCATCACTGGGGAGTTGGCTTGTTAGGAATGCACGTCCTCTGACCCCATCCAGAAGGACTGAATCAGTAGCTGGGGGCGGGGGATGGAGGAAAGGAATCTGTACTGAACTAGCCCTCCAGAGCCTTCTGGTCCACACTCCAGTGTGAGAACCCCTCCTCTAGGGTGCCGCTGGCTCAGTTGAGTTTTAGCTGAAACTCTTTTTTCCCCTTCACCTCAAGAGGTTTCTGCTTTGCCAGAACTCACATAGTTCCAGGTTTGACCTCCACCTCCCTCCTGGCTGTGTACTTGGGGACCAGGGACTTTGGTTCTTTGTGCCTCATTGGCTTCATCTGCAAAATGGGGATATTGAGGTTTCTCCATGGGGTTGTTGTGGGGATGAAATGAGCCAAAGCAGATACTAGGTGGCCCACAGTGAACTCTCGTTTATGGTAGCTGTCTATGATTCACATCTGGTGTCTTGTTATTAGCCTAATAATAATAGTGTGATTGTTCTATTCTTGACTGATGAGGGAAACAGGCGTCAAGGTCCCTCCCGAGACCAGTCTTCTCCTAGTTCAGAACTCCTAGTTCTCCTGAGCCTTTTTCCACCTTCCCACCTCTTACCAAATACCTTCCACTTCCCCTTTCGTGATGCTTAGCATGCTTTTGGGGTGGGGACTGAATGAAAGCCTTTATTCACTGTCAGATGGAAAGCTGAGAGAGTGCCGTCCATACACTCAAGACATTTGACCTTAGCTCCCGCTTTGGTGGTGTTTGGTGCCAGACTCTTTTGAGCGGAGTGACTGGGATAGCAGTGTGGGTAGGTCACCGGGGGCCTCTAGGCCTGGAAAAGGGGACAGAGGTGGTACATTCAGGGAAGGGAGCATCAGTAAGGTGGACAGGCCCTAGAGAGGACCCAGGCCTGGCCAGTAAGTGGTCTTTTATTGAATGAAGGTGGAAGGCAAGGTGAGCTGCTTGCTTCCTGGGCAGCCAGAATTTTGCCCATTCTAGGGCAGGTTCAGGTTCAGGAACCAGGTGGTGGAATCTCTGGTAATCTCTAGAACTTGGCAGGGTCCCAGGCCACAACTCTAGTCTCCTTCCTCAGGTGGCGCAATAGGGCTGGGGTTTCCTGTTTGCCATCGACACTTCTTCCTGCCCCTCTACCAAGGGGCTGAAGTCCACAGGGGTCAGCCCGATCTCCTCTGTAACCCCTGCTTGGTTACAAAGCAGAGTCCCTCAGGATACCCGACGAGACTGTCTTTAATACTATAGTATGAAGCACTGTGAAGGAGAATATTCTACTCTAGCCCAGGAGCTCTAGATCATCCCCCTGGGGAGGGGGGCAGAGCAGGACTCAGAGAAGAGGTGGGGACAGGCCCTAAAAGGGGAAGCTGTGGGCCTCCAGTGTGCATTTCCTTTGTTTCTGGGGCCCAGAGCTGACTTCCTGCCCTCTCTGCTCTGGTGCTCTGGTTTGCGTGTCACGGGGCCCTTTGCGTCAACTCACTCCTCTGTCCCTGCCTACACCCACCCTTTGGGATGCTCTGTGCCGCCCTCTCTTCCCTGCTGAGATATTAGTAATAGGGAGGGGGGGTGCTGAAGATCTGACTCAGTTGGCTTTCAGAAAATTCTATTCCTTCCATTCCTGAAAGGCTGTTTTGAGACGCATTGAGTGGGGTCCTCAGTCTACTCAGCTCTGTCTCTATCAGATTTCTAGGTCGTTCTCAGCTCTGGTTGTACATCGGCACCCCCATGGGGAAGACTATAAAAATGCTCATATCTGGGCCCCTTTCAGTGGGTTTGATGTCATTGGGATGAGGGGCAGCCTGGACATGTGGAATTTTAAATCAACCCTGCTTACCTCCCTCTCCACACCTCGCTGTCCTCACTCAGAGAGAGTCTCAGGAGCACCTACAAGCAGAACCTCTGAGCTGCTGTGTGTCTCAAGGCCAGCTGCTTCTCCTTCCTGCTTTGGTTTCCGCTGTGGCCTCGCAGATGGCACGTCCCTCTCATCGGTCAGATGGGAGCTCTCTGCGGTTTGCCCCTCTGGGCATTCTCTGTGGAAAGCCCTCCCATCCCCTAGCCTGTCTCACTCTCCTCGCTGTCCTGTCTTAGAGACTGGGACTGCCTGGGTCCTGTTAATGGGCAGTGGCCACCCCCCCACCCCCATCCTGCCCTAGTTGCTGAGGTCAAGTCTGGCTCCTGCTGCGCCACCAGGAAGACGGTGTCGGAAATGAAGTGGATTCTTCATCTCCTCCGGGCTCTCCTGCCAAGGCCTGGGTTGCCAGCCTTTCTGTTCTGCCTTTGCCCTTCTCCCTCTGGGGACCTTCCAGTGACTCAATAAGATGAGACATACGTGGTCCATAGGCTGGAACAGAAACTGCAGGGCTTAGCCAGCGTCCCAGGGAGGCTCTGAGGCCAGATGAACCTCACTGTGTTTTCCAGGTGTCCAGCAGAACGGGAGTGAGGGCCCTGGGCTTTGGAGGAACCAAGAGCTAAGAACACAGATTTTGCTCTCCTTGAAGAGAGCTTTGGATGCCTTCTCTCCCTCCTGGAGCAAGTTGAAGGCTTGATGTTTGCCTTCCTCATAGGAAGCCGAGCTGGTGACTTTCAGCGGCTTGCACGGCCCCTCATTTATTCTTGGGAAAGCTGGAGACACCTGTGCAAGGGCAGGTCTGTGAAGAGGAAGAGGAAGGGCCCCTTTGTGCCACCGCTGCAGGGCTGTGATTGGTCCAGAGCTCTGGCAAGTGAGTGTCCCCATCCCTGCACCTCAGCCTCACGGTGCACCTGGCCAGCTTGGGGGGTGCGGGGTGGGCAGCTGCGTCCTCCCTGCTGGATGGCAGGTGGGAGAAAGGGAATTCCTGCTCAGTCTTAGTGGCTCCCTTGTCCTCAGATGGGTTCTTGCAGGGCCGTGTGTGGGAGCTCACCCCTCCTCCCAGGACGGCTCTCACCTGACGACGGACTAGCCCAGGGGTACAGAGGCCAGCCTGCCTGTCCAAGTCCGTGGAGCTCTTGACACCCCGGAGCTCCCACGGGATCAGACTGGCTGGGCTCCAGCTGAATGAATCCGGTCACCTGGCTCCTTCCCCGGCCTAGTCCCGCTTCCCTCACTTGCTGACAGGGCTCTCTTGAGAGCCTCATTAACTCATGTGTCCAAAAACCCTTGTGTGGGGCCCTGCTCCTGGAAATCCTCTTACCTAGGACAGCAGGAATCCACTCTCTCCCTTGAAAAAATAATCATGGGAAGATTCACAGGAGAGAATCATAGGCTGGGGGCTGGGGTCCAGAAAGGGGAAGCTCCAAGCCCAGGACGGGGAAAGCAACACCGGATGGATGATTTCTGGGTGGTGGCAAGCGCTGTGAGGAGCTGGCTGAGGTGTGAGCGCCTAACCCCCAACACTGCCCGGGGGCAGGGAAGATACTTTGAAGGGGGAGCTAAGTTTTGGATCAGGGTCTAGGGACCACGTGAGTTTGCTTGGCTCTGTAGAGGAGCATGGACACACTCATGGAGCTTGAAGAGCAGGCCTAGAAAGTTCTCTGTGGCTGGGATGTCATCACCTCCAATGGCTGAGGAAAATTCCAGTTGTCAAAACGTTCTCTTGGATCTTAGGGAAGGTTGTACAAGCAGGACGTAATGGATGGGTCTTCCCATCTACCACTAGCAAGGTTCATGGTACTGCCCAGGCATTTGATGGAGCTGAAGAGAACCTAGAAGATTCTGCCAGGGTGTGAAGTCTGGGTCAGAAGGAAGGACTGATTACTTGGTGGCCCTAATGGGTCTCCAGTGTGACTGAGCCCTGAGAGGCTCCTGCCCCAACGTGGCAGTCCCAATGATACACGCACCTCCAGATCTTTAAGCAGACGTGCTTCAATATACATTTTATCTCTTAAAGTCTTTCTACAGGGAAGTTGTACCTATTTAGAATTCTTGAGGGGTGAATAAGGATATTCCTAGAGGGAGGTCAGCCAGTTTTAATATGATTCAGACTTCCAAAGGGCAACTCTGCGTTAATGATTTTTTTATGAATAGTTTTTTTGAAAGTTATTTTTCTATAAAATTTATGTGTTGTGTCCAAGTCGTTCTTTCGTTTGCATCCCCTACTCTCCCCTTCCTTTTCTGTGTGGGCACCTGCGAGCTGTTTCAGTTCTGTGTCTGAGATGCTGACCCACAGGGGAAGTCCCCCCTTCCTCCCCATTGTGCTCTCTCTTCCTCAAAAAGATGGTGATGGCCCCTTGCCCCTTTGCCATTTTCAAGACATCGTGGAAGCATTGCAGGCAAAGGATTCTTACAAGGCATTTTGGAGTCCCGGAGAGCCCCATAAATTCTTGATAATAACAGACAAGGCCGAAGAGTTGCAACGAGCCAGCTGAACCGGTCCCTCTCCCCAAGGCTGCAGATTTCGGCACGCGCCCTTGGAGGAAGTGTCCCATTGAATCCGCATTCCAGCCCCATCTGCCATCTTCCTCTGACCCTTCCTTGTATGAGGAACAATACTCTGTTTAAGGAATATCAGATTGAACTCTAAATTTCTGGCCCTTTGTTAGCTTTGCTGCTGTGTTTGCCTTAAAGTGAATGTTAATTTAGCTGAACCCCCCCTCAACGTTGCCCCCTGCAAGCCCCCCAACCGGTTGGAGGTAGCCAGTGATTTATGGTGATGGTTGGAAAGTTTCTGAAGAGAGATGTAAACATTGTTTCCTTGAGACAGCAAAGAAGGGGTTGGGTCCTGGTATCAATGACCTGTAAGTTTAATTCAACAGTGTGATAGGCTAATAAGTGTTTCCTAACACCCCAAATTCAAGATTTGTAAAAATAAGGAAAAAAGTGGGGAGAAGTTCAGGTTGGAGAAAAAGATTGAGCAACATGATCCTGGGGGGTCTGATACACAGCGATGGCCTAGCTAATATCACCCAACAGGTAGTGATGGAATCTTGGAGAATCCCCACATTTGGGCCATCAGACTACTTGATTTATATCAATCTGGCAAGTAAAAAAAATAGTGATTAGGGAGTTTGAACATCTTTTCATAAATCGATTAACATTTGTATTTATTTATTAACTGTGAATGAACTTTTTGTGTCCTTTGCCCAATTTTGTATTAGGTATAGAACCCCTTTTTCTTATGGATTTATTAATTTCATAAATTAATGACATTAACCCTTTGTCTATTGTATTGTAAATGTTTTCTCTCAATTTGCCATTGACTTTTGACTTTGGATAGTGTAAAAAAATTTTTTTTTCTAAAAGAAGTCAGAAATTTTTACAGATTGGTTCCATTTCTTTCTTTTCTTTTTTTTCAATTATACCTTCTAGATTTGGGGTCTTTCACAGCAGAGTTTTTCCCACTTCAAGTTGATATATGTCTTATGTTTCCTTTCAGTATTTTTGTTTTAATGTTTAAATTTTTTATTCATCTATGATTTCTTTTGGTGGAAGGAGTAAGGTAGGGATTTAGCTTCCCCAACCTCCCCTTTCCAAAGGTCAGTCAATTCTCCAACAACATTTTAAAAATTAATCTATCTTTCCCTGGCTATTTAGAGATGCTCCCCACATTCTGTGTTCCGAAATATATTTGGGCCTATTTCTGTATGCTATATTGTTTCATTGATCTGCCTATTTTTTCTCAAGTACCAAGTAGTTTTAGTAGCTATAGAGAAGACTTAAATTCCCTAATTGATGTGTGGTCTGTAGATTTAAGAGGGCAGTTTAAAAGGGAATTGTCTTGAGAACAGGACAGACTGCTTTCAGATGCAGAACGAAATTACTAAATTATAGCTTATGGTAGAGGCAGTGAACAAAAGAGAGTCCTGCCCAAAACCCAGTCCACGAGTTAGAAGATGAGCTGCAGAATTCTAAGGAGAACAAGGAGGTGGAAGGTAATGAGTAAAATGAGATGGTACTTGGGGGAGATCAGGCAGGGTTGGATGTTTGGGTGGATGGATGCACAGACAGGCAGACAGTGCTCAAGAGAAGGTCTAGAGACGATGCCCAACCAAGAATGGAAGGAAGAGAAGAGAACGAAGAAAGGCTGGAATAACGTTTCCCCAGTTGGAGGAAGACTTGAACACTCAGGGTGAGAATTTCTGTGGACGGCTAGGCACCGCTAATCTGATTTCTACACCAGGCAGGCTACAGAATGGGCTCTGGCTGAGGTCCCCCATGACTGCCCCGAGGCTGCTCTGGGCTTTCTTCTTTGGGCTTCTACCACCAGCTTCTGGCTCTGCCGACCAGCCTCCTTTGTAAGGCATCTTATTCTCTTATCTTCCGGGACAACATGTCTCCCTCCTTCTCTTCGAGAGATTCCTTTTTCTCTGCCCATAGCTGACCTACTGGGTACATCAGAGCCCTCCGTGCGTTCCAGACCTCCCTCTCCGGGAGCTCCATGCGGTTGCCTTCCCAGGCCGCAGACCTGGCTATGCTTGTTGTCGTCTGCCCCAAAGGGTTCCGTGGGCCTGTCTCAAAGTCAGCCCCTGTTCCTCAGCTTGCCACGTGCGAATGTGACACCACCCCCAGCCCTGCATCATCCTGGACTCTGCCTTTATCCTGGACTCTGGCCTTGGACCCTTTTCCATATCTTTTTGCTAGTGTTATCACTACTTCTCCCTCTGCCTCTTTAAATCCTATAGACGTGGTGAATCTGCCCCCATCGCCCTCTTCCCCGGGTCAGGCCCTTCCAGGGGTCCCCCTGCCTCTGTTCTCTGCCACAATCCTTTCTTAAAGTAGACTGCATGGGGCAGCTGTTCCAACATTCAAGTCCGATCACACCCTCCCCTGGTCTCCTGAGGGCGGCTGTAAACACCACCCTAGACGGGGTGGTTGAAAACAACAAACTTACTCTGTCACATTCTGGAGGCCAGAGGTCGGAAATGGGTTTCATCTAGCCCAAACACAGATGTCAGGAGGGCTCTGGGGGGCGGGGGGCGGGGGAATCATTTGCTTGCCTGTTCTGACTCGGCGAGCTGTGTGCCTTAGCTCGTAGACCTTTCTCCATCCTCATCCAGCTTAGTACCTTCCCGTCTCTCTGTCTCTCTGCTGGGGTTGGTGTTCCAGAAGCTCCCTCTGCCTCTCTTATAAGGACATGTGTAATTACGTTCAGGGCCCACCCAGATAACCTAGGATGGTCTCCCTATTCCAAGAACCTTAATTTAATCACACCTGGGGGGTTCCCTGTACTGTACAAGGTAACGTTCACAGGCTCCCTAGATTAGAACCTGGGTAACTTTGGATCCATTATTCAGCCTACCATACCTCCCATGGCACCTCGAACTCCTTGACATGGTCTAGGTCCCAGATGCACCCTCCTCCCCATTTTGCACAGCTCTGGGGTGTGTGTGGCTTCCATCTGGACCACTCTGCCCTAAACTTCTGCCAGTTCCTTCTCATCCCGGAGGCCTCAGCCTAGACAATGGTTCCTTCAGAAAGCTTCCGGGAGGGGCGCCTGGGTGGCTCAGTGGGTTAGGGCCTCTGCCTTCGGCTTGGGGCATGATCCCGGGGTCCTGGGATCGAGCCCCTCGTCGGGCTCTCTGCTTGGCAGGGAGCCTGCTTCCCTCTCACTCTCTGCCTGCCTCTCTGCCTACTTGTGATCTCTGTCAAATAAATAAATTAAAAATCTTAAAAAAAAATGGAAGAAAGAAAGAAACTCCTGGGATCCCACTCATGTCCAGTTTAGGTGCCCTTCTGTGTCCTGCCCTAGCACCTGCTTCCCTTGCTAGAACAGTCTCCTGTTACCATCTCTTACTGCACCTTGAGGACGGGGCTGTACCCGTTCTCTTTGCTGTTGAATCACCATCAATAAGGGCAAAAGGCACATACACGTCAGGCACAGGAGAAGTGATTGTGAAATGTGTACATTTAAATCTGCATAGTGGTGCCTGAGTGGCTCAGTGTATTAAGCTCTGCCTTCTGCTCAGGTCATGATCCCAGGGTCCTGGGTTCGAGTCCCGTGTTGGGTTCCCTACTCAGCAAAGAGTCTTCTCCCTCTGCTTCTGCCTGCTGCTTCCTCTGCTTGTGGTCTCTCTCTCTGTCAAATAAAAAATAAATAAATAAGTAAATAAATAAACCTTCATAAGAAGGGGACTTTTTTTTCCCATTTTTAAAATTTAAATTCAATTTAATTAACATATGTGTGGCTTGTTTCAGAGGTAGAATTCAGTGATTCATCAGTTGCATATAATACCCAGTGCTCATTATGGCAAGTGCCCTCCTTAATGCCCATCACTCGGTTACACTTCCCCCACCCCCAACAACCCTCAGTTTGTTTCCTAGTTAAAGAGTCTCTTTTGGTTTGCCTCCTGCTCTGTTTTTCTCTTAGAAAGGATACTTTTTAAAAAAGTGGGCACTGACTAGTTATGGGTAATTATCACTTAAAAAAACACAAAACTTTCTCACCAGTCTGATTCTCTTTCCTTTTTTTCTTTCATTCTTTTCTTTCCTTCCTACCTTCCTTCCTTCCTTCTCTTCCTCTTCTTCGCAGTACATATGTATTCTGATTTTTTTTTTTTTAAGGTAGTATGGAGCCCAGTGCAGGGCTTGAACTCATGACCCTGAGATCAAGACCTGAGCTGAAGGGGCGCCTGGGTGGCACAGTCGGTTAGGCGTCTGACTCTTGGTTTCAGCTCCAGTCATGATCTCAGGGATTTGGGATCGAGCCCCATGTCAGGCTCCCTGATCAGCATGGAGTCACCTTGAAGATTTCTCTCCCTCTCCCTTTGCCCTTCTTTCCTGCTTGTGTGAGCTCTCTCTTGCTCCCTCCATAAAATAAATAAATAAGTCTTAAAAACAGAAACAAAAACAAAACCTGAGCAGAGATCAACAGTTAGACGCTTAACCCATGGAGCCACCCAGGCACCTCTGAACTCCATTTTTTATGATATTTTTTTCCTTTTAGGAAAAATCAAGAAATTAAAATTTAGAACTTAGAGAGAATGACTGTGTCCTTAGGATACCACTTTTGGGTACACAGTTGGGAACTGAGTTTTCAGAACGAAACTCAGCCTTCAACTCCCCTCCCTGCACCGATGCCCTCTTTATTAGGGGGCCTCTTATATTTGTCTCCTGCGACTCCTTTAACAAAGTGTCAACATATAACCGCTTAAAACAACACAAATTTATGATCTTAGGGTTTTTTAGGTCAGTACCTACAGGGTTTCACCGGGCTAAAATCAAGGTATCAGCAAGGCTATGTTCTAAAGGACCTAGGGAAAAATTCATTTGCTCTTCCTTTTCAGCTTCTAGAGTACACCATGTTCTTTGGATTTGTGACCCTCTTCCTCTAGCTTCAAAGCCAGCAACAACAGATTGTGTCTTTTTCACATTGTATCACCATCACACTGGCTTTTCTGCCTCCCTCTTTCATTCTCTTTTATTTATTTATTTATTTTTTAAAAGATTTTATTTATTTATTTGACAGAGAGAAATCACAAGTAGGCAGAGAGGCAGGCAGAGAGAGAGAGGGGGAAGCAGGCTCCCCGCCGAGCAGAGAGCCCGATGCGGGACTCGATCCCAGGACTCTGAGATCATGACCTGAGCCGAAGGCAGCGGCTCAACCCACTGAGCCACCCAGGCGCCCCTCATTCTCTTTTATATCATGGTGAAATACACATGAAATGTATCAACTTCATCATTTTTAAGTGTATAGTTCAGTGGCATTAAGGACATTCCTGTTGTTGCCCTAGCAACACCACCATCCATCCACGCAATGCTTAATGTTGCAAAACTAAAACTCTATTCTTGAGACACTAATTCCGCTCCTCCCCAGCCTTGGCAACCAAATTTCTGCCTTATGTTTCTATGATGTTGACTACTTTGGAGACTTCCTATTAATGGCATGACACAGTATTTCTCCTTTGGTTGCTGGCTTATTTCACTTGGCTGAATGTCCTCAAGGTTCTTCCATGTTGTAGCATGTGTTAAAATCCCCTTCTTTTTTAAGGCTGCAGAATATTCCATGGTATGTGTCTAACATGAATTGCTAATCCATTCATATGTTGATGAACACTTGAGTGGCTTCCATCTTTCAGCTGTTGTGTTTTATGCTGCTATAGGCGTGGATGTATAAATATCTCTTCAAGATCCTGCTTTCAGTTCTTTTGGGTATATACCCAGATGTGGAGTTGCTGGATCATATGGTAATTCTATTTTTAACTCTTTGAGGAACTGCTGTACTGTTGTTTACATTGGCTGCACCATTTTACATTGCCACCAGTGGTGCACAAGGTGCCCTATCCTTCCACATTCTTGACACTTGTTATCTTGTGTCTTTTTTTAAAAAATATTTTATTTATTTGACAGAGAGAGAGAGAGATCACAAGTAGGCAGAGAGGCAGACGGGTTGGCGGGGGAAGCAGGCCCCCTGCTGAGCAGAGAGCCTGATGTGGGACTCGATCCCAGTACCCCGGGATCATGACCTGAGCTGAAGGCAGAGGCTTAACCCACTGAGCCACCCAGGCGCCTTTTTGATACCTAGCCATTCTAGGTAGAGACACCCAGGTGTCTTTTTGATACCTAGCCATTCTAACACAAATGAGGTGATAATGTGATTTTGACTGGCTTTTCCCTACCAACCTGCTATTTGAGCATCTTCTTATGTGCTGTTGTTCACTTGTATGTCTTCTTTGGGAAAATGTCTATTTGGTTTCCCTGCCCATTTATTAATTGGATTGCTGGGTTTCTTTTGCTATTGAGTTCTCTGTGTTCCTTATATATTTTGGATAGTAACCCTTTACCAGATTTATAGTTTGCAAATATTTTCTCCCATTCTGTAGGTGGCCTTTCCATCTTGCTCTTCGTTTCCTTTGCTGTACAGAAGCTTTTTAGTTTTATATAGTCCCACTTACTTATTTCTACTTTTGTTGTTCATGACTTGGGTGTCATATCCAAAAAAATTGTTGCCAAGACCAGTGCCTAGGAACTTTATTTCTGTTTTCTTCTTTAGAGTTTTATAGTTTCAGGTCTTACATTTAGTCTAACTCATTTCAAGTTAATTTTTTTTAAGTAGCCTCCACACTTAACATGGAGCTTGAACTCATGACCTCAAGAGTTACGGGTCTAATGCCATTCTTCTGCATGTGAGTTTCCAATTTTTCCAACATTCATTGAAGACACTATTCTTCCCTCATTGAATATTCTTGGCTCCCTTCTCAAATATTAATTTCATGTGCATGGGTTTGTTGCTGGGCTCTTCATTCTGTTCCATTGGTTTATGTGTCAGCATCACGCTGTTTTGATTGCTATAGCTTTGTAGTACAGTTTGAATTCAGGAAGCGTGATGCCTCTAGCTTTGTTCTTTCTGAGGATTGCTTTAGCTGTTTGAGTTTTTTTGTTGTTCCCTATAGACTTCAGGATTATTTTTTCTGTTTCTGTGAAAAATGCCATTGGAATTTTGATAAGGATTCTGTTGATTAAGAGGTGGCGTTGGGTAGTATGGACATTTTAACAATATTCTTCTGATCCATGAACATGGGATATCTTTCCATTTATTTGTTTTTGTTTTTTATTGTTTTTTTTTTTTTCAATTTCTTTCATCAGTATCATTCAACTTTTAGTGTGAAGGTCTATCACACACTTGGTTAATTTATAAGAATTATATTTTTTGATGCTATTATAAATGGGATTTTTAAATCTCTTTTTCAGATAATTTGCTGTTATTGTATAGAAACACAACTATTTTTGTATGCTGATTTTGTATGCCGCGACTTTACTGAATTCATTGATTAAGTCTAACAGTTTTTTGGAAAAATCCTTAAGATTCTTAAAAAAAGATTTATTTATTTTAGAGAGAGAGTGAGTGTGTATGAGTCAGGGGAGAGACAGAGGGAGAGGAAGAGAAGCAGATTCCCCACTGAGTGCAGAGCCCAACTCAGGGCTCAATCTCACAACCCTGAGATCATGATCTGAGCCAAAATCAAGAGTTGACGCTTAACTGACTGAGCCACGGATATTCTACGTATAAGATCATATTATGCAAACAGAGACAATTTTACTTCTTCCTTTTTGACTTGAATGCCTTTTATTTATTTTTATTGCTTGAAGACTCTGGCAAAGATTTTCAGTACTATGTTGAATAGGAGTGGTCAAAGTAGACACCCTTGTCTTACTCCTGATTGCAGAAGAAAAGCTTTCAGGTTTTCACTGTTGAGTACGATGTTAGCTGTGGGCTTGTCATGTCTGTCTTCTATTATGTTGAGGCATATTCCTTCTATACCTAATTGGTTGGAGTTTTTATCATGAAAGGATGTTGAATTTTATCAAGTGCTTTTTTTTTTTTTTTTTTTTTGCATCTGTTGAGGTAATCGTATATGATTTCCATGTGTGGAACTATCCTTGTATCCCAGGGGTAAATCCAACTTGATCATGTTGTATGATCTTTTTCATGTATTGTTGAATTTGCTTTGCTAGTTGTTGAAAATCTTTACATTTACACTCATTCTTTAGGTATATCAGCCTGTAGTTTTCTTTTTCTGGTCGTATGTTTACCTGGCTGTGGGTATCAGGGTAACACTGGCCTCATAAAATTAGTTTAGGAGTATTCCCTCCTCTTCGGTTCTCTGGGAGAGTTTGAGAAGGATTGGGTATTGATTCTTCTTTAAATATTTGGTAGAATTCACCAGTGAGACCATCTGGTCCCAGGCTTTGCTTTTCTTTTCACAACCTGGGAAGTTTTTGATTACTAATTCAGTCTTACTCATTATTGGTTTATTCAGATTTTCTTTTTCTTCGTGATTCAGTCTTGGTACGTTATATGTTTCTAGGAATGTATCCATTTCTTCTAGGTTATCCAATTTATTGGCATATAATTGTTCATAATAGTCTCTTAAGATGATTTGCATTTCTCTCATGTCAGTTGTAATGTCTCCTTTTCATGTCTAATTTTGTTTATTTGAGTTTTTTCTCTTAGTCCAGCAAAAGGTTTGTCAATTTTGTTTATCTTTTCTAAAAACCAGCTTAGTTTAATTTATCTTTTCTATTGTTTTTTCTGGTCTCTCGTTTATTTCTGCTCTGATCTTTGTTATTTCCTTCCTTCTTCTAATTTGGGGCTTAGTTTATTCTTTTTCTAGTTCCTCGAGGTTGTTTATTTGTGATCTTCCTCTTTTTTTAATGTAGGTGTTTATTGCTATAAAGTTCCCTCTTAGAACCGCTTTTGTTGTATCCCATAACTTTTGGTATGCTCTATTTCCATTTTTGTTTATTTCCAGATATTTTTGACCTCCATTTTGATTTCCTCTTTGACCGATTGGTTGTTCAGGAGTGTGTTGTTCAATTTCCACATATTCATGAATTTTCCAGTTTTCCTCCTCCTATTGATTTCTAGTTTCATACCACCGTGGTTGGAGAAGATACTTGGTATGATCTCAATCTTAAGTTATGAAGCTTGTTTTGTCTGTAATTTACTTTGAAATGTATAAAAAATAAGATGGATTATTGAATAGATAAAGGAATGTATAGCTGGCCAGCTGTGTGATAAGGATAGTAATTTTTCTTAAAGACTATGATTTATTTATTTAAAGTATTTTATTTATTTATTTGACAGAGAGAGATCACAAGTAGGCAGAGAGGCAGGCAGAGAGAGAGGAGGAAGCAGGCTCCCTGCCGAGCAGAGAGCCCGATGTGGGGCTCAATCCCAGGACCCTGGGATCATGACCAAAGGCAGAGGCTTTAACCCACTGAGCCACCCAGGCACCCTAAAGATTATTTATTTGAGAGAGAGAGAGAACATGGGAGAGTGAACACAAGTGTGGGGGAGGGGCAGAGGGAGCGGGAGAAGCAGACCATCCGCTGAGCAGGGAGCCCAATGTGGGGCTCACTCGATCCTGGGAGCCTGGGATCATGATCTGAGGCAAAGGCAGACACTTAACTGACTGAGCCACCCAGGCACTGCAGCAAATGTTAAGGGTAGAATAAGCATATATCCATGGCCGTTCATTGTCTTCTTCATCTTTATTTTTGAAAATTCTCATAATAAAATGTTGGAAAAAACTTTGGAGTAATGCCATTCCCCAGAGAGAGCCAATCCTTCACTCCTTTATATACAGATAGACACATGCCGGGGATTCTTAACTGGGGGACGTTTAGCCCCCAGGGGACACTTGGGTAATTTTTGATCGTCATGACTGGATGGTGCTGCCGGCATCCAGTGGGTAGAGGCCCGGGATGTTGCTAACAGTGCCCTCTGATGCAGAAGACAGTCTGCACAACAAAGAATGTTTTAGCCCAAATGTCGACAGTACTGAGGCTGAGAAACCCTGTCATATATATCTGAATATCTGAATATTTTTACCCATTTGTATTAATGTGTATATACATATATATATATATATATATGTATACACACACACACATATTTTAGGCTTACATATATTTTAAACAAAATTGAACTCATGGTTTTGTAACCTTTGTTTCCATAACATGTTGTCATTTTCCCAGGTAATTAACTGCCTTAAACCTTATCCTATTATCCTATTTTAATGGCAATTGTAGGTGTCTATGCTAGATTCATTGCACCCAGCTCTGTCTGGGCATTTTCAGGTGGCCGGCCAGTCTCTAGTGTACCTTAGTGGAGTCTGAGTCTTCCCTGACAGACATATCTCTGTTCTGTGTGGTGAAGTTCTCTTCAGGGAAGACTTGTTGGTCACCCTTGGGACCACCTTGGGCATCAAACATTCTTAGTGACTGGAGCATTTGTTCTGGGGCCCTCCAAGGGTTGTCAATCTCCCCTTTGGGTGTTCTCCTCCTCACCCCCCCAGAGGCTGTGCCAAGCAGAGGCAGCAGCCAGCAGTGTGGTATCTCACTAGCCCTGGGTCAGCATTGGGTTGCCTAAGCTGTGGATCGGGGGTGGGAACAGAGAGCCATGTGCCCCCTCCCCTGGCCCAAGTTCTGCATCCCTAAGGACCCAACTTGACTTTGACCTCTGTCTTTTTTCAAACATAGGTCTCCCCTTCTGATGAAAAGAGAACAGAAGAATGGACTACAGTCACCAAACCTCCCTCGTCCCGTGTGGACAAGATAAATACATCTCCAAGTAAGATTTTTGGCTTTAGTGTTATGCCCCCAGTGGCCAGTCCCATGTGGATGGAAGCCCCTGGCAGAAGAGCCTCTTCTGCCCATGGATGGCAGGGGCTCCCGTGTGTGGGAAGTAGGGAGCACAGCACGGTTGGTGCTCTAGAATAAAACATAGCCCTGGGGCTGGCCATGGACAGTAAAGCAAAGGGGACCTTCAAGACACAGATGGTGTCCTAGAAGGAGGAATTAATGGTGGTTGCCCTTTGTGCTGTCTGTGGTGTCCCCTGAGGCAGTCCCCACTGGGTCATATCCCTGTGCAGCTGGGGGTCTGACTGGAATGGACTCAGGTGAGCTCTGAACAGAAAGAGACAGTCTTATGGCTTTATATGCACTTAAATCTCCTGAGCTCAGATTTTTTTGCTAATGGGAGCCAAAATGGACTTTTTCAAATGATAATTTCGAGAATAGATTTTTCTATCCAGCACAGGGATTCGCTCATACTGAATGCTCTCTATCTGAAATAAATGTTTAACTCATCCGAGGCCAAATTGTTTTAATTCCTTTACACATATTTGGCCACATACAGACACGCAGTTGTGTGAACTGCGGCTTGTTTTTATTGCTTCACTGAGGGATTTCTCCAGGGCCCTCAACTGACTGGCCAGTCATTTTAGATCTCTGTGCTCAGAAGTCCCAAGCAGCTTTGCGTCAACTAATTCATTTAGGTTTGCATAGAATGACTCCAATTTTTCTAGGTTTAACTTGTCAGGAGCTTCTTGGAATTTCAAGCCAGCTCTGACCTCTGGTGTGGCCCCAAATCCCTCCACTGAATGGCGGCATTCAGAGAGTCCAAACTTTTGCCTGAGAGCAGGCAAGAGCACAGGGCGATGTCTTCAAGCCCCTGCCTTCCCAGCCCGCAGGCACTAGCATGCACCTTCAGATAAAACCGGAGTAGATTGTTCTCAGGTTGGATGAGGGCTCGTCCAAATCACAAAGGTGGGAAGTCCTTGCTCTCTCTCATTTAGCAGAGCTGTGTTTCCAGGGGGCCACCTGAAAACCAGGATTTAACAGCAAAGCAGGCTAATAGAGGGTTTTAGAGGAAGATTTGCAATTTAAGAAAAAAAATTTTTTTAAGTTTATTTATTTAAATAATCTCTATACCCAACATGAGGCTTGAACTCATGACCCTGAAATCAAGAGTCTCACACCCCTCCCACGGAGCCAGCCAAGCACCGACCCCAATTTTTTTTTTTTTTTTTTAATAAACTTAAAAGCACTTAGAATAGAATGAAAAGATAAAAGCTTGTAGAATAGAATACTGCCAGGGCCCAGAATCCCCTCCTGCCCCCTTGTGGTCACTGCTCCCCAAGGTGAACTGCTATCCAGAATTCTAACACCCATTTTAAACTCTGTATACATGGGATCATATAATAAGTGGCCTTTGGAGTCAGGCATCTTTTCCTCAACGTAAGGTCTGTGAGATCCATCCGTGGGGGTGAGGCTCATTCATATTCTTGTTACTATGTAACATTCCACCGTGTGACTACAGCTTCCTTTATTCATTCTCTGTGCTGTTGACGGGAATTTGTGAGTTGTTTGTTTTTTTTTTTTTAAACATCATCTGTAAGGGGACACCTTTCCCCCTTTTTTTTTTTTTTTTAAGATTTTATTTATTTATTTGACAGAGAGAGATCACAAGTAGGCAGAGAGGCAGGCAGAGAGAAAGAGAGAGAGGAGGAAGCAGGCTCCCTGCTGAGCAGAGAGCCCAATGCGGGACTCGATCCCAGGACCCTGAGATCATGACCTGAGCCGAAGGCAGCGGCTTAACCCACTGAGCCACCCAGGCGCCCCAATTTGTGAGTTTTTAAACCCGCTGTAAGGTCATGTCTCTGAAGCATTAGTCAGTGGGTCCAGACCGTCCCTTTTAACTTGCTGCAAAGCCTAGAAGTTCCTGAGTCTCCCGAAAGCCTGTATTGATTGCCCTGTCCTCACAGCAGGGGTGAGGGAGAAAAAACAGTGGGGTCCCAGCAGGCTTATACGTGGACTTAGTCGTGTGTTTGCCTCTCTGAATCTCGCCTCACCAAGGACTGTGTGTGGAGTTTGGTTTGGGGAGTGTTGTCAGAGCTGCGAGCCTGGGTTTGCTGGATTGCTACTTGCACTCTGTTCTTGACCTGTTCTTGACCTTGATCCTGGGGAAAATGGAGATGGGGGTGGTGGCTGTGTGTGTGTGTGTGTGTGTGTGTATGCATGTGTGGACAGACACCCAGACTGGGGCAGCTGGAGGCCAGTTTTGAGGTGAGAAAAGAGGGAACAGGTGCATTACAAGTGGCTTCAGCTGAGAATGTCACACCTTTTGTATCTTGCCCTAAGGAACGAACTTCTCCTTCATCTGAAGACCTATAATTTGTACTATGAAGGCCAGAATTTGCAGCTCCGACACCGTGAGGTAAGGAGACCGTGGGGAAGCCTGTGGGCCAGCCCAGTCTGTCTCCATGTCTCCAGGGTCTCGGGGTTCCTGCCTCTCCTACCCCCACCTATGGGTGGCCTTTCATTGAGGATATTAGCGGGAGCTCCTGGAGTTCTTTGGAAGGAGACCCCAGGCTTGTTTTGTACTAATGAGGATGACCTTTTCTGTTCCAGAGATATTCCTGGGGATGTGAGCCTGGGCTAGCCTCAGCTTCAGAGGGGGGTCTTTCAAAGGGGACGTTCATGAAATGATCCTTTCCCATGGCTCTCAAGCAAGCTCTTTCTTCTTGGGCAATTCAGGAATCTTACCCAGTCCTCTGTGTTTACACACCTGGGCCCACATCAGTCAGCTCGGCGTGGAAACACTTGGCCCTTCTGTATGACTGCAGTGGTCTTCCTCGGGTGCCTTCCTGGGATGCCCTTTGCTCTCCGTCCGGCTTCTCCCAGCCCCCAGCCTGAATCTAAGCTTACTCATCCCATATCCATTTCCGTTAAAGCCTGTTATCGGGTAGATGGTGAGTTATGGAGGAGCCAGGTGGAGTAATTTATACTCAAGTGTTCTAGACTGATAAGATGTGTGTAATACCTTCTAAACACATTTTCAGCTCATCAAGCCATGGCGATCCAATCCACAGAAACAGATATCAGATGGTAGAATTTCAGCTACAAAGGCAGGCTCGTTGGGGAGAGTATGTGAGATGCAGTGGCCTTTTCTGTGTCCCTCAAACCAGTCCATGTAGGCAAAGTCCTACTGTGGGTTAAATCCTGTCCTAAAATCATACTATGTAACAGTAGGCATGCCAGCCTCAGGCTTTACCAGCAAGAAAGGCCCTCTATATGGCCTGCTCTTACATAAAGCCTTTCCCCCCAAGACCCCTCCCAGCCTGAAAGTTGTTCTCCTCTCCTGCCGTCTTTGGCTCTTCCCTCCTCTCTGTGGATGATCCTGGGATCTGGGTCAGTTGTTCGGTGGACAGGTGTCCTTTTCATCCATGTGGCTTATCCTGAAGACGTAGCTGTGGCCCAGGTCTGACAGCTGTGGGTTTTTCTGAGACCCTCTGAAAGGCCTGACCCTTTTAGGCACTGCCCTTAAAGCTTCTCGTAGTGAGTGGCTCAGCCATTTGTAAGATTTTGGTCCTTGGATAGCTTTTCAGCAGTATGTCTTATAGAATAAATTCTCAGAATGCTCTATGACTAAATAGAGACTCATTATAATAAATGAGATTCAGTTCTTTGAGACAAAACACACCGATGCCCTTAGAAGGGTCTGATGTTTAACCTGTTAGCAGTCAACCACGCTTGAGTATAAATTTGGAATTCTTAGAGGATTTATTCACCTCTTGGAGAGCCATAATGTAGCACATTAGCTAATTAAAGGCTCTGGGATGTTATGCTGGTAAGAAATCTGATGAACATATCCTCTCCCAGCTCGTGATCGCCTGACACCCTATTTAAGGGAACGGTTGATCTGCGAGAGGAGCTAGTATTCGGTAGAACAAACTTGGGGAAATGTTACTGCAAATCTCCTTCATCCAGCAGGTCAGATTGGTAAGCATATGTTCTAGCTAAAGACACAGCTTCCCATGGTGGGGGAGGGGAAAGTAGCTAATTCAAGAACCTGGCTCTGACTTCTGTTAGCAAGGCTCATCTCACGCTAAGCGATATCTTCTTCTTTCTTTAAAGTATAAAAACAAAACAAAAAACCCCACCATTTTAATCATTGACACACATGTGCTTGATTTTGAGGCAACTTTTGTGTTGACCTTGAGGTCGTCTTTGGGGCGTCAGGGGTCGTTTGCAGTGGGGTGTGTCTCAGAGCTGGCCTGTGGGTGTAACTTGGGTGCACCCAGCCAGGACGCGTCAGGGGCGCTGTCCATTGTCCCCCGACGTGCTGCTGGCTTCTTCGGGGTTTTCAGGGCTGGCTCATGGTGCCAATTGCTTTGTGGGCAGGAGGAAGATGAGTTCATCGTGGAGGGGCTGCTGAACATCTCCTGGGGGCTGCGACGGCCCATCCGTCTACAGATGCAGGATGACAATGAGCGCATTCGCCCCCCGCCGTCCTCTTCCTCCTGGCACTCTGGCTGTAACTTGGGGGCGCAGGGGTGAGTGAAGAGAGAGCGTACCGGGGATGACTAGGGTTCTGTTCTTCAATGTCCTTGAGCAGAGAAATGCCACCTTCTTCCAGCAAGCCTTGACCCTGGCCCCCATTCTCCCCACCTGCACTACGCACCTGTTCTGGGCTTAGGAGGAGGAAGGAGCAGGTGTTGGTGTGATCAGGCCACTGTGCCTGTCACTACATCAGAGGGGAGAAATGCTAAGGCCTGCTTGCAGTGCATCCTCCCTCACAGAGAATTTCTGAGTCTCTGACGGGGTGTAAGCTTGTGGTGAGCTGGGCCTCGCCTGCAGATTTCTAAGGGACAGCCGGCCTCGGCATCTCCCCATGGGGACCACTCCTTATAGAGTGGCCCTGCTCTGGAGACAGCAAGGGCTTGAACCTTGTCTCCAAAGCTTTCCATGACTTGGGGAGGAGGAACCTGGAAGAAGAAAAGGAACATCACAGCTTGTCCAAACCACTCCTGCGAGGCCAGTCAGGGGACTGCGTCCTTCAGGCCACACCCGGACCTGGGCGACAGTGTGACAGTCAGGAGTCTGGGAGGCTCCCTTCTCTGGATTCCCACTGCAAGGTCTGCAAAGCCCAAGACTGGTCGCCCCCTCCCTCTGCTGCCAGCTGAGTAGCCAAGTGCCATGTTTTGAGGCCTGCCCTCTCCGCTGGGACTTCCTTCAGGGACTTCGGTTTTGGGTGTCAGTGACCGGCTGTGTTCCGTCCCCAAACTGGCTGGTGCTGCCCTGAGGCCAGAGTGTGGGGGATGTGTGCTGACCTCCCAGCCAAAACCACGGTGACGTGTTTTCTGTTTTCAACCGGACCTAACCCGTCTCTGTTGGACACATTGGAATTCTGCTCAACTCTGCAGCCAAATCCATCTTTCTCTAAAGTTGAGAGACGCCTGCATGGTGGCCAAGCCCTGGAGCTGATGTGCTTTCTTTCCCAGGGAATTTTAGGAGGGACGTCGCCCAGCCCATCGGCTGCTGGGATGTCTGGTCAAGGTTCTCGGGCTTCATCTCCTTGGTTAGTTTCACGCTCTAATTTGATTTCAGCCCTTTTGTCTTCTTGGATTTCCTGCGGGCCAAACCCTTTTCCATGGCCGCAGCCGGACGACGCCCAGGCTGTGTTCCATTGTGTCCCCTCCACGAGGGGATTTTGAGAACGCCGTTGACTGCGTGATTTTTGGCTGAACCTGCTGGCCGGTCCTTCCCTCCGCACGCTCATTTCTCCTCCCTTCCCTGCAACGCCAAGCTGGACTTCGCTAGTTCTTGAAACCCACCAGGGCTCTTGACCGGGTTGTCAGGAACGGTAATGAATGTCATCCCCGATGCCGGCTAGAATCAAGCAAATACCTGGGCCACTGGGCTAAGAAGGGGGCTGAGACCAGTTTCTGCTGCTGTGAGGGAGTGGGCGGTGGGAGCAGCCCTCCCTAGCTCCAGTCTGCAGTCAGAAGTCCAGAGTTAGACCACAGTGGGGAGTCCTTCCAGATTTTCAGTTTTTATGGTCTTCCCTTAAAACTGTCATCTCCGGATCCTGAGTCCCATCTTGACTGGATCCTAGGGAGCCCATGCTCTTCTCACAGTGGGATGGTCCTAATGGGTTAAATACGGTTCTCCTCTCTGCTCAAATCTCCTGTTGATTTGGGGGATGCATCTCTGAGTTGCAGTCATTATTCTTTTTGGCTTAGAAGGGGGTATTTGCCAGTTATCCGGGCCTCTGCTCAGGCTGGCTGTGTGGGGTCCAGCTTGGCTGAGCAATCCATCTGGCAACCCCAAGGACACTATCATCAGTGGCCCTTCCAGCGCTGCTCTGACCCTCGTGGGCAACCAACCTATTGCTTCTCCTCCTTGAAGATGCCAGAAGCAATTTCTGAGTTATTCCCCCAACAGAAAAGGCTCTGAACTGGAATCTCGTCTGGAGAAGCAAATACTCATTGTTACAGGGTTTTCCAAATATGCCGTAGAACCTGTACGTGCTCAGTAACAGTGCAGACAACACCTGGATTTTGTTCTTTGGTGTTCTCCATCCCGGGCTTGATGAACTCGGGGATTGTGTTGGGATGGATGCTGGGAAAGAGCATCTTCTCCAGAACACCCCCTCCCCTCCCAGTGCACATCCCTGGAGCAGAGCCAGCTTCACGGGCCGCCCGCACGGGGCTGTGCTGGTCCCCAGCCCGGCCCAGGCCAAGTGCTCTTGCAGGAGAGGGAGGGTCCCCCTGCAGGAGCTGAACTGGTCTCCGTTTTGTGTTCTTTCTCCCCAGCACCATCCTGAAGCCCCTCACCATGCCCAACATTCAGATCTCAGAAGCAGATGCCCCGCCCGAGGGCGAGCAGACACCGAGCCCCACAGGTACAGGTGCGGTGGGAAGGGTCCCGCTTTGGGCTCACCTTTGGGAGGACTGGTGTGATCTAGATGCTGTAAATGGAATTAATAAAAGTCATGTGGTTTGAGATTCAATGAGTGTTCAAAGGAGGCAGTCAGAGGTTCCCCCATTTCTTCTCCCCACCATAAGTGGTTCCCTCCCTAGAAAATCCTCGAAGGCATTCTTTCTGAGGTATTCTAGACAGGGAAAAGCAAATACACAGCAACATGCCTTTATAGTTGGAGGTCATTTCTTTTCTTCCCCTCTTCTGTTTCTGCACATCCCTGTTTCTGTTGGTTTGTTTTGAGGAGTGTTCCACACAAATCCATCAAGAACTTTGGCCTTCTTATCCAGCTGTGTTCCACCGTGTGGAGAAAACGAGAGCTGAATTGCTCCTCGGTGATGGACGTTGAAGTCATTCCAGTCTGTTGCTGTGACAAACGGCAGTTAGTGGCCCTGGACATGTGTCATTTCACACATTTGTCATGTCTGTAGGATTCATTCAAGTGGAATGTCTAGGTCCGAGGCTATGAGCATTTGTAATTTTGATAAATACTGTCAGGTCCTTAGGTCATGCTTCTCCTGTGCCAAACACTATTTTCAGTGCTTTGCGTGAATTAATTCAGGAAACCCTCATGACAACCCCATGATGGGGGGGCTATTAGTATGCCCATTTTATAGATGAGGGAACTGAGGCATGGAGGGGTTAGTGAAACATGGCAATGGTGAGGCTGGGATTTGGCCCTGGGAATCTGGCTCTTGAGTCTCTCCTCTGAATCTTGTCACTGTAGAGCTTCTCCGTAAATTATACCATAGGTTTTTGCCCCAGCAAGAAATACTGTTTTGATGAAACGTATTTCAGTGGGAGGCCATGGCTAGTACCGACGGTAGCATTGGCCACAAAGAGGGGACTGTGTGCAAACCGCCACAACCCTGGGCTGGGCAGACGGAGCTCATCTCTCCCTTCCCTCTTAGACTCCAGGGGCCTCAAGCCCCTGCAGGAAGACACCCCCCAGCTGATGCGCACACGCAGTGATGTTGGGGTGCGTCGCCGTGGCAACGTGAGGACACCCGGTGACCAGAGACGAATCAGACGCCACCGCTTCTCCATCAATGGCCATTTCTACAACCACAAGGTAGAGAGGATGGGGGAGGGGAGGGGCTGGGGGCCAAGGGAATAAGGCCTCTTCTTGGGCAACGGCCACCTCAAGGTTACAGACGAGTGGGAAGCCAAGTGTTTGCTATTCTGTCTTGGGTCATGGGTGGGCTGCAGGCTCTGCAGGCTTTGAGAGGGATGAGGGACCCCAGATCAGAGCCCCCCATAGGGTGGTGGGTGAGATGACACCACAAACATCAGATTTTCCCTGGAAAATCCACATGTACCCCCTTCCTATACCGTGGGCCTCTTGCTGCTGGATGGTCTCACTTTTCTGTGAGCTGCATGCTACCCACTGCGGCAGGGCAGCAGGACTCAAATCAGGGGGTGTCCTTGCACTACCCGCCCCCCCCCCCCGCCAATTCTAGCTGATCCTCCTTTCCTCCCACTGCCTGGTCTGAATCCAGCCCCAGAAGCAAGTGCCTCACGGGAGGGGTCAGAGACCCCTTGCGTTGAAGTCACAGTGGAAGGGGCCTTGTGCGTGTTTTCTTTGGCAAGAGGGCCTTCCTTACCTGGATCCATTCCTCCTCCTTGCTAAGCTCAGACCCCTCTAGCTTCCCATGGGGACAGTGGGGAGGAGACAACCGGAGTTAGGCACAGCTCTCTGGGGCGGGGTGGGGGAGGAGGGGGACTCTTAGGGTGCACGGGGAGAGTGCCCTTGTCACTGTGCCCTTTACCCCAGGTCATGGGGCCGGGACACCTGGGTTTTAGGGCCCAGTTCTTGTCCCCTCTTGTCCCCACTGCCACCCTAAGCCATCCCCCTCTATTGACAGACATCGGTGTTCACGCCAGCCTACGGCTCCGTCACCAACGTCCGCATCAACAGCACCATGACCACCCCCCAGGTCCTGAAGCTGCTGCTCAACAAATTCAAGGCAAGTTCCCTCCGCGGGCTGGCCTTGGAGGGGTGGCGCAGGGGCAGCGCAGGGGCCTGCGGTGCCCCCGAGGTGGGAAGGGGGACGGTGGAGAGTGTGCAGTAAGTGGGGGGCACTGGGTGAGGGGGCCTGGGGTTTTCGACCCAGTGGCATTAGTATCCCAAGGGATGTTGTTAGCCAAGCAGCTTCCCAGTCCCCAGCCCTGAAGCAGACCTACTGAATCTGAAGCCCAAGGACCAGGGAAGCTGTTTGGCAAATAGCAGGAGATTGGTCCGCTGAATTCTGAGAAGCAGCCCAGAGCCCAGGCACAGACCCCAGGCCCTAGGCACACACCTCAGAGCCCAGGCACAGACTGGCTTCTGAAACACATTTGGGAAACGTATTCTGAAAAATGACTTCAGTACACGTGCAAGTTCTAGTGCATGAGTCTGTAAAGTCCTGTTACTCTGCAGGTTTTACACGATTCCTTTACAAGAAATCTTTAGCAGACAGGGATCCCCATTTTTCCCTGAGGCCACTGTCAGCTGGTGGTCTCTGGGTTCAAATCCCCAGCCGTCACCTGCTGATTGGAGGAGCCGAGATAGTAACTTAAGCTCCCTGTGCTTCTCCTTCATCTTCTCTAAAATGAGGGTTCACGGGACCCCGCTGAGGGCCTGTCAGGAACATGAGATGAGTTAACACGTGCCAAGTGTGTCGCCCAGTGCTTGGCAGGGTGCCAGAAAGGTGAGTCCTTCTTATCGACTGTGATCTGCCACTCTCCTCATCCCTTCTGAGAGCTGGAGAGAAACGGCTCCCCCTCAGAAGCACCGAAAATCCATTTAGCTTTGCAACATTCCAGAAGGAATGGCTCAGAGGTAGGATACGTAAATACGCACTCTCTTCAAGCATCTCTTGTTTCTGATTCAGATCGAGAATTCCGCAGAGGAGTTTGCTTTGTACGTGGTCCATACCAGCGGTGGTAAGTCTGAAAAACACCATGTACTTGAAAATGTTTATGTCCCTCAAATCGACCTCATTTGCTTGTTGTTTGGCCTTTGGAAAGTTCCAAATGTTGTTTGCTCCTGAGGCTGGTGGGGTCACTGTCTGAGTCCACTGGGGAAGGCCGTAGGTGGTCTAAAACCTAACTGCTTATTTAAAAGGCAACTGGATTTTCTCAAGAGGTAGATGAAACCGATTCCTCCCATGTAGCGTCTTATAGCGGGGTTGGAGCCTGGTAGTTTTGTCTGGGAGAGTGGGGAGGGAATGGTTGCTTTGAACCAGAATTGTTCATTCACAATTCAGTCTCCTGACGTAGCTGGCCACATCTTCTAAGTGGCCTGGGCCATCTGGGCCCCTGAGTTGGCCGCTTCTTACGGTGAGAAAGGCCTCAGGCCTAACTCCGGGCTGTTCCTGGCTGTGTGTGTGGTTCCAGAGAAACAGAAGCTGAAGAACACCGATTACCCTCTGGTTGCCCGAATCCTCCAGGGACCGTGTGAGCAAGTCTCCAAAGTGTTTCTTATGGAGAAGGACCAGGTGCAGGAGATCACCTACGATGTGAGTCCCCTTCCGGTGGGCGGTCAGAGATTTGCTTGGGTTATGTGCAGCTTGACTCTCTGGCCAAGGACCAAGTCCCATTTTCCTGCCGTTCCTCCATACCAGGTTTTCTTTTCTTTTCTTTCTTTCTTAAAGTTTAATTTATTATTTATTTTTTATTACTTTATTCCATCTTTAAAACATTTTCAAATTTCTGATTTTTAATATTTAAACATTTTTATTCTAATTCATTTATCTTATTTTTTGAATTTTAAAATTTATTAATTTTATTTATTTTTAATGAAACATTTTATTACGATTAAAAAATTTTAAAATTTTTTCATTTTTTCTTTCTTTTTCTTTTATTATTATTACTTTTAATACCAGGTTTTCTTGAAGCAGGAATGGTCATGAGGCCAGGAGAATGAACACAAAAGCTAGGCGGAGGGGAGCTGTTGAGGGAATGTTCTGGTACAAAGTGGTTTACACAGAAAAAGTAAATGTCTTCAACCTTTCTAGGGTACTGTAAAGGGCTGAGAAGTTTCTGCAGACCTCTCTCAGCAACTTGAAGCTGTTGGCAGGGATTTTCCCTTATCTTGTGTGTTAGTCAACTTTTGCTACAGTAACAAACATCTCCAAATCCTAGCTGCTTGCCACAGCAAATGTTCACTTTCTTGCTCAGGGCACCGCAGGCTGGTGGCTGCCTGCTCTGCTCCCAGCCTGGGGTTGAGTTCACGTCTCAGTCCGAGACCCAGGTATGAGGGGTAGTGGCTTCCTGGGGTACACTTCCCAGGGCAGCTGCCTGAAGGGCGAGATACCAGACCGAACCTCAAAAGCTCCTCTGAAACCTCCACTCAAACGGCCCTTATATCATGTCCACACACGTTCCATCGACCAAAGCAAGCCACGAGTCTTAGAGCAGTTCAACATGAATAGGCTTTTCCCATGGAAAAGAGTTGATCGAGTAGGAGGGGGATTCTTGTGGAGGCGAGGGCACAGCTGCTTTAACTTCAGCTCACCTGGAGGCACCCTCACCCCCATGGCCTCTCTGGAGCAAGTTCCCATTTGGATGCCCATGTGAGACTCCAAATGCAAATTATCATCCTGAGCCATAGGTCCCTGAATCCCAATAGAGCAGAACGTACAGGTTTATTGACTTGGGGGTTCAGGTGTTCTCAGCATTCTCAGCATCACTGCCTCAAGAGAGAGTGCTTTGCATGTTGGATAGCAACTTGTCGTGCATTGGATACATGGGACGAGAGAGAAGTTCCAAGATCTGTGTCACGGATAGGGAGTGATCGTCACCACAGACTCGGTGCCAGCCGCGAGATGAACGGGGCTTGGCTACTGTAGCCTTTAAAGAAATCTTGGATCCATGCAGAAATAGGTTTCCCACCCCGTTGCACCTTACATGAGACAGACAACAAAAGGAATTGGAATAAGTTTGGGACGGGGCGTGCACGCACCCCAGACGGATTTCTTCCTCCCCAGGTGGCCCAGTACATAAAGTTTGAGATGCCTGTCCTAAAAAGCTTCATTCAGAAGCTCCAAGAGGAAGAAGATCGAGAAGTCAAGAAACTGATGCGCAAGTACGTGTGGCCGGCCCTGGGGCAGCTGCTTGGGCTTCTCGTTGGGACCTCCGGGAGCCGGCTCTCTGATGGGTGCCTCCTGGGGACTGTGCTGAGTGGCTGTGTGGGCCTGGGTCCTGGGGACCTTCTTCCCGGGGGCTCCCTGTGACACATGTGGATCTCAGATGGGGACACAAAGCTTAAGTGTGTTCTCTCTGCTTCCTCAGTCAGCTTCTTATTTTGATGTGGGACAGAAAAATGTTCTGGGGATTTTAGGAAAGCTGTCTTAGCAGTGGAAAGTAGCCGAAGCTACCTACCTCTGAAATCCTTCTCTCCTACCCTTCTTCTTTCTCAATGCTTCTCTTCTGGAAATTACATTTAGCTTGAAAAGTCCAGTAAAGCTTCTCTCTGGAGAGGATTTTTTTTTTTTTAATTTTATGATCGTAGTGTCGTTGACATACAGTGTTATATTTGCTTCAGGCGTCTGGCGTAGCGATGCAACGGTTCCATACATTATTCAGTGCTCACCATGATAAGCAAAGTCCCCATCTGTCACCATCCACCGTTTTGACACTTTATTGACTGTATTCCCAACGCTCCACTTTTCATTCTTGTGACTTTTTATTTTATAACTGGAAGTTCGTACCTTCCAATCTCCGTCACCTGTTTCACCCTATTTCTCTGGGAAGAATTGTATGATTTAAAAATTTTTTTTTGCCATATTTATTCATAAAGTGGACAGCTTTCCATGGATACGGCAGAACAATTGATTGACTTCTGCCCCTGGAGAATAGCGCCAATGCTCTATTTGCCCTAACAATGATGATCGTGCAAAAGCAGTTAACATTTACTGAACGCTACTGTAGTCCGATTGTCTAGTTTGGATTGGGTCTGCTCGGTTCCTCTCCTCTGGGTGCAGAGATAAACACAAGCCACACAGGGTGGCTGGCAGCTGGGCCACTGATAGAAGTGAAGGGACTGACAGGGGGCTCCCAGGAACCCGGGCTGTGGGGGAAGATCAAAAGGGAGCATGTGTTGCTTTCTGCTGCCCATTGTAGCTGTTCCTGTCCCCAGGTATACTGTGCTCCGGCTCATGATCCGGCAGAGGCTGGAAGAGATGGCCGAGACCCCAGCAACAATCTGAGCCACACGAAGGAGGGGATCCAGACACCACAGGGGCCGCCACTGGCACAAGAAGAAGCACAGGAAGCTGGGAGCCTTCCTTCCATGGGAATGTGTAGCTACAGACCCCTCCAGCTCCTGTGGAGCCACTATCCATTGCCTACAGCAGAATGGAGAAGCCAGCAGACAGCTCCCCATCCTCGGATCCCCACGTTCCTCTCCTTTCTCTCACTCACAGGACTTTTGAATTTTGTTATAAGGACCCAACGTGTATGTGTGTGTGTGTATGTATGTGAGTGTGTGTGTGTGTGTGCACTTGAGCACACACATGCACTAGTAAGCGCGTGTGCACACATGGTACATATCCACGTGCCTACCTGATATTAACACGGAACTGTTAATTCCGAGCCACCAGCACCCACCTGGGGGGTTGAGATTGATGTCTTCCCTCAAGGGCCAGGGAGCAGCCACGCATGTTTGGAAGGGAAGGGGTTTCTGCAAATTCACCATTTGGGGTATTTATATATTGGTGGAGATCTTCCCCATACGTCTAGAAAGACTGGGCATTGAAAATTAACAAAATAGCGGCCCCATGCCCTTGGGGAAGGTCGGATGGAAAGAGAAAAATAAATCATCTGTGGGGTAGATGCAATAAACCCACAAGTTTTTACACTGGAAACTTTGTTTTAAAATAACAAAGACGTATGTGATCTGTGTGGATTCTGCCTCTGTCCTCACCTCTGTGGCCATGCCTAGGAGAAGAGACTGATGTCTCACTCAGCATGCCAACCCCATGCCATGAAGGCCAACCCCAACTCTTTGGCGCCTCCTTGAGTCGAAGGAAATGTCTCATGGGTTTTTCCATGGCCAACTGGCTAGAACGGCCCAGATCTGGACTTGTCCTTGGGTGGTGACCAGAGTTTCCCTCTTTAGGGAATCATAGAAGCTCCTTGCAGAAGTGACAGATGCCTGGGAGGCCAGCCCATTTCCCATCATCAAGGGCTCTCCCTGCACTTGGAGCTGAGGCATGTGTTTGAGGTCAAGGCCAAGGGTTTCTTCTTCCCAACCACAGGATTCTTGTAAGTTGCCCTCAACTTATGCATGGAGATGGACTCCAAGCATGAGGAAGACCCTGCTACTGACTGAGTGTGGGGCTCAGGGAAGCTCTTTGGGCTGTCCTATGCAGGTGCACGTGGAGGGTGGAGCTTCTCTGAGCAGCCACCTGGGTGATCTTTGGAACAGACCTCAAATGGGGGAGAAAGAGTAGGACAGTCTGTCCCCTGTGTCTCCTTTCAGGAAGACCACTGGGTAGCTGGGCATCAATGTGGCTGGTACAGTTTGGAAGGCAGCTATGCTCACCACTATACCACCAACGCGTGGCTGGTACAGTTTGAAGAGGGACAGACAGATGCTGGGAGCAGAGGATGGACCAGGCAAGGGTGGGATCTCCTAGCAGCATGTGTCTCAGTCTTTTGGGGGGGGTGTCCCCATCTCTTCACCTCTCCAAGAAAGGTTTTGGGAACCGGGCACTTGGCGGAAGGAGAGCCACTGATCCGTGTCTGCAAAGAAGGTGGATGCTTGCAGCAGAGCCGTTCCTGCCTCCTCCTGCCCCCTGCTCCCCTCTGTGGCTTCCGTAGCCTCGTTAGATGGCTCGCAGCTGTGGTCTTGTTGACTTCCACAAAGATGGCGTGCTGCCACCTGGCATCTTGCCGGGGGTCTTTTAGCAAGGCGACCTCCTCTTTGGGGACAGCGCCACCAGCCCTATGGGGCGTGGACTGGAAATCCGGAGTCTTTAGTCTCCATCATACCCCTCAGTGGGCCTCCGCAAAATGCACAGAAAACCCCGGGGGCAGGGGGAGAGGCTTCCTTTGATAGAGCTGGGAAAGAGCCCTTGGTGAATGCAAACAGACTTCCTGAGTTTTGCATTTGCGAAAATGACCTAAGAAATTCTCTTCCAGTTACTTTTATTTTGAATGTTTAAAGCCTGTGTTGGACCCATAACTCTCTTTGGTGGGTTAGGCAGAAAAATTTCCACAGAGCAGATGACTAACCTCTAACTTTTGTTAGATGGCGACTTCTGATTTATAAAAGTTCTCTTTGATTTGCACTAGCACTACAATTGCTTCAATACGGAAATGTTGCAAAACGTAGGGTAGACCTGGCCTCTTAAAGATGGGGTTGGGGGGGCAGGTGTCAAGGTGAAAGTCAGGGGAAATCGCGTCTTACAGGATACATTCCCCTTACCACGGACTGTACTTTTCCGTTTTGGCCCACCCTGTTTGAAGATCATTTCTCACATCCTAATAACCCCATCAGGAATTTTGGAAAGGTCTTTTGAAATAGCAGCGGTTGAAACAGAGACACTTCTCCATGGTGTGGAGCCGGATTTTCTCACTGGTATCGTATGGCTTTGCAGCTTTGAATTCCTCTACTGATTTGTGTGGTTTTATGTAATTGCGTGCAATGAACCTGAAATTGGGTGAGGAACAAAAGGCCAATTTATAGGTTTTTTTCCCCTAACTTGTGAAAAGCAGGCTAGCCACATCTGGCTTTCTTTTCGTAGGGGCTTGTGTTACAAGGTGATCAAATGAAGGAAAAGCCTGAGTCTCATCTGGCTGGGGGGAGGGGGGCGGTCCGTTCTGCCAGGTGTTGGTGGAATTAAGCACAAGGTCACATTTTCAGTGATCACGTGAGTGGGCAGGTGAAGAGTTAAAGGGGGGCGTAGGAGGGTGGGGGAAACTTGGGGAAGGACTGACAAGCACAAGCAGCCTGCTTGCCTGTGCGGGCTGGTGAGGAATGGGCTGGTGAGGAACGTGTGCGCCGGGCTCCAGGCTGATAAACTTGAATTCTACGTGAGGTTTAAGAGAGAGGAGATCAGATTAGCCATCCACCCACTGGGTCCCATGCTAGGACCAAGAGCTGAGGTTTTGGTCTGAGACTTCAAGGAGAAATATTCACACCCTTCCCTTCTCCCTAGCAGAAAGGAAACAATACACTCTCCTGGAGATCCTCATGTAGACATTTTTCCACCATTGTACATAATAAGACTTTGAAATATAATGATACACACAACGCAAATCTGTTCTCGGATGTAAAACTTCTTGGCACAAATTCTTTTCTGCAGGGTTGGGTGATTATTTTGGTGTCAGGAGCAAAGAGGTGCGATGGCTCCCAGTAGGGCAAGAAACTCTCTTAAGAGAAACTCTCCTCCCCCTTCTCCCGCTTCAAAAAATGCCAAGCTCCATGGCACAGAGAATATGGTGTCATAGATAAATGGCCAAGAGAGAAATTTTCTACGAGCGGGGGAATTTCAGGGTCTCGTGGCCAAGCCATGATGTGGGAGCTGAGATAGCAAGCAGGGAATTTCCCAGCATCCTCGAGGCCGTAGCACACATTTCCGAGTTGCTGCTTAAGTTGTTTTACACAAAGTCCTGCTTGAGTCAGGTGAGACGGGAATCTCTCAGAGAGGCAGAAATACAGAGAAATGTGGCAGCCCTTCTTTCAGTGGAACTGAAAGCACTTCCCCTGCCACGGGAGGTTATAGCGCCCCCCTGTGTTTGAACCAAGCACAAGACGTGGACAAGCCGGGAAGGGAAAGCCCAGTTTGCCCTTCGGAGCCTTCTCAGCTGATTGCAGACCTGCTTCCCCGGCTGATGGTTTCTGGTGTGTTAGTGCTAGTGTTTCTTCAGGGTTTCCCCACTTAGGTTAGCTTCGCGAGGTATTCGTTTCTTTATCATAACTTGCCTTCAACAATGGTACATGACCCGGTTCAATGTTTGGTTCTGAACTTTTAAAATGATGCATCTGGGTATCCTAACATAATTTGACGAGGCCTCAGAGGGAGCCATAAATGTCTGTAACATTTTGATATGTTTTCATGCACCTAACTTAGATCTTGTTGAAATAAAGCACTTTTCAAAGAGAAGTTGCTCTGTGGATGAGTCCATGTGTGGCCGCTGGGTGGGGACCCCTGCCTTGTGGGAGGGCCGGGGATGGGGGTGTGAAGTCATATCCAGGGAATAAGTTGATTTTCTTCCCTAAGAGTTTATGGTCTGAACAGGCTCAGGCTTGGCTGTAATATTCCAAATAGGAAGTGAAATGAGAACGTCCCTTAGGAGTCTTGAGTTGAGGTCCTGCTGGAGCCAGAGTTGTAGCAGAAAGAGCTGGGTGGGAATACCATTGATGCTGGATTTTGCCCTGACTCTACCCCAGGCCTGTTTTGATCCTGGGCCCAAATCATGGAACCTTTTGCTAGTCCTTGGTCATCATCTTAGTCCTTAGTCCTTCCCCATGTCTAAAATGGCTGAGTCACCTAGTAGGGGAGTGGGGACCTGGGCTTGCCTCAGGAGTTGCCTCTGCAGGAGGTAGCTCCCCAGGGGTTGCCAAATGTAAGACCCCAGACAAGGGCCCAGGTTCTACCCTATGGTGTGGGGCCAATGTTCATTAATTCTGTGTCAACCTGGCTAGGCCACAGTGCCCAGATATTTGGCCAAACACGGGTCTAGATGTTGCTCTGAAATGTTTTGTTAGATGAGATTAACATTTATATCAGTAGACATGGAATAAAGCAGATGACCTTCCACAATGGGTGGGAGGGACTCATCCAATCCGTTGAAGGCCTTAAAAAAAAAATAGTACCTCCCATGATGGAGAAAGAATTCTACCTCCAGACTGCCTTTGGACTTGAGCTGCAACGTTGGCTTTCTTCCTCGGGTCTCCAGACTGCCACGTCCTGTTGGTTCTGTTTTTCTGGAGAGCTTTAACACAGAGGGGTTGTATGGTTGATTCACAACATTTGAATATGTGATCGATAAGAGCTCTTCCTAAGAGCATAAATAGTGACCAACACAATTTGGGCTCTAAAAAAAAACTAACAACCAAGATAAGATTTTTTAAATAATTTTTTATTTTTTTATTCCAAGATAGGATTTTTAACAATGCCCCCAAATGATACTTATATGTTTCTTTTTTTTTTTTTCTTTTAACTTTTTAAAAGATTTTTTTTATTCATTTGAGAAAGACAGAGACAACAAGTGAGAGCATGGGAGGGGGGAGTGTGTGGTAGGGAGAAGCAAATTCTCTGTGGAGCAGGGAGCTAGATGCGGGGCTCAATCCCAGGACCCTGGGATCATGACCTGAGCTGAAGGAAGACGCTTAACCAATTGAGCCACCCAGACACCCCACATGTTTCTTTTAAAAGAGAGCGAAAGGGACACCTGGGTAACTCTGTTTCTTAAGTGTCCAACTCTTGATTTCAGCTCAAGTCATGATTTCAGGGTCCTGGACTCAACAACCCCCATGCTGAGACCCACATTGGGCTCCACGCTCAGCAGGGAGTCTCCTTGACATTCTCTCTCCCCCTCTTCCTCTGCCCCTCCCCCCAACTCATGCTCTCTAAAATAAATCTTTTAAAAAAGAAAAGAAGAAAAAAAATTTGGATGGATCAATGCTCATCTTAAGTGTGATCTTGATTTTTTATATTTAGAGTTTCCACTCTGAGCAGTAGCTTTTTGGTTGCTGAATTGAGTGAAACAGACGAGCAGACAGTTAAAACACTTCAAAGAAAGTGTGGTTTTTGTACAGTTCGGATGGTGCATGTAGGTGACAAAGACAAAAGATAAACTGTCTGGGGTCCCCCCAACACCCCAAATTAGGCTGTAAGCCTTACCGAAATTAGAGTGCAGAAAATTACCCAGCAAATACCAATAACCTTCTCCCCAAGGAGCCAGCAGTTCTTGGCTTTCTTTATGGAAACAGATTTTATGAAATAATTTGGTTTTGTCTATTTTAGGTAATGAAGCTAGTACTGAATGGGGTTTGCTGAGGGCACAGACCGAGCTGTCAAGTGCTGAATGCATCTGAAGAGGTTTTGCTGAGGTGCTTAGATGCAAGGAAACCTACTGAAAACTGAACTTGGGTAAAATTGACATTGCTCTTTTCATTTTAAAAACCACACAAAATAAAGATGATTACTTATGATTTAAGGGGCACCTGGGGGGCTCAGTTGGTTAAGCACCTTTTTTTTTTTTTTAAGATTTTATTTACTTATTTGACAGACAGAGATCACAAGTAGGCAGAGAGGCAGGCAGAGGGTTGCGGGGAGAAGCAGGCTTCCTGCTGAGCAGAGAGCCTGATTCGGGGCTTGATCCCAGGACCCTGAGATTATGACTCAAACCGAAGGCAGAGGCTTAACCCATTGAGCCACCCAGCACCCCAGAGACTTTTTAAAAAGGATTTTATTTATCTATTTGACAGAAAGAGGTGCAGCAAGAGAGAACACAAGCAGGGGGAGTGGAAAAGAAAGAAGCAGGCTTCCTGCCCAGCAGGGAGCCCGTGCAGGGCTCAATCCCAGGACCCTGGGATCAGGACCTGAGCTGAAGGCAGATACTTAACGACTGAGCCATCCAGGTGCCCCAAGTGTCTAACTCTTGATCTCAGCTCAGGTCCTGATCTCAGGGTGCTGAGTTTGAGTCCCATGTTGGGCTCCACGCCAGGCATGAAGCCTACTTAAAAAAAAAAAAAAAAAGATTACTTATGACTTAAGTAGATACTTTAGAAGCTTTAAAACCATGGGCGCCTTGGTAAGGACTACAAATTCTGGTTTGCTCAGGACAGTCTCGGGTTATACTTGTCGTTCTTTTGTAATTATCAAAAGCAGCCCCTATTTCTCTCAAAATGTCCCAGTGTGGCTAATTAATATGGTCACTCTGCGTATGGGCTAGAGAAACAGTGCGCTGTAATTATAATGTGTGAGGTTGTCAAGATGAAGCCGTAAGCGGGAACTCAAATTTACATTTTATGACAGATCTGAAATCTAAACACATGTTTTGGTGAAAGGCAAGATATAATATGGATATTTATTTTTAAAGATGTATTTATTTATTTTTAGAGAGAGCATTCTTGGGCGGGGAGTGGAGGAGGGGCAGAGGAAGAGGGTGAATCCCTAGCAGATTCCCTGTTGAGCAGAGATGGGGGGTACGGCTCCATCTCAGGACCCTGAGATCATGCCCTGAGCCAAGATCAAGAGTGGGACGCTTAACCGACTGAGCCACTTGGGCGCTGCGATACAGATATTTTACATAACAATATTTTGAGAACACTGATTTAAACGTTCTTGTGTTCCAGTGAGATCCTTTTTTCCTAAAGGAGTTTTTGAACTGGACACATTAGCATTAACTTGTGGTTGAACTCTGCCCACAGCTGCCGAGCCATCTAAGGGGTGGGCAACCCCCAGATTTTGGGTCTCTTAAAATATTCTCCACAGAGAGAAATCTGGGCTCCCGGGAGGGTAATTGGTGCTAAAGACTGGGGCAGAAGACCGCGTGGGTATGGCTTGCTAATGGAAAGTAATTATGTCTCAGACATGTCTGGGGTATAATTTCGGGAACAAACTGCTGACGAGAACTCCCACACATAGCAAGAGCAAATATCGAATAGCAAATATTGAATGTCTAGGACTATGAAAAACCTTGAGTCCAAAATGATCCCAAGGAAAGATTTTAAAGGTAAGGTATATATTTATAGAAATGGGATATATTGTTCAACTTAAATTGTTAAAGTTTCTTAGCCAAATTTTGTCTATAACACAAGTCACAAAAATACATTTGGGTAGTTTGCTCTAAAGCCCTTGAGTTATCCAGGCAAAAAGAACAAATGATAACATCCATGACCCATTAAAAGAAACCAACAAGGGAAAGCTGAATTTAAAATGGTCATAATAATCTAGAAATTATTTGGAAGTACCAAATAAATTTTGCAGGGTTGCCAAAATGACGTGAATATATAAAAGTTTATTTTTTTTCTATGTATGGGCAATAAGAGATTAGAAAATAAAACTTAAAAATGGAAAGGTATAACTCATTTATGCACTGGAAAGACAGCAGCTCTTCCTAAATTGATCTAAACCATCCTGATGAAAAGCCAAGTAATATACCTCAATTAAAAAAAAAAAAAAAAGCCAAGACTTTTTCTTCCTTTCTTCCTTCCGTGATAATGCTGTAGATAAAATAGAAACCATAATCATGACTATTACTCAGCCATTAAAGGTATAATGATGAAGCTGTTGTAGAAACATGGTAGATATTGTTACATACGGTGAATAACATAGCATATTCAAGAGGATGGCAGGCTTCTATTTAAAGCCAATGCAGGGGCCCCTGGGTGGCTCAGTGGATTAAGCCTCTGCCTTTGGCTCAGGTTATGATCTCAGGGTCCTGGGATCGAGCCCCACATCAGCTTTCTGCTCAGTGGGGAACCTGCTTCTCTCTCTCTGCCTGCCTCTCCGCCTACTTGTGATCTCTCTGTCAAATAAATAAATAAAATCTTAAAAAAAGCCAATAACTTGTATAAAAAGTTGCATTGGAATACTAAGATTATGTTTTCTTTATGTTTCTATTACATTGGCTTTTAGGTTAAAATTTCCTGCTAGTATGTCCAAAAATGTTGAGGGTCCAAAAGCACATATATGCATAAGAAACACACACAAAACACAAACAGTAGCCAGAACATGAAAGCCAGCAAGACTTTCATTCCTCCCCTGCTGGGGTCCATCTTCTCCAAGGGCAAGACTTAAGTCCTTGTTGTCCTAGGAGGCCCGTCATGCAATTGAAATGCAGTCCCTGTGTCTGTGCATGTAGCATACATCACATGCATACACACTGATGTGACAACACACTCAATACACACACACACACACACACACACACACACACACACACACCAGAAAGCAAGGCTCACATCCATAGTCCCAGAGCCTGTGAGAAAACCAGTAGGAGCTGGAGGGATGGGATCTCTGCGTGAGGAACTGGGGAATGCCTTGACGTTGGGCTCAGTCACTCTGGACACCAAACCTGCTTTCTAATCGTACTCTCATTGCTTCTTTCAGGAATTAGAAAAGCAACAGCTTTCAAAAGGAGGAAAAAAAACAACAACCCTATTATAAATTCTGGAAACCCGAGGTCATCCAGAATATGCTGTCAGACTGTTGAACTTGGGCTCTGAACTTCTGAAGTTCTCTTTATTAAGAACTGGGTACCAGAGGCACTGCCCTGATTAGCTAACCGAGGCCTCGTGTGGTAGATTCTGGAATATGTATGCTTTGCCCCACCCTGGCAGAGGGGACAGTGTCTGTTCCTCTGTCTTACCCCACACACCAGAAGGTCTCTGATCTTGGGAGCTGCTCTGACCAACATCCCCACAGAGCAGGGGCTCTCCTTCTCCAAAGGGTTTTAGGGGAGGAGAGGTCCAGGCATGGTGGCAGCAAAGATTACTTTTGGATTCAGGGAATTATCCAATTAACCTATTTTAAAAATAATTACCTCACCCGTCTACCCATACCCTACAAAGATAAATGCACTAAGCCAACCATGAAGAACCCTAAATGAACCCATATGATAGTAAGGGACCCTAAAATGCCCTTAGAATTCCCCATCCTAATAAAAGCTTCAAGGGTCCTGAAGATTCTTGTAAACTCAGTGCCAGGAGTTTTCTAATGTATTATAATCACCAAAGGAACTTTTTTTTGGGGGGGGTTATGGTTTTATTTATTTATTTGACAGAGAGATCAAGAGCACAAGTAGGCAGAGTGGCAGGCAGATAGACAAGCAGGCTCTCCTGCCCAGTAGGGAGCTGGATGTGGGACTCGATCATGGGACCCTGGGATCATGACCTGGTTTGGTTTGTTGATTTATCTCCTCCAGTAGAACCCAAACCTCCTGAGGGTAACCCCAACCCCTGGAGTACTGCCTGACCCTGGGTGGGCACCTTGATAACATCTGTGGAATGCACGAGTCAATATCCAGCGGTACCCTGAACACAAACACCTTAAGATGCCAAGAATGCCCATGCTAATAACAGCTTTACGGTCTTGGCCCAAGTTTCTTAACAATTGCAACCCCTGGAATCCCCGCAAAAATGACCTTGGACATCCCAGACTCTCTAATGGGCCTTAAATCTCTCCAAATGCTCCTGAACCTTTTGGTATCCTAAATGACCCGAAATGGCCTAAGACTTCAAACACTTAAAGCTTAAAAAGCTCCAAGTGATCCAGAAAGAACCTGAACCTTCAAAATCTCTAGAGGATCTTCAGTATTTTTGAACCCTAGATGACTCTAACTCTAAATGCATAAAATATCCCAAATGAAGAAAACGATCTTCATTCCTTCAGCCCTAAAGGACCCAGTCATTTAAAAGGCTCCATGGCTAGTGTGTCTTACAACCCCAAAGCTCTAATGATTGGAAATGGTCCCAAATGGCCCTAAACGGTCTTAGAACAGAAGGACTCTTGATGGTGGTGGTGGTGAGAGGGCGGGAGTCTTATTAAAATGTTGACTTGGTTTCAGCAGATGTGTAGGGGTGGCTGGAGATCCTGCCTTACTGTCATACTCCTGGGGATTGTGGGGGCTGCTGGTTCATAGGCCACACTCTGTATAGCATTTTGTAAGTTACATAACCCTAAATGCCTCAAAAGGATCCTAAAACAGGTAGAACCACTCTACTTTCTAAAATGTCCTCAAAGATCCTCAAGAAAATGAAACCCTAAATCTTAAATAACCCTAAATCTTAAATAACCCTAAACACCCTAAAATTTCTCAAATGATGCTAAAAACCCTATGCCCCAAAGTATCCCACATGACCCTATACTAACTTGGGCAACTCTGAATGTACCTAAGGTTCACAGTGGACTCTAAAGGATCTTAAACCCTGCACCCCTCCCCCAAATGCCTTAAAAATTCACATTTAAATGATTCTAAAACCCAACAGTCCAAAAGATCCTAAAAGACCCAAGAGAACCTAATTACACCTAAAATCCCAGACTCTTGAAACAATTCTAATTGTTCCAAAATTATCCTAAACCCAAAATGACCTTAAATCGTTTAAATGGAGATTAGCTCTAATGAGCCTGACTTTCCCACTGTCAGCGACATTAGTGCTAACAACTTCAATGAACTTGACATTGATGACGCAGTGATCTAAAAACCCTAAGAGGCAATGGCGCAGACACTCTGTTGATGGTCTGTCCTGACCCTGATTACCCCACACCACAGTGACTCAGCATCCATGCTCCAAAGAGCAGGGTTCTGTTTATATACCTGCTTTTTTTTTTTTTTTAAGATTTTATTTATCTATTTGACAGAAAGAGATCACAAGTAGACAGAGAGGCAGGCAGAGAGAGAGAGGGAAGCAGGCTCCCTGCCGAGCAGAGAGCCCAACGCGGGGATCGATCCCAGGACCCCGGGACCATGACATGAGCTGAAGGCAGCGGCTTTAACCCACTGAACCACCTACTTTTAACCCTGTATATATATACATATCCAAAACCAAAATCCCAGGAGCCCCCACTTAAAGGATAAGTCACCCAAAGATTTCATACAGGATATTATAAAAGGACCCTGCTGAGTGGTCATGACTTAACCTACTTTCTTCCTGAAAAGGAAGAGGCTTCAAAAATGTATCCCCCCAAGATCAAGATCTGTAATACTCTCTTTCTTGGGAGACATGCTGAAAGATAACAATTTGGTTTCAGTGAACTGCATGAAAGAGCTTTACGTCCAGGCGATAAGGTTGTGTTTCACTGTGTGTAATACTTTCCTTATTCAGAATTTGTAGAGAAAGTATGTTAAAGTCTATGATGTACCATAAGACCAATTTCACTATCTGAAAGTAGATGCCAAAACAGAGAGTTGGTGAGAACAGCTGGCTGGTAAGAGACAGAGACAGGATGGTATCCCATCCTGATCCTTGTGGATCCCATGCACACACACACACACACACACACACACAGACTTTGCATATAAATTAAGTTACTTCTCTAGGCAACTGGAGCTCCATCCCACCTGAGACTTCTGAAAGCCAGGATAGAGCACAGTTCAGAGTCCTCCCACCGAGGGGTGAGAGAGCCGGGGTACTTACACACCAACTTCCATCAGGCATCGGTGGCAGGGAGAGAGGGCTGCCCTTGGAGGCTGGGGAGGCATTAATTCCCTGGCATCTCTGGCTTTCAGGGTCCACGGGCAGAGGAAGCTATGGTGGCCAAAGAAAAGTCCACAGGCCAAGGGACACAGGGCTGGCCTTTAGAGGTCAAGTGTATGTGCACAGAAATGGCAAGTGGATATGGACAAGGTCTGCTACATGAACTTGGTGTATCCGTATGTGTTAAAAGCAGCAATGTGTTAGATGTGGATATATAAACTATTTTTAAACTCTTCCACACTTTAGTAAACTTGCTTCTGCATTTCTTCAGCTTGTCATTTTCTGGATGCCCCCCAAAGAAAGGCTTCTCTCCTCTGCCCTATGTGACACTCCAGAAATTTATTTATGGCCTACCTAAATAATCCATGATAATTTCCCTTTCTCAAGAACCTTAAGTTAATCACATCGGCAAGGAGCCCCTTTTCATATAAGGTAACATTAACAGGTTCTTGGTATCTTTGGGGGCCATTTTCCAGCCTACCCCTATTATGGTAAACTGGAATTAGTTCGGGAAAAATGAAGTTAGACAAAAAGGAGTGCCTGCAGTCCTTGGATGACCCTGTTTAGGAGACAAGAGAATGCATACTAGTGGAAGCCTGGAACATTGTCCTGGGATGAAAAACAAAGATAAGTGAAATGGGGCCAAGGCAGGGCTGACCTCAGTCCCCCAGCCCCTAACACCCTGCTTCTAGGGGATCACTCTCTTCTTGTAATCCACCTCAAGGCTGTCACATATTTATGGGAAATTCCCAAAGCACTGAATGATCCTTGGAAACTTCGGTTCTTTCCCCCTGTTGTTCACTGAACACTGGAAACCATTAAGATCCCATTATGACACAGAGAGCCAAGAAACAGGGCGTTTTCATGTCTCAGCAGACAGTCCTTCCTGGGGAGGGGTTGCTGGTAATTCAGAGGGCCAAGCCCTCCTCTGTGTCAGCCTGAATGACGTGCTGAAATTGCCCCTCTGTTACCTTGCTCCCTGCCCTAGGGATTTGCTCCAACTTGTCTCACCTTAGGTGAGGTCGTCTCCATTTTCAAGTGACAGCAGATGGCCCCATCTCAGATGTTCAACTTGGCTTTTCCTTCCCTAAGAAGTCTAACCCACTGGGTATTTTAAGAGCAACTTCGAGCTCATTTGCTTTATTCACCTCAGAGCTCATAGCTGTCAAGACAAAGGTATCTGCCCGACAGAAATAGTGACTGAGGATCTTTGGGGGACATACTGATGAGTTTCCAGCCACCTGCCCACATAACAGAAACCCTTTGCCCCACAGACTCAGGGATAAATACACCGTGTGAGCCAACCAGGCATCTGTTTCTTGGAGAAGCAATCTTCCTTGGGCTGTGACCAGAGGTTGGCCTGTGCACTCCTATAAGGGGGTATTCATGGAGCTCAGGCCAGTAGCTGAGGAGTGCCCTTCCTGCTGGTGGCATTTGGCCTTGTCCCTTTTCTTCTGACTCACTTTTTTGCTGTGTTCCTGGCCTTATTTTGGGAGCATGCATTGGTGTCTACTTGTGGATCACCCCAGGCCTTGGGGTTCTCTCAAGTGTCCCTAGATCTTCCTGAGTCTTCTAGGTCCTGCCCATTCCCTGCTGTGCCTTCCACCTGTGGCCACAATGCCCTCGCTGGACATCTTGGGGTCCAGTTGCCCACCTGCTGCCCAGGTCATGCCGACCACTGGTCCTCGGGTAGCTGCTCAACTTGGCTATTTTCTCCTGCCCTTCCTTACGCTCTGCCTAGGGCCAATCAGATTGGGAAATTCTATCTTTTCTCTATCTGGTCCCCTGGGGGCTTCCAACTACATTAGAATGAACTCCTACACAATTTTCATGGCCCTCATCACCAGCTCTCCTAAACCTCATCTCACACACCTGCCATTTTGCTTCCTTTGCTCACACCTGGCTCCCTGTGCCTTCCACAATTCTCTACTTGGGCCTTTTGAATCCACAGGCTCCTCTTCTTGAAGCATCTTGGCAGGAAGAGACACCAGATGTTGGCATGGAAAACTCAACTCTAGCTCATTCTTAGTGTTCAAGTCTCAGCTCCAACGTTCACCTTGCACAGAGGACATCTTGATCACTCTAGCTAATGTCTTCCTTCCCATCACTCTTTTCATTATTTCTAAAAGTTTTTAATTGAGATAAAATCTACCTATAATGAGATGAATCTAGTTTATCTTGAGTGGAGAGTTTGGAGAGTTTTTTTTTTTTTTTTGAGTTTGGAGTGTTTTGACAGTTGTTTACATCTATGTATCAATATCCCATCCAAAATACCAACTCTCCCCAGGGCCTTGTTACCTTGTTACTTGTTTCATTACTTCACTCAGCTGGTGGAGGACATTGTCTCTCTTATTTATCTGTTTCCACCCCTACAAAGGAAACTCCCAGAAACAGGTCTCATCCATCCAGTTGGTTCACTGCTGTATTCCCCAGGTTCAAGACATCTTTCTGGCTTGCACTGAACAAATGAATGGTCTTTGCTTTTTTTTTTTCTTTTCTTCAAGATTTTTATTTATTTATTTGACAGACAGAGATCACAAGTAGGAAGAGAGGCAGTCAGAGAGAGAGAGAGAAAGAGGGAAGCAGGCTCCCCACTGAGCAGAGAGCCCGATTGGGATCCCAAGACCCTGAGGTAAAGGCAGAGGCTTAACCCATTGAGTCACCCAGGTGCCCCTGTCTTTGCCTTTTCTCTGAGCAGATAATACCTGGCTCCTAATGTTGTAGACCCTAGTACTCTGTGGGGTTGGGCATTGCCCTTCCCTTGTTGGAACTGAATTCAAGATGCAGGTTCCCTAGTGTGGGCAACACTCTTAGTTCCTGGTCTTGTTGGTGTGACCTCTTTCTTCTCCCTTGTGCTCTGCCTCACCATTTCCACATCCCCACATCTGCCGGGTCTGAGAGCGCCATCTTGGAACGTCATGGTCAGGGCGATGAGACAGAGTCCTGTCATGTTAACCTTGGAACATTTGGATGACACATGAGTGAGTAAGAGTTTGCCTAGTGAGAGGGGCTGCACCCTTCAAAATCCATTTCTGTTTAGGGAATGTCCTGCTGGAGCTTCCCCCTAAAATCAGGAAGAAGATCTTCAAAAACATGTCTCAGGACGTGGTAAAAAAAAAACACGTGGCTGCAGAAGAGAAGGGCGGCATCTCCAGGGGGTACCTTCTCGCTCTGCAACTCTCTGAGAATTTCATGGTCATTGCCCCCATCTGGTTATTAGCAGTGTCGCGGCCCAGCTCCCTCTCCTGAGCTCAGCCCTACGAAGGATCTGGGGCTAAGAACAGCAGGCCCATTTGTTAGACTGGATGAGCCTGAGGGCCCATGAGCGTATGGAAAGTGAACTCTGCTGAACGCCTCCATCGTCAGGTTGCCTGCCGCCGGCGAGGTCCACCGCGCCCATCGGGGTCAGTGGTTTTGGAGCGCCCCCTCGTGGTCTAGATGCTGCACTACTCTCCCTCTCTCCCCGCTTCGGAGCAGGGGCGGCCAAAGTGGGGCCCGGAAAGAAAAGACTACAACCTCTATTTTAACTGCAGTAATTGAATTTTTAAAATCTTACAAATAGCAACGTTTTGACGTTGGCGCCCTTCCGTAGCTTGTGTGTCCGCCCTGTATCCCGTTGCCTAAAATAAAAGGGGAAGGAGAGCCCCCACACCTAGGAAGGTGGCTGGTGAGCCCTCCCCGGGCTCAGTGTCTGGGACATAAAGATTTGGACACATGCCTGGTGCATTTTGACGCTTTCTGCACCAGGTGGCTCTGGTTCAAACCCTTGTTCCACTGTGGTGAGCCCTTGACTGCTCTCTGAGCAACTCCATTTCTTCATCTGTTTAATGGGGCGGCTGGAGGGATGGAACGCCTCGGTAGGGACTGTATAAGTGGCAACAACTACAACTTTTTAGTTTTTCTTAGACTAAAGTGCTCAAAAAATCCTAAGGGGCCAAAAATGTAGATCAAAGATAATACGAACGGGTTGCCGGGGTGGCTCAGTCGGTTAAGGGTCCGACTCTTGGTTTTGGCTCAAGTCATTATCTCAGGATCGTGGGATCGCGCCCTGAGGGGTCTCTGTGCTCAGCGTGGAGTCTGCTTGAGAATCTCTTTCCCTCTCCTTCTGCTCTTCCCACCCCCCGCCCCGCCTCTCTAAAATAAATAAACAACAAAATTTTAGATTTATTTATTTATTTGTAAGAGAGATAGCAAGGGAGAGAGAGCACAAGCTGGGAAGAGGGGGAGAAGCAGACTCCCCGCTGAGCAGGGAGACAGACGCGGGCCTCCCAGGATCCCAGGACCCTGGGATCACGACCTGAGCCAAAGGCAGACACTTAACCAACCGACTGAGCCACCCAGGTGCTCTAATAAATAAATCTTTTTTTTAAAAGATAATATGAAGAATGTAAATGTAGGAAGTCCAGAAGATGGGCCATTAGAATGAAAGATACTTAAAAGTGTATGGATATACTTTATAAATAAGAGTATTAAGCATATTATGAATTCTCCCTGGGGGGTGTCCCCTGTGAAAAGCTTGGCTACCACCGCTTGCAAACCTGGATAGAGACACCCCACAGAAGTGTGGGCTTTGCCCCGCACATCTCCCTCCATTTGCTTAGCAGCCCTGTTCGGAGTTACGTGGTATTTGGTAGTTTGATGGTACAGCAGTAGGCACTCCAGACCCTGAAGCCAGAGTTACTCACTGTGCTCACTGGCTGAGCTGGGCCTCCTCATGGCCAAGGCCACTGGTTTTCATGCTCCTAGGTGCTTTCCACAACAGTTTAACTACTTGTCTGCCCCACTCTCCTTCGAGGCACAAGGGGAGCACCGTCAACCTTTGTAACTTACTTACTCTCTGGCTACCTTCTGCCCACTCCCTTCTCTGAAGGATAAGCAGGTTTGAGGCCAGAAGAGTTTGGGGCCAGGTCCTGCACTGATCTTTTCAGTTCTGCCCTGTCCAGGACAGAGAAGGCCTTACATAGTTTTTGCCTTGATCAAGGCCATTCTCTTGGGCTTTTTCTGCCATTCTCAATCATAGCATGGCTGTTGTAATTCTTAAGGCATGTCCAAAATAATTGCCAACAATTTGGTATGAAGCTGCATGTGATTAATAAAAGTCTCCATTGTTAAGCAAAAAATGTGTTTGTGTTCGAGGCAATCTCCGACAGAAGCCATTTCTGGAAATTCACCTGCCAGGATGCCTTTGCAGAATGTTGCTTGGACTTCAACATGGACTTGTGGTTCAGGGCTTATTCAGATGCTAGCTAATAAAGGACTGGTTGACCATCTGTCACATGCCAGACACTGTTCCAGGTGTTGTAGAGACCAGGTAAAGATGCATGAGATAGACAAGTTCCTTGCTTGCTCCGAGCTTACACTCCAGTAGAGAAGGGAGGAACAAGGATACCAATCACAAATCCCCGATGGTGACAGTTGACTGCTTGGCCCAGTTTCTTGTCTCTCCCTGCCTCTGTGTGCCTGCTTGGCTGCCTTACGGATGGAGGACACTTCTCCACTCCTTGATGTGGGGATTAACCACAAGACTTTCTCTGCCCCATGGAATGTGGGTAGAAGTGACAGCATGTCTGTGTTGAGTTGAGGTCTGAAGATGTCCCACCTTTCTGCTTGCTTTGTTGTCCCTGTGATGCTGCCACGAGAAAATGTGCCCAGTCTAATCCCAGTGGGAGGATGAGAAACATGAGCTGCAGCACCCCCCCCCCTGCAGCTAACTCACAGTCCTCCTGGGAGGAGCACAGCTGTCCAGCTGAGCCCAGCCTTGTGGTTGAACCCTGGCCAACCTGCAGGAGCCTGCCTTGAAGCCATGGAGTTTAGAGGCAGCTTGTTATGCAGCAGTAGCTGGCTGATACAGGTGCTTTGAAGGGAATAGGGAGCTGAGATAGTTGAGGATACAGCAAAAGGAAGCTGCTTTTGGTGGAATGGCCTGGCAAGGTCTGGTGAGGGGTTGCTGCTTAGGCTGAGGCCTGAAGGTTAAGAAGAACCTTTCTACACAGGGAAGAGAGTGGAGAAACAACAGACAAGGTCCTGAGGTTGGAAAGAACTTGAGTTTCAGGACCTGACAGAAGGCCTGGGGGTCTGAAGCAGAGTTAGTGAGGGAAAAGGGCCGACGAGGCAGTGAGAGAGAGGCACAGAGCTTTTGAAGCCAGTGTAAGGAGTTTGGACTTTATTCTCAACACAGTGGGAAGGGTTTTTTTTTTTTTTTTTAAGATTTTATTTATTTATTTGATAGAGATCACAAGTAGACAGAAAGGCAGGCAGAGAGAGAGGAAAAAGCAGGCTCCTTGCTGAGCAGAGAGCCTGATGTGGGGCTTGGTCCCAGGACCCTGAGATCAGGGCTTGAGCTGAAGGCACAGGACTTAACCCACTAAGCCATCCAGGTGCCCATAGTAGGAAGCTTTTAAAAGGTCTTAAGGAGAGAGAGACAGAGAGAAACGAGGCTTTCTGTATTTAATAGGCCCTCCTTGTTCCCGTGTGAGAGGGAGCAAGAATGTCAGTTAGGAGGCCACTGCAGAGCGCCATGTACAGAGGAGGCGAGGGGAGCCACACCAGGCGGTGACCATGGCCTTGTGGGGAAGCCTTAATAACGTATTCCAGAGTAGACCACAGCTTCTGGTTTGGGTGTGATGGAAAACTACCCCCAGCTACCGATTCCCCTCCCCCAGAACCATTCCTGGAAAGGCAGAGAGAACGGAGGGTGGGTAGATGGCGGGTATGTGTGCGGCACGTGACCGGGAGGGCAGAGGGCACACGGCAGGGTGCTTGCTCGTATTTGCTGAGTGCTTCCTACGTTCTAGACCCTGCACGAAGCACTTGAGGGTCTCTTGCCGACCCCAATATGTAGGTTATTATCATCCCCTTGTAGATGAGGAGATGGCAAAGGAGATGGCGACACCCCGCCGATGGGGAACCGGCTCAAGGTCAGCCCCATACAGCTGGTAGGAGGAGCAGAGTGATCTGGGGTTCTGCGCAGTCTCTGTGTGGGGCTTGCCTTTGCGAGGCTTGTCGGAGGTCCCCCCTTCAGATCTGAGCAATGCCTCCCAACTCTGAGGCACCAGAGCTGGGCGCACCTCTCACATGTTGTTTGGCGGCAGAAACCTCTCTGGACCGTTGTCTACCCACCTTTGACCCGAGCTGCAAAGCCAGCTTTGTGTCCATCCCTGGATGACGGCTAATTGACCCGAGAAGCTTCTTCTTGGCTAATAAAGTGACCATACATTGTTCCCCAGAGTTAATGTTTGCTTTTTAATGGGAGTTCTGTTTTAAATGTATATGGAAAAAGTCAAGTTTTTCAAAGCCCGTTTTAGGTCCCTTTTGAGATCCTGAAAGTCAGACTGGGGGGCTGGACCCTGGTTTGGTTGTGGAGGGCATGCGCCTCTCCTAGGGCTTGAGGCAGATTCCTGGGCAGCAGCTTGTTCTCACACAGGTACACCCCCCACCTCCCCTGCTCACAATGAGCACCTGGGCCAGCTGTCACTTCTCCCCAGGGAACCTCTGATATTTTTCTCTCTTTGTTCGGTTTCCCTTCCTGCCAGCTCCCATTCTTCCCTCAGCAGGAAGAGGTGACGAAACCCAGAGCCAAGGCTTCCTTTAGCTGGCCTTCACCGTGTCCTGCATGAACACGTCCTAGCCTCGAGGAGAACAAAGGAGCCCTCATGGGTCAGGCGGGCCTTTGGGGCTGCTCCCTCTGGTTCATCTTCATCCTTATTGGCTGGCCTGCTTCAACCCTGTGGATCATTGCCAGTTGGAAGTTGTGCCTTAGGAGGCCATGGACATTCTGGTTTGTCTCTTGGGGGACCTGACACTCCTTTCTCTTAGTTCTGTAGCTGGAACTGGAACAGAGAGTCCATCTCTAAGGACTGGTAAATTAGATGGGGGGTTCCATCGGTGAAGCGTCTGCCTACGGCTCAGGTCATTATCCTGGGGTCCTGGGATAGAGCCCCGCATTGGGATCCCTGCTCAGTGAGAGTCTGCTTCTCCCTCTCCTTCTCTGCCTGCCACTCCCCCGTCTTGTGTGCTCTCCCTGTCATATAATCAAAAATCTTAAAAAAAAAAAAAAAAAAAAAGGACTGGTAAATGAGAGTCTGCCGAATTTGCAGGCTTGATCAGCCATGCCACAGGTGAAGGCAGAGAGTGAATTGGCCTTGGGCACATAGACTCTCGGACTTCAGCGGGCGCCCCCGTCTCCCCGTCAGAGCTGCAGCAATTCTTTCACGGACAGATGGCCCAGTTCACCCCTCGGCCACTTGGCCCAGGTCTCCTGTGTACCCCAAGTGCCTAGGTGAAAGAGGCGGGTGCTCTGGCCATTCTTCCCTGCGAGGGTGCAGGCAATGGAAACAGATGAGAAAACAGTTGGGACCAAGCAGGGACTGCCTATGTGACCTGTAAGCTGAAAGCAGGATGGTGGATCCCAGGCTTTCCAAACCTCTGGCAGGACACCTGGGACCAGGAATGCCAACCTACATGGTCTTGCTGCGGGTAGGGAGTAGGAAAATGTAGAGTCAGGTGGAGGCATCTATCTGCTCCTCACTGCCCCTGCAAGAGGGCCATGACCTTCAGCTGAAGACCACAGTAGCAAGAGATGAACTTCCAACTTTATTGATGAAAATTAGAAAAGCTTATTTATTTAGTTTAAAGATTTTATTTATTCACCTGACAGGCAGAGATCACAAGTAGGCAGAGAGGCAGGCAGAGAGAGGGGAAGGGAAGCAGGCTCCCTGCTGAGCAGAGAGCCCTATGTGGGGCTCCATCCCAGGACCCTGGGATCATGACCTGAGCCGAAGGCAGAGGCTTTAACCCACTGAGCCACCCAGGTGCCCCTAGAAAAGTTTATTAAAAGGAGGCAACAAGATATGGAGATTAAAGTGTGGCCTTTGAAGCCTGGGTCACCTGCTTACTACCCCACCCAGAGGCTGCACAGAGCCTCAGTCTTCCCTTTGTGAAATGAGAATAATTAGAGTGCCCGCCCGATGCAGGTTAAGCAAGCAGCAGTGACTTCTTAGAACAGGGCTCAGCGAATACTGAGCACTCAAGAAATGTTACCTGGCATTTTTGAAGCTTGAAAATAGTCAGCATCTCTAGTGGTTAAATAATTTTATTTGTATGACTCTTCATTTTCCATTTTAAGCTTTTAATTAAAATCCTCGTAGATCAGCAGAAGCAAGTAAAGTGCAAAGAGAATGGGTGGATATGAGAGAGATTGTGTAATTGAATTAAAACTTGAAACAAAAAAATAGTCTTCTGTATGTCTACTCCTTAAGCTCCCAAGTGGACCAGGCTGCAACCACATGCCAGACCCTGTCCTTGCCCTTGAGAAGCAGCAGACTGTTTGGGCGCTTTGGGGAAACATCCCTTCTTCTGGATCCTGCTGCCTTACCCTCATCGGCCTCTAGAGCATTACCCAAGAAGGAGACACGCGTCACAAAAGAGCTGTCTGGAGCTGCTGAGGCCCTGGGGAGCCCTCCGGGGGTTTGATTGCTGACTTGAAACTCACCAGAAGGAGTTAATTAACATCTCTGTCTCAGCCCTCAGTACTTCTGTCTTTATAGATCTTGCAGTTGGAGGGACTTGCGGTTCATTGGGAGTTCCCTGGCTTGCTGCTGCTGGCACCCCCTCCGTAACACCTGACAGAGGCGTGGATGTTCCACGATGAGAGCCCCAGGTTTGGGGGTGACTCCCTGCCACCCCTCCTCCTTCCATGCTGGAACTCCTTCTTTTCTCCTACCCCCAGTGGATTCCAGCTGTGCCCCCTCCCCCGAGGCTGCACAGAGACCAAAACAACTTCTTTGGTTCCTCCGTTTGGGGTCCTTGGCTACCCCGGAAGTGAAAAGGGGGCCACGGGAGCCCATGTCCCAGGATCCAAGGGCTTCGGCCCAGACAGAGTCCTTATGTGTCTCCCCCTATCAGGACAGACACCCGCCTCTGCCCTGCGGTTTTCTTGGAGATATGATTCCCATACTGTCAAATTCACCCTTTTCCAGTGTACGGTTCAGTGGTTTTTAGTACATTGATAAAGATGTCCAAGTACAACCACTATCTGACTCCAGAACATTTTCATCACTCCGAAAAGAACCCCCATGTCTGTAAGAGTCACTTCCCATTCCTCCCTCCCATAACCACGAATCTACTTCCTGTCGTCATGGAATTGCCTGTTCTGGACATTTCCTCTAAATGGAATCATACAGCATGTCGCCTTTGGTGTCTGGTTTGTTTCACTCAGCAGCATGTTTTCAAGAGTCACCCCTTCTTCATGTTGCTTTATGGCTGAATAATATTCCCTTATGTGGAAGGACCACATTGTATTTATCATTCCTCTGTTTTAAGGAGTCCTCTTGAAATCTGACCTCCACATTATACAGTGGGTACAGCCAAGTGATTCTCATTTGGCAGTAAATTACCCCATTTCCAAAGACTCATCTGTCTCTTCCTTTTCCCTTATGTGTTTACTAACACATAAGAAAGTGCACACACCTTACCTACATCTCTACCTGAATAATCTCAATGCCACCCAATTTCCCCCAAAAGGAAAGGGCTGTTATCATTTCTATCACCTTAGATTAACTTTGCCTATCCTTGAACTTCAAAAAAATGGAACCATACCATATGTGTTTTTTGTTTTATTTTGTTTCATTTCGGTTTTTTGCACCTGACTTCTCCTGCGCAGCAATGTCTGTGAGACTGTTCCTCGCGTATGTGTCAACGGTCGGTCCTCTTCGGTTGCAGGGCCGAATTCCAGGGTGTGACTGTCCTACCCTTTAGCCCTTCTACCACGCACAAACATTTGGGTTGTTCCCAGTGTCTAGCTCTCATAGCTAAAACATTAAGAACACTTTGGCGTGTGTCATTTGGTGGCCAGAAGCTCTCACGTTTGTGGGGTATTTGCTGAAAAGTGGATTTGCTGGGACTCAACAGCAGGTGCGTGGCTAGCTGGAGTGGATCCTGCCCAAGCGTACTTTTCAAAGTGGGTGGAGCCAATCCCACCCTATGGGTTCGAAGGTCTGATTGGTCTACATCCTCATCAGCATTTCCCAAGGTTGGCTACTCCGGTGTGTAGTAGTGCTTCCTGGGAGTTTCCATTTGCATTTGCCTGAGGCTGACCGAGACCCGCATTCTCATTGGCCACTGGATATCTACCCATCATTTTGAGTCAAAATTACCCCGAGAGTCTGGCAAGGGGAGAATGCTTTTCCTTATCTCTGAGTTTTTTGGGAAAAAAAAAAAAAAAGGCATCATGTCAACTTATATTTAAATATGTAAGTTTTATTCAAACATGTTCGTATTGTTTCTTTTTCATCCTCTTGCTCGGATTGCAGATCACCCGTCTTTTGAGTTGATAAGGGAAAACAGTCCGAATGATATTTTAATGTAATGTGCATTCCTGTGATTGTTAGTGAGATCAAGCATTTTTTTCCCCTTATGCTTCCGGTCACTTGCATTTCTTCACTTTGTTGCCTTCTCATATTCTTTGTCATTGTTTTTTCTGTTGGCTTGTTTATCTTTCCTTCATTGATAATAGAAGTTATTTATATAGTCTATGTAATAATCTGTTATCTGTTACATACCACAAATACTTTCTCTTCTTCTGCTTCTTGTGTTTTTAAACAAGACCTTATTATTTAGAACAGTTTTAGATTTACAGAAAAATTGAGAAGACGGTACAGAATGTTCCCATAGGCCCCACACACCCTGTGTCCTCGATTATTAACACCTTACATTAGTATGGTTCTTTTGTTACAATTAATGATTGTACACTATTTTTTGGTCATGTCTCCTTAGGCTGCTCTTGGCTGTGACAATTTCTGAGAATTTTCTTGCTTTTGATGGCCTTGACAGATTTAAGGAGGGCTGTAGACTCTCCCTTTACTGGATTTGTCTGATGGTTTTCTCATGATTAATTTTGAGTTATGAGTTTTGGAGAGGAAAGACCACAATGGTAAAGTACCTTTTCCCTCACTTGGTATCAGTTCACATTCTCAATGTGATTTATCACTGTTGCTGTTGACCTTGATCACCTAGCTCCTCCAGTGTAAAATTAGGCTTTGCTCCACTTCCCACACTGTCCTCCTTGGAAGGAGGTCTCTATGCATAGCCACACAGAAGGAGAAGGGAGTAGGACCCGCCCCTTTGAGGGTAGAGTATCTACAGATATTATTTGGAATTCTTCTACCCACAAGAGCAGCATGGCCTTATGGGTATTTATTTTATTTTATTTGGATTATAATCCAATATGACTTTATTTTGTTTCTCAAATTGTCACTGTTTTCACCACTGGGAGCTCTTCCAGTGCTCCTGTGTCCCTTTGATATAGCCCCATGGTTGGGGGTTTGCTTGTTTTTTGTTTGTTTTATAGCCCTTCCTTCTTTTCTGGCACTACAAGGTGCCATGCCCTTCTTGTATATTTCTGCTCCTGTCATACAATCAGCCCTTTCTCCAAGGAGCCCTGGTTCCTCTCATGGGTAAATTCAGAAACCAAGCCCTGGGTGCTAGGTCCATTTGTTAGTACTGGAGTTTTTGTTTCTTTCAGGCCTTTTTAGCTGCAGAGAAAGAAAATACATGTGTGTACACTAACCAGAGCACAGACACATATCTATAAAAGTTTCTGCACGTAACCTTCTGTGTCCACATTGAGCTACACATGAGTTCATACCAATGTCTCTAACTCTGCTCCATTACCCCATGGGTCATTCTAGCCTCCTTCTCTTGCTTCTCTGCGAATTCCCACTCCAAACAGTGAGGAGCCTGGAACCCGCTCTGCACTATTCATTTAGCCATTTATTCAGTTCCAGGGTTTTTGTATCAGAACTGCTAACCCGCATCCCTGAGGGAGACAATATATCAGCCAGAGTAAAATGCCCAACGTATATAACAGAGGAGTCCTTGGTGTTTAAGGAACGATGGGTTTAACTTGCACCTATCCACGGAGGTGGGGTGCTCAACTCCAGGCGTGTCTGAGAGATTACTGAATACCCTTGACCAAGAAGTGGGTTAATCATTCTTACTGGTGGTTTACAAAGTGTTTTTTAAAGTCCAAAACTCCCTTGAAGCCTTCCTGTACTGGGATGTCTACATTATTACTTTAAAAGGCAGATAGCGATGGTGTGCATTTGGTTTTCATTGATTATCCAGCATGACTTTAACTATGTGACCAATAGGTATAAAAGACCGGTCAGCCTGTGCCTTGGTTCCGCAAGACCAGGGTGTCCCACAGGTATTAAGAAGAAAGTGCTCACGTGTTTTTGAAACAAAGGATGAGATAGAAACATTTTTTCATGGTGCTGATAATGCAGTAGGGAATGTGCTTCAGAGAGCTTGCTGAGATGATCTTGGCCACACATTCAGTAGCCAGAAAAGCTTGAAGCTGCAACTTCAGGGTCAAAATGACATGATTTAAAATTCTGGGAGATCAATGACAGCATACCTTAAGACACCTGTCCTATGGTGCAAATGGTTAAACGTGGAGGATTTGATGTTTTACCAACACTAGATAATTCTTTTCAGAAAAAGATAATTCATCAGAGAAAGAAATATACAGTACATTTAAAAGCATATTTAAAAAATACCTCCAGGGGGCCTGAGTGGCTTAGTCAGGTGAATGTCTGCTCATAATCTCGGGGTTCTGAGATCCAGCCCTATGTAGGGCTCTTTGCTCAGGGGGGAGTTTGCTTCTCCCTCTGCCTCTGCCCCTTCCCCCTCCTTGCTTATGCTCTCTCTCTCCAATAGATAAATAAAATCTTAAAAGAAATAAGAAATAAAGGACACATCCAGACACTCCAACAGAATACAAACAGGCATTTCTAAAACTCAAGGCATCAGAGAGGATTAGAAACCCACCCATTTCTGGGACTAGGGAGGTTGGGAAAGAGGGAGAAGTTGGGAAAGGGTACAAACTTTCACCTGTCAGATGAATAGGGTCTGAGGCTATAATGTAAAACATGGTGGCAATAGCTGAGGACACGGTATTGTGTAATCAAGAGAGTAGAACTTAATAAGTCTTCTCACAAAAAAAAAAAAAGATAGATGAGGTGATGGATGTGTTTGTTAACTAGATGCAGAAGGTCCTTTCCCAGTGAATATGTATATCAAATCACTACTGTACATGCTTTAAATAACTTACAATTTTATATGTCTGTTATACCTCAATAAAGCTGGGGCTGGGTGGGGAGTAACCCGCTTGTCTTTATGTCCCAGCTTAAACTATTCAGCGTTCCTACTTTTGCATTTAACAGGCAAAAAATAAAAAAAAAAAAAATAAGTCTTGCTGACTCAGATCTGATAACATAGTACCAGGCTCCACAATTTCTAGCCCACATTTAATTCATGTATCCAGAACGAACTGGTAAGGTCTTGCTGCCTTTCCAAGCAACCCAGAAAGTCATTTGGGATTTTATAGTTTAATAGAAATTAGGGGTCAGAGAAGATACTAGGTAAACACGGAACCTGAGGAGTGGCTCAAGCTATCTTCACAGACCAGAGAGATGGGCTGTGTCAGGGAAGATGACCCGAAAACGGAACGGCTTAGTTTGTGTGTTTCTGCACTGCCCCCTGCTGGCTAATCGTGGAACAGTAATTCCTCCTGCGGCTGGTCTCTAGGAAGATCTCAGGAGTCTCCTCAGAGCAAGTGCTGAGCTGTCCCTGTATCAGGGAAGACCAGGCCTGGGAAGTGGGTGTGAAGAGCAGCAGGAGAACCACTTCCCCGGAGCGTATCAGAGTAAGTGCTGGTGTTTAAGACAAAAGGATAACATCTTAGTGGAAGGAAAGAGGCTCAGCGGCAGTGGGATTCAGGCAGGTAGAGAGAGATTGAAGACCCCATCTGCAGGCTCTCGTCCTTGCAGGATGGGGACAGCAGCTGTGTAAAGGAACGCCAGGTGACTAAAATGCATGGCTGGGTTTGGAGACACGGTGCACTATGGGAGATACAAGAGCACGTGAATAATTGTGTCACCGAGTGTCGAGGGGGCCAGTTATCTCCCCTAGAATCTTAGGACAGGTCTCCTGGAGGTCATGTCTGACCTGCTCACAGTAGGTGAGTAGGAATTGCATGGTAGGAATTCTGCAGGGGGCAGTGAGGAGGGGGAAGTACTTGAGAAGGCTTGGTGATATGGTGGTACTGTAGACATGTGCTGGGATTATGCAAGGTGAGCTTGGAGAACCAGGTTGGACCGGCTTATGAGGGACCTCATGCACCTAGCAGAGGTGCCATGACCTTCTGGACAAGGTGGAACATCTTTAGAGCATTTTAAATAGATCTGTAGGGCCCTCATAAATGAGGAACCGTAGATCCAAACAAATGGTAGAGATCACTTCATTCTGCTTTCTTTGGAGAATCAGACGTGTTTCCAACCTGCGTTGTTTCTGATACATCTGAAGGGTGTTCTCATAAACCAACCCGATCTCTTTTCAGTGATTTTGTACTTTGCCTTTTTTATGGTGCAGGTAAATTCTGGAGTACTTGGGCTTTTGTACAAGAGGGAAGACGAAGAAAGTCATCCCAGATCACAATGAGCCACTTATCTAATGTTGCTATGACAGTGATGAAGATATATTAAGTTCTGCTAAGACATGACAGAGTCTCCCAGGTGGGAGTAGGAGTAGTTCGGAGGGAGTGAACTGGGTTTCCTAGGGCACGATAGTGACATTCATTCATTCAGTCATTCCTTGGGCTGATGCACTCAGCTCTGCACTAGGCGCCATGTGCCACACAAAAGAGGCAGAAATCCCAGCTCTTATCACTAAGGAATCTATATTCTGCTTGGGAATCCATGGAAGGAGGCTATGGCAACCAAGGAAGATAGTTCAGTGTGATCTATGGACAGGTGTTAAAGCCATTACAATGGGATACAGGAGATCTTTGTGGAATCAGGGATCCTGAGGTGGGGTCAAGGGCAGGTGGATGGCCCTCTATAGGAAGCTCGCAGGATAAGCACCTCAAATCCAGGAACCCTGAGACCTTGGACAGAGAACCTTTGCTGGTGTAGGACTTGCAGAACAAGCATTAAAAATCTGTTGCATCTTGTCTCAGCCTGAGCTGCTCTAACGAAGTACTATCCACTGGGTGGTTTCTAAACAACAGACATTTATTTCTCAGAGTTCTGGAGTCCAAGAGAAGGGGCTGGCAGATTCGGGGTATGGTAGTGTCAGCTACCACACTAACTAAACCGTTGGCTCTTTGTGTTCTCATAGGGCAGAGGAGGGGAGGGAGCTCTCCAGGGTCTCTTCCATTCATGAAGGCTCCGCCCTCATGACCTATTCATCTCCCAGAAGCCCCTCCTCCTAATACTGTTACATTGGGGGTGAGGAATTTTGGGAAGAAGAATTTTGGGAAGACACAAACATTCAGAGTCTAGCACATGTCATTCCCTACCTCCAGGCTCCTCAGGCCTTGTCAATTTGGGCTGTATATCCGAGACAGGAGTTTCTGAAGCTAATAGTTAGCTGCGTCTTCATTGTCTTTAACACTCGCTCAAGATGAGCTGATAAAGCACATTTTTCCTGAAATATCGCTATAATTATAAGTCAAAGCTACTCTTATCTTTTGATGCTCAGATGCACACTCTTTGGCTAAACAAGAGCACTTTTTTTTTTTTTTTAAATGATTGCTCTAGTTTTCTAGCATATTTTTTTTTTTTACCAGACCTTCCAACTAAGCTGTGGTGTGCTATTTATAATTAGAAAAAATGAATACTTAAAACAAGTTTAGAGGCATTTCTTTATTTTCTGGTTTTGACTGGCAGTGGGAAGGCCACCAGCACTTGGGATTCACAGGTTAAGGTGAGCTACTTGTCAGGCTTGGCTTTGCAGAATGGTCTGTCCTTATAAAAGCAGGTGGAATGGCCTATGATGCTTACTAGGGATGGGTGGGCACCCAGAAATTTGAAAGTCAGATTGGGCTCATTTTCTCAGTGCTAGAGTGTCTTTGTCTTGTGTTTCTTTCTTCTCCTGCCTTCAGCTCTCACCATTAAGAGACAGAGCCGGCATTGTCTGAAGCCCACTCCAACCATGCAAAGGGCAGGCTGGAAATATTAGGAATCAATGCCTTTTGGGAGTGGTCCTCAACCAATGATGAGAGTGTTGGTGTATAAATTCCCCAGCTCCCCCGCCCTCAGGTGGGGTAACTCTGAGCACATTTTCTTTCTTTGATTTTTTAAAAGATTTCTATTTATTTATTTATTTATTTTTAAAATATTTTATTTATTTATTTGATAGACAGAGATCACAAGTAGGCAAAGAGGCAGGCAGAGGGAGAGAGAGAGGAAGGGAAGCAGGCTCCCTGCTAAGCAGAGAGCCTGATGTGGGGCTCGATCCCAGGACCCTGGGATCATGACCTAAGCCGCAGGCAGAGGCTTTAACCCACTGAGCCTTCCAAGCAGCCCTAAAGATTTTTATTTATTTATTTGAGAGTGAGAGAGAGAGAGGGAGGGAGAGAATGACTGGGGGTTGGGTAAAGGAAGAGAGAGAAACAGGCTCTCTACTGAGCAAGGAGCCCAAAGCAGCCTTGATTCCAGAATCCTGGGATCATGACCTGAACGGAAGGCAGACGCTTAACTGACTGAGTCTCTCAAGTGCCTTTCTGAGCACATGTCACCTCCCAGAGCGTCTGAGCAGAATGAATTCCAGTTGCACGCAGAGTAAATTTGCTAATGCCGTCTCTACTTCCTCACTTCAGTGTTTGGGGGTTCACTTCCCTATTATAGTACTTGTATATGGATCCTTGTCTCAGGACTGACTTCTGGGGGAACCCAGCCCAAGACAGCAATTAACCTACAGAGCGACACAGTTTCCTAAATGTAAGGGGAATGAAAGAAGCCTGCTCCCCTTGGACTTGATCAAGTGTATTTACGATCTCGATTTTAGAACTTACCTTTTTGTCTTGTACAGTGATACATTCATGAGTTCTGAGGCCAGTGACCTTCATTTTGTGCCAGTTATATCCAAATGCAGCCTCTTACTTGACTTTCATGAGGTAGGTGGTATTCTGCCCACCATTATGGACTAAAAACGCCGAAGTTCAAAGAGGCAAAATGATTTGTCCAAAGACCCCAAGCATGGCACAGTGCTGGAGTTCAGGTCTTTTGCTTCTCCAACTTCTTCATTTTGCAGAAGTGCCCCGAGGATCTCCACGTCGTCCTGAGCCCTTCCTGGGCTAGTGAAGAAACCGCCAGAGTGGAGCTCAGTTGGCCATTCAGATGGAGAAATTTTGTCTTATTGAGAAACTGATTTCTTCTCAAGCACAGCAACACAATGACTAAGACGGGCTCCAGTTCACTCTGGAAAACCTCCAGGAAAGCAGCCCACAGTCTTGACCTCTTCTTTCTCCCCTTGTCTTGGGGCTGGGAAGTACTGAGACACTTTGGTGGTACTACCCTGGCAGGGAGTAGGAGTGTGGGCAAATAGCAGCGATCAAGACCCTCAGGGCACGAAGCTGGGTCTAGGCCCAGCCCAGGGGACGGTAGATCTTCGAAAGGATTGTGGCATACTTGACCTTCCTTCTACGTGGGAACACAGCGGAAGTCAAGAAGTAACACACAGGATTACTTGTGGTTCAATAGCCGTAGCAGATCCCCAGGTCAGATCCCTGTGTCTCCCTTTGACTGGCTGTTGCCAATGTCCCCCACCTATCTGCAGTGTTCTCCAGAAAACCAGCCCTGGGCAGCATTCATGGCCTCTCCGGTCTCACTCTCCTTCATTCTAGGAAGGCTTGCAGCCCATTCTTCTTGGGATGCAAGTTCACACTCCAGAGCCTCTGCAGGATCGGGCTGAGGACTGACTCCAGCTGAGCCCATATCTTTGCTTGGCATCATCTCTTCCCTATTGTTTCCTTCCTTCCCTTACTCCCTTTCTGGTTTCTCCTAAGAAGCTTTTCCCAATAAATCACATGTGCTAGAATTTCCTTCTCACTTTCCACTTCCTGGGAAACTGACCTGAGACAAAAGCTAACATTTATAAAGGATTTTCTATGTGTCAACCACCTTGCTAAGCATTCTACATGTATTATCTTATAGATAAACATATTCATAACAAATGTGTGAGGTAGAAATTGTTCCCACTTCACAGATTAAAAAAAAAAAAAAAAGACCTGAGGATCTGAGAGGTTAATGTGTTTCCTCGAGGTCACACAGCAGATGTGGAAGAGTTAGATTTTGAAGTCAGGGTCTCTGGTTCCAGAATCTTTGCTCTCAAGTGTTGGATTTTTTTCAGGTAAGATTAATTTACCTGGTTAACTTACCTGGACTAACCGCCAAACCCTCCCCTTCCACTGCCCCCCTCCCCAGGCAGGGCAGGGCAGAGCTGTGAAGCTCAGGAAATTCTGTAGCAACACTTTGGAGACAGCAGGAGGACCCTGAGACTTGAAAAGAGCTGCTTGTTTAAAAGAAAAAAAAGGTATTACTTCAGCGCCATCTGTGTGCCAAGACTGGGTTAGGTGCTATTGGTCTAGAGCTCATCAAGGCAGAGTAAGACTCAAAGACGGTTTCAGCCTGATTGCTCTGCGCTCCCACACCTGCTCTATCTGCTCGCATGGGTTTAGCAGACCCCAGCCAGCTCAAAGGTCTTCTTCTTGCATGCTTCCTTTGACCTTTGCAACTCTGCTGTCCAGGGGCCCTTGACCCCCGCTACCCGCCCTGCAGGTCAGCTGAAGGCCTAGAGAGCTGTTTGCCTTGCTGCCCTGGCTGGTGCTCAGAGATCTTCCACACCCTTCTCTCAGGTGCGGTCCCCCTCATGCCCCACACACATCAAACAGATTCTAACAATACCTTGGAACAAAGACAGAGACGCTGTTCAGCCACTCGTGTCTGGTCAGAGCCAACAAAGAGCCTGGGCCTTCCCAGGGGCCCAGGGACAGGGACTTGTTCATCTTTTGTCCCCTGGCTTGGTCAGCAGCCCTGAGATAACCCAGGTGGTGCCTAGTCTTGCCACTGGCTGCAGATGTCACATGTGTAACCAGCAGAGAACTCCCTGCCCTCAGGGACCGTGGCCTAACTCATCCTGCTTACATGTGACTGGAATCCTGGTGGCTCTGGGCAGCCTTGGTGGGGACAAGTGGGAGTAGCCAACTGAAGAATGGAGTGAGGACACAGAATGGTTAGTCTACCCGCTTTAGTGAATGTTGGGCTTGTAGAGCTTTCTAGAAAACTGGTTTAATTTATATACAGCGAAGTATTTAAGTGTACTATGTGAAAAAATGTACACATGTATGTGTGCCCACATAACTACTACCAAGAATGGAATACAGAAACTTCCATGCCTGACACAGTTCCCCCCTCTTCCTTCCTTCCCGGTTCACAGTCTTCCCTACCCTAAAGAGAATCACTATCTTGTCCTTTATTGCCATAAACTAGTTTTGTCTGTTTCTGAACCTCCTATAAATAGAATCATACAGTGGTGTGCACTCTTTTGCATTTGGCTTCTTTCCCTTAATAATGTAGTGTCTGTGAGATCATCCATATTGCTCTGTGGTCCAGTAATTTGTGAGATCATGACCTGAGCCAAAACTAAGAGATGCTTAACTGAATGAGCCACCCAGGAACCCCTAGAAGTGTGTTTGGATGTGCCTCAACCCCATTTAGTTTTTAGGTCTCAAACATCAACTCCCAATTTTAATACCCAGATCCCCTTTACTCATGTATGCAGATCATACATGAAATTTAAATAAAAAAAAAGATTTATTTATTTATTTTAGAGAAAAAAGAGAGAGAGAGTGAGCATGTGTGAGTCAGGGAAGAGGCAGAGGGAGAGAATCTCTAGCAGACTCTGTTGAGCACAGAGCCCGATGTGGGGCTTGATCTCCCAAGCCATGAGATCTTAACCTGAACTAAAACTAAGAGTCAGACACTTAACTGAGTGAGCTACCCAGGGCCCCACACGTGAGATTGATTAAAGACTCATACTCTTAGTTCAAGGCTGTCTCCACCATTGACGTGTTCTAATCTCCTCTATTGTGGGTCCCATCACCACACCCCGAGGCCTGGCACGGATACCCCGCACACAGAAGCCACTCTGTAAGGGGGTTCCCTAGCAGACGGGCCAGTGGGCGGAGCGTGGTGGCCTGGGAGCTCAGCTGTGCTCCGATTGGAGGGTTTGCTGTGTCCTGTTCTCTGGACCACCCTGGGGATCACCCTGTTTCATTCCTCACGGCTGTTGTTCTACTCACAGTCTAGTCTAGTGTTACCTGGGGCTGTGTGCAGTGCCCACACTTGCCACTTCTTTCTAGACCTTGAAGCCTTTGGGTTTCTTCTTCCTGGCCCCCTTCTCTCACTTTTTATTGATTCTGCCTAAGTGTCATCTCCAGCATCCCTGGGAACAGCTAATTGTCCCTCTTGCAAGCTCCCATAGCAGCCTCACAGGCCGCTTCTAGCTTCTGATGCTTCCCCATCATTGTGGATGGTGCGTACCCCAAAGTGATAGATACTAAGATTTTGACAAATTTCATTATTGTACAGATTTCCCTCATAGCATTCAGTTAAGTTTTGTTAGAACACATGAATGATCACCCTTTATCACCCTTTATATACTCTGGGGACAGTTACTGAAATAAATTCTGCCCTAAAACCAAATGATTCTACTGTGTAATAGGTGAGTGACATTAGGCATCCATGGGCTCGATTCTTTACAACGGAGAGACACCACAGGCATCCCAGAGCCACGATGTTTGCTGGAGTGGAAGACATTCTGGGGGTTCCAGCACCGCCCCGGGGAGGAGAATTGGGTGAGGCACGGGGTGAAGGCCAGGGAGCCAGACATGAAGCAAGATCCGCATGGGTTGCCTCAAACTCACTCTGCGCCAGAATTAACCTCTTCGTGCCCCCGGGGGTGGGGGGTTCCCGCAGCTCTGGCTGTCAGTACCTGCTCCCCACCCTGCAGCTATACCCAGCTTTAGTCTAAAGACTGGCCCGCTGTGGCAGTCACCTTCCCAACGCCCTTCAGTCAGTCGGAGATCTCTCAAGAGTGCTCGCCCTTCAAGAGTGCTCCACCGGCGAAAAGTGAGCTCGTTTCAACGGCACCGTCTCCGGCCACCCCAAAACTGCTGAAGAAACATCTGCATTTGCGCAAGATCTCCGAGAAACTCGTGTGCCCGCTTGAGACGTGCTGTCCTATAGGACACAAGACAGGACACGAGACACAAGGAGGAACTGCTGCTGATCTTGCCCCTGACGCTCTCCAGCCTGGCATCATCCCCACCCCCCTACACACAAACATCCCTGCAGACTGAATGACTTGAAGCCCCTGGAATACGCGAAAGTCTTCCCCCCTTCCATAACATTGCCCCTTCCCACTCTTCTCCCCTGGGGACCCATATCCATCCTTTCAGACTCGCCCTCTCTGGAAAACTGTCTTGCTGGGGCTCCTGCAACCTGAAGGAATGACGGTGGCTCGTTCACTCATTGTGTCTCTGCAAGTCGCATGCATGGTCACACACACGTGATAGCACGTCAGTGATGATTTCCTGCCACATGATCCTGCACTCCAGCGGCCGCCCCAGGGGCCACAGGTGGGAAGAGAGATCCAGAGGGCAATCTTCAACGCATCTAGAGCCCCTTCCCCCTGCCACTTGAAATGATCTTAGCTGTGATTTGGTAGGGCTATCAACACTGTCGGGGGAATGAATGAATCGTGTAAAGGGACATGGGAAACAACTGAGTTTGCTGTGTGGGGACTTAGTCACACAGGCTCCCCAGAAGTGACTGCCCACATCTCTTCCCCGTCTAGCAGCAACTATGCTGCACAAGCTGCTCAGAATTAGCAAGGTGCATTAATCATGTTTATTTTCTGGATATCGTGATGTTTTGATATTTGAAAACAACAACAACAACAACAAAACCTTTCTGATGGGGAGAAACTGCTGTCCCAGGGCCAACCAATTCTTAGATACAGCAAAGGGCTCAGCTGGGAGCTTGCCATCAAGATGCAAGGTAATCCATCCAGAGCCATGCTCCTCTGTCCAGGCACCCCTGGAGGCAGTTCTCCTCTATTTCCACCTGCCGGTCCAGATACCAGAGACCAGACACCACCACGATAGCCCAAAGCCCAGTGAAATGATTCTCTCTAGCTTCATTCTGCCTTGCCTTTCCTGAGGAAACTGCAGGCAAGACTTCTGACCTAGGCTCTCCCTTGTTCCTGCCTCTGCCTCTTGACCCAGGCTTGAGGTTCCTCCTGTTGCCCTGGACGATGAGCCATGCGTCTCACTTCTAGGGGGATTGTGTCACATTATACTTGTCTTTCAATGGCATTGACCACTTCATGTTGTCATTCAGTCACCTTTATAAATTAAGACCAGAGCACAGAGTACCGGACATGGGCAAACGGTACACATCAGATATCCCCCCAGTTCCCAGAGAGCTGGCATAGCAGCTCTGTGTGTGTGTGTGTGTGTGTGTGCATCAACACCCCAACAGCAGGGCTTTCTTGTCCAGCAGTAGAGATCTAGCACAGGGTAGATCGACACACAGTAGGAACTCAAAAAATGTTGGTAAGATGAAGGCCTGGATTCAACCACAAAACGCCCAAGATGAGGCACATTAGCTAAAATGTGGAATGTAAGTTAGGAGCCAAGATAGTGCCCAGAGGAAAAAGTATCTTTAATTCTAGGTAAAAGCCATCTACAGAGGCAAAGGGCCAATGGCCTTGAAATATAGATGGGAAGACTCCCGAGACAGGGTCAGGTCCTGCCCTGAGTGAGGGCATTTCCTGATGTTTCTGGAAACATCCAACTGCACAGGTCAGTGCTCCACTAAGTTTGAAAATCTGGGAGGAAATTTTTAGAATCTGTTCTTGTGACAGGGAGCCTGAAAAGTCCTTTAACTTTGGGTGGGTGGAGGTCCTTCCACCCTTTGGCTGTGCCATGTGGGTAAAGATCTGAGGAAAACCCACCGATCCTTTGCCTCCTGCTCCCCTTTGTTTTTTTTGATGGTGGGGAGCAGAGTTGATGGTGGGATTTTGCTTAGGCACAGGGAGAGATAAAAGACATTTAAGAGATACTAAAAGGGTTGTGGACACAATTCCACTGTGAGTGTGTGTGTGTGTGTGTGTGTGTGTGTATTTTCCCTGCACCTCCAAGCAATTCTCCAACACCAGCTGGGTGTCCTATAATTCTCTTTTTTCCCAAGTTTTTATTTAAATTCTGGATGTCCTATAATTCAACTCAGTTCTGATACTAGTAATGTCAGACCCCACAGGCTAAGGACTCAGTCCTCTGAGACTGCCCCCCCCCAGATGCACATCCCAAGTCTAGGGTGTCACCTGTGTTTCTGACTGGCTGGCTATAGACAGGAGGTTCCAGTAACCCCTTCTTGGGCTCAATTAATTTATTAGAGTAGCTCACAAAACTCACAGAAACATTTTATTTAATAGATTGTTGGTTTATCATAAAAGAACATAATTCAGGAACAGACAGAAAAGATGCATAGGACAAGGTATGGGAAAAGGACACGGAGCCTCCATCCTCTTGGAATGGACAACTCTCCCCAAATCTCCATGTGTTCACCAATGTGGACGCTTCTGGAAGCTTTTTTTGTTTTGTTTTTTATGGAGGCTTCATTACCTGGGTGCAACTGATGACTCATTGGCCATTGGTGATTGGTTCAGCTTCCAGTCCCTCTCCTCTCCCCAGAAATCGGGGGTGGGGTGTGCTGAAAGCTCCAACCCTCTAGTCTTGGTTGGTTCCCCTGGCAACCAGCCCCCATCATTAGGTGTGCTCCAAGCCACCTCATTAACATAAACTCAAGAAGGGACTGGTGATGAATAACAAGACACTCATTTCACCTTTATGGCTGTGAACCGATTTCAGGAGCTGAGGACAAGAGATCAAGTGTTAGGACAAAAGACGCTTCCACTCATCTTATTGCTCAGCAATTCCAGAGTTTGCGGAGTTGTGAGCTAAGAACCATGGATGAAGATCAAACACATAAAAGAAATGTATTTTGCTCATCTAGATAACTAAATATGTATTTCTTAGAAATCACCATGTTGTGGATGCTGTAACTCCGTCATTTTGTTCTTGGTCACTAAGTAGCCCTGAGTCAAAACACCAGTTAAAACAATTAGAAACCCTATTTATGGATTTGGAAATTCAAGTACAACACAGCTGATATGGGAATTGGCTAACCAGGACCCTACCCTGGACCCTTCCTTCTGCTTAGTCCTTGACACTCACTCCCTTTGATGTTGAAAGTTGTTTCTTTTTTCTTTTTTCTTTCTTTTTTTTTTTTATTTGAAGGTTGTTTCTTGAGCCTGGAGGCCTGGGGAAAACACCTCACCCTGTTGAATGCTGATAGCATCTCTGATGAACCTGTGTGTAATTCTCTCTCCCTGGCCCCTGCCCTCTCCCGCCTAACCTCCTCTCCCGCCCCTTCCCTCTATCCCAGGAAACCAGCTGTGTTAGGTCTGACCCTCACTTGTTTCTAGCTTCCTCAAGTTCCTCTCTGGCTTTTTGCCAACTTCCTTCCACTCTTGAAAGCTAAGCCCTCTGAAGTTAAAGCAATATGTATTGTTTAAGAAAGCAGCGCTTTCCCACAAAAAGGTTTCCATTAAAATAAGATCTGGAAATTCCAAGGGCTGTCCAGGTGGGGGTGGAGATAAGAAATTCAGACCTGAGTAGGGGAAGCATCTTGAGGAGGCAGTGACACTTAAGAATTCAAAGACAAGCTCTTTGTGGTGGTGGTGGGGTGGGTGGGTGGGGGTGGGGGGGTTGTCAGCTCTGGACTGGGTGCGGTCACCAGGGATGTCCCTTTAAAAGGCGAATGGTCACGTACATGGGATATCTTTCTGTCTGAAGCCTCCCACTTGCCAAGGGAGACCGCCGAGTCTGTTGAGTTGGCTTTGTGGTCTGGGATAGGCTTGGAGATGTCCCGAAGACAGAGTACCTTATTCCCATTTTGCTGGCAATGTTATATTTATTCTCATCGTGCAGGTGTCGGTCATTCTCAAGAACATTGGAGGTTGGTTCCCTTCCCTTCCACTGGGGAAGCTGGGTGCCCAGCTGTAAGGGGTGTGCTGCCAGTCTAAGGATAGGAGAAGAAGGAATCATGGGCCAGGTGCTAGGGCATGGCCTCGAGGCAGAATGAGAGACACCCCGCCACTGGCACCTAGCTGGGTCTCCCAAGGGCTTCTGCTCATCAACGAAGCGCTGTCTGAGCTTCCAGCTAGGGCGGCTGGAACTTGTCAGGCACCTTAGGGTGTCCCTGACCAGCCATATACAACACATGAAGAAAACATGGTGGTTGGAAATGCAAGACCTGACCAAACCTCAAGGTAGGAAGTAGTTCCGGGGGTTCCTGACCCCCTGGGCCAGCGCCCCAAGACCATCACTTGTTACTGGGAAGCGTGAGGTAGAGAATGTAAGTAGTTCAAGACAAGCTCAGGGCATTTGAATCACCGGGACAAACGCCGCTAGGACCACAGGATGGCGTTCTAAATGTTGCCAAGCCCATCCTAAGTAAGAAGGGGCGTGAAGGCTCCGGGGAGAGGCTGGCTGGCTGCCGGAGCCCTGAAGGGAAGAGCCGGCCGACTTGAACGCTCCACCTGATGCGCCTGCCCTGGGGCTTGCCCTCCTGGAGTGCATGCGCAGTGGAATGCGGGGCATTTACTATGGCTTGATAAAGATGGGTAAAAAGGAGAGGACTGACCTCATCCCATGCCTCCCTGACCCTTGGGAAGTGCGGAGTTGTGCACATAACCACCCTCTGAAGCCCCAACATACACTTTCCAGGCTTCTCACCTGGATCTTCTGGGACCCCAAGCCAGGTTTAGGATGGGAATTACTAACAGTTTGGGGATTTTTCAAATGGTCCTGTGGTCAGAAATTACTGGGGAGGATTTGGGTGTGCTGTGTGTAAAGGGGAGAAGGTGTTCGAGCAGCATTTACAGAAGAGGCGGCTTCTTACACTCAAAAGACATAATAAAACCCCTTACGGGTTAGTACGCCCCATGGCAGGCGGGAACGAGCATGGCTCCAGTGATGCGGAAAGGTAATATAGTCCCATCTAGAAAAATTTAAGTTATTTAAATTTAAACCAGTCCACAGAAACAAAAGACACACATTGCAAGGCTGTATGTATGTGGATGTTTATTGTTTGCAGTGGTGAAAAACTGAGGCCACGTGAAGGTACATCAACCGAAGTGATGAAATCAACCAAGGTCTGTCTGGACTGTGGAGAAGTCATTACACAGCAATCGAAAAGGACAAATTTGCTAACCAGCTAGCTGTTGAGCTGGAAAGTTTCATGCCGCAGCATTAAGCCACAGAAGCAAATTGCTGAGGGATAAATGTGATATGTACAACAATTATGGTATTTTATAAAGGAGCAATCAAATTTAAAAAAAAAAAAAACCAAACCAACCAACCCTCCCTTATATACCTAAGCACAGTGAAAACGTGGAGACTATAGATCAGGCAGGAAGGAGGAGGTGGGTTGGGGGAGGCAAGAATTAAAACATCATAGAAAAATGGAAAAAAGCATCGAATAAAGTTCTGTAAAATAAAGAGAATATTTGAAATATGAAAGCTGATCTATAGTATCATTGCTGATATGTACATTTATATATGCAAATGGAGAAGGCCTAGGAGATAAGAGGGCAGATTGAAAACACTGACTTGAGGGGCACCTGGGTGGCTCAGTGGTTTAAAGCCTCTGCCTTCAGCTCAGGTCATGATCCCAGGGTCCTGGGATGGAGCCCCACATTGGGCTCTCTGCTCAGCGGGGAGCCTGTTTCCCCCTCTCTTTCTCTGTCTGCCTCTCTGCCTACTTGTGATCTCTCTCTGTCAGATAAATAAGTAAATCTTAATTTAAAAAAAAAGAAAACACTGACTTGATCAGATACTGGGTTGCGGGGGAGTGGGGGGGGGAATGTGGTGTTCTGGATTTCTATTGTAATTTGAATGTCACTTTTACAACAATTACATTTTCAAAAGTCAGCACTTGGAGGGGAAAAGAAAGCGGTAGTTGGTGAAGTTATTCACCTTTAAAACGACCGTTTAAATTCAGTCGTCCCTCACAATGTCCTACACATGGCAGGCACGCAACAACCTTGGCTAAAGTGAAAAACCGGACTCGCAAAGCCTTCCCTGGACCTCATCGTTCGTAAACAGCAGCAAGGATGTTCAAGCACGAGTTAAAAGCTTCATGAATAAACGTTGGCATTTGAATCACCATACACAAATGCCCTTCACTCCCCATTTAAATCTGGTTTCTGGAAATGTTAATGCGATGAGAAAAGACAGCAATTACAGAACATGTATTATATCTTGGCCTGTGTTTGCTGAAGAAATGAAGTCATTTTGCTTCTATGGCTCTGCGTGCCCTTTTGGTTAAACTCAGCAGAGCTGGACTGAAAATTTCAACACCGGCCTACTAGTAAGCCGCTTTTTTTTCTTTTCTTCCTCCCTCTCCCTCCCTCCCTTCTTCCCTTCCTTTCTTTCTCTCTCTCTCTCTTTCTTTCTTTCTTTCCCCCTGTTTTTCTTGCTATTGTTTAAAAATAAAAAATAAAAAAAACTGACATGCAAGAAATAGCCTGTACATGGTCTGTACTTTTATCCTGTGCTCTGCTCAAGAATTCATCAGGACTGTAGAAGCGGATGGTGAGGGCACTGCTGCAGCTTGAGGACTAAGGCCTCCTGGCATCCCCCATCCCCCTCTCCTCCAGCACTGATCCTCCAGTCCCCTTGGGTAAGGCTACTTGCTATCCTGGGCTGCCCCGCCCCAAAGTCCTCCACTGACTTTCTCTGTTAAAACCTTCCACAAGTATCCTTGAGAAGAACACTGATAGCAGTGGAGGCTCAGAACGAGAGGTACCATTATCAACATTCATGGTTTAAAATACTTAGGATACACTGTCTGAGAAAGCACATCCCTGCCCCCCTCCGCAGACTCTTTATTTTTTAATTTTTTAAAATTTATTTTTATTTTTTTAGACTCTCTTTAAAGGAGAATTGATAATAGTCAGTAACTGGTGAGTCCAAATATGGTTCAACAATTCCTGGGGGTCCCCAAGAGGGACCCCAAGAGGTCCCCACCCCAGAGGGCCTGTGGGGACATCTTAGAGCATTAGTTTCATTATTTGTATTTAAGCCATATTCATATTTTGCACTATATATTTAACTAATAAGAGGTAGATACCAAGGACCACATCTGTTGCTGATGGTAAGAGTGAATTCTTTGCTGGGTCTCCCTAAAGATACGGTTTCTCTTGAAACTTTTTGGCAAGGAATTATTTTTTTATAGTGACAAGTGGCTCACAGAAATGACCGCCCCACCCCCAACAGCTGTTAAAAGAACAGCTGGCGATTGGCCAGCAGACCCATGTAAAGGGAGTAGAGTTCAGGATTCTCCCACGCAGGCACAGAAAAAGAGGCACCTAAGCGCTATGGGAATGTTACAAAGCAAATGTGTCATTTAAAAATATTTTCTCAAATCCAGGTGCTATTTCAGAGAGAGGAACAGCAAACACTTATCCTTCTTGTGAAAGAAATCTTTGAGTAGACACATCCCGCTGTGGAAATGCTCTGCTCTGGGAATTTAGCCAGGCAAGATCACCTTACACCATGATTTCTGGCCTTTTCTCTCTCTTTACCTCTATGTTCATCTCATCCCTTTACTGTGTCTTAGTTTAATTAGAAGAATTAAATACAACCTGCCTGGAGCAAGGTAGCAGAATCCACGGCCATCAGCTCAGGTGGAAATCTGGGTTTGGGTTTGGGTTTGGGTTGGGTGAGCCCTAAAGGAATCACAGGGCAGCTCTGGGATTGCATCGAGTGGAAGATCTGGGGTTGTACAAACCAGGGTCGCATTCTGGCTCTGCTACTTTCTAGCCTCTTCAACTTTTGGAACCTCAGTTTCCTTGTCTACACAGTGGGAAGAACCCCTGTCTCTAGGAGGGGTTGGGGATGCGGAGAAGTGTATGGCCCCGTCCCTGGCACCTTCTCTTCTCTGTTCAGCGAACATTTTTCTACTGCAGAATGCGACATGCCAGACACTCCCTGGGGAGCCGAAGAGGCAGGGACTGCCAGGTCGCCCTCGGGAGAGCCCGCAGGGGCTCAGTACACACACATTTACCCGATACAGATTCCCCAGGGGAGACTTGCCAGTGCGCCTTGAGGGACTGAAGAATCACAGCTCTTGGGTACCTTTGGGACACACGGGGTTTGGGGCTTAGAGGAGAACTGGGATACCCCAGCCGATGGCTCCCGTCTCATCCCCGTGGCCAGCCGGCCGGCCTGCAAGCTTATTTCACAATAAACCAAATGAAAACCAGCAGGCAGAGCAGCACGGGCTGGTCCACACTGACCCGAAGTCCCGCTCCCCTCTCCAACCAAAAATCACAGTGCTTGATGGAGCAGAGCTCCCTGATCAGCCGCCACAGGACCCGCTGGTAAAGCTTGTTGTCCTGTTTCTCTCGGGACAGCTCCTCCTGGTTCGCCACCTGGGTGGCATTGATGCAGCCGCTCACGAACTTCTCCCTGGTCACGTTGGCCTCTGAGCAGCCATTGTAGTGGATCCCGTCAGGGAACTGCCAGTAGTTGGCCTCGTAGTACCTGTTGCCCTCCGCTCCCAGGTCGACATCCAGCTTCCGGCCTTGCTTGATGAAGGCTCCGGGGCGGGTCTCCGCCGTGCGCGCCTCGGTGACCTGCGAGGTACTGGGCACGGCCTTCCGGTTCCACTTGATTCGGTGCTTGATGCCTCTGGCCTTGACTGCAGAGAGCTGGCTGAACAGCAGGACACAGACAATGGCCAACCAGCATCCGCCCAGATGCTTCCTCATTGTGCCAGGATCTGCAGGAGCAAAAGTCAGACGGTTACCTTCCCCGAGGGGGTGGAGGTTGGTGGGGAGGATTCGCAGGCTCCCCTGCCTCCCTCTCCCATGCAGCCGATTTTAAGCAAAGAATGCATCCTTGCACCATTCACATTTTTCCAAAAGCGGAATAGTTTCACCGTGCTCACGTTGCATAGGCTAGGTCAATACCCAGGTTCTTGCTTTTGCCTGGAATTACGTGCATTCAGGGTGGAGATCTGATTTTCTCCGACAGATAAGATTCTCCAGCTGGCAATTACAAAGCCTTTGAATATGCATGGGAAAATGAGCGAGTAATGACATAATACATAAAGGTTTCCTTTGGTGCACCCAAGTCTTTCCAATCAGAGGATCTCTGGAGGAAAATACGCAGAAGAGTTGAAACCACAGGCTTCTGAGCACAGACTGTATTGTTAATCTTCCCTCTTTATTCTGTAGCTCTAAACTGGCTCAGTCTCTGGCACATTCTGCAATCCATGCTAAGAAAGTCCCGAAGGGCTTTAGGGTAATGATGGAGAGAGGTGGCAACGTGGTCAGGAGACCCCTGCCTCCTTCTGTGTCAGGGGTCAAGATGTGCTAGAGAGGTGGCTCCCAGTCTCACCCTAGGGACAGAGTGACCCCACCGTCTCCCTCACCCAGCACTTACTATGATCAGCCACTGACATTGACTGCCTTAATTCTCACACAGGGTGGGTACATTATTATTTCCCTTGGATGAAAGTTGTCCCGGGGTGGCGGTGTCTGGGTGGCTCAGTTGGTTAAGCATCTGCCTTTGCCTCAGGTCATGATCCCCGGGTCCTGGCATAGAATCCCACATAGGGATGCTAGCTCAGTGATCTGCTTCTCCCTCTGCCCCTCCTCCCTGCTCACTCTCAAAAAATAAATAAAATCTTAAAAAAAAAAAAAAGGTATCCTGGGATTCAGAGTGGGGAAGAGATTTGCCCAAAGCTGCACAATAGCGGCTGGCAAATTTGAAACCAGTCTGTCCGACTTGTTCCCATATGCCTACTCGCTATATCCCAAGGCCCTCTGTTCTTCAGGAGGGGATGGTGCCCAAGTTTTTTGCTTTTGACTCTCTGGCCATGAAGGGTAGCACCGACAGGCCCTAAGCTGAGCAAAGAGCAGGCTCCATGAGGAGATGGAATGCTGGGGAGGATCGGAGGGTCTGGGGGAACACAGAGGCTCCCGGGTCAAGGTGGTGCCTGGGCACTCGAAGGGTTGCTGATGACATCAGGGATATCCCTCCCTTCCCCCAGCCCCCCAATCTGGTTGTCACATCTGTCTCCTGAAATCACAATAGCTATTGTGGAAATATATTTCCCAAGGTCAACTGTTCAGGGTGTTCCGGCACCTGGACCTCGGTCAGCATGGATGAGAAACCCCAGAACCACGGTCAGGCTCTGTCCTAGATGAAGTTCCACTGTGAGCCCATCAGTGCCAGGATTGAAGGGGTTCAAAAGTCGGCTTGCTTAGCCCCTAACACCCCTTCCCTGCAGAATTCCCAAAGTGATAGGTCCACCTCTGTTAATATGGTCAAATGCGGTGTGACTCTGGTCCTTATGTAGGAAAAAAAGCAAAACACAACCTCCGTGCATGTCCAGTGACCTCTGGATGTCTGCAAAGTGGCTTCTGGCCGACCTTTCTTTACCTGCAGGCATGGTCTAGTCTCTTGCTCAGGGAGGCCATGAGTGTGTCCGGCAGCACCCTGAGCACCCACCTTACCCTACCACCACCCCTCAGTGACCTCAGACCAGCTTTCGCCAAAGAGATCCAAGCATGAGGCCAACGTTCATTTGTCTCTTAAATAGGGGGCCACCTCTCCATGCCATCATCCCATACTCTTTTAGTAAGGGAAATGTTAAATAAGAATAATAACACAGATTACAGGTGTGTCAAGTTAAAAGAAAAACATAAAAGCGTAGTGATCTTGGAAAGTCATCTTCATAGTCAAGGATTTGAAAGCAAGAAGAAAATCCCAACCAGCTAACCCTAAAGTAGCATTTTATTGCATGCACCAAAGTCAGTGGTGCAACACCAGGCCCGTGTCCCCTGACTCGGGACCCACTCCAGGAGATGGGAGACAGGAAACCGCTGCACGGTTTGCAGTCTGATTAGAAATGAGCGACCCTGACCACAGAAACGGAATCCAACGCGAACTCAGCCTCCCCACGTACCTTGGACTCTCTCTGGAAGCTTGCCTCTGGAGCTTCAGCAGCACTGTCCGCCAGCACTGCCCTCCCACCTATGTAGGAGCTGTGGGGGAGGGGGCTTTCCTGCTGCTCTCCAAATAGGGCATCCCTCCTTGCTGGGCAGGACCAATCACGGGTTCCCAGACACTCCTCTGCCTTGAGGAGAGACCTCATCCCTCTTCACAAATAAACACTGTGTGGAGATCTTGACGAAGTTCAGAGAGTTGCCTTTGATTTCACTTTTTTTTCTTTTATGTATGGACTTGTGCATTTACTTATTTACTTCCTACTGACCAGTTTATCAAAAAGGACATAATAAAGGAAACAAAGGAACAGCCAGATGAAGAAGTACATTAGGGGAAGGTCTGGAAGGTTCCAGCTGCAGGAGTGCTCAGGGAGTCTGGGGGCACAACCTGCCCCATTGCTCATGAGTTCACCAGCCTAGAAGCTCTCCAGACCCCTCTGTTGCCAGTAACTGGGGACAAGGACCAAATACTCTAACCAAAGATACTCCTATCACCCTTAACACTCAGGAATTTGCAAGGTTTTAGAAGCTGGGTGCCGGACACTGGGGACATTATTATACCACAGTGTCACAGCTGGACAGATGGATGGAGGCATCTGTCCAGAGTCTGGTTAAGTCTGTTTTTAAGACCGGTGTTTTGAGAAGTGCCTTGTAGAACGGAAATGAACAGTGTTAGAAGGAAAACGCTTTCCCATCCGTATCCACAACAGAGGGTGTTGCTGGTATGTATGCCGACTGGCACCCACAGACTAGCCTCTACCAGCAAAGGGGCTTTGGTCAGGCAACCTCTGTGGGAAGGATTTGGTCCAGAAGAGGCTGAGACAGCAGCTGAGCCCTAGGGGGGGGCCCTCTCCCAGCGGGGACCCTCAGAGAGCAAGGTACCCACCACCTTCTTTGGGGAGGTGGAAAAGCAGGTTCATGTCTAGAGGGACACATGTTGTCTAGAGGGACGCATGTTGTCTAGAGGGACGCATGTTGTCTAGAAGGCAGGCTTGGCTGGCACTTTAGGCTGTTGGGTCATGCAGGAATGCTTGAGATGCTGAATTAGTCCAAGTTCAGGAAGTTTAGATCTATGAACACCCACAGGACAGACGCAGATGGAGATGAAACTGACCCAGTTCAAACACGGTGGGGGCTGGGAGCGAGTTTCCTCGGACAGGTGGGGGTGCCGGGGTGGAGGGTCTGGGGATGGGGTGTTGGGGTGGGGGAGGCAGCTGGAGAACCAGGCTCTCCTGGCAGGAGGGGCTGTGCATAATTACTCCTTGTACAGAATGGACCTACTCAGGTGTCTCTATTTCAGTTATTACTGCAATGCGAAATCAAAAGTGATTTCCGGAGGAAAGTACGGAGTGAGATTAGCATGTAAATAAATGTGATCTTTATCCTGATTGTGAACCATCGATGTTGGCGGGATTCGCTTCAAAGCCCTTTTGCAAACCAAGCTCAAGTGTTCTCTCCCATAATGACCAGCAGATGGCGCCAGGGGTTCACAAAGACCTCTCACCCCGGAGGTGGGCACTTCCCCCCTCTACCCCCACCGCTAACCCCTGCAGGGATTTAGGGCCTCCAGTTGGGCCTGTCTCCTCTGCCTTTACTTTTAAAATGTATTGTATTTCCTTTTTTTTTTTTAAGTTTTATTTTCTTCCTAGAATCAGAGTCTTGTGAACACATAACACACACACACACACTTCAGCAGTGCAAGCTCCCTATAAACTATTTGCAAAATGCAGAAGAAAAGAAACAAAACAAAAAACAAAAACCACCTTCCTATTTCACTATCCAGAGACGAGCATCAGTACAAGGTTCTTAATTAGGGTTGGGGGTGTTTAGAGCTGGAAAGGGCTCAGAATCCTCTAGGAGCTTCTTCACATCATGAAGTCATGGGGCCAGATAGGCTCAAGGTCACCCCGCCAGGCAGGCTGTGCTGCCCGCCACCGCCCCCCCCCTCCAACAGTGCGGACCCATTGCCCTGTCCTGAACTCTGTGTACTGTCCACCCTGCCCGTCTGCATCTGGTGTGAGCACCACCAGGCCCCTCCACCTTTCTTCTTTCTATTCTCTTGCAGAGGAGGACTTGGCGCAGAAGGCGGTGGGAGGTTGGTGCAGAGCTGATGAGACTGCAGATTCCTCTTGGCAGCGAACAAAGAGGCACAGAGGAGCATGGAAGACGATGGAAGTGTTCGCGAAGATGGGAGGAACTCTGAAAGCTGCAAACAAGGCAAGAAAACAGCGACCCAGCTGCAGAGAGTCCAGAACTCCCCAATTCTGCCTGGCGCCGGCTCCCCACCTCCAAACATGAACAAACAAACAGCCAACGGATCAGTGAGAGAGCCCCAGTCTGTCCAGGAGCTGAGACACCAGGGCCCGGTGAATCATGTCTTCTGGCGTCAACAGTTACTCGAGGAATATCACTGATTGTGGATCATCCTTGATCAAACAGAGAGACTGAGACGGATCCCACAGGGCTGGGTGCTCCGTGATGCAAGGGAAGGGGCTCCGGAGGATTTTTCTAGAATGAATGAGTGGTAGAAAATTATGTGAATTAAAAAAAAAAAAAAAGGCCGGGAAAAGCTGAGGTCTAGCATGCCTGAGTGGGTTGTTGTTCTATCAGTTCCTACTTTTTCCTACTTTGATGAGATCTGGGAACTTTGGATATTTATAAATACAGTGGGTATTAAGAGACAAGACACCAGGCTGAACTGTTCCCAGAAGGGCTAGTGTGTAGGAAGATCACCCACTGTTTCTTGGCTTCCTGAAGATTTATCGAGTGTCAGTCATGTGTTTGGACCATGCTGTGTCAAAGGAGGGATAAACTTGGGGAAGCCAGCGAAGGCAGCTCACGGCTCCCCTTAGCTTAGAGAAATAATTGAACTGTGTTTTGGAAAATAATACTAACAAGATAGTTGCGTAGAAGTCTAAACAGCTGTACTCAGTTGTTTAGTGAAGCCTCCTGTTCACAAGAAGCGCTATCCTGATGGTACAGCATTATGCATTTTTTAAAAGCTGAACACACCCTTGTAACCTGCGACAGAATGAGAAGTCGAACAATGACAGCATGCTCAAAGCCTCTCTGTCTCCCCATTGCATCACTGCCCTCTTGCCTGACTCAGGACACACTCGCTTACCTTTGCCTGTTGGTATTTCACAGAAACAGAATTATGGAGAAGCTAATCTTTTGTGTCTGTCGATGGTTCATTCCATCATGAGACAACTCCACAGTATCTTCTTGGTTCCCCTCATGGCGGGCGTGTGGGTGGTTTCCTGTTTGGGGGGTTTCCAGTTTGGGCTGCTGTGAACATTCAGACATGTGCCTCTTGGTGGAATCACTTTTCTGTTGGCTGTACACTCTCAGGGGGGACTTGCTGGGTCATAGATTATGTTCAGCTTTTATATTCTTAGAATTTGGATTATGGCTTTGAACAAATTTTAAATAGCACCTTCCTCTATAGCTTGCCCACTATTTTCTTTTCTTTTTTTTTTTTTAAGATTTTATGTATTTATTTGACAGAGAGAAATCACAAGTAGATGGAGAGGCAGGCAGAGAGAGAGGGAAGCAGGCTCCCCGCTGAGCAGAGAGCCTGATGCGGGACTCGATCCCAGGACCCTGAGATCATGACCTGAGTCGAAGGCAGCGGCTTAACCCACTGAGCCACCCAGGCGCCCCATTGCCCACTATTTTCTTAAGTGCAGTAGGGGGCTCTTCCAGAGCACTGGACATGTAGTTGAATAGTTGCACAGGGCACCCTTGCTGTTCATGTGTTCATTTGAGTTCACAGAAGTCAAAGGACCATGTTCCACTTGCCCCACACATAGTATGGTGCCTGGAATCTAGAAGGAACTGAGTTCCCTTTATCCTTTCTTATCTGTGACTTGGTTGCGCAAGGATCACAGCTGCGAGGGTGGGCTGTGTGCCAGGTGGCAGGACAACCCTCCAAGTCACAGCAGGTCACAATATATAGAGGAAGCAAGAGGAAAGCTAGTAGGGATAAAGGCAACAGTTTTAGAATTCATTTTTTAAAAAATCAAGGGCAGCATGTGAAGACCTATCATGGTAATTGAAAGTCCGATGGGGTAAAATTGTCTAGAAGTGGAACAGGAGGCCCTAGAGGAAGCAAATACTTCTCCAATCGAAGGGCCATTTCCCCTGCAGTTTGCTGCCCTTTCCTGCTCAGACCACAGCAGGTGCCAGGTGCTGGGCTGTGTGGAGCTGCGGGGGAGGGAGATGGAATGGGAGGGGATGCGTAAGGGTTGGGAGATGGGGAATCTCGTGGCATACTGGGGACCACTGAAGGGGGTTACTCATCTTGTGCCACCAAAGCTTTAGGGCATAGGGAATAGGGTGAAGTCTGTGTTTTAAGGTGGTCCAGAAAGGGGCACCCAAGGAAAGGGGAGAAACTCCAGCCTGGAGACCCCAAGGATGGCAGAGAGTGCCAGCCTTGGCCACCATGTCGAAGTTCCTCACTTGGCTACCCACCACTTTTCTCACTTGTCTCTGATGGTTTTTTAGAAGAATAATTAACCGAATAATATGATGTGCCTTTTGTCCTCTCTCCACAATATGCAAGAAAATGTCCAAAAGGAGAAAGGCCTGCTCCAGGTGAAAGGGGTTAGCTATTGTGGGGGGTCCCTGGGTGGCAGAGTCGGCTGAGTGTCTGACTCTTGGTTTTGGTTCAGGTCTTGATCTCAGGGTGGTGGGATCGAGCCCTGAGTTGGGCTCTGTGTTCAGCATGGAGTCTGCTGTCACATAAGCTGCCCTTATGAGGATAAATGGTGTATTTATCAGACATCATTCGGGCAGGTAGAAGTTCGGCTGAGAAAGGGTTTCCACGTTTCCAGGTTTGTGTAAGAGGTATCACGCCTCCCCACCACCACCACTGTTAACACTTATCACACGTTGCTTGCCAGGGTTGGAAGCACAGAACCCAATAAAAATCCTTTGCCCTGAAATAGTATAAAGGGCAGTAAGCTAAGATCTAAAAGCTTTGTTGACATCTGAGCATGTGTTAACATGTTCGCTACTGGCCTGCCAGAAATACTAATGAAGCATTTACTATTGTGAAGGCCACTAGCAGGGGCTGAAAAGGTTCACGCCAGAGCCTGGGTCTGTGACAGAGAAAGGAGAAGGATTGGATCACCGTCAAGATAGGTCTCACTGGATGGAGAAAAGGAGTGTCTGAGCCACAGAGCCAACAAAACCGGAAGATGCAGGCTGAAGTCACTTCTTGGTACCAATGGCTGTAGATCTGGCAGGAAATAGGAATGCAAGAGCTAACATTAAAAAAAAAATGCTATTATTGGAGTATAACACGTGCAAAAAAGTGCACAACTCAATAAAAGTTCACAAACTGAACAATGTTATGTAACCAGCAGGATATCCCAAACCCTCATGGCTCCCCCTGCCCGAAGCGGGGGAATGACCAGGCTGGTTTCACTCACTTCTGTATTTTAAACTCATGAAATCATGCCATGTGTGGTTGTTTGTGGTTGTCTTCTTTCGTTCCCCATTGTGTTTGTGAGATTTCTCAGTACTGTTGCCTGGAGGCATTATTTTTCACTTCTCATTCCTGCATGATAGATGGTTGTATAAATAGACCATAATTTATTTACCTATTTACCTCTCGATGGACACTGGGGTATTCTCTGTTTGAGACTATTATGAATGCAGTTGCTCTAAAAATTCTCCTTTACCTCTGGTTGTGAGCATAAGCTCTCATTTCTGTTGGGCAGATGCTCAGGAGTGGAGATGCGGTGCCATGGGCTAGGTGTCCGCTCAGCTTTAGTAGAAATTGGCAGTTCCCCAGAGTTGTTCAACCAATGTAGACTCAGCTGTGGAAGAGGGCTCTGGTGTTCCCCAGGCACCTGCTGCATGGTAGCCCTTCTCTTGGACATTTCTTTTAATTTTTAAATAAACTGTGACGACAGTTGGGTGACCAGCTATCTCAGTTTGCCAAGGATTAAGGGGATCCCCGCGCATAGGATTTTTCAGTGCTAACTGGGGAAGTATGGGCTGAGCCAGGATAAAGGGGTCACTTTCCTTCAGATGTGTAAGGATAGCAGATCTTGAAATATCCCTTATACTTACCATCATGAAATTTTGGTCGTTATTAGGTCCACCAGTAGATTTTATTTAGCAAGTTTGAAAAAAGTTTTAATTTAATCAGGATTATACTTCAGCATCATGGTTTCCTCTGTGACCTCTGTATTTATTTGATGTATTTAAAAACATGATTCCATGCAGGGTCCATAGGTTTTGCCAGACTCACAGAAGGATCCATGGGAAGGATAAAGGTTTCAGTTGGGTCTTAATGTATAAATAGGAATTTGTGTGAAGAGTGGAGAGAGGGAAGGGAAGACATTCTAGGTGGGGGGAGCAGCATGAGAAAAGGGGACAATAAGGCAAGGATTTGAGCTGCATTTGAATACACCTTGTAAAATTAGGCTTGGGAAAATGATGGTTGTAAGTTGTGATTGCTGGTGTTTGTGATCATGAAACAGTCTGTTGCCTCAGTGTTTGCGGTGGTATGTACAAGGCAGGGGTTATCAGAGTATAGAGGAGGTACTGATCTCGAGCTGGAAGACTGTAGGGATGACTTCCTGGGAGGAAGAGCATGAACCCAGTTCTTGAAGGGACATGAAGATGGCTGGGGGTAGCATCCTACTTGAGGTATACAAATGGAAGACTGGCTTGCCATCAAGAGGGTTGGGATGGGGGAAGGGATCAAGGGGGACAGTTGACATCTCTGGTGTTCTGTTGGATTTCTTTCACAACCTTTTCTGCCCAGCAGGTTTTCCCACTTGACTCAGTTATATGGTTCAGAGGAAGGGCTAATACTTCCTGAACAATGCATGGATGTCCTTGATGTCAAGGGATGGCTGGGTCCTCTTGTCCCTTCACTTTAGCTGCCATAGGGAAGGATTTCAGATTTTCCAAATGGACACAAACCAATGTCCCTCTTCCATCTTTTCTGATTTCCTGACCCCAAGTGGAAGTGACACATAGGTGTGCAATGACTCACAGAAAAGAAGAATCGGGTGGACGTGCGGGAGGGAAAACCAAATGGAAGGGGAGCCAATGGAGGGAAAACCAAAACATCACATGTGTGATTCAGATGGACTATCTGGTTCATAAAGGCTCCAGAGAGGCCTCTGAATGGGCCACGCAGGTCAGGGTAAGTAAGACAGGGATGTAATGTGGACATTCAGAAGCTAAGGTTCACATGAGGGCTTTCATTTCTCAAAACCTAGTCTTGCCAGAGTTAGCACACAGCATGGAAAGGTACATCCTTACTCACCTGCTTAACTTCCCTTTAAAGTGGAGAAGGATTAGTGGGGGCTGTCTCCACTGGGCAGATGGAAAAGTCAGGAGAAAAGTTTCCATTTGGTGGAAGCAAGGTTTTGAAATAGTCTGTATGGGGAGTCATCTGTAATCTGGTAGAAAAGGCAGTCACTAGGCTCATTGCAAAAACCGGTGTGTGAAGCAATTCCCCAAGTCCCTTACTCATTGACTGACTCATTCATTCATTCATTCATTCATTCCTTCATTCATCAAAGACTATGGCTTTTTCTTGAGGAAAATTTAGTATTTACCACTAAGTAGAGGGTTTGAGTTGATTTTTGTCCATGTACGGTATCAGCAGGTCTTTTAGGGTAATATATCAAGGAGAGGAAAACAGGTTATAAACTGAAGCACTCAGTGGCTAAATATTGCTGGGCTCACTTTTTTTTTTTTTAATTTTGGAAAGGTAGACTTTTAAATTTTTATTTTTTAAATAAAAAAGCTCCTTCTTCCGTGAACACTCTCTGGTTCTTCATTAGGACTCTACTGTTCAAAAGGTCTTGGCCAAATAATTCCCAAACAAAATACCCCAAGGTTGTTTTCAGGCCACTGGTAACGAAGCTGTATGCAGAACACTGGCCTCTGTGCTCCCCTTGGTGAAGGTCAAGAAGATTATATGACATTTTTCAGCTTTCGATGTTGAAGTCTTTGATTTCATGGCCAGAAAAGGCTTCAGGCCAAGTATTTATAAGCATGGTGGGCCCAAGGCCATTAATGCTTCTGTACAGACTGTTTTCCGGAACACCTGTGAGAAAAATGAGTGGGCTGAAATGTTATCAGATTAAATCTCAAAAAAGTGCCTAACCTGCCCCCTACCCTCTCACCTCTCACTCCATTTTTTAGTGTGTGTGTGTGTGTGTGTGTGTTAGTAATGTTTATTGAGCGATAGTACAAAGCTCCCAAAGAGGGAGGAGACCCGAAAGCGTTGCCCAAACTACTTCTTAGGCAAGTAATTTGTGCTTAAAAAACAAACATAGGGGTGCCTGTGTGGCTCAGTGGGTTAAAGCCTTTGCCTTTGGCTCAGGTCATGATCGCAGGGTCCTGGGATCAAGTCCTGCATCGGGCTCTCTGCTCGGCGGGGAGCCTGCTTTCTTCTCTCTCTCTGCATGCCTCTCTGCCTACTTGTGATTTCTGTCTGTCAAATAAATAAATAAAATCTTAAAAAAAAAATTAAGAAAAACAGCTTCATTGAGATGTAATTCATATACCATATAATTCGTCATTTCATGGTGTAAATTCAGTGATATTCAGCACAGAGCTGTTCATTAAGTACCTCTATCTAATTCTAGAATATTTTCTATCAAACCAGAGAGAAAGCCCGTACCCATCAGCTCTCCCTTCTCAATTCCCCCGCTCTCTCCAACCCCCAGCAACCAATAATCTACTTTCTGTCCCTATAGATTTGCCTATTCTAGAATCATACAATAAAGAGACAGAAATGGAATCATCATCTTTCCCTTGACATCATGTTTTCAAAGTTCATCCACATGGTAGCATGGACCAGCACTTCATGTACATGAAGCCTTTTTATGGTGAATAATATGGTAGGTTCTATACCCTTCACCCTGTAGGATACAAATGCTTTCCCATTTGATAGTGTGGTTTTACTAGGGCAGACTAGGAGGTGTGGGAAAAAACAATGTTTCTGTTGTCCAGTTACTCTTCAGGTGAGTATGTCAAAAACAAGATGGCAGCTTTCACTAAGCTTTTCCCATAAGTTGTCCAGACAGACCCAACAGCCCATCCTGGTGTATTCCATGAGTTCATCTCCTGGTAGACTGTGGGGAATGTGGCAGCCTGATCTGGTGGAAATCAGGTGTTTAGTAGAACCACAGTGGACTTCTTCCACAGGTGGCTGGGCAAAATCTTGCTCCTAAAATTCTCAAAGCCAAGAATGGTCTCTGACAGACTTTATGGGGACAAGTCTGGGCTTTACGGCTCCTGTAATCATTCACTCATTCATTATTTTCTTCATTCTTCAACGGTCCAGAGATGTTTCTTGAAGAAATATTAGCCCTGCCTAATGGCCCTAACAGGAAGCAAAAATCCTCCTTCTGGGCCATTCTACAACAGCCTCAGCATCTGCGTGATACTGTGGATATAACAAACACAGTGTGTTTGTGTGTGTGTGTGTGTGTGTGTGAGAGAGAGAGAGAGAGAGAGAGAGAGAGATATTTGCCTCCTGGAAGCAATGTAGAGAAATGGGTCTGTAGAGTGACTGGAGAGGAAGGGCCTCCTCAGAGGGCTGAAATAAAAGGAGATCCAGAGACATGCAGGGGAATGGGGGAAATGTGACATTGGCTAGAAAAAGGAAACACACTCTCCTTCCTCACTGGGTTCTCTTGGTCTGTGAGTCCAGCAACTCAAGGCCAACCAGCACTCAATTGGGAGGGCCTGGAATCTGTGGCGTTCTCTTGTGTTAGGGCCCTGGGAGGATGAACTTGGGCCAAACCCGAATGGACGCATTCCATGTGTGGGCAGCCGTTGTGAGCAGGGCGATGGGCATGCCTCGCGTTCTGAATTTGGCGGCACGAGGGGATAACTCTTGCCAGCTATCCCAGGTATCAGACTCAGTTAATTAACTCGTAATCAGCATAACCCGAAGCCAGGTGTGTTCACAGTGTACTGGTGTGTGGGAGGAACATTATTGGGCTTAGAGTTTTAGATCTTCCTTAAGTAGGAGCCAAATAAACAAATTTGGGCGACCATGAAAGTCTTCATTCTGTGCCAGTCCCGGGGGTGTAGTGGCTGGCTTTCAGGGGCTGTCTCTGAAACAGAAGCATTTCTGAGGTGCCCGGCAGTGGGCACTGGGGGGTGGGCACCTTGGCAATCCTGAGTGGCCCAGTCTGTTGAGGACACACAGGCGATGGTATTTCCATTATGAGAAGTGAGTGTGTGAGTGTGGGGCCCTTGAAAGACCCTCACAGTCCCGGGAATGCCTTTGAACCATGTTGACGGTGACTTGGATACATGGCTGTGTTTCTAGAAAGATGGCATTAGGGGCTGAATTGTGTCCTCACAAAATTTATAGGTTGAAGTCTTAGTCCCTCAATCCTCAGAATGACTGTATGTGGAGGTAGGGCCTTTACAGAGTTAATTTAAAGTTAAATTAAAACGAAGCCATTAGGGTAGACTCTAATCCACCATGACTGGTGTCCTTATGGAAAGAGATCAGGACGCAGACACACAGACGGAGGACCACATGAGGACACAGGGAGAAGATGGCTCTGAGTAAGCTGAGGAGACCTAAGGAGAGACCAACACCTCTGACACCTGGATCTCAGACTTCTGGCCTCCAGAACTCTGAGGAAATTAATCTTCTTTTTAAGTCACCCAGTCTGTGGTAATTTGTTATGGCAGCTCTAACAAACTAAAAGCGATGGTATAACCAGCAAGAAAGGCAATGAGAGGGCGCCTGGGTGGCTCAGTGGGTTAAGCCTCTGCCTTTGGCTCAGGTCATGATCTCAGGATCCTGGGATCGAGTCCCGCATTGGGCTCTCTGCTCAGCGGGGAGCCTGCTTCCCTCTCTCTCTCTCTGCCTGCCTCTGCCTACTTTTGATCGCTCTCTGTCAAATAAATAAATAAAATCTTTTTTTTTTTTTTTTAAAGAAAGGCGATGAGAATGGGGTCTGAGTGTAATTGGGTCATTTGAGGGTGCTAAGGGATGGAGGTACTGAAAATTTTTGTCCAGTACAAAAGTATCTTTGTCCAGTACAAAAGTTAAGATAATGAACTTGTTTTTGTTTATTTGTCTGTTGTTTGTTTTTAGAGACAGATGGAGGAGGCAAGGGGCAGATTTTTTAAGAGAAAAAGTTAAGGAGAAAAAGGCTCCCAGCTCATCAACACCCTGGTGGCCTCTGGCTTTGGGGGACCTACGCTCTAGGCCTCTAGGGGACCATGGTTTAATTGGAGGAGGACACCATCTGTACACAACCTTTGGGTCTGGCCCCTCTGAAATAATGCAAGCGGGGCATATACGGGATAGTCAGCAATAGAGGGTCTGTTTCAGGGACGAGGCATTTTTTTTTTCCCCATTATTTATTTATTTTTTTAAAAAATGTTTTATTGGGCGCCTGGGTGGCTCAGTGGGTTAAGCCGCTGCCTTCGGCTCAGGTCATGATCTTGGGGTCCTGGGATCGAGTCCCGCATCGGGCTCTCTGCTCGGCAGGGAGCCTGCTTCCTCCTCCTTCTCTCTCTACCTGCCTCTCTGCCTACTTGTAATCTCTCTCTGTCAAATAAATAAATAAAATCTTAAAAAAATATATTTTATTTATTTATTTGACAGACAGAGATCACAAGTAGGCAGAGAGGCAGGCAGAGAGTGAAGAGAGGGGAAGCAGGCTCCCTGCCGAGCAGAGAGCCCAATGGAGGACTCGATCCCAGGACCCTGGGATCATGATCTGAGCCGAAGGCAGAGGCTTTAACCCATTGAGCCACCAAGGTGCCCCTTGGGACAGCATTTTAGACCTGGCTTGCTTATTGGATTGCTGACCCTTTTTCCAGGTTCTGCTTGGGGTCAGCTAAGTGCCCTGAAGCTGGAGCTTCAGACAAGTTCCCCAAGGGCGCACCACCCAGGCTGGTATGTGCCAAGAGAGGAGTTAAAAATAACAGTTGCAGGGGCGTCTGGGTGGCTCAGTGGGTTAAAGCCTCTGCCTTTGGCTCAGGTCATGGTCCCAGGGTCCTGGGATCGAGCCCCACATCAGGCTCTCTGCTCAGCAGGGAGCCTGCTTCCTCCTCTCTCTCTGCCTGTCTCTCTGCCTACTTGTGACATCTGTCTGTGAAATAAAAAAAAATCTTAAAAAAATAACAGTTGCAGACCTCTTTCTTGTTATAAAAGCAAAATTTGGGGGTTCCTGGGGGGCTTTGTCTGTTAAGTGTCTGTCTTCACCACAGGGCATGATCCCCGGGGTCCTGGGATCAAGTCCCACTTCGGACTCTTGGCTCAGCGGGGAGCCTGCTTCTCCCTCTCCCTCTGCTCTTCTCTCTCTTTCTCTGTGTCAAAGAAATAAATAAAATCTTAAAAAAAATAAAAGAAATATTTGGTCACTGTAAATTTTCTGGAAAATACAAGAACAACACAGAGAAAAACAAAGAATCCCCTGTCATCTACCACCCAGTGATAAGCAATTTAACATTAAGGGCTGTGTATTTCCGGTGTTTTTTGGTTTATTTCTATATTTTATTTCTTTATTTTATAAAAAATGGAGACACTGCCCTTAGCAGTTTGTACTCCGATTTTCACTTAAAATCGCATTCTACATGCTCACGTAAGGCACAGTTCTTCTGAGGGCAAGAGCTGGGGGCAGCCTTCTACTGCACAGAAGCACGGCCATGTAAAAAAAAAAAATTAATTTTGGCTCACTATTATTTTTTAATCGAATTGATGGGCCATCATTGGTTCTAAGGTTCAGATCTTAGAAGCAAGTGCTGGCAAATTCCCTGGTAGAGGCAAAAAGACTACTGTCATTTGACCGGTGGGGTCCTACACACTCGAGTACATGTTAATAGGACATTTTGGTGCCACTTGTCACCTTCTAGAGGCTCATCAGAAAGGGGTGTGGGAGCCTGGGTGTACCTGGACCACTTGTATGTGGGGACCTGGGAAGAAGATGAGGAACAGTTGCCCCGGGGTGGGGAGGTAACTTGGCTCGAGGCACCAGAAATAAAGTTCCTGGCTGTCCTTTTCGGGGGAACTCAGAATGTCGCAGGACCAGTCCCGGCAGGACTGAGAACTTCAAAACACCTGCATGGCGTAGGGACATTTGTAAAAACTAATGACATCCTTGCAAAATCCTTCAGTGCCTTTCCCTAGAAGCTCAAGGGCAGGACTGCCCCCCACATTCACAGGCCCTGGAGAAATTAAGAGTCCACAAGGGGAGCCTCTATCTCACGGCTGCCCTCCTCTCTCCCCACCGGGACCCAGCTAGCACCTGTGCGGGCCTCAGGTTCATGGGTGTGGGCCCCCTGGTGTGTGTGTCCCAGTTCTTTCAGAGCTCCCTCCCCCCACCTGGCTATCTCTGTGAGGCGGAGGTGTGCACACCTGGGAGCCACCTGTGGAAGGTGGTGCAGATAAGAGGTCATATGAGCCCCAGGGGTTGGCTTGGGGCCAAATATTTGGCAGAGAGTTCCAATACCCTCAGTCCTTGGGACCTAGTGTAGGAGGCGAACTCTGAGTGAAGGCCTAGACGGGGATCCTTTAAAGTACAGGTGAGGACAGGGGCCCCACAGCTCCAGTCTGAGGGCTCTGGGAAGCCAGTGTCTCGGGTGGCCTAGGGGGTGTGTAGGACAACGTTGGGCCCTCAGAGGCCTTACTCCCTGCCCCGTTTGGCAAGGCCTGAGTCTGGGGAAGCTCAATTCTGGCTGGGATGAAGGCTCCCATGAGGGTAGAAAGCGACACGGACCCACACTCCTGTCCAAAGGCAGAGGACACTTCCTCAGTCTCAGCCCCAGAGAGAGGGCTGGGGAAACAGAACCTGATACCTGATGCTTCTCCAGAAACCTCTCCTGGAGTTCAACTCAGTTACTTTATGTCAATCATTTTAAAATTGATTTTTCCTTTCCTTTTTTTTTTTTTTTAAAGATTATTTTAGAGAGAGAACAAAAGCCAGGAGGAGGGTCAGAAGGAGAGGGAGAAACAGACTCCCTGTGGAGCAGGGAACCTGACTTGGGACTCACCCCAGGACCCTGGAATCATGACCTGAGCTGGAGGCAGATGCTTAACCCAGGCACCCCTTTTCCTTTCTTGCTTTATTTATTTTTATTTTTTAATTTTTAAGGAATTTTATTTTTTATTTATATATAATTAACATACAGTGTTACATTAGTTTCAGGTGTACAATATAATAATTCAGCAATTCTTACATTGCTCAGTGCTCATTGTGATACGTGTACACTCAATCCCCTTTACCTATATCACCCATCCCCCCACCCGCCTGCCCTCTGGCAACCATCAGTTTGTTCTCTGTATTTAAGAGTTTGTTTTTTGTTTGTCTCTTTTTTGTTTGCATTGTTCCTTAAATTCCATATGTGAGTGAAATCATATGGTATTTGTCTTTCTTGGTCTGACTTATTTCACTTAGCATTATACCTTCTAGGTCCAACCATGTTGTTGCAAATGGTAAGATTCATTCTTTTTCATGGCTGAGTAATATTCCATTGTATATTACATATGCCACATCTTCTTTATCCATCTACCTATTGATGGACACTTACGTTCTGTATCTTGGCTGTTGTAAATAATGCTTCAGTAAACATAGGGGTATATATATATTTTTTCAAATTAGTGTTTTTGTTTTCTTTTGGTAAATACCCAGTCATGGGATTACTGGATCATAAGGTAATTCTATTTTTAACTTTTTGAGAAATCTTTGTACTGTTTTCCACAGCAGCTGCCCCAAAATGCACCAACAGTGTACCAGCATTCCATTTTCTCCACATCCTCTCCAACACTTGTTATTGTTGTCTTTTTGATTCTACCCATTCTGATAAGTGTTAAGGTGCTAACTCATTGTGGTTTTGCATTTCCCTGATGATGAGTGAGCATTTTTCATGTGCCTGCTAGACATTTGTATGTCTTCTTTGGAAAAATGTCTATTCAGGTCCTTGGCCCATTTTTAATCAGATTATTTGGGGTTTTTTGGTGTTCATGAGTATGAGTTCTCTATATATTTTGGATATTAATCCTTTATTGGATATAGCATTTGCAAATGTCTTCTCCCATTTAGTAGGTTGCCTTGTTTTGTTTTGACGGTTTCCTTTGTTATGTGAAAGCTTTTTATTTTGGTGTGGTCCCTCCCAAGATATTTTTGCTTTTACATCTCTTGCCTGAGGAAACACATCCAGAAAAAATATTTCTATGGCTGGTATGAAAGAAATTATTGCCTGTGTTTTCTTCAAGGAGTTTATGGTTTCAGGTCTCACATTTAGGTTTTTAATCCACTTTGAGTTTAGTTTTGTGTGTAGTGTAAGGCAGTGGTCCAGTTTCATTCTTGTGCATGAAGCTGTCCAGTTTTCCCAGCACCATTTAATCAATAGACTATCTTTTCATCATTGTATTTTCTTGCCTCCTTTATTATAGACTAATTGACCATGTAAGTGTGGTTTATTTCTGGGTCTCTATTCTATTCTCTCTTTCTTTTAAAGATTTTATTTATTTATTTGACAAAGATCACAAGTAGAGACAAGCAGAGAGAGGCGGAGGAAGCAGGCTTCCTGCTGAGCAGAGAGCCCGATTCGGGGCTCAATCCCAGGACCCTGAGATCATGACCTGGGCCGAAGGCAGAGCGTTTAACCCACTGAGCCACCCAGGCACCCCCCTATTCTATTCTCTTGACCTGCATGTCTTTTTTTGTGCCCATAGATACTGTTTTGATTACTCAGAGTTTTAGTAACATATTGACTCGTATATTTATCACAGCATTATTACGTGGATATTTTTGTTATTGCCAATTACTGATGAGAGAGCTATAGCACAGAGAGATTAATAATGTGCCTGAGGTGCTAATAAGTGCTAATAAGTGGTGCTAATAAGTGGCAGAACTGGGATTTGATTTCAGATAGTCTCTCTTAGAACCTGTGTGCTAAAACTAGGACGTCATATTGCCTTCCACACTTGGTGACAGCACATTTCTGAGCTTCTAGACAGACTAGGCAAGACTCTTTGGTACTCTTCCCAAGTGGTAAAATCTTGAGAAAATGATTGGGTTTATTACAATATGAGTAACATTATGTAAGATGATAAAGACTATCAATTGCTGTTTTGCACGAGATCCAAGAAAATAATATTTTTCATATCAACCATCAATAAAAGGGGTATATTTTTTAAAAAGATTTATTTTAGAGAGAGGGCATGCATGCAAGCAGGGAGAGGGTCCTTTTTTTGTCAAAAGAGAAAATTCTTCCAGCACAATTCACATGAGTTGGAAGTAACAGGAAGAAACGGTGGGGCTTGGTGGTGGTACTCACTTTGGCCTCTGAGTACTTACACTTTGAACATTTGAAGTCTTCTCAGTGGGCTACTCTTGAGAAATTATGATGGTCAGATAATGAAGCTTATTTTTAAATAATAAGATAAATGGCCCTAAATGAAAATCGTTCTGGAAATTTTTATGTTAAGAATGAAGTCTGAGGTTCACTATGGATGGGAATACTTCGGACACTTGGTGGCTGTTTATTCTAGCAGTTTGGTGAATGATGAGGTTTCAACAGGTCGACCTCCGTCTTCCCATTTTAAGCACAGAGTTGATGCTCTGATCGCTGCAGAATATTGGCATTTCCTGAAGTATTAACAAATAAGAATGATTTCAACCACTCTTCTGTGACTACTTCCTGCTGTTGGTAGATTTCAGCTGCAGAAGAAAACCCGCCAAGGAAAATCACGAGCGCCCCTAGGGCTGGTGCCTGACACTCTCAAAGCAACAGGAAAGAGATGAAGCAGGAGTTGAAGGACTCTGACAAATGAGGGATCTTTTAGACCTAAGGTGTTGAATTTCAGCCCAAAGAGAGTGACTGTCCCTGGGGCTCCCATGGTCTGGGAGAGTTTATAGTCTGATATTGGGGTGGGGCAGGGGGCAATCAAGTTCGTACTTGAAAGCTGGTTAAGTTGCATTTAGTTAAGAAAACCCTCTATTTCGGGGGTGCCTGGGTGACTCAGTCCTTAAGTGTCTGCCTTCAGCTCAGGTCATGATCCCAGGGTCCTGTGATAGAGCCCTGCATTGGGCTCTCTGATTGGCGGGGAACACACTTCTCTCTCTCCCACTCTCCATGCTTATGTTCCCTCTCTTGCTGTCTTTCTCTGTCAAATAAATAAATAAAATCTTAATAAAAGAAAAGAAAAGAAAATCCTCTATTTCAAAATCTAGGGCAGAAAAAGAGCTTCTAGGGCGGAAGGACTGTCTTCCTCTGCCGCAATTAAGTGCCTCTGCCATTTACTCAGAGCCCAGCACACGTAAGATATTTGTGGAAAAAATGAAAAGGCAGCTGGGAGCAGCTGGTGTGTGACTGGGAGCCCGCTAAAGGCAAGACGGGGACTGGGTGCATGGGCTGCAGGCCACTGCAGGAGCTTGGGGACCGCGAGTGGCACCTTGCTCCTGTCACCCTCCCCCCATGGCCTTGCCAACACAGGGTGCGGTGGTGAATGTCACTGCAAACACATGGGACACACTCAGTTCCTGTTTAATTCTAGTCAAGAGTTCGAATGTTTATACATTTTTTATACAAGTACATGCCCAGTTACAAATATAGAAAATATAAAGTACATGCATATTTCGAAGACCACATGGGCTCTATCATACAAAACTATTCAGTGCACGTGTAAGCCTGAGGACCACGCAAAAGGATTTCTACATATTAAGTATTTAGTACCTTCCAAAACTGGTGGTGCATTAGATATATCAGATGTTAACTCCTCTAGCAAAAACTTCTAAGTTTGTCATACACAATATATATAATAATTTTTTTTAACATCAAATACCCGCACAGTGCAAGCCGGGAACATTGCAGAATGCTAATTTATCTGCTAGCTGATGATATCGAACAATCCGGACAATAATTTTGCCTTACTTAAATAACAGTTAACAGAATTCCTTTTTTCTAACCTGAATGGGTATTTCTGTCATGGGTGACCTAAGGTATTTCTTTTTTTTTTTTGGATGGACTTCCATTCTTTGATTCAAAAGCTGATTATAGAAACTAGGACTTGACATAATTCTGGTTTCTGTCAATTACGAGACAGCAATGAAGAAATGCGATCATTTTTGTCTACGGATCGTTTTCTCCATGATGCAATCTTCTAGGATGAGGGTTATTTTAACAGCTGCACCTTCCTCTGTGTCAAAATCATTCTGGTTTCCAGGTAAGTGAACAAAGATTTGCTCTTGGGGCCTGGAAGGAAGTTCAATTTTTAACTGCCTTAATTATCTATAGTTTAGGTTACGAAAGAAAGGAATGCCACATATAGGGGCTTTAAATGTCCCAAAAGGAAAAAAACTTGCCTCCAAGGACACTGCTCCCCAGTGTGGGATTTTTTGTAGCATTTTCGCACTGTTGATTATGTTCATTCCCTGTGCAAACATCCTCTGCCTAGGTCTAGCGTCGCATCAATATTTACGCTGGACACCTCGGCTGCCGCATAGCCCACGCCGCAGAATGCAAACCATCGCCCCAGTTTGGTGCTCCTAGCAGGCCGGGCTTGCGTCCAAGAGCAAAGGGTTTCTAGTTTTGCTTTTTGAATGAATATCATGTGGCCTCCTTTCAAATTTGGCAGAAATGTTCTTTGCACAGGGAAGTGCAATCGCGTTCTTTTAGAGTGGGGAGAAAAACTTCCCCAAGTTGCTATGAAGACACGGCTAAGATGGGACATTAATGTACTGAGCTCTAGCTGCAGCAGGAGCCAGAGGTTTCCAGGCAAAGGTATTTGAAAACTGTTTTGAGAATTGTTTTAGCCTCGGTCAGCTGCACTAGACAACAACAACAAAAAAGCAGCCCTAGGTCAACCAATGATGATTTGCTGTTATTCTCAGCCCTGCACTAGCATTGGCCCCTGAAGGACTCCAACACATGGGGGCTTGAATAAATAGCATCCTGGGTCTGCTCTACATTTCCCAGGGCCATCAGGGCCAAGGGGATTAGCCTATGGGTGATAAAGAGAAGCAGGAATGAGACACCACCACTACAGGGCTGTAGGTAGACACCCCCTCCCCCAACCTGTAAAAGGTGAAGACGATGGAGAGAATGGGAAGGCCATCCTCATCCCACTATCAGGAGAATGAGCAGTGAGATGAGGAGGATCACGGGAGGGGGCGAGAAGAGGATGGCGCTCGCCCCCCTCTGGTAGTAAGCCTCGGACTCTCGCTGGTACTGGGTGACACACATCTGCTCCACCACGCGCTCCATGATCTTCATGTCGGTCTCCGTGAAGTTCTCGCCCTTGGTGGTGGTGGTCACCGTGTGCTGCTTGACCGTGATGTTGACGCAGTCATGCACGAAGTTGTTCTGGTTGCTGTACTGATCCACCGGCTTGTAGTACACTTGGTTGGGGTAGCGGTACATGTTCTCACGGTAGTAGCGGTCCTCATAGTCGTTGCCAAAATGAATGAGGGGCCTGCTCATGGCGCTCCCCAGCATGTAGCCGCCCAGGCCCCCCACGACCGCCCCGGCTGCTGCGGCTCCCGCCACATGCTTCATGTTGGTTTTGGGCTTACTGGGCTTGCCCCACTGACCGTGGCTCCCACCACCTTGACCCCAGCCACCGCCACCATGCGGCTGTCCCCAGCCACCCCCGTGGGGCTGACCCCAGCCACCCCCGTGGGGCTGTCCCCAGCCACCCCCGTGGGGCTGGCCCCAGCCGCCACCACCCTGGGGTGGGTAGCGGTTGCCTCCAGGACTGCCCTGCCCTGGGTATCGGCTCCCCCCAGTGTTCCAGCCTCCTCCAGGCTTTGGCCGCTTCTTGCAGAAGCCAATGTCACTCCATGTGGCCACAAAGAGAACCAGGAGCCAGCTGCCTATGTGGCTTTTCACCATGATGGCTTATCTGCAAACAAAACAAAACAAAACAAAATGAGGAGGCCGTCAGCATCCTATGTTTGAGGCATAAAGAATGAAGGCCCAGCAAGGGCATCGGCACGTTGGTCACCAAGGCTCCCGGCTCCTACTTCTCCTTTGCGGCACTTATGACAAAAGTAATTTCAAAGAAAGCATTAACCCAACTCTTTCTCCTCTAGGGACAAAGGTGACCTTAAGATCATTTCTGGCTCTACTTCCTAGAAACCTGATAAGAGATGGAATGTCAGCAATGTTGCTTATGGTAAAAATAACTTGATTGATGAACTGCATCTGGGCTGGGTGAAACTGAAAACACATCTGGTGGGTTTGCCAGAGCTTTGCGCATCTTTGGGGCAGTGGTTACTATAACGAGGTATGTCCTTGTGGGGACCCTGCAAGCTGTGCCCAAGGGACACTTGCTCCTGTGGGGCCTGGGGACTCTACACCCAGGGGAACCCTTTATCCATCAATATGGGTCTCATTCCCTTGTACTTGAGCAGCCATGTGTGGGGGCTAGGAGTGGAGACAATTCCCTCGTTGCTGCTGGGTGTACTGCTATGAAGATCCCTGTGTAGCCCCTTCTGGAACCTTCTTTTTTTTTTTTTTTTTTTTCTGGAACCTTCTGAGAACTTGGTGGGGGGGCCTGTGGAAGTCTGGGAGTTAGTAAGTCCCCCAGTTGAGCTCTGCAGGAATTAACTTTAAAAAATTGCTGGGGCACCTGGTTGGCTCACTGGGTTAAGCATCTGCCTTCAGCTCGGGTCATGATCTCAGGGTCCTGGGATCAAGCCCCGCATCCGGCTCTCTGCTCAGCAGGGAGCCTGCTTCCCCCTCTCTGCCTGCCTTTCTGTCTGCTTGTGCTTGTGGTCTCTCTCTCTGTCAAATAATTAAAAAATCTTAAAAAAAAAAAAAGAAGAAAATTGCTGGCTCCTGTCTTCCTTCATCTGTGGGAATGAATGCCAGCAGGGGGGGCATCTGGTCTGCTGCTCTCTCCTCAGGGGCTAGGGCGGTGCCTGGCCCAGCGGGCACACAACAGTTACTTGTTAAGTGAAGGGATGAACGCTCTCTGAACATGTAAGTGCCTGTAAGAATTTCCTCAAACTAATTCTCAATACAGGATTTTTTGGAAACAGGAAACATGCCGGATTTTGCAAGCCCTCTTGTAAATTCATCTTCTATAAAAAGAGCTGCTTAAAGAGGGATAAAAATGCCTGTGTTCACGAGTCACTGAATGAGCTTTGGTTCAGCATTTAATGGCTTATGAGGGACTTATTTTCTCCTAATATTTGGTACAAAAGAAACATAGGTCTTACAGAAAAGGGCCGGCAGTTCGGGAATTCATGAACAAATTAAGTTGCCCCGGATAATAATTTATGATCCTTCGCAGAATGTACACTTGTCCAATGAAAAATCTCCTTTCAGATGAAACGCCTCATCTACCCTGTTGCTCAGTTCTCAGGGCCGTGATCAAAGACACACAGACATTCAGGGGAAGGAGAATGAGGAAATAAGTGAATGATTCTCCTCCCATTTATGCTTCTATCCTTACTGAAAAATCCGGGTGGCCATAGGTAAATAGATATATATTTGAAAGGTACGAAAGCAGGTTCAACTGCTCAGAGTGGGCCAATCAATCGGGATTTCCGGAGGCTCTCCTGGGTCGGGTCGGAGGGTCAGGGTCCTAAGATGGGCCGTTTGGCCTGATCCTCCCTCTCCAGCCCCTGGCACTGGTCTCCGGCAGGTCCCCGCCATGTGCTCAGGGGCTCCAGCTCTCCGCCTGCCTGCCACCCACATTTCCGCCCACAACCACAGGGAACTGGACTGGGAGAGTGCCACCCCGCTCAATGGCTCCCAGTCTAATGGGGCTTCACGTCAACAACTACTTCATTCACCCCAATGAGCCAAACCCAGCCAACACCTTATTCTTTTTTTTTTTTTTAAGAGTTTGTTTGTTTGTTTGTTTATTTAAAGTAAACTCCATGCCCAATGTGGGGCTCCAACTCGCGACCCCAAGATAGAGAGCCACATGCTCCACCAACCGAGCCACCCAGGCGCACCCCTCCAACCCCCACTCCAGGGTTATTCTTGAATATCCTCTTTCTCATAGCACACAACGAATCTACCAGCAAATGTTATCAGCTCTACCTTGAAAATAAATCCTAAATCCTGAAACTCGTCACATTTGCCAACACACTTCCTATCCTGGGTGAAGCCTCTGTTGCTTCTCATGGGGGTCTTTTAACAGCCTCCAACCCGCCTCCCTACTATTCCCCAGCCCCCACTGCATGTTCTCTCCTCGGCAGCCCAGAGGCTCCGACAACCTTTTTTTAAGTAGGTCACACCATGTCTCTTCTCTTCCCCCTCAAGTGGCACTCCTTTGTGCTCAGGGTAAGACCCCAAGTTCTGACCGTGCCACGTGACCTGCCTCCAGCTGCTCACCTCTCTCTGGCCTCCTCCTGCTCCCCACACTTGAGAAGCACTTTCCCATCTCAGGGCCTTTGCACTTGCTGCTCCTGGGGCCTGGAAGGCTCCCCCTCCAGTTACTCATTTGGCTCCAGTCTGCTCTGATGTCAGCTCTGTGGGGCTGCGCATGTCACTCTCCCGGAGTCAGCAGCCTGCATCCTATCCCCTTATCCTGTTTCATTTTCCTTCAGAGTGGGATGCCTACCTGACACCTATATTTTACTATTTACTTCCTGTTTGCCATCTCCATGGGAGTGTGGGCTCCCCCTGGGGTGGGAGTTTCTCTTTGTTCACTGCAGTGCCCTTAGTGCCTAAATGGAGTGCCTGGCCCACAGCCTGATATGATTAAATGCTGAATGAATGGATGAGTGTGGAAACATCTGTAATAAGTCATAATAACCAAACTAAAAATTAAACTGTTACAAAAGTGAGCCACTCTTTATGAATTTTCAAAGCCCTCTTCTCTGCACTGGCCCACTGTCCAACATCTCCAGTCCGGTTATAGGAAGACTGAGCTCATGTGCCACCTGCCACAGGCGTCTCTGGCTGGCTGGAGAGGAGAGCTGACACCATCGGGGCAGGAGGGAGACCCTGTTGCAAGGGGAGGAATGTGGAAGCTGGCTTTGAACATGCCTGCTCCAAGGCTATAAGAGTCGCAGCTCTGTAAGTTCTGGAGATATGTGAGCAGATGCTGACATTGTCTAGGAAAGGAGGCACAGAAGAGGGCCTCGGTCCCTGGGAAGCTGGGCGCAGGAGGTGGAGGGGGCTACAAGGCATTTGGAGTGGAAACGGTGAGGGTGGGGTGGGAGAGAATGCCAGCAGGTGGGGGGAATCACAGGGAGCTTCCTGGAAGAGGAGCCTCAGTGTGCGGTGGGTCAGGAGGCAGGGCCAGGCAGTAAAGGTCCTCACCAGCAAGGTGAGCAGACATCCTGCCTTCCCTGGGACAGTTTACACCTGTTGTGCCTGGTGCTAATATTAATAATGCCCTTTTTGGTCTCAAGAGTATCCCCATGGGTTACTATAAGTAGCCCAATGCTAAGGCATGTTAAGTCGTCTGGACTTGATTATCAAAGTACTAGGGAACCAGTGAAGAGTTCTGGGCTCTCTCTGAGAAAGAATGTTGTGGAGGGTGGACTGGGGCCTGTGTGTGTGTGTGTGTGTACATGTGCGGGGAAACTAGCTTCCAAGCTCCTGCAGTGACTAAGCTAGAGATGGTGCCCTTGTCAGGGAAGGACGGTCATGGACGGTCTGATTGGAAGGTAGCTTCTGGAGGGCTTGGTGTCTGAAGAATCAGGGTGGCACCTGGATTTCGGGACTGGGCAGCTGCATGGACGGGCACAGAACAGAGGAGGAGGCCTGGAGGGAGATAAATGAAGGGCTCGGCTCTCACTCATCACTCTCATCAAGATATGCATGTGAGACAAGAGAGACCAGGAGGCAAGGGGGCATCAGAGCCGTGGCATGCGCTGCTGTTCCGTACTTCAGTAAAGCCGAATACTGGAGAAGTTTGGCTCACCACAGAACGGATGAAGACAGCATCATTTTAGAATCGGTTGAGAACAACAAAAACAACATTTAGTTACGGAAAGTATTAAACCCAGCAACTACATTTTGAAGTAGAGAATCATTTCTAAATGTAAGAAGGACGCAAAACTTAACAGGGGACCTTGGAGAATCTCTCTGTTTGTGAAGAAATGGGGAAGATTTGGTATCATTGACTGCAAACCTGTCACTCTCTGTGAGTTCGGCTACCAAGATTCAGAGACGGCAAGTGACAGACCTAGGATGACAGTGCTGGTGGGTGTAATTGCTGGGGACGGAAACGGGACTCCTGAGCTCTTGTAAGATACTCTCTGTGAGTGACTGGCTTGTCCCCGATCCTCTGGCACATTTTGAGACCTGAAGGGCAGAGCCGCCAGGCAGAACTGTGCGGGTCGTCGCCCCTTCAGGTAAATGTGGCCTTGGCCACTCGGTATGGCCCCCGCCAGAAGTGCCAGGAGCAGCAGCTTCCAGATGGCTTCAGAGACTGGGACCCGGACCGCGGTGGCACCTCCAGCTCTGAGTCTGACTCTACAGCAACAAGTGCATGGAATCTGACCCCCAGTGGGGGCATGATTTCTATGGGACTCTCCCCTCGTTGAAGAAGAAGGACCCCCACATTCATCAGAAAGCTGCCACCTTCTGTCAGAGAACAGCACCGTCCTCGGAGAGAAAGCAAGCAGCCGTGGCTAAAGAGAAGCAAAAGAAGATGCGGCCTATGTACCTGAAGGGCCGTGGAAGCGGAAGGAAGGCTATCTTGGAAAAAAGGCGAACTTGGACATGGTGGAGACCTCCAGTCGGAGACTTCAGCAGATCTCGTCAAAAGTTACGTAGAAGAACGGAAACCACTCAAGGAAAGCTTTTGGGCCCTGCTGCAGGGTGGAGGGCAGTGAGGGCAAGGACAGTGTCCCGCAGTGGCTCTGAGGTGGCGGAAGACACATGCGAACACCAGGCGGAGAAGGCCTGGGGGGATGCAGACTGGCTGGAGACACTGAAGGGCAGAAGGACAGTCACAGTCCTGCCACCCGAGAGAACTGCCCACCTGGAGGAATGCTGGAACAATCCAGAGCTGGGGAAGGTGGGTGGTGTTCCCTAAAGGAAACTTGCACATACAAGATCAGAGCCAGAGCAGCTGCAGGATGAGACGCCAGAAGCAGAAGGCCCAGAACTCATGGAAGAAGAGGCAGGTCTTCAAGTCACTCTGCCCAGAAGAGACAGAGACACTCACAGAAGCCACGGGGAAGCCACAGAGAGATGAAGCCAGTCCACAGGGCAGCTGTTGGCACCTGACGGGCCCTGCAGGAAGCAGCCCAGCACAGGAAGGGAGGGCTCTGCGTCCCACCCCCACCAGAAGCCAGTCCCCCAGGGGCGTAGGAGGGGCAAGGAGACACAACTCCTGGGCCCAAAGGTGACAGCTGGTAGACATGAGTTACTCACCAGAGACTGCAGGCCTTTGGCCTCAACCCCAAACGGCTGTCCTTCTGCCAGCTGAGGCAGGCAATGGAGGAAGCAACAGGGTCCCAAGAATGGCCCCTGAACTCCAGGGAGTAGGCAGGGGCTCTGGGGTTCCTTGCCTCCAGTCAAGCCCCTGGATGCCTCTCCCTCATGCCCTGTATAGATACTGTGTCTGCTGTAGGCAAAGAAGTCTTCCTATCCCATAGATGTGGACGTTTGAGGCCTCCCTAACAAGCTTGCCCCAGCACCTTACCTTGAGACACACCTTAGACCCATCCCTCAAATGCTGGGCCCAGTCACACCCACAGTCAAGCTAAATGGCTTTATCAGCCTGCAGGGGCCACTGTTCCCCCTCCTACCCCCAAACCTTGGCAAGGTAGGGGCTGTGGGACCCGTGAGGGGCACAGGTGGTCCAGTGTAAGCTACAGTACTTGAGTCAGGCCCTGAGTGGGTGTCCGGGAGCCCTCCCTCCCTGCCCTGTGAGGGAGGCCCGGCTGCCAGGAGACAGGCATAGGGGCTCTGCGTGTCTGGATGGTCCCAGTTCAGAGGTTTCTGGGACTGATCTCAGTTGTGCTTGTCAAGGGGGTGAGAAGGGGAAGACACATCAGCTCCAGATTTCAAGCTCCCATACCCACCATGACATAAATAAAAAAATAGTGAAAGACAAAACAAACAAAAAAGACATTAAGTATTTGACAAAACTCAATACCTGTTTAACACTAAAAAGCCTCCCCCAAACAAACAAACAAACAAACAAAAACCCCCTTTAGCAGACTAGGAATAGGAGGAAACTCCCCTAACTTGATAATGGTTATATAACAAAACCAACCAACATACTTAGTGGATAACCTCTGAATGCTTTAAGACCAGAAATAAGACAAGGATGGGGGCACCTGGGTGGCTCAGTGGGTTAAGCCTCTGCCTTCAGCTCAGGTCATGATCTCAGGGTCCTGGGATCGAGCCCTGCATCAGGATCTCTGCTCGGCAAGAAGCCTGCTTCCCCCACTCTCTCTGCCTGCCTCTTTGCCTACTTGTAATCTCTCTCTCTGTCAAATTAATAAATAAAATCTTAAAAAAAAAAAAAGAAATAAGACAAGGATGTTCATCACCACAGGACTGGAGATTCTGTTCAATGTCATAGGCAGAGACAAAGAAGTAACCAGGGCCAGAACTGCAAGGATAGAGCTGACTTTCATTGTTTGCAATTAAAGTGACCATACACAGAAAACCCAACAGATTTGTCAGAGAAGACAAGAGACCCCAATACTAGAGTTCAGCAAGGCTGTGGGATAGAAGACTGGCCTACAAAAACCAACAGCATTTCTCTACATCAGCAAAAATCAATTAGGAAAAAAAACAAGAAAGAAGATAATCACAGCATCAAACCAAACTGTAAGGTATCTAGGGCTTGACTTAACTGAGAAGAAATAAGACTTGAGCAAAAATAACTCCAGTAGGGGTGCCTGGGTGGCTTAGTCATTAAGCATCTGCCTTCAGCTCAGGTCATGATTCCAGGGTCCTGGGATCAAGCCCCACATCGGGCTCTCTGCTCAGTGGGAAGCCTGCTTTTCCCTCTCCTACTCCCCCTGCTTGTGTTCCTTCTCTTGCTGTGTCTCTGTCAACTAAATAAAAAACTCCAATAAAGAACACTAAAGATGATCTGAACAAATGGAAAGATACTCCACGGCTTTGACTGGGATGACTTGGTGATATCTGTCAATTACCCCACCCCTCCAACCAGTGAACCTGTAATTTCAATAAAATGCCAACCTGAAGTCCACCTCGGTTTTTTTGAGGAGGTCAATAAACTTACAAGGTGAGAGGAATGTCCATGAATAGTAAACTCAGCTTTAAAAAGGAATAGAAAAGACAAGGGAATCTACTGGATCAGACCTTAAATCCTACTACAAAGCCAGAGCAATAAAGACCACATGGTCAAAGTCTAGGAACAGACCAATGGACCAAGGAGAGCAGAAGGGCACATTCAGAGATAAGCCCATACACACACACACACACACATACACACATGCACACACACACACACTTTATAGGGCACTTGATATATGATAAAGCAGCCACCACAAATCAATGGAGACAGGAAGGCTGTTGAGCAGATGCTTCCAGGAAACCAAAGAAAAATAAAACTAGATCCCTAACACTATGTGCAAGAGTGCACTCTGGGTGGAATACAAACCTACCTGAGAAAGGGAAAAGCACATTGTTAGAAGAAGAAGCCACAGGTGAATGCCTGTGTGACCTGGAGATGACCGGTGGGGCCAAGGGGGTAGTGGTACAGATTTTTAAACAAAGGGTACAAACCAAGAGGCAAATAAAAGTTTTAATGACGTAAAAGATAAGGATTCTTATTTAATGTTATGAAGGATATTGTGGACAAAATTAAGAGGAGTACATAATGGTAAAAATATTTCTAGTATTGGGGTGCCTGGGTGGCTCAGTTGGTTAAGCGACTGCCTTTGGCTCAGGTCATGATCCCGGAGTCCCAGGATGGAGTCCTACATCGGGCTCCCTGCTTGGTGGGGAGTCTGCTCCTCCATCTGACTTCTCCCCTCTCATGCTTTCTTTCTCGTTCTCTCCCTCAAATAAATAAATAAAATATTAAAAAATATTTCTAGTATTTATGGCCAACAGAAAATTCATTTCCAGAATGTACAAGGAAATCTTAGAAGCAGTAAGACACAGTAATAGACAAAAATAGACAAAAGGGCCAGAAGATACAAAAACTGATCATTGATAGAAGAGGAAAAGCCAAAAGGGCTTGAGAATATATTCAAAATCATTAAGAATCAGATAAAATGGGACCAAAAAGGGAAGATGTTTCACTTACACTTATCAGTCTAGTCAAAAAAAAAAAAAAAAAAAAACAACCAAACCAAAACCAGAAAAGAGCCGGATGATGCCAAGAAGGCAGGGTGTGGAAATAAAGGAACCCATGTGACTATCAAAGGAGTGTGGGTGGTATAATTGAACAGAAAAAATGAAAATAAATTGAATGATTATTCAACTCAAAAAAGAAGAAAGAGAAAGAGAAAATTTCAAAATAAAGCATCATAATTATAAAGAAATATAGAGATTAAAGTAGAACTTAAATAAAACCCAGAAAAACAAGGGATTTCTAAGTAAAATCGAGTGACTTGAAAAGGCAACACACATACAAACATGGTCCACTGCCGAGTTCCACGTGGGAAATGGGAAAGGTCAAAAAACCTTAGAAAGAGAAGACTTTAAAAGGGTAACAACCTTTCAAATGCAAATGTTTTATGAATTAAAAATCTGTGTGGGAGGGGCACCTGGGTGGCTCAGTGGGTTGGGCCTCTGCCTTTGGCTCAGGTCATGATCTCAGGGTTCTGGGATCAAGCCCCACATCGGCTCTCTGCTCAGGGGGGAGCCTGCTACTCTTCTTTCTCTGCCTACTTGTGATCTCTCTCTGTCAAATAAATAAATAAAATCTTAAAAAAAATCTCTGTGGGATGGTTTGCTTTTCTGTTAAAATATACATCATAAATATTGACTTTAGAATTAATTCAGCCAACAAGTATTTATGGAATAAGCAGTATATGCCAGTTTTTAAATAAACAGAAAATTTGAACTGACCTATAACCATAAAAGAAATGGAGGAAAAAGTTGTCCTAAATTCCATATTACAGTGTAACATTTATAGTACAATAGAGTATTGATTCATTCAACAAATAATTAAGTTTTCTCTAAGGTTCTAGCATTATGCTAGTGTGCTAAGGTGCTGGGGACACAATGGCGAGTAAGATATTTAGCTTGGGGGATGATGCCATCTCCTGAAATGACAGAGACAGGTGGAGGGTGCCACTTGGAGAGAAGACCCAGGGCTGTGGTTTGGACACGTTAACTTGGCTACACCTAGGAGATGTTCAACTAGGAGTATCAACTTGGACAATTGTTTTAAGAGTCTGGAACTCAGCAGAGATAAATGTGAGGGCATCCTTCCCTGAGAAGCAGTGTCTATAGCCAAGGGGCCAAGGGCCAGGATTGAAACCCCAGCAATTGTGTCCTTAGTTACCCAGCCTCCACCAGTAAGGATGCCAAAATCCAAAAGAAAATACCGTCAAACTGATTTTAACAGTTTAGTAAAAGAAGGATACACTGTGACCAATAAGGATTATTTTAGGAATGCGAAGAGGCCTCAATTGGAAATCCACTAATAGGTTAAGATGACAAAATGCTAAGATTCTGTGGAGATATTAAAATATTTTCAATTAAAATCAACCTCCATTCTTGATTTTTTAAGCTTCAGCTGTTAACGTTTCTCTAGAACTAGCAGACAGTCCCTTTCCATCAAGAACTGCCACCACAAATGCACAGCCTATATCCTATCTTAATGGAAGAAGGAAAGGCATCCCATCAGTGTAATGAACAAGACAAAAATGCAAGTAGGTGCTGTTATTTTTGATTGTTATGGAAGTTTCAGCCAATTACATCTCCTATTTGGAAAATTGGCCCAAAATGTCTTAGAATAAATAAGTGAGCTCATTAGGGTGGCAGTTTTTGTAATCCATATATAAAAACCCAGCAAGTCCCCAAATTAATTATAATTAGTGAGAAGATTTAGCACAGATGCAAACATTCCATCCATAATGTTCCATATTGCCATTCCATCTATAATGGCAATAAAAAAATTTTTATAGCATCTAGGATTTAACCTAAAAAGAAATAGGACTTGTATGAGGAAAGCTAAGGAATTTTACTGAGAGACATAAAAAGGAAGACTAGAAAACAAACAAACAAACAAAAAGCCAAAACAAACCAAGCCACGCAATGTTTTTGTTTGGGAAAACCAATACTGAAAGATACAAATTTATCTTCAAGTAATCCATCAAATCAACACACTTTCAGTCAGAATTCAAAGGGGATTTTAAAGGACATGATGAAATGATACTCACAATTAAGAAGTCAGAAAAAAAATCACTGAACAGGAAGAAAACCTAGGGCATGCTCGGCCTGTCAGCTATCAGGATACACTGGAAAGCTACATGAGGCATTGTAAGGATCACATGGCATTGGTGTATGAACAATGGCAGAGCAATGGACATTGACAGAAGGTACCAGAAAGTTCCACAGCTTATCACCCTGTTCATCCTATTCCCATTTACACATGAGCTGGCAGGAACTAGCTTAATGGTTGAGTGCCAAGGGCTGAACTTCTAATACTTAGAACATGTTATAACTTGAAACTTAACTGGTTAAATTGGGAACCAGCACCAGCTTCTCCCACCGCCCATAGACCCCAGGAAAATTCCGTCTTTCCAGGGCTAGGTAGAACCTTGTCATGTTTTAATCTTTTTGAGGACACTGCCCCTTAAAGAATGCAAGCCATACAACATTTTGCAGAACATTTTGGGATGTGGGGTTGCACTGGTTCCCTGAGGCCCTGGATTGAACAGGGCAAAGGACTGCCAACCTGGTCTGTCATCAGAATGACCAGAAGAGCTTTTTCAAAAGCAACATTGCTGAAGCCTATCCTGGGCCAACAGCCTGTGAGTGTCCAGCAATGGCATCTGGGGATCGATAAAAGCTTGCTAGGGGATCGCACTCCTAACCAGGCTTCAGAACTAGGGCCTCAGGAAAACAACACTGAACCACATTTACAAGGCTTCTCATGAAAGAGCACACTTCCCTGGAAGTGATCACACGATAGTTTAGCAGTAGTAAGTAGAACACAGCTAAAGAAAAAGGATTAACAAACTGAAGGGAGAAAAAGAAATGCTCCCCACTGTAAATGCTGGCAAGCACGCGATTCACTCCAGGATTATTCTACAATATACAGCACCATCCCTGGGTCAGATGCCAGTGCGACGTGAATGCTTAATACACAGCCGTGCACAGCTGATACAGTTGCCTTGGGAGAGGAAATAAGATCCTAAAGGCAGACTAGAACAGGTAAGATAAAACTGCAGCTTCAAAAACCTTTCACCTCCTAAAACCTTTTGTCAGCCGGTAAACAGTCATCTTCGGCGTTAATCTGGCACAGAAACGTTACGTGATTATTATTATATTATTTTTTAAATGGCTGCTTCCTTACGTAATTCAGCCTGATTGTAGGGAAAGCTGTGACCACTTCCTGGCAAAATCAAGGTGATTTTGCAAGGATGATGGAACGGCTAGGAGCTACATACATAGACCCCAGCGGCCTCCCAAGCAGGGGCCTGTGATGGCAGCCTTTCCAGAGCCTTATTTTCTGTGACAGTTGGAGACTATTCAACCATTAGAAGGCCAAAGAGATTCCACAGGGTACGTACATCTGTCGTGGCTCTGCTGAGCTGGAGTTGTGTCTCTGAGAAGACAGACTGCTTCGGTGTGGCTGAAACAGCTCTGTTTCCAAATATACTCAGGAATCCTTAAAAACAGCCACAAAAAAAGAAAAAAACCAGAATGGATAAATAAATCTAAGAACTGATTCCTTAAAAGAAAAACCTAAAATATACATTACTAAACCACTAATAAATCTGTTCAAGAAGAAAATGAGACAATATTTGAAAAAAATGAGGTCATTAAAAAAAAAAAACCAGCAAACAGGACACAGAGAAAATGGAGGGTCTGTATCATTTAAAAAATTGAGATATGTGACCTGTTTTAAAAATCGCATTATTTAGTAAAAGCAACATACCAAGAAAAAAAAGGAACGTGAAAATCACCTCTCACTTCTATTAAAATGCCCATTTTTTTTATGCTTTTCCAAAAATTTAGATTATCCACACATGCATTCACATTTGAGTAAATAGTTTAGATAAGTGCACTCTGACTTGTCAGTTTTCCCCAGATATCAGAGGCTCCAAAATCATGACTCTTAATGGTCACATACTGCTCCTACCAGTTACTAGGCCATGATTTTCTGAGCTACTGCCCTGCTGTTGTACATTTAGGTTGCGTCCCAGTTGGTTCTAATTTTAGATCATTCTGCACCAATGTGTGCGTGCATATGGCTTTTTGTTGGTTTGTTTGCTTCCATCGCAGGTAAATGTTTCTTCCATTGCAGGTAAATCCCCAGGGGTAGGGTTTTCTGGGTCACCACTTCTAACTTCTTAGTGCATTGCCAGATTGCTTTACAAAAAAGTGCATGGCACTTCACAATATCCCCCTTGGGTTGTGAACAGTAAAAGAATAAAGGGATACACACCAATGGTCAGTTTCACCTAAAGTTAATCTTGGCAACATACTGGGAAGTAGGTTTCACTTCCTCTATTTTATGAATGGACATGAGCAGGATTAGGAAATTAGGTGACCTGCAGGAAGTCACAAAATCGGTAGCAGCTCCACCTTTCTGAGCCCAACACCCCACAGCATCTCCAGATAACTGAATATGCAAGTTTCATGGCAACTGTCTCATAGGGGTTGTTACTACTATTGAGATCGTTTTTGTTCATTTAATAGATGTGAAATGATAATCGGCTTGCTTCCATTTGCATTCATTCTGCAAATGGTTCATCATTTCACCATTTATCTATTATACAATTTATCTATTATAATCTCTCATTTTCCTTTTACATGTACGAAAAATTTGTGTCAGATATAAAAAGATACAAATCGCATCCTAGCTCTCCGCTTTTTTCCCTTTCCAGCTAGTTCTTTTTCATTTTAAGAGCTCCTCGGTGGCCACGTAGGTTAAATTGTTCATTTTCACCCGTGATTTTTGTTTTTCTTCTTAACAACGTCTGAGAGAGTTGTTCATTTTTCCAGCAGTCTGACCTTCTGTATTCAACTTTCTGTTCCTATTTTTTCCCGGTAATTAATAAAAATCTTTACTCCTATTCCACCTGGAGTTTTTCGCAAGGAAAAGGGAAGCACCTCAAACGCTCGCATGTGGGGAACTGCTTATTAAGCCGTGATGCTCTATTTGAAAGAAAAATACGCAGCCATGAAGGTAATCATGATCCGGGGCAGGAGACATGTGTCCCCGGGGGCCAGGCACTCCCGGGCCCCCGAGAGGGAGAAGGCGGCGGCTCCAGGCCCCAGCCCGCAGAGGCCCGAGGCCCCGCCCACGGCCGCCCGCTCCGGGGCTGCTCCGCGGAGGGCTAGACGGGTGCGGCCGCCTCTCGGGAGGAGTTCCCCAGCAGAGTGGGCCCCCACGCGCCGCGGACTCCTCTCCCGCCGCGGCCCCGGCCCGGGGCGGGCGGCCGCTCTCCCACCCCCACTCCGATACCCTCGGGGCGTCCCCGTCTTCTGCCTGCTGGCTGGGAAGGCGGCCAACGCGCGGGCGGCCGGGAGCCCCGCGACCCCACGCCTCGTCTCCCCGGAGCCGCTCGCGGCCCTCCTTGGGTTCCCCAGCCGCGTTCGCACGAGGCGATAGCCCCCTACTTGCCCCGACCTTCGGCCCCTCCGGCCGCGGACCTGCGTGGGGGAGGATCAGACCTCGCGGCACACGGCCATCCCTCCCCACGGGCCAAGCCAGCCGCTCCCCTCGCCCCCAGGCCCAACCAGAAAAGCTAAACCTAGAGGCGTCCCGCCTAAACCAACGCGCACCCTGGGGCAGGCCGGACGCGCCACGCTCCCGCAGGGAAACCCCCTCCTCTCCTCACGGCCAAGGTCGGCCCCCGACCCCAGGGCCCCCGGGTCGGGCCCTCGGGCTCCGCGACGCCCCCGCCGCCCCCCAGAGCTCCGGACCCCCGCCCGCGCCCTGCGCTGGGAGTTGAAAAGGCCACCGGGCTGTTTACCTGCCTTCTTAGGAGAGGAGAAGCTCGCCTCGCCCGAGCTGTCAGCGACTGGCGCGGAGGCCGGCGAGAAGCCCCGCCCAGGGGAAGGGTCGTGGGCGGGGCAGGGAGGTGGCGGAGCTCGCGGCGGAGGTCTGCGCGCCGACCAATGACGGCGCGGTCTCGGCTCGTGCGCTCCTGCGGGCGCGGGCCCACGCGGAAAGGTGCACCCCTCCCGAGCGTGCCCGGACGTCTGAGTCGCTCAGTGGAAACGTGTTGGGATTCGCTTCCACACTCGCACCGGCTGATACCGCCTCCTGTGTCATCACTCCCTGACGTTGCTCATTGACTGTAAAACCATCTTTAAAAAGAAATTCGGCCCGAAGCCCCAACTCTCCCATTACATAATGGAGAAAATGAGACGTTAGGGAATGAGAAGGCAATTTCTGGAACTTTGGTAGCCAGAAATTTCTGAAGAGGAAAAAGATTGTTTCTACCTTGGATTGAGCCCAGGGTTCATGCATTTTCACGTAAGTTCTTACAAGTGGAGGCTTAGGAAGGACGTTGGCCATCACTGTTTGTTCATTGACTCAGTTTCTGCTCCTTATTTTGTGCAAAAGAGATTATTTAGACTAGACCTCACAAATGAGGAAAATGTCCTCCATTTAATGTCCGCTCACGTTACCTGAGGTACCTTGTATAAAACAGAATGGTATGCTCTGGACCGTTATTCCTGTTAAGAAATTAAGTAGGGATTTATAAAGTTTGGCCTGGGATGAAGTGATAGAGGGATGGGAACTGGGGTTTGGGGAGCTGTCTAAATTATTACCCAAATCAGGACACTTGTAAAGTGAAAGAGGCACCAGTATGAATTAGGTGGGCGTAAACCAAGATTGTCCTGGGAAAAATGGGACAACTAGTCCCCTTGTTATGAGCAAGGGGGTCCACTAAACTTGTAAGAAAAGAGGTTTAAAAATATTGAGACACCTGTTGGAAACGGGATTTAGATTACTCACCTATATTCCCGGGTGGATCACTCACGTGGGAGGGGACTAGTGGGCAGGAAGGGGAAGGCCAGAGAATAGAGAGAATGTGAAACAGTGTAGGGTGATGTTTATGTGAATGTGGGTAGGCAATTTGAAAGGTCAGCTGGGAAGGGGAAATGATAGGTTTGGAAAACATGGATGGCTAGCCCATGGGTTATTCAGTGAGAGAGCTGGATTTGGGCTAGTTAGAAAGGAATGTTAAGGGCGCCTGGGTGGCTCAGTGGGTTAAGCCGCTGCCTTTGGCTCAGGTCATGATTTCAGGGTCCTGGGATCAAGTCCCGCATCGGGCTCTCTGCTCAGCGGGGAGCCTGTTTCCCTCTCTCTTTCTGCCTGCCTCTCCATCTACTTGTGATTTCTCTCTGTCAAATAAATAAATAAAATCTTTAAAAAAAAAAAAAAGAAAGAATGTTAAGCAACAATACTGTGGCTGTTTTCTATCCATTCAGTCTTACATAATGATTAGGTTGACAGTACTTTACAAGCCTTAACTTCTTTCCTTGGAGATGGCTTATTGCCAGGTGAACTGGGGGAGGGGGAGGCAGAGAAGCATCTCCCTGAGTCTTAAACTGGGCTGGAGCCAAGAGTTGGTGACCAGATCAGATGGGGAAAAGGGCAGGCTTTCTTCTAGCAGGAGGGACTCTATAAAGCTTGGTTAGAAGACCCTGAAACTCAGCCTTTTTTTTTTTTCCCTCAAAAAGATCCTATGTTTACTGACCAAATGTTCTCCCAGCAGGAGAACTCAAAGCCACAGCATTTCTTGGAGCGATTAGGAAGCCAAAGCGATTGCCTTATGTCCTAATCTGACTATTGTTGCTATGTAGCAAATACCCCTAAAACGTAGTGGTTTATAACCATCACCATTTACTAATGCCCACGGATGTATAGGCCAGGGACATGGACGGGCACAGCAGGGACATGGTTTCTCCCATGATTTCTGGGGCCGCAGTTGGGAAGACTCAGAATCTGATGGAGGTTGGAATCCCTGGAAGGGTCTTTCACTTGCATTCCTGGCACCTGAGCAGAGGAAACTTGAAGATCTCGTGTGCCTATTGGAATGCCTACACATGGCTTCACCACATGGCCTGGCTTTCCCCTAGCCTGCTGGTCTCAGGTTTGAAGGACTTCTCACGTGGCTTCTTAGGATGTGAGAGTTCCAGCAACAACATGGAAGCTGCCTAGCTACTTCCCACCTAGCCTTCCAAGTCACAAACATCACTTCCATTGTGTGCTATTGACCAAAGTAGTCGTATATCCAAGCAGATTCAAGGGTGGGGGCCACAGGCCCCCTCCCTTCTCAATGGAAAGATTGTCCAAGAATTTAGGGCCATTTTTAAAAACTGTCATAATGAGGTTGGTGGTCTGGCTTACAGATTCTTAGATGCTTTCATTGACCTCATTAAAGCACCAGGGGTAGGGAGCCCACAGGAAGAAGCTTTTGCAAATGGCCTGACATCATTCCTATCCCAGGCTCATTCAGGATTGCCTCCCCCATCACGACTATCATGCCCCATTATGAACAGGGAAGGTCCTTCTCTGGACTGGTGGGGAATGGAATTTAAGGTTTGTTCTCTGGGGCTTCCTCTTGCGACCTCTTGGGCACCTGCTGTGCTGAAGTTCACAGCACCATGAAGTGCTTTGAGAATCTCCCTTTGCACCCATCTCCTGTAAGCTGGCTAGAAGGTATTGGTCAATGTCATGTAGATCCTTCTCAGCAAATACAGAGAAGTTAAGGAAGTCAAATTCTCAGTTTACTTATATGCAAAGGAGGATTATTTTATTCAACAAATAATTTACAGAATGCATAGTGGGAATCATATAGTTTGAGTCTTTGACCTCAGACACCAGAGGGAATTTAGGAAACGACATAGAAAGTGACCAGGTCATGCAGGGCCAAAGAGCCCATGACAAGCTGTTTAGATTTTAATCAAATGCGATAGAAGCTCTTGGAGATGGAGCAGGGAAATGACATGACCTGATTTAAGTTCCAAAAAGACCACTGTGGTTGTTGCGTGGGGCCTGATGGGGCAAAAGTGGAAATGGGTCCTGGCAGGTGGCTTTTGCCATGGTTCAGAGGAGAGAAAATGGTGCTGGATCTAGTGTGGTAGCAGAGGAGATACTTCTACTTGAAATGGGAACGAAACCGCAGAAGACCCAGTTTCACAGGCAACAGGTTTTAGGGCTCCTCCTATTTGGGATGCATTGAATTTGAGATGCCTGTGTCACCCCAGAGAGGTACACCCGGAGACTCTGAAGCTTGGGTGGGTTGGTGCCAAAGATGTGCATTTGGAAGTTACCAGTATATAGATCACGTTCAAAGTCATGTGCTTGGTTGATAACATCAAGGTAGAAAGTATAGCCAGAGAGAAGAGGCATCTGCTGTGAACGGCCAGCAACCCTTGTGGTTTTCCATCAGCGGTTCTCCGTGGCTCCCGTGTGAATCACATGGGCCCCACCCCAGAGATTCTGAGAGTAGATTTGGGATGGGGCGGTTCCGAGATGCTGCTGCTGAGTCACACTTAGAATTGAAGGAAGAGCAGCAGGCAAGATAGACCGAGAAGGTACGAGGCAAACCAGGAAGGTCCCAGAAACTGAGACCGGAGAGTGTTTCAAGAAGGCAGGAGTCAGCTCCTGACACCAGACAGAGTGATGACCGCAAAGTGTCACTGAATCTGGTGACAAGGAACTTGTTATTGGGGGCTTGATGGGAACAGTTTCAAGGGAGAGGGGGGGACAGAAAGAAATTAGAGAGGGACTAAGTCACAGGGATGAAAGGCACAGCACAGAGAACATAGTCAATGGTGTCGTAATGGCGGTGTTGGTGACAGATGATGGCTATGCTCGTGGGTAGCACACAGAATGTACAGACTTGACAATCAGGCTGTTGTACACCTGAGACTAATGTAATGTATGTCAACTCTGCTTCTATTAAAAAAAATTTTTTTTTTAAACTAAAGATGAGGTGATAGAGACAGACAACTTTTCAGAGAACTTTTACTGCGAGGGGAACTGAGCAAAGGGCAGTAGCTAGAGAAGACAGTGAGCATAAAGTGGGTGTTTTAAACTCCTCTCTAACCATGCGGGTCCTCTCCAGGACTCGTCTCAAGTCCTCAAAAACCTTGTTCCTTCCCTCTTTTGCTTCTGCCCTCCCCAGGCTGGAGTCACAGAGCAGGAGTAAACTGAGGCATTGCGTGAGAAGTCACCAGAAGCAGAGGAGGATGAAGGCCTGTTTATGTGGTCTTCTCTCCTCTTGGGAGTGAGGAGCATTTTCTCTCAAGAGGATGGATCACGAATTTGAAGAGGAAACATCATGCTGCTGCCACAGGACAGAGTGGCTCATGTTTCTCCACTCTTGCAACATATTTCTTGTTTCCTTGACTGTTAGATTCTAGGGCTTAGGGTTTATAAAAGGCCCTTCCCACATTCTGATGGCGCCTCTCCCTGCATCCCCCTGGGGCTGTGGTCCTGCGAGGTCACTGCCCTGTGGAAACTCTGCTCAGGCAGTTCCCTCAACCCTGAATTCCTTCACCACCCTCTGCTGGGAAGTTCAAGCTTAGATGGGTTGTCCCCCTGGGAAATGTTCCTACATCTTCTCTCCGTGCCCCTCCCTCCCTCATGCTCAGCTGCCTACCAGTATCCAGCCCTGTTTTGATCTGTCCTAGTATTTATCTGTTGGTCTTTAGCAAGGTTGTAAAAATCTTGGGAGGAGAACCTCAGGACCTTGAAGAAGGGAAATCATTTAAACATTATCCTGACTGAGTGTTACCTTCTCCCATTTGCTCCGATCAGTCTGGTTCCCATTTCCCTTTGGCTCCAACAGAATTTTCTCATCTTTCTGTCCAGCTATGCCTAAGGTAACCCAGCTTCCCAAACCAATGTTTAGTGTCACCTAGAATCTTTGCCACACTTGGGTCCTTCACTTGTTTTTTTCTGTGTCACAGATCTGACAGAACTCACTGTCTGATTTTGTCAGCATTTCTTTGTCTCCCACCACAAGCCCGGCTTCTGACTTGTTCCATTGTTCTAGAAACTGGAGCTTTCCTTTGTTTCTACTGGCAGTTCCTTCCCCATTGGTAATCTTTCTCATGACTGGTGAAAATGATTCTAATATCCAATTCCAGTGTGTGTGTGTGTGTGTGTGTGTGTGTGTGTGTTGTGTTATGGGGGGACTGGTTTCCTCCCACCACAAAGCAATTGTCCAATACCACCTGGGTGTCCTATAATTCAACTTCATTTTGATAGTCTTCCTGGAGATCACATCAGATCCCACAGGTTCATGACTCAGTCCTGTAGGAATGACCCTCCTACCCCCACTTCAGAGGCCAGTCTAAATCCAGTTGTCCCCTGAGCTTTTGACTGTCTGCTACAGACCATAGGACCCAATAATCTCCTCCTTGGGTTCCGTTAATTTACGAGAGTGGTTCACAGAACTCTCAGTAACATTTTACTTATGAGATCACAGTTTATTATGAAAGGATACAACTCAGGATCAGCCAGATGGAAGAGATGCAGAGGACAAGATATGGGGATGGTGGTGGACCCTCCCACGTTTCCATGCACCCCTCTCCCCATGTCTTCATGAGTTCACCAACCCAGAAGCTCTCTGAACCCAATCCTTTTGGGTTTTTATGGAGGCTTCATTATGTAGGAATGACTGATTAAATCATTGGCTGTTGGTATTTGATTCAGCCTCCCAGTCTTCTCCTCTTCCCAGAAATCAGGTTGGTTTCATGGTTGCTTCCCCTCCCATCCTTGGGTGCTTTCCAGAAGTCACCTCATTAACATAAACCAAATTGTGGTGATCTGGCTGGTTCTGAAAAACGAGACACCCAGCTTTACGCCTATGACTCCAAAGCGATCTCAGGAGTGGAGGACAAGAGACCAAATATTATTATAAAAGATGCTCCCATTGCTCTTATTGCTCAGGAAATTTTAAGGGTTTGGGGGAGCTGTGAGCCAAGAACTGTGAATGAAGACCAAATATATATTTCTCTTCAATCACAATGTTTCACTGGTGGAGAGTCCTTTTTACATCGAATCTGCCTAAAGCGTTTTCATAGCCAGTTGATACAACCAGAGGGAGGGGGTGCTACCTGGGGAGAGAGTTTCCTCTCAGAATCAAACCCAACGGATTACTTACTCGAGGCAAGTAAAAGCTTTATAATATGCCTCAACACCTGGTAGGACCACTACTGTCCATTTATCCTCTCTTTGCTTCAGAATGTCTCTGATATTACTCACGTCCCCTTTCAGATTGATCTTATAATTTTGTTGAATTCCAAGAAACTTGTGCTTGGGATTTTTAATTGGAATGGCACTGCATTTATGAATAAATGTGTGAAGGATTGACATCTTAACATTTGCGTCCCACAGAATTATTGTGTTAGAGCCCTAATTCCCAGCGTGCTGGTATGAGGAAGTGGGGCCTTTGGGAGGTGATCAGGTCATGAGGCTGGAGGCTCATGAATGGGTTTAGGGCTCTTATGAGAGGAGAAATGAGGGAGAAGATGGTTCTCTCAGCCAAGCAAGGACACGGCAATCAGGCAGCCATCTGTAAATCAGGAGAAGTCCTCACCAGGAACTGGATTGGCTGGGGCTCCGATTGTGGACTTCTCAGCCTCTAGAACTGTGAGAAGTAAATTCTGTTGTTGAAGCCACTCAGTCTATAGCATATAACGGCCAGAGTGGACATTATGTAAAATGCTTGTTCCCCAATCCAAAAAAATAACACGAGTGTGTTTACTCAGGTGGCTTTGTGGGACTCCTTAGAGAATTGTGGAAGACGTGGTTGATTCCTCACCCCATGTCCCTTTGGCCCCCCTGAGGTCACCCTTACCAGGCTTCCAGAATGCTGGTAATTTCCCACCACATGGCCTGCATCCCTCTTCTCTGCCAAAGGTCTTTCTCTGGCACAGCCTCTGATTCAAACTCCCAGCCTTCTCTTCTCCCCAGAAATCAGGTTGGTTTCATGGTTGCTTCCCCTCCCATCCTTGGGTGCTTTCCAGAAGTCACCTCATTAACATAAACCAAACTGCAGTGATCTGGCAGCCTGCCCCCGCCATAGAGCACCCCAAAGTGTGGGGAGCCAGGGATTTGGGACAATCCTCACTAATGGGAGATGTGATTTGGTGGATTGATGCTCCATCTTCCCCATCCTGCAGGTAGATGACCTGAGGTGTGTTCCCACCATCACCAAATGGTCCCCCAGGGGTTGAAGCCCCATTGCCCACAGTGGTAATTGCCCACTTTTCCTGGCTTTTGTTCCTTCTCTATCTCATGCTGCCCACTTCCTCACTTTGCTTCCTGGAGTCACTTCCCAAGAAAACCACCCGGGTTTCGGTGTTGATTTTTGGTGGACCCCAAACTAAGATACACTTTTGTAGTTTCCCCACATCTCTTATTGAGAGTTGCTAGTCTGAATGCCCGTGTTGCTTCCACAAGGTACATACAATGGGAAGTTTGGCTACTGAGACCGTCCAACGAGAGAAGACTCGTTGAGTTTCTGGAAAGGATACAATTGACATTTGCATAAACAGCTTACTAATAAAAATAAAGCATCGCCAAACCCGCCCAAAACACTGCGCAACTAAAATGAGAAGCAGGATAAAATATTGAACTGCTTTCCACACCCCCCATACTTTTTTTGTCTTTATTTCTGCCTCACGAGTGTCTGACACTTGTAGAGTGAAGGAAGGAAGGCTATAACTCTGAAACGTGAAAGCAAGCGCTATTAAGGGAGTCATTGGAGCATTTTCTGGGAAACACTCAAATCATAATTAGGAGAAAGGTAACTATAGCATGTAGTCATAGACAGAAATGATTCTGTGGATATCCAAGACACGGTGGGTATGTGGAAGCCCACATTAAATAGGAACATGTGGTCCCAGAACCCCACCCCACACTGGATGCAAGACAGAAGGATTTACGTCTAAGACCACAAGAGATGCTGAAAGGTCTTTTGATGCGATTGCATCGTCCTCAAGATGGGCTTTGCAGCTGCAAGACAGCTGTTGCCAAACAATTTCTAGGGAAAGGTGTGGAGTGGTGGTTAGATCAATGGTGTCATCCCTAGCCCACCCTAGGGTGAGGTCTCCAGTGGGACAAGGTGGTTATCAGGGGCCCCAGAAGAGGCCTTGTGGGTTGTGTGAGAGCTTCTGGTGCTGGTTTCTCAAGTCACTGGTGGAAAGTACCTGAGGATCAGAATGAGGCTGGTGAACCCATGACAAGGGGAAGAGGATTTGAATGTCTTTTTCCTTTCCTGAGGCTGCTCTGGGAAATGGTACAGAGCAGGGAGTCCGGCATTTTCTGCTTCAAATTTGCTTCTTTGGGTACTCTCTTTGCCAAAGAAGCCCTTGCCTTGTCTTTAAAACCTATTCTCGGGCTGATGTCAGTCTTCTACTCTGAGAGCAATATTGTCTCCCCACGTGCAGCTCAGGAAGTTAGCCCTTTTTTTTTTTTTTAATTTATTTATTTGACAGACAGAGATCACAAGCAGGCAGAGAGGCAGGCAGAGAGAGAGGAGGAAGCAGGCTCCCCGCTGAGCAGAGAGCCCGATGCGGGCCTCCATCCCAGGACCCTGAGATCATGACCTGAGCCGAAGGCAGCGGCTTAACCCACTGAGCCACCCAGGCGCCCGGAAGTTAGCCCTTTGACCAGTGCCTGCCCCTTTTGGGGTTAGACGGGTCTTCATTACTGTAGCTTTAATTTCTGTTTGGCTGTTGTGCTGGGGGAGGGACAGGTGTGGGAGGTAAACCCTGGGGAGGGGGGGTCTGAGTTTAAGCCTGAGCTGCCCTGGAGCACAGTCCAGTCAGGGGCTTAATACCCTGGTGGGCTGTGCCTGTCAGGAGCCCCCGAGGAGAAGGTTCATCTGGTAAGTCACAAGCAAACTTTGGCCTAGTACAAAGACAATCGTCCTTTGTCTGCCTTGGTTCTGCCCCGGATGAAATTCTGAGCCCTATGCCAAGGGTGCCATGGACGGGAAAAAAGGAAAGGTAGCACATGAATCTTAGAAGTCTCTGGGATTCTAGGCAAACAGAGGAGGAGGAGGAGGAAGAGGAAGTGTTTTCACTCATGCTTGGGACCTTGTGTAGCTGTGGGGTTAGAAGGCCCTCTGGCATCTCGAGACTTCTAGAACCTCAGCGGTGGTGACTGGCCATCCCTGGAAGAGGGCCCGGCTTCTGCAGTCCCCAAGTCTGGGAAAGGTGCCTGATCATCGAATGTACGCAAGAATACACCTCCTGTATTCCTAAAATCCCTGGGTCGGCAGAAGGTGCTTAGCAGGGAACAAGGTCCTGCATTAGGCAAGGAAGCCAGATGGTTTCCAAATATATCTTGAGTGTTCTAAATTTTTACTTACATTCAAGACCTTCAGCTCTTTACTTGTCTAAGTGGGGGCAATGAACATAAGGAAGCAGTTATATGCACTACTGGGTATTTTCCCACAAGACACAAAAACACTAATTCACAAGGGATACAGGCAGCCCTACGTTTATTGCAGCATAATTAACAAAAGTGAAACTATGGAAGCAGTCCAAGCATCCATTGCTAGATAAATGGATTAAGAAGGTGTGGTGCGTGCTTGGAAAGACAGTAGAGCAGGATTCTAAGCTCACCCCATCCCATGTGTATAACTAGGTATCTTCTGCATCCCAGTCGATAAACTGGAGAGTGATTTAAATACTGGCAGAACAAACTCCACAACCAAATACAGAGAAGAAGCTGCACCTGAAAGGTTAGGAAGGGCAGAAAGTCAGTGAGAGGGAGGGAGCTGCACCCATGCAGAGGGCAGAGGAATGGGCCCTCACACCAGGAAGCCCACGCAGGGAAGACTGATCTCCATAATATTTCGCTTTGGAAACCAGAGGGTCTGAATTCTGTTTGTATAACCAGTGGGACTTCAAGACTGGAGCTTTAAAAGTCAGCTGACTTGGCCTTGGGTGAGCAGGGAGGGCAAGTGATTGCTTGGTTGCCACCCTTAAGGAGATAGCAGCTTTCGTGGAGAGGCAACGTGAAAATGGCAGGGATCACAAACAGGAGACAGATCTGTTCATACTGATTTCAGAGTGTTGGGGGACGCTGAGTGTTGGGGGACTTCCCTGAAAACAAGGGAGCTGGCAGTCAGCATTTTTTGCTCCCATCTCCCTGCAAAAGCCCAGACACACCTGTAGGAGGCAGGCTACATAGACACTTGCTACCTAACCTGCTAGCAGTGTGCATTGCCCACAAGTTCTCCTGAGGACTTACCCACTCCAAGTGTGCTAGCCTCTGGCGCTGGGCTCGGGGCAAATTATGTTAAAGCCACATGCACCCTGCCCAGCCCCTGGGTGCCCAGCCTCCGCCATGCTGTGCATGCCATGTCCAGCTGTGGCCTCCAGACACCTTGGTGCCTAGGCCCCAGCTGCACAATAGTTTGGAGGATCCTGCCTGGGACTAGTGTCCCAGTTAAAATTTTGCTAATAGCACCCCCCCCCCAATTTTCCCTGTTAGCACACCTTCCCAGAGCTGGCCTTCCTGGGTCCCTAACACCACTGAGCAGGCACAGCCTACAACGGGCAGAGAGTCAGTGCAGACAATGGTACTGGAGGAAAAAGTGACTCAGACCCACCCTCACAGGATACTCTTCTGAAGGGCCAGGTTCTGGTGAACAGGGGCCACTGCATTACAGCGCTGTCTAGGACCCCTTCTTCATCAAGTCACTACTTTCAAGTGCAGAAGACATAGCTGACTTTCCTAACACAGAGCAGACACAGAGAGGCAGACAAAATGAGGAGAACGAGAAATATGTCCCAGATTATAGAATAAGATAAAATCATAGCAAGAGATCTAAATGAAATGAAAATAAGTAATTTGTCTGATAGAGAATTGAAAGTAATTATCATAAAGATACTCAGTGGACTTGAGAAAAGAGGGGAGGACATCAGTGAGACCCTTAACAGAGAGATAAAAAAATAACATATCAGAAATGAAGAATCCAATAAATGAAATTAAAAATACAGTAAATGGAATAAATAGCAGATTCCAGGGAGTGGAGGAGCATATTAGTGACCTGGAGGATAGAGGTCAACCACGAGAAAAAAACTGGAAAGACCACACATACATAGAGCTTAAATAAAGTGCTACTAAACAATGAATAGGTTAACCAAGAAATTACAGAGGAAATTAAAAAGATACATAAAAACAAATAAAAATGAAAACATAATGGTACAAAATCTTTGGACACAATAAAAGCTGTTCTAAAAGGGGGAATTTATAGCAATATAGGCCTACCTCAAGAAGCAAGAATAATCTCAAATAAATAACTAACCTGATACCTAAAGGAACTAGAAAAAGAACAACAAACAAAACCGAAACTGAGCAGAAGGAAGGAAATCATAAAGATTAGAGTAGAAATAAATAATACAGAACAAAAAGTAAAAACCAGTAAATCAGATCAATGAAACCAGGATCTGGTTCTTTAAAAAAAAATCAATAAAATCGATAAACTTCTAGAAAGACTCATCAAGAAGAAAAGAGAAAGGACCCAAATAAAATCACAATCGAGAGAAGGGAAATAACAATCAACACCACAAAATACAAATAAATATGAGAATATTATGAAAAAAAATATGTCAACAAATTGGACAACCTAGAAGAAATGGATATATTTCAAGAAGCATATAATGTACGAAAACAGAAACAGGAAGAAATATAAAATTTGAACAGACCAATTATCAACCAAGACATTGAATCAATAATTAAAAAAAAAATTCCCAAAAACCAGAAGTCCAGGACCATATGACTTCACAGGTGAATTCTACCAAAGGTTTAGGGAAGAGTTAATACCTATTCTTCTCAAACTATTCAAAAAAATAGAGAAGGAAGGAAAACTTCTAGTTTTATTCTATGAAGCCAACCTTATCCTGATCCCAAACCAGATAAATACACCACAAAAAAGAGAACTATAAACCAATACCTCTGATAAACATAGACGCAAAAATCCTCTACCAAGTACTAGCAAACAGAATCTGACAATACTTTAAAATAAGTCATTCACCATGGTCAAGGGAGATTTATTCCTAGGTTGTAAGGGTGGCTCAATATCTGCAAATCAACCAACATGATACATCACATCAGTAAGAGAAAAAAATAAGAACTATACAATCGGGGCACCTGGGTGACTCAGCTCGGGTCATGATCTCAGGGTCATGGGATCGAGACCAGCATTGGGCTTTCTGCTCAGCAGGGAGCCTGCTCCCCGCCCCCCATCCTCCCACCCAGCCTCCTTCCTCTCTGCCTACTTGTGATCTCTGTCAAATAAATAAATAAAATCTTAAAAAAAAAACCAACTATACGATCACATGTGAAGATATGGAGAAATAGGAACTCTCATGCACTGCAGGTGGGAAGGCAAACACAGGTGCAGCCCCTGTGTAAACAATATAGAGGTTCCTCAAAAAGGCTAAAAATAGAAGTGCCGGGGCGCCTGGGTGGCTCAGTGGGTTAAAGCCTCTGCCTTCGGCTCAGGTCATGATCCCAGGGTCCTGGGATGGGGCCACATATTGGGCTCTCTGCTCGGCAGGGAGCCTGCTTCTCCTTCTCTCTCTCTGTCTGTCTCTCCGCCTACTTGTGATCTCTGTCTGTCAAATAAATAAATAAAATCTTAAAAAAAAAATAGAAGTGCTGTAGGATCCAGTAATCGCACTACTGGGTATTTACCCAAAGAATACAAAACACTAGTTGAGAGGGATACATGTACCCTTATGTTTATAGCAGCATTATCTACAATAGCCAAGATATGGAAGCAGCCTGTGTCCATCGATTGATGTATAGATGAAGCAGATGTGATGTGTATGTACAATGGAATATTGTTCAGCCATATATTGTTCAGCCGTTAAAAAAAGAAAAAAAAAAGAATGAGGGGCACCTGGGTGGCTCAGTGGGTTAAGCCTCTGCCTTCGGCTCAGGTCATGATCTCAGGGTCCTGGGATTGAGCCCCGCATCAGGTTCTCTGCTCGGCGGAGAGCCTGCTTCCTCCTCTCTCTCTGCCTGCCTTTTTGTCTGCTTGTGATCTCTGCCTGTCAAATAAATAAATAAAATCTTAAAAAAAAAAATGAAATCTTGTCATTTGCAACAACATGGATGGAGCTAGAGAGTATAATGTTAAGTTAAATAAGTCAGCCAAAGAAAAGCAAGTACCATATGATTTCACTCATATGTGGAATTTAAGAAGCAAATGAGCAAAGGGGGAAAAAGGAGACAAACCAAGAAACAGACTCTTAACTACAGAGAACAAACTGATGGTTACCAGAGGGGAGGGTGAGGAAGATGGGTGAAAAGATAAAAAAAAAAAAAGAAGCATTTATAAAGGAAGTGAATTTCCCTTGGGGTTCTCTTCCCCTACCTCTGCTAACACAAATATGATTTGTATATGGTGTAACTACTGTTGAGGTTATTCTCAACTACGTTGTGAAAGGACCTTGCTTTTGATGGGTTCCTGAACATTTGCATGTCATTTGAGATTATGTTTGGAACACAAGTGTTAAAATATGTCAGAGGTATTAACTTTTCACTCATTTTGTAAGGCAAGTCACTCCTTCATATATTCGGAGATCCACATTCTCAGATGTTGGCTTGCAAGGCATATCTTCAAGCACCCTTCATGTCACGTACTCTTTTGCCAGGACTTAGCAACCACCTCTGTTTTGCTTTGAGTATTTCCAGCCTAGGTCAGCTGCTCTGACCACATGTTCTTTTCCTCAGGACCCACAGCGTGACTTCCTGTTGGTGCCCCATACATTAATATTCTAAGTCTGCATCCGTGGACCCTCTCCCAACTTATATTCTCTCTCTTGTCTTCAGAAACTTCATGTACTTGTCCTGTGGGATTCTCTTGAGAGGCACATACAGATTTTTAAACTGTTTTAATCTTCTGATGGACGGTTATTTCCTTGAGCAGTCCTTTGGGCCAAGACCGAACGGAGATCAGAGCTGGCTTGTGAGGCAGAAAGCTAGGCGAAGTGACCAGAGTTTGAACCTTAGATGTCCTCACAGGGAGCCCCACTAGAGGGACCGCCATTCTACCCATTAGCAGTCAGTCTGTGGCGACAACATTTCGGCAGAGGAAGCATGATGTGCTCTGTGCTTGTTGCAGTGGGTAGAAAGAAGCCCCTTGTCCTTATTTGACCTATGTCTCTAGAATAGAAATAATGTTGAGGTATTTTGAATACATCTTGGCGGAGGATATGTGTAGTTGGCTAATCGTTCTATAATCCAGGCCTGTCACTCAGATGTTGCAACCATAGGACCCACCTAAAAGAAAAAATTGAGATAAGCCCATACCTGGGAATTTCTGGGGTCTTGGTGTCTCTTGACTGGCCCACCGCTCGTCTGGAGTGTACTTCGATAAAACTGCTCACTTCACTTTCCTTTTGTTGTCCTGTAATTCTTTCCTGTGTCAGTGAAAAGAAATGGGACTTCTTTCCTTTTCCGTCTCACTCTTAGTAACATAATTGCTTGCCTGGGGCAACACCGGAAAATGCCAGAAAAATTTTTAAGCAGTGACATTTGGGAAAAACAAAACAAAACAAAACCACCCACACAAAAAAGGCAGTTCATGGCATGTGATGGAAGGAAAAATTGAAGTGCAAAATGAACAATTTGAAGGTTAAAATGGTTGGAGGTTATGTCAAAACTCATACTGAGTCATGTTTGTTCTTTTTTTTCTATTGACTAAGTTGAAAGAGACTAACCAGGATTGGCAATGCTGCCGTTTGAAACCATCGCAAGAATTACTCCAACAACCCTGATTTTTACTTGTTCCTGCTTTGCTTCTGATTTTTCTGGTAGGGAGAAGCACTTTGAGGCAGAAAAGTGGAATGTGAACCCTGGGGTGGTCAGGGCCCAGAGGTCCAAAGGTGAGGGAGGCGGGTCGGAAACTCTCCTGTGTGTTAAATAGAGTCAGGTCTCCAGACCTATTTAAATCATATCTTGGGGAAGTAAAAACATGGGCAGGAAACTATTGTCATCCCTGTGGCTCAAACCCCATCCTGAACCTCTGCCTTCTTGACAAGGGTCTGTCTGAGATGACAGGAGGCCCCTACTTAATCTTCCTGGGCAAATACTAGAAGATGGGTCTCAGCCATTCCAGATGCTGAGAGTTTAAGTTTATTTCCACAAGTCTTAGAGCCTTTGCTGGTGGATGTGATGGTGTTGGAACACTACAAATCCACACAATGGCTTTATTCTGTGGCCGGGATCTCTAGGTGATACCAAGTCTTAAAGAACAAGGAGGAGCAGCCCATTTAGCGTGGCTCCCGCAGAGGTGGGTTGCTGTAAGGAAACAGCCACACTGGGAGCCAGCTGGGTCTCGTGCAGCAGAATTTAAAGCAGCTGCTGCCCGGTGCCTAGGTGGCTCAGTGGGTTAAGCGTCTGCCTCCGGCTCAGGTCATGATCCCAGGGTTCTGGGATGGAGCCCTGCATCGGGCTCCTTGCTCAGCAGGGAGCCTGCTTCTCCCCTGCCTGCTGTTCCCCTGCTTGTGCTTGCTCTCAGTCTCTCTCTCTCCCTCACTCTCTCTGTGTCAAATAAATAAATTAGAGATCTTTAAAAAACAAAACAAAATCATTACTCCCCAGGGGCTACCCTCTGCTTGCCAGATGGGACGCTAATCCATTGATGAATCTTTTAATAAAGACAATTAGATCTTTTAAAGCAATCAGTTTCTCCCTTTTCTTTTCTTATGATCGTAAATATGAATTAAAAATTTTTCTTGCAAAAGCCATGTTCTCTATATGTCATCGACACAGAAATTAGAATTTTGTAAAGAAAACACAAGTATACAGAAAGTAAAACTACTGATAATACCAGCCCTTTCAAATTACTTTTATGTGTACATATAATTTTTACTTACCCAAGTACAATCCTAACTTTTACTAGTAACAACCCCTCTCCCTCACTCCATATAACAATACATCATCATCATTATTATTATTATTATTTTGAGATTTTTGACAGAGAAAGCACAAGCTGGGGGAGCAGTAGAGGGAGAGGGAGAAAGCAGGGTCCCCACTGAGCAGGGCGCCCCACTCTGGGCTCAAATCCATGACCCCAGGATCACGATCTAAGCTTATCCAACTATACTATACTATAACATCGTGTTATGCGGGGTTCCTGGGTGGCTCAGTTGGCTAAGCAGCAGACTCTGTTTCCGCTCAGGTCATGATCTTGCAGTGGTGAGATCAAGTCCAGCATCAACTCAGAATGGAGTCAACTTCAGATTCTCTCTCCCTCTCCGTCCAGCTTGTGTGTTCTGTCTCAAATAAATAAATAACATCTTTAAAAGACACAAACTAAAAAACCTCCAATATATTATGCAATACCATTTTTGCACAGCACTCTATTATGTCCCGGGGAAGAACGTCCTTGCAGCTAAACAAGTTGCCAGGGGTAAAATGAGCACAAAGGACGAACACATTCTTAAGCTTCTGGAACCTGCAGTCGGAGTGGTTGTACCAATTCACACGCCCACAAAAGTGGGCTCTGAACTCCCCAGCACGGTATTACATTTTTTCTCCCAATGACTGCCAATTTGATAAGTGAAAATGGCATTCAATTATTTTAATGAATGATTAAAGCTTGATTGCTGTAACATTATTATGTGAAGTCCTGGCTTTTACAAAGAGCCTCAAGGGACAAAGGGAAGAGGACACATTTCCTAACAAAGGCCTAAGTCACTGCCTATTGGTTTCTTGGTCTCTTTTCTTCTTCTTACTCGTATGAGGAAGCCAGCCACTCCCATTATTGATTTTACATCCTGTGTTTCTGGTAATCTTTATGAATGTTGTGTTCACCCTGGAACGATCTAAATTTTTTCCCTTCTCAATGAGCCCAAGAGATATGTGGAATTATGATTGAAAGAAGAATAGAAAGTATAAAAAGTCCAGATTTTTTTTTTTTTTTCCTGATCAGACCTCTGTGAGAGACTGTCTTCTTTCTCTCTGAAATTCCTTTTCCTTTTTAGGAAATATTCTTTACCCGTATGACATTTCCTCTTTCGATATGGTCTTTATTTGTAAGAAACTCTGTGTGTGTCCAGTATGGCAATCCTGTTGCACCATTTTCTTGACTCCTGCGCTATTTCTTTTTCCTTTAAAGAATAGAAACTAAAAAATTGGAAAGAAAAGGAAATTCTTAAACTGTGGTCCTGAAACAATGGTATTTATACACATTGCTTTTCTGTTTATTGGCCAGCATTGTTCTATTCCTTCCCAGGAATGATTAATATTTGTGGAATTTGTAAATATAAATTGTATGTGACAAAAACACAAGACTATTCAGATAGGAAATAATTTCCTGTGTGACCCTCTACTGACCATTATAAGAGGGATCCACTTGGAATTTCCTTTCTTTCTTTCTTTCTTTCGAGTTATTTTTCTAATGATCTTGCTGGATTTATTTTAGTCAGTTCACATCATCTCCTAGCTTTTCTTGTCCCAGAGACACACATTGGCAAGGAGGTCCCGGGTGATCAGGGAGGCAGTTTTTGCCCAGAAATTGAATTAATCTGGCCCACATAGCCCTCAAGGCCTTTCCCAGTTGTCACAAAGTACACCATCAAAATGAATCCTAAATTCATGACAGGACATGAATATGTATGTAGAAGTTGACAATTTCAAACCTGACTTCATGAAAGAAATCCTCGGATCAAAATATCAGCATAAACTGTGGTGTTCACAGCTGCCTATTCCATCTGGTAGCTATAAGCCACATGACATTTAAATTAGTACAAATTAAACCCAAATTCAGTTTCTCCGTCACACCTGCCACACAATATATGTGGCTCCACCTGGCTCATCCTGGTTGAGTAACTTTGACTCTTGTGAGGGAACGGAAAATAGAAAGTCTCCAGAAGTTAAATGCATTTATGCAATTGCCCAAACACTTGAGAGTGTAGACTTTTGTCCAGGAATAACTCTTAGCAGAACCTCAGTGGGGAAGGAATGCGCATCCCCAACCACTGATGTTGGTTTTTTTCATGAATCTTACTTGCAGCCAATGATATGTTCGTGGACACAAGATGTTAGTGGACACAACATGTCCAGAGACTTGAACTGCGCTCGCCTTCTTGCTCTCCCATCTCTGTCGTGAGAAGAGCCTTCCTCGAATGGTAGTTCTTGGTCCAAAGGAGATGAAACACTTTCGGACTTAACCTGAAGTTAACATCCAAACCTGTTAAACCCACTCTGTCGGTCCAATCCCAGCTGACCTGCAGCTGTATGAGTGAAAAATTGATATTTTGTGTTGGGTGCCACTGAGATTTGGGTGGTTTGTTACATAGCATGATTGTGGATATGCTAAGAGATATCACGCTACTCACTTACCTTTTTTTTTGTATAAATTGTTGTCCCTGCTTTGAATATTCTCCCTATCTTTGTCCACCTGTAGAAATCCTGGTAGACTTCCAGTTCCACATTCAAATATCACATCTGCTGTAAAATCTTCCTGGATTTGTTTTCCACCACCATATAAGTATAGGAAAATACTCTGTTTTCTGTTTTTAGTGCAACATGTGTGTGTATGTATCTTCTTGTGGTCACCTGTCACTAACATGCCCCTGCCTGCCAGGCACCACACAGGATAATGGAGATACTACAAAATGTAGTCTTCATATACCTAGTGAACTTTTTTTTTTTTTTTTACTTCTAGTATGGCATTTTTATCATACTGTGCTATAACTTTTTTCTTTTTCATTCTGTACTCCAATGAGGATAAAGATCATATTTTATTCCTCTTCGATCCTTGGGAATATGTTTGCCAGCTAAATAAATTTGAAGGTATTTTGCTTATAATTTGACTTCCCATTTTTACCAAAGTTATGCAAATGAGTTTACAGGATCAAATAGTTCCACAGTATTTTCAAGGAAATGAGCTGGCCTCCAGTTTCCTTTTTCCTAGAAGCAAATACTTCCATCTCCTTTACATATTATTTTTGGTATTATCTCTATATTCCTAATAACATGTTTCCATTGCTACTCCTTGATTTTTCAACTGTAAATATTACCTCTGACATCCCATTATAGATAATGAAAATTTGTCTCTTTGCCTTTCCAACCTCCCACATTCGACCTTACTCTTCCTGTCCTCAGCCCATCATTCCAGTAAAGATACATTGTAATTTCACATAGATCAATTTCTTAAATTGCCATGATTTGAAAATTTTATTCATAATGAAGCCATGTCACAAACTATGATTATTTTCTCTTCCTGTTTAATCATTTGTTTTCCTAGAGTTTACAATTGCATATTGTTTGCTTATATTTCGTGTATTACAATGAATCCAACCCCACGCTCTTCTCCAGTTGTCTAAATCTCTCAATGCATTCACATGCATCTGGAACTCGTAATTTCCTTTTTTTAAAAAGACTCCCACTGAACAGAATTGGGGTGACCTGGGCATCTGATCACTTGCTAAACAGCATTTTGACTAATCCTTTCTGCCTCAGGCTTCTTCTTCATCCACTCCAGAGACTCACGAGTTTCTCACACTTTTGGGGATTCAAAAGTGCCAGTAGGGCAGGCTTGCTGTTTGCCCCACTGCAAGCTTGGGACCTGACTTCCTTGGATCAAAGACATTATTTATTCCTCATTCATCTGCTTGCTAGTTTCCAGAATGTCGTTCTGGGGTCTTCTCTCCCATTCTCCCTGTGTTTGCCCATCTATACTTCCAAGCTGCTGTTTTCATCTGGACACAGTCGATCACTCTGTCCTCCCCATGCACTTCCCTTGGCTTCTGGAGGGCCACATTCCTAGTCCCTCTCCCTCTCTTGCAGACTCTGCCTCCCTGCTGTCAGGGGATGGGGACAGGTGCCCCAGGACTATAACCCAAGTCTTTGCTCCTCGTCATTTTATCTAGACTCATGGTTTTTGACAATCTCTCTTCGCTGGTGGCACCCAAATTCCCATTTCCAGGCATGGCTTTTTCCTGTTTGAGTAGACACTAGAAGAAAATGAGAGGTAAGCCCCCAGGCACCTGGGAAAAGCATGTTCTGAGCACAAGAACAGCAGGTGCTGGCGCTGGAGGTGAGGTCTGTTCCATGTACGGAGCAGCAGCTAGAGCAGCCCTTGGCAGGGAGGATGGACGGTTTGGTGTCAGTTTCTGGGTGACACCGTGGCTGCGGAGTGGCAAATGGATGGAGGGGGCAAACATCCTTAAGTCCTGATATTTATAGTCATAAATAGAATACCATAAACTATGGGGTTACATTAACCTTGAACCTCCTCAATTTCCCAGCTACAGTGATTACGCTGTATATCCAACACAAGGACACAACAAGGCAGAATTTCTTTGACACCCTTTGTGATAAGAGAGACATTTGTAAAATCCATGGTTGGAGAGATGCAATCGTGTCATAAATAAATTTAGGTGTGGATTTGAAGTATGTGTCTGGTGAGAGTTCCACTTTGGGGCGATGGGCGACGGGGAGGCAATGAAGGTGTCTTTCAGTGTTGGAAAAGTGATCCCTCTGGCGGGGACTAGGGGCTGGGATGAGGAGGGACAAGCAGGGATGAGCAGGCTGCTCTGTGGAGGGAGAGCAGCCAAGGCACTTTCTTTTTTCCTTTTCCCCAGGGCCACGGTTCCTCTCTAGATGCCACAGGGCTGTGGCTTGCTGAGGAGGGGCGCCTTCACCTGTGAACACTTTCCAAGCAGGCACAGATGGGGCACAGGAGGTGGCCCCGAGAGTGACATATTTCTCCCTGACATGTGAGCGCTCATAAAATTATTGTGCAAGAAGAGATCCTCCTTGCCTAAGACTCCTCTCTCCCTCCTCCACAGGGTTGGAACTCAATCTCCTGCTGCAGGAGACCTTTGGACCGCCATTGCCAGGGATGCCCTACTCGTGGGGCTGTTAGAGTCTCTCGCCTGGTTTATGTCTCAGCCCACAATTCCCGGTTGACTTAAACTACCCAAAAGAACAGCTCTGTGCATCCTGGCTGCTTCTGAATTCCAGGAGGCTCCCCCGCCTCCTCCTCTCCCCCTGTGAATTCTGAGGAGGTGTGGGGTTTTTCCTCCTCATCCGGGGGCTCCCCAGATCTCTCACACAATCTCTCACTCCCCCCTTTTCTGCTTGGTCTGTAAGTGGTCTTGGAGCACAACCATCTGCCACAAAAGAAATATTTAAGAACTCGAGCTTACATGTTTAAACCCAACAGAGCTACCTAGTTTTGATGTAGAATTATCTCCGCTTTGCCAAAGGAAACTTAAGGCACAGATTTATTATGAGTGACCAAGGGGATGATGGTGAGGTCAAGGGGAAGAGGGAAATGAAAGAGGAAATCCCTTGGGAATTAAGGGATAGTTTTCCTGGGCATGATTAGACAGGGTCAGAGACATTAGGTCTCTAGATGAAAAAAAGACACATTTGTCACACCTGAATTGTAATCCGAGACTCCTTCTGTCACCAAAGCTCCAAGTTTCCTGAGTTTGGGCTGAGAAGTTAGAGGGGGACCTGCAGCAGCAGCAGCCTCCTCCTACAGGCCTGCGCTGTGGGAGACCAGATGGTGAAAACAATGAAATCTGGGCCCAGGGAAGAATCTACTGGAAACGATGGGCATGACAATGCCATGGGGCCTGCCTGTAGGAAATGGGCATCAAGGGAGTGATGTCTACAGGTTCAGTGGAAAAGCCATGTCTGCAAAGAACCGGACCAAAGAAGCGTAGCTTATGGTCTTGCTACTCAAACTGTGGTCCGTGGACCAGTGACATCAGCATCACCTGGGACTGCTGCTTAAAAATGCAGAAGAATCTCAGGCCCATTCAGGCCAAATCAACATTCCATTTTAGCCAGATACTCAGGTGGTTTGTGGGCACACTGAAGTTTGAGAAACACTGTCTGAATTCTTCCAAGTGAAGTGCAGCTGAGTACATGTTCTACTCGGAGTGTGGCAGGGTCTATATGTTCCTACATCATGTGGACCCTGACTGTGGAGATCCTAGCAACCCTCAAACAGAGTGTCAGGGAGGTGGGGCTGGGAGGCCTGTATTAGGACGGGCCTCAAAGTTTAGACCAGACACTCCTCAGTTTCCCCTCCACCACCAGTCTTACGCTTCTATAACCTTCTGTAGCCCTCCTCGTTCATGTCTATTTGTGCTAGTGTTTCTCCTGGACAAATTCTTCTAAGTGGGCACATTTCAGAGATTGCCAAATTTCCCAAACAAAAAAGTTCACCCATGTGTGTTCCTCCTAACAGCACAGAGAATGCATGTTCTCTACCCTTTTGCCAATATTACCTAACAATCTTCAATTCTGGCATCTGGAAACCCACAAAAATGATATTTAGTGATTTAAATTTACATTATTGGTGAGCTGAGCTTTTCATATTTAGTGGTAATTTGTACTTTTTCCATATAATTAATATGTTCTGGTACTTTCTTCATTTTTTAATGATGAATTTTCCCTATTATTGATTTGTCCCTATGTTTTGTATATGGGGAAGTTATTTTTGGCCTCTTTTATGTGCAGCACATATCTCGTTTTGATTTCATTGAAGGCACACACACACACACACACACACACACACACACACACCTGTACAGCAATGTTTAGAAACGTAAAACTGTTACGTAGTCATATATGTTCTTTGTGACTTCTAGGTTTCATTTTGATGTTTAGGAAAGCTTTCTCTGTTCCTAGTTTGTGGAAAACATGCAGTGATGAAAACAGTGCTTTTTGTCTGCATTTTAAAAAATTGAAATCTTCGCTTCATGTAAAATAAATGTGGGTTAAAAGAAAATAGAGTTAAGAATTCACTCTGTTTTCTCCAAATGGTTAACAGATTATCCTTACAGATTTTCTCATGTAACAGATTTTCCTCATTGCTTGGAAATGCCACCTTTAAATAATGTACTGAATTCTCATATGTACTTGAGTTTATTTCTGTGCTTTTTAATTCCATTTATCTGTCTGCCAGTTCCATGCCATTTTCTTCTAAATAATTATTATTGTAGCTTTGCCATGTCTTTTACTATAGGGAGGGCTGGCCTACCCCTGGGCCAAGGACTTCCTTGGCTCTTCTCCTGTGTATTCTTATAGACAATAATAATAATAATAAAGCTGATATTTACACTTTGTATGTGTTAATTAATCTTATGCTTATTATAAGAACTTTTACTGTTTTCATTTTGCACGTGAGGGAACAGGCACAGAGCTAGTGAGTAACTTGCCTGTATTTTCAGAGTGAAACACAGAATCATTATCTTGTTATTTTGATTGCATTTTAGATAGTTTGTATTAGGAAGGATCAATTTTTTTTTACCATGTTACATCTTTCCACCATGAGCAGAGGTAATAACAACACCTGCTTTATCCCGTTAATGGGAGGATTGCCAGAGACAACGCCCAACAGAGCTTTGTAAGGACCTACACTATAATTTCAAAGTGTTGGCTACTGTTATTACTGATGTTATTATTTATCTACATTGTTTGTGCTTCTCTGACTTTTTATAGTTACTTTATGTGGATCATGTACATTTCTGATTAAGAATATGTCCATATATATCCTTTGCAAATACCTTCTCTCATTCAATAGGTTGCATTTTTTTTTGTTTGTTTGTTTTGTTTCTTTCACAGTGCAAAAGTTTTTTTGTTTGATGTAGTCCCAAGAGTTCATTTTTGCTTTTGTTTTCCTTTCCTCGGGAGACAGATCCAAAAAACATTGCCAAGGGCCATGTCCAAGAGATTAGTGCCTAGATTTTCTTTTAAGAGTTTTATGGTTTCAGGTCTCACATTTAGGTCCTTAGTCCCTTTGAATTTATTTTTGTGTATGGTATAAGAAAGTGGTCCAGTTTCATTCTTTTGCATGTAACTGTCCAGTTTTTCCTAACACTGTTTATAAAAGACCTGTCTTCATTGTATATTTTTGCCTTTTTTGTTGTAGATTGACTACATAAGTATGGGTTTATGGTAATTACACTTACTGTGAAGAGTTACTGTGTATGTAATGTGTAGAATTGTCAAATCACTATGCTGTACATTTGAAACTAATATAACACTGTTGTGGAGGCCAAGAAAAACAAGGCTATACCCATCTCGAATCTAGCCCTGACATAAGTGCAGTCATCTTGATGTTCCAGATTATCACAAAATATTTCTTGGGTTCTGACCTACTCAGGTTAGCACTTTAAACAGTCCCTCTCTCCTTTAATGATTGATTTAAACCCCTGGACTCAGCTACCTCTGTCTTTCATAACTCCCCTATACATTCCCCAACTGATCAATGTTGACCTGAGTAGGTAGCTTCATACAGAAGATGAGATCTTCCACTTTCAACAACCTTAAAGATTTAAGGGTCAAAATTGTTCAGGGGGAAATGTGGAGGACGAGAAAATTAAGGCCATCCCACCTCAGGTTTAGCTTTAGCATAAGTACAGCCATTTTAGCTCCGGCAGCCATCTCAGACCCCTGTGCCCAAGGGCTGAACTTTTCCCCTACTTTGCTTTAGTAAGCCCCACCCTGCTTTAGTTCAGAGGGCCCCACCCTGCTTTGTTTCCAGGAATCCCCACCCTGCTTTAGTAACAGGAATCCATAAATACCCCTGCCTTAACTAAGCTCAGGGTCCAAGTTCCTACTCTGCTGTGTTGGGTATACTTGGGCCCAAGCTCAAGCTTGTTGAATAAACCCTTGTGTGATTGCATCAGTGCTTGGCTTCTTGGTGTTCTCTCGGCGGCAAAAACTCGGGCACAACAATTGTATGTCAACTAAACTTAAAAAAAGAATATGTCCATTTTATTTTTAACTGTTTTCCCTTTAATTTAAAGATCGTATTTATTTATTTGAGGCAGGCATGAGCAGGGAGAGGAGGAGAAGTGGGAGAGGGAAAAGCAGCCAGGACCCCAGGATCATGACCTGAGGCTAAGGCAGAAACTTAACAGACTGAGTCACCCAGACATCCCAAGCCTTTGTTTTTTGTATGTTAATTTCATAAACTGTCATCTTACTAAGTTCTCAGTTGTTTCTAAAAAATGTTTCAGTGGATGCTTTCAAATTTCTAGAATACAATCATAGCAACCACAAATCATGATACTAGGGGCTCCTTCTCTGTGGACTGTGTTTCTCATTTGTTCTCTCTTCTAATTGGATTGAGTCAGGCCTTTAGAATCATGGTGAATAAAGTGACAATGGCCATCCTTGCTTCTTCCTACATCTAATTAGGGCAGCTTAGTGGGCGGGGCGGGGTGCATCATTAAGCTATGGGTCATTTGGGGGAAAATACCCATCTTTTACCATTTTACTAAAGATTTTTTAAAAAGGTGTGAATATTGGATTTCATCAAATACTATTTTGTTGTTCTTTTATTTATCAACATGGGACTTATGATAAATTTCCAAACATGGAACAAATAACATGCTATTGTTTGAATGACTGCTGGATTTCATTTGCTAACATTTAACCATTGGAAGTGTGCTTCAGTATTCCTCTGAGTGCCTGGGGTGCAGATTTCTTTTTCTGTACTGGCCTTGGCAGGTTTCAGGGTAGGGGTTTTGCTGCAAGAAACTAATTAGCAAGAGAAAGGAATAAGTTCACTCCTGGAGCCAACAGAGCTGGCATTTCTTTGTGTCTTGGACAACTTTCCACACTTCTTAGTTTTTGGTCTGTTTTCAATCACTGGTTCTTATTTTGTATATTTGTGCTTCCATTATTTTATCTTATTTCATTTCATTTCATTTTATTAATGATTCTTAACCAGAAGATTTGTGTATGTGTGGTAACTCACTAGATTTACTTAGGATTGATTTCTCAAATTTATTTCTACCTTTTTACCATTTTACTGACTTTCTTTGGATTTTTTTTCTTTTTTGGGGGGGACAGTCAGGATCTTACATGAATGCCTAATTTATTTTTATGCTTTCTGTTAGAAACAAGAGCCTTAGGTATAGTCTGCAGATTTTGGTATGTCACAGTTTTATTTCCTAGGTAATGTGAAAATGATAAGTTTTTCCTCTATTTTCTTTACTGAGGTGTTTATTACTCACGTACTTCATGACTCACAGATTTTAACTGCAGTTACAGTGAACTTTGCACGTAATCTGTAAACACCACTTCTGCCAAGATACAGAACAGTCCGAAACCCTAATAGATTTCCCTGTTGCACTTTCCCCTAGATTCTCTTCCTCTTCGAACCCTGGTAACCACTGACCTATCACTACACTTTTGACATTCCTAGACTTTCTTGGGGTTGGAATCACACAGCAGCTACTTTTTTGTTTCTGACTCTTTTCACTTACCATACTGTCTTTGAGATTTTTCCATGTAGCTATGTTAATATTTCATTCCTTTTTTGCTAAGCAGTGCTGAGAAGGCACAAAATCTGGGAGTTGGAAGCCCAAGAGGGATTGTGAACGTGAAAAGAAATGCCTTACACAACAGGAATTGCATTGGGTTCTTTACAGTGTGGGGTGTAATGCAAACTCCCTTCTGTCTTCCCCCGAAGTCTCCCCTATGATCTATTATTTGCCAAAGCTCTGCAGAGAGCATTTGCTTCTTGATGAGTCAACAACAAAAAAAAAGTACTGGGACGCCTGGGTGGCGCAGTTGGTTGGACGACTGCCTTCGGCTCAGGGCGTGATCCTGGAGTCCCGGGATCGAGTCCCACATCAGGCTCCCAGCTCCATGGGGAGTCTGCTCCGCTCTCTGACCTTCTCCTCGCTCATGCTCTCTCTCACACTCTCTCTCTCTCAAATAAATAAATAAAATCTTTAAAAAAAAAAAAAAAGTACTGAGTCTAGCTTTGAAATGGGTGTGGGGTGAAGACTGGTAGTAGCCGTGAAAACAACGCATGGCTCGGTGTTTGGGTGTGTGTTTGTTTTCCTCTACACTTTGCTCTGTGATCTGTACTTTCTTTGTTTTATCTTTTGTCTTCTCCCTCCTTGTTATTTTGAAGAATATAAGCCTGGTTTTACTGCCACTAATGGTTGTTTATATATTTTTAAATATCTTTGTTTTAAAGTACCTTAAGTCTCTTTTAGTTTATCAAGCTTACTGAACAGAGCAGAATATGCTATCCCATTTTGTGCTCCTGGAGCAAGGGGATTATTTTGAGTTGAAGGCAATCAAGAGTCAGACTCAGGAAATCTTGTTACCTGGAAAGAAGGATATTTTTCCTGCCCTTACATTAGAAATAAAAGAATTTCTATTTATTTCTAAATATTTATTTCTATTATTAGAAATAAAAGAATGTATGTTGATGCCCTCTGTGACAAATAATGACAGGCATAATCTTATCCACATTCTCCTTGATCCCTCTCCCTTACTTTTATTTAAAAAAAAAATCATTTTCTTACCTGAGAGAGACGATGCCAGTGGGGGTGGGCAGAAGGAGAAGAAGAGAGAGAATCGTCAAGCAGACTCCCTGCTGAGGGTGGAGCCTGATGCGGGGCTCAGTCCCAGAACCCTGAGATCATGACCTGAGACAAAATCAGGAGTCAGACGCTCAACTGACTGAGCCACCCAGGTGCCCCAATCTTACTTTCTTGCTGTCATATTGGATTTCGGTAGTGAATTATTATCATCAATTTCTTATTTCGACATATTGTGGAATTGTAACAGTTTCCGTGTTTCCAGAAAAGAAACACAGAAGAGATTTAAGACACTTTCATGTTTGACTGCTGGACATTTCCTTTAGTGAGTTATGTGGTTCATCATTATTATATCTTTAAGTAAAGCTTTCAGGGAAGTGTTTGGGGTGATAGTATATCTAATTCTTCTGTATTTAAAGATGTCATTCTGCTGCCTTTACTTGCAAACAGAATCTTCAGCTGGGTATGGGATTCTTGGGTGTATCTTACTCTCTTCCATTCTCTGAACCCAGGATCTTAGTTAGTCAGTTTAGGGCCAGAGTCCCCAGAAGATCTCATCAAAAGCAACACTTATAAGGAGAGAGGAAATAGACCATTGGGGTAGCACAGTTTCCACTGGTTCCTTATCAGTGTATGCAAGAACATGTTTGTTAGGGAAAAAAAGGGGAGGAAAATCACCTGTCCACCAGCTACTCACTCTAAATGAAGCCCCATGTCAGTGACTGCCTCCCATGAAAAGCTTAGGAATGTTTACTGTTCATCTTTTAGATGAATGTATCGTCTGCCTTTTCTTCCCCTTTGGAATGTGCTTATGCACTGGGCAGACTGGAGAGGGGGGCCTACAGGTCTTCACTATGCAAACATTCATTCTACATAACCCCTAGGGTTGAATTATGACTATGCTTTGGTTTCTCCTTAGATGGAGTTTCCTTTTCCACTCTTTATTCTCTTTGTGAATTTTCTTGGGTTCAGAAAAGGGAAGTAGGTGTACATTCTGACCACTGTCTTTCTGTCTCCCTCTTTTTTCTATTTTTTAGCTACTATCATTATATCCCATTTAAAATTTTCTGATCTCGTATATGTTTCTTTTCATGATTTTACTTGAATAGGACAGCCTAGAACTTGCCTTTGTGTCTTCCACCCCCAAGAACAGGGAGCAGCCAATTTACAGAAAGCCAATTAATTTACTAAAGGATCATTTCATCAAATGATAGACTCAGTCTTTTAAAAACATACTTGCAAAAATAGACTCAAAATGGATGAAAGACCTAAATGTGAGACAGGAATACATCAAAATCCTGGAGGAGAACACAGGCTGCAACCTCTATGACCTCAGCCACAGAAACTTCTTGCTATAAATGTGTCCAAAGGCAAGGGAAACAAAGGCAGAGATGAACTATTTGGACTTCATCAAGATAAAAAGCTTTTGCACAGCAAAGGAAACAGCTGACAAAACCAAAAGACAACTGACAGAATGGGAGAAAATATTTGCAAATGACATATCAGATAAAGGGCTAGTATCCAAAATCTATAAAGAACTTATCACACGCACCCCCCCCAAAACAAGTAATCCAATCAAGAAAAGGGCAGAACACATGAACAGATATTTTTCCAAAGGAGACATACAAATGGCTAACAGACACATGAAAAAAATGCTCAACGTCACTTGGCATCAGAGAAATAGAAATCAAAATCATAATGAGATACCACTTATACCAGTCAGAATGACTAAGACTAATGAGTCAGGAAATGACAGATGTTGGCAAGGATGCAAAGAAAGACTGTTTCCACTCTCGGTGGGAATGTAAGCAGGTGAAACCACTCTGGAAAAACAGTATAGAGTTTCCTCGAAATAGAGCTGCCCTATGATCTAGCAATTGCACTACTAGGTATTTACCCCAAAGATACAACTGTAGTGATCTGAAGAAGCACCTGCACCCCAATGTTTATAGCAGCAATGTCCACAATAGCCAAACTATGGAAAGAACCCAGATGTCCATGGATGGATGAATGTATAAAGAAGATGTGATACACACACACACACACACACATACATACAATGGAATATTATGCAACCATCAACAATTAAATCTTGTCATTTGCAATGACGTGGATGGAACTATTGGGTATTATGCTAAGTGAAATAAGTCAATCAGAGAATGACAATTATCATAAGATCTCACTCATGTGTGGAATTTAAGAAACAAAACAGGATCATAGGGGAAGGAAAGGAAAAATAAAACAAGACAAAATCAGACAGTGAGACAAACATAAGAGACTTTTAATTATAAGAAAGAAACGGAGGGTTGCTGGAGGGGAGGGGTATGGGGAAGGGGGTTACTGGGTGATGGACATTGAGGAGGGTGTGTGATGTAATCAGCACTGGGTATTATATGAGACTGATGAACCACTGAATTCTACCTCTGAAACTAATACTACACTATATGTTAATTAATTAAATTTAAATTTAAAAATAAATACACAAAATGGGGAAAAAACCTGCTATGGATGGAATGTTCATGTCCCCCAAATTCATATATGTTGAAGCCTTAACCTCCAATGTGATAGTAGATAGAGGCAAGGCCTTTGGGAGGTAGTTTAGATGCCATCTTGAGGGTGGGACCTCATGGTGAGCTTAGTGTCCCCCAGAGAAGGAGAGAAGATCTCTCTTTCTCTGAGAGTGGCCATCAAGAAAACCCCATGTGACCATTCAGTGAGAAAGCAGCCATCTGCAACCTAGCCATCTGCAACCTCTGGAGAGGTCTCACCAGAACCCAGTCATGTTGGTGCCCTGATCTCTGACTTCCAGCATCCAGAACTGTAAAAAAAAAAAAAAATTGTTGTTAAAGCCACCCAATCTATGATATGTTGTTATAGAAGCCTAAGTATCTATTTAGTAAAATCTTGTTCTAAGAGACATATTTTTTTAAAATACGTTTGGTGAGTAGACATATATTCTACTTTTTCTGTATTCATTAGATCATTTGTATTCAATAATATTTATTGATCACTATTCTTCATTCTAAGGATATAGCCATGAACAAAACAGATAAAGTTCCTGTCCTTTGGAGATTGCATTCTAGAATTAAAACAATGGGAGGGATTCTTCTCTGTAGGGTGACATTTGAGTGAAGACCTGAATAATGTGAGAAGGAGCCATATGGTTATCTAGGGGAAGAGTGTACCAGGTCCAGGAAAAAACAAGAGCCCTGAGCAGGAAGGTTCTAGGCTGGAGGAGAAGCAGGAGGCCTATATGGCTCAAGTGCAGAAGCCATGGGGAGTGTTAGGAGATGAGGCGGCGGGGGAGGAAACATTGAGGTAGGGTAGAGTTTGCTACTTTCTAGGTGTTGATAGGGAGGGATTCACTGGAGAAATTTGAGGGACATAAGGGAAGAGTATTCTAGCAGAAAGAACATCAGGTACAAAGGCCCTGAGGTAGCCACCTCCTACCTTATACATTTGAGGAATAACACAGAGGTCAATGAGTCAAGGTGGAGAGTCAAAGATGAGGTCAAAGGTTGAGGGAGAGGGTTGGGAAGGGGTACAGGAACCAGAGCATGCAGACTCTTTACAAGGATTTTTGCTTTCACGCTGAAGGAGATTGAAGCTATTAGAGGATTTGAGCAGAGGAGTCACATGATATGACTTGTGCTTTATGACTGCTGTGTGGTGAACAGGCTAGAGGGACAAGGTGAGAAAAGATGGAAGCCAGAACTGGGGTAGTAGAGGAAGATAGAAGTTGTAGGATCCTGGGTATAACTTTAAAGTAGAACCAACAGGAGTTGCAGAGGCAGTAGATTTAGTGTTAAAGAAAAAAGTGAGACAGGAGTGACCACAAGGGTTCTTCTTGTGGAAGAACATTGCTGCCATTTTCTAAGATGGAAACACTGAGGGAGAAGCAGGCTTAGGGGCAATAGGGATGATGATTTGGGAGTTCAGGTTTGGACTTGTTATGCTTGAATGCCACTTAAAGGGGCACCTGGGTGGTTCAGTAGGTTAAGCATCTAGACTTGTGATATCCATTCAGGTCATGACCTGAGGGTCGTGAGATTGACACTGCATTGGACTTTATGTTCAGTGGAAAGTCTGCTTGAGATTTTCTCTCTCTCTCTCTCTCTGCTCTTCCTCTCTCTCAAATAAATAATCAAAGAAAGAAAGAAAGAAAGAAAGAAAGAAAGAAAGGAAGGAAGAAAGAAAGAAACACTCATTAGACAACCAGACAGAGGTGTCTGGTGGGGAGGTGGAGGTCCACATCTGGAGTTCAGAGAAGAGATCCAGTCTCGGTATCTAAACATGGAAGTCATCAGCATAATATAGTTAGGAAACTGAATGAGGCCACCAAGGGAGTGAGTGTCTGGGGATTGAGTCTTGGAGAAGATTGGGGTCAAGGAAAAACCAAAGGGAGATGTCCCAACATCAAGGGAAGAAAGTGTTTCAGGAAACAGGGAAGGGTCAACTGTGACAAAGGTCACTGAGAAGTGGAGTGAATGAGGTTTGAGAAATGGCTGAGAATTGACTTTGAAACAAGACTTTGACCACAGGAGTCCTGGATAAGCCCAGATAACAGCTGTTTGAAAGGAGAGGTAGGATCCAGCTGCTGTAACAGGTTCAGGAGAGGAGAGGAGGGGATGAGCTAAAGACAGCAGGCTGGCTGTCTTCCAAGGAAGTTGCTTGTAATGAAGAGCAGAGGAGAGGGAAGTGGCTGGGAAGGGGACAGATGTGGAGTCTTGGGAGGATTTCTTCATTAGCATATGTGTTCACTGTTGGAAATAATGATGATGCAGGAGATAGAGTGATGTCCTGGAGGAACTCAGAGTGGATAGACTGGAGTATACAGATGAGGACATGGGTTTTGCTGGAATTGTGGACAGCTGATCCCAAGTAATAGTGGAGGAGGTGGAACATAAGCCCAAGGAAATGCAGGGATGTGGATATGGGGTGGCAGCTTGCAGAAGGATCCTTGCATTTCTTCTACTTTCCCCTGGAAGTGGGAGACACCACCTTAAGCTCAAATGCAGAGGCAGCACTTCAGTCTCAGGGAACTGGTATTTGGTGAATGGAATCAGAGTCGGAAACCAGCTCTTGGCGGGGGGGGGGTGTCCCTCAGTTCACAGATTTTTCATCGTATCCATGAGTTAGTATTTTTATATTAATTCATGTGTGATTGTAGTTTACTTGATGTGGTTGTGCTGAGGGCTGGGTAATTTTCCCATTGCTCTCATTTCATAGTGGGAGCATAGAAGGCGTGACTTTGCCCTTGAGCCCATCTCCACTCTGCCCCTCACCCTGCCTCCAGCCAAGGAATGCTGCAGGACGTGAACTTCTTCAGCCTGGACCCCAGTCCGAATTCTTATTGGATGATGTGGGGTCTGTTCTGGTTGTAAAACCTGGCACTCTTCCAGATTCCTTTTCTCCTACTTTTTGTGGCTTTCCCAGAACCAGAAAATGCATTACCCAAGCTCCTGCTGTTGTATGGAACTCAAAACAGTAGTGTGTGCTGTTAAAATCCTGAGTCGCTTGTGGTGGCCAAACTATCTAATAAACCTCAAGGATGAATAAGAGTCATTACATTTCCCCTAATGGGCTTTTGTCTCTCTCAAATTCACCCTGAATGATCTGAGTATTTGGGATGTTTTGATTAGGAAAGAAGACTAAACCATCTTGTGGCAAATCTTTTATTCCATCTGTAAGCCTCTATCTCATTTACCATCTGGAATCTCTGAAATGGTCTGTGTTAACTGTGTTTAAGAATTAGATTCAGTGGAACAGTGAATACCACTGTGTAAAAAGGTGTAGATAAAAAGGTTGTGAGGACAAGCATCCCAACATTAATTGTGGTTAAGTCTGCGTAGTCTCTGGGTAACTTTTTCCTTCTTTATATTTTCCCTTCAATTTTAGATCTTTGTAATTAATATCTATTAATTTATTAATTTTTATAAAGGTATTTTAAGAGGATAGAAAATATAAACCTGTGTATGCTATATAAATCACAATTAAGTAACTGCACATTAATTACAACTGTCAAGAAATGTACCAAAATGTGAACAGTTTTTCTCTGGATAGTGGTACAAAAGATGATTTTTACTCTCTTCCTTTTGCTAATCTGCATTTCCAAGAATACATTCAAATATTCTTTATTCTTTCCATAATGAAAAGTTAGTCTTCTTTTTTATGAGGTAAATAAAATTCTGCTAGGGTGTCCTAGGTTTGGAATTACTGTGGTACAGAGTTTTTTTAACCTGAACCTTCAGATTTATTTTGTTCCATCTTGGGACAATTTTCCTCAGCTCTGCCTCTCATCATTAGGTCCAATCTAACTGTTCCCACTTCTCACTGGGGAACACCCTCTAGTCTCAGGTTTTGACCTCAGGTCTCTGTATTTTTATATCTGTCATCTTTTCTCCTTTTTTCATCTTTTTATTGTTTTTCTCTTTATTCTAGGGCGCTTTGCACACTTATCCTCCATGTGAGTACCTGAAGGAGAGCAATCCCCTTCTGAAAATAGGATGGTGACAACTTCACACCTGGTTGGAAGGGGAATGAGAAACAGATTTGGAACTGAACCCAACTCAGGATGTAACATAAGTGAGGGGACTTTAATGGTATTCAAGAATTCTGGGACGCCTGGGTGGGCAGTCAGTTAAGTGTCTGCCTTAGGCTCAGGTCATGATCCCAGGATTCCTTGGATCGAGTCCCATGTCATGCTCTCTGCTCAGCAGAGAGTCTGCTTCTCCCTCTGCCTCTACCTCCTGCTCATGCGCTCTCTCTTTCTCTCCAAAATAAATAAAATCTTAAAAAAAAAAAAAAGAATTCAGGTAATGTGCCATGTTTAGGGGACTGCTGTGTGAGATCAAATCATGAGTTTCACCTGTCAGTGTAGTGTGGTGGGACAGGCCAACACGAGTGTCCTTTTGTGGGGCACCAGGAGTTTTCTGGGGGGCCCATCTTCCTCCTGGGGTGGGTGGCATCTGCCTCCTGGGAAGGGAGGCCATGTGGAAAAGTGATTCAGAGGATCTGCTGGGACCAACCATGTTACTGAGATGCTAATAACTCTGAAAGAGCGTGGTTCCCCAGAGTACAAATACCTCTGCTTCTCCCTCTAGTGCCCCATGTAGTTCAGGCTTCTCATAACACAGTAATTTCCAATTCCATTCTCCCATCCCTGTGCTACTGATGGCATCTGTTTCACTTTGTGAGCACACACTACATTGTTATTGTTTTATACAGTTGTCTTTTAGAGCAATTGAAAATAAAAAATATATACTATTTTAATAATTGAATACAATATATAGAATATTTATACATAAGATTATATATTACACTAACATAGTAATATAATAATAAAAAATTCAATATAAAATATGTAATATTTTAATAATATTTTATCTTTTATTCCTTCTCTGCTGCTCTTCTTTGGTCTTTATTTATTTTTTAGTGTAGGTTCACATTTCTGACCTAAATTATTTTCTGCCTCAAGAACTTCTTTCCCATTTCTTGTTGCAATGAATCTCCCAGTATTTTTCTGTCTGAGGAGATACTTACTTCTCCTTCACTTTTGCGGGTAATTTCTCTGGATATAAAATTCTAGATTGGCAATTTCTTTCAGCACCTTGAAGGTTTCATTCCACACTTTTTGCTTCTGTGGTTTCTGATGAGAAGTCTGCTGTCATTTTTGTTCTTTTATAGGTAAAGCGTTCTTTCCCCCTGGGACTAGGATCTTGTTAGGGATAAGAGTCTTGGGGTGGGGGGTAGTGGATAAAGATGTTTACTCTTCTCTTCTTGCATCCAGACTAGGTGGGGATCTTTCTCCAATTATTCCAGTGGGAACCTGGTGGGGTTCCTGGAGTGACAGCCCACATAAGCATCGTGTTTCCCCATGACTGCAGATGCCCATCAATGTTTTACTCTCATACAAGTCTGCACTCAGATTCCTGCTCTTATCTAAATAATGACTTAATTGCTCCTTCCAGCTTATTGATTCCAGTGCCTTCTATTCCAGATAACTTAATCTCAGAGCTACATTTCTAGATGTATCTGTCCTCTAGAGTCCAGCATAATGGTTTTCCTTGTGACCTCAGCTTTCAGATGGTTCCAAGAAGAGTCAATTAACCTCCATTTGTCCAGCTTTTTCTTGGGCAGATGGTATGATGACTTCCAAGCTCTTTACACGATGGTGCTTGGCATTCGTTTTCCCTTAAAGGTGCTTGAATAGATGAATAATTGTTCATTATAAGACTGAAGAACCTTGTGTGCATGCTCCTCAGGCTAAACCCCAGTGTGCCGTGAGTGAGTTAGTAGCCAGGCCCCAACCCCAGTTTGTTCAGCCACCAACTCCGTCTTCTTCCTTCTCTCAGGTGAGCATTGAAATGTTAACCAGCAGGTGAGAGTTGATTTAAACCAGGTCTGAAGTTTTGCCAAATGAGAGGGGCATAAGGTTGATGGTATATGCAAGGGAGTGATTATAATGGTGAATCTTAAAATCCAAGGTTGGTAAGTAGAGGAGTGAGGGATGGTGCAAGGCCATAGAACCTGTTGTAGGTTCTGGTTTCCCTTATGCAGTCATTTTTCTGCTCAAGATCTGTTAATGCCTTCTCATTATTTATTTAATACTCACAATAGGAATCAACAACTATTTAAAGACCATTACTAGGTGAGGCACTGTGTTAGATGATGTGGCACAAAAAAAGGCCATTTGTGCTGTCCAGGGAAAGCAGGCATATAACTCAAGAAGATAGAGTACCTCAGCTGATTCTGGACTCTTTAGTTGACTGTTCAAAAGCCTTCACAATTGGGATGCTAAGCCACATTTTGGTCTTACCTCCTCCACTCCGCTAAACAAATCCAGTGTGAGTCTATTGTCATTCTCTCTCCTCCTCAACTTTGCTTGCTGATAGTAATCTCCCTGGAATGCCTACCTGGGAGAACTCCCCCAACAAAACTCTCTCTCCATCCTGAAGGCTGAGTTCAAAGTAGGACTCCAGGAAGCCCTCCTGATCTCTTTCCTAGGAATTTGCCCCTTCTCCTCTCAACGGTTCACATGGGGTCCATCACACACAGATACTTGTCTCACCTTTTCCAGAAGACAGCATGGTTATTTTCCTGTCAGCCTGTCTGTGTAGCAGTGTGTCTGCCTTTTATCATAAAGCAGTTAGGAAAGCCCTTGAGGAAAAGAGGAATTTAAAGAACAAGGGTTGAACCAGATGGTTAAAATCAGCCACTGGTTTGGGTTTTCTGGTTGTCATGGACACGGTATTTTCTATTGTTGGTAACTCTGGTCTCTATGGTGAGCTCACACTTAGAGCTAGAACCTTACAAAGGCAAGAGAGGGGATTGGATGTGACCCACTTCATTTTTCAGTGAAGTGGGAGGGCAGGTATGGGGAGGACAGATAGATGGGGAAAAGACTAAAAATAAATGTGTGGCTTTCCAATGGCTTCCCTCTCCCAATAAATATTACATTTTAATTTAATTTAAATCTTTTTTATATGTATTCCATTGATTCCTGTTAAGACTTAGTATAGTTCCCTTCACAATGTGACTCCTTCCTCACCACCCTATAATCTGTTGTGTGTCTAAAATGAAAGTTTAGGGGATCCTGGGTGGCTCAGTTGGTTGGGTGTCTGCCTTCGGCTTGGGTCGTGAGCCAGGAGTCTTGACATCAAGCCTCACATCGGGTTCCCTGCTCAGTGGGGAGTCTTCTTCTCCCTCTGCTCCTCATTCTGCTCTTGCTCTCTTTCTCTCTCAGATAAATATGTAAAATCTTAAAAAAAAAGTAATAAAACAACTGTTTAAGTATATAAAGTTGGCAATGTGGATAGATAATCTCAACAATAAGGTAATAGAATCCCATGCCAGAGAATTCAAGGAATATGTGCTACATGTGGCACATATAGGGCAACACAGAAGAGACCAAGAATAGGCTCTCTGGTCCATTTTCTGGTAAATGGATGAGACCCAAAGGGAACCTTCTAACTCAAGTGATAAAGCTCAGAAGCAAGGGTGTCAGGGACAAATCAGAGGTTTTTAACACCTGGGCTGTCTTTTGCTCAGCATTTATAGAGTTGGCTTCAGCCAACATAAAGCAGTGACCTCAGGAAAGAGTAGGGTACAGCCCTAGCTGGAACCTGGCATTGCTCACTACCTGGAGTTAACCAAGCAACAAAGTTTGAAGACACAGTCTCCACACAAGACCACTCTCATTTCTGATACCAACTGTACATTTAGGGGTTCCCCCAGATCACCCCCAGTTTTGATAATTTATTAGGAAGACTCATAGAACTCATCCAAAGCTGTTTACTCATGATTATGGTTTATTACAGGGAAAGGACACAGATTAAAATCAGTGAAGGCAGGAAGCATACAGGGCAGATCTGAGAGGGTTCCAAATGGGAAGTTTCTGTTGTCCTCTTCCCATGGAGTCCAGTTACCTATTCAAGGTTGATGTGTTACCATACTCACAGAGCATTGCTAATCAGAGAAGCTTACCAGAGCTTCAGTGTCCAGAGTTGTTTTTGGGACTTCATTATATAGGCAGGATTAATGAATTGATTGCCCATGTGGTTGAACTCAGTCTCCAGGTGAACTGATATGATGTGCCCTAAAGCACTCACACTAAATCATGCAGGTGGTCTTTCGGTCATGGCCAGCCCCTACCTTAAGACTGTTGAATATGGGGTGCCTGGGTGGCTCAGTGGGGTAAGCCTCTGCCTTCAGCTCAGGTCATGATGTCAGGGTCCTGGGTTCGGGTCCTGCACCAGGCTCTCTGCTCGGCGGAGAGCCTGCTTCCCCCTCTCTCTCTGCCTGCTTCTCTGCCTACTTGTGATTTCTCTCTGTGTGTGTCAAATCAATAAATAAAATCTTAAAGAAAAAAGACTGTTGAATATGCCAAGCCCCACTTTAAGATCCAGCACAGCCAGATCCTGCCTTAAAGAAAGGCACTTCTATCAAATATGGCACAGATTACATCCCAGAAGCTGAGGCAAAAGCCAGACCTCATTTTGTGCAAGATCAAATTCTTTAGCTCACAGCTACATACATTGCAATTTAGAAACAAAGAGTTAGCTCATGGGATGGCAGTTTTATCCTACAGAGAAGAGCACAGACAACATTTCTTGGTAGGAGAACATGGGTCTACTTTCCTTCTCTCTCTTGCCAGGTGGCTGGATTGTAAGGAAGGAAACACAAGTTGGTATCACCTGGGTCTCTGGCTTAAGAACTGAGAGAGAACCTGCCTACTTGAGTCTACTACTACTGTCTGTCCAGTGGAAAAATAAAATCTTAAAAAAAAAAAGAACTGAGAGAGAGCTATTAAAAAGATCAGAGTGAGGAAAAATATTTTCTTTATCTACAGTTCAAATACCAGAATTAGACAACCTTTTATTCATCCAAAAATTAGTAAAACAAAACCAAACAAACTCCCAAAAAACTCAAACAGCAGATAAAAAATATTTTATAGCTTGAAGATGGGATTGGGATACAGAGGGAAAACATACAATTCAACAAGGAGGAGCAAATTCTAGAAAGCACGCTCAGTGTGTTCTCAATATGACTGATGTATGGACTTGAAGTAAAAGATAATTGGTGGGAGATGACACAGCCAAGATGATGAGACAGGTGGATGATGAACAGTCATAAGTGGAGGTTAAAAAATAAGAAAGAGTTTAGTTACAGAATTTAAATCTTCAAAAAATTAATGAAGCAGAATCTTCACTGCTTTACTAAACCTTCATAAAATCAAATCAGTGGTGTGAGGAGAGAACTTAAGAAAGTTTCCCAGAATGTGGAGGAAAAGGAATACAATAAAAAAGAGGACAGAAAAAGTAGTAGATATTGAGGAGGAAGAAAAGAAGTCCCAAATCAGATAGTTGGTGATCACGAAGAAGGTTAGAGGCAATGCTGAGATACCAGAACATAAAATAGGAGAAAACTTTCTTGATCTGAGGGGAAAAAAGAACTTAGTGTCAAGAAAGAGTAATTAGAAAAAAATGTGTCCACCCTCCAAGATGGCTGTAAAGACCTTGGCTGCTGGTATTCACATTGTGTCAGGGTAGATCTCTGTGCCCAATGGAATATGGTAGAATGACTTTCACTTCTGCAGTTAGCTTATAAAGATCTATAGTTTTGTCTTTGCTGTTCTCTCTCTCTCTCTCTCAGATCATTCTCTCTTGAAGAATAAAGCTGCCATGTCATAAGCAGCCTTATGGAGAGGTCCATGAAGGGAGGAACTGAGGCCCTTGTACCAACAGCCATATGAGGATTGTCCTTCCCCAGTAAACCTTCATTGACCACAGCCCCAGCCAACATCTGGACTGCAACCTCCTGAGAAGCCCTAAACCAGACCCATCCAACTAAGCTCTTTCTGGAGAGATAATAAATGTTCGTTTTTGTAAGTTGCTAAATTTGGGGGTAATTTGCTATGCAGCGATAGATAACTAATATAGCCACTAAGTGAGGGAGACAGAAGAGAAATCAGGTGATAGTTGGAAAGAGAAAATCCAAGAGATCAGAATATGTTTAAAGGTTAGTGGGAGAATTCAATAGAAAAGAAGAAAGGTTAGGGATGGAGAAAGGGTTGTGTGATAGTATGACGTTCCTATGAAGGCGAATGGGGTGAGTTGCAGGGGACAGGATAGGAGTTAGCCATCAATAGCTGGAGGGGCAGTTTTTAAGGGTATCACACTCAAATGCTCATTCATCTGCCCACTCAGACATCTGAGTTTGAGATCCCACGAGATAGGAAAACTCCGACAAGCTTAATTGGGAAAATGCAAATATGTAACATTAATAACAAGAAAGGACATATTACAGAAGATGCAGATGAGAGTAAAACCACTGTAAGGAAAATGATATTCAACCCTAAGCTGACAAATTTGACAATTCAGATGTGATTTTTTTTCTAAGACAATTAGTAATTATCAATTGCCAGAATTGTTTCACAGAATAGGAAAGTCAGGATAATAACCATGGGACAAATGGAAACAACTGTCTGAGTAATATATTAAGAAAGATTGGGGTTCAGTTGGTTAAGAGTCTGACTTTTTTTTTTAAGATTTTATTTATTTATTTGACAGAGAGAGATCACAAATAGGCAGAGAGGAAGGCAGAGAGGGAGGAGGAAGCAGGCTCCCCGCTGAGCAGAGAGCCCGATGTGGGGCTTGATCCCAGGACCCTGAGATCATGACCTGAGCTGAAGGCAGAGGCTTTAACCCACTGAGCCACTCAGGCGCCCCAAGAGTCTAACTCTTGATTTTGGCTCAGGTCGTGATCTCAGGGTTGTGTGATTAAACCCCACACTGGGCTCGTGCTGGGCATGGAGCCTGCTTATGATTCTCTCTTTCCCTCACCCACTGCTTCCCCCTCCCCAAATAAATAAATAGAGGTATTAGACACATCTGTAGGCAATTTTTGTTCAAACTCTACAGTTCTGTTGTTAATATAAGAAGTGACAAGTTATGTGTAGTCATTTACAGTTCAATGAATTAAAAACTAAATAAAATGTAACATTCAGTTTCTCAGGGGCAATAATTACTTTTTAAGTGCTCAACAACCAAATGTGCCTAGTGACTGCCATATTGGATAATGCTGATATAGAACATTTTCAGCACTGCAAAAAGTTTTATGGGCCAGTATTGCTCTAAAGGAGTAGATCATTTTTATCTGGTGTAGCTTGTTTCCAGGCATGTAAAAAGGCTGTGAGTATCCCAATTTATCATGAGCAACCTTAATAACTTTGATGCCAAAACACAGCCAAGATGACCTCTTAGAAGTTAGAAACCAATCTTGTTTATGAATAGATGCAAACATTCTGAATAAAGCTCTGATACTTCAATTCTGGACACTCATTCAGAACTAATTCAGTGTCAACTGACAGTCCGGAAGTGCAAGAGTATTTTAATAATAAGAAATCCATTAATATAATTTAATACATCACTAAAGAAAAGGATTAAACTGTAATTGTCTTCATAGATGCCAAATAAGTGTTTGATAAAATTAAAGTCATTCCTGAATAAGCTGAGATAAGACGGGATTTTATTTACTATGCTGAAGTATAGCTTTCTTAGATATTAACATCATCTCACATCTCTTGCAAACGGTCCAACTCATATTTAATGGGTCCAGGCATTTCAATTAACTTGAAGAATAAGACAAGACCAAGCTTGTTATCATTATAATGTAATATTGCTCTAGAAGTTTCAATCTATAATAAAAGAGTAAGAGTAAGAGCTACAAATAAAGGAAAGGAAGAGAGAATTTTATCATAATTTTTAAGGACAGTGTGGATCTTTACCTAGAAAAGTCTAAGAGAATCAATTATAAATTAATAAGAGTTCAGTGTGATGGTTAATTTTGTCAGTTTGACCCAGCTAAGTGTTGCCTAGAGAGCTGGTAAAACAAGATTTTTGGGTATGTCTGGGTGAGTGTTTCTGGAAGAGATTAGTTGGGTTTTTGTTTGTTTGTTTGTTTGTTTGTTATGAGAGTTGGGGGTGCCGGGAGGAGGGGCAGAAGGAGAGAGAGAGAAAATCTGAAGCTGGGCATGGAGCTGGACATTGGGACCCTGAGACCATGACCTGAGCCAAAATCAAGAGTCAGACATTTAACCAACTGAGCCACCCAGGCAGCCCTGGAAGAGATTAGTTTTTAATTCAGTAGACTAAGAGATCTGCCCTCGTCAATGTGGATGGGCATGATCTAGTCTGTCGGAAGCCCAAATGGAACTAAAAGATGGAGAAAGGCCAAATTCTTTCTCTATTGTTGAACTTGGACGTACCAATTCTCCTGTTGGACATCAGAGTTCCTGGTTCTCAAGCCTGTGGCCCCTAAATCTTACACTGGAGGCCCCCTAGTTCTTAGGTCTTTGATGTTGGACTCAATTACGTCACTGGCTTTCCTGGTTCTCAGCTGACAGAGGGTCAGGGACTTCCAGGCCTCCACAGCTGCATGAGCTGAGTCCTGTAATAACTCTCTTCTATATTCTTTATGTATCATGTTGCTTCTGTTTCTCTGGAGAACCCTGGCTAATACACTCAGTGATGTGTGAGAAAGGGAAACCAATCGCCAGCAGCCCAGGATGGGCATCACAACCAAGACTGCTGTGTTCTCCAGCTGAACAAAAACATGCAAGGAGATCAATGACACCTGACCCTGGTTGGTCAAGACAAAACCTGCATCTCTCCATAATCATGTCTGAATCCAGACAGAAACATGGAGATTGTCCAAGATACAGAAATGACCAAACAGCCCCTGTCCAGGGAGCCACGATTCTGCTTCTTTACCCCACTTCAGTCCTACCAGCTTCTAGAAAGGAAGGCGCCAGGTATCTGATCACAGAACTACCTTTCCTGGGGGCATGTCATCTGGAGCAACACCGTGCTTCCTGGAGCCATCCCCCAATCCTGGGCATCTTTATAACACCCTCTTGCTGAGACACCCAGGGATCCCCTTGCTGTGTTTCCCTCATTTTCAATGAACGGTAAGCCCAGTTTGTTCAACTACATGCATATTCCTGGAGGTCTTCAGCTGGAGGACTCTGACGGGTGAGAAATCACATATACAACAGGGACAGCAGTAACAACAAAATAACTTCATCTAGCCACTGACAACTGGGAAAGAAAATACAGTGCAAAAAGGCACATGCACAGATTTATGCATTTTTAAAAGTTCTAGAAGGAAATATAGCTAAACACGAATTGTGGTTACCTTCCAGTTTGCAGAATGTTGAGTGACTTTAAAAAAATGTTTACACATTCTCTGTACTTTCAATGATAAACATATGGTATTTTTTATAGCCAGGTAAAATGTCATTTCTGAAAGCGGTGACTAACGGGAGTGAGTTGAAATTCTCAAATGAGATCATTGTGTTCTAAACTAATAAGGGTATAGAAAGTAGGCTACAAAACTAAAAGAATTATCCAGACTTTCAGTGTTCTCCTGCTCCCAGGAGACTCACGCCTGTTTCCAAATGGAATGGAACTGGGGAGCTGGCAGAAGGAGCTACTGGTAAAGCCAAGTGATGTCCCAGATGGAACAACCCTGCCTGCTCCTTGGGCCAACATGGATGCTCCTCTCTGCTTCTAGCAAAGCATCACATGGTGTGTTCAGGCTTTTGGGAGCCTGGCCTTGAGTCCCGCCATTGGCAATGTTGAACTTCATCTAAACTCTTCCATCCTTTGGTGTTTAGGAAACAAAGGGTGCTTCCTGCAAAGAGCCACCCTTTTCCATCAGACTTAGACAAGAGTCAGGGATGTCCCCCTTGTTTACCTAAAGGCTAGACACAGACCCTCCAGATTCCCCTTCTTTGCTTCATCAGTGATTGCTGACCAAACTTTGGTTAAGTTTCTCCCCTTCACCCAGGTCCCTGAACTTTGGCCCATCCTCAACCTGAGCCAGCACACACCCTGGCCTCGACAGTTCCCTTCTGAGAAGAGGCTGGTCCCAGGGTATAATATTCTCTGATTTATTGTCCAATCAAGCCACTTTCCTTCATCCTGTGTCCCAACACCAGGTTCTTTCTAACATTGTTTCCTCTTGCATATAAAAGGAAACTCCTCATTGCCTCAGCCTTGAGACACAGATCTTGTGGTCAAAAGTAATCCCTAAGGCAAGAGTCCCTTCCCCTTCCTTTGCAATAATCTTGTTGAATAAAGTTTCTCCTTACTAATTACATTTTTTTTACTTGACACTATATAAATATGAAAGAAAACAAACAAAAGCAAAATGTCCCGATTCTCCTTTATAAAAGGATGGGAGTCAGTATGAACCACCACCCATAAAAAGAAGTTCCTGAGCCAACATTTCGTTGAAAACCGGAAACCTCCAAGGATGGACCTAATAGAACACCATAAGCTGGGGAGGTGGGGGAAGTTGGTATGAATAGTGCCATGTTACAAGCTAAAGAGAACACGGCAGCATCTCCAAAATCCAGATTCTAAATATCCCCAGGAGGAGTGCCTGGCTGGCTCAGTCAGTTAAACATCCGCCTGTGGCTCAGGTCATGAGCCCGGGGTCCTGGGATCGAGTCCTGCATTGGGCTCCTTGCTCAGTAGGGAGTCTGCTTCTCCCTCTGCTTATGCACTAAGCATAAGCTGCTCTCCCTGCTTATGCACTAAGTCTCCCTCTCTCTGACAAATAAATAAACACTATTTAAAAATCATATATATATATATAGAGAGAGAGAGAGATAGAGAGAGAGAGAGAACAGAATAAAAAGAGTATCCATTCTACATAAACTTAAATCTAGAGGAAATAATTTTTCTTTCTCTATTGCACTTGAACTATATATGTAAGAGACAAAGTGTTCTCAGAGATGAGTTTTATTGTTGCAAAATCTTTGTGGGATTTCCTTGATCTGTCAGCTCTCTGGAGAGAACATTTTGGAGTGTGTGTTTCTTCTTCCAACCCCACATTTTCAGGCTCATGTTGTTCCGGTGAACAAAAGCAAGACTCTGATTTGGTTTGACATGTTACACAGAGCAAGACATCAGCTCTCCGAGAAAAACAACGTATGTTCCACCCGTAGGAGGATTATTAAAAGGTGTAAAACTTTATAACCATTAAGCAAAAACAGGTTGATCGTTATGCTTATTAAGGATAATTATAGCATTTAATCTGAAGGGCATAAATTGGTCAAGTGAGTAATTTAATCTGGCAGACACCAAAATTATATTTAAATATTACAGCAAGGAGACAAAACACAGAGCTGGTTGTCAGATGGGCCCAAAAGCTTTTTGAACGCCTTTCCAAGGCTCGTAAATATTTCCTTTCATTTCTTATTCCCCTCGCCACTTTGAGTCAAGCTCATCTGCAGGTTGTGGCTTTTGGGGAAACTGAGGACTGTTTGCACTCAAGTGTGGTCATAGTCACTTCTGTTTATTGTCATCTGCTGTGAAAACCTGAACTCTGTAGCTGCTCAGGTTTGATATGTTCTTCCTACAGATGAGCAAAGCAGGGAGACATTGGGCCACAGAGATGAGGGTTTCTGAAAACTGAACAAACGACTTGGTAATCTTCTCCACGGGGCTGACACTTTCTTTATTAAGCACTTTCTGTGGGTCAGGCACTGGGCTTGGCACTTAGATCATGAGATTCATGATCTCATACATCTGTGAGCCACGAATGATCTATTACACCAATGATCTATTACAGATAAAAATCTGAGTCCTTGGGGGTCACCTAGATTGCCCTAAGACACACAGCTAATAAGTGGTGGAGCTAGGTACTAAGCTAGGCGTTTGGAAAACCACGTCTGTCCACACACGCTTAGACACCTTCACTCTGAGTCCTGGTAAAGTTGTTGTGGTTAGAGATGTGCATGTGTGCCTGTGTGCGCGTGTGTGTGTATGTGCGCAGGCGCGTGTGTGCATGCGTGTATGTGTGTGTGTGTGTGTGTGCATGTGAGTAGTGGGCATGGTGGTGTGGGGCAGAAGAAAGTTGAGGGGCAGATAAGGCCTTTCAATATTTTAAGGTCTCTGCTAATATTGTCCTTAAGTATCTTGTTTACTTATTTTTTCCTCAGCTAATTGTTGGTTTTCCTGGTAGAAGGTGAACCCTAAGATACCGCTAACTTAACATTTTCTTTCTTCCCTGTCTTGGTTTAAAAATTCTTATTCGTTTACTTTCCACTCCTATTTCGCATTATTTTTCTTCGGCCACTACACATCATAAGCGGGCCTATTGACATCAAGATGTCAGGGGTCCCTCTCTGGGTGGGAGCTTGTGGGAAGAGTGGTCATCAGATAGATGCTGGGCCTAGAACTCAGGGGTGAATACTTGTTTCTGAGTTTTTAAGAAGATATTTATTTGAGAGGAGAGAGCATGAGCTGTGGGAGAAGCAATTGGAGAAGGAGAGAAAGACTCCCTGCCGAGCAGAGAGCCTGATGAGGGGCTTGATCCCAGGACCCTGGGATCATGACCTGAGACAAAGGCAGACGCCTAAATGACTGAGGCACTCAGGCGTCCCTCTGTTTCTGATTTTAAGTGCTCAGCTGTCCCATTCTTTTTGGAGGAAGTAGGTTAATACAAAGTTGGAGTGGATTTGAGGTTTGGGGAAGGAGAGAAGAGAGGACTGGGGAGTAGATAGTCAGTCTGGAGAAATTCCCGATGTTTTTCGTGACTTATCACTAGCAGCGAGGGTCAGGAAAGCTATTTGTTCATGGTGGGTACTTGAACTGCTAACAATATGGACTCCAAGTTAGGCTAATTTTTTGGAAGAAGGAGGCTCTGTTATCTACTGAGTGCCTGCTAGGTGCAAACACTTTTCCAGTTACTTCGTATTCTCTCTTAAATTTAAATTCATATCAAATCCATTGAGATCAGAACTATTATCATCTTGTGAAGGAAAGCAAAATCAAATATCAATATCTTTTCTCTACTTGCCTATGGCCATTCAGTCCCAGTCAGGGGGAGTGGGGTCTGGCTCCTTCCCATCTATCAATTCCATGTTATTGGTGAACAAGCTTCTAGAGACATATCAGATGAAAGCTGCAGGCTGGTGGTGTTTTCTCTCCATCTACTTGTGTGTTCTCTGGTGTCACTGACTCCACTGTCTTCCCCTGGGGAGCAGCTGTCCTGTGTATCTGGAGAGAAGGGCGAGCTGTGGACTTAGCCATGGATTGACCCATTCGAGGTTGGGTGTCTAGTCTGATCAGAAATCCCATCCCATTCACGCCACTGCGATGGGCTGAAGAAAAAAATGAAATACATTTTGTTGGGTTTCATAGTAGATGGTTTCACCTTCGAATGTGACAAATACCACATGGCTCCATATTTAATTTCCCAGTGAGATGAGTGGATGGAGTAGGATGGATGGCTTCCAACAGTGCTGGGCAGACAGAGAAGAAGTGTCAGTTTCCATCAGATCTGTATTAAGGGAACTCAGTAGGAATGTAGGGAAACCACCAGGGTCACATGTGTCAAGGAATCCTGTTCCTCCCCCAACACGTTCTCAACAGGATGTTGGTTCTTTTGCCCCAGTTGTCCTTTGAGGCCCCCAAGCTCCCAGCTGATCTGCCTCAGATGAGAGCCATGTTACCCAGGCTATGCTTCCCAGAACTGATCAAAAGCCTGGCTGAGAAGGGAGTTGAGGACATGCTGGCCAGAGGATCTTGGACTGGTTGTCCCTCCAGTTCCTCTCTGATTAGGTACAAGACCTGTGCTCCTGGGCTGACCCGCTGCAGGCCTCTGGGAAGGCTGTTGCCACACTTCCTATTGTGTGACTCCAATGATGCCTTTTAAAAACTGTTCAAGAAATCTTCTCTGTTTTTTTCCTATGAATTTGTATCTAGATATAGAGCCCTGATTAGAGGTTTTATATTTTTGGAAACACAGTTTCATGGGCGGTGGTATGTACTCTCATTGGGAGAGCCTAATTCCAGTTGTCTCTTTCTCTTTTTCTTGTCTTTTTTTAAAGATTTTATTTATTTATTTGACAGAGAGAGATTACAAGTAGGCAGAGAGGCAGGCAGAGAGAGAGAGGAGGAAGCAGGCTCCCTGCTGAGCAGAGAGCCCGATGCGGGACTCGATCCCAGGACCCTGAGATCATGACCTGAGCTGAAGGCAGCGGCTTAACCCACTGAGCCACCCAGGTGCCCTTCTTGTCTTTTTTTAAATGACCATTGCCTAGATTGATGTATGAATTTTACAGCTCCTTTTGACCACTCTGTGCAGAGAGGCTTGGTGGGGGTCGAGATAGGATGGATTTGTGGTATAATTGACAGGACTTAGGGTTGGGTTAGATGTGGGGGCAGAGGGGAAGGAAGGAGCCAGAAGGACCTCCACCAGCTTCTGGCCTTAGCAACTGGGCTAAATGATGCTTTTTCTTGAGCTGATTAGGGAAGGACCTGGTTTGAGGATAAAATGAAGAATCCTGTTTGAACACCATGTTGAATGCCATTTGGGATATCTCAGTGGGATCATTCAGGAGGCAGCTGTCTCTGCATCTAGAGCCCAGAGAAGGGGGTGGCTCCCAAGAAGAACATTTGAGAGACATACGCACAGATGGCACGCAAAGTCATGGGAGGTATGAGATCACTTAGGAAAAGTGGGGACATAGAAGGGAAGAGGTCCCAGGATACGGTGGCCTGCGGAAACCAAAGCATGTGGAAGCAAGGAGCAGCCAGCAGGCCAGAGGAAAACTAAATGACACTACAGATGCCAGAGAGGATGGTGTCCCACTAATGAGTGGTCAACCAGGAGGAGGGGTGCTGGGAAGCCACATGAGATGGGCACAGGGAAGGGACCGTTGTGATTATATTTGGTAACATGGAGGCCACAGTGAGCTCGTCAAGACTGCCTTCTGTGGGCTGGTGAGGCAAGAGGCCAGAGGGGAGTGGGTCAAAGAGAGAATGAGAGGCGGGGATGTGGGGAGAGTGTGTATACATGAATCTCCAAGAAGTTCTACTGTGAAGAGGAAAAGAATGTTGGGTTCTTTCCTAGCAACTGGCCTCTTTGTTAGCATGTGAAAATGAATCAGTGTAACTGACTGGGCCTTGTTTTTATGTTTGGTTACTAGAAACCAGCACTCAGTTTGTGACCCACTTATACCAAGAATTTAGGATTTTTACACCCTGGCTCCATTTTATGTCCCTACACTAATTTTTCATTCTATTTTGACTCCTTTTTTTTTTTTGTGAAATAGAAATAGAAAGGAATTTATTTCAGTGAGGCTAACACCAGGAAGATATCACACTAGCATCTCAAAGACAGCTTCCAAAGTGCTGAAAATACTTCTAGTTTTTGTAGAAGGAAAAGGTGGGACAAAGTTCCGTGGGTATGAGCAGCTGGGCAGTAAAGGTCAGGTTGATCATTGTCTTGGGCTTAATCACATGGGGTCTTGCTGATTCAGGGCAGTTCTGATTGCTTAAGGGGATAGTTTCTTGGTTCCCTATTATGGGATGCTTGGTCCACGAGATCTTTTGCTCAAGAGAGAAGCTGAAAAGAACTTAGAAAGTACAGACTCTTGACTCCTACTCTTAACAGTCCATCTTGTTGATTTTATGTACCATGGTAAGATGCCTTAAATATTATCTGCAGAAACCTGAGCATGTAGATAAATTATTGCATAGGCTTGAAAGCACTGTCCAGTTGTCCAGTTGTCTCTTTCTCTTTCTCTGGGTCAAGGACCAGCCTCACTAAAGTTCAGTGTATTTTTAAAATTTGTTTTGATTGCTTGTAACTTCAATTCTTGGCCCCAATTTTATTTTGTGTCCTATCAGGAGATTAGCATCTGCATCATCCTTGGAAACAAGCTCATTCCTCCTACAGCACTGAGATGAGTTGGTTGTGGGCTGGGAGGTAGACCTGGCCCACCTTGCCACTTGATAGGCATCAGCACCTGTAGTCATGAACACGTCCTCCAGAAGTCCTAAGGGCTGAAGGCCCACTCAAGCTTTACCATGCATCAGAATTGCCTGTGAATCTGGTAAAAATATGTAGGAAATCAGAATATGTCACCTTCAAATATTCCATTTTGGCACTAGGATTATTCTGAGCTGAACACAGTGGAGAAACAGCAGATACCAAACAAGCTCTGGGCCTTCCTCCTCTATTTGCCTAAGAGCAGGATGTAAATTTCCATTTGTCCAGGTGTCTCCTTAGCTCGGAGCAGGAAGAGGAAGACAACTGTAGACTCACCAGCCGGGAGACAAGACTGATGGAAATCCACATAACAAACTTCACTAAACAGCTCTCGTCTTTCATCAGTTCCCCCAACTATATTTACCTTCCCACAGCTGACCACCCCTAAAAGCCCCAACTGCCTGTCCTTTGTCTTGTCACTTCTCTATAAATTTAGTGTTTTCTGTTAGGGTGCTATATAAGCCCCAAGTTCTAACCACCACTTTGAGTTACTCATCACTGCGTTTCTCCTGTTCGTATGCTGCCTACATTCATAAACACTGTCTCACTCTTAGCCCATGTTTTGTTGGTTGAATTTCCAGGGCATCATATAGAATTTAAAAGGGCAGAGGGAAAAAAAGAGTGTCGGGTTTTTTTTTTTGTTTTGTTTTTTTTTCTCCCTTACAAATTCTTGTCTGGTAGGTCTAGAGTGGAGCCCAGGAGTCTATTTCTAACAAGCTCTCATGTGATGCTGATTGCCACTGGTCCGTGGACCATGCTTGGAGCAGTGAGGACACAGGTCAACAGGAGCTGCCTGCAGGACAACACCGTCATTTCCTGACAGTGCACGGGAGAAGAATGAAGCACAAACAAGTCAGCTGCAAGAGATAGGGAGCAGGGGACAACAGTAGAAAAGACTGTTGCCCCGAATAACTCCTTAGTTCCATTTTTATTAGATATAGACAGTAATCAACAGAAGAGCCAAAGAAGGTTAAATATTAATCATATGCCTTGTAGATAAACAAGATGGAAGGCAAAATATGTCTGGTCAAGCAGTATAAAGTTTATGGTTGAGCAGGCACATTCAAAGGACTTATCTAATTAGCCATAGGTGTTCTGGGGGTGGGGGAGGGGAAATAACAGAAAAATGAAGCAGGTGGCTTTCCGCCCTGAGCGTGCCGGGCGTTCCCAGCTGCTCCGCTTCCATGCTGCCCTGAGTGAGCCGGGCATCCCCAGCTGCTCCGCTTTAAGGCCATATATCATCCTCTCCCCCAGAGGCCTGTTGCCAGTATGTATTTTTCTTAAGGCTATATCTAAACATGCTTGGTAACTAGTAGAATTTCTCATGGGTTATATTTTAAGTAATACATTGTTCCGAGGGACAGTTACACAACACATCCAGCCCCTCTGGATTTCTGAAATGTGCCTTCATCTGAGCTGATGGACCATATTTATCTGGGAGAAGCAAGAGCCACGGAGGTTAATTGGAGAGCCCACCTGGATTTGTACCAGGGCTTAGAAGGCACAGGTTTATTTGTGAGAATCACCTACCCTTCCAATCTTGTCTACTGAAAACTGAGAGCCAGATGCCATTTCAGGTTCCCGGCTCAGATTTGCATCAATAGCATTGGAGCCGAGTGTTTGACTACTCTCTCCCTTTGAGGAATCACACGCTAATCACCGTACGTCGTTTGAGGCAGACTGCTGCTCACCAGTGGCTTTGGAGGATCTTCTTGCTAAGAATAGTTTGGTGGTGGTGCTTCTTGGGGTGGGGGTGTGGTTGTGAGGATTAGCTCATTAATTATGCAGACAGCTGTCAGCTGCAACAGTAACTAGCAAAGCCCCTGACAGGAGAAGGATCCAAGGTATCTTTCAGACCAGGGTTGGGCTTAGTTGCTGCATTCCTAGAGGCAGGAATGCCTCGGGAAGCCCAGAGCCCCGGGAGAGGTCAGCCTGAGATGGACTCTATCTGTCCTTTCCTTCTTGGGTCCACTGGCTCCAACTTGGTCCTGAGAGAGCGGTGCAGTTTCCCCTGGTCCTTCTCATGCACTCTCACCTTGTTAAAGCAGCTTTGTTCCAGGAGGATTTGTAAATTAATCTGTCACCATGTCACCATGGCAACATACTTATGTATCTCAAACGCTATGAGCCCAGGGGGCCAGGATTTGAGAAATGACTTTACCCAGTGCCCTAGCTGGTGCTTAACAAAGGATTATGCTGTAGAACACACAAGGCAGGCTGGTCGGCTCCCAGGCAAAGAAGGCTTAGGGACCTGGTGTCCAGTTGTCCTCCTTTAGAAGGGACTGAGTTTCATTAAAGAATCGAGGACTGGCAGATCCCTTCTGGCCTCAGGGGACATACAATAATCTCCCAGGGGTACAAAAGAGAAACCCAAAGGATGGGAGAGTGAGAACTTGCATTTCCAGCACAGTGGGGGGCACAGATGATGTCAGACAAGGAGGCTGAGATGGGTGAAGAGTATAAGCTGGAGGTCAGTCGGGGAACAAGCAGGGACAATTCCCCTCCCCACTGCTCCCCTCTCTCCTGCGCTGCTCCCCTCCCCTTCCTCCTCATCCATTGATTTGACAGTTTGGGGAGGGACCAAAGATGCAGAAGATTGATTGTTCTACCTCAATGCTTGGGGCATTTACTAGTCCATACAAGACCTCTCTCCTGTTTCCCTTTTCTCTCTCATCCCTCACTCCACACCTATTTCCCTCCCTGTTCTAGATGTTTCTGATTGGACTTCCTAGAAGCAGGGCTGGAGACAGATTCTTGTTCAGTGATTTATTACCAGAGAGCTCTTAGGAAATACTGGCCAGGAGAGCAGGGCAGGGGAATGGGAAGACAAGCGTTCCAGGGATGGCTTGCTCCAGCCACATCCCTTGGGGTGGGGGCTGCGGGAGGACTCTAGGGCATGAATGACTGAGGCAAGGAAGCAGGCCTTCGGTGTGCATCTGCCAGGTTGGGGGCTGCCCTTGAGGCCGCTCTCCTTAGCTGAGGGCCATTCTCCAAAGAAATGAGGCAGCGGGGCAACATAGTAGCCAATACTCACAGTGCGAGGAGAGGGCTGGGGACCCCAGACAGGTGAAAGAGCGGGGTGGGACGCCACTGGCTGCAAAAGGCAACCTCCAGGATGCGTTTAATAAATGTCCGCATGTGGCTAGTGATTCTTATAACATGATCAGTGTTCATTCAGACCACATCTCCCGAACCCCTAGTCTCTATCTTGGGCTATTCTAAGAGTGAGGGGGCTGGAGTTGTGATGGAAACAGACCGGATGGCTCCCCTCAGGGCTGCAGTTTGGGGGAGAAAATCGATACTAATCAACCACTCCTCTACAGGGACAGCTGGCATCCAAAGGAGAACGGGGGGAGAAGGAGCCGCCCAGATGAGGCCGATCCCAGCGCAAGGCCGGATTCCTACCGGGGAGGAGTTTAGGACTAGAGCTGATGCAGCCCTAATGAGGGTGGGGGCTCCACGCAGAGGGAGAAAGGAGCTTTGTGGGTTCAGGGAATAGAACAAAGGTCAGTGTGGCCCGCGTACAGCAAGCCAGGGGGAGAAGGGGCCACAGCATAGGGTGCTGGGCCTCCCAGGTTCTGTTTGGGGCTGAGGATTATCCCAGAAGCTGAGTGGGAATCCACCAAAGGCTTGGAGCAAGGAAGGGACCTGATCCCTCTGGCGGCTCAGGGGAGATGAGCCCAGGGAGGGGGTGGGGGGGGCTGGTGAGCTTCAGCCCCTGAAGCTCCCCCTCCCTCGTGGACCAAGGTGCCATCTTTGGAAGGGCAGATGTGGGGCAGGCCACTGGGAGGGTGTGTTCAGAGCTCGGGATGGGCTGTGCTGGAAAGTTAAGTCCCGTGGTGATCTGCATACAGGGGCTACTCATCACTCAGGGAGAAGGGACAGCTAGGAAGGAAGAGAAAAGTGAGACCAGGGCCAAGGCCCAGGCCGACGAGGGGGCAACCGGCAGATTCTGAAGGAGAAACCACAGAGGGAAGAATAGCACAAAATGGTTGCAGCAATGAACCCTAGAGTTGCTTCAGGGAGGAGGGTGGTTGGGCTGGGGGGAAGCGGTCAGGTGACCATCGGGCCTGGGGATGCGGCCACAAGGGGAGCTGCAGAGAGGTGAGAGCCACCGGCAGCTCTCCAGGGGTGAAGCCAGGCTTGAGGGGACGCAGGGACTCAGCAACGCATCTAAATAATCTTGGATGGGGCGCCTGGGTGGCTCAGTGGCTTAAGCCTCTGCCTTTGGCTCAGGTCATGATCTCAGGGTCCTGGGATGGAGCCCTGCATCGGGCTCTCTGCTCAGCAGGTAGCCTGCTCCCCCCCCCCCCCGCCTGCCTCTCTGCCTACTTGTGAACTCTCTCTCTCTGTCAAATAAATAAATAAAATCTTTAAAAAAATAATCTTGGGTATTTGTGGAAAGAAAGGGCAGCCTCTGGACTGGGATTCAAGGGGGACACAGACATCGTGGACCTGTTTGAATGAGGGTAAGGAGCTGGTTTGTGGGAAGAGGCCAAGGGTGTGGGAAGGAGGGGGGTTAATTGCTAGAGGAAGTCAGCACAGGTGGGAGCAGGTAAGTGGCAGACCACAGTCTCCATTATTTGGCCAGCATTGGGCCCACCCACATCTGGGTCCCAGGCTAGGGTTGGGAAGAGCCCGGAGGAAGGAGTGGGAGCATGTAACATAGCGTCCTGGCCTAAGCGTGGGGCGGAGACCTCACCTTCCCCAACCTCTTGGATCCTCTTTCCCCTGCTGACCCTGGCAAAAGGTCATCATCCCCCACTGGTCCTCGGGAGCCGACTCCTCCCATCCTGCACCCTGTCTGCCACCCCTCCTCCTCCCCAGACACAGTCTCTTCATGCTGCCCTCAAGATGACTTTTCCAAACTTTCCCCAGTCCAATAAGAAAATAAATTTGCACCCTGTAAGGAAGGATTTTACTCGAAGTGGTTTTTGAAGGGAGGGGAAGTTGCTATTGCCAGGGAAGTGGGTTGGGGCAGTTGGGATTCCGGTAATAAGGAAACCACTCTGTGCATAAAGTCTGGGTGGCTCAAGGGTTAGGAGAAGAGTTCTTCTTTTATAGGATGTATGCTGCAAGGAACTGAGTGTGGGAGCACCAGATGAAGGGGTGTGGCCGATTGGACAGTAAATCAGAGACGATTATACCCTGGGGCCAGCCTCTTCTCAGGAGGGGACCGTGGAGGCTGGCTCTGTGCTGTCTCAGGTCGAGGGTGGGTCATAGTTCAGGGACCTGGGTGAAGGAGAGAAGCTTAACTGAACTTTGGTGCACAAACATTTTGTTCCTGTTGATCATGGAGGCAACAGTTCAACCAACCATTGATGAAGCAAAGAAAGGGAATCTGGAGAGTCTCTGTCTGGCCTCGAGGTAAATAATGGGGGAGCATCACGAGTCTTGTCTAAGTCCAGTGGGGTAGGGTAGTTCTTTGCAGTAAGCCCTTTTCAGGAGCACAAAAGAGGGGGGAGGATTTCTTATCCATTGCCGTTTTCCGGGAGCATTTTCAGAGAAAATTCAACATTTGTCCCCCGTCCATGCCTTTCCCCATTGCATAGAGCAACACACTTGTGCTAGATGTTAGGAAATCTGTTTCTCCATCGACAACCTCCCAGGGGTGTGGGGCTGCTCCGTGACTTGCTTCATCCTCCCTTCACTGTATGAGTCTGAGGAGCCGAGGCATCTCCTGGGGGTTTGTTAGAAAGATCCAGCTTCTGGGTGAGCTGTGACCACTGACGGGGTTTGCAGGGTGACGCTCAAGGTGTACCTCCTGCCCATAACCTGCACGCCCAGCAGCTTCCCTTCTGCAGACCTTTGCTGTCCCCTAGCCCTACTCCACTGAAGGCAAGATGTTGGTTACCCAGGTGACCTGGCCCTCAAATGATCTCTCTCTCTCCATCTCAGCCTGGCTTCGGGGGCTGGACTCTCTCTTCTCCTCCCATCCTGCTCCCATTGTGTCCTACTTAGTTGCTAAGTTAGGGTATAGCAGGGTTGGGCTGTCAGTGGACCCCTCTACACCCTGCAGTGCCTTGAGCCTATCCTCACCCCCCCACCCCCCAACCCCGCCATCGCAGCTGCTTGCACTGAGGCTGGAGTTGGTGGCCTGCCCATAAACTGATGGTTCTTAGTCTTGACTGCATACTGGTCTCTCCTGGGGAGCTTTTAAAATGCCCATTGCTAAGGCCATGCCCCAGATCAATTGCATCAGACCAGGGCCCAGGCATTAGCATTTTTTAAAGCTCCCTAGGACCACTTTAAATATAAAGAATAGTATAGATTAAAGGTAAGTAGATGGAGGAAAATATACCATGTTAATACTCGTCAAAGAAAGTGGGAGAATCTATGTGAATTTCAGGCAGTGCTGACTTCAACGTAGGGAGAGTTATCTGGGATTAAAAGGGCATTATGTCCTGATAAATGAATTAGTTCTCCAAGAAAAAACAATCCTTAACAGGTATGTGCCTAACAACAGAGTGTCAAACTATCCAAGGCACAAACAGAACTACGAGGAGAAATAGGGGAATTTGCTATGGTCGTCGGAGACCCTGCTCCCGGAAATGGACAGATTCAGCAGGCAGAAAGTCAGTAAGGACTGAGGTGAACTCAAGCACCTGGATTTAATGAACATCTACAGACGACTGGATTTAATGAACATCTGTAGATAACTTCATCCAAAAACAACAGAACATACGTTCTTTTTTCAAAATCACATGAAACTTTTCTCAAGACTACATTTTGGGCCATAGCATGCACTGTAACAAATTGTTAAAAAGAACAGAAATCCTGCAGTGTCTTTTCTCAGACCCACAATCAATTAAAAATCAATAATAGAAAGAAAACTAGAAAATCCCTGAGTACATGAAGATTTAACAACACACTTCCCGAGGGCACCTGGGTGGCTTAGTTGGTGAGGCATCTGACTCTTGATTTTGGCTCAGATCATGATCTCAGAATCGTGAGATTGTGCCCTGCGTTACTCACGCTGGGCGTGGAACCTGCTTAAGATTCTCTCTCTCTCTCTAAAAAACGAAAAGAAAAGAAAAAAAGAAAAAACAAAAACAAAGAGCCCCAAAGCAAAAGCCCCACACACTTCTGAATAACACACAGGTCAAAGAAGAAATCTCAACAGAAATTTTAAAATATTTTGATCTAAACAAAACAGAAAACACAACATCAAAATTTGTGGACTGGGGCGCCTGGGTGGCTCAGTGGGTTAAACCGCTGACTTCGGCTCAGGTCATGATCTTAGGGTCCTGGGATCGAGTCCCGCATCGGGCTCTCTGCTCAGCAGGAAGCCTGCTTCCTCCTCTTTCTCCCTCTGCCTGCCTCTCTGCCTACTTGTGATCTCTCTGTCAAATAAGTAAATAAAATCTTAAAAAAAAAAAATTTGTGGACTGCAACAAAGGTAGGGCTTCGGAGGAGATTTATAGCACTGAATGCATACATTAGAAAAGAAAGATCCAAAATCGATGACCTAGGTTTTCACCTTATGAAACGAAGAGGAATTGCTTATTAAATCCAAAGTAAGCGGAAGAAAACAAGTAAGTGGGGCAGAAATCGATACATTAGGAGCAGGCAACCAACAGAGAAAAATCAATGAAACCAAAGCAGGTTCTTTGAAAAGATTGGTGAGCTTCCGCCCGCAATTCCAGTGATTCCTCAGGGATGAAATGGCCCGCCCTTCTCCTGTGGGCTGCAGTACATCTTGGACCCTGATTCTCAATTCCCTCCCTCCCCGCAAACTCAGAGCATGGGTGCATCTAAATTTCCTGCCTTCCTCTTGGGCCCAGAGTCCTATTCCTGAACAGCTGGACCAATTCTGGTCATGCTGACCAGCACTGGCCTAGACTTCCACAGGCAGGCCACCCGGATCCTCGCTGAGGGGCCCATCTCCCTGCTGGCCTGACTGCCAAACCACTTTTGCAGTCCTCTGGTCCCCTCCCCAAGCCAGCAACTCCAAAGCCCATCTAGTCCTTGAGGGTAACCCTGCTCTCAGACCCCAGATTCTCCCCACTCCTGTTACTGCATAAGGCGGTCCCACCAAATCCCGAGATGGGATGTTTCTGCTTTATCACCAGCCCCCTTCTTCCATATCCTTGCCTTACTGATGTGGAAAACAGAAGCAGAAGAGAAATTACTAAATTTCCTTACTATCTACAGCCCATTGACAAGTCCTTGAAATAGGCAGAATGACCTTCCTCTAGGGACTCACTCAGCTGCCTGGATGTTCATACTTTGCTAAGGGCAAAAGGCAATCTTAGCCCAACCCCAGGTTCCTGTAAGTCTACTTTAACATATGATTCTTTTGGAAACTTCTTTTATCTCTACTGCCCAAGATACACGTTGGCAATCATCCCACAAGCGTATGACCCACTGATACACATCTGAAGGGTCTCGGGACTCAGGTTTTTTGATACAGTAATCAATGACCCCTTTTCCAACAATAGCGAACCCCTTCAAGGTCCTAGAAACCTTGCTTCGGAATTCCTTCGAGACTTACGCTATCCCTAACCCCCTCCCAACTTGAAAGTATATAATGGGCCATTCCTTACGATGCTGGTGTGGCTCTTTCTGCCCACAGGTCCTGTCCCTGTGCTTTACTTTAATAAAACCACCTTTTTGCACCAAAGATGTCTCAAGAATTCTTTCTCGGCCATCAGCTTCAAACCCTAACGTTTTTCCTACATCATTAGGACCTCTCTCATAGTATCCAGTTATTTCAAGTGTTGTCTTGATATGGAAAAGATACTCAAAGCAGAATTTGTTGGAAGTCAATTACATTTATAAAAGGGGTCCATTAAGGCGTTTCTAGGGATGGAGGAAAACCACAGGAGAATGAGACACATTGCACTGAAAAAGGTTTTTGTTTTTCTTTTCTGCTAAAGCCACTATTGGAACTGGCAACATTAATTTTATAAAAGAGGTATCTTGCGCAGAAAGCCTCTAACAACCAGCAGAGGTGATTGGGAGCCTCTGAGGGCTGAGAAATGTGGGAACGGAGGATGGGGAGGCCTGTTGGAGCACGCCCATTCCCAGACGTGTTTGAAGCTGCGTTTATCAGATGGCTTTGATCCTCCTAGGCCCAGAGATAAAGACAAGATGAGTGAGATGTTATTATTTATGTTATTATATTATTATTTATACTTAGCATAACTTACATTTGGAACCTCTTTTGTAAAGTGCTTAATTTTTATGTAATTTCCTTTCACCTAGCATCCCTTCTGGGCAGAGGAGGAAGGCTTTAGGCAGTTCTGGAAATCATCACCTTTCTCCCAGTTAGAGTACTCATTAAGCCAGGCCCGATGGGAATGTGTATCTCTTTTGCAGCTTGGCTTTTATAGGAAATTATGTCTTTAGCAGAAGCTTGTGAACTTCAGTGACCTAGATGGTTATTGAAAGATTTCCAGCACTCTTCCCTGCTGAAGGTTTATTTATTTATTTATATAATTTTTTGGAAGATTTTATTTATTTATTTGACACAGAGAGAGAGAGAGAGAGAGTGAGAGAAGGAAGACAAGCAGGGGGAGTGGGAGAGGGAGAAGCAGGCATCCCGCTGAGCAGGGAGCCTGATGAGGCTGGATCCCAGGACCCTGGGATTATGACCTGAGCTGAAGGCAGATGCTTAAACGACTGAGCCACACAGGTGCCCCCTGCTGAAGGTTTATATATATGAAGAACAGACAGGTGGAAGTCACAAGCAGCCTGGAGAAGAGACAGCGAGGAGCTGGCCTGGGCTATAGTCCTGCCGGAGGGTCTCCTCCAGGAAAAGTGATTCAGATACAAAGTGTGTCGCAGCATCTGTGAAGGACCCAGTGGAATGGTGATTTTCAAACCTGAGTATGCACTAGCATCCCCTAGGGGGCTTTTTAAAACTGGGAGGGCTGGTCCCCAGTGTTGAGTTTCAGATTCAGTAGAACTAGAGTGGGGAATGAGAATTTGCATTTCTACTAAGTTCCCAAGTGATGCCGATGTACCTAAGAGGCACATTTTGAGAACCACTGAAACAGTATATTGGGTCTTTAAGACCTAAGTTTCTGAAAAGCCAAAAGCAGTAGGATTTCCTAAATTGTTGAGTTTTTTTACTTGGATAAGAATTTCTTCAATTAGTGTGTTCAAGAGGTAGACCAGAAGTCCTATCTGATTATTTATTTTTTTAACAGTTTTTTTGGAAATAATTTATAGATTCAAGGTTCAAAGAAATTTACAGGGAGATCCTGTGTGCTCTTCACCAGCCTCCTCTGATATTAACAGCTTACATAATTAAGGTAAAATATCAAAACCCGGAAATCAACATTGGTGTAAACTAGAGAATTTATTCAGACTTCACCAGTTATGCATGTTCTTGTTGGAGTGTGTATGTGTGTAGCTCTATGCAATTTGATCACATGTGTAGCCTCAAGATACTTGACAGTGCCATCACCACAAGACTCTTCTGGGGTGCCCCTCTGTTGCCATACCCACCCATTTTCCTAATCCCCATTTCTAACACCCCCACACAACCTCTAATCTGTTCTCTGTTTCTACAATTATGTTATTTCTCAAATGTTATCTAAATGGAACCATGCAGTATATATCCTTTTAATATCTGCTTTCATTGTTCAGCAAAATTTCCTTGAGGTTCATCCAAGTTCTTGTGTTTATGAATACTTTATTCTTTTTTATTGCTGAGTGGGATTCCATGGTATGAATGTACCAAAGTTTGTTAAACCATTCATCCTTTGAAGGATATCAGAGTGGTTTCCAGTTTTGGGAATAAAACTACTACAAACATTTGTATGCAAGTTTCTGTGTGAAAATATATTTGCATTTCTCTGGGATACATGTCTCAGAGTATAGCCCCTGGTCCTATGGTGAACCCACTTCTCAGTGTAAAAGGAAGTTCCAAAGTATTTTCCAAAGTGACTATACAATTTCACAGTTTTACCAGAAATATATGAGTGATTCATTTTTTTCTGCTTCCTCCCTGATACGTGCTGTTATCACTAGTTTTCATTCTAGCCGATCTAATAGAGTAGTATAAAGGTATATAGTCATATCACATTGTGGTTTTAATTTGTATGTTTCTAGTGCCTTATGCTGTGGAACATCTTTTCATGTATTTACTTGCTGTGTATCTTCTTTAGTGAAATGTTTGTTCATGTCATTCACCCATTTTCTAATTTGATTGTTTGCTTTTTTTACAGTTGTTTTTTTTTTTAACAGTTGATTTTTGAGAGCTTTAAAAAATATATTCTGCAACTGAACCAGGAAGAAATAGAAAGCCTGAACAGACCCATAATCAGTAAGGAGATTGAAACAGTCATTAAAAATCTCCAAACAAACAAAAGCCCAGGGCCAGACGGCTTCCCGGGGGAATTCTACCAAACATTTAAAGAAGAACTAATTCCTATTCTCCTGAAACTGTTCCAAAAAACAGAAATGGAAGGAAAACTTCCAAACTCATTTTATGAGGCCAGCATCACCTTGATCCCAAAACCAGACAAGGATCCCATCAAAAAAGAGAGCTATAGACCAATATCCTTGATGAACACAGATGCGAAAATTCTCACCAAAATACTAGCCAATAGGATTCAACAGTACATTAAAAGGATTATTCACCACGACCAAGTGGGATTTATCCCAGGGCTGCAAGGTTGGTTCAACATCCACAAATCAGTCAATGTGATACAACACATCAATAAAAGAAAGAACAAGAACCATATGATACTCTCAATAGATGCTGAAAAAGCATTTGACAAAGTACAGCATTCGTTCCTGATCAAAACTCTTCAAAGTGTAGGGATAGAGGGCACATACCTCAATATCATCAAAGCCATCTATGAAAAACCCACCGCAAATATCATTCTCAATGGAGAAAAACTGAGAGCTTTTCCGCTAAGGTCAGGAACACGGCAGGGGTGTCTATTATCACCACTGCTATTCAACATAGTACTAGAAGTCCTAGCCTCAGCAATCAGACAACAAAAGGAAATTAAAGGCATCCAAATCGGCAAAGAAGAAGTCAAATTATCACTCTTTGCAGATGATATGATACTATATGTGGAAAACCCAAAAGACTCCACTCCAAAACTGCTAGAACTTGTACAGGAATTCAGTAAAGTGTCAGGATATAAAATCAATGCACAGAAATCAGTTGCATTTCTCTACACCAACAACGAGACAGAAGAAAGAGAAATCAAGAAGTCCATCCTATTTACAATTGCACCCCAAACCATAAGATACCTAGGAATAAACCTAACCAAAGAGGCTAAGAATCTATACTCAGAAAACTATAAAGTACTCATGAAAGAAATTGAGGAAGACACAAAGAAATGGAAAAATGTTCCATGCTCCTGGATTGGAAGAATAAATATTGTGAAAATGTCTATGCTACCTAAAGCAATCTACACATTTAATGCAATTCCTATCAAAGTACCATCGATCTTTTTCAAAGAAATGGAACAAATAATTCTAAAATTTATATGGAACCAGAAAAGACCTCAAATAGCCAAAGGGATATTGAAAAAGAAAGCCAAAGTTGGTGGCATCACAATTACTGACTTCAAGCTCTATTACAAAGCTGTCATCATCAAGACAGCATGGTACTGGCACAAAAACAGACACATAGATCAATGGAACAGAATAGAGAGCCCAGAAATAGACCCTCAACTCTATGGTCAACTAATCCTCGACAAAGCAGGAAAGAATGTCCAATGGAAAAAAGACAGCCTCTTCAATAAATGGTGTTGGGAAAATTGGACAGCCACATGCAGAAAAATGAAATTGGACCATTTCCTTACACCACACACAAAAATAGACTCAAAATGGATGAAGGACCTCAATGTGAGAAAGGAATCCATCAAAATCCTTGAGGAGAACACAGGCAGCAACCTCTTCGACCTCAGCCACAGCAACATCTTCCTAGGAACATCACCAAAGGCAAGGGAAGCAAGGGCAAAAATGAACTATTGAGATTTCATCAAGATCAAAAGCTTTTGCACAGCAAAGGAAACAGTTAACAAAATCAAAAGACAACTGACAGATGGGAGAAGATATTTGCAAACAACATATCAGATAAAGCACTAGTGTCCAAAATCTAAAAAGAACTTAGCAAACTCAACACCCAAAGAACAAATAATCCAATCAAGAAATGAGCAGAGGACATGAACAGACATTTCTGCAAAGAAGACATCCAGATGGCCAACAGACACCTGAAAAAGTGCTCCATATCACTCGGCATCAGGGAAATACAAATCAAAACCACAATGAGATATCACCTCACACCAGTCAGAATGGCTAAAATCAACAAGTCAGGAAATGACAGATGCTGGCGAGGATGTGGAGAAAGGGGAACCCTCCTACACTGTTGGTGGGAATGCAAGCTGGTACAACCACTCTGGAAAACAGCATGGAGGTTCCTCAAAATGTTGAAAATAGAACTGCCCTATGACCCAGCAATTGCACTACTGGGTATTTACCCTAATGATACAAACGTGGTGATCCAAAGGGGCACATGCACCCGAATGTTTATAGCAGCAATGTCCACAATAGCCAAACTATGGAAAGAACCTATATGTCCATCAACAGATGAATGGATAAAGAAGATGTGGTATATATACACAATGAAATACTATGAAGCCATCAAAAGAAATGAAATCTTGCCATTTGCAACAACATGGATGGAACTAGAGTGTATCATGCTTAGCGAAATAAGTCAAGCAGAGAAAGACAACTATCATATGATCTCCCTGATATGAGGAGGTGGTGATGCAACATGGGGGCTTAAGTGGGTAGGAGAAGAATAAATAAAACAAGATGGGATTGGGAGGGAGACAAACCATAAGTGACTCTTAATCTCACAAAACAAACTGAGGGTTGCTGGGGGGGGGGAGTTGGGAGAAGGGGGGTGGGGCTATGGACATTGGGGAGGGTATGTGCTTTGGTGTGTGCTGTGAAGTGTGTAAACCTGGCGATTCACAGACCTGTACCCCTGGGGATTAAAATATATGTGTATAAAAAATAAAAAAAATATATATATATATATTCTGGATACTATTTCTTTGTCAGCTATGTAGTTTGCAAATATTTTACTCTCTTTTCATCTTTTTCACAGGGTCTTTTGCAGAACAGAAGTTTTTAATTTTTATAAGCCAGTGTATCAATTTTTCCTTTTATGTGTCAAGTCCAAGAACTCTTTGCCTGGTTTCAGATCCCAAAGACTTTCTACTGTTTTTTTTTTTCCTAGAACCTTTATATCTTTATATTTTATTTAAGTCTGTGATCCATTTTGAGGTAATTTTTATTTAAGGTGTGAAGTTTAAGTAGATGTTCATTTTTTGCCAGTAGATGCTCAGCTTGTCCTACAGCACTTATAGAAAAGACTAGCCCTCCTCCTTGGGATTGCTTTTGCTACTTTGTTAATTAAGCATATTTATGTGGATTTATTTCTGGGTCTCTATTCTGATCCATTGAACTATGTTTTTATCTCTCCACCAAAACCATATCATTTTGATTACTGTAGTTAGATAGTAAGCCTTGACATTGGGAACAGTGATACATTTCATTTTATTCTTCTTTCTCAAAATTGTTTTGGCTAGTCCAGGGCTTTTCCCTTTCCATTTAATTTCAGAATAAGTGTGCTTATATACCAAACACTTTGCTGAGATTGGTAGGAATATATTAAACCTGTGGATGAATTGAGGGAACTGACATCTCTATATATTGAGTCTTTCAATCCATGAATATAGTATGTTCTTAAAGTGTTTAGGTCTTTGATTCAACATTTTATCACTATCATTATATCTATACTGTACATGCTTTTGTTCGATTTATAACTAAGTCCTTTATTTTCTTTGGAGCACTTATAAATGGTATTGAATTTTAAATTTTGATTTCCAATTATTTGTTGTTAATATACAGAAATATAATGATTTTGGGAGGGACACATGGGTGACTCAGTTGGTTAAGCGTCTGATTCTTGATTTTGGCTCAGGTCATGATCTCAGGGTTGTGAGGTCGAGCCCTGCCTCGGGCTCTGTGCTCAGCAAGGAGTCTGCTTGAGATTCTCTCTCTCCCTCTGCCTCTCTCCCCATTTCTTCTCTTTCTGAAATAAGTAAATAAAATATTAAAAAAAAAGAAATACAATGATTTCTGTATATTGATTTTGTAAACTGTAACCTTCCTGAACTCACTTATTAGTTCTAGTTGTAGATTTATTGACATTTTACACATTTATCTGAGATAGGGACAACTTTATTTCTTCTTTTAAATCTGTATGCTTTTTTTTCTTACTTACTCCAGCACTTAGAGCCAGTATTGCAGTGAGTAAGAGTGGGGAGAATAGACATCCTCATCTTATTCCCAGTCTTTGTGTAAAAGCATTCAGTGTTTCATTATCAAGTATGATGCTAGCTTTAGATTTATTGTAATACATTTTATGAGGTTGAGGACTTTCCCCCCATTCTAGTTGGCTGAGGATTTTTTTTTTAACATTAAGGGGTGTTGAATTTGTTTGAATGCTTTTTCTGCAGCAACTGAAATGAGCATATGAATTTTCCTCTTTAAGATGTTAATATATTGGATTACATAGTTTTAATTTCAGGTATTAAACCAGCCTTGCATACCTGAAATAAATCCCCTTCAAGGTATATTGTCCTTCTTATACTTTGTTGGGTTCAATCTGCTAACATTTTGTTGAGGACTTTGTGTAAGTGTCTGAGTAATATTGGTTTTTAAGTTTTCTTTCCTTTTTTACTGTGCTGTCTTAGTTAATGGGGGTAATAGTGGGCTCATCAAATGGATTGGAAAGCATCTTAATCTACTTTCTAGAAGATACTGTGCAAAAGTGGTATTAATTCTTCTCTGTTTGGTAAAACTCTCTAGTGAAACCATCTTGGCCTAGGATTTATTTTTTGGGAGATTTAAAATTATAGACTCAATATTTTTACTAGTTATAAGGCTAGTCAGATTACCTGTTTCATCTTGGCTGAGCTTAATGTGTGGTTTGTGGGGCATTTTGATCTATTTCTTCTAAGTTGTCAAACTTATAGTGTAAAGTTCATAGTATTCTGGTTACAGAATCTGTTATGATATTCTTATTTCATTCCTGATGTTAATGATCATTAGTAATTTATCTTTTCAAAGAACCAGCTCACGCCTCCCCCTCCATTTATTTTCTCTATTCTCTTCCTTTTTTCAATTGCATCAATTTCTGTTCTTTATTTTTTCCTTCCTCCTACTTGCTTTGGGCTTATTTTGCTCTCCTTTTTCTAATTTTCTTGAGGTAAGTATTTAGATTACTGATGTAAGACCTTTACTCTCTTCTTACATAAGCATTTCATGATATAAATTTCCTTCTCAACACTGTAGCTGCACCCCACAGTTTGGCAAGTTGTGGTTTCATGTTCATTAAACACAGCCTCATTTTTTTCTTGAAGATTTTTGAAAGAAATAGTCTTTAAGAATATTTTATCTTATCTTTAAGATTTCCTTTCTGATTCATGAGTTACTTAGTATGTTGTATATATACCAAAGTGTTTGGAAATTTTCATTTTAGTTTTCTGCTACTGATTTCCAGTTTCATCATTTTTTTAAAAAATATCAGAGAACATACTCTGTCTGGTTTCATTTCTTTTGCACTTGTTAAAGTTAGTTTATAGCCCGGGATGTGGTCTGTTTTGCTGAATGTGCTACAGGCACTTGGAAAGCACGTGTTGTCTGCTATTTTGGGAGTAGGGTATTCTACAAATGTCAGTTTAATCCTGTTGGTTGATGGTCCTGCTCAGGTCTTTTTTCTCTAGTAGTTCTATCAGTTTTCGGAGGTGACAGTTGACCCCTCCGACGATAGCAGTAGATGTGTCCATTTCTCCTTTCATCTCCTTCAGGTTGGTTTCATGTATTTTGAATATCTGATTGTCTGTGTGTGTTACACACTCAGAATTATTATCCCTCGTTTGCTTATTGATCTTTCATCACACTATAATGTCTCTCTCTGTCCCTGGTAATTTTCTTTGCTTTGAACTCTTCTTCTTTGATATGATTATAGTCACAAATCTTTTTGAAAAAAAAAATGCTTACATGATGTATCTTTTTTCTATCCTTTTACTTTCAACTTCCCTAGGTCATTATGTCTGAAGGGAGTTTTGTTTTGTTTTATAGACAGCATAAAGTTGGGTCTTGTTCGTTTGTTTGTTTTTTTGGTAAACCCTCTCTGCATTTGTTTTTTAATTCATGTATTTAGACCACCTACATGAAACTAATTATTGACATTAGGGTTTAATTTGTTTATCCCTTGTTTCCTTGTTTATTGTTACACTGTTTTCTTTCTCTTGTCTTCTTGTGGATTATTTGAACATTTTTTTAGAGTTCCACTTTGATATATATGTAGTATATATATAATTATAAATACATATATATTTAGTACATCATTTCATATAGTGTTCTTCGTTGTTGCTGTAACTCTTCCTGTACACATACGGAATTTATCACTGTCAACTGGTATCAGTGTTTCATGGCTTCAGGCGACACGTAGAAGCCTTATTTTCTTTTGATTCTTTCACTCATCACACTTAAAAAATCTAAGTGTCTTAAATGTTTCCTCTGTATGTATACATCAGATGGTGTTACTTTTGCTTCAACCTTAAAATATGATTAAAAAAATTCATGAGATGAAAGATGGTCTGTTATGTTTACTTCTACCTTAACCCGTTCTGCTGTTCTTTTTTCCTCTTGGGAAATCCTAGCTTTCTATTATATAACTTTTCTTTTGTGTTTTAAGGGCTTCCATTAGCCATCCTATAGGAGTAGGTCTGCTAGTAACAGATTCTCTTTGTTTCTCTTGGCCTGAGAATGTCTTTATTTCCCCTTTATTTATTCTTTATGAAATAAAGAATAGTTTCAGCCTCTATAGGGTTTGTGGTTGACAGGTCCTTCTTTCGGTGCTGGAAAAATGTGCCACTCCTTCTGGACTTCATGGTTTCTGATGAGAAACCTGCTTTTGTTCAAATCTGTGTTCCTTTATGGGCAACTCTTTGCTGCTGTTCCTAAGATTTTTCTTTCTTTGTCTTTAGATTTCAGGAGCTTAATTATAATGTGCCTTGGTGTGAATTTGATTTGGTTTCTCCTATTGGGTGTTTGCTCAGCTTTCTGGATCTGCGGTTTTATGTCTGATGCCAAATTTGGGAAATTTTTCTTTCACTTTTTTGCTCCTGTGTTCTTTCTCCTCTCCTGGGACTTAAGTGATATAAACGATGGATCTTGTTATTGTCCCACAACTCCTGGAGGTTCTTTTTCTCTTCATTGTTCAGATTGTGTATAGTCTATTGATCTGTCCTCAGTTTCATTGATTCTGCGCTTGTCGTCTCTGTTCTACTATGTAGCCCACCCTGTGAGGTGTTTTGTATTCATTTTTATTTATTTTCAAATTTTGGTTTTTGTGTATCTGAGCTGTATCATTTCCATTCGGCTTTTAAAAATACCTTCTATTTCTTTGTTGATATTTTCTATGCTTTCACTTATTTCAAGAGAATCTGTAGTTTGTTGCTGAAGTGTTTCTGTGGAGACTACTTTAAAATCCTTATCTCGGAACTCCTATCTGATTCACCTCAGTATCAGCATTGCTTGATACTCCAACTCTCACTCCAACTGCGGTTTTCCAGGTTCTTGGTGTGATGGGTAAGGTTTTTTATTGCCTCCTGGACATTGTGATTCTTTTTAGGAGGCTCTGGATCCTAAGTCTTCTCTTTGAGCAAGCAGTCTTGAGCTGTCAGCCCGTGTGGGTTTGGTGCATAGATTCTGGTCTACATTTGTGGCCACTTGGATCGAGGATAGTTTCGTTTTCTGAGCCCTCTGAATGATATTTTCCTCTCTATTCTTCCTGGGGCTCCCGCTCCGCCATGTGTGTCCTTCACCTTGAGGCTTCCAGCCAGTCTACCTTCCTCTTCCCACCTTCCAGAGTCCTTTTCTTGTTGTCTGTTGAATAATTCCCAGGGTATGTAGTTGTATTTGGAGGGGAAAAGCAGGGAAAAGTGATTCTATGCCATCTTCATTTGGAACTAGAAGTTGATGTGGGGGACCACGATGTATTTTTAAAGATCCACTAAATGAATAAACACTAAATGTATTTTGCTTGGTAAATACAATCCTTCAAAACATAGAGCCTCAGAGAGGGAAATGGTAAATTGATGTCATGGGTCAAATCACCGTGCATTCCCCTAACCCCCCAACATATGTTGCTGTCCTAACCCCAGTACCTCAGAATGGGACCTTATATGGAAATAGGGTCATTGAAGATGTAATGAAATCATGATAAGGTCATACTAGTGTAGGGTGGGCCTCTAATCCCAAATGACTGGTGTCTTTTTTTTTTTTTTAAAGATCTTATTTATTTATTTGACAGACAGAGATCACAAGTAGGCAGAGAGGCAGGCAGAGAGAGAGAGGAGGAAGCAGGCTCCCTGCTGAGCAGGGAGCCTGGATGAGGGGCTCGATCCCAGGATCCTGGGATCATGACCTGAGCCAAAGGCAGAGGCTTTACACTGAGCCACCCAGGCACCCCCCAAATGACTGGTGTCCTTATAAAAAGGGGAAAATCTGGGCACAGATACAGAGGGAAGACAGCCAGGAGAGGGAACTTGATAGAAATACAGAGACAGAGGTCGGAATGAGGTTTCTATAAGCCATGGGACAGCAAGGATTTCTGGCTGTCCTCAGAGGCATGAAACCGATTTTCCCTCAGAGTCCTCACAAGGACTAACTTCACTGACACCTTCATTGTGAACATCTGGCTTCTAGAACTATGACAGAACACATTTTTGTGGTTTTAAGCCGCCCAGTTTGGGATTCCTCTGTTACAGCAGCCTTAGGAAATCAAGGCAGCTGGGGAACTAGCTAGCATGTGCTGGGGATCTAGAGACAGAAACGTGGGCACTGTGAATCATAAAATCAGGATGCGTTGTCTAGGCAAATATTCTTATGTGGGACAGGGAATTAAGACCAAGATCCAGAAAGCTGTGGTTGTTGGTCTGTGGCCCTCCATGGAGGCTGCACTGTAGGCATCTGGGTGCCTAGTCTCCACTGCCAGCCTTTGAATGAACCCCATGGCAATGAGCATCTCCCCATAATTAAGATAGACTAAGAACAGACACCCCCTCTGTTTGCCAGGCAAATGGATTTTTTTTTTTTTTAGATTCATTAACTTTTTTTTTTTTTTTTTTTTTTTTGAGAGAGAGCGAGCAAGCATGTGCCTGTGAGCAGGGGAGGTGCAGAGGGAGACAGAGAATGTTAAGTAGGCTCTGAGCTCAGCACGGAGGGCTGAGAAACATGGGGAATCATGAGATCATGACCTGAGCCGAAATCAAGAGTTGTGCACTCAACTGACTGAGCCACCCGGGCACCCCGTGCCCGTAGATTCTTGTACAACTCCCAAGGTCACGTGGTCCTTCCTGCCAAATGGCTAGGATGGAATTTTTCACCATGCGGCGTTACGTGTACCTCAGTGTGGGGTTGTGGCATAAGGCGGCTATCTCGTTAGTTAAAGATGATTCACATGGACCAGTTTTGGCCTTCCTCTTTTGGAAAATAGCTTCAAATGAAGAAATGGGGCAGAAAAAAATATCTCCCCTAACCACCATCAAGAATAAGAGAACATATCTTTATATCATACTTTACATTCTTTTTCCAAAAATGCTTTCACTTTGAATCCTCACTTTAAAAACCAATATGCCCAGAAGCTGGCTGACCTTTCGGGGTCACTCCCTGCTGAAAGGTGGGGGATTTCTCACAATTTTATTACTTTTCCCAATTAAAAAGATTCAGCTGAAGACATCACAGATATTCTTAAAGTTGGTACAGAACTAGGGTATTCTGGGGTCCAATTTAGAGAGTGGAATGCAAGACTACAGCCCTTACTTTGATGTAAACCTTTCTGTACAACTTGTATCTGATTTGACCGTTCTCAGGGCCACCTGGGGCAAATGGAAGAAAGCATTTAATGAGCACCTACTGAGTTCCAGGCTTCATGCTGGGTGCATTTTACTGAAATCACGGCTGTTAGCCTATAGTGGCAGAAAGATGCAAGAGTCATTTCAAATGAAAAATATTGAGTTAGACGGGAATGATCCAAACACAATTTTAAAAAATACATGATATTTCCTCCTCTTACTAGAAACCTGGAGCCCACTTCCTTGGAGTCTGATGAAATGAGCCCTTTCTTTGGAAATACAGTGACTCCAGAGGTCTTGTAGGCAGGAATAAAATCTTGGCTCTGTTTAGACCCTTTCATCCCTTGTGAGGAGTTCTCTAGCCCCGCCAGTCTGGAGGGCGGCATCAGCCCCTTAGGGGCTGGTTCTCCAGACAGAGTTTCATTGTATTCAACACAGCCTCTTCCTGCCAGAAATTAAGCCTACAAGCTACATCTTGAACAACAACCCCACCCCCCAGCCGCACCCAGCCTGACCAGGCTCGGAGAAATTTGAGCAGAGAAGAGAGGTTGGAGAGGTGGGAACGGGCATCTTCTGATGTTGTCAGACTTAGGACAGACGCCTTGAGACCGCGCTGCCTGTCACGATGGAAGTCTGGCTTGAGTTCCTTGGTTGTGATTAAGCGACACCAGTTTCTTAATGAGCCACCCGGAATGTTGTGTTATCAGTCCCTGTGGCCCGATCTCCCGGTCTGGGGACTTAATAATGAGTCAGGCTGCTTGTGTGTCATCCCCCGTTAGCTCTCATTGGCATTGCCTGATGATTCGAAGCATCATGGTAAGACTCCATAAGCGGGCTCCGGTGAGGTCATCTTCCGAGATTAAATGCTCAGCAAGCTCCCTCCAGTGGCTGTCATAGCCAGAGCGGCTCTGCTGGTTCTCAAGTAACAGTTACTATTTATAGGTCCCCAAATTCTTGGCGGGTGAGCAGCCGAGTGGCCTCTTTCTGGAAAATCCCAACAGCTGCACCTTCAACCTGCTTGGACCTGGCCCTACCCTACTGTACCTTCTCCCCACGCCTCTCCTCGGTCCCCCACCCGTTTGTAGAAGTGTAAGATCCTGAGGTTTTTGCATAATATTATTCTGTTTATTGTAGGTCAGGCTTTTGTTTGTTGGTTTGTCCCTGGTTGGTTTGTTTTGTGAAACAGACGCCAACCGGAATTAGTCCCTGCGGCGATCTCCACATGGGAATTTTAGGCCCTTGTCAATCAGACTGTAATCCTGAACTGGCTGGGTGTGGCGCTCTGGCCCAAGATGCCACAGCCCTCCCCTCGCTCTGACCATGGGAAGCATCTGTCCCAGCTAGCCCTGGACACTGCCTCAGGGGAGGCCTCCAGGCTGTGCTGCTGTGCAAACATGAAATACAGGTCATCCATCCAGGCAGCCAAGCTCACCTGCTCGCTCCCATCCCCTTCCCCAGAGGAGACCCTAAACTGCCTTTCCAACTGTCTTTCCCACTTATTTTTTAAAAAAAAATTTTTTTTTAAAAGATTTTATTTATTTATTTGACAGACAGAGATCAAACGCAGGCAGAGAGGCAGGCAGAGAGAGAGGGGAGGAAGCAGGCTCCCTGCGGAGCAGAGAGCCTGATGCAGGGCTTGATCCCAGGACCCTGGGATCATGACCTGAGCCGAAGGCAGAGGCTTTAACCCACTGAGCCACCCAGGCACCCTGATTTCTCTGAAATTACTAGAGATGAGTTCATTGCCAGACCCCGAAGAACAGTCCATGTTCCTGCCTTCCTAGAAGCCTCCACACTGTTTGGCACCAGGTGTCTGTGCCTACCAGCCCTGCCTATCCCCTGCCTCACCTCCCACTCTCCCACTGCCTTCTGGCTTTTTCTAAGCAGCTGTGCTCCCTCCGCCTCTAACTCTAGCTCCTCTTCCTTCTCCTGCCCATTTAACTCGGATTTCGTAGACATCACAACACGAGGCACTATTGCTTGAGCTCTGCCCTGGTGCTGGGTGTTGAAGTCCATGTCTTAGAGGCATTATCTCACTTAATTCTCTTAACTCCCGGTACAGGAGGTTCTCCTGTCATTCTGCATTTACAGATTAAGGAACTGAGGCACAGAGACATTCAATAACCTATTCAAAGTCACACAATATTTCATGGCACAGCAGGACTTGAACTCCGGTCTGATGGTGCAGCCCCTGATTTTCATCACCACTCTGGAAACTGTTCTTGGCCTTCTCTCCCTTCTCTTCTCCTCTCCCCTTCTCTCTTCTGTCTGCTTGCCATCTTCTCCCCTTGAAAAACTGTCCTGGACCTTGGAGCTTTTGTTTTATTGCCTGAGTGATATTTCCGGAAGCCCAAACTTCAGCCCCACCTTTTTCTTGAGCTCCAAGTGCACCCTCACATTTATAGCTTCCTGATGACCCTTTCTCACAGGGCCCCAGAGAGCACACAGCCTGCCCCAAGCCGCCAGCACCATCATCCTGAATTACCTACCCAGTACCACTCGCCCTCTAGTCCAGCACCTCCTCTTTCCCTTGCCCCACCTCCACTCAAACCTCTGCCCAGCTCAAACTTCAGACTGAGCCTGTGCCTCCTCCCTCACCTCTCTTTCCTCTGGTCTCAGCTCCAGTGGCTGAATCAGGCACTGTCCCCACTGGCGTCCATCACTCTTGGATTTCTAAGTTTAGAGCCTCCCATTTTCTCAACTCCATCTAAACTCGCATAGTGGTGCCAAACTATTTTTCATAAGCCAGAGCTCAAACGGAATCAATGAGAGTTGCCTCTTACCTAACACTCGGCGCTGGACCCCATGGTGAGGGCTTCACCAGATCAGTTCCCAGAGCAACTCCCTGGGCATCAGACGGTCATCACCTCAGTCTGCAGACAGGGAAGCAGGCTCTGAGAGGTGTGGCAACTTGTCCTCAATTACATAGTTCATGGCTGAGGGGCTGGGGTTTGAATCCAGGCAGTGACCTGCACAGCCACTACAGTGCACGTTCTTGCTCCAGAACATTCAATGGCTCCCCAGTGCCCATGAAGTGCAGCACACACTCCCTCAGGGGCCCCTATGGGCTGGTCTCATTTGGCCATCTGACATCAGCGCCTCCTACCACCCCTGCTGCTTTCAGTGTTTTGACCAAAATGCCTCATGGTCACCCCCCACATCCTTCCTTGAGAGTCATCCACTTTTAGCCTTTGTTAACACCAGCTCTGTGCCCCGGATGCCCATTGTCCCACTGTCCCAGCCCAGCCCTGCTCACCCTTTGAAGCCTGTCTGAGATGTCACTGCCTCCAGGAAGACTTCCCTGATGTTCCTCCCAGGAAGGTAGAAGTAACTGACCCTCCTCTGCCCTCGCCATCTCTTCCTGAGCCTCGGCCTATGGCCCCAGACATACCTTCCTCCACATCACAGCTGCTTCTGTTGCTGCCTCAGCTCTGCTAGTAGGTTCTGCCATGCAGGAGCTGGCCTTGGTCGCCTCTGCCCTGGGCTGTCCATACACCTGGAACCCGAGCAGCAAATGACTGTCTGGCCAGAGTTTAAGAATGCTATCCTGGACAACTCTGCACCAATTAGGATGGCTTTTACTAAAACAAACAAACAAACAAACAAACAAAAAACCCAGAAAATAAGAAGCTTTGTTGAGGGGGTGGGCAGGTCGGGCCCTTTGCACTGCTGCTGGGAACGCAAAATGGTAGAGTCTCTGTGGGAAACGGCAGGGTGGGTCTCAAAAAATGAGAAATGGAATTACAGTATGATCCAGTAATAATTCCATCTCTGGGTATGCACCCCAAATCATCAAAGGCTGGGACTTGAAGAGACATTCGTATACCCCTGTTCAGAGAAGCGTTATTCACCATTACTAAAGGTAGAAGCTATCCGAATGTCTCCCTATGGCGGAACAGATAAACAAATATACATATATACGTACAATGGCATATCAGTCAGTGTTAAAAAGGAAGGAAACTCTGACTCCTACTACAACATGGGTGACCCTTGAAGATATGGTGCTAAGTGACATAAACCAGTCACAGAAGGGCACATACAATGTGATTCCACTGAGATGAGGGACTGAGAGTGGGTGACGGAAAGCAGAATGGTGGGTGCCGATGGCTGGGGGCAGTGGGGAATGGGGGTGTGACTGTTTAGTGGGCACAGTTTCAGTTTTGCAAGGCAGACAGAGTTTTGGAGCTGGGCGGTGTTAGTAACCCCACAGCCCTGTCCATGTCCCTTAAGCTCCTGGACCTGCACTTAAAAATGGTTTAAGAGGGTACACCTGACATTAAAAATTTTATATTACAAACATTTTGAGTAGATTTTACTGCAATTAAGAGAAAGGAGAATGTTGTCTTCACCGTAGGTTGCATGGCATTGCGGAGGCTCAGGCAAAAGAGATCACCGAAGGGTGCTTGCCAGCATCTCACGAGTGTGTGGAAGGGGTAGTCATACCTGGGATTGGTTATGGTGGTGACAGGTGCTAGTTCAAGAAGACAAGGATTTCTCCCCAATTCCACCACTTCCTAGCATTGGAGCCTTGGACAAGTTATGTATGAGATGGGCCATCCCAGTCATAAGTGCATAGCTCATGTCCATCACAGCGCAGGGGCTTGGGGATGGGTGAAGCCTAGTGTCTCTGCTTGTTCTAGTGCCATGCTGCTCCGTGTGTGGATAGAGGCCCGGCCTCCTCATCGCCTTGGAGCTCCAGTGATGGACGCTCTGAAGTCCGGTCCTAGGCCAACTGTATCTGAATTTCTGGAGGTGGAGCCCAGGAGTCTGTGTTTTAACAAGCCTTCCAGGTGATTCTTTGGCCCTGGTTGATGTCCTGGGCTGGCATCACGGATGTTATGGGAAACATTACTCAGAACTAAAACAAAACAAAACCAAAACCAAAAAACCAGCATCTACCGGCTGAATTAGACAAAACTTCAAAGACCCAGAACGTGGCAGAAGGAGGGCCATGCCCTTGCAGTCAAACATGGCCCTTGGACACGGACCTGGTTTTATCATCATTCTTCAGGCCATGGGTCCAGTGATGGGCGACTTCTGAGCCCAGTGATAGAAAGGACGGAGTATCGGAGCACAGCATCATGCTACCTCACCGACACTGTGCGTCCACACACACGCAGATATGGTTTTTGCAATGTGTCAGGCAGGCAAGTGAATCAATTGTGCTCCCTGGGGGCCTGTTCCCAGAAGGACAGTGAGGGAGGGAGTGGGACGGAGATAAGGTGTCCATTCTACCTTTATCTCAGAGAGTCAGTCAGAGCTGAGATACGGTCTTCTTGCACAGCTGAGAGGGCCAGAAAGAACAACGGGGCAACAGTGACCACTGGCACAGCCCTGGGAAAGTCAGCTCAGCAGGGTGATGTAACTCAAGTTCATGTTGCCTTTAGGAGGAGCACCCAAGGTGCGCCCTGTCCTCAAGACCTCCCTCGCTTGGCAGCGGAGAATGCCCAGAAGAACAGCAAGGTCTGATAATAAAGATACTGAGTTCACACGTCCGTGTCTCAAGAAGAAATCTTTGGCAGCTTCTCTGTGTCCAGGGGCTGGAGATGTTGAGAAAGTTGGAGGGAGTTTGGAGTTTGCGTGGGACAAGACACAAGACTTCAGGTCCCGTGAGCACTGCTCATTTAAAGCAAGGGGCACACGCCCACTTACAACGGTTCAGAGACAGATTTATAGCCAGTGGAAGAGGGCCACACCATCCCGAGAGGGCCATCTGGGCTTGGTGGGGGGCCCTGGGAGAAGTCCCCGAATGCATTTTGCAAGAGACCCACCCTCACTGGCATGGGTACCCACTGTCAAAAGAGCTTGCCGTGGGAGCTTCATGAGGACCTCACACACAGAGTTCATCCAGGGCCATGGCTCCAGCCCCCCAGGCTCCAGCCAAGGTCAAGGCATTCCTCTCCATGCCTTTCTGGCAGCAGGGAGGCCACAAAAGTAAAATAAATAAATAAATAAATAAATAAATAAATAATTTTTATTAAGATGAAATTCACATAACAGAACCATTTGTACATTTCAGGGGCACTCAGCACACTCATTGTATTGTGTAGCCATTGGCTCTGTCTAGGATGAGCTCTGAACCTAAGAAAAGGGATGGGGTAGAGCCATGGGCCGCAGCCATTCTGGGAAAGCCAGAACCTGGCGTTTGGGGAGAAAGGGATTGAGCTCACTGGGATGAGAAGTAGGCCTCCGACGACCTGGTGGGCACGGTGGGAAGTTTAGGCTGGGAACCGGGTAGACACGCAGATGTGGTGACCGGGGACAGTTCAGGTTTGAATGTGAAGGGATTGCTGAGGGAGAGGGAGAGAAGGAAGGGGACCCCAAGCAGAGTGCTTTGCATTTATGAGAAAATGTGCTGGGGCAGGAGGCAAGGACAAAGGAGGTCTCCATGGAGGCCAGGCGGTCCTTCCCTTGGTGCCAGTTGGAGAAAGGTTGTGTGTATGCGTGCATGAGTGTGTGTGTGTGCGTGTGTGGGTTGGGGAGTGCGTGGATAGGATTTCCCCAGATGTTTGGGATGGCTCTGTCAGCTCATGCCAACGGTCCGTCCTTCTCCATCCACCAGCTGTACTGGATCACATTCATTCTTCAGAGTTTCTTTGAACAGAGATGCATTTTGTCAGTCCCGCGGAACAACAATGGTTCCAAGGGAAGCCAGGAGAAGAGGGTCCCTGACCCCAGGCTGTAGGCTTTGGAGGCTCTTTTCTGCCCTCCCCAGCCACACTCTGCCCCAGAGACAGGAGTCCATCTGGCAGATGGCATCTGTCAGAGCTGTGTTCTTGCTTCTACCCACCCTCTGGGTACCTGGATGCAGGGAGTCCCAACCGGGAAGCCCTAAGCACGCCTTCCAGGCCTGACCTCCCAGGGGGCGCTGCACTGTCCCACCGACAGCCCTAGGGGCACGGGGTGCCAAGGGTCAGCTTTCTGAGGAGGGTGTTGCTAGAGGTCCAGCATGAGGATTGAGGTGTCCAGGAGCGTACACATGAGGGGGCCCCTCCAAGTTTGGATGGGGGAAGAGAGCCAAGAGGGGACTTCTCTGTGTTCTGGTGTGGAGTTCTGGAATGCCAACCCAATTTTGCAGGGTGTTTTATACACCAAGAGACAAAGCATTTTCATGTGATGGACTCTGGAAATCCTCTTAGATTCTAACTTCTCAGGCGACTCTGACCAATCACAACATGGTAATCATCATGACGACTGCTACACCATCACCGCCTCAACCACGATCACCTGCCTCCCCCCACCTCCAGTACCCCTCCCACCATCATTGCCACCCCAACGCCACCCCCTCACTGCTTCCAATCCCTCTCCCCGGCCACCACCCTCACCAAACCCATCCCCGTCAGCACCAGCAGCAACAGGATCGCTAATATCAGCACCACCCAGCTATCACTCAACCAACCAACACTTACTGGGCATCGACTTTGGGCCAGACACGGTTCTAGGCACTTGGAACAAACTGTATCGCTGTAGAGCTTACGTTCTAGATGGGGGAACTGGGAGAATCCAGTAAATCACAAACACAATAAATCAGTAAATAATTGAATATGTTGGACTTATCAGGGGTACCGGCAAGAAGCCACGGTAAGGAGGGTTGGGTGCAGGGGATGGAGCTGGGGGAGGGGGTACAGAGCAACACTTGACTAAAGACAGGGAGGAGGTGAGGGGCTTACCATTTATGGAGGGTTTACTATGTGATTTTTATATACCCACCCATTTTGTAAACAGGTTTCTGAAAAAGACTGGAATGGTAGAGACTACTTCCAAAATTAGTAGGTTTTTTTTTAAAAAAAATATGTTGTTAGTCACCATACAGTACATCATTAGTTTTTTTTTTTAAATTTATTTATTTTCAGAAAAACAGTATTCATTATTTTTTCACCACACCCAGTGCTCCATGCAAGCCGTGCCCTCTATAATACCCACCACCTGGTACCCCAACCTCCCACCCCACCCCCTGCCACTTCAAACCCCTCAGATTGTTTTTTTCATCATTAGTTTTTGATGGAGCGTTCCATTATTTATTGTTTGCGTGTAACACCCAAGGCTTTTAAGTCATGAACATTCCCGGAGCTGCTGGGAAGCCTTGCTCAGGTTTCTTTTGCAATGCTGCCCCCTTGTGCTGAGTAAAAGCAGTGCAGGGTCAACATATTCCAAGGTGATCTGGAATCCATCAAGAGCTTGGGGTACCAGGTGGTGGGTATTATAGAGGGCACGGATTGCATGGAGCACTGGGTGTGGTACAGAAACAATGAATACTGTTATGCTGAAAATAATTAAAAAAATTTAAAAAAAATTCCTTGTGAAAAATTAAAAAAAAAAAAAGAGAGAGAGCTCATGGCTCCCCGCCCACCCGCTTTCCGCCCCTACACCCCCTGGAAATCAACACCATAAATGTTGATGTAAATGTGTTTTAAATTTCCAAATTTGACCTGGGTGAGACTGATCTAAAAAATTGCTCAAATTTGGAACCATAGAAATAAAAATATATTTTATTAATTATTAATAGTTATTATATGTATTAATATTTATGTAATATGTTTTTAACCGAATAGAGTTTATGTCTTAGACAAGCAAATTATCACGGTCACCTTAAGAAGAAACCTCAGAGGGGTCTGCCTTGATCACACGGATTGAAGTAATCACCACTTCCTGAGCATTTACTGTGTGTCAGACACTGTGCTAGTGTTTTATACTCATTCTCAATTAAACTTCTCAGAATTCCAGGAGGGAAGGATTATCAATGAGTTACCTGAGATTCAATAAGATTATGAAGCTCTTACAGCTGGTAGATGGATATTGAGCTAAGGTTTAACAAGTCCCAAAGCCAAAGTTCTGATGAAACAGGCATGATGGGTTCTTTCCCAACCACATAGAAAGTATGTATTTTAAAGATTTTATTTATTTATTTATTTATTTATTTGACAGAGAGAGAGAAATCACAAGTAGGCAGAGACAGACGGGGAGGGGTGGGGGCAGAGAAGCAGGGTCCCCACTGAGCAGAGAGCAGGACGTGGGGCTCAATCCCAGGACCCTGAGATCATGACCCAAGCTGAAGGCAGACACTTAACCCAGTGAGCCACCCAAAAGTATGTATTTTAAATCAAGAATCAACCTGTTACTTAATATTGAGTAAAAAAACAAATAGCAGGGCATATCTTTAATAGGATAAAACACATCCTTCTCAACCCAGACGTGAGCATCCGTCTTCATGGGAAAACACTAGAAGCATCCTTTCTACATCATGAGGAGACAACCTTTCTCCCAGTGTCATATTATTTAATGTTCTTTTGGAGGTCAATGCAATTAGATAAGAGAATGATTTCAGGAATTTAAGAATTAGAAAGGAGTAGGTAAAATCATCCTATCTTCAAGATGATATACCATTGCATACCCAGAGAACCCAAGAAAATCAAATGAAAGAATATCATAGAAGCAGGGAAATCACTAAAGTGGCAGTTAGAAAATTAACATACAGAATAAAATAGCCTCTCAACAGCAATGGGAGGATATAGGAGAAGGGGCCCTTTCACCACATCAATAAAAAAAGATGAAAGATATAGACTTAAGTTGAAGATGAGGACTCTAGAAACAAGACCCCATGATGCTTATGAGTTGTATAAAGAAGATTGGGACAAATGGAAAGGCAGATGATGATCTGAGATAGGATAACTCACATCATCCAGGATCCTTTGATTAACCAACTGGATATTCATGGCCTTGTGTCTTATGTGTAATTGATGAAATGTGGTAAATGGTCTCTCTAAATTACAGTAATTATCATGGTATAATAAAAGGCACAGTCATAATGGTGATTCATATAAGATAATAATTTTTGTTTTTTCTTTACAGATTTATTTATTTATTTGAGAGAAAGAAAGCATGAGCATGCATGTGGTGGGGAAAGGCAGAGGGAGAGGAAGACAGAGAATCTCAAGCAGGCTCCACACTCAGCCCGGATCCCGAGGTGGGGCTCGATCTCGCGACCATGAGATCATGACCTGAGTCAAAATCAAGAGTTGGATGCTCAACTGACCGAGCCACCCCGGTGCCTTGATAATAACTTGTGCTCTAAGAGAAGTCAGAACTAAAATCTTAGATAAGAATGGTAGATAAGAGAAAGCTAATAAAGACACTTAAATAACTGAAAATAATGTATTTCATTTAAGAAGAAGATCTTGATACAGATTTTAGTGACAGATATGAGAAAGTGAGAAGTCTATATTATAAAGATAACTATTAAATGAATGAAAGTATGTGTTCTCCAAATAGGTAGGGTGAAGAAAGGAGTCAAGAAAACATGTGCAATCTCACAGAAGTCAGGGAAGGAGAAAAAAAATAAGCAAAGAAGAAGCAGGTAAATAGAAAGCACAGAATAAAATGGTAGAAATAAATCCAGTGTAATGGCCATCATAATAAAAATATATACGTGATGGTCACCCAAGAGTCATCTAATCTATATGACTGAGATTTTCAGATAAGAGCAAAAGCAACAGTCACATGAAGTCTAGCTTTATGCTGTTTATGTGAAACATACATGAATCGAGGAATACCAGAAGGTTAAAATGAAAGGGCAAATGCTAACAAGATGGCACAACAGTATAATATCAGACAAAATAGGATTTGTGTGTGTGTGTGTGTGTGTTTTAAGATTTTATTTGTTTGTTTGACAGAGAGATCACAAGTAGGCAGAGAGAGGGGGAAGCTGAGCAGAGAGCCTGATGTGGGGCTCGATCCCAGGACCCTGAGATCATGACCTGAGCCTAAGGCAGAGACTTAACCCACTGAGGCACCCAGGCACTCCACAAAATAGGATTTTTTGAGAAAAGCAGTAAAAAAGACAAGAGGGATATTTCACACCAATTGGAGGAAACGTCCACCAAGAAGATACAAGATATCAGCTGGTATGTTCCTAGAAGTGTAGTTTCAAAGTGTAGAATGCAGTAAATAAACAACACAATTACAAACAGAAATAGGCACACAATCGGAGTTTTTGTCACATCTCTCAGAACAGATTAGAGAGACAGACTAAGTAGATTGAAAGGATAATAAATGAAATTCAGATGAGCATAAATGAATGAACATCTGCACTGAGGTGGGCATGGGGGCACTTTCTATACCAGAGACAGTGTGTCAGAGAACACATGATTTTTTTTTCAAGTCTGGATAGGACCCTTCCCAAACTTGACCATATATTTGGCTACAGAGGATATTTTACCAGAGTCTAAAGAATTCATTTACAGACTACATTTTTCTGGTGAAAATGGAATAAAATGAGAGGCAACTCAAGGATTAACAAGGAAAATGCACTAGAAAAATCAGAAATATTTAGAATGAATCAATAACGTCAATTTCATTGGCCCAAACTGACACAGCGAAACGAAATTGATTCTTAGAAGTAAATAGTCTAAAATAAGCTTGTTAGAAAACTATAAAGAACGAAAAGCAGATAGGATCCTTTGTTAGAAACTTCACTGAGACCCAAAGTAATTCCTAAGTGAATAGGAAAGTATTCTGAACATCTGAACTATTCTTTTAAATTGACATTTTAAAGATTATACCAAAGAAAATCTCTGTTACGTTTGGTATATGTCTTTACAGTATAAAATGTGTAAGACACACCTGCGTGTAAAGCATACACACATCACATGCATATATGTGTATACAACAAATCTGCCTTAAAAGAAAATTTTAGGGATGCCTGGTGGCTCGGTTGGTTGAGCAGCTGCCTTCGGCCCAGGTCATGATCCCAGCATCCTGGGATTGAGTCCCACATCGGGCTCCTTGCTCGGCAGGGAGCCTGCTTCTCCCTCTGCCTCTGCCTGTGCTCACTCTCTCTGACAAATAAATAAATAAAATCTTTAAAAAAAAAAAAAGAAAATTTTAAAGACTCACACCTTACAGTTCAGGAGTCTTACTCTTGGATGATTCTTGGACCAGACACCCATTTCTTGCAACGGATGGTTGTCTATGACATAAATAACGAGCAAACTTTAGATATTCCTTTTTTTGGGCGGATGGTTTACCAGGCCAAGGCTGGGGACCCATGAAGGTCAGGTGGATATGTGAAAAAAATATCAGGGAATGATATTGAACTTGACAAAATTTGATCGTTTGTTGCAGGAGAGTACTAGTATCTTGTGTTCATTTCAGATTTTCTTCTGGAAAACTCAGCCCATTTTCCAAAGGTACAAATAACCGAGTGCCTTTATTCAATGGGCTTCTACAGCACTTTGAATTCACTAAAATACTTCTTTATAATGATCCTCATTCTCTATCGATGCACACAAAATAAATCAATTCATGTCATAGCTGAGTTCAGGAGAAACTACAGAAAAACTGAATCTTTCTGAACAGAATGCCTTTCCCCCATTGATTTACATTATAATTTCCGATGTTTTGATTACATTTTTAAAGCCTTTCGGGAAAAGGTGGGACCAGCCAATAACACTTTAGCTACAAAAATCTCCTTAAATGGCTCATAACCCATCAGAAGCTTTTCGGTTGCCTGAAGTTCATTTTTAATGGAATCGTCTCCTAATATATGTACTTATGGCTCCTATTCACCAAGCCCCACTCACGAAACATGTCCATGTACAAATAATTATCTACCTAATTAGGGCCACACAATCCTGTTATCAGCCAGGCTCTTTCACATTATACACAATGAAGGGCTCTGGGAAGGCTGTGTGATGAACTAAGCTCATTGTGTGTTCTTGTGTACCCAGAGCATGAGCAGCAAAATATGCAATTTTTTCTTTTTCGTGGAAATTCATTTTTTTTTGACAGCGAATTTGCAGGCATTGCTCCTGTCCAGCTTTATTCCCCCCCCCCATTAATGGTTTATTCTGAGGGTCCTGGGGGGAGGAATGGACTATTCTAGCAATAAGAGGTGTTGGGGCCAAGGTGGAAAGACAGAGACTCAGGGATGTTGTAGAGAGAATTCCTGCACTGGCTAGGGTGGGGGTGGGGAGATGGTGGAGGGAGGATGAATTGGTTGATCTGAAATTGTGCAAGTCCATGCAAAGGCTGGATGTCAGGCTTGGAGAGACTGTGAGGCTCTCCCAGTTCAGGACCAGGCTTTGGGAAGGGGACAGCGGTCAGAGTAGAGCCCTGGTATGCAGACAAGGCCTCCAAGCATCTGGAATAGCTACAATAATAGTATTAATCATAAAACATTTGCATGCCCACCATGTACCTGATATTTGTCGAAGTGCTTTACGTGCTTTCATGGGTTGCCTCGCCCCTGCCCCACAAAGCACCCCTGTGAAGAAGCACATGAAAGTAATGTATGAGGAAGCCAGTCCAGGGGAAGCCTGTGAGGGAATGAGAAAGTGGAACGGAGCAGGGAGGGAGCAGACACAAGCACAGACGCAGGCTAGAGGGTCTGTCTTCCTGTTCCCCAGTGGTCTGTAGGTCTGTTATTATTTGCCTCGAGTCCTTGGGGGCAGTGAAGGTTCATTGGTGCCCCCTGGCCATAGGGTGTTCAGATGTTTGGTTAAACATTATTCTGGGCAAATTATTTATGTGGGAGTATTTTTGGAGGAGATTAATATTTAAATCCTTGACTGAGTAAAGCAGATTGCTCTCCCAACAGGGGTGGGCTTTATCTAATCAGTTGAAGGCCTGAATAGAACAAAAGGTCAACCCACCTCTGTGTAAGAGGGAACTCCTCCCTCCTGACTACCTTCAAGGTCAGACATCATTTTCTCTCCCTAGGTTTAGACTGGAACTGGAACAGCAGCTTTCCTGGGGCTCAGGTCTCTGCGCTTGGGCTGGAAATATACCATCAGCAGCCCCCCTGGGTCTCCAGCTTACTGACTGTAGATCTTGGGACTACTTGTCGGCCTCTAAAACCACACGATCCAGTTCCTTGGTGTGTGTGTATGTACATGTATATACACATTAAAAAGGTACACACTATTGACCCTGTTTCTCTGAAGAACTTTGAATAACACCAGCAAAAAGATCCCCTGTCTAGGGGTCCTTCTAGGCCACTGCTTGTGGGGTGTGCAGGTTCCAGAAGATCCGCCCAGCCCTGCGACAAAAAGAAGCAGGTGCTCCCTGGGGGGAGTGAAGACAGGAGAACCAGGAAAAGGAGAGGCATCACGGAATGTGGGGGAACACAGATCTGCTGCATGTATAATAGCTCATTTATCTTATACCAAATTTGTGACATCGGTGCTACAATGATCCTCATACCACAGATGAGGAAGTCAGGCACAAGGAGAGTAATTCATCCGTGACCCCAACTTGGATTTTTAAGTGTCATAGCCACCATTCAGACCCAGGCAATTTGACCCAGGAAGAAAGATGTGAAATATCCCGTTAAGCTACAGGTGAAGGGAGTAATAACCAGTCATTCACACGGGGCAGTGAGGCTTTGCTAAGGCTGGGACATGGGGAGAGGAAACGCAGCAGGGAGGGGACAGGAGAGAAATGTTTGAAAAGGGGAAGGGGCATTTGAAGCCGTCAGTAGGGCTGACTAGGGCATTCTGTAGTTGAGCTGCAGAGGCATCGAAGTAGGGACACTCTCTGCGGGCGACAGTGGGTCGTGCTCCTCAGGGCCCTTAAATATGCTGCAAGGGACAGCTGTCTCCGGGAACTGACAGCCCCTCGAGGACGCTGAAGGCTCGGGCGGCGCAGTGCCCCGCATGGCCGCGAGAGGGAGCGCCAGCCTCGGACACCAACAGGACCGCGTTCTCCGAGGGGAGACTGGGCGACCCACCAGTCGCCTCCAGGCTGTCGGGCGCCCTGGGGGGGGGGGCGTTTCCTCACACCGGCTCCGCCTCACTTTAAAGCCCCCTGCCCCAGTAAGTGTGGAGCCTCTTCCCCTTGCATATGGGGCGCCCCCACCCTCCCTCCACGCCCTAACTTCTCCCCCACAATCCACCCCCCACCATCCCGCCCCAATCTCAGTGCAAAGTCCGACAGTGCCAGGGCAAGGAAGTAGTCTTGTTGGGGCCAGGAAAGAATGTAAATCGGGACAAGTAAACAAAATCTGAGGCAATCTCTCAAATTTAAAATCTGGGCTGTGCTTTTGTTTGCTTTGGATTGAGTACAATTATTTTTAAGAGGGGGTTGGTGAAGTAGACACATACATTAGAAACAAGCTTTGTGGCTCACCGTCTTCATGCATAGATGGTTCCCTCTGCATGGAATCCTTGCTGCCCAAGCCAAGTTCCTCCAGAGGGCCACCTCCTCCAGGAAGCCCCCATGGAGAAACCCTCTGAATGTCCACACAGTCAGGGTGTCGCTCCTGCTCATTGGGTCTCATTCTTCCCCAGAGCAATGCCCTGGGAATATACTGGCAGGGGCCAGGGACTGTTTGTGCACGAAACTGTAAACCCTTTGTGCAGGGGGCACTGTCCCATGTCCCTCCTCCCCCACAGGTAACCAACCTCCCAAGCTCACTGCTTCCAGATAAAGGATAGTTCTTCTTTCCTCCACTTGGAAATGTAGGTTGGGGCCTACTTGGGGCAGGCAAACCCAGTCACTGACCTGGAATTCTTGGAGCCATTTTGGTCTCAGCTTTCAGCTCTGGATTGGCTGCAGGTAGATGCCTTTGGGGTAGAGGGCTAGCAACAGACCAGAGGGTTTGGTGAAAAGGGGGAAGGGGGGGGAGGAGGAAAAAAGCCAGAGGGATTCAGAATTGTCCCTTTCAGGCGCTCTCCTGGCCCCTGGAGTGAGTGTTCACAGAAAAGAGATAAGGTTAGATGGGGAAACTGAGGCCGGGAAGGGGGGCTTGTCCTAGACAGGATCACACAAGTGATCCAGCACAATTCAATACACACAAATAGATCAGATCAATAGACCCAAGAGTTCAGTCCCGGCATCGGTGCTGCTCTGGGCAACTTGCTTGTCCCACGAGCTGGTCAGTGTCTCCATCTGTAAAATGGCAAGTTCCTCAGCTGGTGAGGGCAGGGGATGGGAAAAGCAGTGTCCTGGCCCACAGACTGGCCTCAGCCTCTGCCAGCCTGCCCAGGCAATCCCTTTAAGGGCCTCAGTCTTCTCACGCAGAAATGGGACAGCAACAATTATTGCTGACTGTTGTTGTTTTTTTTTTTTTTTAATTTTCTCTTAAGATTTACTTATTTATTTATGTGAGAAGAAGAGAGAGAGAGTGAGCAGGAGGAAGATGGAGAGATCTGAAGCAGACTCCACGCAGAGCGCAGCAGAATCTCATGGGGGGCTCTATCCCACAACCACAAGATCATGGCCTGACCTGAAACCAAGTGCACCAAGAACCGATTCTTTCATATGTCAAACTCTATAGGAGAATTTAGGAAATATCTGATCTCCTTAATAGATCTTGAACAGTCATCATTTAAAATTCAGTCATCATTAGTAAAAGGAAATTCAAGGCAAACCAGGAGCAGAATAATTCATACAACACAAGACTATAAAAACAGAACTGTCAACACCATTTTTTCCCATTTCAACAATAAAGGCATTCTCATTAAAATAGGTAAAAACTAGAATGCAGGATCTTTTTTTTTAATTTCATGATCTCAAAGGTTTGGATATTTTATTTATTATTTTTGAAAGATTTTATTTATTTATTTATTTGTCAAAGAGAGAGAGAGAGACAGAGAGCACAAGCAAGGGGAGGGCAGGCAGAGGGAGAAGCTGGCTCCTCACTCAACAAGGAGACTGATGTGGGGCTTGATCCCAGGATGCTGGAATCATGACCTGAGCCCAAAGCAGATGCTCAACCGACTGAACCACCCAGGCATTCCAGTTCTGGGCACTTTAATAAATAAATAAATTAGAAATAAGATTAAAAAAAAAGATTTAAGAAAAAAAGATTATTTATTTTAGGGGAGAGCAGAGGGAGAGGGAGAGAGTTGGTTTTTTTTGTTTGTTTGTTTTTTGTTTTGTTTTGTTTTTTAGGGAGAGAGAATCTTAAGCCAACTGTATGTGGGAGCCCCACATGGGGCTTGATCCCACGACCCTGAGATCATGACCCCAAAATCATGATCCTAAGATCATGACCTGAGCTGAAACCAAGAGTTGGTCGCTCAACCAACTGCACCACCCACGTGCCCCAGAAACAAGATTTTTTTAACACTTGGAAAGAAGGAAAGATTTTTAAAAACATTGCCATTAATTGAAGATGTTGTGATTCGATACCAGAAATTAAAAAAAAAATCTATTGCAAGTGCTATGTTAAAAATGAGATAGTAAATAAGGTGATGGGATACAACAGAAATATATTACAAAAATGTTTTTCTGTGTGCCAATAATTACAAGCTGGAAAGTAAAAAGGAAAATTTCCATTTGCAAAAATAACAAAGTATGAAATGCCTAAAAATAAAAGAAACAGAAAATGTGTGAGAGTTCTGTGGGGGATAAATTAAAAGTTCACTGAAAAACTTAAAAAGAAACTTTAGTAAGTAACATCAAATCATAGTCCTGGATGGGAAACCTGAGGAAAAAAATCTAGCAATGTGGGTTCTTTTCTAAGTCATTTGTAATGTAAAAATAGTTCTAATGAAAACTCTCAATGGAACTTCCTGGGAAATTAATGATTTTAAACTTCTGTGTTACCTGGAAGAACAAATAGATAAGAACATCTTCTTTAAAATGAGGACACATGATCCCAGGGTCCTGGGATCGAGTCCCACATCAGGGGAGCCTGCTTTTCTCTCTGCCTGCCACTCTGCCTGCTTGTGCTCTCTCTATGACAAATAAATAAATAAAATCTTTTTAAAAAGTAAAATGAATACAAACTTGCTCTACTGGGTTAAAAATATTACAAAACTATAAAATTGGGGCTCCTGGGTGGCTCAGTCTGTTAAGTGTCTGACTCTTGATTTCAGCTCAGGTCGTGATCTCAGGGTCCTGAGATCAAGCCCTGAGTCTGTTTCTCTCTCTCTCTCTCTCTTTCTGCCCCTTTCCCTGGTCATGTTCTTGCTCTCTAAAATAAATAAATAAATCTTTCAAAAAAACCCTATAATAAATAATTATATTTCCTACTCCTTTTTTCCCCCTGTAAACCTAAAACAACCAAAAGAAATGAAGTCTATTTATAAAAACTTATCTATTTTTATCTATTTATAAAACTTTATCTATTTATAAAAACTGTAGTAAATAGAACAGTGCAACACTGCATTAGGACTGCTGGAGAAATACAACTCCAGGAAAAAAGTTAACATTTATTAAACTGATTCCCGTAAGGTTATGATATTTGATGGTTTAACCTATAAAAACACCAATCTCATAGGGTTCAACCTAATATGAAATGCCAGGACTATCTCATAATAAGCACTATTAATATCCTCATTTTATAGAAGAGGAGAGTGAGACACAGAGAGGTTTAGTGACTTTCAGGTGATCACACAGACAGTGGATGGTGGAGCCTGGTGATCCTGGCAGCCTGACTCCACAGCCGGAGCTCCTCACCGCAACAACTGACCTCATAGTAGGTGATGTGAACTGGTGGGAAGAAATGATCTGTTTCAAAATGACTGTGGGAATAATTCCTGTGTATTAAAGCAATCAAGATAGATCCTTCTTTACGACTCCACAAAAACAAGTGATAACTAGGTTAAAAGTAAAATGTAAAAATCAAAGTGTTAAAACATTAAGATAAAATACAGATGAATAATAAATTGAGCTCAAGCGAGAAAAACTTTTTTTTTTAACATAATAATAAAATAACCACCAGGGAACGGCATGAAGATAAAATTTTGCATCAAGAATCATCAAAACAAAACAAAACAAACACAAAGAATCACCAAAACCAACTTTTAAAAGCAATGGGAAAAACCAGAATGACAAAATATTAAAACGAAAGTTTCTCAAGATGGAATGGGGCGTGGGGGACAACCCATAAGAGACTCTTAATCTCACAAAACAAACTGAGTGTTGCTGGGGGGAGGGGTAGTGATAGGGTGGTTGGGTGATGGACATTGGGGAGAGTATATGCTATGGTGAGTGCTGTGAATTGTGAAAGCCTGATGATTCACAGACCTGTATCCCTGGGGCAAATAATACATTATATATTAATAATTTTAAAACCCCCAAACAAAAACAAAACAACAAAACACTAAAATGGAAGTTTCTATCAAGGTCCCCAAATAATAATGCCCACTGGGGCATTGGTCCATCAGAACTTGCAGAAAGATGGGGGGAAAACAATTTGAAGCCGACCTGACAGACAGTTAATGTCCTTAGCACGCTAAGAATAAAATATTAACATTCCAGTATAAATAGTGGCAAATACAGGAAGACACAAATCCCAGAAGAGAAATATACACGGACAGTAAACATATTTCAAAAGCTCATCCACATTACCAATCATAGAAATATGAATCAAAATGGAGACAATTTAGTCTGTAAAATTGACAAAGCTCTTTTAAATAACGTTTTTGTGGCTATTGAAGGAGAAATGAGAGGCACCTTCGCCCACTGCTGGGGAGTGTGAAATTGGTATGACCTTTCTATGAGGAACTGGATACCATGTAACAAGAGTTTCCAAACGTTAGTACTCTCTGATTGATTCATTCCTTCCCGAAATTTATCTTTAAATCATAGCCAGAATTTTCCATGAAGACCTGTGTATAATGAAGCTCGTCATCGCATTTTCCTCATGAAAAAGAAACTGGGATGATTAAATATAGTTTGTTGTATTCTTATGTGAAATATATACAATCATTAGAAAGGGTTCTAAATAGAACTTAATAAGGGAAAACACAGTATAATGTCAATGAGAACGAAACAGTAGAGGGACCTGCTTTTCTTGTGTCCCATTTTTTTGGTGATGTATTGATATAAATGTCTCAAATACATAGTATCACAGAAAATCCATCTTTTCTCCATTTATTCATGATGGTTTCTTTATGTTTGGAAAAAGGCTGGAAACCCCCATTCATGTTTGTAGATGAAAAATATGAGCATGGAAACAAATGTGGCCAGTTACATAGTGGGTAGTCTCAACATGGGTTGCTTTGGAGGGAGCTATGATGTAAGTGGAACAGGGTGTAGGGGCGCAGGAAGGGGGGGGAACAAAAAACAAAGGAAAAAACCACTCTCAATAAATTTCACAAAACTATGAACAAATGATGATTCTATTACTCCCCCTGGGATGGGTTCTTCCTCCTTGACCTACTTCCTGCTCTACCCCCCTTCCTGGGGTTAGGGGAGGTACGTAGGCATCGGGGTCTTGGGGTCTTGTTTGGACCATGGACCCCCTTGACAGTCTTCATGGAGCCTTTTCAGATTTCTGTCTTTAAATACATAAAATACTTAGAATTGCACAGGAAGCCAATGGCATGGAAACCCAGTTATCCAAAATACTTTTCAAAGACCCCATCGATGACATAAGACGATGTACATCTTTATTAACACACAAAAAAAACAGATCCAGCAGTTGAGTGTCTACGATGCTGCACCCCTGCCTGAGTGTAAATGGCATTTTGAAAGATCTTCTTCATCTGCCATGTGATTGGAAACCCTCCCGTTTTCTCTTGCTTGACAAAGTCCTGGATTCTGTTATCACTCCTGGGGCTTGTGAAAAACATTCACAAGTGAGGGCAATGCTCAATTTCAAGTGGAGAATAATGAAAACAAAAGAGTAGTGTTTTTTGTTTTTCCCATGCAAGTTCACAGATCCCCCGAATTCTACCCTGGGGGCCCCAGATTCAGCGCCTCTAGCTGTTATGACCTCAGGATCCGAGCTTCCCATCGTGGCTCCTCTAGGACATCAGGAGACAAAGCCTCTTTTCGCTTTTGCTTTCCAGTCCACGGGAGACAGGGCAAATAGTTTTCTGTGACCCCTGGATAGAGAAGGAGTGAGGCAGTGTTGACTGTGTGTGCTGTGACTCATGTCATCCCTGGTCCGACCAGAAAGAGCAAGAGAAGCCTCAGATTGGTGCAGAATGCCTAGAAGTTCTCAAACAGCCAGACTTGGTAGAACATATTCATTCCGATCCCCCCAGTTCCTTATTACTGGCCCCACACAGACAGTCGGATATGCCCTGGAGGCCTCTTAGGTGCTATCTCCTCCGGCATTATTAGGATAGCCCTCTGGTTCCTTCCATTTCCAGACCAGGAGGACATGGGAGCTAGAGTTCCCTGCCCATAGAGCAGGCTGCCAATCCTCTCTGTTTTCTTCCATTTTGTTTGGCTTCCTCTCTTCAGTCTGGTTTTTCCCACATGCCTTTTCTCTTGTGTCTGCTTTTTACTGAAAGACTATGAAATTTACTTGTGATTTTATTTCCCCCCCATCACCTTCTGTGACTCAGTGATGAGTCAGCCTTTCAGGGGACAACAGTGACTCTCTGACACTGCTCTCTCTCCCTAGAGTGGAGGAGACAAAGCAAATTTAGTGGCCACTGGGGACACCTACCTTATCTGTTATATCTTTGCTGTAGAATACACTTCTCTTCAGTATGAAATGAATCTGTCAGTTCTGTTGAATACCTTGGATTCTATGTAGTCTGAAATTAATTTCACTATCTTTTCTCTCTTTGTGTTTTCCTGATACACTTTGGCTCTTCTTATTTTTTAATATTTATTTTTAGCTTTTCAGTGTAATTTTGTTTTAGGTTTGTTCTTGAAAGCAGCATATAATTAGAGTTTCTATTCTAACCTAATAATTTGAGAGCCCTTCTTTAAAAACCTTTTTTATTGTTTTTTCCCCCTTGTTACATGCATTCAAGCTCACTATTGAAAATACATATAATAAGCAAAAAGAAAACTAAAATCACCCAGTTGGTACTATTCAGGAGTAGCTACTATTTCCTGAACCCGGTTCTTCATCTTTCTCTTTGTTCTTGTTAACTCTCCTGTCACTTTCTAACTCATTGTCTTTTTCAATTACCCAGGTTCAGGCTCATTCTACTCTTGCCCTGGGGTCGGGGGCGCTTATGACAAGTTCTCTAGGCTCTGAGGGGTGGCAAGAAGGGCTTGGGGGAGCTGCGGAGGGCAGCTCTGCTCTAGGTCCAGAGAGGAGCATGTCTCTTCTTTCTGAGACCCATTTCCTTGGGTTTGCCTTTTCTTTTTTTTCTTTTTTTTTTTAAAATAAAGATTTTATTTATTTATTTGACAGACAGAGATCACAAGTAGGCAGAGACACAGGCAGAGAGAGGAGAGAGAGGAGGAAGCAGGCTTCCCGCCGAGCAGAGAGCCTGATGTAGGGCTCGATCCCAGGACCCTGAGATCATGACCTGAGCTGAAGGGAGAGGTTTAACCCACTGAGCCACCCAAGTGCCCCCGATTTGCCTTTTCTAACCATCTTCTTGTTGCAGAACTGTAACGACCATCAGGGCCAAGATTAGGGTGAGATCTAGAGGAAAGGGTTAGGTAGACAACTGTGGTGTTTAAAATATGCCCACGAATTCTTTGACACTCTTGCCTTCAAAAGGTGGACCTAATTCTCCTCCTTCAAATGCTGACTGGACTTAGTGAGTTGTCTTTGACTAATGGAATGTGATGGAAATGATGCTATAGGACTTCAAGGCTAGGCCATCAAAAAGGTAGCTTCCACTTGGTGTTTTCTCTGTCTCTCTCTCTCTCTCTCATCATGTGCTCTGAGGGAAAACAGATGCCATGTTGTAGGGGCTCCAGTATCACCAGGAGAGACCCACATAAAGAGTAATGGCATCTCCCCACCAAGACCCAGGACCCACTTGCCATGCGGTGAGTGAGAAACCCCGGAAATGGATCCTCCAACCCCAGTCAGGCCTTCAGATGAGTGAAGCCCCCACTGAAATGTGGTATAACCTCATGAATGATCCCAAGGTTGGACAGCCCAGCTAAGCTGGTTCAAAATTCTGACCCACAGAAACTGTGAAGATAGTCATGTTTACTGTTGTTTTAAGCCACTAAGTTTGGGGTAACTGGTTACTCAGAAATACATACAGTAACCATTATGCCTCTAGCATGTGTGTTTAGGAAAGAAACAAGAGGCATTTCCCATGACTTCTGTGACTTACAAGGGTTGGAGAGTTCAACCTGGAGTCTGGGGCTAAAGTTCAGTCATAACAAACAAGGCTTATTTTCCTTGACTCTTCCTCACCACATCTCCCTCATGGATCTTGGGTTGTCTCTTTGCTGGTCAAAGATACAGGAAGCATTTTTCCAGCTGTTTCATGGCTTCCCATAGGAAAGGTGATTAACCTCTGATATGTCTTGAATTGGAGACTTCTCTGCAGCCCTATACTGTCACCACACCAGGCAGAGACTTGTCCCAGGATGGGGTCCCCCAGATGCAGACAATGAGACAAGAGGCTGAGTGAAGGTGGTTTATTTGGAGGTAACCTTAGAGCGCTCTGGTGGGGGAGTGGGGATGGGAGGGAGAGAAGGGAAGGCAGCCCTACAGGATGGGCTTAGTCATGCCGGGGCTCTGGCCAACTCCTCAAAGCTCTCACCTAAGAGACAAAGGACCTGGAGTATTTGTCTCTCATCTTCTGCCCCTCGCTTGTTGAGGACTACTTCTGAGGACATCAAGTCTTTAGTACTTCTAGTCTGTCCCACATGTGAGCCTAGCATAGTTCAGTAGTTGAGGGAAGAGAAAGAGACAGAGATGCCCCTGGGCATGTGAAGAAAGATGAGAGCTGATGGTTATGGGAAGGTTAATGACAGCATCTGTTATAGACTTCCATCTCATCTCTGAATTATTGCAGTAGCCTGCTGGCTGGTCAGCTCCTTCTGTTCTTTCCTTCAGACCCTCTGATCTCTTCTCTGTGTAGAAACTCAGAGTGTCTAAAAATGCAAGGGTGATTGAGCTACTTGTTTTTTTAAAAGATCACAAAAGTTTCTTGTTTCTCTAAGGATAAAGCTCCCATCCCTTAGCACCACACTTGGCACACAGAAACCATTTGATGAATGTTTTCTTTTGTACTGTGATCACCGCCACCATCATCGTTATCATCATCATCAGGACATAAGCATACTAGCTCATGTCCCTGACTTTAAGTATCTTTTACTTCATCTTCTATCCACACAGGATAATCTTTCATGAAGCCAGCACTAGGTTTTCATAGGTTTCATGTGTCTTACCTTCAAGACATTAAAGATCATTATCTTTCTGAAGATTGAGGTTGTGTCTTGTATTTCTTGTTTTTTCCACACTCTCTAGCCCAAGGAGTCTTTGAGGAATTAATAGTTTCTGGTTGAGACATTCAGTCAATTAATATAGACCCTTCCCTTTCCCAAGCCACTAAGATGCAAGCCATCACCAAGCACCAATGCACTTCTCCCCATCTCTCAAGCCTGTCCACTCTTTTTTGTCTCTAACACCACCACTCTAGAGCTCGGTCACCTTCATGTTTGGCTTGGATCATGGCACAAGCTCCTTAATCATCATCCCCATGTCCAGTCTCACTTCACTCCTATCCATTCTCTACAAAGCAGCAAAAGCATTCTTTAAAAGCCAACTCCAACCATGTCAATTCACATGCCTAAAAGTTTTCAGGGCTTTCTCAATATTCTTAGAACAAAGCCTTAGTCATGTTCCAGTCCCAGCGTTTGCATGGATCTGGCTTCCCTCCACCTCCCCTCCCACCTTCCTTCCCCTTATGTTTGGGCGCATGTGACACTGGCTTCCTTTCAGTCTCAAATGTTCTAATATCCTTTCCAACTCAAGGTTTTTGCTAATACCATTTTTTCCTGTCTGGAATGTCCTCCCATCCCTTCACCACCTGTGTCTCTTCTTACTTATTTTCCAGATCTGTTTTAATGTCATTTCCTTCAGGGAAGCCTTCACTGATCACCGAAACTAGGTCAGGTCTCTTGTAGAAGCTATCTTAACATCTCCTATTTTGAGTCTTAGACTGTTATCCCCCAGAAAACAGAGGCTTAGATTTTTGTTTTGGGGAGAAGGATCCCAGGGAATAGGAGTTGAAGACTGGGAAGATGGAGACATGGCGGTAGGGAAAGCTATCTTCACTAACTTCTTAGTTCATAGATGCCTTCCATCAGTTGATTTTTTCCAGTTTTTCTAGTTATTCTCAGTGCGGTGGTTTGTCCGGTCTCTCCAGCATGCAGCTGAGGTTACCACACTGCCAACCCTTTTGTTGTTTCTTCCGGTATGAACTTCCACGTTTCCAAATAATGTTTATATTGCTTTTAACATTTTAAGAAATTATCTACTGTCACTCAGAACTCTCCCCTCCAATTTCCCTGATTCAATCTTCTCAATAGAGTTACGCAAAAAAAAAAAAAAAAAAAAAAAAAAAAAAGATTTGATTAAGTGTTTAGAGATTCATCTGCCTGTTTGGTTATTGTTCACTATTCAACCAACTAATGAACTCTTAATAATGTTTTCTCTCTTGCGTAACTTTTTTCCTCTGAAGTTAATAATAGCCTCATTTTATTTATTTTTTTTAAAGATTTTATTTATTTATTCGACAGGCAGAGATCACAAGTAGGCAGAGAGGCAGGCAGAGAGAGAGGGGGAGCAGGCTCCCCGCTGAGTAGAGAGCCCAATGCCAGGCTCTACCCCAGGACCCTGAGATCATGACCTGAGCCGAAGGCAGAGGCTTTAACCCACTGAACCACCCAGGCACCCCTAATAGCCTCATTTTAAAGTTTGCTTCGTTTTCACTATGACTGCTGAGTATTCCCCCCTCCGTGTCTTCATAAATCTGTGAAATGCCTGCTAAGCAGCCAGTAAGGCCAAAGATGAACCAGAAGAGTGTGATATTCTGGAGATCAAGTATAGGTGGTGTTTTAAGGAAAAGGAGGTGATCGGTTGTATTACATGTTAGTAGCGAGTTGAGCGAGATGAGCACTGACAGTTGACCAGTGGATTTGGCAATGCAGAAGTCACTGGTGAACTTGACAAACAAGAGTAAACTGATGGGGACAAAGATTTGATTGGATGGGGTGCAGTCAGAAGGAAAGAAATGGGAACGGAGCAAGGAAAATCATACTTGTGATTTCGGAGGAAGGAAAATCATACTTGTGATTTTCTAAAAAAATTTTTTTAATAGATTAGGTAAAAAAAAAACAAATTTTAAGAACTTTTTTTTTCATCTCTCTCTGTCAAATAAATAAATAAATATCTTAAAAAAAAAAAAAAGAAAGAAAGAACTTTTTTTTCTCCAGAGGGAGGAGGGAAATGTGGTGGTCACTAGACAGGGACGTAGGATCAAGAAAAGGATTGGTCGCAGTCCACTTCCAAGATGGATCCCAATGATTCTCCACCTCTTGGTATTCACCTCTGTGTGTAGTTTCCTCCCAGGCTGTAGTGGAGTTGACGTGGGTGACCAGTAGTATATGGCAGAATTGATGGTACGTCATTTTCAGGGTTAGGTTATAAAGGACTGCGGGTTCTGTTTTGGGTGCTCTCTTGCTTTCCCTGTTTCTTGGATCTCTCATTTTATGAGAAATAAGTGCTATATTGTGAGTATCATTTTGGAGAGAGCCACATGATGAAGCCTGCAGCCAACTGCTAATGAGGAACTGAGAACTGCCAATAACCAGGTGAATGAGGTTGGAAACAGACACTATAGTCCCAGTTGAGTCTTGAGATGACCACTTCCCTGGTCAACAGCTTAACTAGAGAGTTAGAAAATAAATAAGCCCAAACTACAAGTGTACACACAGAACTAAAATCAAGATTTGGAGGTAGATTCCTTGAGCAAAGAATGAAACTTGCCCCACTATGATGCACCTATGGTGTCTGGCCTGGCATAGTTTTGGAGAATGGTTCTGTGGCTGTGAGGGATAAGAAATAGTAGCAGGGGTCTGGGAGTCTAACTGAAGAGCACCTATGGCTGAGCTTACTGTTGATGGGTATAGCTGCCCAAAGAGTCCCCCTTTAAATATATGGTTTCCAGAGCTCTGAGCAGTGGCACTAGATGCATGGTGGAGATCTAGAAGGTGGCTGCAAAAACCAATGGCAGAAAAGATTACATTAGTCCAATGGACAACAGAGCTCTCCCCACCTGTAAGTTGAAATCTGTGGTTCTGCCATTTTGGATTGCATACACCTGGGTCTTCTTTAATAAGGTGGGTCAGGGTGGAGACCCAGGAGTGAGATACTGGTCTTCCTCATCCGTCTGGGGGAGCTGGTTCTAAGCTAGTTTGAGAAATAAAGAAAAATGCTTCTATTCTAAGTGCTCCTTACACTGTTGCACATGTAACTGTTGGGTTAAACAAGTATGATTCAGGGTGTGTGTTTGGGACATATCTCACTTCCCCATTCTGTTTCTGGTCCTTTGAGGCTGTCCTGCCTAGGACTGTTTTAGAGGCTGGACAAATGTAGCATTCTGACAAATACATACTGTAGAAGTGACGGTTTTCTTTATGGCTATGTTATCAGCAGAGAACAGTAGAGTGAGGGAGGGTTAGTTTATTTCAGCTTCTGAATTCCTTTTGTAAAATGTACTTGGGTTGGTACTGTGGTCTCCTCCTCCTGTTTAGGGGACCTTCAGTTCATGGAATAAGCTGAAGTCAAGGGGGAAGGGCTTACCAAGCTTCTCATGCTTCAACCACATTATCCTGAAACTCAAGCATAATTACCTCATTATCTGAGCTGGTTGCAAAATCCACATTTAGCAATCTGGACTGCCTCATTATAATTTCCAAGTACTGGGGAGGTACACTGCTTTATCATGCCATAGGGGCATCCTAGGTTATTGACAAGAATCACATAAGCACAGTCATATTTCTCCTATGTAACAGTGACCAGTCTGAGAAAGAACAAATTAATTAGGGACCTATGAGGGCCTGAACCCAGCTGGCCTAGGAATTGTCCCATTCTTCGGGTATGACTGTGGAGTGTGGGCAAGGTCAGAAATTTCTTACTTGTACTGGTACTGGTATAAGATGGGTTTGGTCTCTCTGTGCCTGGGAGATGTTTGAAGCTGACTCTTATGATGGATCTTCTGATGCTACCTTTTGATAATGCCTTTGACTGGTCATTGTCAACACTCCCCTGACTTCTGGTTTTCCACCCCACTGGTTTCCTTGCTTTCTGGAAGAAATATTCTTATTAGGCAAGTTCCTTTTCAAAATGACCCCAAGCCAACATTCCCATCTTGTGGGGCAGGAATGGTCCCAACTGTTCATGCCTACTTATACCCATGTCCTTTGCAATGCTCCTCAGGAGGCTTCTATATCTATACCCTTTGAAACTATCTTGGCTTTAGGACTTGCTTTTGCCAATGAAATACAGTGAATGTGATGATGTGTCAGTTCTGTGCCTAGGGCTTAAGGGGCTGGGCTAGTTTTCTAATGCCATGTAATAAATGACCACACACTTAGGGGCTTAAAAAAGAAAAAAAAACTGTTTATTTCCTCAGACTTCTGTAGGTCAGAAGTGTGGGTTTGGCTAGTTCCATTGCTGTGGAACTCATAAAGCCAGAATTAAGGTGTCAACAAGCTGGGCTCATCTGGGAAGAATTCTCTTCCAAGCTCATTCAGGATGTTGGCCAAATTCAGTTCATTGTGCTTATAGGATTGAGGTCCCTATTTCCTTGCTGGCTGTCAGCCAGTAACTGTCCTATATTCTACTTCCATCTTTAAGTCTGATATTTTGAATCTGATTTCCTCTTCTTCTACCAGCTTGAGAAAACACTCTCCTTTTAGGGTGTTCATGTGATTAGATGAGGGACATACAGATAATTATCCTTTGGATTAACTCAAAGCTGACTTGTTGAGAAAAGTAGTCCCATGATTCTTAGTCAACTGTGTAAGGATGGATTTTTGGCTCTGGAACATTTCCTTACCAAGGGACATCACTTTGTGTATGAATATCTCTCATTGTTTCAGGCTCCATGAGCTCTCCTTTGTTCTGCTTAAAGTATGTACCTCTTTTGGCACCTGGTTAACCCCACTGCTCTATCTGTCTTCTGCAGGGTTGAAATCTCTCCCACTATGGCATAGGAGAGGTACATATGGTGAATTGTCCTGCCTCAGTTGTTGAGAGAGGCCAGTTGGCCATAGGAGACTGAGATGGCGAAGGACAGTGCTTTAAAGTTTCCTAGAAGACTTCTGGTTCAATTGAAAAAAATCTGTATGAGAAACACCCTTTCTCTCTTGGAAGAGATTTTCGTGTGTGGTTGAGTACACCAAAAACTTTTGATTTCATCCTTTTAAGCTAATGAGAATTAGATGAAATCTGAGGTTTTAGCAAAGGGTGGGACAGTCACACACTCAGACTTTTCTCTGTGTCACAATTCCAGTAGCTGTTTTGGAGTTTTAACATGTTTTGACATCTGGAGAGGCTGAGAAGTTCCAAAATCATCCTGTTCCTTTTTATTTAACAGCTCTTCCTTCAATTTATCTCTCTCCTTTGGCACTTTATTATAAGCAACAAGAAACCAGGCAGCATCTCCAACACTTGACTTGGGAATTTCCTTATCTAAATATCCAAGCTCATTGCTTACAAGTTACATTTTCCACATGACAGCAGGACACGGTTTCAGTAAGCGTGTTGCTGCAACATAGCAAGGATCTTCCTTTATCCCATTTCCAATAACATCTGTTTCCTTCTCAGCCTTCACCATGAACATTCTGAAAGTCAAGATTTCTACTATTGGCCTGCTCTTGGTTTAAGATTTCCCTACTACACACTTCCATCCTCTTTATTGAAAACTGGATCTATGTCCTATAAACAAGCCCGTACAAGCATGTTAGAGGATTTGGCCATGCTAAAGACAGATGACTTGTTTAACTGAGAGCATTCTAGACTACTCAGGCCGCAGCAACCCCACCAGCTAGCTGACTGTCACTGCATGAGCAAACTTAGCCAAGATCAGCCAAGCCCAGCACAGATTGGGAGACCTCAGGTGACCCATTAACTTGTGAACTAAATAAATATTTCTTGCTCTATACCCCTGAGGTTTTATGGTTATCTGTTATGCAGCATTATCATGAAGTAGAAAACTGATACACAGGGGATTTACGTTTAGTCTCTTAAATTCTTGCACCTCTGACCTAGCTTGGAAAGGAGAATAGTTAGCTCAAAAAGTAGCAACAATTCTCTCCTACTCTCCCTATCTTCCTTCCCCCTCCTTTTCTCTGCTAGCTTAGCCTACCTCTAGAGCCCTAGGCCTATCAAATACACTACTGTTCCTCATAATTGCAGAAATAAAAATAAGTTTTTCAAGTGGTTGCATTGAAGAATCCCTTATTTGGCTTGGATGAAGAGAGAAGCACTCCTATCTTTTCTTTAGGGGGAAGCTTATGTAATGCTCATTTATAGGAAATCCTCTTCCTTTCTCCAACCATCGAAGGCTCTTTTATTTGTGCCCTTTAGGGAAGGGTTTTGACAGAAACTTTAAAAACTCACACATTGTTCTGGCAACTCACTTTGGAATGTATTGTGATGCCTCAGTTGAAACTTTTGTTTAATACCCATTGAACTTAATTTGACTAACACCTGTCTCCTCCATGAGACTGTAGTCCATGAGGAAGAAGCTCCTCTGGCTTGTGTCTCTAACATCAGCACCAAGGACAGTGTCAAGCACAGCGCCATGCTCCTACAAATACTGTTTAATGAATTGGTGTCAACCAACCTGTTGTACTTTTAGGTCGTGAATACGAATTTGTAAGCTGCCTGTATTTCTCTTTTACAGAGCATGGACTGGGTCATTTTTCAACAATTATTTTTATCTCTTCTATGGAGTCCCACCTTAAAGACCCCTTTCCAGAAATGCTTAGTAAGGTGGATCTCAGTTGACTTTCCCATTCAAGGCATTGTTGCCTGGGAAAGGACACAATGAGGTAAGTTTTACATAAGAAAGAAGTCTTCCCTGATAAGGTTTCTCTAAAAATTCCTCAACCACAGAACCAAAGAGAAAAATTAGGATGTTGTATTTTACAGATATTACCACAGCTGTACTCGATTCTTCCCACTTATGTATTATGAAGGGCCAATTCTGACTCCTCTCTGGTTAGAATACCCTTTATGAGCCTGTCCAGAGGAGTAGAAATGAAATTCTTTTGGTTCTAATTTTAAGGCAGCCCAATTAAAATGTCTGACTCACCAGGCTGTTCATGGGAAGCATTCACACGTTCATAAATTATGGAATGGGCTGTAAAGGCTCTGAATGTTCCCTGGAAGCAGTTTTAGTATCTTTCTAGATAAGAAGTGAATCTAGATTCTCTGTCTTTTCAATTATTACCATTACTCATTATTATTCAAATTACACAGCATGATTCATGTCTGGAGATCAAATGATCAGAAGGACTTTAAGGGCAAACTATGAAAATAAGAGTGAAGATAGGAAGGGAAAAAGACAGGGACCAAGACTTTAAGATCAGAGTTCTTTCTTTCAGTGCCTATTTGTTTGCTGGTAAATAGAGAATCTAATTAAATTAGCAAATACTTGTGAAGATTTGGTAACAAACTAAAATATGGCCCATTTTAACATAATCAAAGCCTCAGGTCCAAAAAATAATACTCTACGGGGAACATTTAAGTTATGAACAACAAATTGCTAGGAGAATGGGGTGGTCCTGGACATTCAAAAATCATCTTCAGTAGGCTGCTCTGGCACAAAGGGATGGAAAGTCATAAAAGGAATAAATGATACTTTTCCTATGTGATAGTTCATATTGTTAAATAGGAAATGTTTATTCTCCTTCCAACTCCAGTTACAGACAGAGCATACCTTCCGGTCCCTCGCTGATGTTGAGTTTAGCTTAAGAACTTGCTAATGAACATGATGCCAATGAGGCTCAAACTGTGCTTTTAGGTTTAAGTTTGTCCTTTGAGGTTTCTGCTCTAGTCATATAAAGAATATGCCCTGGCTCATCTCCTGGTCCAAGGAAGATGAGAGACACATGAAGCTGACTAACGTAGGTCTTGTCACAGCTTGGAGCTCGGCCCAACCAATCTCACCCTAGATCAGCTGAGCTACTGATGCGTGAGAATATATAATTACTACTTTAAACTACCGAGTTTTGGAGTGGTGTTATATTAACAGAGAATTTGGCTGGTTCCCTCCTCAACCCTTCATTTCTGGAAGCTTCTAAATCCTCAGAACTTCCTGAGTGATAAGAGAATCTTTGTTATTAATGGCGGGCCCCTTGAACCCTAACTGAGTTTATGCTAATGAGACGACTCAGGATGGGGGCTGGTCATGCCAGAAAGACCAAACGTGGGATTAGAATCTTGGAGCTTTGAGCCTTGTGATATCAGCTCAACCTTCCAGGAGAGAACCAAGGCTAAAGACTGAGTTAAATCACATGGTTGATGATTCAATCAATTAAGCCTGTATAACAAAACTCTAATAGAAACTCTGGACCCAAAGCTTTTGTGAGCTACTCTGTCTGGTGATGCACATCAGTATGCCAGGAGGGTAATACATCCGAAAGACACAGAAGCTCCGTATTTGGGATCTTCTCAGACCTTACCACTATGGGTCTGTACTTTGGGTGACTCTGATATATATCCTTTATAATAAAACTATAATAATAATATAATATTAATATTAATAATATTATATAATAATAATAATTTTAGGGATGCCTGGGTAGCTCAGTCAGTTAAGCAACTGTCTTCTGCTCAGGTCATGACCCTAGATATGGGATTGAGTCCCATATCAGGATCCCTGTTCAGCGAGGAGTCTGCTTCTCTCTCTGATCCTCCCCCTTCTCATGCTTTCTCTAGCTCTCAAATAAATAAATAAAGTCTTTAAAAAATAATAAGTTTAGCATTTTCCCAGTTTTTATGAATTTTTCTAGCCAACTGTTGAAGCAGAGAGAGTGGTGATCCTGAATTTGTAGAGAGTTGGTCAGAAGTTTGGGTGAACCAGAAACCCTGTAGGTTGTGGCCGGTGTCTAAAGTGAGGAGAGTCTTGTGGAGAACTGTGCCCTTCACTGTAAAATTTGACCTAATGTCAGGTAGTTAGGATAAGAATTGCATTGCAGGTGGTTTGTTACACATCAATACCTGACTGATACACCTTTCATACATGAAATGATAATCAAATAAAATATGACAATGAAAGTGTATATGTATATGTACATGTATATGTATATGAAAGCATTTTCAGCTATAAATGCAATGCAGAGATAAAGAAGTTTTGGTGTAAGTGAACCATAAGTAAACATGTTTACTTCTTTACAAGCAAGACAGAGTCTAATGATTTTTTTTTAAAGATTTTGTTCATCTGATGCCTTCTTCATGATGTCTCTTTAATCACTCACTTTTGAATTCATGGCTCTCTTGTGGCTGTGACTCCTTTCTGCCTCAGAGATTATTATATTCATGCCTATGTCTCATCCCTTCTATGAAATTGTGAACTTCTTAAGGTCAAAAGCTGCAACTGACATTGCTTTCCTTAGAATTCCTGGTACACCTAGGATAGCTCCTGACATTTTCGTGGTGTCTTAACTACCCAAGCATGGAGCCTGGCCTTGTTTCTGATCCTTTTGAGTTGGTTAGAACTCCCTCACTCACTCATTCATTCATCATTCATTCACCAAATATTTGATAGTGCCCATTGCATGCCAGGCATTTATATCAGGCACTTGTGATTCAATAGAGAACACAACAAAGTCCCTGACTTCATGGAGCTTATGTTCTGGTCAGAGAGATACCTAGTAAACTAACAACAAATGTCTTAGTATGTCACTTAGCATCAAAAGCTACATGGAGTGGTTATTTTCTCTTTTCTTTCTTTCTTTCTAAGATTTTATTTATTTATTTGAGAGAAAGAGAGATCATGAGCAGGGGGCTGGGGGTGAGGTTGGGGGAGGGGGAGGGACAGAGGGAGAGGAAGAAGCAGACTCCCTGCTGAGCTGGGAGCCCAATGTGGGGCTGGATCCCAGGACCCCAAGATCATGACCTGAGCTGAAGACAGATGCTTAACCGACTATTTGACACAGAGAGAGAAAGAGAGCGAGCACAAGTAGGCGGAACAACAGGCAGAGGGAAAGGGAGAAGAGGATGTCCCACCAGGCAGAGAGCTGGATATGGGGCTCAATCCCAAGACCCTCAGATCATGACCTGAGCTGAAGGTTGTCATCTAACCGACTGAGCCACCTGGTGCCCCTGTGCTCTGGCTTTGTATGATACTCTTTTACAGTTCCCTTACTGGGAACCTTCTGTTAGAATATAAGCCACTTGGGGGCCAGGATTTTTTCTCAGGTATTTATTCCCCTGGTGTCTTCAGTTCAGTGCCTCATGCATTTTGGTGACTGCGCAGGTGTGCACAATTAAGATCGAAAATGATAAATGCCATAAGCAGTAAGGAAAGTGAGTGATCACCTTGTTGGCTAGAAAGATTCAAGAACAGGCCAGGGCCCTAGGGAGTGGTTGGGATTTGGATAGGAGAATAGCAAAGGAGTGCATTCCAGGCAGGCAGACCAAGGCCCAGGGAGAAGTCAATGGCAAGGGTTCCAGGAGGGGCTGTGGAGAGAGGGTTTGGTGACCACAGAGCATAGCTATGATGATGAGAGAGAGAAGGAGTCAGGGACCACTGCCCATGGGTCCCTGGCTTACATTTGGAGGTTTGGCCCTGGGAGAGGCTTCTGATGTTTTACTGGAATTCATGGAAATACATTGCTTAGCCAGGTGTACCCTGCATCAAAATGGCAGGACAGAAACTGAGAAACTCAGTCCAGGATTGGTGAATCTTTAGGATGTCAATTTGTTTAACTTCTGTTTACCAAATTCACTGGCTATTGGACATAAGTTTTTCACAATATAATCCAGTCCCTTGGAACCTTTTAAGAAAAAAGTATGGTTGGGTTCCTGGGTGGCTCAGCCGTTAAGTGTCTGCCTTCAGCTCAGGTCATAATCCCGGGGTCCAGGGATTGAGCCCCACATCAGGCTCCCTCCTTGGCAGGAAGCCTTCTTCTCCCTCTCCCATTCCCCCTGCTTCTGTTCCCTCTCTCGCGATGTCTCTCTGTCAAATAAATAAATAAAATCTTAAAAAGAAAAGAAAAGTATAGGATTAAGCCTTAAGCTTCAATAGAAATTGGATAATATGTGAACATAATTAAAATCAATAGTAACATATATGAGCACAATAAAAATAGCTTGATGTGTTACCTTTGGAATGTCAACATAAGTGAATAAGGCAAAACAAATGTCCCTAGACTATGCTTCTTGGTTCCTTCTTTTAAAAAACCAAAGCATTGACACAAGTCTTTTCCAGGACAAATGCCTGCTCCTTATGGGAGGCCTCAGCTTATCCACATCTGATCAGAAGGCCCCTTTGAAGCTACTGGTTGAAGGTAGTCAATCTTCTCTTTTACTACAAAAGCCTGACCTTATCTATTGCAATAAAAAATTCCAAAGCACAAATTTAAAAAAAATGAATATGGAGCAAGGCATATGTCTAACGTGTTCAAGTAAGTGTGAGTTCGAGTAAGGGTTACTCCATTTACAGAATAGGCAAATTCCAGTAAAAATGGCTTGATTTCTGCAAAGCGCATCTCATTCCCTGTGGTTTTCTTTTACATTCCTGGGAATATAATTCAATAGTTTCTCCACCCAAAAAAGGAATATAAACAATAGTGGTAAGATCCTTATAAATCTTGAGCCCCACAAAATGCAAAGAAAAGAGCCTTATATGTAGTATTCATGTAATTCAAACAAAATGGGTTACAGGCCAGACTAATTCCTTTTTAACTCTAGTATCTTTTTTTTTAAAAAAATAAACTTTTTATTTTAGAATACTTGATATTTACAAAGAAGTTGCAATGATAGTACAGAATGTTCCATTTAAGCCACACGCAGGTCCTCCAACTGTTAACATCTTACATTAGTATGGTACGTTTGTTGCAAATGATGACACAATATTGATACATTAAGAACTTAAATTAATGGTTGATTTAGACTTCTTTGGTTTTTGCCCAATGTCTTTTCTATTCCAGGATCCCATCCCAAATGCCATGTTACATTTATTTGTTATATCTCCTTAGGCTTCTCTTTTCACAATTTCTCTGACTTCCCTTGTTTCTGATGAACTTGACCATCAGGTACTTTGCAGTTTCCCTCAGTTGGGAGTTAGTGATGTTTCCTCATGAGAAGACTGAGGCTATAGGTTTTGGAAAGGAGGATCACAGTGATGGAGAGCCATTCTCATCCCTGCAGATCAAGAGTACAGGCTTTTGACATGATTTATCACAGGTGATAGTCACATGATTCCATCAGTTGTGTGTGTCAGTTTCCTCCAGGGTAAAGTTACTCTTTACCCCCATTTCTTTCTTTCTTTCTTTTTAAAGTTTTATTTGTTTATTTGACAGAGAAAGACACAACAGGAGAGGGAACACAAGCAGAGGGAGAGGGAGAAGCAGGCTTCCTGCCAAGCAGGGAGCCCGATGTGGGACTCGATTCCAAAACCCCAGGGACCTGAGCTGAAGGTGGACGCTTAACCACTGAACCACCCAGGTGCCCCCTTTACCCTCATTTCTAACTGTCCTCTTTGAAGGGAAGTCACTATGTGCTGCCCACACTGGAGTGGTAAGGAGAGATGCTCCACTTCACTGAAGAGCAAAATACTTATGAATGTAAGTGCATATATAGATTATTTGACTTTCTGCCTGGGAGATTTGTTTATTCTCTCCCATTTGTAAATTTACTCAATCATTTATTTTTACCAAGACAGAGTGATATTTATTTCATACTGTGAATTATAATCCAGTATGACCGTGTTTATTTTTGTTGCTCAAATTTTTCCAACTCCAGGACGCAGAGAAACTGGATCACTCCTACTTTACTGGTGGGAATATAAAATTGTACGGCTGCTATAAAACATACATTACCAATTTCCTTAAACACTAAACATACAACCACCATACAACCCAGCAGTTGCATTCCTGAGCATTTATCCCAGAGAAATGGAAACTTGTATTCACACAGACACCTGTACGTGAATGTCCGAAGCAGCTGTCATCGCCCTTGCCAGAAATTACCCCGATGTCCTTCAGCAGATGACACTTTGAAAAGCCATGGTGCATCCATATTGTGGAAATACTATTCAGCAACAAAAAAAGGTTGTCAACTGACACACCAAGTAGCCTGAATGTGTCACCAGAGAATATGCTTAGGGACAAAAGCCAATCAGAGAGGTTCATTTGCTGTATGATTTCTCAGTTTCTGTAAACTGCTTGGAGTGTTTTCCTCTAAAAATAATAGTGCAGTTAATATTATGTATGCTGATCATTTTCTGATCAGTAACTAGATCTATAAGGTCAATTCTCTAAAATGGAATTGCTGGGCCAAAAAAACAAAACAAAAACAAAAACAAAACCCCAAACCCCCAAAATGCATTTATAACTTCAGTAGTTACAGCCAAATGACCCTTTGTGGTGCACATACCCACTTTAACTCATGAAAGTGCCTGTTTTCCACACACTTACCAACACGATGTAGGCTCATGGGCAAGTCACTAAACTCTCCGTGCCTCAATTTCCTTATCTGTAAAATGGGGAAAAAATGGGACCCACCTCGCGGGGTTACTGCGAGGACCAAATGAGTTACTACATGGACGTGCTCGTGAGAGTGCCAGGCACAGTTAATCTGTGTGCAAGTATTAGCGATGATTGTTACCACAGACAAGTTTTTTGATATTGGTCACCCTGGTTGGGGAGAAGTGATGTTTTGTTGTAGTCGTTTTAATTAGCATGAATATTAATGTAAGATAAAGGATCATTTCAGTGTTTAAAACAATTTGCATTTCCTTTCCCATGAATTGTTGATTCAAGTCCCCTTAAGCATTCATATCACTTGTGCTCCTGTTCCTTTGGCTAGAGCTAGTCATTCCATTGGCTAGAACTAGCCACACCTAGATTCAAAGAGGGTACTTCTGGGAAGTGTAGTCCATCAGACAGCCTCTTTACAGTGAACAGCCTCCTCCGTGTATGTTTTCCATATGTGTGTCCCTCCCTCCTCCATTTTTGGACTAAGACAGGTAACTCTTGATTTAATTTTGTGTTTTTCCAAAACAATTGGTTAATGGACTAGTTTATTAATTCTATTTGTTGTTTTTATATTTTTAATTCACCAGCTCCTGTCTTATGCTAATTTTTTCTTTCCATCTGAGCTCTTTTTTAAAAAAGATTTTATTATTTATTTATTTATTTATTTGCCAGAGAGGGAGCAAAAGCAGGGGGAATGGTAGGCAGAGGGAAACGCAGTCTCCCGGCAAAGCAAGGAGTTGGATTCGGGGCTCAATCCCAGGACCTTGGGATCATGACTTGAGCTGAAGGCAGATGCTTAAGGAACTGAGCCACCCAGGCATTCCTCAAACTGAAATCTTTAGATTTACTTCACTGTTTTTCAGTCTTCTTGACCTTGGTCCTTAATCCATTTATTTTTAATTTGACCTCTTAAAATATTAAAGGCTAAATTTACCTCTGGGCACGGCTTTTAGCCATGTTCCATGTGTTATTGCATATATTATGCAATTATATATTATGTTATTGCATATATTACATATATATACATATATATATAGTTGTCTTCATTGTCTAGATATCTGTCAGTTCTGAGGTTTTTTTTTTCTCTTTTAGGTAAGAGTTTTTCAAAATTTAGAAAGGTGTTGCATTAGCTTTAGAAAATGTCATCTGCTCTAATAGTGCTTTTTTAAATCATCTGGGCTGATATAGAGTCAATTTATGAACATTCTATGGGCATCTGAAGAGAAGAAAAATGTTTATTGTTTATTTTCAGGGATATATACACATACATACACACATATAATATTTTTATGTATATTATATACTTATAATCTTTAATAAGAGATGTACCATGAAGTCCTAAATTCATTGAAGAAGGTCCCAACCTAGGAGGGTGGGTGCCATGGATTTTTTTTTTTTTAAGAGAGAGAGAGCACGCACCTGCTTGCTAGAGGTGAGGGAAGAGGGCAGAAGGAGAGGGGGAGAAAGAATTTTAAGCAGGCTCCATACCCACTATGAAGACCAATACAGGGCTCAATCTCACAACCCTGAGATCATGGCCTGAGCCAAAATCAGGAGTCGGGTGCTTAACTGACAGAGTCAGCCAGACTCCCCACCATGGAATCATTTAGAATTGTTTCTTAGAAAGGCATTAAGGGGAGTTTCTGGGAAGAAACTAAACTTCCTAGAACTTTCCATGCACTTATTTTCCTTACTGTTAGGGGGTGGATTGGGTAATTATGGCCTTGGCTCTTCAGAAGCTAACCAAGCTCGCTCACATTTGTAAATTTGCAGTGATACATATATAGATAGATATCTATCTATATATATATCAATATATTTAAGAAAATACATTTTATTTAATGCTTCTGGGTCTTTAGTTGAAAGGGAACCAAAATTTATTTAGGCAGAGACTTGTCCATGTGTCCCAAATAAATCAAATGACTGTTTTAATGGGACTGAGCATGAATAGAGATGTATGGGGATTTGGTCAAGGAGTAGGTATTGAATAAATTTTGCCATGAGCCCAAAAGTCCTACCCCAGAAACAGTTATACAAGAGGGTCAAAGCATATGCTGCTGCATTTGCCCAGGAATTTGGCCAAAGGTTATGGGCAATTCTGCTATCGGTGCCCATCCATATTTACTAAAGGAGAAATGCAAGCTCTGTGACTAAGACATCTATGTGTAGACAGGGCTGAAAGAATTATGGACAACGTCCAAACGCTGCTTAAATACAGCAAGTAACCGGGAGGAAAAAACAGGTGAGGTTTTTTGATTATTCTGTTTCTTGGTGTCCTAAATTTCCATTTCCTTCCAAATGAAGGAATCATACTGTGATATGGCCTAGAATGGGGAAGAATCCTCAATGACATCAGATCTTATTGCAAAGGAAATGTCGCCCTTGGATCATCAAGACTAATCTCCAAAGACCAGCTGTAGTATCCAAGGTTAGTCTTGCTTAGAGAGCTGGGTGATTCGTTGCAACATCCAAGGAAAGGAAAGGAAAATAGACATTAAGCTTTAAAAGGAAACTTGCCTGACCAGTGGTGTGGGTCTTTGGAGATGTGCGAGATCTATGAAGCGAGGGAACCTAGTCCTGGTTTTTGGAATCCCTTGGTGATCTGAGAGGTGGTTGCATATATGAACTAAAAAGAAATTAGCAAGTAAGAATTGCAGAATTGGCACACAAACAGAGGCAGAAAGACCCAGGAGGGAGATGGTAGATGTTGTGCTAATAAGGCAAGCGGGGTTTTGTATTTGTAAAATTGAATACGACGTTCTTGTTTTTACCCTGAGTTTGTGGGGACAGTTCTTACTGATGAACTTATTTCATTTGGTTCTCTTGCCCACTGGTTATTAACTTTTATTTTTTTTAAACCCACGGATTCCTTTTCTTACTGAATATGATTATCTAGTTTAGGATTATGAGAAAAAAATAATAACCTTAGTATATGCTTGTAAATGTGTAAGTTTGCATAGGAATTCAGGGGGTTTCAAGAATGTCTAAAAGATTTCTAGCCACTTGAATTAAGACCATTTTCTCTAGGAGGCAGACAAGATTAATAGTATTTGTGCCCTATCAGTGAAGAAGTGGAAACCACAGTGGATGAATGACTTGTTCTAGGTCACTCAGTAATCTAGAGTCAGAGCAGAACTAGAACCCAGGTTTTCCGATTCTCTGTCCCCACAACATCTGTTAGAATGCAATCAGTATCCTTCCAGCAAAATCCACCAGGACACACTGTTGCAATGTGAGAAGTGTATCTGGTCCAGATTTTTGATGAGGGAGCTGAGGCTGGAGGAGTCTTCATTTCATTCTGCTTAATTTCTTCATCAATAACCGTGATAGACTTGCCAGTCCTTGCCAACACTGAGAAATTAGCTTGTCTTCGAATTTTTCATTGCATTGACATACTCCCAATCAATATGTGAATCTCTACTGTCCTCTTGCCCTTGGAGAAGGGTATTAGGAATTTGTATTCTGAGTGCCGCCTCACAGTTATTTTCTGGGAGGGAGGTTGAAAGCTAGAACTCACCAGAAGACAGGAGACACTTGAATCATGGTTGTTATCATGCATTTTTGTTATGTACACCTCTATCATGACACAACTGGCCTTGCTGTTTAAAAGGAAGGAGGGTCCTGGGGGCATATTTGTGTAGGTATAGAGTTCACCTTTGGTGGCCTTCTGCCCCCTGCTTTGATATCCTACCACCTTCTGGCACTCTTGCCTCTTCCCAACAACCAGTCTTGCTTGTTCTCTCTCAACCAGTTGTTAACTGACACCTGTGTCAGTGTTAATAATAGATCACAGCTTCAATCACACATAGACCCTTACATGTTAATAAAGAACTCAGGGGAAGCATGTTAATGATGCTCTAATAACAGGCTACATGGTGGGTACCAGAGAGTTACTGTAGCATCATTGTATCCTCTGAATAACCTCACACAGGGAATCATCCTCCTTTCCTTCCACGCATAAGAAAGACCTTGCGATGAATGTTATGGTGGCTTGCTTGGCCTCGGTTACAACCCCTCCTGTCATACAAAGGTCAGAGAGCCAGAAACTATAATTTCTACGCTATCTTAGAGTTTGAGCCCCAGCTATGGTTAGGCTTCACCAATCAGATAAACTTGTGCCAAACGTTTAAAAATTTTTTATTTATTATTATTAATTACTATTATTAACATATAATGTATTATTCATTTCAGGGGACAGGTCTGTGATTCAACAGTCTTACACAGGACACAGCACTCACCATAGCATATAGCTTCCCTGACATCCATCCCAAACCACCCCATCCCCTACACCCATCCAACAACCCTCCAACAACCCTCAGTTTGTTTCCTGAGATTAAGAGTCTTATGGTTTGTCACCCTCTCTGATTTTGTCTTGTTTCATTTTTTCTTCTCTTCCCCTATGATCCTCTGTCTTGTTTCTCAAATTCCACATATCAGTGAGATCATATGATAATTGTCTTTCTCTGATTGACTTATTTTGCTCAGCATAATACCCTCTAGTTCCACCTATGTTGTTGCAAGTGGCAAGATTTCTTCTTCTTTTTTTTTTTAAAGATTTTTATTTATTTATTTGACAGACAAAGATCACAGGTAGGCAAGAGGCAGGCAGAGACAGAGAGAGAGAGAGAGAGAGGAGGAAGCAGGCTCCCCACTGAGCAGAAAGCCCGATGTAGGCTCAATCCCAAGACCCTGGGATCATGATCTGAGCTGAAGGCAGAGGCTTAAACCCATTGAGCCACCCAGGCACCCCAAGATTTCATTTTTGATGGTTGCATAATATTCCATTGCAGTACATTCCTTATCCCAATGTTTGTACAAAACTTTTTTTAATAAAGATTTAATTTATTTATTTTTCAGTGAGAGAGAGGGCGCACAAGCACGGGTAGAGTCAGGCAGAGGGAGAATCAGGGTCCCCACTGAGCAAAGAGTCAGGGCAGGACTTGATCCCAGAACTCTGGGATCATGATCTGAGCCAAAGGCAGATGCTTAACTGACTGAGTCACTGAGGTATCCCAAACGTGGGAACAACCTTGAGTTGGAACTTGGGAATCTCTTTTCCTAGTGGGGATTGTGACATAATTTTGAAGTAGGTCCTGCAGCTGTGAGGATAGCTTTCCTGGCATGTTCACTCAGTAAGTGACAGTGGGAGCATTTCCTGATCCATCAACTGCCACAATAAGCCTATGTGTTTCTGCAGGAATAACTCCCAGATGCGAAAGTCTAGAGCCTTTTCCCTCATTTGTCCAACAATTTTGGAAGCACTTAAAGCCCTACATCATTTTCCTTTCTGCCAACTAAAATTAATGTCGTTGCTTGCAACCAAACTTGGATCAATTCACTAATTGGTATCAGAGATAGCTATAAGCAAAAGGTTTTCAAGGCAATGGGAATCTGGGTTTGATCCCCTGACCTGACTGGACTTGAAGACCAGAGGACCCAGTTGCACATTTTTTATAATAAAAAACATCTAGATGTCATCCAGATGTTTTTTTATCATAGATTTAAATAGGATAAAGTGAAAGGGTATAATTTCTAGCATATTGTAAATACTGTATTAAGCTTTCAAAATACAACAATTACATCACTCTGTTAAACATTTCCAGTGAAATCTAGCTATCCTGGTGATTTATTATCCTCAATTATCCATTTTTAAAAGTGCAGTCTTCTCCAGCAGAGATTTTACAATATTTACATTTTCTTCTTGAATTTGTATTTCTGTTTCATATCTACCAGAAATTATAACTTAATAGAATGTATTTTATGATCAAACATCTTTTATTATAGCCCTAATACACTTCTTTGCCAAAAAATTAGTTTATAAAATAAAATTTTAATTTTTTTGTATGTGCTATGGTCATAGAAATCCTCAAGTTTAGGAATTCCCTTATGAACTATCATAATTATGAGTAGTATATAATCAAAGCAGTATAAAAACATTGCACATTAAGTAATTATTGAACATAAAAGTAAGATGCTAATGGAAACATTGTTCTCAAAGAAATGGATGAAACTCATTTTTTCTATTTGGATTATGTTCACATGAATGAATTTTACTTTTTACTAGAATGAGAGTTTCAAATCAATTATACTCTCATTTTTCATTCTTATGTATGTAACTAGTAAAAAAAAAACCTTATTCACATCAATAGATCAATGGGAATATAAAAATCTTTATTATAGCAATTCAATTCTTTGAACTCCTTCCAAAGATAGTTCTTAAAATTATTTTAATGATCATTGAAAAATTCTAATGGTCCTCCAATCTTTTAAAACAAAAAGAGGAAATCTCATTTTCAAAAGAGAGGAAAAAGAATTATTGCCTAGTCATCAAATTTACCCACTTTCTCAGTTTCTGGGAAATATACCAAGAAGGCTTTATGAAAACCTATAAATGACCATTAATTATAGCATTTGTCTTTCACTTTTATAAATGTATTTAACCTCATAATTCAGAAAGATTTAGGGGAATAAAAAATATTCATAATTTCAATACACTTTTATCAATACATTTTAAAGGTAAAATGCCTTTCTCTTAACCATGCGATTTCAATATCTTTCATCAAAATGGTAGAGCTGAGGATTACCCTCCTTCAGTTTATGGGAAATGCCTGCCATGTATCCAAATTGGCAAAGCCAGCACTTGTGGTCAAATTAATGAGCCAAGTCAGATCTAATTTCTGTCAGAAAGACTCTGACTTATTTTTCAATTCAAATAAGCATGTTATTATGCATTCCTATGACAGCTATTTAACTCTGGAGTTTGATGTGTGAAATAGAAGGAAAGGTGGGATAAAGCACGGAGCCTTCCTGAGCCCACCACCTGGCTGATATCTTATGTTTCCATCGCAGTAACTCTCACTTAGAGTCTTTTTGTTTTGTTTTCCTGGCCGTTTCCATAAGGATTTACTAAGAGTCAGACAATACCAGTGATGAAATCCTTGTAACGCGTCTCCCCACTCTACAATATGGGAAAGCACCACAGCAGAGGCCCCATACCTGTTTCGAATGCCGCAGCCATCCCCGAGTAGATGTACATGTAAGACTAGAAGTATGTATATATCTCATTCTTTTCTTAAAGTTTTAATTTTATTTCCAGTCTAGTTGACATACAGTGGAATATTAGTTTCAGGTATATGACATAGTGACTCGGCAATTCCAGACATCCGCCAGTGCTCATCACTTTGACAAGGGCCCTCCTTCATCCCCATCACCTATTTCACCCATGTCTGCACCCACCTCCCCTCAGATAACCGTCAGTTTCTTCTCTATGGTTTAGAGTCTGTTTCTTGGTTTGTCTCTCTCTCTCTTGTTTTTCCCTTTGCTCACTTATTTTGTTTCTTAAATTCCACATATGAGTGACATCATATGATATTTGTCTTTCTCTGACTTATTTCACTGAACATTATACTCTGGGGCTCAATCTATGTCATTGCAAATGGCAGGATTTCGTTTTTTAAAAAAATTTTATTTATTTATTTGACAGACAGAGATCACAAGTAGGCAGAGAAGCAGGCAGAGAGGGGGAAGCAGGCTCCCTGCTGAGCAGAGAGCCTGATGTGGGGCTCAATCCCAGGACCCTGAGATCATGACCTGAGCTGAAGGCAGAGGCTTTACCCACTGAGCCACCCAGATGCCCCAAGATTTCATTCTTTTTTATGGCTGAATAATATTTCATTATATATACATACCACATCTTCTTTATCCATTTATCCATCAATGGACACTTGGGCTGCTTCCACATCTTGGGTATTGGAAATAATGTTGCCGTAAACATAGGGGTGCATGTATCCCTTTGAATTAGTGTTTCTGTATTCTTTGGGTAAATACCCAGTAGTGCAATTGCAGGACTGTAGGGTAAGTCTATTTTTAACTTTTTGAAGAAACTCTATGCTGTTTTCCAGAGTGGCTGCCCCAGTTTGCATTCCCACCAATAGTGCAAGAGGATTCCTTTTTCTCCACATCCTCACCAACATCTGTTTCTTGCATTATTGATTTTAACCATTCTGACAGTTGTGAGGTGATATGGCATTGGAGTTTTGATTTGCATTTCCCTGATGATGAGTAATATTGAGCATCTTTTTATGTGTCTGTTGGCCATCTGTATGTCTTCTTTGGAGACATGCTTATTCATGTCTTCTGCACCAGTGTGGTGTAAAAGAAGGAGTAATTTGGGTCAGAGACTGGGTAGATGGCCCTCTATAGCTGGATAGGACCCCTTGTAACTCCACAGCCCTCCATCGGGCTCTAAGGAGGACAGAAAAATAAAGTTGAATCCATAGATAACAAAGGTTCTTACTTGATACAAGAGATGTGGCCCAGGTTACATCCTGGATTTTAGGAATCCTGACCTTTTATTTATTTTTTTTTTAAGATTTAAGACCCTTTATTTATTTATTTAAGATTTATTTTTTAAAGCCCCTTTATTTATTTGTCAGAGAAATAGAGAGCACGAGCAGGCAGAATGGCAGGCAAAGCAGAGGGAAAAGCAGGTTCCCTACTGAGCAAGGAGCCTCATGTGGGACTTGATCCCAAGACCCTGGGATCATGACCCTAGCCGAAGGCAGCTGCCTAACCAACTGAGCCACCCAGGAGACCTGGAACCCTTAAATAAGAGTTGGTACTAGTCGTTTAGAAGAATGTTACTGTTCTTTTTTCAAAGTGAAAGACTGTGGATGCTGGGCCATGGTGGCCGAGGTTGGACCAGGGGAAAAGTGAAAAGTACACTGAGATTAGGGTCTGAGAGTGGAGGTGCTGGGAGGTGACGGAGCAGTGTGTGAGGGAGTTTGCTATATGTGGGGATGAGAAGCCTGAGCAGAGTGGGGGTGTGTGGCCATCACAGAACACAACCATCTGTAGGAAGGCGGTCATCTTCGGGGAGGTATTTTAACAGATTCTAGCAGGGTTCAAAGGTAGAACAGCATTGGAGTGAAGGGCAAAAGCAGGCAGATGGCAAGACCTAGAGGAACTGGATTAAAGGGTCCTAAGGTGGAGACTCTATTCAAGTAATAAAAGTAAAGCCCAATTACAGAAAAAGTAAGCACAGTCATGAAGGGGGTTTGACAAGGTGGCCAGTTGGAAGATCCCCGTGTGAATGCTCACTCACCCTTGATCAGCTGTGTCGCTGAATAGATATGGATGACAAAACAAAAACAACAAATACCCCTCAATTCTCCACTCCTCCCTATCATCTCTCCCGTTGCAATGTGTCTTTGCAGCTCTTCCCATCGAGAGGAGGAATCGATTTTTCTACACTTTGAATCCGGGCTGGCCTTGTGAAATGCTGTGTGCAGAAGGATGGGGCCGAATTGTGATGTTCTGCCTGCTCTAAGCCATAGCTCAAGAGGTCATGCCTACCTCCGGTCCTCTCTTGGAGTCCCACCTGGCTGCCACGGGAAGAAGCTTCACCTTGCTTCCAGGAGCTGAGTTAGCCACTTGTTCCCCCAGAAGACCCAGGCCTGCGAAAGAGCCCAGTCAAGACCAGCAAATCGAGTACAGATGGTGGAGAGAGCTCCTCCAAGACCAGAACCACCCAGCTGAACCCTACCCAAGTTACAGATCCACAGAACCATGAGCCAGCTAAATGGTAATCGTTTTAATCCCCTAGGTTTGGGGTGTTTTGTCACACAGGGATAACTAATACAGTGATCCTGGGAAAGTTATCAAGCCAGTTTGCTCGTCAGTTTCCCCTGAATTTCACACAGCTGGTAGCAGTACCAGGCTCCTAGAGTTATGGGGAAGATCTAATGAATTAATGCCTAAAGGGATCTAAAATACCACTTGGTAACGACTGACTTTGTGCTCAATAAAGACTTTTATTACTGTTATTCCTAGAATTGAGGCATGAGGAAGATTGCAGGAGATCATGTGGAGAGACACAAGGGGACCCTTAAAATCCTCCCAAACGCAGAATTCCAAAAACTAGTGGGGGAGTGCCGGCTTGACTGCATCTGTGGGGAACAGGAGCTGAGGAGGAAGCCAGCCTGGCTTTGTAATGAGTAACTACCCCCTTATTTACGAGGTTTGCAAATCTGGGTTTCGGCATTTCAAGTTGTCTGAAAACTAGGCTTGTCTGTATTAAATATTATTTATATGTTCTCAATATAGAAAACCAGATGAAGCTGTTCTTTTGTGAGGATTTTATGAACCCCAGCCCTGAATGAGGCAGTAAAAACACATTTTAAAAAGGAATCTGAAGGCTGTTTAGGTACTAATTGTGCTTGAACTATTTTTAATAAACCATTTTTGTTCAGCTTCTAATTTCCCCTTTGCTGATAGCTCTACACAGGTAACATGAAGTACAATTCATCTTGCCAGACTAAAATATCCATCTAGCACTGAATGGATTTGAATCCAAAGCAAAAAATTAATTGTCATAGCCGAGTAATTACCAAGCAGGGATGGGATTTCATAAAAATTGCTGTTGGGTAGAATCATGCATGACTCCATCCAATTTTAAATTTCTTCTTGGACTTAGCCTCTGATTTATGGGTCAGCTGTAAAAGGCTGCAGGAGGATTTGGTGCCAGCCCTTGTCCAAGTGAAATCTCACTCTCCATTTAGGTAATTAATAGAAGCCACTACCACTCAGGTCTGGTTAGGCTCCTTGGTCATCAATTGCTTCCAGGGATTAAAATGAGATTCTTTTTTTTTTTTTAAAGATTTTATTTATTTATTTGATAGACAGAGATCACAAGTAGGCAGGGAGGCAGGCAGAGAGAGAGGAAGGGAAGCAGGCATTCCGCTAAGCAGAGAGTCTGATGCAGGGCTCGATTCCAGGACCCTGGGATCATGACCTGAGCTGAAGGCAGAGGCTTTAAGCCACTGAGGCACCAAGGTGCCTCTAAAATGAGATTCTTTTTTTTTTTTTAAGATTTCATTTATTTATTTATTTGACAGGCAGAGATCATAAGTAGGCAGAGAGGCAGGCAGGCAGAGAGAGAGAGAGAGAGAGAGAGAGAGAGAGAGGTGGAAGCAGGCTCCCTGCTGGACAGAGAGCCCAATGCGGGGCTAATCCCAGGACCCTGGGATCATGACCTGAGCTGAAGGCAGAGGCCTTAACCCACTGAGCCACCCAGGTGCCCCTAAAATGAGATTCTTGATTGGGGAACCTGAAGCCAACCCAGCAACCTCAACTTTCTGATTGCAAGGCACAGTTTCTAAAGCTTCGATCGCTTGAATTCAACAAATAAGCTTCATAATGAATGCTACAGAGGTGTTGAAGTCAGCAAGGTAGCCAGGGTTGGCAATAGATTCGGGAGAATCACAGCGTAGCTCCTATAAGCGGGAATTCTGCGTGCCCTGATTCATTCATTTATTTTTTTGAGGATCCTGTTACGTGGCTGTGTTGTGTCCTTCTTCTTTAGGTGAGACCAACTCAGACACTGGGGTCTATGTCTCTTCTACCAGACCAGTTAATAGGAAGCTTGTAGTGGTTCTAAAACTTCTGTTCTGAGAAAGAGTCACTAAAGGGCTTTTCAAAAGTGCATATGTTTTATGTTTGATTTTGTAGGTCTGGGGAACTGGGAACTGGAATTTTTAACAGGATCCCCGGGTAATTTCGATGAAGGTATGCCAAGAGCTTCTCCTTGAAGATATTGTTCTAGGCATGGATTTCTTAAGTTTTGTTTATCTGAAAGGAAAGGAGGGCGAGACTGTTCTCTGTGCTCACAGGGCCCATAGGGTAACAACAACAATGTTCTGCATGTAGTGATATTTCAGTGTAAGTGACTCGTCTTCCTCATGGTGCTAGAATTTAAACTCAGTCATGAACTTATGCGGTAGACAGCTGGGGATGTATTAGTGCACAGGCAAATGTTTGTCTTTGAGAAGAGTAATAAGATTAGTAACTTTTATTAGCAAGAATAATCAAGAAAAGAAAAAGAGATGGCACAAATACCACTATTAGGAATAAGAAAAAAAGATATCACTACAGGGCGCCTGGGAGACTCAGTCATTAAGCATCTGCCTTTGGCTCAGGTCATGATCCCAGGGTCCTGGGATTGAGCCCCGTGTCGGGCTCCCTGCTCACTGGGAAGGCTGCTTCTCCCTCTCCTACTCCCCCTGCTTGTGTTCCCTCTGTCGCTATGTCTCTATCAAATAAATAAATAAAAACTTTTAAAAAAGGATATCACTACAGATCTAACAGACATCATGTATTCATCATGCCTTTTTATTTTCTGATATTATGACCTCAGGGACTTTGTTGACTTTGGAGAGACTGCCTAGGGGAGGACTAGCCAATTCCTAGAGATGGTGAAGGACTCTGCTGCAAGTTCACCTTTCATGTACAAATCAATTCAGTGCCCCTACTCCGAACACCTTCTTACTGAGCTCACATGTCAAATAGTTATCTCCCTGCCCTGGTCACCCCAGGGCCAGGTATCAGACAACTGGAGGTGGTCCCTACACCCTGGAGCTCACCAAAATTATTCAAACTGGCCAACCCTACACCTGCTTCACCTGCCTACCCTGCTTTGCCCATCCCTCCTGTGGAAACCACGATAAAGGCTCTTGTCTGTATGTTGCACTCCCTCCCTCTGCTTCCTTACTGACCTTGATGCTTCTTCTGGTAGCCCTGCATGCTGTGCTGGGCCTCCTGCTGTAGGCACTGTGAATCAGACCTCTGCCTTCATCAGGGCTGTCTTTAGTTCTGCATGTTTTATCACGCTCATTTAAAACCAGCCCTAGGTGTATCTCTACAACACATCACACAAAGATAAAAGGAGGGTATCATAAACAAATTTGTGCTTAAAAGTGTGAAAATTGATGAGAAGGACAAATTGTGAAAAAACTCAAATTATGAACACAAGAAGAAATTAAAAAATCTCAAGACTTCACTCTTGCATTCTTCCAATTTATTTTTTAAACTTTAAAAATATTTTAAACAGATCTACAGAATTATACTCAGAGATGATTTTTACTTAATTTTCCAGTACCATTATATGCGTTAGTTATATTGATGAAAAGAAAACATTAAAGCAAAACTATGCTGTGAATTAAGAATTAGTGAAAATAATACTTTATTAACTTCATTTCTGTTGTAACAGAGACCTAAGGATAGTTAATTAATTGAATTTTGAAAATTTACAAAGATTTAGATGGATTTTCCACTCTTCACTGGATTAGTAAAATACACTCTTAATATCCATAAGTAAGAAAATTCCTCCAATAGGTCTGTAAATTAACTCTTCAGTGAAAAAGAGACGTTTAGTTTAGGTACATTTAGAAGTAGTCATCTCATTTTAAATGCTCATCTAATGTTTTATTTTTTTGTTTTTTAATTTTATTTATTTATTTATTTTTTAATTTAAAGATTTTATTTATTTATTCGACACAGAGAGAGAGAAATCACAAGTAGGCAGAGAGGCAGGCAGAGAAAGAGGGGAAGCAGGTTCTTTGCTGAGCAGAGAGCCCAATGTGGGACTCGATCCCAGGACCCTGAGATCATGACCTGATCTGAAGGCAGAGGCTTAACCCACTGAGCCATCCAGGCGTCCCTCATTTAATGTTTTTATAGACTTTATTTTTAAAAGCAGTTTTAGCTTCACATCAAAATGGACTCCCAAGTATAGATTTACCATATACCTCCCAGCCCTGTGCACGCGCAGCCTTTCCTATTTGGTGGTACCTTTATTACAGCCCATGAACCTTCACTGACATCATTATCACTCAAGGTACATCATTTTCATGAGTGTTCACTCTTCTGTGGGTTTTGACAAATGTGTAATGACATGTATTCACCATTACAGCATCATACAAAGTCATTCCCCCACCCTAAAAATCTTCTGTGCTCTGCCCGCTCAACTCCCCGACACCCTCCTGGAGACCTCTTTCTATTGTCTTTCTATCGTCTATAGTTTTGCCCTTTTCAGGATGTGCTGTAGTTGGAACCATACAGCATGTAGTCTTCTCAGATTAGCTTCTTTCACTTGGCCATATGCATTTAAGGTTCCTTCATGTCTTTTTATGGCTTGATGGCTCATTTCTTTTTAGTGCCGTTACTATCCCATCAGCTGGTCAGATTTCGTACCCACTCACCTCCTGTAGGGCATCTTGGTTGCTTCCAACTTTTGGCGATTATGGATAAAGCTGCTGTAAACACCTGTGTGCAGGTTTTGTGTAGACACACATTTTAACTCATGGAGGTTAATACCAAAGAAAGCAGTTGGTGGATCAGATGGCAAGAGTACAGTTAGTTCTGTACTCATTTTCCACAGTAGCTGTACCGCTTTGCGGTCCCACCAGCAATGAATGGCAGTTTGTTACCCACATCCTCCCCCGCATTTGGTATTGTCAGTGGTTTGGATTTTGGCCATTGTAATAGGTGTGTGGTGACATCTCACTGCTGTTTCAGTCTGCTGTTCCCTAATGCCATAGGATGTTGAAATGCTCATTTAAATTTAAGGAATCTATTTGTGTTCATGTTCTTATTAAAAAATCTGTCATTAAGAGGACCATTATGAAATTCTAGTACCATCAAAAGCCTTATGATCTCAACTGCCTTGTCTTAGCCATGCAGGTGCTTTTAATGTAAAGAAATTCTTGTTTCTATAATAACCAAGTGACTAGGGTTTTATTCAAATATTGATATTAATATACTACCTTAACGTGTATTTTGCATGAGCTGTGAGCTGTACATAGAGCGCACTACATGTATGGATAATAACATTTAAGACAATGCTTATAACATCTTACATTAGTATTTGATAATATTATTATTAACTAAAGTCCATTTTATTCTTATTTCCTTAGTTTTACCTGATGTTCTTTTTTTGGAGGGGGGTTCCTAGAATGCCACACAGGATATCACAGTAGGATTCTCTAGAATGTGACAATTTCTTAGATTTTCCCTGACAGCTTTCAAGAGTGCTCATCAAGTGTTTTGCAGAAGGTTCCTCAGTTGGAATTTGTTTCACGTTGTCTCATGATTACATGGGGTTATGGGCTTTTGGAAGGAAGACCACCAAGGTAGACTACAGTTCTCATCATGTCATATCAAGGGGACAAGCTATGAACAAGACATGACTGAAGATGTTAAGCTTAATCATATGGCTGAGGTAGAGAATAAACCTCTAGAGAATAAACCTGAGGTGGGTTTCTTCACTGTAAAGTTATTCTTCCCAAATTTTGTACTGTATTCTTGGAAAAAAGTCATTATGCCAAGTTCATAGTTTTAAGGGCTGGGGGCTTATGTTCCATTTTCTTGAAGGAGGAGTATCTACATAAATTATTTGGAATTGTTCTTTTCCGTTGACTAACTTAATCATTTATTTATTTTTTTTAAGATTTATTTATTTATTTATCTGACAGAGAGAGAGAGGCAAATAAGCAGAGCAGCAGGCAGAGGGAGAGAAGCAGGCTCTCTGTTGAGCAGGGAGCCTGATGTGGGGCTCCATCCCAGGATCCTGGAATCATGACCTGAGCTGGAGGCAGATGCTTAACTGACTGAGCCAGCCAGGTGCCCCTCCATTGACTTATTTAATCATTCATTTATATCAGTATGGAGTTATGGGTATTTATTTTATACTTTGAGTTATAATCCAATTTATTTATTTGTTGGTCTGTTTCAAGTTCCTCTAAATTTTCAAGGAAGAAATAATATCATTCTCACATAAACTCTTACAGAGAAATGGACAAAAGGGCACACTTTCCAGTTTTTATGAGGACACACTAGTTTTCATACCAAACAGGACAAAGCCATGATAATGAGAGAGAGTGAGTACATAGATTCTTTACAAACATAGAGGCTAGCTCTGGGGGTTACCAAGACACATAAAGCTATAACTTCAGGGGTTCCAGATAATAGAAGCTGGACCCACCTGACCTATATTATTTGGTGGATTCAATAGTCATCAAAACTTTTGTATCACTTTGGGAAGTTGTGTAGAATATTTGGCAAGTCTAGTACGAAAACTACAGGGCGGGCCCACAGATTTTCGGAACAAAGCAATTAGACCTCCAATAAGTGACAGTTTTCCTTTAAGTAACAGTTTTAGGCTTGATATTTGGGTACATTTGCTGCTGGACTTCTGATCTTGGGAGACCAGGTGATCGTGAGCTCTGAATAACCCATCATGTCTGGGTGCTATGTTATCCAATTCATCATAAAGTAAGGTATTTCCAGGGGGAAAGGGCAGGCGCAGGACTAGGCCTCAGTGGGTAGGGCCTGAAGGGGCAGCTTGGTTTCAGAAGCTGGTGGCTCAGAACCCCTCTGGGCACTCCTGTTCTTGTCACCCTTCAATATGTACCCAGCTACATGGGAAGTACCTCCTGATTAGTTAACTAAGAAGAAAGAAATGACCTTATTTACAGGTAACTGTGCACAGTATATCATGGATTTCTGAAGTATTAGAGCCTTGCTCAGAGGTAGCCTTAAAGGATAATCAAGAATCTGAAATATTCCTGTGGGTAGAACTTTGATGATTACAAATTTATTTCTTAGTCTTCCTAGGAGAGATGGACAGACATAAGGATCCACACCGAACAATGAATAGCATTTAATCTTTTGGCCGAAGATTAGGGACAAGGAGAATGAAACATGCTCCCTAAGAAATGAGAGCTTTCTGCTACGTTCTGGTACTTTCTGCCTGATACAAGAATGGTCAGAGAGGTCTACAATGGGCAAAGAAAACCCACAGGCAAAAAGTTGCCCGGACTGGCAGCTGGAAGTCAGGGCCAGCATCAGCTGAGACAATACGTGCCAGCGATAGGAGGTACAACTTGAGATCCAACACTCAGAGAATAAGGGCCCACAGACCTTGCTTCTGGGTGCAACAGCCAGCTGAGACTTTCAGGAAGGAGTGCATTTGAGTAAGTGATAAGACTGTGAACTGTTGGATAAGAGTATCAGTGAACCTCTGTGGATGCAAATATGGGCAAATGGAGAGCCAGGAGAAACAATGTCATGGACATCTACAGCTGCCATGTACCCAGTGTCTCTCTGGGAGAATTTGGACCCAAACATTCTGTTCTGGTAGAACAGCTCATCAGAGATCATCCCTCCCCCTGCCCTACTGACCACAGGCATGAGCATATCCCCAAGTAGGCCAATGAAATTCCGGCCCTTGGAGACATATCTCTGAAGGAGAATGCAGAGATGTAAATTCGTTGGTTCTGAGTTATATGAAGGCAATGTCATGATGATTAAGTCTGTGAATTTCTATGAAATCTCTAGAGTGGCCCCGGTTGCATCCTCCCGGAGGCTGGTTTATTCATGTCATCCTTAAGTTCTTTGAACTATGAAGCATTCCTCTGGTATATCCTCCGTTTGTTTAAATTAGAGTTGGTTTGAGTAACTTACGTCCAAACAACCCGAACTCACACTAAAGGTCAAAGTTCCTGGAGTATTAAAGTCAAAATTGCCTGTTTAAGAAATCATAGGATGGACACCTGGGAGGCTCAGTTGGTTGGTTAAGCGACAGCCTTCAGCTCAGGTCATGATCCTGGAGTCCCGGGATCGAGTCCCACATCGGGCTCCCAGCTCCACGGGGAGTCTGCTTCTCTCTCTGACCTTCTCCTTGCTCATGCTCTCTCTCAAATAAATAAATAAAATCTTTAAAAGAAGAAATCATAGGAGCCCGTGTCTAAATAATTTCAGGTATATTTTCTCCAGATTATATTAATTTCTCTGAAGAAAGAGGAAATTTAAGGGCAATAAAAAAAATTAAAGCTGGCTATGTGCCTCTTTCAAGTTCAGCAGGAGAGAAATTCATTAAAGAACAGCAAGATGAAAACACTGGCATGAAGCTAACTAATGATACGAATTGATTACATTTCAAAGTGCTGAAATCTTCAGAAGACTGAAAGTGACATGATAACAGAGGGAGAAACCAGAAGCAAGGTTATTTGGCATCAATCCTTCTGAATCACTCTTAGGAGAATTCACATCCTTCTCTAATGAGAAGCCACTTCAGTAGTCATTGAGGATGCTCTTGTTGCCCAGAAGGGAGGGAGAAAAAGGATGTCATGTGACATGGCAGGTAGAAAAGGTGAGCTGCCAACTGGCTCACCTCTCCACTGGGGATTTCTTTGTAGGATGAAGAGGAAATTGGGTAGCAGCTGACTTGGCAACTTTGATGGGCTTCTGGATAATAATGAACCATTGTGAATAAATGCCAAGAAAAGTTAAATGCCTGTGATACACCCATCTACACTGATTTTTTGGCAGTGGCTAATGGGAGGGCCAGACAAGATTAAAAGTTTCATCATGGAACTCATTTAGGATTCTAATAGTGTGTAAGTTTGTGAGTATCTTCCCAGTTCAACAGCAAGATTCTTAAGAGAAGGCTTCTACATTTATATTTAATACCTGTCTCAGTTTGGGTTCCCCTGGAAGCAAAGGTCAAGATAAGAACGTGGGTGCAAGTGGTTTGTTTGGGAGGTGACCTCAGGAAGCACTGATAAGAGTAGGGAACTGAGAAGGAGAAGGGAAGAGGAGCTATTGACCAAGCAAGTTCTTCTACTTCCTGAGTTTCTTGCCTTCTTTTACATTGTTAATTATTCTGCCAAGTCTTTGGTTTTTCTTGTCTGTGTGCTCATCATTATGTGTTTTTTTTTAAATAAAAACAGTTTATTAAGATATGATTCACATACCACAAAACTCACCATTTTATTTATTTAATTTTAAAAAAGATTTTATTTATTTGTCAGAGAGAGAGAGAGAGAGCGAGCTAGTGAAAGAGCAGAAGCAGGACAAGCTGCAGGCAATGGGAGAAGCAGGCTCCCTGCTGAGCAAGGAGCCCCATGTGGGACTTGATAGCAGGACCCTGGCATCATGACCTGAGTTGAAGGCAGATGCTTAACCGACAGAACCACCCAAGCATTCCCCAAATTCACCATTTTAAGTATACAATTCAATGTTTTTAGTATATTCACAGACCCGTGTAACCTCCCCACTAGACTCTTCCCATCACCACGAAAAGAAACCCTGGACCCATTTACCATCATTCCTCATTCTGTCCTACCCCCTGGAGATCTCCAGTCTCCTTTCTATCTTTGAGGATTTGCCTACAGAATGGGAGAGAATATTTGCTAATCATTTATATGATAAAAGCCTCATACCCAAATTTAACAATAAAAAGATGAATAAGCCAAGTAAAACATGGATAAAGGATCTGAAGAGACATTTTTCCAAGATAAATATACAAATGACAAACAAGCACATGGAAAGATGCTCAACATTGCTAGCCATTGGGACAGGAAAATCACAACCACAATGAGATACCACTTTGCATCCACTAGGATAGCTCTTGAAAATAGAAATAGGCAGTAAAACATGTTGGTGAGGATGTGGACGACGGGGAAACTTCATACTTTGCTGTTGAGGTTATACATTGGTGCAGCCACTTTGGAAAAGAGTTTGAAGTTTCCTCAAAGTGTTAAACATCAAGTTGCCCATATGGCCCAGCAAGGCCAACCCTAGATCTATGCTCACGAGAAATGAAAACATATGTCCACATGAAAGCATGCACGTGACGGTTCATGGCAGGATTGCTAATAATAGCCAAAGAGCAGAAAGAACACAAAAGTTCATCAACTGATGAATGCATCAAAACAAAGGGAGTATATCTCATACAATTGAATATTATTTGGCAACAGAAGGATTAAAGCCCTTATACACGCCACAACATTGAAAACGTGCCCTGTGGAAGAAGCTGGATATTCAATTCTATGTTTCTGATCCCAAAAGACCTCACGTAGTGTGACTTCAAGTTGTCTGGTTTGGTGGGCTAACCTTCCCTGTCTGTAAAGTGGGAATTATAATACTTATCTCAAAGGGTTATTATAACCTTAGCAAATGTATGCAAAGTGCCCAGCAGGATGACTGGCACAGGAGAGCACGCAGGGGGTTGCGGTGACAATGTTGCTAGCATCATTTGACACAGGACTACATACAGCAGATGTTTCAAAAGGACATTTTGACAGCTGATTTTCAGCTCCAGGGAATTCCACGGTTGGCTAAAGTTCTGGGGCACATCTGATCTGAAACTGTGAGTCCAGACACTACTGGGCAGGCAGAGAAACACTTTGATCCTAATTTCCTGATTCAGTTGCCCTACTTGAACTGCCTTCTGACGAAATGGAACACATCCTCCCTCCTCGAGTGACAGGAGCCACCAACCTGACATGAAAAAGTAAAAGGACACATTCCAAGAAGATTGAAATCTTGTCTCCTGGAAAAACTCTGTCTGGGGTTCCTGTCTTCCCCTGGCATTTCATTCTGTGGAATCTTTCCACCCTTCCCCTCAAATTTAAACAGCATAGTTTTATGGAACAGTGGGCCCTAGGAAGAGCTCTCAGGGGAACAGTTTGTGAGTCAAGGCATGCTTGCCATGGTAACTGAATCCCCGAAAGGCAATGTCCCTAAAAGACAATTCAGTTTTGCTTTTCTCTGAGTCTGGTAGGAGTAGGTACTTGAACAGGCTTTCCGCAATGACGTGTGCCTCTTTGCACAATGTATATCCGTCCAGAGAAGTCCCTGGCACTCAGGGACATGGTGTGGGTGTGCACAGAGTTAGGTTTTCACCATCACCCAAGGTCCAGGGAACTTAGAAATGTCTATTCTCTGATTTGGAAACGAAGAGGAGGAAGAAGAAGAAGATGAAGAAGGTGAGGAAGGAGGTAGAAGAGGAGGAAGAGGAGGAGAAGAAGAAGAAGAAGAAGAAGAAGAAGAAGAAGAAGAAGAAGAAGAAGGAGAAGAAGAAGAGGAAGAAAAAGAAAAAAAATAAAAAGGAGGAGGAGGAGAGGGAGGAGAATGAGGAATAAGAACTGAAAGTTCTGCTTAAGAAAAAAGAATCCTCTTCCCCAAAGATTAATCTGAGTGTACCAAGGAGAATGAGGTGTTGGTAAGAGCCAAGAGCCCCAGGTTTGAGCAAGCTCTGAGTCTGCCTTTCACTGTGAAATCTCTGACCTCATTTCCTTGTTAATAAAATGAAGGAAATCAGCTTTGTTGTCTCTGAGCCCCCTCTGCTTCCAGCATCTATGTTTTCCACACTGTAATTCAGAAACTTGTAGTAATAACTTCTTACCAGAGGAAAGCATCTTGAGAGCCTCAATTTCACTTGCTTGTTTCTATTTCACCATTTGAGAGACAAGAAAGACACTGAGAAGTGAAGGGATTTGACCAAGGTCACAGCTAGTAAATGGAAAAATGGTGACAAGATGCCCAATTGGTCAAGCCAGTTTTAGACACAAATATCCAACAACCAAGTCACTAGTAAGACCCTTGATGAACATTTGGGTCATGTTTTTGCTCATTCCTCACTCTTACCAACTGAGTCCTTCCCTCAAGATCTCACAGTGGGGAAGAACCTGTCTCACAAAAAGATTACCAGGCATGTGACATTGTGAGTTAATCCCAGGATGAGGTGAGCATAGGACCCTGAGGGAGCACGAGGGGAGGGTTAGCAGGGAGCATTGGTTTCTAGCAAATGCTCCTCTGAAAGAAGAGAGATGAGAGATGGGAGTTGAACCTTGCAGAGAAGGGGATGGATGGAACAGGGGGCTTGCACTGGAACTAAAGAACACACAGTACTGACAAAGGTCCAGATGCCACATGCAGCTCAGAGTCTATGAGCACCTGCATCAGTGGAGAGAGAGTTGAAAGAGATGGTGGCAGGACTTGGCAGGACTTTGTCCTGAAGGCAACTGATGGGGGGGGCCTCTGGGGAGCGATGGTGAGTGCTAAGGAGGAGAGGGGTCAGGTTCATACAGGATGCTCCAAAGGTCTTAGTGGAGTTTTAAGCTTTAAAAACAGAAGTATAAATGCTACAAACTTTCAAAAAACAAAACAAAACAAAACAGAACAACCAAAAACCCATCACTTGTAAGTTCAACTATTCAGATTTCTTTTGTGAATTTTGTTGGACTAAATGCCCTTCAATCAGACTGGGGAAGCTCCTTTCTAGTCCCAGTGTTTTGACACACTGTGTTACATTTGTTTCAGGGGTAATCCTAGCCATGGTTAAGTCCTGCGGAGAATGTTGACATTTTTGTTTTTAGTAGGTCACTGATCCTTATCCATTAAAGAATCGCTCCTCTTTCCCCCTCCATCCCCTTCCCTCCATCGCTACAGATTTATCAATTCTGGATTTTTCACATAAATGGAATCATAGAATATACAATCTTTGGTGTCTGGCTTCTTTCACCTAACATCATGTTTTGGAGGGCTGTCCATATCCTACTATATACTAGTACTTTATCCCTTTATATGCTGAAATGATATTCTATTATATGTGTATAGATCAGTTAATCTAGTCATCCACTGGTGGACATTCCCCGTTTTCTCATCTTTTAGCTGTCGTGAATAGTGCTGCTACAAATGTGTGTACAATTACTTGCTTGAGCACCTGTTTTCAATTTTTTTTTTTTTAAGAAGCATTCTATGATAATACTATCTGTTCAAGGGCTCCTGTTGCAAGTGGTAAACCAAGCATGGGCTTCCAGTCTGTGAGCCCAAGTTCACATATGTAGGAAGATAAAAGCAAACTGTGATCCATGCACATGCTGAAAACTAAAGGCTTATGGTTAATCACGTTGTAATGTTTAAATGTCTACAGCCTAGCAGCCAGAAGTCACAAGTCTTTTAGGTCTTTCTGGATGTCCCACAAGGTATATGCACTTTTGTTCAGCTGAGCAATCTCATCGTCCTTCAGCTTCTGGTTGATCATATTGATTAATCCCTGACACTTCAGGAAACATGGAAGGCAGGGGAAGATTTCATTCTCCATGCTGTATATTCCCTTCACCATCACTGACACTGGATGAATCCTGGATAGATTTTCCAACATGGATTCAATGATATCAGCCACATTTAATCCAACACCATAGTTGGTACACCCTTTTAGCTTTATGATGTCATAGGCACTTTCAACCACCATCTTTTCCACTTCCTTACAATTTTCACTGTCATTGCCTGTTCCCATTTCTGGATTCAGTTCCCAAGAGAAATGCCTGCCACATTGACTCCACTACATGCAGCCACATTTGAGTCCCCATGTTCTCCCAAAATCCATTGATGGCAGCTGCTGGAAGGAATGACAAGTTTTTCAGGGATAAGATAGTGAAATCTAGCAGAACCCAGATTACACCCACTTCCAATGACATGGTGCTTGGGTAGCCCACTTAGTTTCCGGGTAACATATGTGAGAATATCCACTGGGTTGGAAACCACAATTATGATACAATCAGGACTGTACTTGACTATCTGGGGAATAACAAATTTGAAGACATTAAAATTCCTCTGCACCAGATTGAGACAGCGCTTGCTCTCCTGCTGATGGACTCCTGCAGTCACCGCTATAATCTTAGAATTGGCAATCACAGAGTAATCTTTATCTGCCACAATTTTAGGTGTCTGAAGAAATAAGCTCTCATGTTGCAGATGCATCATTTTGCCTTTATCTTCCAAAACATCTATAAGGGCAAGCTCATCATCCAGAGACTTTTCTGATGGCACACGCCATACCAACTTGTCCAATGCCCACTACACTTTGTTTGGGGTGGTTGCCTCTTCTTCTGCACCTGGTGCCATCAGTTTTTCCTTAAGAGTTGCCATTGTGCCCAGGAGAGAGATAGCCATTAAGATTTGTGCAAAGAAGACAATGTCAGCTACGTGAGTCTCCTTGGGCACAGGATCTGCTCAATTTTTTAAAAAATATATAGACCTAAGAGTGAAATTATGGGGTCATGCAATAATTTCATATTTAACGTTTTGAGGAACTGCCAAACTGTTAGAGGCCAAACTATTTTGCATTCTCGCCAGCAATCTACATGTCTTTCAATTTCTCCAAGACCTCACACCAACACTTTTTGGGTTTTTGATGATTATTGCCACCGGAGTGGGTGTGAAGTGGTACCATATTTTTTAAAATTAATTATTTTTATTAACATATAATGTATTATTTGCCCCAGGGGTACAGGTCTGTGAATCGTCAGGCTTACACATTTCACAGCCCTCACCATATCACATACCCTCTTCAATGTCCATAACCTAACCACCCTCTCCACACATTGTGGTTTTAACACGCTTTGTTCTAACTAATGATATTGAGTATCTTTTCATGTGCTTTTGGCCATTTGTTTAACTTCCTTGGGGAAAGTGTCTATTTTGCCCATTTTTAAAGTTGTGTTGTTTGTCTCTTGTTGTAAGGATTTTTTATATATTCTGGATACTAGACTTTTATCAGGTATATAATTTGCAAATATTTTATCCAATCTGTAGGTTGTCTTTTCACTTTTCTGATAATGTCCTTTGGTGTCTGATAAGTCCTTTGATTTATCTATTTGTTGTTGTTCATGGTTTTGGTGTCATGTCTAAGAATCCATTGCCAAATCCAAGATCATGAAGATTTACACCTCTATTTTTTTATAGCAGTTTTATAGTTTTAGCCCTTGTGTTAGGTTGGTCCATTCTGACTTGATTTTTTTATGTGGTGTAAGGTAAAGGTCCAACTTCATTCTTCTCTCTGTGGATATCCAGTTTTCCCAGCAGGTTTGCTAAAAAGACTATCCATTTCCCATGGATTGTTTTGGCACTCTTGTTGAAAATAGGCTGACCACATATATGAGGGTTGATTTCTGAGTTCTCTATTCTATTCCATTGGTCTATGAGTTTATCCTTATGCTAACACCACATAGTTTTTTTTTTTTAATTACTATAGCTTTATAGTAAATTTTGAATTCTGGAAATGTAAGTTCTTTTCTTTCTTTCTTTCTTTTTCTTTCTTTCTTTTGCACAAAGTCAAAAGGTAAGTATATTACTAGCAAAATACCACAAAGGAGTCAACACACCAAAGAATATGAAAACTGATATCATGCATACAGAAAAAATTCTGATTGTTCTTGTATCAAAGGCTTCAATAAAAATATATAAATTATCTAATAAATTTGTATCAAGGAAATGAGACTACTTAGTCTCTTAGTCCATTTAAAAAGCTTAAAGAAAAAAACATTTATTTTTCATAGTTCTGGAGGCTGAGAAGAGCAAGATCAATAATTATGAATAAAGACAAAAAATTGCATTCCTGGGAATTTACCCTAAGATAGAGATGTAGTGAAAAGAAGAGCCATATGCCCCCAGTATTCATAGCAGCAATGTCCACAGTAGCCAAACTGTGGAAAGAGCCGAGATACCCTTCAACAGATGAATGGATAAAGAAGATGTGGTCCATATATACAATGGAATGTTACTCAACTGTCAGAAAGGATGACTACCCAACTTTTACATCAACATGAATGGGACTGGAGGAGATTATGTTGAGTGAAATAAGTCAAACAGAGAAAGCAAATTATTGCAGGGTTTCACTTATTTGTGGAACATAAGGAGTAGCATGGAGGACATTAGGAGAAGGAAGGGAAAACTGAAGGGGGAGAAAGCAGGCTGGGAGATGAACCATGAGAAACTATGGACTTCAGGAAACAAACAGAGGGTATTAGAAGGGGAGGAGGTTGGGATCACAGGTGAGCCTGGTAATGGGTATTAAGAAGGGTACGGATTGTGTGGAGCACTGAGTGTTATACGCAAACAATGAATCATGGAATACTACATCAAAAACTAATGATGTACTGTATGGGGACTAACATAACACACACACACACACAAAAGAGCTTGAGTCCTTCATAAGCATCAGAATAAGCAGTTTTATGTGCAGTGCAGACCAGCCATGTAGCAGAATCCAATCCATGCTCATTTTCCACTGTCTGGTAACTGTGCAATTATGCTGGAGTGTCCCATATTTTCTTTTTCTTTTTTTAAATGGAAGTTCAGGACATGATTGTTCTTTGTATGTATGGCCTCCATCTTTCTTTATTTTACATTACTTTTTTAAGGTTATAAATTTAGCAGTTATTCAGCAATTCTCTTTTTGGGGGGACCCCAGTTGTCTTTATCAAAATTATTGATCTTGGAATTTGCAGTCTCCAGAATTATGAAAAGTTCTTCCATTTCAAAATTGTTTTGACTATTTGGAGCCCCCTGCAATTCCATATGAACTTAAGATTTGGCTGTTTCACTGTCTCAAAAAAGGCCATTGAGATTTTGATTGGGAATGGATTGAATCTATACATATCTTTGAGGGGTACTGACGTCTTAACAATACGAACTCTTCCACTCCATGAACACGAGATGTTTTCCCATATATTTAGGTCTCCTTTGGTTTCTTTCACCAGTGTTTTATTGTTTTCAGCATATATGTCATTCACCTCCTCAGTTAAATTTATTCTTGGGTATTTTTTGTTTGTTTGTTTAGGATGGTGTTGTAAATGGAATCACTTTTTAAAATTTCCTTTTTGGATTGTTTCCTTTTTGGATTGTTCATTGTTGAATATTGTTGAAATAGCCATTTTGTAGATTCTTTGGGATCTTCTATACATGGGATCATGCCATCTGTAAATAAAGATAGTTTGTTTCTTCTTTTCCAATATGAATGCCTCTTATTTATTTTGCTTGCCTAATCGCTCTGGCTAGGACCCAGTGCAACGCTGAATAGCAGTGGTAAAGCTTCTATCCTTGTCTTGTTTCTGATATTTGTCCATGATATCATCCCTTAGCTCTTGTTTTAAGGGTCATCTGTGTTAGGATACCTGTTTTCCCAGATAAAAGACAGCAGTTTCCTGTGAAATAAAGCCTTTGTAGACATAGGCGTAAAAGTAATGAATCTCTAAGCCTATATAGAGCCCACACATGACTACCCCTATGGTCAATGAGAAAACAGGCAGGGTATAGAAATGTGGCTGTGTTCTATCTGTTGACAATAATAAGACCTAATCATGTAAACAAAGTTTTCTCACTTTGAGCCTCTCAATAGCTTCTCATCTGCAAATATGGATCTGAAAATCAGAGAAGCAAGTGACTAAACTTCCATGACTGAAAGAACTTTTTCTCTCAAGCCATTACTTAGCTTTGAATCCCTGATTTGGGAACTTCCCAGAAGAGACCTTGGGCATTCCCTCCTTCCCTTCACTTCCCCCCCTCCTCTTTCCCCACAGCCTCATCCCCTCTGGGCCCAAATGTCATGGCAGCACATGACTATATACTGGCATGGATTAGACCTTGGTTGTCCATGGCCTTTAGTTTTGTGTTGTCTACTTTCATGTTCTTCTCATTTCTTGTGAAATAAAACCCTGTCCATCTCAACTGCCACTAAACCTTAGCCCCTTGGGAAAAGCCAGATAACTTGGTAGGCTGAGTCCCCCTACCCTTCCTTCCTTGGCAGTATGGGCCAAGCCCTGTAGGGAGCACAATTGGCCCCAGTTGTGGATTCTTACACTACACCAAGTCCTTACCATTCCAGTGCCAGATGGAGGCCTGAATGCCAGCCAACACAGGGCCAACAAGAAGTCTGGCCAGCTCATGCTCTCTGCTTCATGTACATATTTCTTCCTTAAATAAAGTAAAATAAAATGTATACCATTGTAAAATGCAAGAAATATAAGAAATATTGAAGTTAAAAGATTATGTTTTCCCTTATACTTCCTAACTCGTAGATCCAAAACCCCTGAGTGTGCTTGGGGGAGCTTGCCTGTATGGTTCCAAGTGAATCAAGGATTTGGCACATGGGAAGCATGTGGTCATCACAGGCTTTACCTTCAGACAGTCCCAATTAGTTCCTAGGTATGTTTTTTCCTGTTGAGCTAGCTGGATGGCTTTAGCTTATTTCCCTACTTGTTATATGGGGATAATTATAACACATATTCTACAGGGTGACTTTTAGGGTTGAATGAAAAATTTCCCTCCATATTTTGATTTCTCACTCTAGATCCATAGATGGACCCTCCTTCTCCTTGAGCTTATCATCACATTAACTATGTTCTTTCTTACAGTTGCCAAAATTAGGAATAACCTCTTGTAGAATTTATACTTGCCTTAAGCTTATCTATGCTTCAAGACGCAGCTGAAGCCCAGCCCCTTCAAAGGAGACCAAGAGGACATGTCCGTCCTACACAAATTTCTTCCTCCTCTGAGCTCCTGTAGGGCCATGACCTGGCAGGGTAGGAGGAAGATTGGGGAGAAAATGTGGGCAGGTGGTAAGTGTCCATAGTACTGGTCAGAACAATTAAAGCCGTCAGAGTGGAAGGAACACGTTACTAAGCAATGTCAAACTGTGCTGAGTTTTAGGGAGGTAAGTTCTTCTTTTTTTTTTCTTTAAGATTTTATTTATTTATTTGACAGAGAGAGAGATCACAAGCAGGCAGAGAGGCAGGCAGAGAGAGAGGGGAAAGCAGGCTCCGTTGAGCAGAGAGCCCAATGCGGGGCTTGATCCCAGGACCCTGAGATCATGACCTGAGCAGAAGGCAGAGGCTTAACCCACTGAGCTACCCAGGCACCCTCGGAGATAAGTTCTTATTAAATAAAATCTCCATTTTATAGATTTATAGATTTTATAGATGAGGAATCGAAAGTGCCAAGAGGTATATCTTGCACGGAAGGAAAATACCTCTTTTTGCTTCTACTTCTACCTGGATTTTGCCTACCCCTTACTAGTGTCTGTCTGTTAACAAAGGCAGAGTTGGTAATCTGCCTGTTCAGGCCAGGCATGATTATACCACCCCTACTTACGAGTCAGAACCCCTGGTATTAAAGGTCATGCCCATACCCTAGGTCTCCATTTCCGGTCCTCTCTTCTGTTCTTGCAGTGGCCTTTATCTCCTGTCATCACAGTCACACATGAACATACTGCTTTTTGCTTTTGGCTTAGATTTGAATTCTCCAAAATAGCTTTAGGAGGCCTCTGCTAATTAATATCCAAAAACCTCACCTCCAATGCAGAGCTGAGCACTTTGAGTAGATATCTCCTGATGACTGGACTGACTGGTAGTTTCTTCCCTAACCTCTAGCCCTGTCCTTTCCATGGACAGGCCATCTGTATGCACTAATGTTTGGGATTAACAGTGTAGCATTTAGAACATAACAAATTGGCCTTAAGAATGTCTGAAACTAGAGTCGTATTAGCAGAAGATCTGTTATCGATGTTTAAGCACAGACCTCAGTCCCTTCCATCCCCCTCCACTCTCACATCTCACCATCCTCTGAAATCAAGATCTCACTGTATTTCCAGAGTGAGGAAATGAATCCAAGATTGGTCTGACTCATAGAGTCTTAGGGAACTCTTTAGTCCCTGGAGGGTCCGTTGGAAGAAAAGAGGTGAGCAATATGACATCTCTAGATTGAAATGTCAACCCTTCTTCAAATTGCACAGAGGCAAATTCTTTTCTCCAAATTATAGCTTCTTCTCCAACCACCTCCTAACTCTGCTCTCTCCCACCATGACAATCACCCACCTTGCATAATAAGCAGTTGGAATCATTATTAAAGGAGGTAAATGAGTAAAACTTCCGATGTTTCTCTTCCTCTTTCTTCCTTCTCCTCATCCTCCTTTTTCATTACTATCACCACCATCATCTGCATTATCATTCTCATCTTTAATATTTGTTACGTCTTCCCATGGGCCAAACACTAAACGTCAATCACATCATTTAATCCTCTCATTGTCCCCACAAGACACATGCTATTGTCACACTGTTCTCGTTCCTATTGGAGAGGTTGTATGGCATGATGACTAAGAATTCAGGTTCTGGGATTGGAGGACTTGGGTTCAAATCTTACTCCAATATTTATTGCCCACGAGACTAGAGGCCAGTTACTTAAACTCTATAAGCTTTGATTTCCTCATCTATAAATAAAGATAATATAGTGTCTACCTAATGCTTAAGAGTCCTAGAAAAGGTGGAAAAGAAAGGAGGGAAAACAGGAAGGGCTAGATAGGTTTACAGGAAGAAATTTCTTACAAGTAAACGGTGTGATTTGGCTATAAATTAGGAAAAGATTAAAGTAAGTGAGTGATTACAAAGAGTTGATTGTATTAGAAGAATAGAAACTTTGGTCCAGAAGGTCATGAGAGGCAGGTGGGTTCCAATTTCCAAAATTCCCTGGTTCAGAGGCTAGACAGCCAAGACCTGAAAAGGTCACATAGCCTCAGGTGTTGGAATCTGGGGAATGGGTACAGCTGGAAGTTGAGTGGAGCTGACTGCTACCCAACTCTCTCCCTGAGGCATTTCTCCTTGATTCTCTTATTGGCTTTGTATGCTGTTGGGAATGTTAGGACAGAAGGGACTCCCTCCCTGACTCCCGTGTCTCCTTCTGCCTTTTGGGCTCTGCTGGACCAGACTGGAGGACGTCTCCTACATACTCACTCCTATAAATGGCCAGGGAGATGGGCTTGGAGTACAGAAAGTAGCAATCTCTCTCAGATCTCTCATTTCCTCTTATATGTGTGTGTGCGCACACACATGCACGTGCAGCTGAAACACTTCCATAGACTTGCTCTGTATGAAAGGAGTCGATGCCTGCTCTCCCAAAACCTGTAGGAAAACTACACAGCCTTGTAAACAAGAAAACAGAGAAACACTTTCAGTAAACAAGAAGCATTCATATCTAGAGGTCCCAATTTGTGGACTGGATTTCAGGAAGATATGGCAGGTTCAGTGGTTGGAAACTCCCACTGGAATTTTTCTTAGTAGCAATATTCTTTTTTTTTTTTAAAACAATCTGTTCTTTTTTTTTTTTTTTTTTAAGATTTTATTTATTTATTTATTTAACAGAGAGAGATCACAAGTAGGCAGAGAGGTAGGCGGGGGGCGGGGGGAAGCAGGCTCCCTGCCAAGCAGAGTCTGATGCAGGGCTCGATCCGAGAACCCTGAGATCATGACCTGAGCCGAAGGCAGAGGCTTAACGCACTGAGCCACCCAGGTGCCCCAGTAGCAATATTCTTAATGGTATTTGCGTCCATAAAATCCTATATCACTCAATGGGGCTGGAATGCTGTACATCCACAATAAAAATATGAAACTATATTCCTTCAAAATTCATAAATAGAGCACCAAATGCTAACATTGACTATGAGCAAGGCTTATTTTTTTTTTCTTTGACTGTTCGTGGTTGATAACAAGAAAACTTACTCGAGGAGGAAAAGAGGGCTGATTAAGAGTTTAATAGTCTCTGGACACCAGTAGATAGCATTAAGCATTTCCATTTTTCCTGAAGTGTATTCCAAGCATTATTCATCTCAACCTTGATTAAGGTTGTTTTTGCTGGCATTTAGACCACAGACAATGGATGAGGAAAGAGGTGGGGGTGGTGGGGGAGAAGAGGACAAGGAAGAGGAGCAATATTCTTTTTTTCAAATTCATCTTTGAATGAACATTCAAAGATGAATTTACAAATAATAAATGCATTGTTTGGTGTATAATTAGTTGATAATGAACGGTGAGAAAGCAACAGAAAAAGGAATATTTAGAAATAAATAATCAGGTCAGGCAGTTCTTTATATTAACTTCCTTCCTGACTGCTGCCTGGAGCCGGAGAAGAAGGGGAGGAGAGAGTTTGGAGGGGATTTCAGAATGGTTCAAGAGAAGGGGAGCTATATCAAAATTGAATTTTACATGTTTAAGTCTTTGGAGAGTCAGATGTTTCTAATGCAGGGAATGCCTATATTTGCCTACCCGTAACAGTTGCTCATCAAATGATTATAAAATTGAATATTTTTGTGATATCACACCCTATTGTTATTCTCATTGTCTAGAGTTTGACACAGACTTACCAGAAAGTGAGATTTCAAGGCCTGAGGTACATTCTCTCACCCTCCTGCTGGACCAGTGTTCCCTGACTTTATGCACATATATGAACCACCTTCTACCAACCATCACAAATCCTCTTGATCCACACCAAACTCCATCTCTAACTGAGCCATTGAGTCCTCACACAATTGAGAAATCTGATTAAATGTACGATGTGTCTACTGCAGCAGTAAGAAAGAGGAAGGAAGAATTTTGTGAATGGAGATATTTTTCTCAGCTAGACACACAGATTCAATAGAAATGGTTATCATTTGTCTTGAGTCATCCTTGACTCACCATCTGTAAATGGAATATTCAGCCATGCAATGAAGCTTCCAGCCTTTGTTCTCAAGTCTGGAACATGGCTCAAATGACGTGTTGCCTACGGAATCAAGACGATAGCAGTTGGGTTCTTGAATAAGCAAAGTACTTCTCAGGAAAAGGTGGTCCAAAAGACATGTCATCAATACCAAGAACAAAATCAAGTGCATAAAAGGCTTTTTTTTTTAAACTTTTAAAAAATTAACATATAATATATTATTTTCCCCAGGGGTTCGGGTCTGTGAATCATCAGACTTACACATTTCACAGCACTCACCATAGCACCTACACTTTAAAAAGCTCTGAATAAACATTTGTTGAATGAACTAACTTTTGAATGAACAGGTTGGTGAGGAAGAGAGGAGTAGGGAGATTACTGGCATTAATTTTCTGGCATGGCGGACAGTGCTAGCTTGGGGGTAGTATTAGCTAAGTGGATACATGAAAAGGGGAGGTCTTGAAGAGTGGTTATAGACTGTTAAATTCAATGAGTTCAGTTTTGAACATGTTGAAGTGAATGGTCTGGGGAACACCCAAACGGATGTCTGGATGTAAGTTGTAGAGAGCATATATTAGGAAAATAATAAAGCCCTTGCTTATGTAAAGGGAACCTTGCCAGGATTAATTTTCCTTCCTTCCCTTGGACTTACTCAATTTTTTCTCTTTCCATATTTTCTATTTTTCTTCCACAAACATTTCTGAGTTGTCTGTCATTTGCAAAGCTTTGTTTTAGGCACTGAATATATATGAAAAGGAACAGTTTTAACTCATTCATTTAATAAATATTTTATTGAGCACTTACTGTGTGCCAGACACTGTTCTAGTTGTTACAATGGTCAGTACACTAGGGTACCAAACACAGTCCCTTCTCAGAAAGAATTTTAATCATTTAAATTACCAGATACAAACTCATAAAATAAGTAAATAACTGGTATATATATATACAAGATCACAAATTGTTCTTTACCCCCTGCACAGGACATATATCCATTAAATTAATGATCATTCTTAAATGAAATAAGTGATTATTTCAAAATCAAAGATTTACTAGAAATTTCTTCCAACAGAAACCAACTGGGTCTTTCTGATTTTAATCCTTCTTGCTGTTTTTGAGCCCTTTAAGATTATATATTTTTAAATAGCCCTGCAGTGAGCATCTTTATCCATAGTAAGTGGTGGAAAACAAAACCCATGAGGTTTCCTAAGGTCCAGATTTGAAGAGGAGACTGAAGGTTTTGAAAGGGTCCCTTAGTAATGGAAATGCTAATGACTACTGGAGTCCATTACTTTAATTGCTATATTTTTGCAAACCTGAGTAATAGATGATCTCATTCAATCCATCAAACACTGCTTTACGAATCCAAGAGAGTGAAAATTTAAAAACAACATTAATTCAGTTATTCTGTTCTTAATGCTAATTCTGAATGTCATAACTTAGCTAACAGAAATATTTTTAAAAATCTTAAAAAGAAATGCAAATGAAAAACCACAATGTACACTGCCAGAATGTAGAATGGCTAAAATAAAGTCAGAAAATATCAAAGGTTGGCAAGGATGTGAGGCAACTGGAATTGTCATTTATTTTTGGTGGGAGTAAAAATCAGTGCAAACACTTTGAAAAATTGTATTAAAGTTTCTTACAGAGTTAAACATAACTACTCCCATGATTCCTAGGTGTGTGCCTAACAGAAATGAGTGCATATTTTCACCAAAAGCATCTACAAAAATGTCTACAGCGGCATTATGCATAATATCCTAAAATAGAAACAACCCCAGCATTCCTTAACAGAATAGGTAAGTAAATGGGGATCTATTCATCTACTACATACTACAACTGGAGTGAAAAATAACATATTATTGCTATAGACAGCAACATGGATGAATGTCTAGCAAAAGAAACCAGACACAGAGGAGAGCATGCTGCTCAATTCTACTTATATGAAGTTCAAGTGCAGGCAAAACTAACTGATGACTATAAAAGTTACAATAGTGGTTGTCTGTGTAGGACATCAACTGGGAGGGTATGATCGGACACCATTGGGAGGCTGCTGTTCTAGGTCTTGCGTTGGGCAATGGGTTACATGGGTATATGCAAGAAAAACATCATTGAACTGTACATTGAAAATTTGTGAGCTTTACTGTATGTAAGTTATCCCTCATTTAAAAAAATTTTGAATGAATGAGCAGAAGTAATTTGGCCCGTTGTGGTTCACACTTAGTCTTCTAGTGACTACAGCCATGGGAGGGTGATAACAGATTCATTTGAGGAATCCTTGAAGGTCCCGTTCACCCACAGCATTGACTACCAAATAGCTTTACTGTATTTGATTTATCAAATACCTATGGAGAACTCACACTGGGTAAAGTGATGTGGTAGCTACTGTATAACATAGACCCTTCCCCTAGCTTTTTCCTCTCTGCTTTACATTTCATGCTCACATCAACCCTAGTCTGCTACTCTCTGGTCCTTCTTGTCACCCATCTCCCTCCACCCCATCACTTACAGATGAGGGTATTTTCAACCTGGGACATTCCACAATCCAGAAGCAAGGCCACAGGTAGGTAGTAGACTTCAAAGCTGTTATCTGGAATTTTCCTGGTTAGGACCATCCTTCTGAGCTAAACCAGAGGAACAAGGTATCTTCTCCAGATGCCACTGCAAAACACTCATGTTTTCCTAAAAAGAATGGCCTTTTCCTCTAGCCAAAGCATGTTAGCATAGGGAAGCAGACTTTGCTAATGAGTTATTCCTATTACTTTTGAAGTAAAGATTCTTTAAAGGCATGAGACAGCAAACAGATGAATTTCAAAAAGAACAATAAAATAAAAGAAAATGATGACATGACTAAGTGGAAGCAATCACAGCTATTCTGAACCTAGAGAAGGTTATCAATAAAGGGTAACTAAAACCAGCGGTCCACCTTTAGAGTCCAGGCAATGTCCAGGGAGGCAGAGAGTGTGGGTAGTAGGGAGGGCAGGAAAAGTGAGTGACTAGAGGCAATGATACCAGGTGGAACATCTCAGGGATTTGCTCCCTTATTTGAATGAACTGGACATTTCCCAAGAATGGCAGATGTAAGTATCGCCCAGGGGAGTGTGGTGGAAGTGGCCACCCCCTCTGGAGAGTGCCAGGACTACTTTTCCTTGCTTGACCTGGACATGTCAGTCTCACCAGGTGGCCACATGGTCCTCAGGTTGTGCTGAAGCCTATGTTTGAGGTACTTATTGTCCTGAGAAGCAAAGTTTACCCACCATTTCATGAAGGACAGTCAAGAAGCTAATACAGAGTATTCTGTCTAAAAGCACCATGAATCTCACTGTGGTCTTAGTAGGTCTCCCATGTTGGTTGGTAAAAGGCAGCCATCAGGGTCTGATCAGAGAAACAAAGCTGATCCCTTCCCAGGCTTGCTCACACTTGGTAGAAGATGTGAGTCTATTACTTAGACCTCTTTTCCAGACGTCTTCTAAGCATCACAACGTCATAGCCCTTCATAGAGAAGAACAGCAGGATCTATGTGAGAATGAGAATGAAAAAACCCAACTTGTAATTCCAGACATTCCATCATCTGACTGTGACACATCCTTTAAATGTCAGCATCCTCCTCTATGACAAGGGATGATTGCCGTCCCACCCACCTCTCAGGATTTGGGGGAGGACAAAATGAGAAAACTGATATGAAAACACCTACAAATGTTAAGCATTTTCCAATTTTTAAAAAAGATTTTATTTATTTGACAGGGAGAGAGAGACAGAGCGAGAACACAAGCAGGGGGAGGGGCTGGCAGAGGGAGAGGGAGAAGCAGTCTCCCCATGGAGCGTGGAGCCCAATATGGGGCTCATTCCCAGGACCCCGGGATCATGATCTGAGCTGAAGTCAAACACTTAACCAGTTGAGCCACTCAGATGCCCTTCTAATTTTTTTTTTTAAAAGGGGCAAATTACTTGAACAAACCTTTCACAAAAGAAAATATGAATACCCATAAGGCATCTGGGTGACTCAGCTGGTTAAGCATCCGACTCTGGGTTTTGGCTCAGGTCATGATCTCAGGGTTGTGAGATCAAACCCCACATCAGGCTCTGTGGTCAGCTCAGAGCCTGCTTGGAATTCTCTCTCTCCCTCTCCCTCTGGCCCTCCACCTGCTCGCTCTCTCTCTCTCCCAAATACATAAATAAAATCTTAAGAAAAAAAAAGAAAAGAAAATATGAGTGCCCAGAAAGCAAATGCAAAGACACACAGCATAACAAGTTACCAAGAAAATGCAAATTAATAGTAAAAATACCACCTCACGCTCACCAGAATATCTAGAATCAAGAACTGATAATGCTTAGTGTTGGTGAGGGTACAAAGCCACTAGAACCCTCATCCGTTGCTGGTGAGAATGTTAGATATTGCATCCACTTTGGAGATTACTTACAATTTCATAAACAGGTCAGCATACATTTAAGATCCAGGAACTCAGTGCCTGGGTGTCTATCCAGGAGAATATCCACAAAAACACTTGTCCAAGATTGTTTGTAACAGCTTTATTCTCAAGACTTGCAAACTGGAAACAACCCAAAGGTCCATTAGCAAGAGCACTGATAACCACACTGTGGTCCAGTCACTCAGTGGATCACTAGGTCTAAAAAATACTGAACTTCTACCACCACCTGGATGTATCTCCAAACAGCATGCTGAGAAGAACTGATCCAACAGAGTATGTAGCATATGATTCTACTTATTTGGAATTCAAGAACATACAAAACCAATGGTGTTAAGGATCACTGTAGAGCTGGCTCTGGGGTAGGATACACTGGAAACCTGAAAAGGGAAATTCTGGGGTCACAGAAATGTTCTACACCTTTAAAAAATCAGGGGGAGGGTTCCTTTTTTTTTTTTAATTGAGGTATAATTGACATCACATTATATTAGTTTCAGATACACAGCGTGATGATTTGATATTTGGATATATTATGAAATGATCACCCCAGTAAGTCTAGCTAGTAGTATTCATCACCATAAATAGTTCCAAACAAAATGTCTTATTGGGGTGAAAACTTTTAAGATCTACTCTCTTAGCAACTTACAAATGTGTAAAAGTATGAAGTAGAGTCACCTAGCTGTAACTTACATCCCCATGACATTTGTTTTATGGAAGTACCCTGCATCTCGATTTGGGTATTGGTTATGTGGATGTATATATTTGTCAGAACTCCTCCAGCTGTATACATCTGTGCATTTTAAATATATAAATCATATACATTAATGTTTTTAAGTTTGTGGAGTTCTGTGTGGGTGTGTATTGTAGAACCATGGGACATTTTAAATATATTTTTTTAAGATTTTATTTATCTTTTTGACAGAGATCACAAGTAGGCAGAGAGGCAGGCAGAGAGAAAGAGGGGGAAGCAGGCTCCCGGCCGAGCAGAGAGCCCAGTGTGGGGCTCGATCCCAGGACCCTGGGATCATGACCTGAACTGAAGGCAGAGGCTTAACTCACTGAGCCACCCAGGTGCCCCTTAAATATTTTTAAAGTACAGAAATATATGGACAATATATTAGAGAAATTACAAAGAATGAAAAAATCCTTCCAGAGTCGACCAACATTCATTGTTTTGATTTATGTCCTTCAGTATTTTTTCCTCCATGTATATTCTTTGCTTTGCTGCATCAGACTTCTGAAAGTAACTGTGCAGTTCTTCCATTTACAGAGGAAGATGCTGAAACCCAGGTGGAAAGACACAAATCAAGATAGGTCCTGGTCAAACCCAGTGAGACTCAAGTCCACTTCCCCCAGGTCCAAATCTGTGGCATTATAGGGATCTCTCTGGCCTTAAGCCTCCAAAACTCTTGGAATTCCCTTTGTTAGGCTAATGAGGCAATCCAGCTAGGTCCCTGAGTGGTTGTAGGGTGGGAGCTGGTGACCAGAAAGACCTCCATTAGAAGGTTGGGACTTTTTAGTCTCTTGACCTCTGGGGAGGGGAGAACTGCTAGAGATTGAATTCAATCACAAGGCCAATGGGTTCATCAGTTGTGCCTTTGTAATGGAGCCCTAATAGGATCTCTGGACACTGAGGCTTGGTGACACTTCCTTGTTGGTGAACTGCTGATGGAAGAAGGGTTATGCACCTTGACTCCACATGGGGTGGGCAGGAAAGCTCTGCATCCAAGACCCTTCCAGACTTTGCCCTCTATGTCCCATTTTTAACATAAGTGCAATCATAAATATAACCCTTTCATGAGTTCCCTTCCTGTTTCTAGCTTTGCAGTGGACTTGGTGTCCATCCCAATGCCCATTCCTTGTCTCACCCCTAAGTGTCCTCTTCTGTTTGGACTTGTGTTCACCACTCTTGTGATCTGCAGCCAACAACACAGAAAATGCCAACGACTTACTAAGCTTTTACTCTGTGCCAGGCCTTTACACATCTCTCCCTTAAATGCACGTCCCGCCATGCAGTAGACATTACTACCATCATCCCCACGGCACAGACAAGGAAGCTGGGGCTCAGGGAGGATAAATCACTTGCTCAAGGTCAAGCCACTAAGCCACTAAGTGGCAAGGCCTCCTGGCTTCGCGCCAGTGTCCTTCCGTGTACGTTACCTTCCAAAGGGAAATTCTCTCCCTCCTTGGTCATTCCCTATGATGTCGTCCCTCCAGCCCCACACAGGAAACATATCCTCCCACACTCCACCAGTCTTTCAATAAATATTTGTTAATTTTTATTTGATGACAAGTGTATTTATTTAAGAACTGGAGGCTCTGGAGAGCAGAGGCAGAGCGGAGATCAGGAAGAGACAAACTTTGTTCCCGTCTTTGGAGCCTGGAGAATTTGTTACTTTTTCTACTGACCTCGTTAGCTAGGGTTAAATCTTGTTAGCTTTGAAAATTCCATTCTAGCCCCCAAGGGCCAAGGAGATGACCTCAGGCAGCTGGGAGGAATCAGGTCTAATTCTAAGGGAGGAAAACAGCTCCTCCTACTGATTGCTGGTGGTTGTGCTCTTGGCAATGGTTATTTTAATCAATTTCTCTGTGCTCAGAGGGCAGGACTGCAGTCTTCTGAGCATCTAGGGAAATTAAACACATAAATCATGTACTCGCCTCCCTCCACCCCCACAAAACGCAAAAGGCACCACAGAGAATCAAGTCAATAATTAGTTCAAGGGGGAAGAGCTGTCTCTATCTACTTGATTCAAAGGCAAACTTCCGACAACTTGCCTCCCATTTTCTACCTCTATTATCAGCTTCTCATAGTACATGACTACACTCATGTGATTTCCCATTAAAGGGATTTAAATTGCACACTCCTCATCAGACTTAATTACATTCTTCCATCTCCTTATACAAGACTCTGTTGTCTTTAAACAATGTACAGCAAAAGTGGACACCTAGATGTTGGAAACCATGTCTTGGGGCAGAAGAGGGAAAATCTGCTTTCTACAAGAGGCCCTTGTAATCCTCATTCCACTTCTCTTGACTCAAGAGGAGGCTATTTGACTCTCTCTGAATGCAAGTTGAGAATGTATTAAATTAGTTGTATTTTTTTTTCTTTTTAGGTTCAAGTGCGGATCTTTCAATTATGTTTTCATTTTGATAAAATATACATAACATATACATAGCAAAATTTGTCATTTTAACCATTTTTAAGTGTATAATTCACTTTAAGTGTATAATTCACTTAATGATGTTGTCAATGGTTTTGAGAATCACCATCACCACTATTTCCAAGATTTTTTATTATCCTAAGCAGAAACTGTAATCAGTAAGCGATAATTTCCCATTTCCTCTCCCCCACCTTGTAACCACTAGTCTACTTTCTGTCTCTATGAAATTTGTCATTCTAGATACTGCTTGTAGGTGGTGGGATCATGCAATATTTTCTTCTGTGTATGGCTTGTTTCACTTAGTATGTTTTCAGGTTTCATCCATGTTATAGTAGGTATTAGAACTTCATTTCTTTTATGGCTGAATAATATTCTATTGCACGGATAGACCATAGTTTTTTGTTGTTTTTTTATTTTCTTTTTTTTAAATCCTTCCATCTGTTGAGGACACTGGAGTTGTTTTTTTCCTTTTGGCTATTGTGAATAATGCTGCTATTAACATTTGCATACAAATGTTTGTTTGAGTCCATGTTTCAGTTCTTTTGGATAAGTACCTAGGAGTGGAGTTAATACATCATCTTTTTATAAGCATGAGGGCTTGCTTGGACCTGTCCTTTCTCACCCATAAGAGCTTCATGTTCCTGTCACTGCCAAGCCCTTCTCCCTCCCTTTAGCCTGCCCCTCCCTACCTTTCTCTGCATTTGACATTATTTCTTTTTGGTCCATGTGCCTCCAGACATTTTTCCTACTTATTACCTACATTTACAAAACTCCTGCCTAGAATTCCATAGCATGGATAGACTTGGTTTACTTGGACTTTTCCTTGCTGGCAGAAATTTAGTTTGGGTTCATGACTGCAACGGAGCTGTAATAAACATTCTAGTGTGTGCCTCTGCGGACCTCTTGGATTGGTACCAAGAAGTGCAATAGCTAGGTCACAGGACAACCTTGTGTTGAATTTTAAATTTACAGACACAAGGTCTTCTGAGCTCCTGCAATCAATTCACTTTCTGCCATTTGCTTGTAAGAGAACCTGCTTAGCCCATTCTCGCTAACACTGACATTGCCTAGTGGCAGCGGTAAACAACCATCCACTAGTGGGTCCTGCTCTCATTCTATTCTCCAGAATTGTTGCCGAGAAAGAGTCATTCAACCAGCAAACAACTGCATTTCCTAGCTGCTCTTGCCTTTGCCTTTAGGGGAGGCCATGTCATTGGTTCTAGTCAAAGAAAATTGGGTAGAAGTGATGAGCTGCCCATAAAACCCTCTGGTACAATCCTTCCTCTGAAATGAGGCAGAGGATCTTGCAGAACTCCAAGGCCCATAGTGGGAAGCACTCACAAGAGGGTAACAGCCTGAATCCATGGATGACTTGTTGGAACAAATCATCCCCCTGTCACTGCTGATAGTCTTTAGCCGAAAAAAGAAAAAAAAGGTCTATTTTATTAAGTTGCTGAGATTTAGGGGTTTATTTATTAACAGCAGCTAGCATTACCTTATGAACATATTATCTCACTTTAGTATTTTCACCAATCGGATGGGTAAAAATTGTTACCTTGTTTTAATTTGCCTTTCCCTGCATGCTAGTGAGACAGGGCATGTTTCCATAATTTTTGGTCACAAGCTCTTTATATACAATCTCCCTAAATCTACAGTAGTGTAGTAAGTTAGTTATTAAAATAATCATCTGAAGATAAAAATCTCTCTTGGGTCCCATTGCTAGTAAGTGATGATGGCAGAATCTAGAGTTTTATTTGGTTTGGTTGGTTCCAAACCCATTTGGAGTGGTTGATGGGCAGGGATTTGGGCAAAGCCAACATTATATTGAATAGGGCATTAGTTTTCCAACTTTTATTTTTAGTCGTTGAATCCTGTTTCCAAAGGGAATTTTAGGCGGAGACCTAATAACACTGAGGGTGATGGTGATTGTGACCACAACGATGATGATGGGAATGGAGAAGAAGGTGATGTGCATCAGAGCCCAGGTCCTAGGCTGGAGGAAAACCAAGTTTTCTCATGAAGAGGAGCCTTATTATATTTTACAATCACATTTGTTTATTTGTTCACTCAGAAGATATTTATTGAGCATCTCCTACTGTTCTAGACACTTGGGACACAACAGTGAACAAGACAAAATGTTGACCTCCCCATGCAAGGCTACTGTGTTGCCCAGTTCCAGGTGGTACCACTCACTTTGTGTTATACGTGAATGGTAGCCCCCCGACTTCCCAATACGGTGGTGCCGATCCATGGACCTTACCCTCTAGTGGAGAACACAGATAACAAACAGGTAGACCTCTAAGTATAGGTGAAGTCCAGGTTGTCATATCAGGTATTCTATCAGTGCTATAAAAAGAAAAAACCAGAGCGGCACAAGGATCTTCCTTTTCATCCTGAGTATAAAAACCCAATAAAAGGCAAAGTCATGAAGGACCATGGAAGGTGAGCAAAGGTGAAGTTTTCTAAGAAAGCCTTACATCGTCTGCTGGAAAAAGGCTCCTCGGGGCTCCTATGGCATTAATTATAATTAGAGCAATGGTTCTTGGCTGCAACTGGAATCACCTGGAGAGTTTTAAAAAATACTGATACCTAGGTTTCACCTCAAGGATTCTGATTTAATTGATCTGGGGTGTTGCCCCGGGGGCACTGGGATTTTGTAAAACCTTCCCCTCTAATCTTCTGAAAGATTTTGGCATTAGTGACAAGGAGCTGGATTTAGGCTCATCTTTTATGCGGGACATTCTCTTGGGCTTTCCCTCTTCTCACCTCCAAACATGAGCAGAATCAGGGAACCATTTATAGAAAGGTTGATGTGGTACTGCTGTGACACCTGGTTTTGTGGTGACCCACTGTGCTGGGTCACTAGTCATTTGACAAGCTGCTATTGGAACAGAATTCTCCAGAAGCCCTGTGGCAGAGGCTCCTCTCCCTGTCTAACTAGCATCCCCACCATCTGTTTATATCTAAGATTGACTTGTTTTTCTCTTCTGTGATATGACAATGGCTTTTCCCAAATCAGAAACTATTGAAGAGTTGGTTGCAGCCATCTCTTTTTTGAAATCAGGTCCTAGTTCTGCCACTTACTAGATGTATGGTCTTGAGAAAGTTATACTTTATTATATTTATATTTATTATATTTATACTTTATACTTTATTCCTCTGTCCTTTACTCCCTCATCCATAAAATGGGAATAATAATGTCTACAGAGGATTATACCCAACAGGGAAGGTTAAACAAAGGATTAAACATAAAGCACGTAGCAGAGTGCCTGGAATATAGTCTTTACAAACACTAGTCCTCTTTTTGCATGCTACCCCCTAAAACGACTGTTAGGAGTTGTGCATAGAATTCTCTAAAAATTCCCATTTAGAAAGGCCTGCGACTTTTGTCCCTGCAGTTCTATCCCTTCCCAAATCCTCAGTTGAAGGCCCTGTTTTCTACTCTGATTTCCCTCCAGGTTTACCCAGGGCCAGCCTGGTACAGGCCCCTTAGCCCAGGAGCTAGCAAGGTAGTTAATGCTAGAATGTCATCTTGGTGCAGATGATCTGAAGGTGGTGGTAGGTGCTGTTATGGGGGCAGTGGGCAACCAGGTGAACATGCGGAATCTAAGCCTTCACCCATGGAATCTGTTCACTCCTCTGTGCCAGAGCAAGTTATGTCTTGTGTCTGTGTTGGGGTATGGGTGTGAAGGGGTTGACTCCTCCAAGATTTCAGCCATCATCCCCTGAACTTTGATGGGTGGGCAGCGATAGCAAGAAGTCATAGCAGCACAAGGTTGGTGGTTAACCTGGTCTTTGTCATGGACCAGCTCTTTTTATCTCTGTGTCTGGACTCTGCTCAGAGATCCAAAGCTGAATCCCAAGCTTCTGTCTTCCTGTCTTCTAACAGACTCCTTGACATGATGGAAAGGGAGGGCAGGATTTTTTTTTTTAAAGATTTTATTTATTTATTTGACAGAGAGAGATCACAAGTAGGCAGAGAGAGAGGAGGAAGCAGGCTCCCTGCCACGCAGAGAGCCCCATGTGGGACTCCATCCCAGGGCCCTGAGATCATGACCTGAAGGCAGAGGCTTTAACCCACTGAACCACCCAGGTGCCCGGATTTTTTTTTTTTTTTAAAGGAGATAAATATCTAGTTCATCCTTCAGCATCCCCTCCACATCCTTGATCTTTTGTTTATACAAATGGTCCCCCAAGTCCATGTAGCAAAGACCATGGGCCCCAAAGCCAAATCATTCCCATAGTGCCCACTTGTGCAAGTTGAGTACCACACACAGGACCCTATGGAAACCTCTCCTTTCCCTGTGAATATGTCACCCTTCTCAAGACTTGGGGAATCCTGCTTTCAACTATAGCATCTCTCTTTGATGAGGCCAGATATCCCTACATCCATTAGTTGCTCAGAATCTGTAGAATGGGACTGTGCCTATTCTGTGGTCTCCTTGTATATGGAACTTCCTTTTCTGATTTTGGTTGTTTTTGTTAATTTTGATAGGTTTTAGGAAGTGGAGTTTGACAAATGTGTACTCACACAGCCACCCTTCCCTAAGGTGCTTTGAAAAAACAAGCAAAGCCCCCAAATCGTATACAAGATTTCATCTCAAATGTCTTAGATTTTTGACCATATAATTTACCAAATCTCTAAATAATTTTATTTCTGAGTATTTAGGGCTCCTGTGGTTGAAACTAACAGAAACTCTCTGCATCTATATATAACAGAAACAGGGTTTCAACCTCAGGACCACGCAGGTGTGTGGGAACCGAAGGGCAGGGAGACAGTTGGGACATAGGCAAGGCCATGACCAGGAGCTGGAATGCTAGAAAGTCTTTTCATCAGCCTTACATCCTGGCCTCTGACTGTTGTCTCCCATGACAGGCTTGTTTTCTCTGCCAGGATACAGGGGAGAAAATGGTGGCTGCCAATAGCTCCCAAGTTTTACATTTGGTTTAAGAGTGCAGCTATACTAAAGTGGAGTCTATTTGGGAATGACTCTGATAGGACTTATTTGAGCCAATTGTATAGCTCTGGTCCAATCAATTTTAACAGTTAGGGTCACATGGTGTGAGCATGGCTGCTCCTATGGTTAGTGTGAAGAAAGGGTTTTCAGTTTCCATAAAGGGAGATGAAAGACTTATTATAGTTATGATGGCATTTCTTAATACCTGGAGGAAAAATAATGTTCTCCTCCCAATTTGATGGCTTGAATGGCTGCTACATGGTCGTAGCAGATTATCTTTTCCAAAGATGGTCTCCATAATACATCTCATCCTATATGTACTTTTATGATGTGATATTAAGCGATAGGGGTCCATGATCTCTTCCCTTGAACCTTAGTGGACTTTTCCAACTACTCAACCAGGACAGCAGAAATGAAGCTGTGTGACCTCCAAGGGTAGAAACTCTGTGCAGTACTGCCTGTTCTCTTGGGACACTCATACTTGAAGCCCAGCCCAAGAATCCCTATGGAGGGGACACATGTAGGTGTCCTGATCACCAGGTGAGACCCACTACCAATGTCAACTGTCAGATGTGTGAGTGAAATGAATCTTCAGATGATTGTAAGCCCCCAGCTGCTGAATTATCCCAATCTGCCATATAGAGCAGAGTTGAGCGCCATCCAAGTTATAGATTCACGAGCAAAATAAAGGATTGTTGTTATTTCAAGGCACTATATTTTGCAGTGAACTATTACTCAAGAGCAGATCATGGATGTGGCGGCCATTTTGTTATCTAAGGACTGAGCCACACTGAGGCTGGTTGAATGATGTTCTGCTTGAAGGAAAGACCTTCACCTGAAATGCAAGTATGTGTCTCAGAAGAAGACTTGAAATCTGGAGTCAGAACTTTAGGGAGGCATGTTCAGCAAATATTTGCTGCCTTTCCTGCCCACTGTGGAAGGAGGGTTCTTGCCCGCCCCTCCTTGACTGTGGACCAGCTGGATCAATGACAGATAGGTAGAAGTGACCCTGTGCGTGTTCCAAGCTTATGTTTTAAGCAACATGGCAAGTTTCCACTTGTCCTCTTTAGAACCTGCCATCCACCATCAGAAGAACTTGGCCGAAGTGTTCAGGGTTCTTTCATGTCAGTGCCAGAATGCAGACACAATAAAAGACCTTGATCAGACCTAAAGCTGGAGGCCATCTAAACTCAGCTGAGCCCAAGGAGACCACAGTCAACCTACAGCCAACCCACACACCTATGAGTGAGAAACCAATGTTGCTGTGAGCCACTGAGACCCAAGTGTTTGCTTCTGCAGCAGTGGCTAACTGATTCAGAAGGCAGCCAGAGAGAGTGCATATCTCAAAGAGCCCATCATATGAATCAGTGCGTGTTTAATAATAACACTCAAATACTTTGAGTCCTGGGTTTACTACGGTCAACTGCGTGACTTTGGGAGATTAGCTTAACAGTTTCAATCCTCAATTTTCTTTTTTTAGACCACAGAGGATAACATTTGCCTCACAGGTTGCTGTGAGGATTAAGTGAGCTGATGTCTACAAGCTAAATACCCAACACACGGCAGGCAAAACTGAAAGATTTATTCCCTCTTCTTCACTTTTTTCCCATTGGGATTCCAATGGGTCTAAAAGTCAAAGGAACAATTTCTAGGAAAGGGATTAAAAGATGACATCCACCAAATCCAGGATGTGTGACAGAACCCAAGATTCCCTAAAATCAAGTGAACTCTGGTGGAATCCCAGCTGTTTTTGGAAATTTTCTTGTTTTGATTCTGTGAGTATTCTGCTAATTTCCCTTAGGATTTAGCATTTTTTTCATGCTTCCGGCTCTCTTAGCCATGAGGAGAGGACTAGGAGGAGGGGAGTTTTTGTTCCCAAGTCGGCCAGGCTGTGACAGGGGAACATCCCAGTGCTGGGGGCAGCAGGCTGACAGCATGAGAGACTCCAAGGGGAAAACTGAAACTCAACTTTCCCATCAGAAAACTCTCCTCCCGTTCTATACGACAAATATACACACACATATACTCACATATGCACACACACATATACATGCATACACACATACATGTATACATGTTACATGTACACATACATATACGTATAATATATGAATATGTGGCATCATTTAGCATCCTGTCAGGGAAGCAGAACCACTATGAGTGTTATGAAATAAGGGATTTATGCAGGAATCAAACCTATAAAAATGTTGGAAGGACTTGGGAGGTAAAGGTCCAGGAAGGGGACCTAGAACATGAGAGAAAAGTCTTTGACCAGCCCTCCTGGAGCACTGGAGTGGGAGGACAGGTTGGAGTTTGCAGGGACTGGGGAAACCAGGAGAGCACCACGCCTGCGGGAGTGGGGTTATAAAGGGGAGGTGGTGAGTCTACAAGAGGCTACTGCCTCTCGCAGCTACCACCTCTGAGACTGTAGCCAAGAGGGGGAATCCAGAGGGAGCATCCAGGGGCGGATTCCAGAGGAAGGCCCAGGGCATCTGGTGAAAACCAGAGGAGGACCAGAGGAGAAGAATTGCAGGTTGCTGGGTAGGGGAGTCAAAGGAGTTATCCTTCCATTTACGTTTTGGGGTAATTACTTCTAAGTCTTCATTTTTCCTGCACATACATACAATATATATGTGAGCATTCATTGTTATAATGTACAAATTATACATATTTAAATTTTTTATATATTAAGAAAACAGAATCAAGCTATAAATCTACTTTTGCAACTTGTCTGTTCCATGAATGTCTTGTGGACTCCTTTCCATGTCATTGTTATGTTGACTACATAGCATAGTATTTGTTTATATGGGTTAAAGGGTGAGAGTTTCCTGTCTCTTTATTGCAAATATGTGTGCTTGTGTGTGTGTACATACATGTTTCTGACCTTGTGTGCCATTTCTTTAATCCATACTTCTTTTTTTTAAGTTATGTTAGTCACCATATGGTACATCATTAGGTTTCAATGTAGCATTCCATGATATAAACCATATTTTTAAAGGTAAATGGCATTTAAAATTTTACACTTTAATGGCTCTAAATAAACGGTCACCCCAAAAGCTTATGCTAATCTCCATGCTCGCCTTTTAGGATATATTTATTCCTGTTCATCTTCTGTTCCTTGTAGGTTATGACTCTTTCTCTAATGTACTATTTGTCTGCGTATGTTGATTTGTTACTGTTACATAGTGTGAACTTATTCTCTAATTCAATTGACTACCTTGTCCTGCCTCTGTGGTGTCTTTATAGGTTTTCTGTTTGAGCGGAACTGTTCCACTCCAGGATGGTGAAACTCTCACTTCTATTTTACTCTGGGTCTTCAACATGTTTTGTATTTAGAGCTCCAAGCCACCTGCAATTTGCTGTTATGTGTATGAGTGTAGTAAAGAATTTAACCTTGCCTCCCAAAGGGTCTGGACTTCAATCTCAGATTCTGGGAAGTAATCCCTAAATCCTTGAAATGTCATGGCTAATAGGAGTGTCTGGGTTTACCTGGGAGCCTGATGTCAGACTGGATAGTCTGACTGTATGATTTATGGTAGGGGCTGAGCAATCTTGGAGCCAGGGCTGGTCATGCCAGAAAATCAAACAATATGATTTATGGTAAGGGCTCTGGGCCATACAGTATCAATCAATAAATTAATCGTGCCTATGTTAGGTTACCCCAATAAAAACTCTAACATCGAGGCTTCAGTGAGCTTCCTTGGTTGGCCATAGTCTGTGGATGCCGTCACACACTGATACCAGGAAAGTAACACATCCTGACTTCCAGGGGTGAGAGCAATAGATACTCTGCCTTTGTTACAACCCCAGATCCCTCCTATGGGCTTCTTCCCTTGTTTCATTTTAATCTGTTTCCATTCCTTGGAATAAACTGTAACCATCGGTATAATATCTTTTAATGAGTTCTTGGCAAATGATAAAGTGAGGTCAGTTGGGGGAGTCACCGACACCCATGACTGCTGTCAGAAGTGAGGGTGATCTTGTGAAGACGTTTCCCCTCACTCTACAGTTGGCTAAACTCTGGCAGTGAGGTAAGGTAGGAATCTAGAACTTCTCTCTCTTTCTTCTAAATGGACAACCAATGTTAGCAATTACCCTTGCCTATCTCAAACTTTCTTATTTTATTTATTTATCTGACAGACAGAGATCACAAGTAGGCAGAGAGGCAGGCAGAGAGAGAGAGAGGAGAAAGCAGGCTCCCTGAGGAGCAGAGAGCCTGATGTGGGGCTCGATCCCAGGAGCCTGGGATCATGACCTAAGCCGAAGGCAGAGGCTTTAACCCACTGAGCCACCCAGGCGCCTCGCCTATCTCAAACTTAGAAGAGCTCTATTACATACTAAACTCAGGACGTTGTTTAGAAACAAAATATTGATCTGTTTAAACGTGAAACTGTTTAAGGGAGTTTTTGACTGGGTTAAGATTGGTTAGAGTTGGATTTGGGGTACTTCTTGGGACCATGCTGAAATCAGCGTTGTTCTGAAGAATGAACAAGGATCCACGGGACACTGTTTTTATACCTGTGTCTTTCTAAAGCCCTGTTGCCCATGGCCATAGCCATAGGTCTCCTGCACAGCTCCCACCACTGTCACCAGCTGTCACACAAATGCAGTCCCAGAAGGTAGTAATTAGACTCCTCTGGATAACATCATGGAGCCATCACAACTTGAGGACCAATCTGAGAGTCATTATTTCATTCCATGCATCAGTTTCCTTTCCTCATCTCCCACTCCTATGTGTGTATCCCTTCCTGGGGTATTTATTGAGTGACAGGAATTGTTTCCACAGTCCCCCCCATCCCCCCATGCAACAGCATCTTCGCTTGGGACTTCCGGCCATGTCTTCATTGGAGACATAGGTCCAGGAACCCCAGAATTCACCTCAGGCAGTGGCCAAGTTTTTCCGTAATTCTATGGTTTTGTTTTGATACTTAATCAAAAGCACATTATGCATAACTGCACAAGAATCATCCTGAAGCTAGGGGGGTCACTTCTCTTAGAGTAGAAAGTCATGGGAGAGAACAGCATTTCTGACCCATCCTGTTTTGAAAGGCTCTAACTCCTCTGATTGCCCTTGTTCTTCATCTGCCCCTCTCCTTTCCTCTGGCTGTAGGGACAACACACTTCAGAACGCCTCCCAACTCCTTATTCAAAAAGGCCAACACTTTTTTCTTTCTGTAAAGGACACATGCCAATGAGGACAGACTCCAAAATTCTAGAAATATTTCTTTCAGCTTCTCTCTTCCTTCTGCACCAGGAGTGCAACTACTTTGGTCTCCAGACACCCACACACTTAGTCCTAGTATTTCCCCATGCTAAGGTTTAGCCCCTCTGGTGGGCTGCCCCCCACAGGACTGTTTCATACACTCTGCATTCCTGAACCCCTACCGCATGGGGAGAGGAACACAGCCGAACACACCAAGGCAGCTTAAGTGGACACGGAAGCCCTGATAAAGGCGACAGAACAAAATACAATTGAGTAGAGAGAGCAAGACTCTGAAACTGTGTTTTCTTTTCTTTTTTTTCTTTTTTAAGATTTTATTTATTTATTTATTTGAGAGAGAGACAGTGAGAGAGAGCATGAGCGAGGAGAAGGTCAGAGAGCGAAGCAGACTCCCCATGGAGCTGGGAGCCTGATGTGGGACTCGATCCCGGGACTCCAGGATCACGACCTGAGCCGAAGGCAGTCGTCCAACCAACTGAGCCACCCAGGCGTCCCTGAAACTGTGTTTTCTGATGTGGTAGCCACTAGTCACACATGGGTATTTAAATTTAAATTAATCGAAACTTTAAGAAGGATCATCATCTCTTTTCTCAGAAGCACAAGCCACATTTAAAGTGTTTAACAGCCACATGCGGCTAATAGTTGCCCTATCGAGCAGTGCGGGCAAAGAACATTTCCAGTCACTGTCGAAAGTTCTGTGGAACAGTACTGCTCTCCATGAGCCCTTCTTGGTTGGCCTGGAGACCCGTCTCCCACCTCCACAGGGTCATCTTGGGGAAACACTGGCTCTTTTTTGTAACCACCACTGTCCCTATGTTCCCAGGGTTTTGTCCTGTCTATGGCTATCCGTGCTGTGAACGGATGTGGCCCAAGTCACATATTTTGACAGAAAACGTTATTTACAATTCCCAGTGGGAATTTTCATTTTGATCCTTCATAGGTCTGCTAACATGGGAACAAGAACCATCAGCAGCAAGCGTCGAAAATCCAGTAGGTTTAAATGAAAATACATATGAACATGTATGTGATAGAAGAGTCAAGATCGTCTCCTCCAAGGAACATATTTATTTTCCTATTTGGTAATTACCACATGAATAGAGAGGAGGCTTAGAAGATAAACGTTCTAGTGCTAAATCTGTTTATTAGCAGGGGCTGTTTTATATGTCTTTATGCTTGCTGTCGGTGCCAGGAGAAACATCTGTGGGTGGCAACAGCAGGCTGTCCCTGTCCCCCCTAACCCTAAACTTTCCCTAGCGGGTCTCTCATCCATCATCCTGCCCCTTTTGGTAGGCCATCCATATAGTGTGATGACATTTTTATTTTGCTGCCCGTGGTTCCCAGATGTTCTCCTTCTTGGACCTCCTCCCCTGGGGTGTGAGTGGTTCAGAGTGGTTGCTCCCAGAGGACAGTCTCCCCCGGCATCCTTCAGACACATGCCTGCTTTTCAACCCTTTGGAGTCTTACTAGTGTTAGGGTCGATTTAATGTTAAAACCTGTTTAACTATTAGGGCCTGCTTAGCCAGAGCGACTCCATATTGCCTAGGTAGCCATATTGTTGTTTACAACCACGGACTTCATTCCGGGAATAAACACCCCAGTAGTTCTTGATACCAGTTCCGGTATAGGTTCCGGGAGTAAACGCCTTAACAATAGAAGCCACGTACCTTGGGTCTGCGGTTATGCCCTATAAAACCAGACTGTGAGATCGGGACGGGGCCGCTCTCTTCAGAGGCGGCCCTGGCCAGTCATTCTGACTTCTAATGCTTGGCATAGAATAAAGCTTTGTATAACTTTCACTTTGTCTCAGTCTCCTTCCTTTGATAACAGGCCCCAACAAGTAGCATCTCTTAAAAATGCACCAGAGCTATCATAACCATTGCCCAAGGAGCTGACAGAAGAACAAGCAGAAACAGAAGAAGTGTCTCCTGGAGACCAGGAGGGTCTTTTGCTGTATGTGTGTTGAACTCCTAAAGCTGTTATGTAGGCCAGTGGCCCTCTAGACATGGCCTTGCTGTGTGAGGATCCTCTGTCCAAACTGGCAGAGGAAGGGAAGCCATCGCCCCCTGGGAACGCCTGAGCTGGAGGCCGTGGCCATCTTCAAGTTGCCTTTGCCATAGGGTGGCCCGGGATGCTTCTGGCTCAACAGGTGCAGCCTGAGGGAGGCGGCTCAGAAGGCAGGAGGAACCCAGGGCGAATTGCTTGGAGAAGCAGGTGCCATTTCTGGGCAGTCTGGGCATATTGCCTTACTCGCTCCCAGCCTCGGGAGGAAATGCAGACAGCTCTCAGGACCCCAGCACCCCATGGAATCGCCATGCTGAAATAAGACACACAGAATCCCACTTCTCAGAATGCAGACATCTTTTAGTGGGAATGTGTTGTGGAGAAATACTGCTCTTTCCCCTCCCGTTCCCAGGACAGTCTGAGGGATACATGAGAACCCCACACCTAACAGAATGTTCCTCCTACGGTGTCTGTTTCACAGTTACCCCGGTTAAGCCCAGCTCTGCATTCTCGATGCCCATACATTGTATTTTCGCATTAACCGTTATCTCTAGTTATAGACTGAAGGGTCTGGTTAATCTTTAACACATGTTGAGGGGCAGATAAGATTTGGCAAGGGGAGTGGGCGTATTGTCCCAATAATGTAATTCATTCACGGCCCCAATTCTTCACCTCTCTCCCATGGCTACACTTTTTGCCAATAACTTTTCCATTTCCCTCACTAAACAGGTGGAGTCTATTTCCTCGCCATTTAGCCATGGACTCAACCACATGGCTGGCTTGGGCCACCAGAGGGTAGCCGAAGTGACTGTGTGATGATTTTGAGCCTAGACCTTGAGAAGCCCTGCACCGGGCGGAGATACTGGGCCCAGATCTCCTAGCCAACGCTAATCTTTACCAGCCGACAATCAACCAATCCCAGACCATGCGGAAGCCCTGCCAGACCAGCAGAATGTCGAGCTGGCCCCAAACACGGAAGTGATAAAAGCTTGCTATGGAAGCCATTGATGTTGTCTGGCTGTTTTTTTAAGGCAACATTATTATGGCAACATTTAACTGATGCCTCCTGTAAAGTGAAGGATGACCCCTTCTTAATATTGGGGATAAAGTGAATCAGAGGGAAATGGGATTTGGGTAGTTTTTCTAGAAAGACATGTAGGCTTTACACTTGATCTTAGCCAAAAGGCCAAGAAGTGATGGGAGATATGTAGGCTTTAAAGTTGTAATATCTTAGTGTCACTCAATGTTTTTAATTCTCATAGGTGAGCTCATTGACTCTATCTGAAGCCCAGCCTTGTTCAGATCCCCTGGAGCCAGTCTTTTTTTTCCCATTCTGGTAGGACTTAGGGAGACCTATAGCACTAACTCAGTGATTCAGAAGTTCAACTTCAAGCAATTTCGTTACAGGGTCTATTCTGTTCTCATTTTCTTGCGGTGACTATGTCTTGGTCTTTTCTGAGATTCACACAGCTGTGACCTTGTGGGTTCTCAGGGTCCACATGTTCTCCACTCCTTGAGTTACTGGAGTAACTCTGTAACTCTGCTGATCTGTGTTTTCCAAATTGGGAGTCTCACATCCTGTCTATGCCGTAGTTTCGGGTCCAGGATATAAATCACAAACAACAACAATGGACCACCTCTCCCCTATAAATTAGTCTCTTCTTTCACAACTAGATTATGTCTCCTCCAGGCCCCAAGGGCCTACTCCACTCTGCAGGAGTGTTTTTTCTGTCTTGGATCTTATCCTATCATCAACCCAAACCTTTTCAGGACAGAGAATGAAGATATGGGGAATCAGGCCATGGGAGACAGTGACTGGGACCCTAGTAGATGGATTTTAGGGAAAGATGGTGTCCAGTGCCAGGCCAAACAGCTCTCCTGATTAATATGAGCTTAGAATGGAAAGATTAAGAGAACTCTGTTTTCATTAGCAGCTAGAAACCACCTTAGCAGCTGGATATTCATTCAGTTTTAACTAAACATAATTAAAAAGAGAGAAATTAGGGCAGAATTTCCCCACGTGTAATAATATTGGGGATAGGAGATATTACAGGAAAAAAGGGGGGAGTCCATTGTCATAAAATATGCGGAACGCTGGCTAAGCCTTTAAACATACTTCTTGGTTGTAGTTTTTAGAAATTTTTTCAAGTGATTATTTATTGTCAGTCTCTAAAAGGGAAGATTTTAAAATGTATTTACCTCAGACTTCTTTATCAGAGTCTCTCCAGAGACATTGTGGAACGTGGATGTAGCGAAGAAGTGTGACACCCTCCTTTCCAGCAAGGGCAAAGAGGGCCCACCTGATGGTCTGTGTAGAGCCACCAAACCCAGGAGAGAACTCAGGCCCTGGACGCGCCGGGGAAGAGGCAGAGGCAGAGTTGATACACAACTCAGTCTGGAGACACTTGGGAGCATCGAAACACCTCCCTCCAGCCAGAACTTTGGGCTCTAAGTGTCTAAGTGCCCCCAGTGTCTTTGGGCTCTAAGGATGCAGTCAAAACCAGAAGATGGTTCTAGAAAGGCTGAGGCTTTTGCTTGCTGGGGAGTAGATCCAGCTCACATCTCTCTCAAACCAAAAGCTGGAGTGCCATCCCAGGACAAAAGAGGCTGTAACTCCACTCCCTTCTATCACCACCAGGAAGCTGATTCAAAAATCCAGTCAGGGGAGCCTGGGTGATTCAGTTGGTTCAGTTGGTTGGGTGACTGCCTTCAGCTCAGTCAGCTCATGATCCCAGAGTGCCGGGATTGAGTCCCATGTCAGGCTCCCAGCTCAGTGAGGAGTCTGCTTCTCCCTCTGACCCTCTCCCCTCTCATGCTCTCTCTCTCTTTCTGAAATAAATAAATAAATAAATAAATAAAATCTTGAAAAAAAAAAAAAATCCAGTCAGTTTCCATTAACTGCTAAAAGCCCGGATCAGAAGTCTGTATCCTAATTCGTACTTTGGAACTGTATGGTCCACCAGGTCTTATCACTCTTGCTTGGATCTTTTTTTCTCAACTTAGAAATTTTTATGACAGAGAATTCTCTAGTATATTAATTCTTTTTTTTTAAACTTCCTGGAGGATATGTACATAGGGATATTCACCATCCTTTATGAAAATTAAGGACATAGATTTCCATTCCTCTAGAGATAAGTCAATGTATAATTTCCTGTTCAAACAGATTTGTTTTTGAGAGGAAAAGGCGGGCACTGTTCATAACTATTTTGGAAGGAACTGTCCCAGGCAAGCGGCAGTGTGTGGTCACCCCACTCATAGGAGTATAAACATCTGTGCACATGGGGTTTTGATAACAGATGTCAGATATTGATGAAGCTGTAGAGATGATGGGCCAGGGAGAGAAGACAGGTTAGGGACCCAGAGGGACGGTGAGAATGGCTAATGCCAGGGACCCAGGGAAAGGAAATGACTCTGATTATTATGGCCACATGTACGCGATTACAGTTATGGGCTGGAATCATACAGTCATGGGCTTGGAAGACATTGAAGATAATATTAAAATGCAGAGGAAAAGCCCTGCTTCTGCAAGATTTGGAGAAACGATGTGTCTTTGAATTAGCTCAAGTTGTTCCATAGCCTGTTCTGAGGCTGGTTAAGTTTCTCAATCTCTACATGTCAGGGGGGATCTGGCATCCCCACATTAGTTCAGTACGCTGATGGATCTTTGCCACAAGGGATAAGGGGATGCCCAGGGAGATAAATTTTTAATTCTATGATGCTTTAATACCATTAAGATACATACTGAGTTTCTACTATGGGGTATTGGAAACCAAGAGGCATAGGATTTATAAATTATATTTCATAGAATCACTATTATCCCTAAAGCCACAATCATACAATGGCCATTTAAATAAACTGCTGTAGTTATTAATTAGTAGTGTAGTTTATATCCAGGATTAGAAAGCAGAAAATTCTCTAAGTGGGAGAAACTTAAGACTAATTTCATTGACACTGGTTATTTTTAAAAAAATTTTGTGTGTGCATTTCTCTTTTTCTTCCTCTTCCCTTTCCTCCCCATTATTATTATTATTATTATTATTATTACTAATAGTAGTAGTGATAGTATTGTTTGCTAATGTTAACAAACATAGAACCAGGCACTGTGCTGAGTGTTATTGATCCTGACACCATCACTAATGAAATTCCCATTTCACAGATGAGAAAGCTGAGGTTTAGAGATAGTACATGGTTTGTCTAAGATCAGAACACTAGTAAACAGGTTTAACATCCAGGCCTATCCTCCAAAACCTGTGCCATTGTTAACCTCCTCAACTTGTTAGTTAAGCTAACCTGCCTAGGATTATCTGGCACAGAATATTTGGTCAGCATTTCCAAATTTTCTAAGCATAAAAAAATCAGAGTCTGTTTTTTCTTTGATTCTTTGCACCAAGGAATGCTAACGGCTTTCAGTCTAAATAGCAAAAAACAAAACAAAACCAGGAGCACATGAGTCCCTGTCTTGGGGGAAGTTATATACAGGGAATATTTGACAACCTCAACAGATTATTTTTCAAACTCCTCGGCACAACAAAATTCTTCTCAGTAATAGTTATGTACTGACCATTATTTTCTTGACCTGTTATTTAGTCTAAAAAATTCATTGAAAAAAGACTACATTACAACTTTAAAGAATTATTGAATTTTGGTAAAATATTTCATATGTAAACTAAAATCGGCACTTATCAAAAATAGTACACTTCCCATTGGCATACTATTTCACAATTTCAATGCAAATATGACTCCTCACGGTCACGTAAGATGGCAGAATTGAACTAACTCAGGTTTGTTTGTCTTCCCCGTGTGACCGTGAATCTATGGGCTAAGGGCAGGCATGTGGAGAAGCCGGGTGATGGAGACACGCAGCCCCGGAAGGTGATAAACCGACTTTCAGAATGATTGTAGGAGGCCTTCTGTCAGGGCTAACTGCAACTAGAAGAGCTTCAAATTACCTTCTACATAGAATATAGTGTTCAGGAAGGATACATAACGAGCATGTATTAATATGAAGTTCCATATACATTGTCAAAACCTCACAGTACTCATCCTAATTGTTTAGAATGCAGTCTAACAGAAGATTTTTGGGGAAAGAAGAATTTTATCATATGGTTTAGAATAGCTAGCTCACATGATAATAAAAAGTAGAGTAACTTTTACTCGTTTTTAATACTCATTTGAAATTCCCAATAGACTATGCCTCCCTTCACTGACTATACCCAAGCATAGCACTCCCACCACCTACATTGGTATCCTGCTGCTTTGGGGGACCCCAATCTGGTTCTGGGGGCATGTGCTTCCTGTAGGGACTGTCTACACTGTTGGGAAGCTTTGAAATTCCCACTTCAGTAGAAAAATGACTCTTTTGGGAAGGTCTCAATCATAGAGGGGAGAGGGGGCTCACGTATCTAGAGAGAGCTGAAGTTGGGAAAACAGGGTTGTGTCCTTGAGTACCTACCTCCCTGAGTCTGAGTGGTTCGGAAGAGCTCATGTTCAGAAATAGGCTATTAAACAAGGATGGCGGCCACTAAGGAAATGCCTCTGGTAATGAGGCACGTCACTTGTTACAGCCGTGGAGAGGCTGGTGTGGGAGGACACTGAAGACAATATGAAAATGCAGGGAGGGAGCTCTGCCTTTGTATTTTGGGAGGAAGTTTGTGTCTTAGAATTAAGCTCAAGTTTATCATCAACAGGAGCTTGCCTTTCATTTTTTGATTTTTTAAAGATTTTATTTGTTTTGGAGGGAAAGAGAGAGTGAGCTCAAGTCAGGGAGGAGAAGAGGGAGAGGGACAAGAGGATTCCCAGCTGCATGCGGAGCCTGAGCCAGTAAGGAGGCTGGATTCCATGATGCTGGGATCATGACCTGAGCCGAAACCAAGGGTGGGACGCTTATCCGAGGGAGCCACCCAGGCACCCCAGGAACTTACCTTTTAAAGCAGGTAGATAGCAGCATGTTGACAGTGATTCCTAGAGGAACGCTAGGGCTCCACAAGAGCCAGAGGCAGGTGATGAACGATGGGGCTCATTGTGAAACCACCCTTAGCAGCCTGCCAGAGCGGAGAAAGATGGACGGGAGCAGGGTGCAGAAGGCATGTTCTGCCATCCTTCGGGAGGCACACATTCCTCAACGCCTGCCAGAGATCCCAGCAGGAGGCAATTCTTTAATCTGCATGAATTATGGAGAGAGACAGTTTGTGAAAACTTATGCAAAATTTGGAAAGACTGGAAGCCTTATTGTTCTCAGCCATAAACTGAGCTCTTAAATTAAAACGTCCAACTTGCCTGTGCCAAGTAAAGGTCTTGCCAGACGTACTTTAATGAATGAAAAGACTAACTTGTGATTATGATGTGTGTGTTGTATTCAGTTAGGTCCTGAGTGGCTTAAAGAGAGTTCCCAATGGCATTTTTCTGATTCTGAAAACAATGAAGTCATTATAGAAATCACAGGAAAATATTAAGAGTAGTCACCCACAATTTTATCTCTCATAGTGTGTCTAGATTGTTAAATCTTGTCCTTTCCACTCCATAGGGTGCTGGAACATTTTCCTCTACAGGCAATCACTCTATGGCAATACTTTTAATAGATGCATATTATTTCATTGTGTGAATATGCTCTAATTTATTCACTCTATCTGCTATCACTGGATTTTAATATTTTAAATTTTTTCATATAATAAATAACACTGTGGTGAGCACCCTTGTCAGATAAGTCTCTGTATACAATTCTGAATGCTTCCTTATCATAGAGTCCAAATCTCAAAAAAAAAAAAAAAATGTCAAGATCCTGTTGTTGGTAAATGTGACCCTATTTCTAAGACATAAACTTTCTTATGAACTTGTAGAAGCACAGCCCTCTTTCTGCATTTTAGTATTATCTCCATTGTTCTCCCAAGTCAACCTCTCCATGACTGCCTCAGGTGACCTTGTTAACCATTTTTCATGGTTACACTCAACAGATAATTATTGCACACTCTCCATGTGCCAGGAAAGGTGGTAAATACTGGGAATTCCATTGGGAACAAAACTGGAAACAATTCCCACCTCTGCTCTTGGGGAGTGAAGTCCAGTGGTAGGTGGAGAGAGGTCGATCAAATAATCACCTGTGGTGTAAAATGGTACAACGGGGAGGTGTAGGTGTTATGAGATGGTGTGGTAGGAAGATTTGACCTAGAGAAGTAAGGGAAGGCTTTCTTGAGCAAGTCAACAAATTGACCTCTGAAGAAAGAGAAAGAATTAACTACGAGGAGAGGAGTGTGTGGAAGGGAAAAAGCACTCCAGGTGAAGAGTGCCACCTGTCCAGAGGCCAGAGCATAGGTGTGCAGGAGCATAGAGAGGGAAGTTTACAGCTGCTGGGCTGGGTGTCCCGTGCATGATGGCTGTCCTACTTAGGACAACTTCAAGTGTTGGAAGGAGCAGTTTTGGGCTAGCTTAAGAAATTAAAGAAAGAAAGGAGGCAGTGGTGAGGGAAAGGGTTATAGACCATCCACTAGGGTATGAGGCATTGGACCAGCTACTCAAAGAGACGGAGGAACCTCACAGACCTTGGATGTACTCAGGAGACTACAGGGGGATGGGAATGGGACAGCTGACCTCTAGGGATCCCAAAGATGACGGTGCTGATGAAAAAGAAGAAATCCTCAGTGTTAAAGACAGTCAAGGCCACTGTTGGGGGTGGGAAATTTTTCCTCAGAGTGTGTATGTTGGACAAAACAAGACAATGAATGCGATGAGCATGTGCAACTCTTCTCAGGGTCAAGGCTTGCTCCTGGGACAATGTCTGCCAGCAGTAACCCACACGTCTTTACCTGTGGGGAGTTGACCTTCACAGGATTAGCCTACCATTCCCCCCACCCTCCTGCTCCAGTCTTGGGAAATGTGCACACTGGGATTATGACAATTATCAGAAAGTTAGCCACATTTCTCCTTCTCTCGTAAAATATTCTGGAAACTTGAAAAACTTGAAAATCTTGAGAGCTTTCATTGTAATTTCAAGGAAACCAGGTTTACTAAATGCTTTTGCAGAAAGGTAATGTGTTCTGATGTTTAAAATTGGAGAAATACCTGACAAGGAAGAATGAAGAGCCCTGTCTGCATTCACATGTGCCCCCGGAGACTCACAAAAACAGCTGTGAGGTCCGTACTCTCAGAATGGCTCAGGAAGGCACTCAGAGCAGGGCCTGTATGGCTCAGTATATAAATAATAACAATCGATTCTGAATGTGAGTGTAAAAATTAGTTCTCATTCTATTGAGATTTATACTGAATTTAGAATCAATTAGGTCAGGAACATAATGTTTAGAAAACTGACCCAGAAAGTAGAAATATCCAAGATTTTGTAATATAAATTAAATTGGGGAGATAAGAAAGGAAGGATATACCTGTCCCTACTACCCCCTACCCCCTCTCCCCCCACAAAGAAACTCCTATGGTTTAAAGCAGAGACAGCCTTCCCATGCTAATTAATCATGACACTCCTTCCTGCCCAGGGAAAGAGTCTCAATCTTTCTCAACACCATACTCTGGACAGCCATTACCAATTTGTTGAGTAGAGCTGGCATACCCTGGTGAAGGGTATTTGCAATCCCTTGCCTCAAGGTATTCAGATCATCCAATTAAAATGGATATTGTAAATGGGATTGTCAATGAATAAATAATAATTATCTTCATGTGCCAATAAAAAAAAAAAAATCCAGCCCCGCACTGTCCCAGTTTACTGGATATCCACACCACTGTGCCATTATTAGGAATAGCTATAGTTTTTGTTTCTGTTTAAAATAGTTAAGAGTTGTGGTTGCTAACAGGGTACAAATGAATGGACTCAAGACTCTGAAAGTGAGTGTTCTATTCACTTTCTCTAGTGGCACAAAATCAGTTGTGCAGACACATGTGGACTTCAAGGTCAGAGTTGGTGGAGATAATGCAGTGAGCACATGTTAGAGATAGAAGGGGCTTTAGGGCCCAGAGTTTTCCTAGAGGAAGCTGCAGGGTCATGAACGATGCCCACATGCTTGCCTAAGAGTTCAGAAAGAAGGCAGGGCCACAAGACTTATTAGCATTAATATCTGTCATTTATGGAGCGATCTGCGTGGGCCAGAATCTCACTCTAATATCACAGCTATTATAAAACAAAATTCGATTGAGTACATTTGAAGATCTAATTGGCTTTATTAAGCAATTCATGAATTGGGCAGCATCCCATCTAGCAAGCAGAGAGATGATCCAAGGAGTTGTACCAAATGAAAGGGTTTTTGTAGGAAGGAGGGTGGGGAAAGAAAATTCGTAGCAAGAGAAAAGAAGGGATTGTCTCGGGCCAGGACATCTCCTTTTGGGGAAAGGGACCTGCAGGGTTGCTAATCATACAGATGACTTCACTAAGGCTGATCATAAAATTTCCTGCAGACTTAAAAGGTCATGTTCCTAGAATACGTTGAAACTGTAATTAAGTCTTGGTTTGCTGTTGTGGGGGGTAAATGACTCCATTTTTGGCTCGTTTCTCTTTCTCTCTCTCTCTTTTACATAGTCATCATGTTGTAGAGTAAGTTTTATTCTCCTCCTTTGGTTCATGAACAAGTTGAGGCTCTGGGAAACAGAGCGATGTACTCAGGGTCACACAGCCCTTAAGTTTCACACTTGAATTTGATCCAGTGATGGGGGCTCCTGAGAAACCTCTATAAACGACCACACTAGACTTTCCAGATGTGGCCCCAAAGTAGACATTTGGGGTGTGTGGCCCCAAAGTAGACATTGGGAGAGTTACTCCCAGGAAAATACATGCCAAGAAAGGCCAGAGATTGGACAATGTGGGGGGGTGGGTGTCGAGGGGAACTGCTGGCAGAAAGAGTGATAAGTCCCTAGAAAAAGACAGGTATAGTTTTCCTGATTTGAGGCAAGTTCCCGGCCATCTTGTGAGAGAATGTAAGAACAGACAACTCCCATCAGGCCAGCAGGTGGTCTAATCCTATCAGGAACTATAAAATTCCCAACGATGATTCAAAACTGAAGATTGACCTGATGCCCACTGAGTTATCGTTCTAGGATCTAAACCTCCTTGAATACTAAAACCCGACCAACTGGAGCCAGACGACCGAAGCAGGCCCTTCACCCCAATTCCATGTCCCCTTCCCCACTGCCCAAGCCCCTTCACCAACATACACACATCCTTAGCTGAAAACTGGTCCAACACTGCTTTGGGAAATTTCCCTGGTGTTCTATACTTGCTGCCGGTAAAGCCCTCCCTTTTCCTATTCTTTGGCTGCCTTGTGTCTTTTGGCTCAACCCCCACCCAAAGGCAAACCCAGTTTTGGGTCACAGAATGAGATGTTGGATAATCCCGCTGTTTCAGTTTTGCATTTTGATTTACCCAATATTGTGAAAATAACAGGATGCTTTAGTTAACGGCTTAATTTAGAGCTGGCTAGCTATAGGGCTACAAGAGCTAACAGGGTGTAAAAGAAATAGAAGGTCTGAAGATAATTTGGTCCCTCCAGTTACCGTGAAGAGACCCCTCTTCCCTTCCCCCTACTTGGACAATCCTCCCTTATCTCAGCACAGCCCTGGAGCTAGGAGGGGCATGTTGCGGGGGAGATAGGTACGCTTGCCGCGCGCGGCTTGTAACGCGCAGATAGTCACGTAGGCAAGGGGGGTCGCCTAGGTATGTGGGCAAGGGGGGTCGCCTAAGTATGTGGACCTGGTCACGTAGGCAGGATGTTTCTCTGCTAAGTAATAAGGTCCACTCCCCCTCCTCACTCCCCCTCCCCACCTTTCTCTTAGCGCGCCGGGGTCCTTCAAAGCCAATCTACAAACACCGAGTATGCCTTACATTCAAACCAGCCAATAAGAACCTTGTAACTATGTTTCTGCTTCTGTACGTATGCGCTCGCTTCCCCGAACCCCATAAAAAGGCCCTAAACAAAGGGCTGGCGTGCGAGTCCTCCTAAGACTTGACCGCCCACAGGTACCTGTGTCTACTCAATAAACCTCGTGCTGTTTGCATCTGATCAGTGGACTCGGCTCGGTTTTGGGGTCCGGGGGTCTCCTCCTGAGAAGGGGTCCATTCCGGGGTGCTTGGAGCCCCCGGGGGGATCTTTCAACCGTCCACGTGCTTCGGTGTGGCCCCAGCCTTGCTGCTCCCAGTGCCATCTGGGGACCTGCAGCTGACCTCACCTGGGTCCTTGTTGGACAGAGTCTTAGTCGCCACCCAGGACCTACCAAATCGGAATCTGCTTTCGTAAAAGAAGCACTGAGCTATGGGGTACAAACCAGAAGGGAAGAGAGGCTGGAAAGTATCAGAAGAACCAGCTAGCTATACTCAGGGGGGAAAAAAAAAAGGCAAAAGAAGGTGGTGGTTATTGTTGCTGTTTTCTCAGAGAAAAAAAGCAATTTCAAATTTAACTCAGGAGATCGTTTTTTGTTTTTGTTTTGTTTTGTTTTGTTTTTCTGGTAAAATGAGAAGCCGATGGGTTTATGCAAAACAGGGTAAAAAAGACTAGAGGCCTAGGAGAGCTGTTGTCACATCTGGTGAGCACGAAATCCGAGTGAGTTGAATAATGTTGTCTTGCTATACCTTTGCTTATGAGGTAGTCCCCATGGCTTTGCGGGTTGTCTTTTTCCTTGGTGACATCCCACACCCAAGGAAACGCAGCTTGTTAGAAATTATAAAATGCCTGTGATGTCTTGCAGAGGGGGTGGGAGAGTGGGAGGGATGGGGCCTGAGTGGAGAGAGAAAACTGGATGCAGGCCTGAGAAACAGGGAAAACCCTGGAATGGGGGCGGGGCTTCAGAAGCAGCTTGGAGCTGGAGGATCTCAGACTTCTGCCTGGTGACGTGAAATTTCAGCTGTCTCTAACACAGCTCTCAGAAAATAAAGAATAACTTTGTTGGCCGGGAAACCGATATCTATTTTTTTTTTTTTTTCAAAAAGGAACATAGCCTTATGGTTTTCTATACTGATGACGAAAATAATACGTATTACAAAGCAATTAAGAGTGAAGAATAAAATGTGAAATAGAAAATGAAAGTAACTTCAAGCCGCAGAGAACACACACACACACACACACACACACACACACATCACAGGCACAGAGTTTTACACACCTGGTATTACATAAAACAGGTTCTGAATGCCAGGCTTGGAGATTGCAGTGCTCTGTGCTCCTAAAACCAAAGGATAAATGGTTCAGGTGGCCCTAGTTTGAGGGTGAGAAGTATACACAAATAATTACTATTAATCTTTTAAAAAGTTTTAAGCGGTTTTATTAAGTCGATGCTAAAACAAGAGTCTTCTTCCCATGAAATTCACCGAAGGTGAGGTGAATTTACACAGCTAACGAAACAAAACAACCTAGCCAACGCATTAACCTACTCTCATTTAACTAGAATCTATAACCATCTTTCATTTGCTAATCTGCAGAGAACAATAGGAAGGGGGGAGGAGGGTTGTGGGAGGGACAGTGTCAGCTTGCCTTCAGGGAAGGGATGTCTCTGGGGCCACAGCTCTGAGCTGGGGAGGGTGTAAGGCTTTAGTGGAACAGACTAGTCCACCTAAACTGACTCTCAGGGGGCCTCGGGGTCTTCTCAGAAGCCCCAGGCTAGGAGCAGCTCCCTCCCGACTCTGGGGCACGGGGGCACCCCGCCCTGCAGCCTGAAAGCAACCCTTTGACTTATAGATCAAAATTGAATAAATGCTTACTTTGAACCCCCAATGCAGGTCTCATGTGGCCGGAATGGCTTTGGCCTTGCTCAGAGCCCAGACTTCTCCCCTGGTCCAGCCCATGTGGGCCTCCCCACTCAGAGCCCCCACCTCTGGGCTGCTCTCTTGTTAACCTTAAGAATAAAACAGCCACTTATTTTACCAGCAAAGGTGGAGTTATTTGGAAATGGCAGAGAATTACAATATGGGACGAGCAAGCTAGAGCAAAACCAAGCAAACAAAGGAGAGGAACCTTATTTTATAGAGAAAAAGGATGAAGTTGGGAGAGGTTGTTTTGAACAATGGTCCTTTGGAAAGAAAGCAAGAGTTCTCATTGGCTGAGTTGGGGAGGTGGTCAATTTCCTATAGGAGCTGAACTACCCATCTTTTCCTGTTGGGGCTGTGTCATTGATGATTCCTTCCTGTTGAGATTCTTCTGCTGGGACCTGTAACTCATAGTTCTTCCTGTAACTGACATTGAGTGTTACAGCTCCCCCAACAACCTCCCCTTCTAGCCCCACCAAGTACACTTTAGTCAGGTTTCCCTTTATTAATTTTCTCATTTTCTACCTCTGGAGCCAAAAAACCCAACCACCTTGACCTTACCCGGTGCTTGCAATCCCTTCCCTCTTCAGGCCTGATACTTGTACTCCTGACCCTGCTCTGGGCATTTACTTTGTCCCCAGACTCCTTTCTTCGCTTGAGATTTGGCATCAGTGCCCTGACCCTGGTCAAGTGTCCTGTGACTCACAGAGCTTTAGGCAAGCGTTCCAGCCAATGGCCCCTCCTTCCTCTGCCAGCCTCTGCATTTCAGGTTAAGTTTACTTGGGTCAAGGCCTTGACAACCTCTCCCACCCCCCCCACCCATTTTATTTTCAAAACTAGAACATCTGCATCAGGGAAGGTGATGATGATTCAAGGGCATAAAAGTTAAGGTTGTCTCTGTTACACCAAAAGGGGCAGAGAAAGGGGGCAAATTACTCCACTGGAAATCCCACAGCCATGAAAATAGATGAGAAGGTAGCTTTTTTTTTTTTTTAATGCCTTGCTCATCAGGGGAGAAAATCAGCAGCGTTTCCCTATGCTGTGAGAACTGGGCTGGAGGTGCCCCTTTAGGAAAAGGTTTTTTTGTTTCTTTCTTTCTTTTTTTTTTTTAATATGGAGTTCTTGGTCACTTTCCCAGATTCTTTTTAAAAAACAAACAAACTCTAACTCAGAGGGGCATTCACGGGCATGAGTGAACACACACACACACACACACACAGAGGTACACACTCTTAATTTACATTGATCCTAACCAATCCAGATACTTTGCCCTTGGGGCCAGAATGAGGACCTGGCTTCCACTGCTTCTTCTTAGGCAAAGGACAATCGTGCTGGACAGCACAGCTGAGGATTGACAACTCGGGGCCCAGTCACAAGACTCTTTGGCAGGGGAGAGACTACTTGGCAAACCATGGGTATCAAGAAGGGAAAAGACAATAATTGAGCTCTGGATATTATTTATAGACGTCTGGGGCTGGTTTGATGTGGACTCCAAACAAGCAGTTGATTTGTTTGGAAACTCAAAGGAGTCATCTTGTGTCACGTTGTCACAAGAACCCTTGGGTATGAGGAAAACTTCATTTCTTCCTTTGGCTGATCTGGTAGGCTTTGTGCTGTCACCTCCTTCCTGTTTCTTCTTGTGGGTCCTCAGGTCCAAAGGTCAACTGAATTAACTCTCACCTTCTTCTACTGAATGAGGACAGCTTTAGTAATGCCTTAAATGTAGATTTTGCTTGTTCTTCAGAACAGTCTTTGGAAGAATCCAGTTGGGAAGATGGTGACATGGGAGGTGAGGTGAGGTGCCCAAGGTCACCAGGAGAGGTGGAGGAGCTGGAATTGCTCTTCCTATAAGTCATCTGGCCTTGCTGTGCAGATTTGCTGTGACTCTAGCGTATGTCCTCCACGATCATAGCCAATGCTTGAATAACTGATTGGACATCCTGCCCCAAACCCTGTTCTCAAGCTATCCAAGCAATCTTGACTATTGATAAATCACCTTAATTTCTTGTATCATGTGGTTTTGTTCTTAGCATTCCCTGGCTAAGCTTCACTTGTGGGAATTGGGCTTGAACTTGTGCTTTGAAAGAACAATATTAAACATCCATGCATTCATTCAACAAATACTTATGGAAACTCGTCAGTTGAACTGGGAGATGAGCACTGTGCCAGGCATGGGGATCTAATAGTGTTTAGCATCTCTCTCCCAGCTGCTCCAGGGAACCCTGACACCTTCCAGATAAGTCTGTAATTAGAAGCCAAGGTGAATGTGGAGAAGGAAGGAAACAGGTTGCTGTGAAGGCACAGGATAGAAGAGTCAGGAAGTCTTCCCTGCAGGGTGGCATGCGAGCTGAGGTCTGGAATATAAGAGGGATGAAACAGACCAGGGAAGGGTGACAGCAGGTGCACTCTGGGCAAAGGCCCTGTAGCAGAGGGCCCCTGAGGTGCTCACAGAATGGAAAGCAGGCCCCTGGCAGCAGCATGGCAAGAGTGTGGAAGACTGGACAGGGTCACCCGGGGATCTCTTCCAGGGCCACAACAAAGGCACGCCCCCTAGTATGTCAGGGGCTCAGCTGAGCTGGGGGACAGCAGGCTGAGCTACCAGCTCTCAGAGAAGCCTGTGGAAGCAAAAACCATAATGAGAGTGAATGCAATGGTGTGAGAGTCTTAACCGGAGAAAGCAAAGTCCCACGTTCCTTTCCCTTCTGGACTGAATGCTGGTTGAGCGTCAGGTGGATCAGCACAGAGGTGGGGAGAGCCATGGATAGAAAGTTCCAGCAAAAGCTTGTGATGGACCCTGGAAAGGGAAGGGAGCAGAAGGGTGCTGGGGACTGAGAGTGGGGACAGTGCCTTCAGGGCTCCTCCTCCCTCCACCCCACCTCCAAGGAGTGGAGGAGGCTCAGCAAGGCTCCCAAAGAAGGTCTGCCCAACGCCCAGATAATGAGACTAAGGAACCAAGGTGTCTGTGCTAGGAATGCAAACATGTGACAGAGCATGGCTGACTAGGGTGGGGGCGGGCGGGGTGGGGAGGTGCCTGAGACCCTGACTGCAGCTCCCCTTACACACCGCCCCCCTAAGCAGGTGCGGGAGGCCAGCCAGATAAGACTGGGTATGGCCTGTGGTCGGGTCCAAAAAATGACACAGAGCAGAGATCTGGTAGAGAATAGGAATCAGCCCAGAGAGATCAGAGGGAATGAATGAGGGGTTTGTGCTTTTTCCTGAGCAAGAGGGGATGTGACCAAGTGTGAAAGGTTTGGGGGAAAAGGGGAGGCAGAGGGGAGAGGAAAGGGGATAAGGGGAAACACTAAGAACAAGAGAGGAGGGAGGAGTAGTGTAGGGATGGATAGCCTGCGAGTGGGGTGGGGGGGAAAAGGGACCTCAGGCCAGCCCCTGATGAGTCAGCTGGTTCATTCTCCAAGCTGGAAGTCAGCAGTCCTCAGCCAGGGGAGTGAACTGGGCACCAGGCAGCTGAAGGTTCAGAGACCAGGAAAGGCTCATGTCCCTGCCCCCAGGGAGGCCAAGATTGGAAGCTCCCTGCCCCCCCCCAAAAAAAAATCCCACAAATTCTCACCCAGGCCCTGGGTTTGCAGATTGAAGGAGACCCCACTCCTTCAGAGTCTGAGCTCAGAGGCTAGTCACTTATACAGATTTCACCCTACAACAATTATAATCCCTTATTTTACAATAAGGGATAAGGATTGCTTAAGAGCTATTATGAAAAATTATCCAAAACTTGCAAATAAGGCAAAAGAATGTGTACTCTCTCAATGTCCCGGGGGGCGGGAGGGGGCACTGTCCAACGGACCCTCCCCAGGACCAGGTAAGGCGATGCCCTTTTATTGGACTTGACTCTTGTTCGTGGCCGACTTGGTGAAGGATAAGCATATCCTGGAGCGCTGTTTTCTGTCCTCCTGTCCCACAGTCTAGCCTCTCCCACCACTTAACACTGCAAGCTCAGTGAGTTTAACCTTCCACTAAATCTCTCTGAAGAATTTTTGCCCTTTTGTATTAGGCCGTATTTCTGCTCAAATGCTTGATGTCAACTTTAATTATCATTGGGACTAGTTACTCAGCTAAAAGGATCCATTTCTTGCCCAAAAGGTAATTATGAGAATAAAATGGGTCTGCTAAAGACATGTAATTTACTTGAATCCCTTTATAAGGCCGCCATGGGATACAAGGACAGGAGGGTAACTCCTTCTGCAGGCACAAGAAAGAGTGAAAAGACACAGAAAACACCCATCACCGAATTCATAGCTCTCCTCTGACTCTGTCTGTTGGGATGATTCCTTTGAAGTAGCCACTGGGGGCAGAGAAGAAAGGAAGAGAGCAGTACTTTCCCCAGGCATGGACAGGAATGGGAGGTAAAATTTAATTTGAGACAGCTGTACTCTCATCACACTGATTGATTTGAAGAATGAATTGAGCAAATTGGCCCTTACCTTGGGGCTTCTGGAGATAAACCTCATCTTTAGTTATGATTCCAAGACTTCTAATGGCGCATCAGTGCAGTGAACTCTGTCCAAAATCCAGCCAGTCAGCCAGCCAGGATGTTTTGGTGTATTTGTTGGGGTTTGATCAGATCATTGCCTGAATTCAGAGACTCTTTTGGCATAGAACACTGGTGTTGCTAGTTGATAATGGCTATTTTTAGCCCCCCAGCCCCCGTAACCAAACCAACAAGGTATTTGGGTGTAGTATGGCCAAAACGACAGCCATGGTCATAACCTCTCTTGGTCTGGTTGCTTCACTAGTAAAGGGGAAATAAAAATACCCACCCTGCTTCCTGCACGTGGATATTGAAAAGTCACCTGAGAAAAGAACAATCCTTCACATTACACAATGGTATATGATGTATAGAACACCATAACTACATAACTCTGGTTATAGAACACCATAAATGACATAACTAGAAGTTCCCAGAAAGGAGGGAAACATCCAGGAGTGGACAGTCCATAGAAGGGCTGAGCCCCTGATAGACAGAGCTTGTGAAAGCTCCATGCTCTGGAGGTGTTGAGCGCTCCCTGGTAGGCCATCTTTCTCTGAGGCCCCATCTCCAGTGGGCACTGAGGACACTGCAGCTCTTGGCAGAGGATCTCATTTACCCTGAACTCAACCTATCCTTGTAACTTCAAGGCCTCCGTGTAGCTTTCTAATCACAGTGTTATAGGCGAGGCTCGTTGTTTGACAGTTCCTTCAAAAACATGGCAGGCTTCTCTTCAATTTTCTTCTAGTTCGTTCCAAATGCCAGAAACAACCTCTTCTATTTTCTATCCCCAAACATATTCCCCAAGTCTGTTTTATTTCTTGCTTCCAAACCCATACTTTTCTGTTTCTCAAAGTAATGGACCTATATTGAGACCCATGGCATCAACGAGCTTGAGAAGGCAACATTCTCAATGTGACCTTTGCCACAGGTCTAAGCTCCGTTGGTTTACTGGAAAATCCCAATGAGACTGTGCTGTGCAGAGCCTTTTTTGGTCTTTTGGTCTTATCTCTTACTATTTAGGGTCAAGAAGCAGTAGGTCTTTCTAATACCTTAAAACCCTTCATCTCTGAACTTTATAGCTTTCACTCTCTGCTTGTAAACCAGACTCACTTGAGCTCATCTCTCTTTTATAGCACTGTAATATCTTCTAAGCCCTGCAGCAGACAATACAGACTGTCTCTCTGGATTGTTCCAGTAAGTTCTTTAGAGTCACAGACTCAGCAAACGTGTGGTCTGCCACCACATCACACCCACACGAGTCTCCCATCTTCCTTGCTGCTTACACATGTTACCCCACCACTGTTGCCTGACTCAGCCGATGCCGCACAATTTCAGTCTTTTTTTTTTTTTTTTAAGATTTTATTTATTTATTTGAGAGAGAGAGTGAAAGAGAGTATAAGAGCAGGATGAGAGGCAGAGGGAGAAGCAAGCTCCTTGCTGAGCAGGGAGTCCCACGTGGGGACTCAACCCAGGGACTCCAAGATCAGGACTGGAGCTGAAGGCAGACGCTTAACCAACAGAACCACCCAGGTGCCCCCAGTTTTAGTCTTTTGAGGATGGCCACATCCTACTTCATGGTACAAATTTTTGTGCTAAGTTGACTAGGGTAGACTGTGGTAACAGACGCAAATGGGTACTAGCTTAACACTTGGATGTTTATTTCCCATTCACAGAATAGTTCTGGAAGATTCCAGATCAGCAGGGAGATTGTGTGTGTGTGTGTGTGTGTGTGTGTGTGTGTGTTTCTGCTCCACATACACTAATTTTAGAGAATGATGTTTCCCGTGAGGCTTCAATGGCACCATCCCATCCTGCCATCCGTTGGAAGGGAAGAGAGATGTGAGAGATTTTTACTGGCCAGGACTGGAAGTGGTGAGCCTCACCTCAGCTCATCTTCCATTGGCTAGGACTCCATCACATGACCACAACTGACTTCATGAGAGTCTGGCAGGTATAGTCTAACCATGTGCCCAAGGAGAAGAAATGCATTTTTGTAAACAGCAGCCGTGTCTGCCGCAGTGCTCAGACACATCATCCCTAATGCACGAAGGAGGGCTGGCCTCCCAGGTCTACGAGGAAGAGAAGGGGAGACGGTGTTGTGGGACATCACCTGGAAATGCTAAGGGGTGGGCGAAACATCTTGGGAGTGACATAATAAGACACCTGGTAAAATATAATCAAACAGAGAAACTGTCACCACACGGACTACATTAGTAATGTTTTCCTTTTACTCTAGACTATTCCTTTAGGGACAAGGATGCCCCTCAATCATCAGAGATAACCTCCAATTATACGTGACTTTGCATCCAGGCTCCATACATCTAGCACAATTCTCTGCTGTCTTTCATAAATTGTCATTGAGGAGGAATGTGGTGGCCTTTTACACAAGAGCTTTGACAATAATGTGATGCCTGACCAGTTTCTAGATACTTTGTCTACAGTTAAAAAAAAAAAAAAAAGAAGAAGAAGAAGCTGGAAAAACAAACTGTCACTTTTATGTGGCTGTGTACACGTACAGCATAGTGATTGGGTACTATAATATACATTATACTACGCTCACCACGAGCTTAGCTATCATCTGTCACTATACAAGTCTATTAGAATCCCATTGAGTATATTCTCTGTGCTGTACTTTTCATCCTTATGACTTATCCATTCCAGAACTGGAAGCTATATCTCCCACTGCCCTTCACCCATCTGGGGCTGTGTTTCCTAATAAAGAGCCTGATGGTGGAGCCTAACCCTGCGGGGAAAGGTTTTCAGAGTGAACACTGGGAAGCATGTGCCTCTCAGTGCCCTTTGATCTCAGGAAGTGTCAAGGGGATATGGAGCTGGAGGGAAGTCTTCTGGAGGCTTCTGGGTTGAGAGAAGGAGGCAACCCTTGTCTTTGGGAATACCTGAGGAGTTAGAAAAGCCTGGTGGTGGTGGAGTGGTTTCTGGGAAGAAAATCCAAGTTGTTAAATGGCAGGTAGACAAGCATTTGATTAAGTCTCCACATTTGAGGGATAAGAAGAGACTTTTGTGACACGCAGGGTCATTGGAAAAGGCAGATCTCATTTTATTCTTTTGATTACAAAACAATGTTTTCACTAAGACCCCTCTCCTGTCTTCTTGGACCATATTAGCACAAAAATTGAAAGGTCTTGGCTACCTTCCCAGAACAAAATGAGGTATCCGTGTGTGTGTCTGTGTGTGTGTGTACATTTCTAAATCATCTGAAAACCTTGTGTTTCTACTCTTCAAGGTCATCTAGGAATATAAACAAATAATAACTGTTTTTTTAAAATAAAAGTGAAGTATGTAACTTTAGTCTTATACATTTCTTTGTCTAAATATGTGCAAAATGTGTGTGCATAGGAAATAATTCTTATGCAAAAAATAAAATAAAAAAGTAAATGGATCAGATCAATATTCAAGGAGATGTGATTGCTTGTGTTAGTGCTAGCATTACTAGTGATATTAATAGTGTTATTATCACTATTTAAAAATCTTTCTTCTTGAGATGTAATTGACATTGCTATTAATTCCTGAAGTATAAGTATCAGTGTTAGATGGAGTGAATGACTTCCAAAGAATAGAACAACCCAAAGATGTATGATTTTGTGTTATTCATATTGAATGGCCACTTAGTATAATATATCACATGCTCAACACAATTTTTTCATATTGATGCCCATTCATTCCCACGTATACTCAAATTCAGAAGGGGAAACAAGCATTTTAGGTGGAAGGAACAGCCTCTGCAAAGGCCTGGAGGTAGAAACGAGTCTGTCATGGCCAGGAGACTTTCTTTTCTTGGACCTTGGTTCCTGGTTGAGACCAGGATGGGGAGAACTGCCCAGCAGTGTCCTTTTTGGATCTTCTTTGGGGTCTGAGTCTGGAAATGGTGCAGTCAATGTAGGAATCTGCAGGAGAGGGGTGGTGTCACTGGGGCCAAACCTGGGCTATGGGAGGTGTGCTCAGAAGCCTGCAACCTGTAGCCCAGGAGTGTGCTAGCACACAAACCTCTTTATGAATGACCTCCAAAGCCAGCCTTACCTTGGAGAATGCAATTAGTGTTGTCAGCCAAACTAGAAGGAAACTGAGATAGTTTCCTTCCTGGCAACTCAGTCATTGCATGAACAGCTCAGAACTCTGGCTGAAGAAATGCTAGATAGACAGCTAGGAATGGGTGGCATACTTCAGAGTTGAAAGCCTACTTCAGGTTTCTAAGACAGTTTTCTGTGCCTGGGCTTCCAACTGTAGAATCTCATGGACTTGTCCATGTGCACAGGTCCCCCAGAGGTGAGAGTTCTCTACTTTCATAAGATTCTCAAAAGAACCCATGATCCTAGAAAGTTAAGGAGCATGGGTTTGGAACAGTGGCCGGATATGAACAGTTCAACCTTTGATTATACCAGGCTTGTCCCCACATAAAAATGGGCCACTCATCTGCTTCTCATATGCCCTCCCTATGAGAGCGCAGATCTTGTCTTCCTCGCTGCCTAGGATCACACAGCACATCCCTTCCTTCCTTTTCTCCTCATTGCTGCAATCTCAAAAAGCCCTCATGGCTGATCTCCCCCTTGATTCACCAGCATGGCTAAGGTCATAAAGCCACACCCACAGGGACCAAACCAACCTTTCCCACTGCTTCAGACTGCTCCCAACTCTACGTTCCTTAAACTATTTGCTCTGTCAATAAAATATTGACATTTCATGCTGTCCTGGAATTTAATAGATACCAAGCCTGGCCCTCTTCTCCATGCCCCATGGTGATCTCCCAGTAACACCTTTCCAAATGTCACCATCCTCATTATTGTTAATAACCAGCATTCATAATTATAACCATAATACCATGTGTCAAAAAAGCCATTTTGTTGCTCTATACCCCCAGATATGCTTTCTCCTGCGAGCCTTATAATATTGTGAGAAGCAGGCGAGAGAGGTGGTCCTTGTCGTTTCAGAGAAGAGATAACAGAGTCCACCCTAAAGAGTGTAGTGCCTGGCATGCAGTCCCGAGTCAGTTCGAGGCATAACAAAGAATGGGACAGAGATCAAAATCCCCCTTCCGGCTTTGGGCTATGCTACACCTTTGTGTACATTTTTTGTTTTTGGACAGGAGTCAGATTTTATTTTAATCCACTCCGAGGCCCCTAACTGACATCTTGTTTTAATTATGCCCTTTGCTTACTGAATTTATTATGGTTGCCATGTGAAGATTTGACTGCTTAAGTCACTCTGGAGGAAAGCCCTTGAACTGGGCTTTTAATTGGATTGGATAAAGATAAATCAAGCATAACCACATATGAATTTTTAAAATGATTCTATTAAGCAGAGAGAGCCAGTTTCTACCCCCGCACATTATAGTTACTAATCATCTCCTATTCCTGATATATGTATATTTTTTAATATTCTTGTCTTTTCCTTTTGGTTTGCCTGCTCTGCTGGACAAATTCAGTGCTTCATGGAGTGGAAACATGGATCATTATGTTGACCTTATTTTAGCCTTTATTTAGGCTGAATTTACTAGATTTAGTACACGGGAACAGGGTCTTGGCATCTCTGTATCCTCACCTCTTTCCTACTCCTTCCACAGTGAACCAAACTGGGACCCTAGGCAAACCTTCAGCCCGTCTGGAATTGGATTAAGAGCTGTGTGCAAAGCCCGACATTCCCGTCCTCCCCCAGAAGGAGGATGAGAAATAATCCCCACTGTTTGGAAGTCCAAACTCTGAAATGTCCATGATTCTACGAGGCTCTTGGATTGATGGACGTGGCAAAGCCCCCTTCTCGGTGTGATTATTGGCAAACAACCCTTACCTAATTGACCACCTTCTGTCAGTTACAAGTCTCCCCATTATAGCATCAAGGAGGGGCTAAATAAGGTAGATAATTGGGAATAGTGTAGACGGTCCTGCAGATAATACTGATTAACCTCGTGGACCGCAAGACCTAGCAGTCAGTAGACCAGTGCTTCCATATATATTGAATAATGCTATTGATGGTACAGAGGAGATGGTGGGGTGGGAAGTGGGATGGAGGCAGTAGAGACATAGTCACCCCAGAAACCCTTTCATTTTATAAGGTTCCATTCTGGAACAGATATGGCCTGGGAAGTAATAATGTAATGAAGAAATCGGATTCCATTAGAGGGAAGAGCCCTGCGGGAGAAAAGTAGCAGAGGCTGCAATCTGGCCAAGGAATGCTGGACCTGAGCCCTAGAGACGGACAGAGCAGCTCAGGGCCAGGGGGACACACATTCTTAGTGCCGGTATTTGCCATAGGAATCATACTTGAATTAAACCAGGCCAAAATAGTCTGGGCATTGCTAATTGCAGTGTTTCCACCAGGCTATGTGGTAGAATTCTACCTTCCTGCATCTCTGATGACTCCATAAACAACCAGGGCAAACCAATGGAACCATGAACTGTGATTTGACTATCCAGATACTTTGATAGACGTAGGAAAAATTCCAAAAGTTGTAGGTGATTGTTCAGGGAAAGCTCTATGCACATATGAGTGGGATTATCTCCTAATTACACTATAAGACCTATTTTGAAATTTCTCATGGACTCAAACAAAAAAAATATTTTGGGAAGCCAGAGTAGGAGCTCAAGTGGCTAAGCAAGGCAGCTCCTTCGGGGGTAAGATGCCTCCAAAGCTTGAATGAAATGAGCAAATATATTCCGCATTCTTAGAGTCAATGCAGTAAGTATTTCTTAACCCTTTGCTCTGTCTGGAGCATGGCATTTGGGGGAAAAGAATTTCAGCAAAGCTCTGTAGCAGGGGATATAAGGCAGAGTGAGCCTGAATACAGGGTTGTTATCTTCCCATTTGTGGAAGTTTCTTTTTAGCCTGACAAATCAAACAGAAGCCGGAATTTGACACCTAAAGATGAAAACGTGTGGAAACCAACCGTGACACCCTCCGTAGCCCCTCTTATTTCATCTTATTCCTCTTATTCCATCTCTCTTTCTCCTTTAATTATACTATATTCTATTTTTTATTGTTACCCTCAAAGTCATTGCATTTGTTCTTTACTTAGAATCTAATACACATTAGTATTTTACCACTCCCTGGATGATTCAGTGGACTTAGAACACCCTAACTCCATTTATCTTCTTCTGTGTTCAGTTTTATAAACCAGAGCTTCAAAAATATTTAGACATCTGTCTTTCAGATTTTTATTACTCATCTTTCTATGATATTGCACTCTTTTATTGTGATTACATTTGCTTCAGCTTTATCTTATTTGGCAGACAATTGAAAGTAATTTTTTAAAATTTTATTTATTTGACAGAGAGAGATCACAAAAGTAGGCAGAGAGGCAAGCAGAAAGAGAGAGAGAAAGAGAGGGAGGAGGAAGCAGGGTCCCTGCCTAGCAGAGAGCCCGATGCGGGACTCGATCCCAGGACCCTGAGATCATGACCTGAGCTGAAGGCAGAGGCTTAACCCACTGAGCCATCCAGGCAGCTCCCAATTAAAAGTAATTTTTAAAGGATTTCTGACCAGTGTGTTTTCTGCACCTCTCAAGGTCTACAATTGGCTTCTCTTGCTTTCCCACATGAATGCCAACTTTTCTGAACATAAGTGTGGCATTTACAAACTTTAACCATTATTGATAACATGACTTTGTTTTTAATCATGAGACTTAAAGGAGTTTTTCTTTATTATCATTCAAATATTTGCCAGTTTTTGTCTAAGTGCAGGTCTTTCCCCACTGGTTTTACCTGTTAGAGTTTTCTATTTATTTGTTCATGCCTTTTAAGAGACAAGCTCTATGCCAATGATAAAACAGTAAAAGTTAAAATCACTGCTTTTAAGGAGTATAAAGGAGTGTCCTTGGGGATAAATTTTAAAAAATACTCATTACAATTTAAAGGATTAAGAACCAGGATGTGGAAAATATAGGGCCCTGTGGGATCACAGAAGAAAAGGACAAAGCCCAGACTGAGGGGTGGGGGTGGGGCGTTACAAGTAATGTTTCCTAGAGGAAATTTGAGATCTTTTTGTGAACTGCATAATCTCTGGGCATTATTGTTACTATTATTATTACCTATAAGTGTAGCCTTCGCTTTTCTGATGGAAACCATGATTGTCATTGTAACAAAGAGACCTTTGTGCCCATGACTGGAACCCATGACCAGTTGCCCTTGAGGGGACCTGTCTTCTCAACCAGGTAGCCCAGGTGGAAGATCTCTACGTTACAACTGCAAGAGGAGTTATAATTCAATATTATACATGGCAAATAGGGACTGCAAGATTGTTTGTTGGTTTCAGTACATCAGCTGAGGATAAAGTCAGGGCTTTTGAACTCTACTATATCCCCTCCATGCTCCAAAGACTTGCTGAAACACCTTCCTCTGGCCTGATCAAGCAGAATGTGATAAACGACTCATATGACATCTTCAAATGTTGCTGCAGGCATCCAAGTATGACTTCTTAGCTTGCACATTTCTCACCTCCCTCCTCCAGCAATGTTTGTTTACAAAGATTGATGAGGCTAAACGAATCATAAAAATTACTATTTGTCTTAACTTGGGTATTCCCAGAAGAAGACAAGGTTTCAAGTGCCACTAGTGAACTTGGAATGTGTAGAGAACACCAGCAGGGGAGTGGAACAGTGAGGCAGGAAAGGGAAGGCAGCCAATAAGGAGCAGAGGAACCCCAGGGGACTAGGAGAAAGCCCTCGCTCAGAAGGATGCCAGTACTGGCAGCTGACAATGGGATGGGGCTCTCTGACTGGGGCGGGGGGAAGGGGCAGGGGGGATCCCAAGGGATGGGGACCCAGTCAGTGCTGCTCATGGTTCTTCATGCTCTTTGCCCAACAGACACCAGTCCTCACTGAATAATTTCATGATTATGCTAAGTGAAATAAGTCAAGCAGAGAGTCAATTATCATATGGTTTCACTTACTTGTGGAGCATAAGGAATTAAACTGAAGACATTGGGAGAAGGAGAGGAGAAGGGAGTTGGGGGAAATCAGAGGGAGAGATGAACCATGAGGGACTGTGGACTCTGAGAAACAAACTGAGGGTTTTGGAGGGGAGGGGAGTGGGAGGTTAGGTGAGCCTGGTGGTGGGTATGAAGGAGAGCATGTATTGTATGGATCACTGGGTGTGGTGCATAAGCAATGAATCTTGGAACACTGAATAAATAAAATTAAATTTTAAAAAAATGAAAACCCATCCTGCTTTTTAGATCCTTGAAGAATAAAAACATTTTTAAAATTTTATTTTATTTTATTTTATTCATTTTTTTTTTTTTTTTTTTTTTGAGAGACGGAGATCACAAGTAGGCTGAGAAGCAGGCAGAGAGAGAGGAGGAAGCAGTCTCCCTGCTGAGCAGAAAGCCTGATGCAGGGCTCCATCCCAGGACCTTGGGATCATGACCTGAGCTGAAGGCAGAGGCTTTAACTCACTGAGCCACCCAGGTGCCCCAGAAAAATCTATTCTTTCAAGGAAGAAACAAATTTGAGCAGTTTTTCTGTCTCAGGCACGGAATAGAGCTTCCAACAGGACAGTCAAACCCAGTACATTCCACTGCTTTGTGTTCTTTCACCATTCACCAGTGGCCACCTCCCTCCTGCAGCTTCCCACGGCAACAGATCCATGGCCATGGGCACTCACCCCACTACTGATATGCCTAACTGTGGATCCTTCCCCTAGGGTCTCCCAAAAGCAATTCTTTAAACTGTTATATATGCACCATAAAATATGGCATTATGGCATAAACGACTGGAACAGTATAATTAGTAAAGTAGAATTCGTGACCATTTCAAAGTTGTCATTTTTTTCTAAAATATATTATATGGGCATTATAAAATGTGCCTTCCTAAATGCCCACAGAATTTTTTTTTTAATTTAAAAAGCTACAGTAGTCAGTCCCGAGAAATTAACAAAGGGATGTTAGAAAAATGAATATATGTAAGCTATGTTCTCGAACGTATAACAGAACTAGAAACAAATAGTAAAAGGTAAGACAAATTTTATGCATGCTCTTTTAAATAGTTATTGGATTAAGGAGAAAATCAAAGGATTGAAAACAGCTAATTGATGAATAATGAGAATCAAGATAATTCATATTAAAAATTATGGGACATGCATAAAGTTGTTCTCAAGCAATCTGTAGTAATAAATATATTTTTTAAAAGCAAAAGCAAGAAAACACATTATCCCAACTTCAAAAAATGATGAAAAGATAAAAGTAACCAAGGAAACAAAAAGAAAGAAATTAAAGTCATAAAAGCAAAAATAAATAAATAAGCCAGTATGATGATATGAATAGATAATGAATTTCAAGAAAATGTCTTTGAAAAGAAACAGTAAAATGGACCAGCCGCTAGAAAATCTAATTTAAAGGAAATCCTATACTCAAAAGGAAAAAAGAAAAAAAAAAAGATAAAATGTATATAGAAATTAAAATATTTTTAGTATAATAAAATGCATACTTGATCTCTAATAAATTTGAAAGTCATTGAAATGGAATTTTTATTAAGATGGTTAGAATTAATGAACTCAATTCATAGGAATCATCTGCTTAAATCACTTAAGGAAGACATGAAGAAAATTGTTAAAGAATTATCCTCTGAACCCTAGACAAGCTAACTACACATTAAACCATTATAAAGCAATAGCAAATAAGACAGGTGGGTCCTGGGGAAGGAGTAGACACTGTGTTAGCTTTGACAGCAAAGAAGAGGAAAACCTGCTTCAAATGGACTAAAATATCAAGGAAATTTATTGCCTTCTATAACTGGATATCCACAAGTGGTGGCTTCAAGCACAGCATAATCTGTGCTTTGCATCATCAAGGAGCCAGTTATTTTTTTTTTTTTTTAAGATTTTATATATTTATCTAGAGAGAGGGAGAGAGAGGACACAGGAGCAAGGGATAGAGGCAGAGGGAGACGCAAGCTCCCCACTGAGCAGTGAGCCCGGTATGGGACTTGATCCCAGGACCCTGGGATCACGACCTGAGCTGAAGGCAGATGCTTAACCGACTGAACCACCCAGATGCCCCAAGAAGCCAGATCTTACCAGATCTTACCCGAACATCCTGGCTTTCCTGATTTTGCACTTAGGCCTGACTCTGGTATGGTTGCCAAGTAATGTGGCAATTTCAAGCATCCTATCCAGACACAACAAAATCTAGAGAAAGGAAGAGATTGTGTCTTCCCTAGATTTTTTTAAAGATTCAGATATTTTTGCCCATACCAGCAGATACTGTCTAACATCTCAATGGCCAGCATAGGGTCACACATCCATCCCCAAAATGACCATCAAGGCAGTGTGTTGACCATGATTAGACATAGGCAGTAGGTAGTCCATTCTTAAAACTAGTGGTTTACTAGAATAGAAAACCCATGTCTATTTGGGGCTTTTCAGGAGCATTTTAAACTTGTCCTTATATGAGTTTTATATATTTTTTGTTAAATTTTTATTGAAGTATTTATATTTTCTCTTTCTACCATAAACAAAATCATGCATCATTACATTATTTAACTAGTTTTTATATACAAAAGCTGTGGATTTCTACATATTAGTTTTCATAGTCTATTTATTTACTGGATTCTCTTTCTTGTTTGAAGAAGTTTTCAGTTAATTCTTCTGGATTTTCCAGGTAAAAGTCCTACCATCCATAAAGAGTGATAATTTAAACGTTTCTTTTCCAGTGTTTCTACCTGAAGTACTTTTCTTCTGTCCAGTCAGAGAGGATGATACCTCCATTCCAATGTTAAATGGAAGTGGACATCTGAATTGTTTCCTAATGTTAGTGTTTATTAATTTCCCTTTTGAAAGTCTTTTTAAAAGAGTAAAATCTTTTAAACTGAGGAATGGGTCAGATGACATTTCAGCATCCATATGTTAAAAAAAATGTTCTCCTAAAGTCTATTGATATATATTTTTAAGATCTTATTCATTTATTTGGCAGAGAGAGAGAGAACAAGCAGAAGGAGTGGCAGGCTGAGAGAGAAGCAGGCTCCCTTGCTGAGCAAGGAACCCGATGTGGGACTCAATCCCAGGACCCCAGGATCATGACCCAAGCTTAACACAGATGCTTAATCACCTGAGCCAGCCAGGCATCCCTCTATTGATATGTTGAATTATATTCCTTTCCTAACTCTAAACCCTTCTGGAATGAATTTCTAGAAGGAATCCTTCTTGATCAGGCTACTATTCTCTTAATGAACTGCTTAGCTCTAATTGCTTTTGATAGATTTAAAACTTTAATGTGTATATTTGCTGCAAGTTCCATCTCATGACCCTGAGATCATGACCTGAGTGGGAATCAAGAGTCCAGTGCTCAACCAACTAAGCCACCCAGTGGCTCCTTTCCTCTAACTTTTTGAGTTGGGTATGTGATGCATTGATTTTCTTTGTTTTACTTTTCTCAGTATGAATATTTAAGGCTAAAAATTTTCTCTGATCTCTGCTCTGTTTTTGACCCATAGTTCTGGCATTTCTTTTAATGATCATTGTTTTCTGGAAACCATGGATGCCTTAGCTCAGTTGCTATAACAAAATATCATAAATTGAGTGGCTCATCCACCACAGAAATGTATTTCTCACATTTCTGGGGGGAAGAAGTCGGATCATTGTGCCGACATAGTGGGATTAGTGAGAACCCTCTTCTGGTTTGCAGATGGCCAACTTCTTGTATCTTCATATGGCAGAAAGAGGGTGAGTTAGCTCTCTGGCCTCTTCATAGGGCACTAATCGCATTCATGAGGGTTCCACCCTCAGGAACTAATTACCTCTCAAAGGCTCCATATCCAAATGCCATCACTCTGGGGATTAGATTTTAATGTAAATTTTGAGGGGACACAAACATTCAGTCCATGGCAATAGATAAATATTAATGCATTTGTAGATTCTTTGGGTATTTTGTAAAATGCAGATGCTGACTCAGAAGGTCTCGGATTCTGCAATTCTTTCTTTTTTTTTTAAATTCTTATTTATTTATTTTACAGAGAAAGACATGGTGAGAGAGGGAACACAAGCTGGGAGAGTAAAAAAGGGAGAAGCAGACTCCCTGCTGAGCAGGGAGCCCAATGTGGGACTCGATCCCAGGACTCTGAGATCATGACCTGAACCAAAGGCAGTTGCTTAACCGACTGAGCCACCCTGGTGCCCCTGGGATTCTGCATTTCTAATAAGCCCAGAGGAAAGCAGATGCTTCTGTCTACAGACTATGATTTGAGTAGCAAAAATTCAAAATAAGCCTGTTGTTCTTTTTCAAAATTCTCTGTTTAGTTTTTTCTCGTGTTATTATTTTCTAGTTTTATTAAAATATGATCAGGGAATGTTTTCTGTATTAGTTCTGCTTTTTGGAATTTATTGAGCTTTTCTTGGTAGCTAGTATGACTTCAGTTATCATGAATGATCAATACACTTGTCAAGAAGATGTACACACTTTTTTTTTAAGATTTTATTTATTTGATGGAGAGAGAGAAAGCACAAGCAGGCAGAGCACCAGACAGAGGGAGAGGAAGAGGGAGAAGCAGACTCCTCGCTGAGCAGAGAGCCCACGTGGGGTTCAATCCCTCAATCCAGGACCCTGGGATCATGACTTGAGCCAAAGGCAGACTCTTAAGGACTGAGCCACGCAGGTGCCCCCAAAATACACACATTTTTAAGATTTTATTTATTTGTCAGAGAGAGAGTGCACAAGCAGGGGGAGGGGCAGGCAGAGGGAGAAGCAGACTCCCTGCTGAACAAGGAGCCCAACATGGAACTTGATCCCAGGACCCTGAGATCATGATCTGAGCCAAAGGCAGATGCATAACCCACTGAGCCACCCAGGATCCCCAAGATGTACTCACTCTTAATAGGATATAGAGATAGCCTTATGGGTTATTTTGTTCTGTTTTTATATCCTTAATTTTTGTTCACTTAATTGGTCTTGGACAAAGAACACCAAATTAATCTCCTATTATTAGTGTATTTCTCTTAATATAATATTACTACTTGGGGCTAAATAAATATTCTGTGTTTACATTGTTATGCTTACATAAGCATTATTCATAGCTGAGCATTGTAGCATCCTGCAATGACATCTCTTTTCTTACTATTTGTTTCTCCTGAAGTTAATTATTGCCTTGCTTTTAACTTGCTTAGACTTCTTTTTACCTTTTCATAACTCTCCTCATTTTCCATTAGCTTCTCAATATGATTTTCCAAAAGATCAATCACATCAAGCAATCTATAGTTTCTATTTTTTTCTTGGATACATGCTTTCTGGGAACCTCTATTCTCCTTTTCTCTGAGTTAGTCACCAGTAGGTCTGATGATATTGAGACTTCTCTTTATTGTCATTTTGAAATTCTCTTTGTATTTCTCCTGGGTTAGATTCTCTGTTTCTCAGATCTCACCTCTTCCTCCAGTTTTGGTATATTCTTTCAGTTTGTTAGAGCACAGGGTGGGAGCTTAAGAAGGCAAGCATAGATTCTGACTTCTGGCACTTGGAACTTGGTCTGGGAGTTCTGTACAAATAAAATCATGTCATTATACCACATAATAGAAGATTTGTCTACAAGTGCAAGAGAGTAAAATATGAGTAGAATATTTGGATCCAGTTCTACAGAAAAGCAAAAACATCTGGAAAAATATAATGTCCTTGAAGATGGTTTTCATCTAGGGCTTTGTCACCTCCAGAGTCACCTCTGTCTGTCAATTTTTGGTGTGTTTAGTCCAAGCACTAGACATCTGGTAGTCACAGTTGGACTGCTTGACTTGTGGGCAAGCTTGTCAGAGCCCTGTGCTACAAAGTATCTTGCAGGAATCTGGACCGCTTGATTAGTATGATTCCTGAGTAGAGATAACCTTGCTCTTCTGTTAAATTCCTTAATTGTCTCTGATTGTACCTGCAGGCAGGCAGACAACCTTATTCTCTTTGGAAACAGCCACAAGGCATGAATGCTCTCATCAGATGACATGGAAATTCCACACCCTCTACCCAAGCAAACATTCCTGGGTGATTGTTTAGACATTTAGTTTGAGCTTCCAATATTGTCCCCAGAGTTAAAAGAAATTGAGTCATCATCCTTAGAAAGTTGATTCATTCCCTGAATCTGACTTGGACAAACTGGGCCCTCAGAAAGGAAATATCAATGTGAGTGAAGTGTAGAAAATGTCAGGACAGGGGAAGCACTCTACCAGTGTGGAACAAGAGATGAAGATGGTGAGAAAATACAATTCCATGAAATATCAAGGAGTTGCTTAATAAGCCAAAGTCAGATACTGTTTGCAATAAATACTCAGTTGAAATAAAGTGTGGACTGGTCCTGGTCCTCTGAAGTGCCCTTGGAATGTGGGGTGGCTTGACCCTGCTAAAAGAATTCACCTACAGGCATTTGGAATGTGATCCATGACATCTGTTCTGGAAGCATTCACTGGAGATCAGGGGCCAAAGGGCATAGATCCTCCCCTCAAAGGATTAATAATCCAGGAGGAAAAACAGACAAGTTAGCACATAAAACTGATCAAAACCAGTGCTACAAGAAAAGAACAAAGAGGAATTACTTTTAACTGGGAGATCGGAGGAAGACTTCCCAGCAGAGGTGGCATCTAAACAAAGCCTTGAGGAAAGACTAGAATTAGTGGGAAAATGGGTCAAGAGACTTTCACAGCTGAAGAAAACACTTGTGCAATAACTGAAGCGTGGAAGAGCCTATCCCATTTGGTGAATGGCCTGGCCTGGGATACCTGGAGCTGGGAGAGTGGGAAGGGCTGAGAAAAAAGTTTGGGACAAGGTAAAGAGGACCATCCTCAGAAAACCCTGAATTCCAGGACCTTATATTTTAGTATATAGAACATGTGGAGTCTTTGATTGTTTATGGAGGAGGTTGCCACACAATTAGATTTGTGTTTTGGAAAAAGCCTTCTGTTGGAAGTTGAAAGAAGGGAAATTAAAATAAAATCTCTCTTTTTTAACCTCTCACTATGCAAGAAGGCCACCTAGAAAGACAAGGCCATAGAAGAGGGGCATTTCCAACAATCTCCCAAGGGATGTCGAGGCCTCTGGTCTTTGGACTGTACTATGGGTAGTGAGCTATAGATTAAAACCAAATAACCAAGGATCACTGAAAAGGTGACTAAGGGGAAAGGCAGAGGGGCAAGTTACTGTGTAATTCTAGGCTAAATTAGAATGCCATTCCCAAAGAAACATAAGAAAGGCAAAGGCCTAGGATAGGGGTTTTCCCAACTTCTCTGCACAAACTTGGAATTACTTGGGAAGCTCTAGAACTAGTGGTAACTGGGCCCCATCCCAAGAGGTTTTGGTGTAACAAGTCTTGGGGTCATCAGGAAGTGTACAAGCACTCAGGATGATTCTAATACCCAGCCAGGTGTTGAGAACCCTGGGTTAGTTGTTATCAGGTGTGTATTACTGATGCAGGAATACAGGGCTCAAAGATCATTATAGTGCCAGGTATCCACAAGCTACCAGGGCAAATTAAACTTTCACCAGTGTTTCAGAAGATTAAGACATCATTTAAAATTTTTACTAGCTGTTAACTTAGTGTTTTGGAATAATTGTTTAAATTATATTTTCCCAAAAACTCTGAGTCAAGAATGTTAATTAGCAACTTTTTATTCTGTCAACCTTAGATAAAATCTTCATTTTCTTTTTCCTCCCTTTTCTTTGTTCATGTAATCTGGGATTTTATATCTCAACTATAGTTACTATACTATTTTTAACATTAGAGCCTTTATATTTCAAGCATATTTTTGGATTTTCCCTTCAATTCTAGAAACAGATGTACAGTTTTCAGGTTTTTACTTTAACTGGTTTCTGTGTCTTTTTACCATGGTTTTCTCACCTTTATGTTTGTGTTTGGAAAATACCTTCAAGACATCTGTTTTTAAAGAAGCTGACATATATTGAGAATCCTTGTGTGATGGTTAATCTACATGTCAACTTGACTAGGATATGATGCCCAGTTGTTTTGTCAAATACTAATCTAAATGTTAATGTGAAGGTATTTTGTAGATGTGATTCATATTTTCAATCGTCTGAAGTTAGGCAAGGCAGGTTACCCTCCATAATGTGGGTGGGCCTCGTCTAATCAGTTGAACACCTGAAGAGCAAGAACTGAAGTTTCTTCAAGAGGAAGGAATTCTGCCTCAAAACTGTAACATAAAACTCTTACGTGGGTTTTCAGCATGGCAGCCTGCTAAGCACTACAATTGTTTGGGGCAATTTCTTAAAATAAATCTCTCTCACTTTTTTTTCTAAGTCCTATTAGTTCTGTTTCACTAAAGAACCCTGACTGATATGCCTTGAATATCCCAGCAATATCTTTTTATAGCTATTAAATATGAACAAGTTGGCCGAATAAAAAAATTCTAGGCCACAGCTTTCAACCTCTGGGAGCTTCCAACCCTTGTTGTTCCAGAGCAGTAATAAAGCAGCTTGGGCATTTGCTCTTTTGTAGGTAATCTGATATTTAGGCTTGGAAGCTTATAGGATATGTTTCTCTAAGAGTTTTTGCCAAGAAATCTTTAATTTTGGGTATTTTCAGTTCATATTCCTTGGAACTCAAGTGAGCCTTTTCCATCTGCATTACTTGGATCTTTCTTTAGCTAGGGACTTTTTTTATTCATTAGCACATTTTTTTAATTATTATTCTAAGATGACATCAGCTGAAAAGGTGCTACTGATGACTTCTGGGGGTTGGAAATGACAGGCAAATTATAAGATATAAGATATATCTTAATTTCAGAAAGATCAAAATGGAAAGGGAGTATAACTGAGGAAATGTGAAGGATTGATTTTTGCTCTGCTGGTTTGGGTCTTTCCTGGGATTTCCCACATTTGGATTTTCCGTTCTCCATTCTGTTTCTATTGTATTCCCTCTGGTCATTTCCTCGTCTCTTCTGTATTTTCAGATTTGCTCAATGTGTTACTTACGTGTGTTCTGGCATCATTGGGTAAGCTCTTTACTACCTTCAACTGTGATTTTAAGTTCAGCATTTGTAGTTACTTAACTCCTTTAAAGAATTTAAATCCTTCCTGATCTTGTTGTATGTTTCTGCTGTTCTCATCCAGGCGGCTTTGCATAATTGCCTGTAATCTCTTAGTGATTTGTCCTCCAACACTGGGAAGCACTGTCTTTATCCTTGCTTTGGAGAATACCATGAGGTTTCTGGAAATTTTCTTCAGGATACTGCCAGTGATCATTTTCAGAGCCATGCTTGTCTTCTGCCTCATCTGGATATGCTGCTCCCTTTGCTTACTTCTGCTGGACTTTTTCCATAGGTCTTCTCTATCCCCCCTTTCCCAGCTGGCTAGATTCCATCACTTCCACAGGCCAGTCTACATGTGTCTACCTCCTCATTTCTTTGGTAGATAAGACCCCTCTCAGAATCACAGCCAGAAGTAAGGTTGCTATGTAGGCACTTGTCCAGGTTCTATCCCCAGGATCCTCTCACCCCACAGGCCACGCTCTCCACAGCTCCTCACCCTCCTGCTTCCACCTTCTCATCTCTGGACCTCTGAGGCCATACTTACATGCAGCCCACAGGCCCCAGAATGCACTGTTCTCAGGCACCTCCACATTTTGTCAGGAAAATCCCCCTCAGTAGTCTCCAAGTGATTCCTCACAAAGTAAAAAAATGGCCCTGACAGCTGGCAGCTAGCAGCTAACAGCTAGTCTGAAGCAAAGTGTTCCCAAATGAACATAAACAATTTTCACAGAACATAAACAATAATCAGGCAAGGCCACTCTGAATCCATGCCTGAAACAAGGCAGAGACAAGATCATACTACAACCACAAAAATAAACATGTTTCTTTTCTTTACTTGCTGATAGGAGTGACTGCTGCTTCTTTACCAGTGACAACTCTCTAACACTGCTTCAATCCTCCCACCTACTGGATCAAAATTATTGTACACCCAGTCACCAGATTGCCGGAACTTTCTACTCACTCCTCCCAGCTTTATTGAGATATAATGGACATATAACATTGTGTCAGTTTAAGGTGTTGAGCTGATTCACATATATTGCAAAATGATTAACAGCCAAGCAGTGGCCATCGCCTAGCCACCACATAAGTGGCAAGAACATTGGAGATCTACTCTCTTAGCCATTTTCTGACAGAAGTGCCCTCCCAGAGCAGGCCTCCACTTCCTGACATACCGCATCCAAACCCAACTCCTAACTGCCCTCAACCCTTCTGGGAATCACTCATCACAAGCCTGAAACCTATCAAAAAGACCTTCTACCAAGCCGTCCCTTGGGTCCTGCCATGTGTTCTCTCCTGTGCTACAATGAGCTAAATAAACCCAGTTTTGTTTGACCATGGGTAGAGTCCTGGGAGTCTTTGGCTGGTGAGGTTCCATATCCTGAAAGACAAGCCACTTCTGTTATCCTAAGCAGCTATGGTGCACAGTTTCAAATATTTTGATGTTATTTGTAAGGGATAATTACCGGTAATCGACCTACTGGTGATTTGACATGTGACAAGAGTGTCCTGAGGATGTGGAAGGGATATTCCTTGAGGCTCCCTGAAATATGACTCAGACATTGATAGTTGCAGAGTTCTGCCCTGCACAGAAACCATCTTGGTTGTCTGTGTGTTGTCAGAGTTGAAAGTGACTTAGATGGGAGGGCTCTGCTTCAGAGTTAGCTGGGCTGTCTGCTGGCTGGGGAGGCCTCAGCTCTCCTTCATCCACCAGTTTGGCTAGCCCAGATTTTTTCTCACTTCCTCTCTATTGGCCAAAGCAATTCACAGAACCAACCCTGTATCCACAGCGGGTGGAGAAAACAGTCACAGGACAAAGGGCGTGGATGCACGGTGGCCATTAAGTAAAGCCGTTCATACTATTATTTAACCTGTCTGTGTCTTAGCTGTAAAATGAAGAAAATAAAACATACTTCACAAAGTTTTATTGTGAAATATATATATATATATATATATATATATTGGGGATAAGTGCCACCCCATGGGCACTATATAAACATTTTCTTATTACTGTCTTGAGTTGATTATAGTTTCCTGCTAAGAGCCTCTTGCTTTGCAGTTACACATTTTCCCTGGTTTTATTTAATCATCTGTTTGTTTTTGTGGTTGCCTGGTTAACCCTACAGTTGACAGTAGTGCATATTTTCATCAACAGTATTTTTGGCTTACTGTTTCCATAATCAGAGCTTAAGACATATATGCATTTGGGCTTGTATAAAACCACCAATTTTCTTATTGCTAAAGAATATATTGTGAAGATATTGTATAGATAATATTGAGAATAAGTTATAAAGATAGATTATAATTCCCCTTGAATTTTCTTGCCCAGTGTCACTTTATTAGAACTTGTATTATCTGACTAAATTCCAACAACATCTCAAGGTATGTGTAATACAATCATTGGGTTATTTTTAAGTGCCTAAGCATATTTTCATAACATAAAATCTGATATAAGCTTCAATTGCAACTTTGAGGGTTTTTCCCCCTCTAATACTTGGTAGAGTTCTCTTCTCTACAGACAAGTGGGATGAGGAGGGATAGATTGTCCAAGGGGTCTCTGAAAGGCATCCCTTTGAGTTGCTCAGTCCACAACCTATGTAACTATATGGAACTGAGTGGGACTGTCACTCAGTGGAAATGCGCTTGGGTCAAAAAAGTTGAAGAACCGTCCATTAATAGCAACTCTTAATGTAATTCTCACTGTACCATTTTCGTAAGTTCATTTTACTGGTCTGTCTCTGTTTGTCAAAAATCCAGGCAAATGTTGCCAACACAGACTTTTTAGGGCAAGCCAGCATCATAATGAGACTGAAGCATCTTTTGTTTATTTGTTTATTTATTTATTTATTTATTAGGATTTATTTATTTATTTGATGGCGAGAAAGAGCACAGTAGGGGGAACAGCGAAGGGAAAGGGAGAATCAGGCTTCCTGTTGAGCAGGGAGCCCAGTGTGGGGCTCGATCCCAGCATCCCGGGATCATGACCTGAGCCAAAGGGAGATGTTTAACCAACTGAGCCACCCAGGTGTCTCCGACAGTTTCCTTATACAGACAAAAGCACTGTTTGGGGAGGAGTGGGATGCAAATATTAAACCTCCCAAAACAAATTTCTCTGAGTTACTGTCTGTTAGCAGAAAGTTTCTAAATTGGTTTTCAAATAGTGTTTTCATTCATTTTTATATAATGGCAAAAATGACTGAACACTTTGGACTATATATTTTTAAAATCTTTCCCAAATGAAATCACCTTTGGTAGAGAACCAAGCATGGAAAATTTCAGCTCAAAAAATAAATAAATAAAAAGAAAGAAAGAAAAAATAAATGACTCTGTAAAATTATGGAACAATTTAGAAAAAGTGATGGAAAGAAAACATATGTTGAGGCAGTAACACCGCCTCTGAAGTGGTTGAGAATGGATGCTTTTGAATAATTGAATAAATAAATTTTTATATAACTGAAGCATGACCTGTTATCGTTTTGCATGGAGAGTCATCGGTGTTTCCCACTGTTAACTGTTTAAAATAGTGCAGTGCCAATATTTTTAAAAGAAATGTTAAACAATTTGTGGGACCACAATTAATATTTAAGATCTTTGTCATACAAAAGGAAAAGAGGGGCACCAGGGTGGCTCAGTCGCTTAGGGGTCCTACTCTTTTTTTTTTTTAAAGATTTATTTATTTATTTATTTGACAGACGGATCACAAGTAGGCAGAGAGAGAGGAAGGGAAGCAGGCTCCCGGCTAAGCAGAGAACCCGATGCAGGGCTCGATCCCAGCACCCTGAGATCATGACCTGAGCTGAAGGCAGAGGCTTTAACCCACTGAGCCAGCCAGGCATCCCAGAGGTCCTACTCTTGATCTCAAGTGAGGTCATGATCTCAGGGCTGTGTGATTGAGACCCACTTTGGGCTCTGAGGGGAGTTTGCTTGAGATTCTCTCTCTCCGTCTGCCCTTCCCCCCTGGCACTCTGCTTGCCCTTCAGATAAATAAATATTAAAAAAAAAAAAGATTTTATTTATTTATTTGAAAGACAGAGATCACAAGTAGTCAGAAAGGCAGGCAGAGAGAGAGGATGAAGCAGGCTCCCGGCGGAGCAGAAAGCCCAATGTGGGGCTTCATCCCAGGATCCTGGGATCACGACCTGAGCCAAAGGCAGAGGCCTTAACCCACTCAGCCATCCAGGCGCCCCAATAAATCTTTTTTAAAAGTGGAAAAGAAATATGGATGGGAGAATTCCAGAGATTTGGAATGCCTTAAAAAATATCTTTCAATAAATATGACAGAGAAGTTCAGTTCTACTTTATGCATCCTAAAATAAGTAGCCCAAGTTTTGAAAATAAGGTTTTGTCTCAGAAAAAAAAAAAAAATAGAAAATACTGATAAAAAAAGAGAAAATAAAAGCTACCTGTAGCCAATGACCAGAGATAAGCTAGTATTACAATTTGTGTTTATCTTTAGCATTTCAGTGCGCATGTGCACACATTTAACTTTAACTCGTCTTACAAAAATGGGATTATGCCCCACAAATTATTTCATAACTTTCTTTGCACTTAATAACATATTGTGTAATGTAAGACTTTAACATTGTTGCAAAATAAATCCAGGTCCCCAAACCATGTATTTTCCCCTGTAACTGTAGATAGCACTTTTTATGCTCTTTGGTGAGCTTATTTGATCATTTTTGTTTTGCTGCATTGACTGTCTATCATTCCACCAGGAGCAAAGCATTTAAATTACTAAATTTTTATATTATCTTAATTTTTAGGGTAAATGAAATTTTCATAATCTTATGGGGGGGCTATTTCTTTTTCTTTTAGAGAGAGAAAAAACACTAGCTGGAAAGAAGGGCAGAGGGAGAGAATCATAAGCAGGTTCCACACCCAACACAAAGGCAGACTTGGGGCTCAATCCCACAGACCTGAGATTATGACCTGAGCTAAAATCAAGAGTTGGTCACTTACCCAGCTGAGCTGTCCAGACTCCCCTTGGCTCTTCTTTTCTGATGTGCTTTTAAAGGACTTGCAGATAATTTTGTTGAGATCTAATGAAAAAATTTTAAAAGATTTTATTTGTTTATTTCACAGAGAGAGAGATCACAAGTAGGCAGAGAGTCAGGCAGAAAGAGAGGGAAGCAGGCTCCCTGCTGAGCAGAGAGCCCGATACGGACCTCCATCCCAGGACCCTGAGATCATGACCTGAGCTAAAGGCAGAGGTTCAACCCACTGAGACACCCAGGCATCCCCAAATTTTTTTTTTGATTGGAGAAATGTTAAGTGTATAGGTTAATTTGGGGGGAAATACTTACAAAATTAACTACCCATTTCAGAATATTATATTTATAGATCCCTTCCTTTATTAAATCCTTTATTTTATGCCTTGGTAAAATTTTGTAGGTATATTTATATGTCGATGTTGCCTATTTTTGGTGCATTTCCTCTGGAGTATTTAGCATTCCACTTCTTTTAAAAATGGAATGTATTTACTATATTTTTCTTGATTTTTTAAAAAAAGATTTTATTTATTTATTTGACAGAAAGAGCTAGAGAGCACAAGCTGGGGGAATGGCCAAGGGAGAGGGAGAGGCAGACTCCCCACTGAGCAGGAAGTCCAACACTGGGCTCGATCCCAGGACCCTGGGATCATGACCTGAGCCAAAGGCAGATGCTTAATGACTCAGCCTCCCAGGTGCACCATGCCTCCTATACTCTTGAAGGAAAATTTAAGTACTACTTCAATTTCTTTAAAGATTGGTTATAAAGTACCAGTATTTATTTCCTCTCTAGTCTGTTTTATTAAGTGGTATTTTTAAAGGAATTTATCCATTTAATGTGTTTATGTTTTTCATTTTTCCTTATCTGTAGTTTTGCCTTTTTCTAATATTTATTTTAATTTTTCTAAGATTTTATTTGTTTATTTGACAGATAGAGAGTGCACAAGCAGGAGGAACAGCAGGCAGAGGGAGAAACAAACTTCCCACTGAGCAAAAAGCCCACCGCTGCGGGACTCCCAGGACCCTGGGATCATGACCTAAGCCAAAGGCAGACACTCAACCAACCAACTGAGCCACCTAGGTGCCTCTTTTTCTCTAATATTTAATTTTGCTTTTTACTTTCTTTATGATTAATCTTGCCAGAGGTATGACTACTAATATATTCAAAGCACCAACGTTTAGCTTTGTTAATGTTCTCAATTGTATTTCCAAGATAATGAATTTCTGCCTTTATCTTGTTTCCTTCTTTCTACTTCTTCACATTTATTTTGCTGGTCTTTTTATAGCTTCTTAAGTTGCACACGAAGTAAGTAAGTTCTAGCTTTCTCCTTTCTAATACAAGCATTTAAAATATTAACTTTCATTAAGTGTACCTCTTTACAAGTATAACCACAAGTATTAATATGTGATATATTTTTGTTTCAGTTCAACTTTAAAAAATTTTCTTCTAATTGTCAATATGATTTTGTTTTTGCTCTATGAATTGTCTAGAATATTTCATTTAGAAGCATATTTTAAAATATGCAAACACAAGGGAATAAAACAGAAAGGCAGATACAGTTCCAAGCACTAGGCCTCAGACATGAGGGCATCTGGGGGGCTCAGTCAGTTAAGTGTCCGACTCTTGGTTTTTGCTCAGGTCGTGATCTTAGGCTCTTGGTATCGAGCCCTGTGTTGGGCTGCATGTTCAGTGAGAAGTCTGCTTGGAATTCTTTCCCATTCTCTCTGCCTGTCCCTCTGCTCTCTCCAATAAATAAATAAAATCTTAAAAACAAAACAAAAACAAAAAAACAGACATGGCATGATGCTGCCAGCAAATGCCCAGACCAAAGGACATGGAGATGCTGAGGAAGGAGGAAGGTCAGAAACAGAAGATTCAGGTTTAAAATATGACAATTAAGTTTGATGCCAGTTCTGTCAGCAAATAGCTGAACCCCATTCCCTTACTTGTAAAGAAAAATAATGATGACAGTTGCCAAATGCTTTTCAAATGTATTCCTTCAGTGACCATGATGTCACCGAGCAGTGGGAATTGGTACTCTCTTTTTTACAGGTGAGGAAAAGCTATGGCTTTAAAACACTGTGATTATTTCTGTACAGTAAACAATTTAACCTCACTCAAAGAGAGGTCTAAGTTTTGCTGCACATTAGAGCCAAGATGGTCTTTTCAACAAATGTATACATCCATATGCCAAAATCTAGGCACAGACCTTATACCCTTCACAAAAATTAACTCAAAGTAGATCACAGACCAACACACAAACCGCAAAACCCACAACTCTTAGAAAATAATGTAGGAGAAAATCTGGATGACCTTGGCTTTGGTGATGACTTTTTTTTTTTTTTTTAGATTTTTAAAATTTATTTATTTTGGGGAGAGAGAGAGAGAGAGCATGAGCAGGAGGAGGGGCAGAGGGAGAAACAGACTCCTCGCCAAGCAGAGAGCTGGATGTGAGACTGGATCCCAGGACCTTTGGATCATGACTGAGCCACCCAGGCACCCTGGTGATGACTTTTTAGATACAACCCCAAAGACATGATCCATGAAAGAAAACATTGATAAAGTGAATGGTGTTAAATTAATATTGTGTTAAAATTAGAAACTTCTGTTCTGCAAAAAAGTCACTGTCGAGAGAATAAGAAGACAAGCCACAGGCTAGGAGAAAATATTTGCAAACAAAGATCTGATCAGACTGTTCTCCAAAACAGACAAAGAACTTTCAAAACTCAACAATATGAAAACAAGCAATGTGATTGAAAAATGGGCCAAAGACATTAACAGACACTTCACCTTAGGGCTCCTGGCTGGCTCAGTTGGGGGACCATGTGGCTCTTGATCTCAGAGCTGTGAGTTTGAGCCCCATGTTGGGTGTAGAGATTCCTTTAAAGTCTTAAAAAACAAAACTAAAACAGACATTTCACCTAAGAAGATATACAGATCGTGAATAAGCATATGAAAAGATGCTCCGCGTCATATCATAGGTCATCAGAGAAATGCAATTGAAAACAAAGAGACAACATTACACACCAGAGGGGTCAAAATCCAAAAACAACACCAGATCCTGGTGAGGATGTAGAGCGACAAGGCTTATTCCCTGCTGGTGTGAATGCAAAATGGTATAGCCACTATGGAAGACCGTTTGTCAGTTTCTTACAAAACTAAATTTTTTTCCCATATAATCTAGCCATTGTGTTCTCTGGTATCTACCCAAAGAAGGTAAAGAAAATGTTAAGTCCACACAAACACCTGCACACAGGTGTTTATAACAGACTTATTCACAATTGCCCAAACTTGGAAGCAACCAAGATGCCCTTCAGTAGGAAAATGGATAAACAAAAAGGTACATCCAAACAATGGAATATTACTCAGCGCTAAAAAAGAAAGGAGGTATCAAGCCATGCAAAGACATGGGGGGAACTTAAATGCATCTTACTGAGGGATAGAAGAGTTTCTGAAAAGAACACATACATATAATTCCAACTGTATAATTTTCCAGGAAAAGGAAAATGATGGAGACAGTAAAAGGATCAGTGGTGGAGGGATTGTGGGGGCGGAGAGCGATGAATGGCAGAGCACACAGGATTTTTAAGGCAGTGAAACTACTCTATGCTGTCCTAATAGTAGATGCATGTCATTACACATTTGTCAAGACTCTTAGGATATGCAGTACCGAGAGTAAACCCTAATGTAAGGTAAGGACACAGAATGACAATGACAGAGGTTCATCATCAATGTTGTAGGTAATATGAAGACACCTTTCTGCTACAGGGTTTTGATGGTGGGTGGACACTGTCTGTGGGGGAAGGAAGTATATGGGAAATCTCTGTTCTCTCTACTCAGTTGGTGCTTTGAAGCTGAAAGTGCTCTAAAAAATCAAGCCTCTTTAAAAACAAAACTGAAGATCACTGGACAGAATCCTGCTGAAGTCTGCCTCCCAGAGGCCACCCTACCTGAGACCCTACAAAAGGCGATCTCTAACCCTAAGCCAAGAAGTCAGGGTCCCTCTGGCTGGATCCCTGTGGACAACAGCACAGAAGAAGTCTTTCCCTGTCCCTTCGATGTTCCCGAAACCCCGCATGTGAGAGCATTTCCTATGCTACAGAACACCAGCTGAGATACAGAGTCCCCTCTGGGTGAAAGAGTTTGTGGGAGTCTCTTCTGAGAGCAGGGAACAGAGACATGCACACACACACACAAAAAACAGCCCACTAGTGGCTTCAGACCCTCCACAGACAGGACACAGCGCAGTAAGCCTGTGACTCATCCAGACCAGTTCTCTAGGTCTGGGCTCACCCCTGCTCCCTGATAGAACACTCAACTCCAGATCTCCGATCTGCACATTTACACTGACTTTCTGAGGAAATGCTTCGTTCTTGTAGGGGTTGGGGGGGGCGGATTGCAGGCAGCATGCCAGCTGGTACAAGGCCACATTTGGGGAGGCACAGCCTTTCTTGTGATTTTAAAGCCATACACCATAGGTCTGTCTACTCTGCTCGTATGTAGCTAATTCCAAACATGAATTCCTCTACCCATTCCACGTATGCTATAAGATCAGGGGTCACCATTAGAAGTGAGAGGGATAGGGAAAAGTTATCCAAGCCATTGGAGGGAAGAAGGGGTCAGGAGTAAGGGAGAAAAAAAGATAAGAAAGGAAAAGGGTCTTCCCTGCTATAAATCCCGCTGGAAAAGAGATGAGGACCAAATCCAAAACCCCATAAGGCTCACCCAAGTGCATTTCGGGGGGACCAGCTGTCATCCCCAGCCCTCCACCTGAGCTGGCCTTGCACACTTGTTTGTTCTGGCTCAGAACACCCAGCCCATTTTGTCAGCCGCCCCCAAGTCTGAACTTGCAGAGCAGAGTGTGGGCATAGGTTCTATCTTTGGAAGTTCTTCCTCTCTCTCACCACTAAAAATAAACCATCCCAGCTGTCCAATGTGGTTTGCAACAGACCCTCCCCAGTGACCCCACTCCTACAACCAAGGAAAACAGAGATGATGTATTAAGTGTGACATGGCTCCCTAGTCACGGCCTCATTCTCTACCCTCCGCCCCTTCAGCCCACTTATCTCCATCCAAGACTTCTTGGAAACGCTTAATTCAGGAACAAATCACAAGGCTATTAAACCATGTGCAGTGCGAAATGACAAATGTTGCCCTTTGGTGCCACCTAGGATGTGGGGTTCAAAAATATGTGACCTGGGTGGGTTGGTTGGGGGAGGGTAATACAAAGCTAGAATCATTGGGAAATACTAAGATAGTGTTTTCTGTAGGAGTAAGGAACAAGGCAGTTATGACTGGGATAGAAACAAACAAAATATCATGAACCATGACCTTGAATTGTGCTCCTGCGTGGTCATTTCTTCCTGAGGTCAACTTTTCTCAGCAAGAACTATGTGAGTGCCTGTGAGTCATTTCTGCAAATCTGCTCAAACCTGAGCTTTTAATTTTAGACTAGGGACCCAAGTTAAATATTTCATGTGAATAGACCAAGAATAGAAGATGAGGAAAAAAAGGAAGGAAGAAAGAAAACCCTTCATTAGACAAATTGCGATGCATATTCAATCTACATCCGTGGAGTGTCAATGATAAATCGGGCACTAGGCTACCGATACTTCTACATCCACTAAGAGCCCTCACCTCATCATGCTATTTAAACTCATGCCATCTTGACTTCCATTTCCTCCGCAAGGAGACTACTTGTTTAATTATTCATGCAAAGTTGTCCTGAGTGGAGTTACTTCCCCTAAAAGGCCTTTTGGTCTTGCCACACTTAACTCCAAAGGGAAGAATTTCTCAAAGTCCTACCTACCCTACCCTGTTTGGGCTGGGTAGGGGAGATGCCTGGGATAGCCATCTGCTTGTGGCTATCTGAAAGTTCTCCTGAGGAAGAGCTGGGTGGCCTATTCAACCCATTTAGGGGATGGGGCTGGGGGCGCTTATCTAAGATCTTATCTCCCAAGATCTGACAATATTCTCCTCTTCTGTCCTGTCTACTACAGACTAGGCAGCAAGGGGGGGCTCTCGGTTCTGAAGCATCAGCTCTTCTTATCCCCCTCTTGACACCCAGAGCAGCCCAGGGTGTGGTCTGGGAAGCTGTGGGCACCCATGAAGTAGGCATGGACCCCATATTGCCTTTCTCCAAACTTCCTCTTTCCATGTCCAAACTGGGATCCCCCAGGGGGAGTGACAACTCCCCACTAGTTCTCCATGTTGCATAGAAAATGACCTGGCATCTGGCCTCCCAGAGTCTGCTCCCAGATCCAGAGCCCTGTCCCTAAACTGCTGGGACTTGATAAATGAGCTCTATTTTTCTTCTCATGAGATTTTCTACCATTTTACATTATGACCTTAAAATTTCACTTTCCAGTCAGCCTCATTGGATCTTAGAGAGCTTTCAGCATTGGGCATTGTGTTGGACCAATAGCTTCCATGGAAGGAAAATCCCTCACTTCTCCTTTCCCTGCCCAGGGATAAGAAGACCAAGTTCTAGAAAATTCCAACCCCTGGCACCAGATTACTTTCTATCCTAAAAGGCTCTGCCAGAATCAGCTCCTGCCTTGCCCCCAGGGCATTGCTGGAACAAGGCCCCCCACAAACTGATGAATGTTTCCTGAGCCAGACAGGTTCCCCCATGACTATTTTTACCTGCTCACTCACTCAGGGTTTTAGATAAATCCCATGTTCAGGCCAATCCTTTTGCAGCCTACTACCCACAGCCTGTTAATCCCACCACAGAAATTCAGGTCTTATTCAGGGTGTGTGCTCAATTCTTTAAAGAGCAGTTGTTCTTTAAAGTTGTTTTTTTTTGTTTGTTTTTTTTTTTTTTTAGATTTTTATTTATTTATTTATTTGACAGACAGATCACAAGTAGGCAGAGAGGTAGGCAGAGAGAGAGAGAGAGGAGGAGGAGGCAGACTCCCTGCTGAGAAGAGAGCCCGATGCGGGGCTCCATCCCAGGACCCTGGGATCATGACCTGAGCCGAAGTCAGAGGCTTTAACCACTGAGCCACCCAGGTGCCCCTGCAGTTGTTCTTTAAAGCCGCATGGATCTCCCCCATGCCTGAGTGAGGCTGGTGAGCCTGACGCACCTAGGCCAGAAATAGTTTGGTTGGAAGGCATTGGCTGCAGACTCTTCCTAGGACCCTTCCTTCTGGGTGGGCAGACAGGTGAACCGAGACCTTTTGGCAGTAAGCCAGGGGAACATTCAGGTGGCTGCTCAGGGACTCAGGGCAAGTTTAGCAAGGAAAGGGTGCAAGGGAAGAGACTATGTTCTAGGAACTATCCATGCATTGTTATCTTGGAAAACAGCCCCATTTTATAGATATGAGAAAAGTCAGTCTTAAAGAGTCAAGAATTTGCCTGTGGATCCAGATGGTGAAACCAGGTTTAAGGACAAATCAGACCCCACCTGGGGGTTGTTCTGTGTGCTGTGCTGGGATGTCTAGACTGAGTGAGCTCATGGTGAAGTCTCAGCAAAGCTATGGGTACACCCAGCTTTGTCTCAAAGGCTCCAGACCTCTCTTTCCTTCCTCTTGCGCATTCAATAGCCATTGAAATTTCACAGCCTCGTGGTCATTATCCCTGAATGTTTCAAGCCACCAAGGTGCTGTGAGCATCACAACACTCTGAGAGGAAACACATGGGAGACTATTTCAAACCTAGGACAAAGGAGGAAAGTCAGAGCCTCTGTGATCTTTCTGGACATTGAGAATCCCCACCACTGCTCTGAGCATCTGGGGAGGCCCATGCCCCTTCTGAGGCTAACCCACCCATTGTCAGGGCCTTTAGGGACAACTAGAACTGAATTGTCTTGTGCCTCACTCAAAGCTTTTGAGGGTCTTCCAATCATGTCCCTCATCTCCATAAAGCTTAGAGTCCTTCAAAGGCATTTCTCTCCCTGAACCAGACTGGGCTCCTTCATTCTCTCTGAACTTTCTTGCTTCCCCTGAACCCCTCAATAGATGAATTTTGAGGGATTTTCCTTTCATTGTAAGCAGACTCCCACAGGTTCTAAACCATTTGCAGGAACACTCCCTGAGGACACCAATCCCCCCCAACCTGCTCCCTTCAATGACAGCTTCTTTTTTTCCCATACCCACACACCACTGGATAATTCTCCAGACCTCCTCCTTCTCTGATATTTCCATCCCTCTGTGGCTCATCCCTGAGCCCTTAATATTCCCAACTCTATGCATTTAGTCTCTGATCCAAGTCTATCCGCTGGACTTCCTCAAATCCCTTCTGCTAAACAGTAGCAACAAGGCACATAAATATTTATGAAATTTTCAAGTACAGCACAGTTATCTCCCCAGTAAACTAAATGAGTCCCATATCCCCAACCAGAAAGAGTGCAAAATAATGCTTTTCAAAATGAACTTAATATGGTTTCTTTCTAAATGTAGAGACAACTTCACACTGATAGAGACAATATTCAAAATTGCATCCTTGATATGCAAAAAGGTCACACAATTACCAAGAAGCTGATAAAACCAGCTGCAAGGTTATTCACAGAGATGATGCTCAGAAAGGGAGTAGAATGAAGTTTCATCAAGTGTCACTCTGCCTATCACTTTGGGATATAATGTGAAAGGTGAATTTCTCTCACCTGTGTGTGTGCTGGCTAAAATTTTCTGTTGGGATCTAGTGGACCGACGGTGTACACACACAGCATAAACCTTCTCAAGAAACACATGATGGTTTAAGTAACATTGTGTTCTCTTTACCCTGAAAACCCAGGCTGTAAGGAAGAGATTTTGCATATGGTAAAAGATTATTTGAAATCCACGATGTAGACTAGAAGCCATCAACTGTTCAGGAAGAAAAGGTGTGGCCACACAAAGAATGTCCTTAGATGCCTGGCCTTGACTGAGTGTTGAGTTGGGGTTATCTCCTCTGAATCCCCACGAGCCCTGCGCATATCTCTATCGCTGTCTTCATTGTGCCAAATTAGAATTCTATGTGTCTGTTTCTTTAGTAGAGGGTGAGTTCTTGGATATTAGTTCACTGACTGGCACACAGTAGGTGCTCAATAATGATTGCTGAGTGAATGAACAAGGCAGTCAATCAGAATTCAGGAAATTGAAAGTGAGGTGGGTTACTTCTTCATAAATTGAAAGCTAGAGGCAATTTTCCACACTTCCCTGGGCATGCCACGTCCTTATCTCCCAAAGAGACTTTAAACCACAAGATGCTAGAGAAGAAAATGGATGATCAAAGTAGGTGGACTCTCATCTGGATGCAAATAATTCACAAGAAGCAGAACTCTGGCAGGCAGCTCCCATCCTGAATAAGGCAGCTGTGAAAAGGGCAATTTCTCCCCCTCAGCTCCCCAATCTGCTTCTGAGCAGAGTTCTAGATCTAAAGAGAAATGAATGCAAGTCTACCCTCTACGTTATTACCAACATTACACCAAACACTGCAAGTTCCACCCATGCCTCTGAAGCCACCTCTTCAAGAAATGATTCTCCTTACCTCTTCTCCTCCTACTCACTCTTCCCATTACATGAATGGCACTCTGTGCATGTGCCAACCAAGACAGGCACTCAATAATACAGATGGGGTGTAACTGGGCCACAATATTTTTATTGTGAAATATTTTAAGAAATATTTTCATGCTAAGTTTTTGTGTGTGGGTCCTCCCTCTGAGGATAGTTGCACTGAAGGAAGGGGTTTTCTTTTCCTCCCATTGTGTCTAGCATGGAGCAGGTATCCTAGTGCGGGTTCTCCAGAGGTGTTTTCCTAAGATAGCAATTCATAAGCAAGCATCTTATTAAGGAAGCAGTCCCTGGGAAGACTGGGAAGATAATGGAGGGAAGCAGAAAAGGGAAGGGGAAGAAGCCAAGCACAGTGATCTTGACCTTGGCTTGATCTGGACTGCAAATCATACCTGAGTTGGTCCTGCCTCAAGGCGAAGGGCTTTCAGATTCCTGCCCCCGCAGTCTTTGGCCACGGGCACTTTAGGCTCTCACCAAATCTGGGCAGAGTGGCTCCTGGGATTGAAGAAGGTTGTGAGTTCAGTCCATTAGGAATGAAGCCAGGAGAGCTGGGGGATGGTGCACAAATCTGAAACACAAGCCATGGAGGGGATTCAATTAGAGCAACAACAGCATCTGTGACAGTGGGACACATTAGAGTTGTGCCTAGACTGCATGTTATACCACTGATTTTCATATTTTTAAAAAATTTTTAGTCAATTATTCTTAATTTTATTTAAATTCAATTAGCCAACATATAGTACATTATTACTTTCAGATGTAGTGTTCAGTGATTCATTAGTTGCGTACAACAACCACCCAGTGCTCATCACATCATGTGCCCTCCTTAATGCCCATCACCCAGTTACCCCATCTCCTCCACCCTCCTCCCCTCCAGCAGCCCCCAGTTTGTTTCCTATAGTTAAGAGGCTCTCATGGTTTGTCTCCCTCTCTGATTTCTTCCCATTCAGTTTCTCTCCCTTCTCTTATGATCCTCTGGGCTGTTTCTTATATTCCACATATGAGTAAAACCATGTGATAATTGTCTTTCCCTGACTGACTTATTTCACTCAGCATCATACCCTCCAGTTCCATCCATGTAGATATAAATGGTATGTATTCATCCTTTCTGACAGTTAAGTAAAATTCCATTGTATGTATAAACCACATCGTCTTTATCCATTCTTTTGTTGAAGGGCATCTTGGCTCCTTCCACAGTTTGGCTATTGTGGACATTGCTGCTGTGAACAATGGGGTGTGGGTGCCCCTTCGTTTCACATCTGTATCTTTAGGATAAATGTCCAGTAGTGCAATTGCTGGATCACAGGGTAGCTCTAGTTTTAACTTCCACACTGTTCTCCAGACTGACTGCACCAGCTTGCATTCTCACCAACGGTGTAAGAGGGTTCCCCTTTTTCCACATCCTCGCCAACATTCATTGTTTCCTGTCTTGTTAATTTTAGCCATTCTGACTGGTGTAAAGTGGTATATCATTGTGGTATAAATTCCAGATGGTTACACAAGCTTTTTTTTTTTAATGGTTTGATATTTTGTAATCAATGTCTGAGTCCTGGAGGCTGCATGAAGGTTGACTATCAGAAAAAACAGGTCCCAGGGAGATGGAATCACCTTCTTTTGGCTTTAAGAAGTAAAGGCAAGATCTCTGAGCTCTCCCATTGGTTCCCTTTCAGCTCTGATCCATGTCACCAGTGGGTGCCACCTGGAAGCATCCAGACTCCATCATCCTAGCTCCTGTACCGGGTATGGGTTGGATTTCAGCCAGCTTATGGCCAGTTGGAAAGTAGCCTAAAATAACTGGGCAGGAAATGCAAAGAGTGATAAGAGGTAAACACTTACCCACCCTTCTCCCTAGGGTCAATGGGACTTCTGATTCTGAGGGAAATTTCTCACTGGATCCAGAGAAACACAGCATGTAAGGACTGAAGACAGAAGCATTCCCTAACTTTCATGTAGGCATTAGTCTATGCATGAGAGATGGCCCAAGTATAAACCCCAAGAATAAACCCCGCCCTCTTCACTGAGACCAACATCACTGCCCACAGTCAGGACCATTGGTGAGTCCTCCCTCAGGCTGAATGATGACTCAATATCATTTCCTCTTGTTTCTTTGCCAACACAATAGATTTTATTCTCTTAGGAGCTGCATCTCTTCCCATAATCAGTTGCGGGGATTCCAGAAAAGAAGGTGATTGTGGTCTGAGAAGAACATGAAATTAACTGAACTGAACTGAACTGAACTGAAGCACGTCAAACTCCCCTAACTGCACAGGTTTTTCTTCTCTTTTCTTTTTTTTTTTTCCCCCAAATGATGAGCTTGGAAAAACCCTGCTTCCATTTTACCCCAGCCTCTGACTTACTTGTTTTAGAAAGTTCATGAGGCTTTGAAGGGAAATATGATCCATATGTTTGAATTCCTGTTAATTTAACTCATCTTCAGCTTGTTTATGGGAGACATCTATTGTCCATAAAAAATTTATAGAGCTCTTAGATAAAAACTCTCTCCCTCAGATACAGATGTGCTGTGCTTTTCATGGAGCAGATTTATGCCCTGTGAATACACTGTTGGTTTCATCCCAATGGAAAAAGAGAATGTCAGCTCATGCAACCCACAGGTGAGAGAAATTCACCTTGCATATTGCAGCCCAACGTGACACCCAAAGTGATACTCGTTCTACTCCATTTCAGAACATCATTGTTGTGAACAACTTTGCAGCTGGTTTCCTCAACTTCTTGGTACATAGGAGCAATACACATCCTGCAAGAACACATTTATGCAAAAGATACACACCCAGCACAAGAGAAGGATATCTGTGGTGAGGACAAAGGCCAGAAAAGGGAGCATGTTCATGGTAAGTAATTCATGGAACAAGATGTCAGGTTTTAAAAAGAAAGGTAAAACACATACTAATCAATTTGTCTCTCATATTATAGATGAGGAAGCTCATTTTATGGAGGAGGATGGTGAGGCACACAGGGACAGATCCCATGTCAGAACCTGGGTCTATGAACCACCATGTTAATGTCTTCACAGAATCCTAGGCTTTCTCATGAGGGATTATTTTTCTTGCTGTTTTCAGAGTGTGCACTGGGTCACCCCAGCTAGAGCCCAAGGCTGCTTGGGGGCTGAGCTGCACCTTCTCCCTCTAAGCCCTCCCTTTAAGCCCTGCTCCACCCTGCGTAGCCACCTGATCTGAATAGACCTATGGTCTCTCAAAGCCCACACAGTCTCAGACTAGAGTTTGGTCCTTTGCTCCTCTCACCTGAGCATGTGCCTGGAAGTCATCACTTCCTCCATCAATTTATAGACATGGAACATTTAGAGCCATAAAGAGCCCAGGAGATCACATTGGACCTGCCCTTTCATTTTATGAGTAATGAACATTTGGATAAGGTCACTTCCACATTGGGACATTTTGATGTGGTTCAAAGAGTAGACCATCAAATTCCCATCTTAAGAAAAACCTGTCCAATGTCATAAACCCCCACAGATACTCTCATGAATGCCTAGAGCAAGTCAAGGACAGGAGGAGGGCTCAGGGAGACAGGAAAAGGTACAGGCAGGGCTCAGGAAGGTCTTCAGTGACCATGCACAGAACAGTTTTCCACGTTGATGGGTCATTTTCTTTAAGAAGCTTCTTAGCTTTAGGTTTGACATTTTTGATCTATGATTCATCTTGTATTAATTGTTATATATGATGGAGACAGGAGTTAGTGTTCTGGTTTTTTCTTTTCCCATACACCAAGCCCATTGTTCCAGGACTATTTCTTGAAGGTTTTCCATTTTCCATTGGATTGTTTTCATGTCTTTGTTGAAAATTAGATAACTATAGGGGCACCTCGGTGGCTCAATCAGTTAAGCATCTGACTCTTAATTCCAACTCAGGTTATGATCTCAGGGTCATGAGATCAAGCCCTGTTTCAGACTCTGCACTGAGTGTGGAGCCTGCTTGAGATTCTCTTTTTCCCTTCCCCCCCCCTCATGCTCACTATATCCCTCTTAAAAAAAGGGAAAAAAAAGAAAAGAAAATGACTATATAAGTGAAGGTCTATTTCTGAGTCTTTTCTTCTGTTTCATAGATCTCTCAATTGATTCTTATGGTGGTTGATAACTGAGCTTCAGAGTTAGTCTTGAAGTCACATAGTGTAAGTTCTCCACTTTGTTCTTCCCTTTCAAGACTGTTTTAATATTTGAGGTTCTTTGCATCTCCATATGCATTTCAGAATCAGTTTGTGAATTTCTGGAAGGGAAAAAAAAAACCCTACTGAAATTATAACCAAATGACGCAGCATTTTTGTGAACATGTCAAAACTCCAGCTTCAAATACCATCTGATTTCACTCATATGTAGACTCTAAAAAAGCAAAACAAGTAAACAAACAAATAAAAAGCAGGCACAGATCCATACATATAGAGAACAAACTGATAAGGTGCCAGAGGGGATAGGCTGCGGGGGATGGGCAAAATGGGGGAAGGGGAGTGGGCTGTACTGGCTTCCAATTCTAGAATGGGTAAGTCATCCGGATAAAAGGTAAAGCACAGGGAGTAGAGTGGTTGGTACTGTGACAGCCTTGCATGGTGACTGATAACAACTACGCCTGTGGTGAGCACAGGAGAACCGATAGACTCGTGGAATCACTATGTTGTACACCTGAACTGACATGTCATTGTATGTCAACTATATTTCTATTAAAATGAAAACCGCTCCTGCTCTAAATTTTCAGCTTGTGTATTTAATTAATGGTGAAACTGAGACCTGAAGACAATTGTGAGACATACTTAGGTCATGAGTTAAATGGGGGTCATAGTGGTCCCGGGTCTTTTTTTTTTTTTTTAAAGATTTTATTTATTTATTTGACAGAGAGAAATCACAAGTAGACAGAGAGGCAGAGAGAGAGAGAGAGAAGCAGGCTCCCCGCTGAGCAGAGAGCCCGATGCGGGACTCGATCCCAGGACTCTGAGATCATGACCTGAGCCGAAGGCAGCGGCTTAACCCACTGAGCCACCCAGGCGCCCCGGTCCCGGGTCTTTCAACCCCCAGCCTGCTTACTTGATTCCTCGTACCACTGTGTCCAAAAATCACTCAGCATCATCCTACACATGGGCCAACACCCACAGGGATAAAGGACTTTAGCTGACAAAAGCCTCAATCAGGGCCACCTTCTCTACCCACTGAATGGTTTTCCTATAGGGAAAAAAATGGCATTAGTTTTCAAAGTAACAAAGTCTTATCTTGTCACCATGGTAACCCATCTTCCTCAGGCATCCTGACTGGCCTCTTTCTTGAAATAGCTTTTCTTTCAAGCTTCCCAGGCCTAAAAGGCAGAGCCTGACCACTCATTCTGATGTCCACTGGAGGAGGCCAGCACAGGATAGAACAAGGAATGAGGCCTTAAGACTTCACCCACACGGGGACCTATTTGGGAGAGGAGAGTGTCTTGGGCACTTCAAGGAAGCTGTGGACAGCAGGGGTTAATGTCTCAAAATCTTGAATATAGGCTGGATGCTGATGTGCTTTGGTTCGAAACCATGATTCTTGGTTTCAAGGATGTTTTGTCTACTTAAATAATTCGGACAAAAACAAAGCAAGCCAACTTTTCAAATGCAGACATGCCCCTTCCTATAGGAAATATCAGAGCCTTTGAGAGATACCCCTAATGACAAGTAGCTATCCCCTTTGATAAATTCCATAGGCTGAAGACTTGCTTATTCATGAAATATTCTTTATTAATACTTCCTGTAGGAAGAGGTCACAACATTACTCTCCTTAGTCCTACCTCAAGGGCCCATGATGGCCCTTAAATGGTATGGATTTTGGTGATATGGCCTTACAGGCCCATATTCCTTAACATCAAATATTTATTTGAATTCATACAAAGAAAGTATATCATAGATATCCTAGGTGTTTAGACTTATGCATTATATCCTGGCTAGAACTAGTCTAGGTTAGAACAGAAACTGGAATGTGAAGGATGAGAGAAGCCCCTGTCAAAGACCCCATGGGATAGTGTGTTGGGGGAGGGGGATTCGAGGACATCCACTAAGGGACATCTAAGTTAGAATGACATCAAGGTTCAGCGTGGGAGGAAATTTCCCATATCATGTGGTCTAATGGCTAGAAGGAAGTTTCCTTTCTTAGTATCGTCCTGGGTCTTGAGTGTCCCAAATATTGGATTTTGAAGGAAGTGCAGTTGGGACCACACTTAGGGTAAGAGGTAGAAAATCCTAACCTGCCAAGAATAACTGATCCACTTACAATGTTAGCTGAAGTCTAAAAGGAACGAAAAGTCAGCTTGTTGGGTGAGAGACACCTGCAGAAGACATTGAACTTCCCTGAGTCCACCCATGCCCACCCCAGCAGCCTTGCTGGTAGCAATCTACCACTCTGCTCTCCTGGCCCTGCTCTGGCCCCTGGGCCATCCCTCCGGTGCCAGAACATTTCTTATATGTAGTATTTCTGTAGGAGAGTGAGTCGAATCCAACTCTAATTCCATTGATAACCCGTCAGGATATTAAGATCTTTCTTTGGACACTATTCCTGGCCCAGAAAGGTACCAAGATCTTTTAGCTCTTCCTGGAGCCCGGATACCCAGTCTGGGCTCTCTGCCTGAGAAACCCGAACAACAGGAAATAGACTGGGTTATACACTGAGCATTTACCTGGAAACATACATCCTATATTCCCTCAGCAACCTGACTTCCATCTGAAGAGAATAGTTTTAGGTGCCTGAGTGGTTAGCCCAGAGACCAAGAACTTCCTTTACTGAGGACACACCCTGATTATCCCAGCGCACAGCGTTTCCATCTCAAAACCCCTGCAAAATGTACCAGCCCCAGTTGTGTCTTGGCCTTAGACCTTCATCCCATTCCTCACCCTTAGTGTGGAGAGGTTAGGAGGAGAATCAATTCACTGTAGAGTAGGGATGACCTATATATGGCACTGTTACCCCACTCCCATCCTTGCCCATGACAGACACTATTAATCAATCACTTGTCCTTTACTTCTGAGCCCATATGTGTCCTCAAAATCCTTCTGCATAGGGGTGTCTGGGTGGCTCAGTGGGTTAAGCCTCTGCCTTCGGCTCAGGTCATGATCTCAGGGTCCTGGGATCGAGCCCTACATCGGGCTCTCTGCTCAGCGGGGAGTCTGCTTCCGCCTTTCTCTCTCTGCCTGCCTCTATGCCTATTGTGATCTCTTCCTGTCAAATAAATAAATAAAATCTTAAAAAAAATCCTTATGCACAGTAATTGATAAGAGCTCAAATCTGAGATGAAGCACATTTTCCATCCTTGTTCTAGAAATTATGGTGTGCTGGGGCTCCTGGGGGAAGCTCAGTCAGTTGAGCACCTGACTCTTGGTTTTGGCTCAGGTCATGATCTCATGGGCTGTGGGATCCAGCCTGCATAGGGCTCTGTGCTCAGAAGGGAGTCTGCTTGAAGATTCTCTCCCTCTGCCCCTCCCCCATCCTTGCATGCACTTGCTCTCTCTCTCTAAAACAAATAAATAAATCTTTGGAGATTATAATGTTACTACAGTTCTGAGGAAGGAAAGGTTGCTTCGTTCATTCATTTAATTTATTGGATATTTATTGAGCATTTACTCTATGCCAGGCTCTGTGCTCTGCAGAGAGATTTCGAAAGTGCCACGAGAAGACAGACTAGGGGCAATCAAACTGACTCTGGGGTTGGGGGGGGTGTCAGAGGAGACCTCATAGGAATGGAAATTTTCAAGGAAGTAAAGAAACTGGATAAATTTGGAAGCAGGTTAGGCTAAAGCAGAACAGACAGTGAGAACAATTTAAGTCGAGACATAGATGTACAACAGCTACGGAGAAGTTTTGATGATTAAAGTAAAGCATATCAAATAGCAATGACAGGAAATGAATTTTTATGTGTATTTCTCAGAACCATGCAATGGAGACTGTGGTTTGTGGACCAGCGGCACCAACATCACCTGGGAGCTTGTTGAAAAACGCAGATTTTCAGGTCCCATCCCAGGCCCACCAAATCAGACACTCCAAGGAAGAAACCAAGGGATATAGGATTTAATAAACCTTCCAGGGGATTCTGATGCACACAGGAGATCCAGAAGCATGCTCCAAAATAATGATTGATGCTACTACTAATCATTGAGCTCACCTCTGTGTCCCATGGGGACAGTCACCATCCCAGTGGGGTCCAGCATTTCCCCCACAGCACTCAGCATCACTTCCTCCCACTCTATCTGACTCTGTGGATGCTAGTGCCACCTGGGGTTTCAGACTCTACACTTCAGTTTGACTTGGGTCCCCTCCCCCACACCATCTGACACATTCCATCTGCCCTCATGTCCTGGGAGCTTGGTAGTCTGAATAATAACCTGAATCCACTCAATATGGATAAAATGAGATGAGATGACAGTGGGCATTGTGAAGGAGGTCATGCCCATCTCTCCAACCAGATGGACCTTTTTTCCTCAACCCTCACTGGGCGAGGACAGAGAGCCCAGGCTCTAAGCTGGCCTGGCCAGGCTCACAGGCTGACTTCTCCTCTCTCTCACTGTGTGACTTTGACTGGGCTGTTTAAGATCTCTGTGCCTCAGTTCCCTCAGCTATAAAATAGAGACAATGATGGTATTTATCTCATAGGGTTGTTTTGGGGATAAATGAGTTTATACAGGTAAAGGACTTCCAACAGGGCCTGACTCCATTTTATAGTAATAATAGTTATTAAATTATTTAAAATTATAATAAATCAAATTGTTAAATCATTTAAAATTGAATTAAATCCTTATTAAAAGGAATAATGTGCTATGGTGAGTGCTGTGAAATGTGTGAACCTGGCAATTCACAGACCTGTACCCCTGGGGCTAATAATACATTATATGTTAATTAAAAAAATTTTTAAAAGAACAAAAACAGTAAATACATAGGTAAATGCACACTGACTAAATTAAAATACTAATAATGTATACTAGATTTATATGTAGAATTAAATGCATGGCAATGATAATTTATAAATTGAAGTGGGGTAAATGAAAGTGTGTTAAATTCCTTGCATTATTTGAGAAGAAAACAAAGTATTGGTCTTTTTAAAATCAACTTTATTATGAAATGTAGTGCACATATAGAAAATCCATAAAATATAAATGCATAGTTTAAAAGAAACAAAGGAATAATAAAAGTTAGTACAATTAAAGATTATTTAAAATATTATTTGAAATTAAAATCATTGAAATAATATTTTTAAATACTAAAAGTATTATTACTAGTAGTATAGACATTACATCATTCACCTATTGCCACAGTCTCCTGTCCTCCAGTCTCTCTTTCCTGAACTTGGTCTTATAACCTGGCCCACTGGACATTGTGAACATGGCAGCCTCGTGTTGAACAGGTCGTTCGCTTCCTCAAAAGTCTGCACAGACTCCTCCGCAATGACTTTGATACCTTCCCCTTTGATGGTAAAATAATGGAACCCTTTGCTTCTAATGGACTCTTACAGATAATAGCGGATCTGCTTTGACTAAAATCAGGGGTTTGGAATGCCCTTCCAGCTTCTCCCTTTGCCTTTCCTTGCCTACCAAGAGACATCCGCATGAAACTCTGGGATCTGAGGAGGGCAGCACAGAAACATTCGGCTTTTGAAATGCAGGCAGGAATCAGATGACCCATTTGCTTCAGGAGGACAATCTCCCTCCCAGGAAGGCAAGCCACCATGTCCAATCACACCTCACAGTTTACTGAGCCTGCATACCTGGTCCATCCACCGGGATGTGGGGCCTGAATTTCTCCCCCTAAGTCTGGCCTCACTCTGCTATGTATGTGTCTTCCCGGTCAGTCCCGTCCCCAAGGGACTGTTCCTTCCTCTTGACCCTGGTCTCCCTCTGCTTGTCAGACACCCTCCCGCAGGCAGGGAACAACAGACCCTGGGGAGCTCTGAGAACAGAGGCGCCTAGCAGAAGCTATTTCCAACCCAGAATGTTCTGGCCAGCTGCCCAGGCTTTGTTCCGATTTCTGATGTTCTTTAGAATCTTCTCATTACATCACTGAAAGAAGCACAATTAAGTATACTCTTTTCCTTACTTTTTAATAACTTCTATGGTGTTTTCTGATTATAAATGTAACATATGGCCAACATGATGGAAAAAATTTGTAAAATACAAAAAAAATTTTTTTAAGTAAAGAAAGATAAACTTGAATAAGTAGTTTTGAGAAACAGTGTTTTAAGAAGAATTACTGCATGTTGGGGAAAGGAGGGATGGTTGGTGGAATGATGACTCTGAGAAGATTCCATACCCTAATCCCTGGGGCTGTGAATATACTAAGATCCCACACCAGTGACTACATTACCCTACATGCCTGGCAAAAGGGATTTGGCAGATGTCATTGTAATTGTATTCACTTCCTAGGGCTGTGTAACAAAGTCCCACAAACTGGGCCACTTAGGACAATAGAAAAGACCTAAATCAAGGTGTTGGCAGGGCCATGCACTCCTTTCCTAGCTTCCGGTTGTTACCAGCAGTCCTTGGCATCCCTTGGCTCAGAGTTCCATCACTCCGGCCACCGCCTCTGTCAACACCTGGCCATCTTCCCTCTGTGTTCACACAGCCTTCTCCTCTCTGGGTTTCATTGTCTCTGGATCTATTTTTATTAAGACACCAGTTATATTGGATTAAAGGTCCACTTTACTCTTCATCTAACCTCATCTTGAGTATACCTGCCATGACCCTACTTCCAAATAAGGTCATATTCACAGGTACCTGGGGTTAGAGCTTCAAAACATCTTTTGGGGGAGACACAGTTCAACCCACAACAGTGTTACTGGTGAGTTGATCTTAAAATAAGGATATTTTTCTGGTTTATCAGGGTAGGCTCAATGCAATCACATGCACCCTTGCAGGCAGAGAACTTTCTCCTGCCAGAGTCAGTGAGATGTACCAGGGGAAGACAGAGAGATCCCAAGCTTGAGAAGGATTCCACATGCCATCGCTGGTTCCGGGATGTAAGGAGCCATGTGCAAGGAGCAAAGAGAAGCTTCCAGGAGCTGAGCATGGCGCCTGATTGACACCAGGGAAGAAATGGGGACCTCGTTCCTACAACCACGAGAAACTGGACTCAGGCAACACCGTAAGTGGGCTTGGAGGTATATGGTCCCGCAGAGCCTCCAGAAGGGAACACAGCCCTGCCAGCACCTTGATTTCAGTCTTGGGGGACCTGGAGCAGAGGAACTGGCTGGGCTCCACTGTGCTTAGTTTATGATCCATGGAAACTGAGAGATGATAAATGGGGTTAAGAAACATTTATGGTAATTTGTCAAACAACAATAAGAAAGGAGAATTTTAAAATAACTCTAGGCTTCTGTCTTAAGCACCTGGGTGGGTGCAGCAGTCTTTACCTTGGTGAGGAAAATCTGAGAGAAGCAGGTGATTTGGGGCAGAGCATCAAGTGTAGCTCACTCACGAGACCTAGGAGAAAGCTCTGTGAAGACAGCAGGTTCACAGCTGGACTCATGAGCCCAGGATTTAGCCCAGATTGGGTGTAGAGTTACAAAAGTAGGAGCCATGGCTTGGAGACTATATTCTCAGTGTTCACTGTGATCACTGGGAAGAAGGGAAGACAGAGATCCCAGACGGAGCCTGAGAAACGTCCCACCCTGGCTTAGGGGAGGGGCGAAGGGAAGAAGGGGAACCAATAAAGAAACTGGACAACATGGCATCACAGAAGGGAGAGGTCAGTGCGGTGCATGCTATGAAACATCTAGTAAAATGTGGCCTCAAAAAAACCCTTTTCAGTTTCTTATACAATAAATATACATTCACCATAATACTGAACAACCCCATTCTACCCAGAGAAATGAAAGCCTATGCTCACTGAGACACCTATATATAAATGCTTACAGAGGCTTTCTTTGTAATCATCCAAACCTGGAAACAACTCAAATGTCCTTCAATGGGCTAATGAACAAACCAAGGTCCATCCATACAATGGACCACTACTCAGTCCTTAAGAGGGAAGGGCTACAGATACACACAACAGCCTGGATCCAAAGGCCGTGAGCTGGATGATTCCATTTATGCAACATTCTCCAAAAGACAAACTCCAAAAGACAAACAGGTACAGAAAGCAGATCAGTTGTCACCAGGGACGGAGAGAAAGAATGATTACAAAGGGGTACCATGAAGGAATTTGGGGGTGATGGTGGAACCATCTTATATGTTGACTGTTGTGGTGATGGTTACAGGACTCTGTGCATGTGTCCAAACTGAGCTGTACACTCCGACATGTAAATTAATTTAACCTTAATTTTGGGGGTAAAGGGAAACATTAATTTAAAAAATACTATGAATCTAGCCATGCAGAAGTCAGTGGTGACTCTCAGAGGAGATGTTTGTGGGGACAACAGGCCTGGAAGGCAGCCAGAAGAGGCACATGAGGGACTAGGGGGTGAGGGGTTGAAGAAGTAGAGACAAAGAGCACAGACCCCTGGATGTCAAAGAGAGGAGGAGGAAGGGCAGAAGCTGGCAGGAGACCGCAGGCTGAGGAAGGGGCATTTCTCATCCTCAGGTGCTGAGGGTTGAGTTGACCGTAGCCTTTGGCTCACGACCCACTTTCATCTTCAGTTTGTGCCTGGCCCGTCTCTGTCATTTCCCTTTAGTCTCTGATGCCCACAGGCTCCCATGGTAATGTGTCTGATTCATGCTTGAATATGTATGTATGCATCTGTAATATATGAAATGTTCCCCTACTTGTATTTGTGCTTTTCATTTACATAACTGGCATTATGCAACTGGCCTCCTTCTGTTTCTCTTCTTTCACTCATCACACTTTAAAAAAATCTGTTCTTTCTCGTCATTCTATAGCACTGGCTCATTGTTCTGGAAGCTGAGTATTCCTCAATGAGTGTCCACTGCTCTGCACCCTCCATTCTTCCAGTGATGGGCTTGAGGTTGTCTCCAGATGCTCTGATGGACATCTCTGTGCATGTTCCCGCAGGGTTGTGGGACAATTTACTTGTCATATGTCCCCAAGAATGAGATGGCTGGGTCAGAGTGTACTAATCCTCGGTCCTAACTACCAGTCTCTTCCTCTGATGATTCCACCCATCTACACAGCCACCAACAAGACAAGGACCAGGTTTCCACATGGGTTCATGGGTAGATGGAATCATTTCTTCCTCCACTCTTCAAGTTCCTACAGAGAAAGGCAATTTCTACTCTTCTCCCCAGGAGAGAAATGCACTTAAGACTCCTTCTCCTCACTCCGCCTTTCATTCCCAGGAGGAGTGGCTTGTGGGGTTGATAGATATATGAGCAAACACAGCATCTCTGTGAGGTCTGCAACTCCTCAGTGTTTTCTCTCTTGGGCCCCCACCCAGGAGTTGGGTGTCTGGGACTCTTTTAAGTAAAAGAGCCAGCTCCGCCCCAGGCAGTGGGAGACATACAGCTCTGGAGGGAATGTAGTATTAGGAAACTCAGTGGGTCCAATTTTCATCCTCAAGTGTAACTGCAATAATTAAATTGATATTTTTATTTCTCTTTGTTTGAACCCTGTGGTCATCTCCAAATCAATATCAAACTCAGGGATATATGGGGGAAAGGGTATGATTTCCTATTACCTTAAATCCTTAACCCATTGGTGCGTGGGTCTGAACCTTGAGAAATGGGTGCAAGAGCAAACATTTGGGGTTTAAGTGATTGAGCCTCAAGCTCATCTTAAAACAAAATCTCACAATCCTTAGACTTTAGCAAACATATTAAAAAATATGTATCCCATAACTATGACATTCATTACTGACTCTGCTTCGCCCTTCCAATATGGGGGACTAGGAATCAATGCAAGTCTTAGATAAACCTGAGTCTGAAAAGGACAGGAGCAGGGGGAAAATTGAGGAAGAAGGCATTCATGTCTGCCAAACACTGCTCACTCTATATGTGGAGTAGAAGGACAGGGATCCAGTTAAGAAACATGTCAAAATGCTAAAACTTTCCCAAGACTGTCTGATAAAAGGTGGAGGGAGACGAATCCTGGAGAATCACATAACTGTTGCAGCACAGTGAAGAGCCAAGTGGCAGGAGAGAGATTTGTAGCTGCCACCCATGTGTCACACATTCAAGGCTCCAGGGAACATCAGACGACAGTGTTGGTCCCTACCAGGTCCCTGGAAGCTCAGGACTCAAAGTACCTCCTACAGCTCCAGGTCTGGAATCTCACAGGAAGCTATTCCAGCTGAAGCAAACATGGGGGAAAGGGGGCATCCATCCCTTGAGACGGATTTCATGGGCTTGAGAAATTTAATATGGCCACTCACGAGAGGTGGTGGAGGTTCTGTCTCTAAACAGAGTCTTTACTGAGTTCATCTTTAAATGTCAGGATTATAAAATTCAAAGGGGATGTAGAAATGAAGACATCCTCTACTTACAAGATGTTAAGAGGAATACCTTGAATGACACCAGTGACAAGCTATGTCCATTCCATATATTTAAAACTTTTGCTAAAAAATTTAAGCATCTGAAAAGCCACCCCATGATGGTGAAAGGAGTCTGTACAATGAAATGGACTTTTCCCCACTGGTCTGAGGCTGGGTGACCTAGAAGCAGAGCCTGAGGCAAGGATTTTGATGAAGGTACTTAATTTAGAAGATGATCCCAGGAAACACCAGGAAGAGATGAAAAAGTGGAAGTGGGGAAGGGAAGAAAATCAATAGAGGGGTGCTGCTAGGGGTACCTGAGACTCAATCCTGCTGGGAACCCTCTGAGGGACTGGTCGTGTCCACTCAGGCAGTGAGGAAGCTGGAGTGCTTACCCGTCAACCCCTACTGCCCATCATTTCATTAAGGGCACTACTTCTGGGGGTTCAGTTCACTAGCATTTCTGGACAGCCTTATATGAGGTCTGAGCACACTACCACAACCAGAGAAAGCCCTTGGCCAGAGAGTCTCAGGGGCTTGCAAGAGGAAGCCAGCCACATCCTTGTCACCATGAGTGGGAAGAGGATGCAGGAGGGGTACCAAATACATTTGGAAAATAGTGTGCTCTAGTTAGCCTCAAGAAGTTAGAAAATTTCTCCCAGCTGAGTGATAGTTCCACAACACCAGACAGTGTGTAGCCGGGGGCTGGCATCATGATGAAGCTGGAACCAACCAAGATTTTTTTTCCCTCTACCCTCCCTCAGATACTGCTGAATTGAGTTTCAGCAGGTGGCCATGTGTATTTGGATTCATGGAAATAATGGGCTCTCCTTGTGATAACTGCATTTGGGTCATTTCCCCCTCGTATTTCTGAATCTCATGAGTAGGAGTTCATGCTATGATGGTCCCTTGTGTCCTCTTAATTTCCTTTGCCATAAAATGTGAGCCCTAGACTTTGGGATCCATGAATCAGCTTGGATATCCTGAAGGAATTGCAGTGAAAGACATCCAAATGATGGCAGGAGAGGAACTTAGAAACTATCCAGGCACATGAGTGAGACCTTCCAGTTGAGGCTACAGAGTTGACATTGACAAGGGTGATCTGGGATTTTAATGTTTGTGAAGTTCTTCCCAGGTTTTATTTCTAATATCTTAGGTTTCTGTTTATAAGCAGGTGTTTGAGTAATGGAAAGTTTGAATTGAATCCTATTATTCAAGTTTAGGTGAGTCTTCTATCACCTCCATTATAGAAACAGAGCTTTTAAAATCTATCATTTGAGCTCATTTGCTGACCTCGCTGAGCCCTTGGTACACCGAGGCATCACCTGAACTAGGAACACAGAGGGAGAGGACTGTCAGCATGGGATGTAGGTCTTAGAGTTGATTTGGTTAATGTACTGTGCTGACGCATTTCAGAGCCTTTAGGGAAAGAGCTAAATTGCCCACCCTTGTGTTTTAGAAGATTTAAAGATTCTTTTGATGTCAGGACACAACACAATGACACTCAGAGGGATGAAAGGCAGAACTCTTTGTTGCTTACAGCTCTGAATAAAAGAAGGCTGCCAGGCAGAGCCACACACACACAGACACAGACACTTCCCTCAAGCCCAGGTAACAGCCAGCCTGAGGGGAGGGGGCAGCCTGTGCCCAGCAAGCAGTGTGGGGGTTAGCTCAGTCACTGGGGCTCTCAGTGGGTTGGCTAATTTGAATAATTTGCTGGGCTCCAGGGCATAGGCACTGTCCTTCCCGGTCTGGGACCTTGGGGTTCTGGGCACTTGGGGCACTTGGGGCTGATAACATCCTGCCTCGAGTGTGAAAGCCTGATGAAGGAAGAGGTTGGGAGTGTGGGCTTAATTGGGTGCTCAAAACAGGGGAACGGACCAGCCCCCAGCCAGGGCTTCAAGGCTGGTTCAGAACAGCATACACAAAGATACAAACAAACAACTTCCATTATTCCTGGTCTCAGGATGATGAAAAAATAGCGGCTGGTGCTGGGGAGTGGCCACAGGACTGTGGCCTCAAGGGCTCCCTGATTGGCCACCCAGTTCCTCCCCTGAGGAATGACCACACCCATAGGGGAATGATCGTAAGTTTAGACCCAGTGTCAGTGGACAAAACTTGGGTATGACAGAGAGCACCATCATCCCGCCGCTTTCCTGCCTTTGCACCAGGTTGTGTCCTCAAGTTTGTGAAGAGACCAGCCGGTTCTTGGGAAAGGTCAGAGGTAGGGTTACAGATAGGGTGGAGCCCTCATGATGGGAAGAGTGCCCTCGGAGAAAAAGAAAGGAAAGAGCTCTCTCTCTCTGTTTCTGTCTCTCTGTCTCTGTCTCTCATGGAGGGATACAACAAAAGCCAGCTATCAGCAAGCCAGAAAGTGGGCTCTCACCTGACACTGGATCCGATAGCACCTTGATCTTGGACTTCTCAGCCTCCAGAACTGGAAAAGTAAATGTCTGTTGTTTAAGACGCTCGGTCTCTGGCATTTTCATTATAGCAGGGCTAAAGCCCTGACGGATGGCACCCTGAGATTTCCCTTTGAATGCTCACTCCATCTCAACCACATCCCTTTCTTCAAAGTGTGGTCCATTCTCCAGCTCCCCGCACGTCCTCATCCTCACCACATCACTGGAAGCTCCCTCCTCCATGCTCTCTCTGCTAACTGCACTGTCTGTCCACCTCCATACCTCACAGATCTTCAGGGGGAGAATGTTGTCTGTATTCTGCTTGGATCTCCAGGGCCTGGCATTGTGTGCGACCCTTATTAGGTGGTCAGTAAATGAGGGAGTGGTTACTCTGCCTGCAACAGAAAGCAAAGGGCGAACTTGACTCACAGGTGTTGGAATAGATGCATTTACTTGGCGTGCCCAATGTAATTACAGGTCTCGGGTGATTTAAAGGCTGTTTCTGCAGGAGCCAATAAGTCTTTGATGAAGGCCTTGTCATCTGGCATAATCACCCAGCTTGTCTTTGGCTGTTTAAATGCACTAGGTTACACCATCTGAGACTCTGGGATTTCAACCAGTGATGCTGCACAACCAAGGAACACTAGGGCACGAAGCTAGAGGGGACAAGGCCCACTCTGGCGCCCTGGCAAAGGCTCTTATGGGAGCGAGGGTCTGCGGAACTATGGAAAACTCAGGGACCAGAGAGTGAAGAATGTGGCAATTTGCATTAATTGCCCCAATTCTTACCCTTCCTTGTATCCATGTCATTTGCCATGTGACTTAATGAGTGTATTTTCCCAGCTCTAGAATTTGGATTTGGCCAGGGTACCTTCCTTGGCCAAGAGAAAGATGAGTGAGTCAAGTCTAGTCCTCCAGCAGCCTTATCTGCTTCTTTTTGTTCTCTGGTACCTTTGCTGTCACCAAGAGAATGAGACTAGACCCCTGCTTCTGGGAAGAGGATGAGAGAGAGGCATGAGCAGTAAGCCCTTCCCGTGAAATGCCACTAAGATTTTATGATTTTCATTATCCAGCATCCTGGTGGCTCTGGCTTAGACCATTACCCAGAGCAATCAAAAACACAGCGGAGTCAGAGGGCAAAGGCAGAATGATGTCAAAGAGGGTTGACAAATGCCATCATCAAGAAGCCCAGTGCAGGGCGCCTGGGTGGCTCAGTGGGTTAAGCCACTGCCTTCAGCTCAGGTCATGATCTCAGGGTCCTGGGATCGAGTCCCGCATCGGGCGCTCTGCTCAGCAGGGAGCCTGCTTCCCTCTCTCTCTCTCTCTGCCTGCCTCTCCATCTACTTGTGATCTCTCTCTGTCAAATGAATAAATAAAATCTTCAAAAAAAAAAAAAAGAAGAAGAAGAAGAAGCCCAGTGCGCGCTCAGACCAGTGCACTAGGAGTGGAGAAGCTAGGGGAGAGGACAGGCTTCAGGGCAACACCCTCCAGGACAAGAGACCAGGAGTAGAAGCCTGAGGAATTTTTCCTTCAGCAGCTTGTGCTGTCTGTCTGGAGCTTGTTCTGTTCGGTGCCTGAAAGTAGAAGGCCAGGCATCACCCACCCACACTCCTATCACTCCACATTCAGGCTCTGCATAGCTGCTTGGTGGGGAGCAGGAGCTGGGTCCCAGCTGCAGATTTCCTGCAAGGTCTCTGGGTGCTCCAAGGCAGTCACTGCTCCTGTCCAAACTTCTGTGTCCACAAAACAACAAGCAAGACATTGCAAGAATGTCCATATCTCTCAGGATGGGCTAGGTTATGCAGAAATCACATCCCCCTCCACCCCGCCAAATTTCAATAGCTTTCAACACAAACCAAAAAAGTTTGAGGTTTATTGGTGATGTCCTCACTGAGGACCCAGGGTGAAGTCCTCACGAGAACCCAGGGCGACAGAGCAGTCAGTATCTAATTGTTGTCAGTCACCGAGGCAGAGGGAAAAGAACAGGCAAGACACACACAAGCTCTTGCTGCTTCTGCCTGGAAGGGACAAGATTCCACTCACTTTTCATGGGCCAAGGCATGTCCATGACCAGCTTAATTTCAAACGGGCAGGGAGATGCAATTTTATCCTGTGTCTGGAAGGAAAAGGACACGGAACATTTGCAAATAGCCTTGATGATGACTATGCTCTCCATCCAGCTGGATACTTTTAATGTCTTAAAATATTAAATATAGCCTTCTTCCAGCCACAATCATCATAACTGTCCCATTGTCTACTAATCCTATAATATGCTTCTCAGTTATGTGTGTGTAATCCAGACATTGACTGGGGTCACTTGTCTTTGAGATTTAAACTACATCTGGCGGGCACCTGGGTGGCTCAGTCAGTTAAGTCTCTGACTCTTGATTTTGGCTCAGGTCATGATGTCAGGGTCGTGGGATCAAGCCCGGCATCCAGCTCCATGCTAAGCAGGGAGACTGCTTGTCCCTCTCCCTCTCCCTCTCTCTGTTTGCTCTCTCTCTCTCCTTCTCTCTCACACACATTCTCAAGTAAATAAATGAATTAATAAATAAATTAAATATTTTAAAAATATATAAATGGCTAAATCTCCATCTTCCTGTGGGAAGTCCAATATTGTGCTGCAAGCACCCTGTGAATTCGCAGGGGTCATCACCAGGACCCCCTCCAGTAAGTTTTGTCCCCACGTCTCTGTTACCTGCAGTGGTTTTTTTCTCCTCCCTGCTCCATTCTGACATGAAGAAAAAAAAAATTTTAAAGCCCCCTTTTCCTTGATTTTTCCTGAATTCATTCACACCAAGCATCTCTGTACAGAACAGATTTTGCTGAAGGTTTGCACGGGGAGAAGGATTACATCAGAGAACATATATGACCTAAAACTGGGGATCAGGCATTCCTGTTCTCCTGAGTCTTTGGGTCACCCGGCTGCTGGGAAGTTCTCTCTGTGCTTTGCTTTGCAGGTGAAACTCTTTGCCATTGGGTATATCCCCTCTCTTGCTAGTTTCTACCCACTCTTTATTATGAACAGTAATGTAATTCTATTGGGCCTCTTTTTGGCCCCGGGGATATGTTACATAGAGACACTCAGTTGTCTGCTAAACAAAGCACATCTACTGTGGCTCAGAAGACCTGGCAGAGGCTCTGAAATTCCAGTCCCCACCAGCCCCTGGTCCCCTCCATAAGAAGGGAGCAGTATAGAGATTTATGTACCCACAGACACAGTCATCGCTGCCTTCCCCTTGCTACATCCCTTAAAAGGCAGAAGTTGCTTAAGTCCGTTTTGGTTTTAAATAACTCTCTCTCTCTCTCTCGTTCTTTCTCTCTCTCTTTCTGTTAAATCCAGACTCACTTGTATTTGTGAAGGGCTTATATGTGAATGCTAGGTCATGAGACCCGCCACCTGCCCACGGGGACGGTACTAGGCTTCTCTTCATTTTACACATGAGAAAACTGAGACCTGGGAAGACAAGCTGTTGCCTGAGTCTCCCACTCAGACCCCACGTGCAGCGCAACCTGGGCTATAGAACAAATCTCCCTTTCTGCTCGATCAAGGTGCATCTCTGACTTCACGCCCTTTACAAGAAAGGTCTCTGCTTAGAAGAATTCAAGAGAAGCTGTAAAAATTACCTGAAGGAGTGTTTCCTGCCATCGTTTGCCTTTTATCTTCATCTTGAAATACGTTTTTAAGCCAGCAAGGGGGATAGACGCCCCCACATCTGCACTTCGTGAGGGGGAGCAGAGAAATGGAGAAGGGCTTGTATCTGAGCCCACAGAGCGTAGGGCAATGCCCAGAGAAATAAGGCTTCCAGATGTCCATGGGACTGTGGAGCACCGCGGGGCCCCCTGAGGAGTGTCCGGGGAGAGGTGAGTGGGGCTGAGGCCAGGGGAAGGGGGTGCAGTGAACTCTTCAGAGTCCTTTCAAAGAGAGCTTACCAAGTTTTATCCATCCATATAGGGCAGTTCATAAATATTCCCTTACATTTTCCTTTCGTTCCCTAGAAACTTCTGCCCCATCTTACTGCAAAGTGTGATGGTTCCTCAGTTTGTGCATGCTAAGGGCAATTCGTTGGCCTGACTGTGGAGGGACGATTCCTTCCACTGGACTTTATTATATACATTGAAAAATGCTCAAATATCCCCATTTCACAGATGGGGAAACAGAATCCCCATGAAGTAAAGGACTCACCTCAGATCTCCCAATTCCTGGGTAACCATGGTGAGACTGGTCCCCACAACATCTGCCTTCCGGTCCTGAAATGCTCCGGGACCCCAAGCCTGCCAGGATGTGGCAACCAACAGCAACTCCAGTAGACATCACCGTCAGAACCAGGCACCTGGAGCCCCAATGTCTCTGGCAGAGTCTCATTAATGAGGGTAAGATTATGATTCCCTTAAGGGTATCTGGGACTGGCAACAACTTTACCACAAAATAACATTATTCCTTACTTATTTGAGAGAGCATAACATTTCCCATTGTGAACCAGTGGTGTTGTAGTTTCTGAAGGATTGTTTTGCAGATAATTTATATAGGGAAAATTCCTGGTCTGGAGATGTATCCACGCTACCAGGATGCCCTAATAAATTATACTGGATCTGAAAATACCATGTGTTTTCCTTACCACATTTACTTTCCAAGTTCTGCATTTTCTAAGAACATAAAAGAATGTACTTCAGAAAAAGCCGGATACTAAAGAAAGGGCAAAAGTTCCAAGATGATAACACCCTTGCAGTTTCAAAGGGGCTCGTGCTAGTGGTGACCATGGAGAAGTGGCTTTAAACACTCTCATTTTCAAAGTGTCTCCTTCCTGGTCAGCTCAGCCCTGGTCCAGCCTCCCTGCTGTGCAGGAAGCAGAAGGTTCAAGATTTCCAGCTGTGCTGTGAATGGGAGAGCAAATACACAGTGCTGGGGGGTGCAGCAACTCACTGTGGGGGTTCTGCTTCCCAGTCTTTGCTGGAGATCGCCACAGATCTCTGGCCAACCCTTCTTCCTCTTTGCTTTCCTTGCCTCCATTACCATCCTGAAGTGTAATGGGGAAAGCTCTGAAGATCTGGGTTCAAGTGTTGCCTCTCTCACCAACTGCTGAGGGATCTGGGGCACTTTGCTCCCTTTGAGACTCAACTTCCTCATGTGTACAGTGAAGACAATGGAACCAAAGCCAGGAATAGAGGAGAAAAATATGGGTTCATCTTCATAATGAGAGAACATTCCCAGTTTACTAATTATATATTAAGTCTATGATTTTTTTAAATTTTTAAATTTTTTATAAACATATATTTTTATCCCCAGGGGTACAGGTCTGTGAATCGCCAGGTTTACACACTTCACAGCACTCACCAAAGCACATACCCTCCCCAATGTCCATAACCCCACCCCCCTTCTCTCAACCCCCCTCCCCCCAGCAACCCTCAGTTTGTTTCGTGAGATTAAGAGTCACTTATGGTTTGTCTCCCTCCCAATCCCATCTTGTTTCATTGATTCTTCTCCTACCCACTTAAGCCCCCATGTTGCATCACCACTTCCTCATATCAGGGAGATCATATGATAGTTGTCTTTCTCTGCTGGACTTATTTCGCTAAGCATGATACGCTCTAGTTCCATCCATGTTGTCGCAAATGGCAAGATTTCGTTTCTTTTGATGGCTGCATAGTATTCCATTGTGTATATATACCACATCTTCTTTATCCATTCATCTGTTGATGGACATATAGGTTCTTTCCATAGTTTGGCTATTGTGGACATTGCTGCTATAAACATTCAGGTGCATGTGCCCCTTTGTATCACCACGTTTGTATCTTTAGGGTAAATACCCAGTAGTGCAATTGCTGGGTCATAGGGCAGTTCTATTTTCAACATTTTGAGGAACCTCCATGCTGTTTTCCAGAGTGGTTGCACCAGCTTGCATTCCCACCAACAGTGTAGGAGGGTTCCCCTTTTTCCACATCCTCGCCAGCATCTGTCATTTCCTGACTTATTAATTTTAGCCATTCTGACTGGTGTGAGGTGATATCTCATTGTGGTTTTGATTTGTATTTCCCTGATGCCGATATGGAGCACTTTTCCACGTGTCTGTTGTCCATCTAGATGTCTTCTTTGCAGAAATGTCTGTTCATGTCCTCTGCCCATTTCTTGATTGGATTATTTGTTCTTTGGGTGTTGAGTTTGCTAAGTTCTTTATAGATTTTGGACACTAGTCCTTTATCTGATATGTCGTTTGCAAATATCTTCTCCCATTCTGTCAGTTGTCTTTTGATTTTGTTAACTGTTTCCTTTACTGTGCAAAAGCTTTTGATCTTGATGAAATCCCAATAATTCATTTTTGCCCTTGCTTCCCTTGCCTTTGGCGATGTTCCTAGAAAGATGCTGCTGCGGCTGAGGTCGAAGAGGTTGCTGCCTGTGTTCTCCTCAAGGATTTTGATGGATTCCTTTCTCACATTGAGGTCATCCATTTTGAGTCTATTTTTGTGTGTGGTGTAAGGAAATGGTCCAATTTCATTTTTCTGCATGTGGCTGTCCAATTTTCCCAGCACCATTTATTGAAGAGGCTGTCTTTTTTCCATTGGACATTCTTTCCTGCTTTGTCGAAGATTAGTTGACCATAGAGTTGAGGGTCTATTAAGGCATTGGCCTCCTAAGTCTATGATTTTTGATACTGTACTGAAAATGTTATTTTTAATTCATCAAATCTTACCAGTTTTCCATTTCGGGTTTCTGAATGTGGCGACTGCTCAGAAAAGCTCTTTCCTACCCAAGGATTATTAAATGGTCAGCCATTTGTGTCTACACAATATTTTGTGTAATGATTCAAAATACCAACATTTATTATATACTAAATTCTGTGTCTGGATGTCCTAATCTATTTCATGTATCTACCTTTTTTGTCCTACCACTTTCTTATCGTTAACTTGGCTTTAAAATATCTTAATATCTAACAGGAAAAATCTCTTTATATCCATTTTCTCTTAAAAACTGAATGTTCTCGGGGTGCCTGAGTGGCTCAGTCTGTTAAGCATCTGACTCTTGATCTCAGCTCAGGTCTTGATCTCAGGGTTGTGAGTTCAAGCGTCACGTTGTGAGCATGGAGCCCAGTTAAAAAAAAAAAAAGTGGTTAGTCTCATACAGTGACTATTAGTAACAGTTTCTCAGAATAATATCTTACTAGTATTTTTTCCTTTTAAAAAACAGTATGTGTTTTTTAAGGTTTCAATAACAGTGAAAATATTCAGGGGATAACAGCTTGAGAAATTGTGCTGGCCTCACCTTCCTTTGAAAAATCTTTAGAAATGAGAAAAAAGATATTTTTGAAAGAATAAATCCATGGAAATACCAGGGAACAAGGAGTACTAGGTGGACAAGAAATTATGAGGCATACCTGAATGATATAAAAGACAGATGGAATTGGGTTGAAAGAGGAAACCACAGTCCGAAATGTGTTCAGAGAAACTTGCTTCAAAAGGTAGGAGTATCCTATAGATGATCCAAGCTAAGAGTCAACACATGAAATGAGCAGATCGAAGACACACCAAGAGGAAAATTCTATGGGGATCACCTCCATCTTCTTCATGTCCCTTTCCCTCTCCCTCTCCATGGTATAGTGGCACTGAGTGCCCAGTGCTTTGACTTACAAAGCTGGTGATTCCCAAAAGGAGCAGGGAGCCACCAAGCCCAGGAAATAGTCCATCACGATTGGTAATATATCCACCCCTTCTCCTACCAGAGGCAAGCTGCCAATGACACATGTACCCTTGACAAAGAGACTAACAGAAAAAAACAAATAAATATACAACAAGAGTAATCAAACATTTGAATCATATTTAACCAAATTCACCACCATTCACAAAAGGAACCCAGCTCAAAAAAGAAGAACACAGCACCTAGGGAAACTGAACTCATGTGGCAAGGAGAGGCATCAGAAACATCTATCCACCAAAAACATGCTCTCTGATAAAAAAAAAAAAAAATTAGGGATCTTGGAAATGAAAAATATATTAAGTAAAAAAAATAAATTGGAGAATAGGAAGGTCATAGCCAAAGAGCACATTAGTGACCTGGGAGAAAGAGCCAATGTGCCTTCTGGTAAAGATACCAAACTGACTACAGGCAAGAATCACCTGTACTACTTGAATACACGGACATGCTATGGACAAAGTGTGACGTTTAAACATTTATTGCTCATCTCAAAGGTTAAAATGAGAAAACTTCCAGGTATCAAAAATGAAGAGAGAACCTATGGTCACAGCAATGAGTGAAATTTGATGCACACTCTCCCTCTGAGAATCAAGAATCAAGGATAGGGAGTAAGATGGGGATTTATGATAAGGTGCATTTGGGATTTGAGTCACAGGTCCTGTGCATCACAAGGAGCCAGGAAAATAATTATCTATCCCATGAATGAGGACAGAAAGTCCTTGCCTACTTATCCTTCCCAAGCCATATGATGAAATAGAAATATTCTCTAGCGAGTGACCAGAACAGGGATTTGTGCCAAGCTTGGGCCTGATTCCCATGCTCCTGGCCATGGTGGGGGGCGGGCGGTGGATAATAAACATTCAATGTTTACCATTAAAAGACACGGTTCTAATGACTCATTCCTTGAAGAAAAATTCAATGCGAAAGTCATAAAATATTTAGGATGAATAAGTGTGAAAGAAGGCAAAATTTACGGAATTCATCATAAATGATATTGAAGGAGAGTGCATATATTCGACGGAGCTTCTAGACAGATTCTCTATGATATTTATCTGTTATCTTTATCAAAGAGTAAAAAGATAGGTCTTTTTTCCTTTCCGTTTGGGGACATATCTTTGACATTAAATTCCCGGCTCATTTATGTATTTATTTATTTTATTTTGCCAATTACCTATTTAATTTCCAAGAGATTCTTTCCAGTTCTCTGATTGTTCCATTTTATAGCAACCTATACTTCCCTTATGGATGCCATGTCTTGTTAGACACATCTGTTAATTGTAGGGAGGTTTTACATTTTGTTCACATTTTTTCATTTTGTTACATTTTTTCATTTTGTTCACTGTATTATTTGTTTCCTTGGGAGTCTGTTACCAATGCAAATACATTTTCTCAATCTCCTACAATTTGCCAGACACAGCTCGTACCCCTCTAGGGAAGAAAGCAAAGAGTCACCACTGCCCCTGGGGACAGCTTATGTTCTACTTGAGGGAGACAGAAAATAAACTTATAAACAAATAAATAAGATAATTCCAGGTATTGATAACTGTTAGAGGAAATAAACGCAAAAACTAGCTCAGAACCTATAACTCCAACAGGGCTTGGTCAAAAGGCATGGGGAGTAACCATCCAGGACAGAGCACAGAGAAATAAACAGATGGAGATAGATAAGAGAGGTTGGACATAAACATGATGGATTAAGAAGCTGCTACATATATCAATTAAGAGTTCCTTTACTTTTCCATACAAATGTTAGAATAATCTTGTCTGTGTATAGGGAAAAAAATCTTGCTGAAATTTTGATAGAGATTGTGTTAAACCGATCTATCAATTTTGAAAGAATTTACGTCTTGACTATGTTAATTCTCCTTATCCATGAACATGAAATATTTCTCCACTTACTTAGATTTTCTTTGACTTCCTTCATGTTTCGTGATTTTCAAAATCAGTCTTCTGTATGTTTTGTCAGATTTAAGCTTAATTTAATTGTTCTTTATTTTGAGCAATTGCAAATGGAATGACATTTAAAATTTTTGTTTTCCATATAGTCATTGTGAGGATACAGAAATGAAATTGATTTGGGGGTGTTGATCTTAAATCTTGCAATATTGCCAAATTTACTTATTAGTTGTTAGAGGTCTTTGGAGATTTGGGGGGGTTAGTATTTATTTAGGCCATCATGTCATCTGTAAAGAGAAGTAGTTGTATCTTTTTTTCTGATATTTATTCCCTTTATTTTCTGTCTTTATTGCAGTGGTTTAAAATTCCAGGACTATGTTAAATAGCAATAGTTGATGTCTTTTGCCAGATTGGGAGATTTTCAGCCATCATTTCTTTGGAAACTTTTCCAGCCCCACTCTGTGCCTCTTCCCTTCTGGGGCTGCTATGACACGACATCATATCTTTTATTAGAGTCCCACTTATCCTTGAGACTCTGTTCATTACTGTCAGTCTACTCTCTGTTGTTTATTTTGGGTAATTACTCTTGTTCTATCTTTAATTGCATTAATTCTTTCCACTGGTGTTTGGGTTCTTCTGTTATGCCTAACTACTAAGTTTTTTCATTTCAGTGATTGTAAATTTCAGTTGTAAAGTTTCCACTTTGTTTTTCTTCGTTTTCTATATCTTTGCTGAAAATTACTACTTTTTTTTTCATTTGTTTCAAGCATGTTCATGATTGCTCATGAAGCATTTTTATGATGACAAATATAAGGTAATTCTATCTAAGCATCAGTGCCATTTCAGTTGGTATCTGTTGATGGACTTTTCTCATTCAGTTTGAGATATTTTTAGTTCCTAGTATGATATATATTATTTAATGATTGATCCTGGACATTTTGGATACTATTTTTTGAGACTGGGTCTTATTTAAATCTCATGTTTTAGCAGATCTCTGATGAAACAGCTATGGTGGGTGAATGGGGTGCCATCTCCTTACTTGCAGTTTGGTTTAGAAATCCAGGCTTTCCAGTCAGCCTCCAATGACACCCAGGTGGGAAGATATACCTCATAAATACATGGTGAGGATGGTAGTCTGGGCTGTCCACATGGTCTCTGCAGACTTTGGTGGAGGGAGGGGGATCTTCATTAGCAACACCAGTCCTAAGCAGTGGTGAAAGTCCTGACTTCCTACTATGTCTCTCTTGACACCACACTAGAGGGGAGGGGCAGGAGTGCCCCAATATTGCCAGGTAGAGAGGGTCCCCATGTGATATCGATTGGCAATGTGGAGGGGAGAGGTTGCTAACCTAAAGTCTATGGTCCCCATTTGACCTTCTCCAAAACTACATGGTAATCACCTGACCAATAGTGACACCAAAACAACTGGAGCATCTTATAACAACCTTCCAAGGATACAATGGTAGGGACTTCTCTGGCAATGATGGAGGTGGGGATATAGCTTTTCCTGTGGGGTTTGGCAGAAGTAGGGTTGTCACTGTCTAAGTTCTCTGTCTTCTTAGACTGCCTCTTTAGCTAGAGAAAGCAAACTTTTCTTGGGGGCTTTATTGGTCCCTATTGGTGTTTCCAGGAGCCAGCTTCTCCATTATCCAGCCTGGGGTATAATTAGGCAAAATGAAAACATGAAGAACTCAACACCCAGTCATTCCCTGGGTCCTCTAGTCCCTACTTGGTCTGCCTTCTTATTCTTCTTATATTTGTTTTATACATGATGTCCAGGAATTTAATTGTACTTAGGGGTAGAGAATGGGGAAAAATATATCTGTTCCATCTTCCCAGAAGTACAAGATCCTAGTCTAAATTTTAGCAAGCAAAATCTTGTTATATGCTATCTAAAAGATATACCCAAAACAAAAAGGCACTTAAGAGTTAAGCTCAAAGAGATTTAGAAATCTATATCAAGCAAGTAGTAGCCAAAATAATCAATATCAAATAAAATACAATTTATAGTGGAAATTATTAAAAGATAGGGATAATATCACATAATGATAATAAAAGAAATTCCAGGGACACCTGGGAGGCTCAATGGTTGAAAGTCTGCCTTCAGCTTGGGTCATGATCCCAGGATCCTGGGATCCAGTTCCACATCCAGCAACCCCCTCAGCAAGGAGACTGCTTCTCCCTCTGCCTGCCGCACCCCCCGTTTGTACGCTTGCATACTCGCTCGCTCTCTCTCCCTCTCTCTTTCACTCTCTCTCTGGTAAATAAATAAATAAAATCTTTAAGGAAGTATAATAACAACTACCAATATCTAAGGATACTGACTTGAAAAACAGAAAAGTTGACAGAATTTCACAACAAAAACTGACAAATCCACATTCAGAGATGCCACTAATAAACGCTTTGCTTTAAAAAACTGATAGATTGAGCATACCAAAAAAAATTTAGAATAAGCAGTTGACACAATGAAAACACTTGGTTAATGCATATTTAGAACGCTGCATCCAAATTTAGTGCTTTTCCCTTCCTTTTAATCACACATGGAACATGTGCTTAAGAAGCAAGCATTGCCCACATGCCCAGGAATCTCAGCCAATTTTAAAGAGTGGGTAGCAGACATTATCAATTTATCTGATCAAAATACAATGAATATAGCAATCAGCAACCAACACACCCTTCAAAAAAAAAAAGAAAAGAAAAGAAAGAAAGGAAATTCTTTGTATTTAGACACTAGAAGACACAGTTTTAAATGGCTCATTGCTTGACAGAAAACCACCATGATAATCACACAATATTTAGGAGTAAATGACAGAAGGAGAAAGCAAATCTGTGGGGAGGAGCAATGAAACTCCTGGATTAATTCTCTGTGGTGTTTAATTGTCTTTTTTATCAGAGGGTGAAGCAATATGTCTTCTGTCTCTCTCTTCTGGGAAATTTCCAGACATGATCTTCTAGTTTCATGTTTGTTTGTTTGTACTTTACCAATCACAAATTGAACATCCAGAAATCCTTTTTTAGTTGTTGTTGTTGTCCCCTAATTTTTCCATTTAAATAGCAGCTTATTCTCATTTTATAGTTGCAACATCTTATTAAGTGTATCTATTAATATTAATTTAAGTGCTGGGGGGCATGGTGTTTTACATTGTTTCATTGGCTGAATTACTTTGTTCCCCAGGAGTCTCTTATGTTTGCTTTCCTAGGTTTCTGTTTTCATACAGTTAGCTTTCTTCATATGTGTCATAGCTTGGTTATTTCCAAAAGCAGATCTTGAGAGAAGGCTTGAGTGCAAGTAGTTCATCTGTTAACTGAGCTGATTCCAGTTTTTAGCTATTACAAATACAGCTGTGACAAACACGTGAATAGTGGATTTTGTAAGAACATAAATTTTCATTCTTAGGGATACATTCCTGAGTGCAACTGCTGAGTTCTATAGTAACTGTATGCATAATTCTATAAAGGAACTGTCACATGGTTTTGGAAGTAGCTAAAACACTTTGCATTCCCACCAGCAATGCATGAGTGATCGAATTTTTTGCATCCTGACCAGCGTTTGGTTTTGGTACTGGTTTTTTATTTTAGCCTCTCTGATAGATGTGTACATAGCAGTGGTGGTTTTAACTTGCATTTCCCTGACAGCTAAAGATGTTGGACATCTCTTCATGTGCTTGTTTGCCATCCAAACATCCTCTTTAGAGAATTTGTTTTTCACGTTTGTTGTTCATTTTCTAATTGAACGGTTTGATTTTTACTACTAAGTTTTGCTAGTTTTTTCCCTCCATATATTCTCCATACTATTCCTTTGTCAGATGGGTGGTGTGCAAATATTCTCTCCCAAACCCTTTTCATCCTCTTCACATGAGCTTTCACAGAACAAAAAATTTTGACAGCCTATGTTTTGTTTTTATCTTTCTAAAAGAATCAAATGTTATTTAATATTTTGGGAGTTAGCTTTTTCTGCTTAATATTTCTACAGTCATCAAACTATAGCCATATTACCTTTATGTTGACAGCTATATGATACATTATTGTGTGAATATGCCACAGTTTGTTTGTCCAGTCCCTAGGGATGGGCATTTGGATTGTTACCAGGCTTTGGTTGCATGAACAATGATGTTATGGACATCTGATATGTACTTTCTTCCGTATATATGAAAGAACTCCTATTGGCTTGTGCCTATGAATGGAATGGTTCATCTGTAGAAAGGATTCAACCTAGGGATGGGGCTCAGCAACCCTGTCATCTATGGCTGTGTGTACCTTACACCCAAGCCTTTTTCATCTTTCTTGTGCCTCTACTATTGACACCTTCGTCATCTCTGTTTTTTCAATATTTTTTTTATTTTCTTACTAGTGAAAACTGAAGACATTTGGGAGACTAACAGATGGTGATAAAATGTCTGTTATCTTCTGTTGCCATCATTTAATAAAAGAAACCAAGCATTAGGAAGGCTCTAACCTCAGAATGAAGGACAACTCTTTCCAAGAAAAGACAGTTGGTACCTACACTCATTTTTAAAAATGAAGATATTTTCATTATTTGAAAACAGAAAAAAATACATACATTTTTAATTTTAATTTTATACAATTAAAATTTTAATTTTATAATTTTATACTACCTAAGATACAATTTTTTCCTTGATGGAAGTGGGCCAGTGTATGGCAATATATTGAGCAATAGAAAACATACTAGTGATTGAATTTCCAACTTCTTTGGTTATATAGTTTTTAGCTCAATCATTGTCAAAATGGAGTTCCAAACAGAAAACAATGAAAAAGATGGAATCAATATTCAAAGTCACCTGTGATGGTTAATTTTATGTGTGAACTTGCCTGGGCCACCAGCTGCCTAGATACTCACTCAAGCATCAATTATTCTGGGTAAGTCTGTGAGGGTGTTATTGGATGAGTTTAACATTTGAATTGGTAGACTGAATAAAGTAGATTGCCCTCCCTCATATGGGTGGGCCTCACTTAACCAACTGAAGGCTCGAATGTAATAAAAATTCTGACCGCCCCCTCCCCTCCCGCCCTGAGTAACAGGACCTCCTCTTGCTTGATGGTTTGAGCTCAAACATCAGTCTTTTGCTGCCTTTGGGTTTGAACTGAAATATTAGCTCTTCCTGGGTCTTGACACTTAGCTGCCATAATTTTCTGATCTGATGCCTACAAATAAATACGTAAATGTGTACATATATAACTTGTATGTATATATAATGATGTATGTGTGTATATATATTTATTATGAAGAATAAATTTAATTTATTATCAAGAATCACATGATTATAGAGGCTGAGAGTTTCAAGATTGGCAGTCAGAGAACCAAGAGAGCTGATGGTGTAAATTCCAGTCTGAAATATAGAGAGATATGTAGATATCCTTTTGGTTCTGTTTCTCTGAAAAACCTTGGCTAATATACCATCTTAAGCATCTCACTCAATTTGAACATTTTAGGTGCTCTCAAGAAACAGGGAACACTAACCCTGTGGTCCTCCTGCCCTTCTTTCCCCAGCAGGCTTGGGAACTGAGAATGAGGGGACAAGGCTGATATTCCACTGAAGAGGCTACCAGGAAGATCTTTATGCCCCCCCACTCCCCACCAGTCCATGGGGTCTGTGAGGCTGGGGTCCTGTCTGCATGATGAAAAGTGCTCAGGAATAGCTCCAAGAGGGAGCTGGGGGCCTCTAAAAGCAGAAGGATATTTGGAACTCATTGCTCCATTTGCTGAAGCCTGCTAAGTGACTGCCTCCAAATCATTAGTAATAAGAACATAAGCTTCTGGGGTCCCTGGGTGGCTCAGTCGGTCAAGCACCCAACTCTTGATTTCAGCTCAGGTCATGATCTCAGGGTCGAGAGATGGAGCCCTGCATTGTCGGACTCTATGTGGAGCCTGCTTAGGATTCCTCACCCCCACTCATGCATCCACATGCGCATGCTCTCTTTCAAATAAATAAATGCATCTCTTTTTTAAAAAGCACATAAGCTTCCTTCCATTACGACTTGGTGTAAATACACAGCCATAAGTGGAGATATACCTCTGTCTACCTCCTCTTCCCACCTGGGTGGAGCTGAGACAGCCTCTGGCAAACCTCTAGCATCCTGCCTTTTACAGATTATTTTCCATATTATTTTTTTTAGAAACTGTTTTCTCAAATAACTCAAATCCTTTCGCCCCATAACAGTCTATAGCACCATTTAGACTAAGTTTTCAAACAGAGCGTTAAAATGGTCTCATAGCAACATTACAAAATTATCTCTCAGATTGCCTGATCATTGTCGTTTTAGTCCAAGGGAAACCAGGGACATCGCCCAGGGACACGGAGGGTGGGCGGCAAGAAGAGAATCTTCAAGGCCTAATTCTTGGCTCACAGTTCTGAATTTGAAATACCTAACCTGGCTGCATTATTTCGGACAAGCTTAGTTCACACTTTCTCAAGTGGTTTTTGCATCCCTTGGTTTAAAAAAAATACCACTAACATTTTTCAGAAGGAGCCCTTGAAACACAAAGCTTCTCAATTCTCCCTTGGTGGGCAGTAATTTTCCTATTCAGTTTGTGCTATGTGGGGAAAAATCATCACAAGTCTATAAATTACCATTTTTAAGTACCAGTACCATGCTGGGTATTAATTGGGGCCCTCTGGACAATGGCTACACCTGGATGCTGGTGGGCGAGGTAAGGACAGCTGTTCTCAGAGTCCCACTCTTGGGCCCCACTTTGCTGGAAGGAGCAGGGGCCAAGGAGCTTGGCACTAGGAAACTACGGGGAATGTGTTCCCAATCTCCATCACTTTTTAATGTTAAAACCATTAGGTACACAAGACTCTGCGTGCTCTCAAAACACTTAGAGAAACCTACATATAAATTAGTGGCTTTCCTCTTATTTCGTAGAAGATACAACAAGCTTCTAAAAGCTAATTTTCTCACTATTATGAAAATAGACTAACATGAATTGCAGAGTCATAGACTCCAGTGACCTTGGAGTCTAGAGAGATGCTAGAACAATGCAGCCAGATGTCAGTCCTTAGGTCCGTTGTCACCTATGGCCAGTACCTTGAGATTTGAACATCTTGAGCCTAAAGTAGCTTGCACTGCCATCATGGTTGCGAACCACGCCAGTTTCTAGAATCCCGGCCATTTGCGTGTGTCTGAACATTCTCTTCAAAAGCTTTTCCTTGAGGAGGGAACAGGGGAAACAAAAGGTAGGAGCAGATGGTGTGTTGAAAGGAGTAGGAATGGTGCATTTTCACAGAGATCAGATGGCAAGCCTGCACTTTTGCTCTAATGGAGGGGTTTTAGGCACGGGAAGTAGATGACTTCAGCACGGAAGGCATGGGGGAGGGGACCCTATTTAACTTCTCCCTAAATTCTCTGAATGAACACCAGTTGCCCACTCTACTTACGCTAGCTCCAAAATGTGGTTGGGAGGAAACAGGTTTTACAGTGTTTCTCAAACATAAGCATGCCCCCAAATCACTGGGAGGGCTTGTGAAAACATAGATTCCTGTAGGACTGGGGTGGGATCTATGATTTGAAGTTCTACAGGGCTCACTGATGCTGCTGGTCCAGGGACTGCCCTCTGAGGAGCCCCAGAATAGGGGGCTTGGACCATTGCTTACCACTAAATAACCGTGGGCTATCTCTGTAGTGGACTCACCATGCTCCCCTCTCTCTTTCTTCCTTCTGCCCTCCCCTGGCTAGAATCTCATATATTCGATTCCAAGCAATTGGAGAAGAAAGAGGAAGTGGGGCGGGGGAGGAGGGGCAGGAAGGCAGGGAGGAAGAAGACACCACCACACTCCTTTCTGGAATGCTGCATCTCATTAGCAGCTTTCACTTCTGGGAGGAGATGGCCGGCTGAGGCCTCTCTACAAAACAACCGAGGTCAGGGGTCATTTCTTCATGGGAAGCTTGTCACTACCAGTGGCTTCTTCCAGAAAGATTAGGTTCTTCACGTTCAAAAATATTTTAAGCCCTCCTAAAAAAAAAAAAAAAAAATCAGAACTGTTGGCAAGACAGAGAAAAGGCAGGATGTTGTCTTGTTTTTAAGAAGTCACCATGTTTTCATCTTAACTAGAGAGCTGGGAAAGAGGAAGCATCCTTCTAGGAAAGTCCTGCAAACAACCAAATAACAAATTGGAGTGTCCCAGGCCTGGGCGGTGAGGAGACTCAGCTCCTGCCCCAGAGAGTGGGGGCCAGTGAGGAGAGAGAATGACTGCCCAGTGAAGAGTGGGTGACTGCAAGGGGCACAGGGCCTGAGTCAGCCTCAAGGAGGTGCAACGGGGTTGGGACGTGTTGTCCAGAGCCACGCTTAAGGACTAAGGCACTTGCTTCCTCAGCTGCCAGGACTGTGACTCTCTCTCATCCCTAGGATTTGGACTCTGGTCCAAGGGGTTACCTCCCCAAAGGTTACATCCCTTCTCAGGGGGCAGCCATTTCTAGGAACTGACCAATGCGGGGCTTCAAAACCTGGATCCCTGTGGTGGTAAATTTTATTAGTTGACTTGGCTGGGTCGTGATGCCCAGATATTGGGTCAAACATTATTCTGAATGTTCCTATGAAGGTGAGGTTTGGGGATGGGTAGAGAGGGATGAGATTAACATTTAAATTGGTGGACTCCCAGTTAGAGGAAAGCACATTGCCCTCCACAATGTGGGTGGGCCTCATCTAATCAGTTGAAAGCTTAGTAGAACAATGACTGACTTTCCCCAAGCAGGAAGGAATTCTGCCAGCAGACTACCTTGGGACTTGAACTGCAACGATTCCCTGAGCCTCCAATCTGCTTGCCTACCCCATCAGATTTTGGACTTGCCAGCTTCCATAATGGGACAAGCCAATTCCTCAAAATCAATCTTTTTCTTTTTCTTTTTTTTCTATCCCCAGCCTGAGGGGCATATTCCACATCCTATTCCGGGATTCTGAAGTTATAGTTATGTCCAAGTGCTCACAGCCCTGGTAGGAGTCACTTCATGTTAAAGCTACATTCTTTCTTCCCGCAGGCAAAGAAAGCGCCAGGTGATCCTTCCAACCTCCTCACAGTGCATCTCAGAGATTGGAGAGACGCATTGTCTCTCACAACTCACATCACTAGCAAGGATCTCTGATTGGCTGGGTTATATGAGAAGTGTTCTGATTGGCCAGCTTCAGCATGGACTCCCACCCCTTGGCTGACATGGATCTTGAGAAGCAGCTGGCTTGGAGGAGGGGCGGTTTCCTGAAGAGAGGACCCAGAGGCAGATGGCATAAGACTATGTAAGCCTTTGTGACCAGAGAAACTGGCCCGTTTTGGAGCAACAGAGCAATTACTTTCTTCCTAATTAGCTCTGGAGTGTGGAATATGGAAGGCTACACTGGTCAGTCTCCCACAGTTGTCCTTTCTCTAGTGTTCTGGCCACAGGTCTGAAGCTGGCTGGGTGAGAGAGCTGAGGACTTTTCTGGCACAGGTCCCAAGGCCTAGATTTGGAGAAAGGAGTGGGAAGGTCTTACTTTGGCTTCAAATCTCATCCAGCTTCTCCAATCTGTTTGATACCAGAGAGTTCTGAATGTGGTGGACTGTCGTATTTCCCAGCCATTGACGATGCTTTGGTTTTCATGTGCGTCATGACCCTTTATCATCTGAACCCAAAACAGAAAGGGGGTGATTCCTGGGGCCCCACCCCCAAATGTTACTAGCTGTAATCATCTGTCTTTACCACCTCCTCCAGAACAGGGCCACCTGACTTGGCTCCCTCTCTGCCCCCAGCCTCTAGAACAGAGCGAGTGTTCAAGTTATGTACATTACCTAATGAACAAGTTTGGCCAGAAATGCATCCTTCGATTTTGTTTTCCTTCTTAATGGTGACACGTTGACAAACATTGGAAGCAGAGCGTTTGGCCCACTGGAAATAAAAGGCATACCTTGCTGCTGCCAGAAATTCTTTGCAAAGTTTCCCTTGCCAGAGAGCCCTGTGTGGGAGTTTTCTGCAAAGCAATAAATAATAACTTACACCCACCCTCCACAGGCACATTTCATTTTATTGGCTAAATATAAACGGGTAACTGCAGGCTTCTTCAGGGAGGCCCACGCTATATCTCTCCACCTTCCCTAGATGGGGTTGTGCCTTTAGGCCACCTGCCTCCTCCCTCCCCAGACGCCCCTGGGGGACCAACCCTCCCTCCGCAGGACTCCTGGGGCCAAAGGAGGTAGAGAACACCAGTCCTTAACACAGAAGAAGGGCTGCATCTCAGAAGATCCCTCAGGGGTGACTCAAATTCCAAGTCCCCAGAAATGAGGCAGAGTGGAAAAGATCATTTTCCATAGAGAAAGCCCTGCTCCTCCATGAAAGGAAAAGCCCTCTGGCTTTGGTGGATGTTCTTCTGTCACGTCCCAAAAAAGACCACTTTCATCTCTTGAGCTTCAACTTTCCAGATTTATTCTCAGGGAAGTTTCCCGTTACCCCCACCCCCCACCCTTTTCCTTCTGTGGAACAGCTCCTGAGTACCCCTAGGCTCATGACCTCAGCACATGATCCTTGGAATCGGTGGAATGTGTGATTCCCCCACCAGACTTGGAGAACATCATGAACAGAAGCCATGTCTTATTTATCTTTAAATCCCCAGAGCCTAATACATAGCAGACCCTCCATAAACATGCTCTAAATGAATCGTGGTTGGTACACACGTACGTGCATAAATGAATACTCTGCCTCCTGTTCTTTATATCCACTCCATTGTGGACTCATCATATCAAGTCTACAAATAGGAATGCTTGTCCCTGTTATAACCCCATGATTTAGAAGGAAGAATTGAGATCAAAGATCTTAAACCACCTGTGTAAGTTCACCCAGTGAGTGAATGACAGAATCAGGATTTGAACCTTGGGGAGTCTCATTCCAAAACCGATCCCTCTTCCCATCCCTCTAGACACCTTCCAGCCCATTGGAAGTTTCATGGCCCCAAACCCTACCCAGGGAACATAACCTTCTCGGAGTATTGTTTTTCTACGGGGTCACCTGAACATCTGCTGGCAAGACTTGAAAGAAGGGAGAAGGAAAAACGATGGGGAGGGGTAACGGATGGGTGACAAGCTGACAAAATCTTCTCAGTTCTCATCAGGCAGCTTTAAAATGCCGATCCTGAGTGAAGCTGAAGAGAGCTGATTATTGAACCACATGCTGCCAATATTACCAGTTATTTTGTTTCCTTCAGTGGTCAGCAGAGGCGCCAGTCTTCTGAAGAAATGAAAACACTCTGGTGGAGGAATGTGGGAATGAGAGAGATTCAAAACACTCTCTCTGATCCAATAAAGTGCATGTTGTAAGAAAAAGAGGATGGAGTAAGCAGCAAAGATGTCTGCATTTTAAAACCACTTAGCTTGGACCCTGCTCACTCTTTAGTCTACATCACTGCCACCTCCAGTTAAAAAAAAAAAAAAGTTTTTATTTGACATACAAGATTTTTTTTTTAAAGTATATTTTACTCTACTTGACAGATGAGCTGATCTTTTCAACATAAAATGAATCGTTTGGCCGTTCCTTTGCATTCTTTGCAAATTGAAATCTCAAGAGCAGGAGCCAAAATTTAGCAGGGTAACGAAAACTAAGGTAGAGGGAACAGGTTCTGACACTCCCTCCTGCACCCGCAGCAGATTTATCTCTAACTGATCGCAGCGCTGAACTCACATGAAGCCCCAGAACCAGGCTGCACACACCTTGCTGTAGGAAGACTCTAAAAATCTGTTAGAATATCGCACCAGACAATCATCCTGCCGTTCCTGGGAGTGAGACACATGTCTACTTAGGAACTAGGGTGCCCGTGTTCTAGCTGCAACTTTCATCTAACGGTTGTGTGACTAGAAGCGAGGACCTTATCTGGCATCGTTGTTTTCATACATAAAACGGAGTTCATAATAGCTGTGCTGAAATTGGTTCGGGGAAGTAGATGGCCCCAAACTTCAAGAATGACAGAAAAATATATACAGTGGGGGGATGAGTCTGTCACATCCCAGAAAAATGAGACTGGGGTCACTTGATTAAAAACATTGACTGGGGGGCGCCTGGGTGGCTCAGTGGGTTAAAGCCTCTGCCTTTAGCTCAGGTCTTGGTCCCAGGGTCCTGGGATCGAGCCCCGCATTGGGCTCTCTGCTCGGCAGGGAGCCTGCCTCCCGGTCTCTCTCTGCCTGCCTCTCTGCCTACTAGTGATCTCTGTCTGTCAAATAAATTAAAAAAAAAATACTAAAAAGATTGACTAGAAAGTTAATGGTAGCAAATCTGGGAAGGAAAGGAGATTGTAAGCAACATCAACCAAAAACACAGGCAGGGCATAAACTCCAGGGCAGTGGAAGTATTAGAGAATTCCAAGTGAAAAATTAATAGACTCAAGGAATGAGCTTGAGTTCTCAGGTGTTTATCAGTGTAATTATTTGGAGGAAGAGGGTGTTTGGGCTTTCTAGGGCTTCCGTAAGTACCACAAATTAGATGACTAAGCCATACAAACTTTGTTTTGCCTCCTGGATCTGGAGGCTAGAAGTTCAAGATCCAAGTATCAGCAAGGTTAATTCCTTCTGAGACCTGTGAGGCAGAATCTGTTCCATGTCTCTGCCCCTGCTTCTTGTAGCTGGGTGGCCATCTTGTCCATTGACTTGCAGAAACATCACCCTGCCTTCATCTTGATGTTCTCCATGTATGCACATGTCCAAACGTCCCCTTTTTAAAAGGACACTAGTCCTATTGGATTAGGGCCCACCCTAATGAACTCATTGTGACTAATTACATCTGCAATGACGCTATTTCCAAGTGAGATCCCATTCTGAGGTTTGAGCTCTAACATATGAATTCTGGATGGACACAATTCAACCCATAACAGGGAAGTGTTGTCAGAGCCACTCAGTAGCTGAGCCCTCCTTCCCTCTCCTGCCTCCAACATCTGGTCACCTATCTTGCACCAGAACAGGACATCACATGGGACAGCCAGAGGAAGCAGAGTCACAGGTGGTTGCTTGCCCCTCAGACAGATGGGGAGTCCCCCCTCCCAGGAAACAATCTTTCAGCAGAACCCACCCAGGAGTGAGTCCTGTCTTCCCTTTAACACAGTCACCAGTGGAAGCCTATTAATCACAAGAAGAATTTTAGAAAATAAAAACCAGCCGTCTAATTATAACAGTAATAATGGATGGACACAAGCAGGGTTTATTCCAAGCATGCAATGATGGTTCAACTATTTGAAATTTGCTAATACAATTACATAACATACGAGGCTGGGAGACAGAGTCTATTAATATCTCAATAAATGCATGTGATTGATTGCATTCCTCTTCCCAGTTTTCCATCCTTCTCTGTATCCACACTTTCTGCCATGTGACTTTGAGTTCCTTTCTCCAGAGGCGGAGTATACATCCCCCTCCCCCACCTTCACTGTTTTGGGGCTTTGCCATGTGACTTGTTTTCACCAATGAGAATGGAGTGGAAGTGGGAGGGTCCCAAGCCTAGCTCCTTTGTGGTATTCTTTGCTTCTGTTCATCCCCTCTTCTACTTCTGCCATCATCATAGAACATTCCCTGGTGGATCACTGGTCCAGGAAGGATTAGAGACATTTGAAACAGTCTGGGTTTAACCTGAAGCTTGTTGCCAAGCCAGTCAAGCTAGTTAGCCAAATCCTAGTCAACCCACAAGTGTGTGAGTACTAATTATTGTGCTAATCCACTGAATATGGGCTGATTGTGGCAATAGTGAACAGATACAATGCAGGAAAGAAAGACTGTTAGTAAAATTCGGCACTGGTCTCTGATCTAAAACAGAACTCCCCACACATAGGCACATAACTGCCTGCAAACTACATTCAACTAATAGCAGGTAAAAAGCTTCCTTAATCTGGAAAATTTAAAAAAAAATTTTTTTTCAAGAAACTTGAAATAAGCCAAATGGTAAAATATTAGAAATGGTCACATAAAAGTCAGGAATAAGACAGAGATGCCACCTTTCAAGGATGTTTTGCAATAATAGGTCTTAGACAAAAAATAAAACAAGAGAAAGATACTGGAAGAAAAGTGAGAAAAATGTTCTTGTTTACAACAATACAGCTGTTCATCTAACAGATATAAATCCAACAAAACCGTTTAGAAAAAACACCAAAGTTCAGTAAATGATCAGACACAAGATCAGTAGATGACATTCAAAAGTTTTCTTCTATATGAACAAAAACCAAGTAGAAAATTAGAAAATATAATGGTTAAAAAAAAAAAAGTATTACATAACAAAAAAAAAAAAGCAGTGATCACTTTTCTCCACAAGGCTCATAGATACATAGACTCAGTATCGATGGCAATGCCTTCCCAGACTGATCGCTACGTTCAGTTCGCTCCCACCCACAGCCCCAGGATTATATTTCCTTTTTAGAGTACCCGACAAGCCGCTTCCAAAACCATTGCAAAGAACAACATGTGTGCAAAATGCCAAAGTAATGAATATACTGGGGAAGGGGGGGAAGGAGTCATACATATCCTAAATCGTATTTAAGAAAAAATTTTTAAAGATTTATTTTATTTATTTTGGAGAGAGAGAGAGAACACAAGCAGGAGGGACAGAGGGAGAGAGAGGGAGACTCTCAAGCCGACTCTGGGCTAGCCCAGGGCCCAATGTAGGGCTCAATCTCACAACCTGAGCTGAATCCAAGTGTCAGATGCTTAACTGACTGCCACACCCAGGCAACGCTAAGAAAAATTTTAGTTCTTGGGGTGCCTGGGTGGCTCAGGGGGTTAAGCCTCTGCCTTCAGCTCAGGTCATGATCTCAGGGTCCTGGGATCGAGCCCCACACCCAGCTCTCTGCTCAGCAGGGAGCCTGCTTCCCCCTCTCCTCTCTCTGCCTGCCTCTCTGCCTACTTGTGATCTCTCTCTCTGTCAAATAAATAAATAAAATCTTAAAAAAAAGAAAGAAAGAAAGAAAGAAAGAAAAATTTTAGTTCTAATGCTACAGTAAAAAAAAAATGAAGATAAAATTAAAACATTTGGGTAAAAATAAGCTTAGCGCATGTATTATGCATAGGTCCATCTTAAAGGACAAGGACTTGCTTCCAATAGAAGGACTATGATCCCTGGAGGAAGGTCTGAGATGCAAGAAGGAATGGAGTAGGAGGAAAGCAAGAAAAATATGTGAGCAAATCTAAGAAGAAACTGATTCAGAAAACAACAATCATATCAATGCCTGAGTTGTATGCCATAGTACTAAATACAGAACTAAAATTCTGGATGTAAATCACAAGTAGAGAGCTAAGTGTCAAAATTAAAGCACTCAAATCTTACTGGAGGGCCCAGAAGGAGAGTGAAATTCTTGATTGGGAATTCGTTGAGTTAAATGTGCATTTAAAATTTCAGTTACAGGGGCGCCTGGGTGGCTCAGTGGGTTAAGCATCTGCCTTCAGCTCAGGTCATGAACTCGGGGTCCTGGGATCAAGCCCCACATCGGGCTCTCTGCTTAGCAGGGAGCCTGCTTCCCCCACCCTTCTCTCTGCCTGCCTCTCTGCTTACTTGTGATCTTTCTCTCTGTGCCAAATAAATAAATGAAATTTTTAAAAAATTTCAGTAACAGATATAAAATAATGGGATAAAGCATATAACTTCAAAACCGAGATGAAAAAACTTCAAGGAGAAGTAAAAACCTCTCCCAACCCAAAAGTTGACAAGAATGAGAAAAAGGAAAAAACAAACAAACAAACCAGAAAAAGTGGAATAAATAAAATGTCCAAAATAAAATGGTCAAAAAAATGCAGTTATACCAAGAATAACAATAAAAGAATATAAAGCAGAAAGTTCTTATTAAAAAATAAAGATGGAATCTTTTCCACTCCAACTACCTATTATTTACACTCCATGTGTAAGGCACAGAAAGACTGGAAGGAAAGGGATAGAAGCAGATACCAGATAAACAGCAACTAAAGAAAGTTAGTGTTGCTTTATTAATACCAAACTCAATAAAGTTCAATGCAGATAATCGTCTTGGAAATAGACAGACTTAGTGTGCATTAATGCAAGAAGAGAAGAATATTCTAAATTTGTATGCCTCTACACCAAAGCTTCAAACTGGGCGTCCTTGTGATGTATTTTTATGACATTAACCAAAAGAGCAACCTTAATAACACAACTCGGTGTGACTTTTCCTCCTTAACACACCCCCGCCTAACCAGGTCCCACTTCCCCGGGAATGTCTCCAAATAAACCACCTGCACCCCAGCGGAGTCGGGCTCTGCTTCAGGGATGCCGGGCAGGCAGAATCCACATTGGTGGGTGTTCCAGGAAATGGCTCCTGATGAGGTAGGACACAGCCCAGAGAAGTTTGCTAGGGACCTGGGAAGGGGAACGAAGGAGATCAGAGCTTGCACCAGAGCCTTGGCCCTGGGAACAGGCCTCAGGCAGCTGGGGAAACAGTCAGAGTTGGAGGATGTTTGGGGAAAAGGCGGGGGAAGGGGGTGCCCAGAAAAGGAGAAGGGCCACAGAGACTGCCCTTGGCATCCTCGCCTCCTGTCAACTCTGGTCTCCCTGAGGCCCTGGCAGAAATTCCACCCCGCTCTCTCTCTGGCTCCCACCCCACCTCGCATTCCAGCAAAAGTTCAGTCTGGTGCAGAAATACAACCCTCACTTTTGGGCCCAGGTATCACCAAATCAGAGGCCTCTTCTGAAAACCTGACGTTGTGTTTCAGTGTGTGGACAAAGACCACTGGAGTCCCTGGGCAGCCAACACAAACGAACAGCGAACTCTCCCAGGCAGAAGACCCAGCCCCCTGTCCCTGCCTTTCTCAAGCAGCCTCCATGTGAGGAAGGTCTTGGGCTCAGAGGAGGATGGCCTCCTGGCCTGGTGCCCTTGGGATCATCACTGACCCTCTCTTGGCCATGATTTCCCAGCTGTGTAGTGGGAATAAGAGGACTCAGTCCCCTCCCTATCCCACAGGGTTTGTTCCTGTGAAGGCACGTGATGGATGCTGGGGTTCGAAGTGAAAGCAAAATGCTCAGTTGGGAACCTCAATATATATCCTGAGGTTCCTTTTTCCCTTCAAAAAACACGGATGGATACTCTCTTGATGTCCCATCGTATGCTTGGCATGGTGGGAAATTCCAATGCCATGGCCACCCAACCAGGAACCTGTAGATGCCCGTCTTTTCACCTTAACAGTTGGCTGGATGCCTGCCTCCCTGATCTGTCCATCCTTTCCTCAAGCTCTCATGGACAACCTTGGCTCTACCATGTCCCTCCCCCAGGACACTGACTTACTTTCTTTCCTATCAGCATCTCTTGCTCTCCTGGCTCCTTCTTACCTCTTATCCCCTCTGTGCCCTCCTCTTTATTACCTGTTTTATGGTGGAAAGCATCATGGAAAAAAGGAAAAATAGAGCAGGAAAGGAGGGCCAGGAATCCTGGGGTAGGGTTGGGGGGAATGCTACAGTAGGAAGGCTAGTCAGGGTATCTACTGGAATTAAAATTGAATTAAATTAAAAAAAATTTTTTAAAGGTAGCCAGCATGGGTCTCCTCAGGAAGATTACATGGAGCAATTAATTGGCATGAGGAATTAACAATGTAGATAATTAAAGAAATGCATCCAGTACAGAGGGACAGTTGTTGCAAAGGCCCTGGGGTACAAGTAGGTTTGGCCTGTTGAGTGAGGAGCAGATTGGCCAGAGTGGAGTGGCCAGAAGAAAGGGGAGCTGAGAGAGATAATGCAGGGTCACATAAAAAGGGGTGGAAATGACCCCGAAGAGGAGGCTTTTGCAGGGTAAGAGGATGATGGCTTGGACCAGGATGATGGCAGTTGAAGAGGAGAGAAGAGGTTGAATCCTGGATAAATTCTCAAGGTAGAACCAGTAGGATTTCTTGGCAGGTAGGGTATGTGAAAGAAGAATCAAGGACTCCATGGTCATCCTTGCACTGAGATTAAATGGTAATATTAAAATATGTCAGGAACAGCAGAGTGAGGAGCCTGGCTAACTCTCTTCACAGAAAAACAATGATTTGAGTGGGGAAATTTTTTTTTTTTAATTTACAGTCTCTAGAATCATCTTAAGGGAATATAGCAAGTGAAGACACATTCATAGAAGAAACCTGCTTAGGGGCGCCTGGGTGGCTCAGTGGGTTAAGCCGCTGCCTTCGGCTCAGGTCGTGATCTCAGGGTCCTGGGATCGGGTCCCACATCGGGCTCTCTGCTCAGCAGGGAGCCTGCTTCCTCCTCTCTCTCTCTGCCTGCCTCTCTGCCTACTTGTGATCTCTCTCTGCCAAATAAATAAATAAAATCTTTAGAAACCTGATTAAATCTCAGGAAGGACAGCAAGAGTGTGTGGTATTTGAGCCATGACCTGCTTCCTCCTCCTTCCCCAGCTCTGTGGGATGGAAACTTCCCTGCAGGTGAGTATGCCCAAGAAGACAGGGACTCCCTTCTCCCTCAGTTCCCAGCCTCAGGCTACAGCTTCACTCCGAGAAGGTTAAGGCTTCCTCCAGCCCCGTGTTCTGCAATCTCTAATCTGGGTGGGTGTAGAGGAAGGAACAGAAGCCCTCTTTTCCCCTAGCAGTCTCTGTAGGGTGGAAGCTCTCCTCCAGGTATGGCAAGCGGAACATCCTGAGGCCCCAAATGTCCTGTCTCAGCTCGTTCACTAGATGGGGGTTCCATGCTTATCGAGGAAACATAAGACGATGAGAAGCTACCACCCCTCTGTGGTCTTCTTGCAGAGCAAGAGTGTGTCACTCCAGGAGAAGAGGGCCATTGTCTTCCTTGGGTAAGAGACAGGCCAGAAGAAGGAAGAGCTCCATGGTACTGCCAGGAGAGGACTGACTTTACTTGGAAGAGAATGTGGAGAATTCCCTGCTCACAGCTGTTGTTGAAAACCAGGAGATCTTGGTGAGAAGAGATTGAGAGTAGACCAGCAACTCCAGCATACAGGTAGCAGCCATTGAAGTGGCAGAGGTACAGAAAGTTGAACAAAATAAGCAGGGTAAAAGACAGCTAAGAAGAACACTCCTAGAGTCCCAGCTGACCCAGGGGGGGATAGGCAGGTGGTGTACCTGCGGGGGTCTGCATGTACTCGGGAGCGATGGAAGCTGGGCATGGGGTCAGACATGCAAACCAGCCCACATCACACACAGATTAATCAACAAAGGGCAGAAGCCTCCCAGCACAGGAGGTCCAGCACACCCTCTGATGAAACCCTGGCCAAAACAATGAGCTCCTTAAACCCTGGGGAACTCCCTGGAGGCCAGGAGTAAACACACACACACACACACACACACACACACACATCCCTTGAAAGTCTTGACAAATGTGTGCAAGGCAAGGCTGTACCCTCTTGGGAGTGATGGAGAAGGACTTCCGAGCTAGCCCCTGGCTTAAGGTGGGCCCACTACACAAAGTCGCTGAGCTGTGAGTGTAATGTCCAAGCTACACACACACACACACACACACACACACACAGTCTAACCAGTTAGAGAACCCTAAGCATAATCTTTGACCACTAAATAGCTTCTGTGGATTCCAAGGTGACCCCTAGGCAGCCAGAAGAACAAATCTGAGCAGGGACATGGATGGCTGCACACATCCAGGGAAATAGACTTCACAAAATTAGTTCAGCCAAGTCACTAAACAAACAAACATCAAGCAAACAACAGTAATAACTGCGAAGGAGGCGGGGTGAGGGGAGGTGGTCAGTAACCAGAGTTGCTACAATGTATTTTAAAATGTACAGAAGCTAGGGACACTAAACAGAAATTTAAATCCATACTGAAAAATAAAAAGCACCAGTAAAGATAATTGTGGAGATAAACCATAAAAGATGGCATGATGGTATATTTCTTCTCTTGTCTTTAGCTGATAGAAAGAGTGATTGTACAAAATAATGAGTTTATAATTGTATTATTGGACCTGTGAAGTATAGAAATGCGATACATTTAAGGGGCGCCTGGGTAGCTCAGTCTGTTAAGCATCTGCCTTCAGCTCTCATCATGATCCCAGGGTCCTGAGATCGGGAGTCCTGCATCCGGGTCCCTGTTCAACAGTCTGTTTTCCCTCTCCCTACTTTCCCTCTGCCCCCCCCCAACTCCTGCACGCTCTTTCTCTCTCTCTCTCAAATAAACAAAAAGTCCTTTTTTAAAAAAAGATTTTATTTATTTATTTGACAGATAGAGATCACAAGTAGGCAGAGAGGCAGGCAGAGAGAGAGAGAGAGAGAGGAGGAAGCACTCTCCCTGCTGAGCAGAGAGCCCCATGAGGGGTTTGATCCCAGGACCCAGGATCATGACCCGAGCCAAAGGCAGAGTCTTTAACCCACTGAGCCACCCAGGCACCCCGATAAACAAAAAGTCTTTAGAAAAAATAGGCATGTAATGTATTTGATAGTAATAGCAAAAAGAAGGCAGCTGGGAGAAAAGACACACTGAAGTAAAGAAATTAATTAAACTAGATGATAACTGGCACCCATAGGAATGAATAAAGAAAACTGGAAATGGAAAATAATAAATTCTGGATATATATTAATTTTCCTTTCTTCTCTTAGCTTCTATAAAAGGCATGCAGTTGCATAAATTAATAATTATAGCAATGTGTTTCTGGGTTTGTAACATATATAGATGTAATATTTTGGCAACAATAGAATAAAAGGAGGAAGGGTTTGGAGTTATACAGGAGAAAAGTTTTGGCATTCATTGGAATTATGCTAGTAAAATCTGAAGAAATCTGATAAGAAAGCTGCATATTGTTAGCCTTAGAGTCATCGCTGTGACAATAACTTCAAAAATAGAATATGAGGTGCCTGGGTGACTCAGTCAGTTAGGTGTCTGACTCTTGATTTCGGCTAGGTCATGAACCTAGGGTCATGAGATTGAGCCCTGTGACGGTCGGGCTCCATGCTGGGTGTGGAGCCTGCTTAAGATCCTCCCTCTCTCCCTCTCCTTCTGTCCCTCGCCACCCCCATCTCCTACCCCTAGGCTTGCAGGCTCTCTCTTTCTAAAAAAGAAAGGAAGGGAGGGAGGGAGAGGAGGAGGAAAGAAGGAAGGGAGGGAGCGAGGAAGAAATTAGAGTTAAACAGTCATTAAAAGAATTAAAATGCTATTCTAGAAAATATCCGCTTACTACAGAAGAAGACAGTAAAGGAAGAACAGAGGAGGACAAAAGAGAATGAGGCATAGCAAAATGCTCATTTGCCGTTGTAAATATAAGCGTGTCAGGAATAACACCAAATGTAAGTGATCCAATCAAAAGGCAGGGATTGTGGAAAAAAGCCAGATCCAAGTACGTACTGGCTCCGAGAGACACACTTTATTTTTTTAATTGCCTCTGTTTACATTTTATACACATAATAAAATGTCATTTTAATGACTTTTTGGTGTACAATTGAGTGGCATTAAATGTATTTACATTATTGGGCAACCATCCATCTCCAAAATATTCTCATCATTTCAAACACAAACTCTTAACCTATTAAATAATGACTCTCCATTCCTCTCTCTTCCCAGCCCCTGGCAACCACCATTCTACTTTCTGTCTCTGTGGATTTCACTACTCCGGGTCCTTCACATAAGGGGAATTACACAGTATTTGTCCTTTGGTCTGGCTTATTTCACTAAGCATAATATTTTCAAGGTTCATCCATGTTGGAGCGTATTATCAGAATTGCTCTCCATTTTATAGCTAAATAATATTCCGTTCCTTGGGGAGAGGGTGGTACTTAGCTATTGATTTACTTATTCCATTTTATTGAGGTATAATGGACAAATAAAATAGTGTATATTGAAAATGCACATGACAACTTGAATTATGTATACCTTATGAAATTATTACCACAGTCTTGTGAATTAACACAGCCATTACCCACTAAAACATAGTTAGGCTTTGTTTTGGTTTTTGTTTTGTTTATATGTTGGTGAGAATCCTTAAGGTCTTCTCTCAGCAAATTTCAAGCACACAGCACAGTATCATTAACTGTAGTCATCATTAACCCTAGTCATCATTAACGTAGTCATCACTAGATCCCCAGAGTTTATCCCTCTTATAACAGAAAGCTTATTCCTTTTAACCAGCATCTCCCCATCTTCCCCAGCCCCTCACCCCTGGTCACCACCTTTCTACTTTCTATTTCTGATTTCAACCTTTTTTTTTTTTTAGATTTTACATATAAATGAGATCCTACAGTATTTGTCTTTGTCACAGTAATTGCACAATGGGGAAAGAACAGTCTTTCTAACAAATAGTACTGAGATCACTGGACTCCACCTGGAGAAAAATGTATTACACAAAAATTAACTTGAATCAAGGTCATAGACCTAGATGAAAGAGCTCAAGTTGTAAAAGTCTTAGAAGAAATCATAACTGTAAACCTTGTGATCTTGGATTATGACTTCATAGGTAAGATGCCAAAACATAAGTAATGTCTGAAAAAAATACATAAATTGGACTACATCAACTCAGTGCTGCAAATAAATGCTGCGCCAACTAAGTGAAAAGATAATCATGGAATGGGAAAAAAATTAGCAAATCATATATTAAGAAAAAATGCCTCGAGAATATATTTTTTAAAACCTCAATACCAAAAACACAACCCAATAAACCATAAAAGATGGTATGATGGTATATTTCTTCTCTTGTCTTTGGCTGATAGAAAGAGTGATTGTATAAAATAATATGTTTATAATTATATTATTGGAACTGCGAAGTATAGAAATGTGATATATTTGAGGGGCGCCCTGGTGGCTCAGTCTGTTAAGCATCTGCCTTCGGCTCTCATCATGATTTGAAGATATATTTGAAGGGTGGAGGATTTGAAGATATATTTCTCCAAAGAAGATATACAAAAGGCCAGTAAGCCCTTGAAAAGATGCTCAACATCATTAGTTGTTAGAGAAATGTGGATCAAAACTATGAGACACCATTTCATACCCATCACCATGGCTACAATCAAAAAGACAGGTAATCACAAGTGTTGGCAAAGATGTGGAGAATTTGGAACCCTTGTGCCTCGCTGGCAGAAATGTTAAATCTTTCAGTCAGGTTGGAAACAGTTTGTCCCTCAAAATGTTGAACACAGGGTTACCATATCCCCCAATAATTCCACTCCAGGTTTATAATCAAGAGCAATGAAAACAAACACCCAACAAAAAATGGTATGTGAATGTTCACAGCAGCATTATTCATAAGAGTCAAAAAGTAGAAAGAACCCAACGACAGACGAATAGGTAAATAAAATATAGTTTAGCCAAACAATGGAATGTTACTCATCAGTAAAAAGAAATAAGTATGGTATATACCATAAAAAAGGATGAACTTTGAGAACACACTGAGTGAAAGAGCCAGTCACAAAATAACACGTTACATGATTCTGTTTATTTAAAATGTCCAGAATAGGAAAGTCTATAGAGCCAGAAAATAAATTAGTGGTTGCCTTGGGCTGGAAGGAGGGTGTGGGGAATTGGGGAGTGGCTGCTAGCAGGCATGGAATGTCTTTCTGAGGTGAGGAATACAATCTAAACTGACATTATATTCGTGGTTACACAGCCCTGTGAAGAAACTAAAATTCACTAAATTGTACACATTAAGTGGGTAATATCTCTAGTGCATGTATTAGATCTCATTAAATATGTTTTTAAATATTCATATGAAGACGCTCCAATAATTTAATGCACAGACACTCCAATAGTAAAATGCTAACCTACAGTGATGCTACAAATTTGAGATTTCTTCAAATATTCAGCCCTGCACCTTACCTGAATTCCAGCCCACAATTCCTCCTGCCTGCAGCTCCCCACCTGGATTCCCTGTCAGCCCCTCAGGCTCACGAATTTCCCTCAAATCTGATCCTCCTCCTAGGTGCCCCTCACTGATGACCGCATTGCCATTTCTGCAGGTTTCGAGACTGAAAATCTCAGTACCACCTCTGACTCCTACAGCTCCCTCATTGGTAAGTCCAGGTGATTTCACTGCTGCCCAGGTTAATCCATGGCTTGCTGCCCCTCCATGTCAGATGCCGCCGCCTGAGTTCAGACCCTCAGTCTTGCCCCTGCATTAAGGATGACCTCTAGATTCTCCCACCCACCTGCACCAATGCCAGGTTAATACCCCTTGGGAAGAACACCAGTCACACCAAAGCTCAGCAGCTCTCAGTGGCTCCCCGTGCTGAGTGAGTCAAGTCCAAACTCCTTCTTCTGGAAATTTGGGGCTTTCTAGGTGTTCTTTCCCCCCAAACTATCTTCATTTGTCCCTAACGATTCCCTTCACAAATATTCTTTATTAAAAATCTCTGCTGTCCTCTTTGAGTGGCATAAACACCCCCCACATCCTTGCCTTTGCCCATGCTGTTCCCCTCCACCTTACACTTCTCCTTGTCTCTGAATGTCCAGATGTCCGGTCAGGCTTCTTCAAGAAGTTCCTCCCTAGAATCCCCTTCTTTTAAACTTCCGTTACATTCTATCACATGCCAGTCATGCTGCAGGTAACGGTTCATCAGATCCTGTAACTCTCTAAGAGCTTTACCTCTTGCATTGCCATCTCTAACCTTCTTCTTAATCGCTTCTTGGCCTTTTGGCTAAGATCAAGTGGAACCTTGTTCTTTACCTCCCTTCTTCTTTCTTCAACATTGCAACAAGTCTTCGCGTGGCATTCTTAAGGGTCTTCTTAGCAGAGAACCAGGCACTAAGGAGGGACTCAGTAAGTATCCATGGACACAAAGCAGGGAGAAGACACAGATAGTGTACTTCCTGGCTTTATGGAACTTATGATCTCAAATGGAAGCTAGACATAAATTATTCCGATGCAAGACAGGATGAGGGAAGTATACGATCCATGTGTCCCCAGGAGCCGTGGAGCCCAAAGGTGATATTTAACGCAACTGAGAGGAACGAGAAGAGGCTAGTTACTGACTGGGGTAAGTGAGATTCTAGTAGGTAGATTTGGGATGGAAAGCAAGAAAGCATCAAACGCCTTTGCAAGAGGTGAACTGGGAAATAGGATTACAGAGAAGGGTGTATGCCCAGCTAAAAGGGGAAAGGGTGCTATATCTGGAGATGATCCTTGAAAATTACGCTGGAAACACATCGTAGAGAGTGATGGACTCGGGGCTAGGGAATTTGGACTTTATCCTGAGGACATTTCATTGAGCAATGAAAGAGCTTGGGGGCTACACGGGGCTGAAAGTCCACTTCATATTAAGCCAATTGAGTCTCCATGAATAATCAGTGGCTGATTCACCTGATTTGTAAATCTGACTATTTAGCTACAGATGCCTTCCAAAAATGGGGGCAGATGGTGATTAATTTTTTTAAAGATTTTATTTATTTATTTGACAGAGAGAGAGATCACAAGTAGACAGAGAGGCAGGCAGAGAGAGAGGGAAGCAGGCTCCCCGCTGAGCAGAGCCCGATTCGGGACTTGATCCCAGGACCCTGAGATCATGACCTGAGCCGAAGACAGTGGCTTAACCCACTGAGCCACCCAGGCACCCAGATGGTGATTAATTTTTAAAGGGACAACAAAGAGTTTAGCTCACTTTTTTCTTTAAAAAAATTGTTAAAAACCTTTATTTTCTTAAAGTATATGTAAGTTAACCAAAGACTCCAGGGTAAGTTTCTGCTTGGATAATGTTTATTTTGGTACCTTGAAAGCTTGGCAGTTGTTTAGAAATTCAATTACAACTCGCCTTTAAACAAAACCACCCCTGGGAATGGTGAGTTTGGGCTGATCTCAATATATTAAGTTGACATTATGAGGCAGTTATGCTGCAGGTTCAGAGGGTTGATTAAATCTCAAAATGAGCGCAGAACAGGCGCCGAGAGCACACACTTTGTTTAATTGGTTCTTTCAATAGGCAAGACAAAGCGGGGGGGGTGGTGCGAACAACAATATAAATGGAGGCAATATTTATTATTGTTTAAAAGGAGGTCTCCTCTGTGTCAGATGGGAAATCTAGCATCAGCTCCCATGGCTTTTCTTCAAGACTGTGGATACCCCCCAAAAAAGCACAAATTGACAGGCAGGGCTAGAAGGAAACTGAGACTCCAAGCCACATGCAAGCCACCGAGAAGATATATATATATCTATATATATATATATATAGATATTTCAACAGGTTTAACCCATGGCAGAGATATCTAGATATTTATTGTTCACCAGTAATAACCCAGTGCTTCTCCTCATTTCCCAACCTCCCTGTTAGTTAGGTGGAGACCAGGTGACGAGTTCTGGACAAGGCGCTGAGAGCGGAAATGGGCTCTGTCACTAGTGAGCTGAAGCATTTTGGAGGCAGGGTCCTCCCTCCAGGCCTTCTTTTCCCCAGTTACAGCTGCCCTGGGTTCTGGGTGAATCATCCGTGATGGCAGAGCATCTGTCAACCTAGACTCCTGAGCGAGAAGTAAAACTTAGTCATGTCAGGCCACCAAGGTATTAGGGTTTGTTTGGACCACAGCATAGCCTATTCTGAATAACCCATGCCCAGTATCCATCCGTTCTGTTATTGGGTCAGATCCCCTAATATTTTTAGCTGGACACGTGGCTACCTGAAACGAAGACTATATTCTCAACCTCCCTGGTGGCTGAGAGGAGCAATATGTTTAAAATGCAGCCAATGGAATGCAAGTGGACATATTGTCTCTTCCTTAGGAAGCAGCAGTAATGGGACGCCTGGAGGCTCAGTGGGTTAAAGCCTCTGCCTTGGGCTCAGGTCATGATCCCAAGGTGCTAGGATCAAGCCCCGCATCAGGCTCTCTGCTCAGCAGGGAGCCTGCTTCCCCACCTCTCTCTCTCTGCCTACTTGTCATCTCTGGCTGTCAAATAACTAAATTTAAAAAAATCTTTAAAAAAAAGCAGCAGCAGTAATATCCCCCTTTCTCTTCTTCTTTGCCTGTTCTTTCACCTGCTACCTGGAATGTAGATGTGGCCATCTTGGACAAGATGCTGCCTTCGAGGCTCCCAAGAGGGGCAGCAACAGTAGAGGAAGCCAGAGTCCCTGAGAGCATGCATCACACCGACTGTGGGCAGCCTGCCCACATTTTCATGTGAGTGAGAAATAAATTTATACATTCTTCAGGCCATTGTTGATTCTAGAAACTTCCATATATTAAGATGTTTGACTATATCACCAAATGATCTTTTTCACTTCTTCTGCAAATGTGTCAGAAATAAGTGGCAAAGAAGGCCAGAACCAGGACCAGGACTGCCCAATGCAGTGGATATTTTAGACAGATCACTTGGGTTGCCTAGGAGAGCTTGACAACTCTTCAAACAAAAAGATCCTGGAAGAACCAGAAGACTGTGACAACACACATATGGTTAGCAACAGAGTCTCTGATTTCCTTACCTAGGAGGTCGAGGCCATAACTGTTAATAACAACTTAGAATCCATTTCTCTTCTTCTTCTTGACCCTGAAGTAAACTCCTGCCAAGAAAAAGCCATTTCCTCTCTCTGATTTGATGTATTTTTATGTTTTTAGGTTTCTTACTTGGAAGATGGACTTCTCCTTCATTTTGATTGCTACTTAATTCCCAAGCTTTCACCCATTCCATACTTCTTCCCTTTGTGGTATGGTACCTTCCACATACTAAAGTCTCAGTGGGTGTGAACTTCCCTTATTCTACTTCCCTCCCATAATTCATGCCTTGATACTGAGAGCCCTGTTCTACTGTGGAATGAAATAACTCTTCTATCCAGTAAGTGTCCACTAGAAGGAAAGTTCCATGAAGGCAAGGATTTTTATCTGTGTATCTCTAGTACCTAGAAAAGTGCCCTGCATATAGTAGGAATTCTATAAATATTTGCTGGATTTAATATCTAATATCTACTCTATTTACCTCACTACCATGCCACTATTTACCTCTGAGTTACATCAGCATATATGTATTCAATGCACAAAAATATCCTGAGTGACCAACTGCCAGAGTCTAGAAAAATAAATAAATATCGAACTTAAATAAACCAACAGGCATCTTTTTTTTAGGGGAAACTTTGTATATAGTATTTAAAGCCATGGCTAAATTAAAATGGGAGTTTATTTTAAACCATAAAGCCTTGAGAATGCCTTTCTACATTTACTAGCTCTACCTAGAATCATGCTGCGATAAAAACCATCTCCCAAATTCAGTGGTGTACAGCATAAAGTATTGAATTCTCATTCCCCCACAGCTGCAAGTTGGCTGATCTAAGGCAGGCTCAGCTGGGCTTGGTTCCAAGCTCCAGGCCAGGTCCAGATTTGCTCTGTGTGTCTCCATATTTTCCATGTCCAGTGGTTACCCAGGGAATGTTCTTCCCATGAGGAAAGGCATTGAGCACAGAAGGAAAGTCCAACTGCTCAGGCACTCTTCTTTGTGCTCTATGTGCTAACATCCCATTGGCCAAAACAAGTCCCATGATCAAGTGGTCAGGGAGTAATTCTGACCCCCCTGAAGCCCTAGCAAGGGGGTGAATGGACAAAATGGGGACTGAAGAGTTGAGATTGATGTATCAAACTTACCACCACACTAAGTTTGATAAATATCTAACATGAAATCTGGTTATTTTTGATGTAAGTACAGCTCTGCTGAATACTATAAATTGTCACAAGAAAGGAAAGTGAAGCACGAAATCCCCAGAACTCAACAGTCCCTAAAGCTGGGAAACATTCCTCTGTTTCTGAATGAACAGCACATGCTGGGTAAAGGTGGTGAAGATGTACTTTGGGTTCACACTCTCTCCCAAGCTTACCATGTTCCAGATCTCTGTCCTAACTCCACCCTTGTCCAAACATTTTAACTCTTCCACCTGGGAAACCTTCCCAGTAGAAGAGTTCTCTAGGCCGGTAATAGTGGTAAATGGCAAGAGAAGTTGAATCAAGAAATTTTATATACTACCTTCATCCTCATTGGGATGATGGTTCCATGCCGCATTAAAAACAAAGTACCTTCAGTGCCAGAAAGAATGGTCATAGAGTTATGGAAGTAGAAGATATCAGAGAGTAGCCAGACTCCCTCTTATAGTATGGGTCCTTTGACATCTGACCCAACGAGTGTTCACCAGCCTTGCTGACTGCTGACTCCCAACTGTGGTCACTGTAGGGTTCCTTAATCTGGGCTCCTCAGACTGAATGTGGACAGAATTTTGGGGATCCCTGAACTTGGTTGGGAAGAAAGTTAACCGATGTTTAACTGAAGTAGGATTTAGTTAATATCATAATGACATTTAGCACTTCTTTCAATTTTGAATGTAAGCTCAAACCTACAGTAGTATTAGCAATAACTCTGCCTTTGTCACCAAATGACATGTTTTTTTTCTTATCACATGATGCTTGTACATATTTTTGTAGATATCTTTAAATAAAGATATTTATGTTTAGCACTACTTCAAAAATGCAGAATTAAATCCACTGCTAGATATGGTTCTTATTTTTTTTTAATTTTTAAAAGATTTTATTTATTTATCTGAGAGAGAGAGAGAGAGAGAGAGAGATCACAAGCAGGGAGGAAGGGTAGAGGGCGAAACAGACTTCCCACTGAGCAAGAAACCCAACCCAGGACTTGATCGCAGGACCCTGGGTCCATGAGCTGAGCCTAAAGGCAACTGTTCAACCACTAAGCCTCCCAGGCCCCCTAGATATGGTTCTTGAATATGTCATACTCCATCGCAAATTTGTTTTTCTTATATTTTGATGACTGTGTTTAAAATCTAAGTATTTTGTTTCATGAATCTAAAGACATTATACTGAAATAGGTATCTTAGCTTCATCAGACTACTACTGAACAAATAAGATTAAGAATTTCTCCCTAAGCGTTCCTTTCACAACTTATGTCTTTAGACCCTCAGGAGATACATCATGGGTTCACCAGGTGCTTATATGCAACAGCAGGAGCTGTGGCCCAAAATATCTTGGACGTATGTCTTCAGTTCAATCCCTTTTATCCATATTTCAAACCCTTCCCCTTTTGATCCCTATGACTGCCCTCTGCTGAAACTCTCCCAACCCTACTCCAGTTTCTTCTTATAGTTTCCAGAAAAACCTGTAAAAATCTCTTCTTCATCATTCTTTTATCTCATCTTTAGTCCCCAACCACAAGGCAAGGTCAAGGCGAGTTTAACTTAGCAATACCTCCGTATTTAATTTTTTAATTTTCCTCTGGATCATGTTACATCTCTTAAGCTGTTGCAGGGAAGTGAATTTCACCCCACTCCCTTGTCTACCAATTCTTACTTTAGAAACTATTGCCTGATACTGATACAAAGTCTTCCTTCCATTAAGGTTGGTCTGTCTTCTTCCCCAGATCCACTGTGAGACAGTTTCCATGACCCTTCCATAAAGTCTTTTCTCCTCTACACCAAGCAGCCATTGACTCCTCAGCCATGGCAAAGATCTGCTTGGTCTCCAGACCTCTCCTCACCCTTGTCCCCTCTACAGGCTGCTGTTGGTGGATGGGGCCCAGATGGCAGAGTGACCCATCAGGCATCTGCCACATGCCACCCAAGTCAAGACTTTGCTCATTTCACTGAGGATACGTCATGTGTGTCTGGGCAGTCAAAGATGGGATTGTTTTATAGATGCTTCATTGATGACCAGTAGGGATGATCCTACTGGTCAACTAACCATTTATTGATTCACTTCACATTTAAGATCTTGTCCAGAATGTCCCTATCTAGACATATTTTTATCACTACCTACTATGGTCTGGATGTTTATGATCTCTTTCCCCAAATTTTATATGTTAAATTCTTAACCCCATGGGGATGGTATTAGAGATGGGGCCCTTGGAAGGTGATTAGGTTCTAAAAGTAGAGTCCAAATGAATAGGATTAGTGCCCTTATAAGAGAGCCCCCAGAAAGATCCCCCACTCCCTTCCACCATGTGAGGACACAGTGGGATGTCAGCAGTCACAACCCATAAGTGGGTCTTCACCTGAACCTTACTGTGTTAACACCCAGATCATGGACTTCCAGACTTCAAAACCATGAGGAACACATTTCTGTTGTTTATAAGGCTTCTAGACTATGGTAATTTGTTAAAGAAGCCTGAACATGCAACCACTCTGGAAAACAGCATGGAGGTTCCTCAAAATGTTGAAAATAGAACTGCCCTATGACCCAGCAATTGCACTACTGGGTATTTACCCTAAAGATACAAACGTAGTGATCCAAAGGGGCACGTGCACCCGAATGTTTATAGCAGCAATGTCCACAATAGCCAAACTATGGAAAGAACCTAGATGTCCATCAACAGATGAATGGATCAAGAAGATGTGGTATATATACACAATGGAATACTATGCAGCCATCAAAAGAAACGAAATCTTGCCATTTGTGACAACATGGATGGAACTAGAACGTATCATGCTTAGCAAAATAAGTCAAGCGGAGAAAGACAACTATCATATGATCTCCCTGATATGAGGAAGTGGTGATGCAACATGGGGGCTTAAGTGGGTAGGAGAAGAATCCATGAAACAAGATGGGATAGGGAGGGAGACAAACCATAAGTGACTCTTAATCTCACGAAACAAACTGTGGGTTGCTGGGGGGAGGGGAGTTGGGAGAAGGGGGTAGGGTTATGGACATTGGGGAGGGTATGTGCTTTTGGGTAAATTGGAAGGGGAGGTGAACCATGAGAGACTATGGACTCTGAAAAACAATCTGAGGGGTTTGAAGTGGCGGGGGGTGGGGTGGGAGGTTGGGGTACTAGGTGGTGGGTATTATAGAGGGCACGGCTTGCATGGAGCACTGGGTGTGGTGAAAAATAATGAATACTGTTTTTCTGAAAAATAAATAAATTGGAAAAAACAAACAAACAAACAAACAGAGGAAAAAAAAAAAAAAAAAGAAGAAGCCTGAACAAACTAAGATACTACCTGTAATGGACCCAGTAGATTCCCCATCAGAACTCACTGTCCCAGCTGCTGAGAGCATTTCTGGCTGATTGCCCTGAACTGTTTTCTCTCCCTGGAAACCATCCTTAGCTGGGAGACAGCTACCTCACCCAAGAGGACAGTCACATGCAACGACTGGTCACTGGGAAGCAATAGAGGCTCAGAACGCTCCTTGTGACATTAGACAACTGTTAAGGACATTTCCAGCTTCAGAGCTCTGCATCGGTCAGCAGAGGCCTCTGTTGAGACTGTGTTGCAACTCAGCTTCTCCCAGTACCTGATCATGCTTCCTTCCTTTCCACAGAGTTTGATACCGGGAGCTCCGGTAGATCATATGCTAACACCTCATCTCGACTTCCGGGTGACCCCAACCTGCAGCACTCCTCCACCCCATTCTAGGGCCCTAACCCCACCAGACCTTAAATATACCACTTTGATCCCCTATTTATTGTCATACCCCCAGTACCTTCTTGGTCTTGGCACAGAGGAGGAATTTAATAAATGTTTAATCAATTAAATTTAATCTGCAAATTTGACCAGCCTGCCAGCAATACCCTCCTCCAAGTCTCTAGTAAGAATTTTGGCAGTCAATAGGCTAGCTGCCGGTGGACCAGACCAAACAACTTGTTACCTAAAGAGCCATCTAGCGATGCTCTCAGGCAGGTGTCTCAGGCCACACAGACAACCACCAGAAGGCCAATAGCAAGAGCCTACTTCCCTGAGGTCCCTGTCACCCCAGATCCCAGGACTCAGTGAGACCAGTTTAGACTAGACAACTGGGCACCGAGCCTAAAGCACCGCTCTTGTCCTGCACAGAGGGATTTCTCTCTGAGGCTGATTCTTAACCTCTGATCTCGTTTGCTTTATCATTAAATCTTCTGGGTTTTAACCATATTATTTTTGAGCCATGTGAATTTGTTATTGTTGTAGGTTTCACATGATCAAATATTGGGTATTTCATATACTCAACCTGAGTATTATCTCAGCTTAATTTTTTATTATAAACATTTATCCTTATTGAATCTAATTTGTCTTAAAATTTGTTTTTTTGTATATTAACTTCACCTTTTTTCATTTTTACAGCTTTATCACTTTGTTCTTTTATTTATTTTTTAATTTTGGCTCAAGTTGCCATTTTATTATTAGCGTATCCTTTTAAATTGGCTTCAGATTACAAGGCCATTTTCTGTCACCATCACAATCAAAGAGCTGAGTTCCTACACGATTTTCCTTAAAACCCTTGAGGACTGCTGGGAATGTGATAATCAGTCTCTCCATTAGGAAAAGACTATGTCTTCTTTCTGCCTGCCCGTGTGAAGTATTGCAATAAAGAAAAAATAAAATATTAATCCATGTGCTTCTGCTCTACTTTAAAGCACTGGTCCTCAACTTAGCTATCCATAAGAACCACTTGAACTTTTTTTTAAATTCCAGTATAGTTAACATACAGTGTTACATTTTTCAGGTGTACAACATAGTGATCCAGCAATTCCATACATCACTCGGTGTTCATCACAATAAGTGTACTTTTAATCCCTTTCACCTATTTTACCCATCCCCCTACTCACCTCCCCTCCGGTACCCACCAGTTTGTTTTCTATAGTTAACAGTCTATTTCTTGGTTTGTTTCTTTTCTCCCCTTTGTTCACTTGTTTTGTTCCTTAATTCCACATATAAGTGAAATCATATGGTATTTGTCTCTCTGACTGACTTATTTCGCTTAGCATTATACTCTCTAGATCCATACATATTGTTGCAAATGGCAAGATTTCATTTTGTCATGGCTGAATAATATCCCATTGGCTATAAATACCACATCTTCTTTGTCCATTTTCTATAAATGGATACTTGGGCTTCCATAATTTGGCTATTGTAAATAATGCTGCAGTAAACATAAGGGTGCCCGTATCCCTTTGAACTAGCGTTTTTGTATTCTTTAGGTAAATACCCAGTACTGCAATTACTAGATCATAAAGTAGTCCTATTTCTAATTTTTTGAGGAAGCTCCAGATCATTTACCATAGTGATTGCACCCATTTGCATTCCCACCAACAGTGCACAAGGGTTCTTTTTTCTCCGCATCCTCACCAATATTCTTTTCTTGTGTTTTTTATTTTAGCCATTCTTTTGGGTGTGAGGAGATATCTTATTGTGGTTTTGATTTGCATTTCCCTGATGATGAGTGATGTTGAACATCTTTTCATGTGTCTGTGGGCCATCTGGATGTCTTCTTTGGGGAAATGTCTATTCATGTCTTTGCCCATTTTTTAATTGGATTGTTTTTTGGGTGTTGAGTTGTATAAGTTCTTTATATATTTTTGGATACTAACCCTTTATCAGATTATGTTATTTGCAAATATCTGCTCCCATTTCAGTAAGTTGCCTTTTAATTTTGTTGATTGTTTCCTTAGCTGAGCAGAAGCTTCTTATTTTGATGCAGTCCCAATATTTTATCTTTGCTTTTGTTTCCTTTCCCTCAGGGGACTTTTCTAGAAAAAAAAAAGTTGTTACGGCTGATGTCAGAGAAGTTACTGCCTATGCTCTCTTCTAGGCTTGTTATGGTTTCAGTTCTCACATTTAAGTCTTTAATTCATTTTGAGTTTATTTTTGTGTACAGTGTAAGAAAGTGGTCCAGTTTCATTCTTGTGCATGAAGCTGTCCAGTTTTCCCAACACCATATGTTGAAGATGAAATTCTTTTTAATAACAACATTCAGCCACTCTCAATTACATGAGAATCTTCGAGTCGAGTCCAGGCAGTAATATTTTTTAAGCTCCCCCAGATAATTCCAATAGTGGTAACTTTGAAAACCACTGGTATATGACTGCTATTCAAAATGTGGTCCATGGACCTGCAGCACCACATCACCTAGAAGCTTATTAAAAATACAGAACCTTAGGCCCCACCGCAAACTTGCTGAACTGAAATGTGCATTATCAAGATCTGTAGGGGACCTGGGTGCATACTGAAGCTTGAGAAGCATTTGTTTAAAACACGCTTTGATGGGGTTTCCATCTTAACCCTTTGTTTTTTGAAAAAATAATCTTTGGTCTGGAGATTTGAGAATTCTGCATCTCAAATATTTGCAAGGTCAATCATCTATATTCTCATCTCGATTCATCCTATCCCAGAGGAGATAGTGATTTGGTTAACTGAAGTATTTCTTTACCAGTTGGACTAAAATATTTCTTTCCCAGTTGGACTAAATTGTTTCTAATTAAAGAGATGGAGAATGTTGAATTTGTCAGAAATTCTCTTGGGGAGAGCATCATGTTTCTTTGGAAGGTCTGCCTGGAGAAGCCTGTTGCAGTGGAACAGAGCAGCCCTGGGCAGGACCGTCAACAGGTGCCAAAACCTGAGTGGAGAAAGAAGAGCACTCGGCTACAATGAGGGGTCAGGGAGAAGGAGACACAGGCAGAGGAGAACTTTCAAGATCAGTGGAAGATGGTACATGATCCCTCAAACCTTCCATAAGGGTGATAAACTTATGGGTGTGGAGGCAATGTGGGGGAAGACTGTGAAAGGTTCTCAGTGTGCCCAGGTTGTAACAAGGAAACAGAGTATAGATTTGATGTTTAGATGCAGAAATTAGGACCAGAAGGACCATGAGGCAGGTGGCGTTCTAAGGTCAACAGAAATCACCCAGAGAATGCTTTGGGCCATCAGAGGCCATGACACTAGGTGGTTGGGTCCAGTTTATTTTGATCTATAGGAGTGGGAAGGCCTTAGCTGAGGAATGGGTTCAATATCTTACTTCCCCCCAGATCGCTGGAGACAGGATAGTTTCCCCCCACTGACAGAGGCTGCCTGGAAACTGTTTTGGAAAAGCAAGCAATTTCTGGCTTCGCACAGAAGCTCCTATCCCCAAAAGGTATTTCCAACCACATTTCTACTTCCAAGAGGGCCCTGAGGACAGCAAGAGCTCTTCCCCATATGACTCCAGGCTTTCTAAAAGTAGGTGCCCAGTTGGCTCTTAAAGTTTGGCTTAGGGGTGGGGGGAGACAGGGCTTCCATCTATGGATAGAATGGCTGTGCCATCCTAACTCCAGCTAGGAGGACCTGAGACTATTTCTTCTCATGGGGAGAAGTTTGGACCATCTCTGCACCATTGTACCCCCTCCAGTCTTTCTCACTCAACCAAACTGATTGCTCCCTTGCTGGTTTGGTAGGAGGAAGGAAGTTTTTCCCCTCCTCCCCTACTCAGTGGGACTCAGGACAAGCCTGGCCTTTATACCCAGCATGCTTGCCTTTAGACTGTTCATATACTGGCCAAAACATGTCCGCAGCAAGCACACTATCCTGGTGCCAAGGGGGTGTTTATAAAAATTGTCCAGATGCTTATTTCTCTCTTCCAGAAATTGCCTTCTGTCTGATCCAGCTTACAGATTTGTGCTAGAATACTGGGTCTTGAAAAACTGTAAAAAAAATTTATCAACGTCCTACCCAGAAGTTTTCCCCTACGACCATCCATTCTTCAAACCACTAAGTACGTTATTCTAAATCGTTGGAGGTGAGGATTTCAATACATAGATATTTCCTTTCTTTACTTTTCTTCTTTTCTTTTTTGCCTCTCTTAATTGTAGTAAAAATACGCCTAACATAAAATTTAGCATTTTTTAAGTGTATGATTCGGTGGCATTAACATTTTATTTCAATGTGGAGTCCATTTGGATGGTTGGCCATCTGCCAAGAATTGCCAGCTTTGAGGCCTCTGTTTAATTTCCAGCCTTATTTTCGCTTGTAGGACAACGACCAGAATGGTGCTCTCTGATGACAAGTTTGTCTTCTAATCTGGCTTGGGCTCCCTGCTATCATGTTGGTGTGTCCAGCCAGACAAGGCTGGCTGGCGGGCCCCCGGGGAAATCTGTGCATCTCAGTGAAGGACTCATTTGTCTTTGATGTGCTCTCTCTCCCTCTCCCTGTCTCCCCCCCTCCCACCTTCGTTTGGGTTCTGCCTTGACCTGTGACTCATAATAAGTGAAGACTTAGCGTGGGCTCCTGTGATTTCTGCTTCCACCTTGATAGGCCTCTGAAGGACATCGTGTTGCTTAAGTAGAGAAGGAAGGTAAGGTATCCCTTGTGGGATGTGGCAGAACACAGAGACAGTTAACTACAAATTCAATGCTCCGGATGCACTGACTGAAAGAGGACATAGAGCCCTGAAACGTAAATCTGAAGAGGGAAATTAGAGTAAAGATGAAGGTGCCAGGATAAGTGAAGTAAGTTTTGTCCTGAAGAAAACAGGGAGCCGTGAAAGGTGTAGGAGTAGTCTCAGTCAGTCTGGGTAGAGAAGAGCTTGTTTATAAGGACTGGCTACAGTCTGAGGTGCAGGCCTCCTGAGTCTAGATTGTACCATTAAAGCTGAAGAGGAGAGACCTAGGGAGTCGGTGGGTGAAACCCAGGAAGGACCAACCCAGAGAAGGTGACTGGTGACTGGGAGTGGGGGAGAAGAGTCTCTAAGGGAGCAAGACTGAGAGAATGGAGGAGCAAGTCACAGAAAGGGACAGCGTGCTGAAGAACGAGCTTGGGCGATGGAGCAGATATCTGTCAGTCCTTGCTCATCTCTCTTCCACAGTCACCTCTCCACAGGGAAGGGCGTGCCTCAGGAACACCTACCATTCACCAACTGTGGGCTTTTCTGACTGTGGGAGCCCACTCAGCCCACACACAGGAATGGTCTCACGGGCTCAGAAGTTAATTTACCGCAGCAGCAACCCTCTATCCATGATGGACAGGAGCGGGGGACAAACAGCCCAGCTCCCTCATCACTCAGGTGGGAAGACACCAAAGTGCACTGTCTCCCAGAATTCTCCAGGAGGACGGAGACCCCGTTGCCCACTTGGGAACTGAGTCAGTGACACACCCTTCATTGGCTGTTTTCCTTCTCCTGTCAGAGTTTCTTTCACCTCCCAAATAAATTATTCACACCCTAGTCCTTGACTCTGCCCTCTTACCAGGGGAGCCTAACCCAAGGGAAGCTACCCTCTGAGCATGTAACCAAAGACCCTAGATATCCTCAAGGTGTGCAACACTGAGCCCTCTCTCCCCTCCACCAGCCCTTTACTGTGGCCTTCCTGGTCTGGTTAACCCAGCTAGGGGAAGAAAGGGGCATGGGGGCTCCACAGTGGCAAAGTACCTGGACCTGTGGCCCACCTCCACAACCACTGCCATAGAGGAATGTAAAGCTGAGAAAGGGCCCTGGAGGCCTGGAGCCCCCTTCACCATTCTCCAGGGAAGACAATATGGATGTGGACATCGAGGGGCTCCCACTGGGGGCAGCCAGCAGATTTCTCTTACTAACCTGGCATGATGCTCAGATTGCTTTGGTTCTCTTCATCAGACTGGAGTCTTGGGGACTCCGCAAGTCACCTGTTCACCGCCTCAGCAGTGCTCCCCACTCCCAAGTCTCAGGCAGCGAAGAAAGAATTTGTTATTTTGATCAGAGAGGAAAAGCTGAGCAATACTGGGGCCTCCCCTGACAGCACTGGGGCTGCCCACTCTCCAGCTGGCCCTGGGGCCGTGAATGGCCAGGTTTAACCCGTTAACTTGCCTTGGTGCCGAGAAAAGAACTGACAGGCTCTCAGGCTGCTCTCCATATCCGCCATTACCGGGAACTGGCACTGACCGGAAAGGAGTGTGCTGAGGGGAGGTCATCTGGATGCAAGTAAGAGATGCCAGACCCGTGAGTGGGAAACAGCCGCTAAGCCCAATCTCAGTCCCTCCCAGGCTGAGTCAGGCCCTGCCACTGGGGGGCTGAGTGGCCATCTGAGCAGTCCTGGGGGCTGCAGACCCTTGGGAGACATTTACCCCTTCCCTCAACGTGGCCCCTGATATTGTGCTTCCCCTCCTCAGCTCCTAACCGGGATGATGTCAGGGAGTCCCCTTGTCCGCCATCATGGAGACGCCCTGGCTGGCACGTTGCCTCTCAGTCCCCTCCCTGCCACTCTCCAGGGGCCACTGGCATGTTCCTGGATCTCCTCCAAGCCCTCCAGGGGCCCGTGGGAGGCTGGAGCAGAGCCGGGCAGGGATATCTCAGGGCCTTTCAGCATAGCTGAGCCTCACCGTTATTTCAACTTTATCATGACCTCTCCCTGTGGTGCAGGCCACTCTCCAAGGAGAGTTCCACCCCCTCCCCCTCCCCCAGGGGGCAGCAACAAGCCCCCATCTTCTCTGGAGTTTCCAAACCTATCCTGTCAGGTCTATACAGCCCCACCCCCAGGATTTTGATCAAGGGGGAAACCAGGGAGTAGATCTGAACTCTTCAGTGTCCCTTCCCCCGCCCATAGCTCCTTTCCCGTTGCCCGTACCAACCCCACCATGGGATGTAACCCGTATGCCCCACACCATGACTTCGAGTGGGACACACTGAACCTTCCCAGTAATGTAAGGGAAACTTTGGGAAATTTAGAAAGCCCTTTCACGTCTCAACAAAGCCCAGCTCTGGCAAGCACAGAATCCTTATCTTCTGTAATTCTTGTACTGAAGAGGCTTCCCCCATGGCTCCTATTGAGTACGAAAGCTAAACACTGACTCCTTTGTCTTCCTCTGGGTTCTGCCTTCGCCTGTGAATCACCATGAGTAGAACTGTCAGCAACAAGGATTGTATCCTTGCATGTGAAGGGTTAACATCAGATGTGGGCCCGCTTAGGAGTGACCTCGACCTCCCTCTTCCCACAGCCTTGTTTCCTGGAACCTCAGAATAAATATGAAACTTTTCGTGTTGGCTTGCAGACCTTGGGCCTACCCGACTCACACGATATGAAAAGCTGATGAGAAGCCGAAGCTGCAGGTTCTGTGTCAAGGTGACCCCCAACCACCTTGGCTCCCACTGTGGCAGCCATACCTACCCCCATGTGACCCAGGAGACCAAAGGAGTTATGAATTTGGGGACGTGCTGGTCATCCTGATACAAAGATCTTAGGTATCCCGTGTCTCCATTTCTCAATCCTTCTATGAAAATAAGTGTATTGGTCAGGGTTTTCCAGAGAAACAGAACCAACAGGATATGTGTAATATAATAGAGATTATGTGTGTACATAATAGAGATTTATTTGAAGGAATTGGCTCATGTGAATGTGGAGGCATGATGCATCCAAAATCTGATGGGGGAAGCTGACAGGCTGGAGACTCCGGGAAGAGTTACAGTTCACTTCCAAAGGCAGCCTGCTGGCAGAATTCCTTCCTGCTCAGCCGAGGTTAGTCATTGTCCTATTAAGGCCTTCGAGTGATTGGATGAAGCTCACCCACATGAAAGGCAATGTGTTTTTCTCAGAAGCCACTGGTTTAAATGTTAATTTCATCCAAAAAAAAAACACCTTCACAGAAACATTCAGAATGTTTGACCAAATATCTGAACTCCAGGGTCCAGCCAAGTTGACACAAAAATTTGAACGTTGTACTCAGTAACCATAGTGACATAAGGCAATTGATTACATCCCATGAATTTGACTCAGTCAACCTCAATTACGACCGTAATCATAACCTATAACGACTAAGGGCCATCACTGTTGGTTTTCTGAGTGCTGGTCTGCTCCAGGGTCCTTGGGAGGCGCACTGACCCAAGAGGGGACTATTTTTTCCCCACCTGACCACTAGCATCTACAGTTGTGCCTGCAACTCTGCAAGCAGATTTTCCCCTACTCCTGCCCCGGCCCTCGTTTTCCTTGTAGACCCCACCTGAAGCCGAGCTTGGGGATGGGCGCCCACTATCGTGCTAACTGCCCAAAAGTCTCCCCTGGCTGACCGGGTTCTTGAAAGGCCCTAAATGAAGGTCCACAGCTCCCTGAGAAGACAAAAAAATCTTCCACTGTGGTTTTAAAATGGAAACCCCTCTCGCGACACACAGCACTTTACAGTTTGCAAAGCACTTCTGCATCTGGTATCAGTTTGAGCCTTCTGAAAGAAGGTGAGAAAAGTCTCAGTTCTGGTCTGAACTGCTGCCTGGGGCAGCCAAAGATGGACCCCACACTAACGCATAGCACTTGCTCACGCGGCCATGGCCATGTGCGAACTCGGGCTGAGGCTCAGAGATGGCAGCCGTGGAGGCCCCCTGTGGCACTCAGACATCCCCTAACCCCAAAGAGAGCCCAGTTTGCCAACGCCGCCCTGAGGACAGAGCAACCGCCCATGACCTGGCACTCATTCAGTCGTTGTGTCCCGAAAGATCAGGATGTCTGGTCTGGCTTACAGCCTTGAGAAATAAACTTAGCTCATGTCATCAAGAAATCTGGGCACAGGGCTGGAAGTTACAGCAGCTTTTCAACCCCCCAGCTGGCAAGACAGTGTCTGGGAGCCCTGGGTTCTCCATCTCTAAGCCCCATCTGAGCCAACTGGACAGAAAAAGGGGTAGCAGGACAAACCTGTGGTTGTGTGTTGTGTGTGTTTGTGTATGTGCAGCTGTGCACAAAAATATATGTATTCGTGAGTGTGAATAAGCATAAGCACATGGATATGTATGTGTATGTAGCAGGTGTGTGTGTGTGAGTGTGTGTGTGTATGTGTGCACATGCATGCCCCATGAGGTCACCTTCAGGCATACCTAAGACTTGAAAACCCAGCTGAAATTACTGCTAAAGAAAGTAGTGGGCGCAGCCCTTGGCAAGGCCCATAGGTCCCAGGGAAGCCTGTGGTCCCTACCTCTGGAGAGCATCTGCCCCATGCGGCAAGTGGATGCACACCAAATACTCAGATTCTAGGACACTGTGGGGACTGTTCTAGTTCAGAACCAGAGTCAAGGCTTCCACGGCCAAGACTATGCATGTGGCCCCAGAGCTGGAGGGATTGGGAGAGACTGTCCTGCCCTCCAGTGGCCTTGGACTACCACTGGGTCAACCCCTGAGACAGCAAACAGAACAGCAATCAGGGGCACCAAAGGGTCCCAACCAGGGGCTACATGAGAGTGGGAACCACCCTTGGAAGGGCTGGCCAGCAGCATCCATAGGCTCAGTGCCACAAGGGCTGCATGTCCAGGGCACAGAGAGCAGCTCACTAAGAGCCCAGCTTCTTGCCACCCCCCTCAGCTTCCCACAACATGGCAGGAAACACCATAAGCCCAGAGGCAGGTCTGTCCCCTGACATCTGTGGGGCGGTGAGATGAGAGGACAAATGGAGGCTTCTGATTGGAGCCCATGCCCTTCTCACACCAGCCCCACACCATGCACGGCTGTTCCTGGTCCTGTGTGGACAACTGAGGCTTTGAGGCCAAACTGTCCATAACCCCGCCTCCCCAGGGGAGCTCACCCACGACCCTGGCTAACCTTGGGAGGACAGACCCCAAGAAGATGCCCACACAGCAGCAGGAGGAGGCCATGTAAATAGGGAATTCCAAAGTCCTGCTTACCGTGAGTGTGACCCAGAAGTAAGGGAGGTGACAGGGTGTCAGGAACTCCTGGTGGGCAGTTGTTCTTGGTGCAGTGCAAGGGAGGAACAAGAAGGTGGCCCTCAAGAAGCACCAGAGGCTCCTGGGCTCACACAGAAGCTGAGTAAGCAGTGGAACAGGAGGCCTGGTCTCCCTATTAGATAGTCAGAGGCTTGCCCCTATCAGCCAATCCTCCTGAGGGAGGGCAGCTGGACCTTCCAGAAAAGGCACCAGGAAGAAAGGGCTTTCATGGTGCGGACTGCACAGACTGCGCAGGTGGCATCTATGCTTCACACAGGACCCCCAGGATGTGAGTCTCTGCAGAGCCACCTGCCCACTGGGCAGCCCTGGCCAAGGCACCTTCGCTCTCGGAGCCCGGTTCCTCATCCGCATAGTGATATGCCTACGAAACAGGATAAATCATAGCACGTGTTCAGCCCACCCAGCATCATGAGGTCTTAAGAAGCTGTGAACTCAGAACCAGCTTCTCCTGCTGTACTCACACCTAGGATGGAGGGACAGATGCTGGATCGGGGAACAGACATCAATAGGCCAGACCCCCCAACCCAATGCCCTCTACCTAGGAACCTGACTTCCAATGGCCCTCTGCCCTGCCAGTCTCCTGGATCCTTACAGTCACAGGGCTTGCCAGCAACTCTGCGGGGAACGAGACTCCCACCCAGGGTGGCCAGAGACCTGTCTCCTGTGAGCCCCCCAGAGAGGCAGGAGGGTTAGCAGGAATCTAGGAGTCCCCTACGGAGGTGGACATTCAATGTTTCCCATATGGTGAGCTTGGAGTTGGAGCAACCACAGTACTAGAAATATTACTCAGCCCTGACAAGGCCCCTTACCCAGAGATGGAGTGAAGGGGCAAGGCTGAACTGGTGAGAGCTGTAAACTTGAAGGTCAGAAGATCTGGGGTCCAGTTCTGACCACCTGGCTCTCAAGTTGTGTGACTTCAAGCTGTAGCAATGGAGGATTCATCTTGGTCAGGTTTCCAGGAAGCAGAGCCTGAGGCAGGGATACTGGTGTATACCAGTTACTGGGTGGAGGGAGGGGTTCTCAGATGAGTGGAAGTCAGGGACTCAGGGGAGGGCAGGGAAGGGAGCTGAGCTGGGCTGTGGTCTGGTCTCAGCTGGAATTTAGCTTCAGCCTGACCCCACAGGGATCTCTGGAGCATGAATAACGCCACAGAGTTGCCCCTCCCAGAGGCAAGGAGCCTGAGCTATTATTTCCCCAAATCAGTAAGTCATTGACCAAAGAATGCCCACCGGTGTGGTCACACTCTCTCACGCGTCTTTCACAGGGCGGCTCCCGTCAGCCAAGACTAGTCTCCCAGAGAATATTCCAGGGGTGAGCTCTCAGTAGCCAATGCCTGCAGCTCTTGGGGGTGGGTTCTGTGGCCTGGACCCCAGGAATATCCACTGTAGAGTTGTAGGAATTCATGAGATGCTTGATATGAGCACAGCAGTGCCCACACACACATGACCCTCAATAAATGTCAGTCACATGGTGTCACAAAATCAGAATCCTAAAATCGGCTGTGCAGTAGAGCTAATGTTCAATATTGCTGATATCAGCAAACACACTCTTCTGGTACCTTTGCTAAGTCCTTTCCCCAACCCACCCCCCTTGCCTAAAGCACCCTATAAGAGGGGCAGGACCTCATGGTTGTGCTCTAAGGTTCCTTCCAACCCTCAAGTTCAGAATTCAAGGTTCTACATGCTTCTGGGTTGAAGACCCTGTTTTAGGACCTCTTACTCTCCTAGATGTTAGCATAACAAGAAATACAATGCAAACTTTCTGATCATATGGGAGGTCTCCGAGAATGACACCCACCCCAACCTACTTGCCCCAAATTACCTACATCCTCACTGGCCACCCATGTTGTCTAATTTCCCAACATTCCAAAGAGTTTCACTCTTTCTGTAAGGCCTTCCCCCTCCATGTTTATTTATATTTCAAATGCCCTTGAGAGGGGCAGTATATTTAGTATGCGATGGCTCAGTGTTTTAAGAAGTAAGTTAGAAGGTGGGATCAGCAGATCCTCCACAACTGGAGGGTTCTGGGAACTAGCTGAGAGGGAATCAAAGAGGAATGGAAGGAACGCAGACAGTGGGGCCCAGGACGGGTGTCTGTGGCAGAATATAAAATGTGGAACATTCTCAGCCCAATTTCCACCACATACACCCAGACCACAGCAGTGCTGCTCTGCTGGACCCCGGACAATACCCTGGCCTCTGCTTCTTCCCTTCTCGCACACCAACACTTACTTCTCCCATGTCCCATCTCCCAGTCACGCAAGGGTCTTCGCTCTCTGCCAGGGACGGAAGGTGAATAAGCAGGTCTTTTAACCCAAGACGTTGCATGACCAGCAGCAAAGGGCAGTAACAGGACCTTGAGCACTGAACTGGGGGTCACGCTGGGACTCTATTCCCTTTCGGCACATGGCCTGGTGGGCCACTGTACTGTTTGTAACCAGGGTCGGTTGCAGAAATTAACGGAAATTTCTCCCCTCCCTGTACTTACACCCTTACAACGTGTGCTCCTCCCATCGAGAGGTGAGGTCTTCCTCCACTCCCAGTATCCAAGTTGACCATGTGACTTGCTCTGACTAATGAGACAAAGGTGATGCCAGCAGTGAGTTGAAAAGGGCTGGGAGGTGGCTTTGCTTCTCCTGCTGTTCTCAGGAAAACTACAGCCACCACCCTGTGAGCAAGCCTAGGCCAGCCTTCTCGAGGAGAAGAGACCAAGGGGTTCCGGCACCCCATCCTTATATCAGCCAGTGGCTAGCCATTCACCAGTCACGTGAGCGAGGCCACCAACCCTCACTGACTGCAGACTCACAAGTAAGTTAAGGGCAACAGAGTGGCCCAGCTGAGCCCAGCCAGAATTAGCAACTCCTAGAGATCATGAACTAGGTACATGGAGTTGTTTTAATCCACTCAATTTGGGGGCATTTTGTCACATGGCAGGAGCTAACTGACACCATAGTGAACTTGTGTGGCCAGAGAAGCAGAGAAACACAGGACTGAGTTCTTGGACCAGGTATACATCTCTTTCTTGGTTGTACCACAGTCTTGGTTGAGTCATCTCACACACACACACACACACACACACACACACAAACACACTCACACCCCAAACCTCAGTTTCCTTATCTTTAAAATGGAGACAGGGTAAATGATCCTCTTAGAGTTGTATTGCCTGTTCTTACATGGTCCCGGGTTACTGCCCATCCTCAACCTTCCGGGTTTCCTGTCCTCCTCACAGAAACTACCCCCCGCTGGCCCTCACCCCCACTGAACCCCAGGGGACTCCTAGAGAATGTGTGACTTCCACCACAGCCTCAGTGTCCACCCTTCATGGCCGATCTAAGAAGGGTCAGAGGGGCTTGGTATCTGGTGGGTGTGAGTGTGGGAACGGTTTCTAAAAATTTATGAAAAGCAAAACACAAGCTTCTCCCCTGGGAAAGTAACAAGGAAACACTCAACTCTGGTTGAAAGAGAAATTTTTGAAGAAGGAAAGTTTATTTAGAGAATAACCAAGCCCCTAAATCAACAAACTGTGGCCTTATCTCTGAGTATGTTGGTCATTCTGATTCTCTCTGCTCTGTTGACCACTCTTGGCCAGGCTGGACCTTGGGGCAGAGCCCTTGGGCCCAAGGTGGCTGAGGAGGCAGGGCCCTGGGGACTGAGCCTTGGGTCCTGCCATGTGCTGAGAGCCACGGGTGGGGAGGACGAGGTGCCAGCATGTGGGATGTTGTGGGCTGCTCTGCCGGCTTTTATTTTTAAATCTCCTTATCATTTCTCTGGAGATTTTTTTTTTTTAAACTGCCTGGGGCTGTGTGCTGAAGGAGGTCCAGGCTGTGTGCCCCTATCATCCTTCTGTGTCCCCAGGGACCTCATCCCACACAACACTGCTCTGTGAAGACGGAGAGATCCTAGGCACTGAGCCTCGTTTTAGTAGGTTTTTAGGACTGGCTGAATGCAGGCGGGACTCTTTTAAGCAAACTTTATCTTTGAAAAGTTCATAGGCTAAAACAGTAGATTCAAGGTAATTATTCCATTTTCTAAATAATCTGTAGTTTGACAAAAAGGACCAGATATTTATCCTCTTTCACGGGATGTAAACAAGAGCATCTTATTTGACACAAGAGACTTTACCAAAACTAAACTACTTTTTGGAGCCTACCTTGGAGTGGAAAACAAGGATCTCAGTGGGAGGCAACATGGAAGGATGGCACCTGCAAGGCACCTGGGGTCCAGCTGTGGCCCCCCTCCAAGGACAAGCGTAGTAAGCTCTGGCAAGGACCTCTGTCTCCAACCTTTTTGCCAATCTTCTCCCCAGTCTACCCTCTCCAAGGCCTGTAGTCTTTCCTGAGACTTGCCATCTTACTGACAGGGAAGAATTCCTCTCTCCTTTGGATCCCCTCAGATGCAAACCCTACGAAGAGGATTCTAGAGCGAGTACTTTACAGGAAAGTGACTCTGGCAAACCCTGTATGGTGAGTGGGGAAGTGACATGGGGAAAGGAAGAGAAAGCAGTCAATGCTGCTTATTATTATTTACACTGAATATGAATATGTCTATATACTATACAAATATTGAAAGCAACAGTCCAATCCCTTTCTATCCCACTTAGATTCATTCTAGAGCACAAGGCAGGAAAGGGTGAGGGGCAGTGAAGGTAGAAATGTCACTTTGGTGCAGGAGAAATATCACTAGACTAGGAGACAAGAGTCCTGGTTCCAGGCCCAGCTGTACCATTGGCTTGTTTTAATTTTCTTTTCGCACCTTGGTGTCCTCATCAGCAAAAAGAACTTATTACATGAGAACCATTTGATCTCTCAATATTCTGCAAACCAAGGGGCAGTTGCAGAGAATGGAAACTACTCGAACTGAATTAAGCAAAAGTGGATTTATTGCAAGAAACTAGATACTTAGAGAACTGTTGGGAGGGCTGAAAGAAACATGACAGTGAAGACAACATGTCTGCAGCTCAGGAGAGGAACACCTTCCCATGCCGCACGCAGAGGAACACAAGACCTCACCAAGGTCTGCCTCTCAATTCCCGTGAAATTAGGGACTCACCATTGGAATGCCCTGCCGAAAATCCCAGCATCTCCATGGACAAAGCCTGCTGGCCAGCAGAACCTATGGAAGCAGCAGAAAATTGGCCTCTGTTTCAATCTCATTCAGAACCCCAGCTTCATGGGAGTCTGGACTTTGATTTTCCAACCCTTCCGTATAAAAAGGGTTCTAGAAGGAAGTTGACGTGGACAGTGAGTCCAGTGCACTCTAACCCTCCCAGGAGCTTAGTGCCAGGCCCCCTGCAACACACCCGAGATTCAAAGAAGTAATGGACACAGTCCTGCCCCTGAAAAGCTTATCGTCCAACTCTGTAGCCTAGAAGTACAATACAATGGGGCTGTTTCCAGTTAGAAGTTGGCATTGAATGATGTGGGGGAAGAGAGGCAGGAAAGGGCCCAAGGCAGGGGGCTGGGCAGTTGCCTCCAGGATGACAAGAAATAGCTCAGAGAGGAAAAGTAGCTCATATCACTCTGGGAGGGTCAGTTAGGAAGAGGGACGATCTAAGGAGAGGTAGCAACAGAAGCAAGAGCACAATGGATGAGTAGGGATTGGAGAAACAGAGCCATGTGGTACGCAGGGCCAAGGCAGGAGGTGCACAGTCTGGGGGTTGGGGTACTAGCTTTGGAGGTGGAGAAAGGCAGACCAAGCAAGGTGTTACAAGCCATGGAGAAGATTTTAGAAAGCATGGGACGCAAGTCAAAGCCCTTCTTCTTTTTCTTCTTCTTCTTCTTCTTCTTTCTTTTCAAGATTTTATTTATTTGAGAGACACAGAGTGAGTGTGAGAGAGAGGCATAGAGAAGGAGCAGAAGGAAGAGCAGAGGGAGACGGAGAAATAGACTCCCCACTGAGCAGGGAGCCTGACACAGGGCTCCATCCAGGGACTCCAGGATCATGACATGAGCCAAAGGCAGATGCTTAACCAAGTGAGCCACCCAGGAGCCCCACCAGTGAAAGATTTTAAGCAGAAAAGAAATAGAGGCATAATAAGCCTGGTATCACGAGCCCTGTAAAGAGAAACCAGAATTCCAGAATTCCAAAAGACCAGACCAGGAGATTCCAGAGTTAGACATACTAAGAGAAGAGGGACAGGAATGAGGAGTGGGCAGCACCATGGGGGAACTGAGGCCATGCGGAACACCTCTGGTCCAAGGGTGGGGTCAGCAAGCATAGCTTGCTTAGCGCCTCATGTCCCTGGGTCAGGGTGAGAGGCCACAGGTCAAAGTCAGTGCCCAGTGCAGTTTCACTAAGCAAGAATACCCTCAGTGACATGTCCCTTCATGGAATCCCTGCCTCATCCAAAATGGATGGAAAGTTCTAGAGGTGAGGAGTGAATTGGGGAAGAGCCTTTCACTACCCAGGAACCTTTGTCCTTCCTTCCCCAAACACTTCTGTGAGGGCACAAGGAGAATGAGTGTTCTCATGGGAAGAGCATCTGAGATGGAGATCGGGTGCACACAATTTAGTGGAGGAGGGATCTCAGGAGAATGAGAATGAGAGAAGCAAATGCAGCAGATGACAGAGCTAAGCAAGGTCATGATCTCAGCTGGAATCCAGCAGGGACTTTGGGCATGAATGGTACCACTGAGCAGACGTACCCTCAGATAAGAGGGCCAAGTCTTTAGTACCAGTTGAAAGTTGCCCTTCCCCAGCAGGGGACATATAACCTCCAAGAGGAGGTAGTTCCCACTCAGTGGAGGGCAGTTCTTGGGAGAAGGAGACCTTGTGAGCCTCTGGCCACCAACACAACAGCTCCACGGCAATGGCAAAATCATTCTCCTTCCTGGCAAAGGAGTCTGGGCAGGACACCAATAGCATCCAGTGTAGGTGAAATGCTCATTTGGTCAAGGTCACTGCACTGGATCCTTTTATCCTCACCAAACATCTCACTTCCAGGAGATTCCCTGTAAAAGTCAAAAGAGCCCAACCTTGAGGCAAACAAGTGAAGAGTAGAACTGGTCCCATGGGCCTCTTTCACAGGGCTGTGTGTATGCCCTGAACCCAACCAGGTCTTCTGGAATACAACTCCTCCCATTTTTCACTTTCTGGCTGAGCCCCGGTCCCAGGAACCTGTGTCTCCCAGCACAGCAGCTGCTTCACAGAGGAGTTCACTCAAGTTGCTCTGTGGTCCCACAGATACTCAGCTTGGCTGCCCCAAGCACTGGGAGAGAAGTTCCTTCCCATTTTTGAGTGTTCTTTTAGATAGTTTTACAGGAACATGGATCTTCTGACTAAGCTACAAAGAAACCATGTGAGCTACTTCTCCAATTCAACATATGCTATAGAGCACTGACTTTCACATTGTCTTAATCATTCAGGTCCTATCAGTAGAAGTCTATTGTCTGTCTCAAGCAGGCTCCTCCTTGCAAATATTCTAAGGAACTTGGAGCCTGAGTCAATTTAAGAGTGTTCATTCTTGCTTCTAAATACCAGAGAGAACTGGGGTCCCACCAATTTGTGGGACTTAATTTCCTGTTATTTGTCAGTGTCCGAGATGGGGCCTTTCCATCCTTGTCCACAGCTGTGGACCTCGCTTGCCCAGATGCAGTAAAGGCCTCATGTTTGGGATCCAAGGCTGAGCCATCTTAGTTTCCAGCCCTGCTCACTCACCAGATGCCAGAGCTGATCACCATGACAGAGGGATCCCAGCTCCACAAACATTGGCCTGAACAAATCTTGCCTCACCAAACCCTTGGTCTTCACACTGAGTCCTTTCCTCAGCTTAGTGAATTTCAATTCTGAAAACGCATTGCTCTTCCCAGCCCCTGGGCTTGGTCCACCACAACAGATTTCCATAACTTTGAATCTCCAGGAACAGACATTGAAATCTTTGTCCTTTTTCTCATGAAAGATCCTGAGACCATTATGCAAATAAGTTCTTCTACCAACCTAGAGCTCTGCATACCAAGGGGAGGCCTTCCCTCAGTTCCGTAAAACAAAAGATTTAGGACAGGTACTCTGTAGTCCTTTCTGTGCTGTTCATCAAATGTTCTGGGTCTTCCCTCTTTCTGGTTCAAAACAGAATTGGATTTCTCTGCCCTCTTGTGATCCAGGTGCAACATGTGATCAGTTCTGGCCAATGAGGTGTAAATATAAGCAACTCATATCACGAGGGCTGGCTACAGAGTTTAGAGGGCCCAGTGCAAAATAAAAATGTAGGGCCCCGATTTTTAAATTACTAAGAATTTCAACATGGAAGGGCACCTGGGTGGCTCAATTGTTTAAGCAGCTGCCTTTGGCCCAGGTCATGATCCGAGGTCCTGGGATCGAGCCCCACATCAGGCTCCCTGCTCAGTGGAGAGTCTGTTTCTCCCTCTCCCTGTGCCTGCTGCTCCCCTACTTGTGCTCTCTCTCTCTCTCTCTCTCTGTCAAATAAATAAATAAATAAAATCTTAAAAAAAAAAAAGAATTTCAAAATGGCAACAGCAGAGCATTAAAACAAGCATGGAGGTTACCTGGGTCACTCAGTTTCTTAAGCATCTGACTCTTAATTTTAGCTCCAGTCATGATCTCAGGGTTGTGAGATCAAGCCCCACATCAGGCTCCACACTCAGCTCGAGGTCTGCTGGAGCTCCATCTCCCTCTGCCCCTCCTCCTCCATTTCTCTCTCTCTCTCTCTTCTCCTCTCTCTCTCTCTCAAAAAATAAATAAATAATAAAAACAAAGCAGGCCTGGAACCATTCTGAGCCCTGAGTCTTATACACAGTTTACACACCCATGAAGCTGGCTTCCCATGCTACTTGTGACTTGGAGCATTTAATTACCTATGTGAAACATTCCAGAGATCTTTCTTTTTCTCCGAAAGAGCAGCAACATTTAAGACTGAGGCTGCTCCAACGAGTTGGATTCCTGACAGCTGTGAGGAACAGAGCTCCCTCCTCCCCAAAACACAATGGACATGTAACATAGCAATCAATAAGCCTTTGCTGTTGGAGTGTTTGTTATGGCAACGTAAGTATCCCATCCTGACTGAGGAATGCCCTAACCCAAGTAGGCTTCTCCTTGCCATATATTTACCTCAGTTACACAGCCACTCATTTACCCTTTCTAAGACCAGAAACATAATTATCTGTCCCATCTTGTCAATCTAGTGAACAGCCAGTTCCTTCACTGAATACAAATCCATATCTGGTTATGGACTGACCACTTGTATCACTTCAGCAGGTAAGCCCTAAATAATTGAAATTCTAGACATTCTAAATACTTTAAAAATCTTTGGACTCTTGTTATACCCCACATTATAAATGCCAACACAAAGGGTCCTAAATAAAATGTTTGAACTCACATACCTGGAAGTACAGATATAGATTAAGTTCTGGCTCCTTTTTGTAGAGATACTCTCAGCTTTGTCCTCCTCTGTGGGCACTTTGTTCTCAGGCTAGCTTCCCAAGGTGGCAAAGTGGTGCCTGCAAGCCACAGGGCAGTGCACTTCTTTGTTCAAAGTAATGGAAAACACCAAGAACCTTTTGTATAACCTTAAAAGCCCTTCTCTTCAGCCTCATTTGACCGGGCTAGGTCATGTGTCTATTACTAGACTAAGAAAGATTGCTAGGGTAAGGTCAAGTGCTGATTGTTTCATTCATCAACATTTATTGAACATCTGTTGAGTGTAGGGCATTACTCTAAGTTCTGTGACTACAGAAGCTTAAATCCATCTTTTGGAAATATATATTAAGAGAGGATGGACTTCCATAAGTGGCTTAGAGCAGTAAGAACCATCCCATTCTCTTCCCATCTCCAGTGGGGCTGAGATGTGCTTTCTTTCTTTTCTTTTTTTTTTTTTAAGATTTTATTTATTTATTTGACAGAGAGAGATCACAAGTAGGCAGAGAGGCAGGCAGAGAGAGAGAGAGGAGGAAGCAGGCTCACCGCTGAGCAGAGAGCCCGACTTGGGGCTCGATCCCAGGACCCTGAGATCATGACCTGAGCCGAAGGCAGAGGCTTTAACCCACGGAGCCACCCAGGAGCCCCTGAGATGTGCTTTCTTGATTGACATGGACTGGGTGAATGGAAGTAGGGGGCAGGTCACCAGCACAATGCTAGGGTTCTGCCAGTGAATGGAGGTAGGAACGGATATTGGGTAGAATACCAACTGTGACTACTCCTTTTTCTGAAAAAGATTTATTTTGTCAAGCATGTTAAGACCTAACTTTGCAGTAAGATGGCCTTTGTGTAAACTGCAAACAGGAATGTCAATAGTGTGAACTCTTTTGCAACATTTTCACAATATGTAAGAAAAGCTATAAAAAATTTGTCTACATGATTTTATATCTAGTGATTCCAAATCCCCAAATTTGCTAAGCAGTTGCCATAACTCTCTCCCAAATCAAAGCCAAATTCCTCTCCTTAACAAGAAGTCACTCTTCACTGTTGAGCTCCCCTCATTTCTGCGAGCCAAGCCCTTAAAACTCTTCCACACTTCCTCCCTTCCTTTTTGCCTTGTCCCTAAATAATCTATTTCTTTCAAGGTTTGGCCATGACACCAACCACAAGACCCAGGGCTCTTGCCCTCCATTTCTAAAGGGACCACTTACTGATCTTATTTACTCCATTATGGAAATAATTCCCACTCATTATAGAAAATATGAAACAATAGAACAGCCAAATAAATAAATATAATCATCCACACCCAGCAAATATTTTGGTCTATATCCTTTCAGTCTTATTTCTGTGTATTTTTATGCAGTTGAAACCATGGTGCATAGGTAATGTTATGTCTTGACTTTTACTCTTATGTAATACTTATGCAATATAACATTCCCCATATTTTTACAGTATCTTTATAAAGATTTTATGGTTTAATGATAATCTGTCCTCAGATAGTCTGTAGTTCATTCAATCTTTCCCTTTCTGTTGAACATTTGATTTGTTTCCAGTTTGTTGCTCCTATAAAGATAATGAGCATTTCATGCAAGAGAGTTTTACCAAATTGTCTCTTTGAAATAGATTCCCAGATATGGAATGACTAAATCATTAGATATAAAATTTTTAGAGTTTTCCCCACATATTGTGAGAATGTTGCAAAAGAGGTCACACTGTTGATATTCCCATTTACAATTTACGTGAAAAGCTGTTTCACTGCATGCATTAGGTTCCTATTGCTGCGGTAACAAATTAGCACACATTTAGGGGCTTAAAGCAACCCAGATCTCTTCCTTTATAGTTCTGGAGGCCAGAAGGTACAAAATCAGGTTGGAAGTTCTTGGGGGAAATCTTTTTCTTTCCCTTTTCCAGCTTTGGGAGGCCGCTGACATTCCTAGGCATATGACCCATTCCTTGAATTACTCCAGTCCCTTGCCCTCCTGCGCACATCTCCTACTTCTCTTTTGTAGACAACTCTCTCTCTGCCTCCCTCTTATCAGGACACCTGTGATGACACTTAAGGTCAATCTGGATAATCCCGGATAATCTCAAAATCCTTAGTTTAATCACATTTACAACACCCACTTTGCCCTAGAAGATAACATTCAAAGATTCCAGGGCTTAGGACATGAATCTCTTTGGAGGTCATTACTCAGCTTAACCATACTACACTCTCACCAACATTGGGTATTCCTGTTTTTCCTTTATCTGGGACTAATTTGATAGGTGGGACATTAAAAGTACCAATGGTGAGTGAATTTGCATTTTATTAATTTAGCCATTTAAATTTCTTCTCTGACTTGTCTGCTCACTCATGTACCTATTGAGGTATTAATATTATGCTTACCAAATTCAAAATTATTTTTACGTATTAAGAATATTAGGGGCACCTCAGTGGCTCAGTTAGTTAAGCATCTGCCTCCAGCTCAAGTCATGGTCCCAGAGTCCTAGGATCAAGCCCCGTGTTGAGCTCCCTGCTTAACGGGGAGCCTGTTTCTCCCTCTCCCTCTGCTGCTCCCCCTTCTTGTGCTCTCACACTCTGTTAAATAAATAAATAAAATCTTTAAAAAAAAATAATCAGCCTTTGGCTTGGTGTGTGTATTGCCAATATTTTAATGTTTGTGTATTTTCAGCAGCTATTTTTATTTTCCTTTTATATCTCTTTTGCAGTTGGTGTGTTGATTTACATAGAGAAAGGTTTTCTCTGTTGGGGGTACAGTTCTCAGTTTCAACAAAGGCACAGAGTTAATTGAACTGCCCTCTCTCTTGATATTGGTGATGCGTATACTCTTCAGCTATTATCTTGATTTTTGTTTAATTATGATGGGGTGGGAACAGGGGGAAATACAGACAGAAAATTTTATGTTATGTAATAAAATTTTTAGCTTTTATCACTTCCTCCAACTTTTTTAACCTTATTAAGTATTCCCCATCTAGAAATACCTTCATGTTTTTATAGTCTTTTTTGTATTATATTTGGTCCTTTAATCCATTGAAATTTATTTTGGTGTATTGTAAGATGAGACTCTAAATTGATTTTTTTCGCCAAGTTGTAAAGCTTTTGTCCTAGCACCATTTATTGAATAATCCATTTCTTCCCTACTGTTTTATGAGTCCTCCCCAGGGAGACATTTAAAGGTACAATTTCAGGAGGCTAAATAAACTCTTACAGTTTTTTTTTTAATGGAATTTTCTTGTTCTAAAACACAAAAGAAACCTATGCTAAGTTAAAGAACATTTATTATTAATTTTTAACGTATCCTGGATTCCCATGCCAAAAATAAATTAAAAGTAGTTGGTTATTCTAAATCATCAGTTTTTCTTCAGCTTTATAGTGGAGTTAAGTGAAAAGTGACAAGTTTAGACAACAAAACTAGAGGTTACCTGAGGGGGTCTCATATAACTTCTGGGTAAAATTTGTAATTGGTGATGGATGGTGTGTGGGCATGCACGTGTGTGTGTGTGTGTGTGTGTGTGTGTTGTTTGCTTAAGCCCTTGGTCCTCAAACCATGATCCCCTAACAAGCAGCATCAGCCTCAACAGACAGCTCTTAGGAAGTTAGGATCTTGGACCCCACCCAAGCTTAACAAATGGGAATGGTAATTTTAACGAGATGCCCGGGTAACCCATGGGCATGGGAAAGTCTAAGAAGCACTGGCTTCAGCATGGCCTTCCTGCTTCAGCTGGCTAGGGCTTCCATTTTGTTATCACATTCTAGCTGCAAAGCAGGGTCTTTAAACCACAGCGAAGAAACAGAGACCCACCCAGGTAACTCCATTCAAGGGAACTGAGAAGCTCCGAGGCAACCCCAGGGACTGAGTTGCGTGGTGCTCCTCTCAACCCAAAGAGGTTCATCACTCTTGTATTCCGCCCACCCCCGCCGTGCGTCTTGCCCTGTCTTCTTTTTCCCCCTAATACATATTGGCAGGTTCTTTCCATAGATTCCTGGTAAAATTCCATAAAGAGATTATCTGATTGTCCTAATTATTCACTTTACTCTATTAAGCTGAACATTCATGCCAAGTTTTCTCATGGCCAGGCTGTGTATTGGGCCCCTTCCTTATCATCAAGGGTGATACAATTTCCTTTAGAAGGGCCCATGGGTGTGGAATGCCTAAGTGTTGTCACACACACTCTTCTCACACTTTAAAGAGGAGAGAGGAGAGCACTGTGGTCCACCACGGCCTGAGACCTGAGCTCTCTGCCCAGAGATGAGCTGAATTTGTTGATACATTCACAGCCTCTCCCAAAAGCACTTTTGTGTGTGATTGGTAGACTTAGCTGCCTCTAGAGTGAGAGGTTGCGGAGTACTCCGGAAACTCAGCAAATGTACTAGCCTACTGGTATTATTTTTGTATCCAAGTACAGCTGAAACGCAATGTTACATTAGTTTCAGGTGTTCAATGTAGTGACTCCACAAGTTTATACATTGTGCTATGTTCACCACCAGGTGTAACTACCACCTGTCTCAATACATTGCTGTTACAATATCATTGACTATATTCTTTGGGCTGTTTCTTTTCTTCCCATGACTTACTCATTCCGTAACTGGGAGACCATAGCTCCTACTGCCCTTGACCCATTTTGCCCAGCCCCCATCCTCTACCCCTCTGGTAATCACCATCTTATCTGTAAATCAAAATCACAGTCTTGTCCACAGCCCATGCATTACTTGATTACTAAAACCACCCAGATATAAACTTTTCATCTACCTCTTTTGCTCTGGTGTTTCTCTCCAGGCCCCAGGCCTTTGGTTCTTAAGCCTAGCCCCTGCACCATCTTGTCTTCTCTCCACATGTAAGTTAATGTCTCAGTTAACTTCCATATCAAGGACACAAAAGTGAGCTTTCCAGGTGGCTGGGGAGGGCAGAAGCTGCTACTTCCAAGGGTTCATCTCAGGCCTAGCCTCTGCTCTCTCCATGCCAGCATTCAGGAGTCCTTTTGGCCAAATAGGACACAATGGCTAGTGACCATTTACTGAGCATCTGCCAAGCTGAGGAAGAGACAGGAGGATATCTAGTCTCCACCTTTGGAGAGTTTACCATCTGCTATGAGGATAAACCAACCTACAGCAGAGAGAAAAGCAATTATAGACAAACAGCAGTTTTTACTTAAAAGTAGTTAGAGAGGAGAGACTGGGAAGTCTGGCCAGAGTGTTTACCCTACCATTACAGTGCACACAAGTGAACTGGCAAAGTCCAGCCCATCCACTAGCTCATTCATTTTGCCCGTTTAGTTCAGCAAACATGTGCTGAGCACTCCATGTCATTTAATCTTCATGATACTGAGAGGCAGATATGATTATTCCCATTCTACAGATAAGGAAACTGAAGCCTGAAGAGGCAAAATGACTTGCCCATGGCTGCACATTGTAACAAACCTCAGCCCAAGTCTCAGCAGGGTGACAACCAGCACAGGGACAGAGGAGCTGGAGGGCCACAGAAACCCCAGTGATCGTGCTGGGTCTCAGACTTAGGGCTGCAGCCTGGATCCCAAGTTTCCACTCTCAGCTCTTGTACCCTTGGCTCTCTATCCAGCTCTGAGACTCAAAATAGCAGGGAAAGAATGCACTCCTGGAAGGAGGTGGGTTAAGAAATCTTGCTGTTGGAAAAATAGAAAGATACTTTCTCTAAATTACTGACCCCTGTACAAGAATTAGAGATGTGATAGACAGGGGCTATTTGTAGAAATCTGAAGTCCAAGTAAAAATGGAGAGAACTTGCTTCTGAGTGCTACCAGCTTGGGGTGGGGGCCCACAAACTCCTTTAGGCTTCCTTGGGGTGGGGGTTGGGCAGAGAGGGACCTGGGGACCCAGCCCGCACAGGTGAGCTTTGGCAGGGATGAGGGTGTCCCCATGCTGAGTCCAGTCCCTTAGCCAAGGACAAAGGGTCTGATGAAAGGCAGAGGCAAGACTGAGCTGTCCTGTAACAAACCTCAGCCCAAGTGTCTTTGGGGGAAGAAATAAACAGGGGCAGAGGAGCCAGAGGGCCATAGAAAGACCTCATGCAGACCCAGAATCATCTTCTCCAGGATTACAAAGTTTCATGAGCTCCTTGCCCCTACACCTCAATCTATCTAAGGGAGAAGAGGTGGGGTGGCTGAGGGTAGAAGCAATTTTATCCCAAAGATCCCAGGCATTAGTTAAAGGAGCTGGCTAAAGTATTATATCATAGTAAGTTCTAGAATGGGAGTAGGGGAGAAATCAGCCCCTTCAATGACTGGTTGAGTGGGGGTTCATATGTGACAACAGCATAGCGATTACAAACAAACCACATCTTCCCAGGTAAGTGAGTTGCTGGGCAGTGTTTTATAAATCTGCCATACCCACAGTGGGATTACATCTAATGCAGAGGTTGGTCTCTAAAGTAAGGTGAAATTATACCCAGTGTTTGTAAATACTGCTAAAAGTCCCTTCAGAGGTCATCATGCTGGCAACCAGCTTAGTCAAACTCTGGACTGGGAAGTCAATTCTACAATTGAGCACTGGGATGAAAAATACACATCTTTAACCCATGCACTTGCTGTCAAGCAGCTGGACCCCAGGAGAGGTCGTGAGGATCTGAAGGTCATTGCAGGCCAACAGAGCAAGTGTTCCCATTGTGAAAGGGGAACGCTGTCATGGGAGACGGAGGAAGTGACATCACAGTCATGGGTGTGATATCCTCATAGAAGATGAGCCCAGAGGTTTCTGGAACTGACACAGCTTTCCCCAGTCTGAGAAGAAAGTATCCTTGCAAGAAAGTTTCTGTTCTTCAGATATTTATAAATAAGTTCAACAGCCATCTGCCTTGACTGCTTTGACCAACCTGCTGCCTGATCAAGAAGGTATGAAACAAGAGGTCCAGCCTACACTTCTCCCAACCCACACATCACAGCTAACTTCCACATCCCTGCTGCAGGGTCTGGGCTCCCTCCAATGCCCATCCCAGCAGTAGATATCGCCTACTCTTCTTCTCCTGGAACTAAGGTGCTGGAGCCCCACATTTGACACTGAAGGAGAAAGGAAAGTCAAAATGTGATTACCACTGTCCACAGATGGAAGAATCATGATCTTCCCCTTCATCAGAGTGTCTGTCTAACAAAGTCTTGCTTCAGGAAGAGTGAATTGTTGAGGGCATCAGGAAAAATGAATCTGATTCCTCAATTCTATCTGTAGGGATTCTAGAAGCAGAAGGGTTTCCATGAAACTATGTAAATATCATAGTGTAACTCAACCCAAAGAAAAATACTGGACTCCCATTAATCTGGGTAGCTAAAGATGAAGGTTTAATTTAAATACAAAAGAGACATGGTCTTGTGCTCTCAGACCAAGCAATGAGTCTTACCATCATCATCTCTGTTATATTATTGCATTATCTCTGTAATCAATTCTACAATTGAGCACTGGGTTCAATCAAAGTTCAGGAGCAACCCTGGAGCTCCACACTTTCTCAAGGTTGAAATTCATTCATTCATCAACAAATATTCTGTGTTTGGCACCAAGATTACAGTATTCAACAACAACAAATTCCTCTACCTCAAGAAGTTTATATACTGATAGAAACAAGAAAATAAATCAATAATTTTAAGTTTATATATAATTACTATATCAGGTGGATGAATAAAACAGAATAAGGCACTAGAGAGTGCCAATAGGGGGTGATATTTTATATGAATGGTCAAAGAAGGTCACTCTGAGTAAAGATTCCAAATAAATGAGGAATGACTCATGGTGAAATCTAATGAAAAACGTTCCAGGCTGAGGGAAGAGCAAATGCAAAAGGCTTGAGTTGTGACCTTCCTTGGCAGGTTCAGAAAACAGCAGGAGGGGAGTTTGGCTGGATCAGAGTGGGCAAAGAATACAATAGAAGTTCAGGTCAAAGTGGCGATGAAGGCCAACCCCTCCCTTGTGTATCATGGAAAGACTCCATATTTTACTCTGCATGAGATGAGGAGCCTTTGGTGGGTTTTGAGCTAAGAGTTTATATACTGATGTGATCTATAATTTCAGAAAGATATATCAGCTACTAGTAAGGAAAACGAGGTTGGCAATCATGAGACATGTGGAAAGGGTATTGGACCGATCAAGAAAAGAGAAAACAGTGGCTCAAGACAGGATGGTGGCAGTGGAGAAGGTAAGAGGTGCTCAGATTTTAGATGTATCATGGAAGTTAAGCCAATAAGTTTTGCCACCACATTGGATTTCAAGTATGAGAGAAAGAGGGGACTCAAAGATAACTTCAAGATCAAACTAGACTTCAGTTTTTTAGATATTCCAGTTTCCAAAGAGCCCTGGAGAAGGTTGGACAGCCCAGCAGACTTTCCACCAGGGAGGAAATAATCAGGACCAAGCTTGAGCCGATGACTTGGGGGCAGCATCCAATGAGAAGCGTCCTCTGGATGGAGGTAGTACTCAAGGAGATATGATCTCTACACAGGGGAGATAGCTGTAAGGTGAGAGACATGATTACTTTCATAATTTTCTGAATCTTCCCTAAAATTGCCAAACTGTTGTGTATGATCAGATTTCTGTGGCTAAGGGATTTGTGTCCAGACTATTGTTGGGAACTTGAAAAAATGGGTAGGAACTTTGGACTGGATTCTCAGGAACCATAAAATTGGGGATTTTTGTCAAATTTAGCCAGATGCCCCCAGAGCAAGGCCCCAAGCCTGCCAACATCAGAGTTCTGAGATATGTTTTTTCCAATGTTTTATCTGGGAGTCTTATCTTCTTACCAAACTGGTAGGTTTCTTGAAGGCAGAGATGACTTTACACTTATTTATACCCTCAGAGACTTACTCAAGCTCTATACAAAACCCTCAAACTGACCCAGATTGCATTAGATTAGCTTGGATTCCATAATGCTCATGGAAATTCTGGCTTAGAGTACAGTTCCTTTATTATCTTCGTTTTGAATCTTCCAAAAGCAGACTCTGAGACAAGGATTGCCATGCAACTGGTTTATTTAGGAGGTGATCTCGGGCAGCCCCAAGAGAAAAGTGGGAAAATTAGACCAGACAGGGAAGGCATCCCATGAAGTGGGCATCAGTGAGCCAGTCACTACAGTGAAAAGCTGAGAGTGAAAAGCTGAGAGCTCACTTCTGCTGGCAAATTTTTAGGGATTATATAGAATACATCTAGGTGTCCCACATAAGGGAGAGGATGCTAGAGTGTTTATTCACCAACTGTCACCTCTCATTAGTTCAGGATTACTCCCAAGACTCCTAAGCCCCAGCATTCCAGCTTGCCCTATACAATTAGATTCCAAAGACTAGGAAACATCCTCAGTCTCAAGCAACTTGTAGCAGAAAGCTTTGGGTGGGAAATGGAATAGTGAGTGGCAAAGGGATAACACGGGCAGGGCATCAGTAGCAATCACAAAACTAATTGTCTTCCTTTTAAGTGATAAAGAAAATGCTGGCTCACAGAAAAACTAAAAATAATTGCTGTATCTACTCTCTCTTTTCCCCCTCTCCCTCTCTCATTCTCTCTCTACATTCTCTTCTCTCCTTGGTGTTGGCTTCCCTCTGAGCATCTCTTCATGTCTTCATGGATCAATGGCAACAAGACCACAAGATCAACTTCAGCCCTAACATCATCTGACATCATCCTCACATCAAGAAATCCCAAAAGAAAGAGTTTTGCCTTCCCAAATCCTTCAACAGTGTCTCACTGGACCAGCCCGAGTCATACCCATGCCTGAGAGGGACCATGGAGATGAAATAAGCTCACTTGAAAGTCCACGATTGTGTGCTTGCCCCAAAGCCTTAGAGGTTGGAGTTAACTCCACAGTAAGAACAAAAATAATGTGAGGAATCAAAGGTCTATAGAGGGTTAGAGGTTTGCTCAAAAATCATACAGACACTGTGGGCAGTCAATATGAGAATGACGGACCACCCAACAGAAAAATGGGTAAAAGTTTTGAACAAGCTTGTTCTGAAAGGGCACTTTACTAGAGAGGATATCCAAATGGTCAATAAACATATAAGTATGAGGTGCCCGATTAGTCATAAGGAAAATGCAAATATAATGTGATATCATTACACATATGTGATATCCATATGTGATATTATTACACAACCATAATGTGATATCATTACACAACCACCAGGATGGTGAAGATGAAAAATGCAAAAAGTATCAAGTATCGGCAAGAATATAGAGCAATTTGAAACCTCATACATTGCTAGTGAAAGCAAGATTGCTGAAAGTATTTTGAAAAACTACTTTGTAATATCTACAATGCTAAGTAGATGCCTACTCTGTGATCCAGCAATCCCACTCCGTGGGGGATGTGCAATGGAAATGCAAACATATATTTATCAAGACACACACAAGAATGCCATAGCAGCTTTATTCATAATAACTAAAAACTGGAAACCATTCATCCATCCATCCAAAGCAGAATGAATAGACCATAGTTTGGTCACAAAATGAAATACTGTACAGCAATAAAAAAGAATGGTCTGTTCTTACACACAATGTAGCTAAATTTCAAATATGTAATGCTGAAAGGAAAAAGAGACACTAAAGAATATGCACTGAATAATTCTATTGCTCTGACGTTCAAGAACTGGCAAAATTATGTTATTAAAAGTCAGGGTAGTGTCTACCCTCGAGGAAGTAGTGGCTGGGAAGAGAGCACCAGGTGGGGATGTTGGAGGTGCTAATCATCTTCCATTTCTCTAACAAAGTGCCAGTTAGATGGGTGAATTCAGTTCATGAAAATTCATCAAGAAGCAGTACACTTTTATTCGCTTTTCAGAATAAATGAGAGTTCAGTTTTTAATTTTATGAAAGATGAAAAATTATCTATCCTGTTAATGAAAGAACTGGAATTAATAAAAACCAAGGCCTTTCTCTCCCAATCAGCAGGTTTTCTACCAAACTAATTCTTCAGCATACCTTCAGGGTCCTTTTTAAACAACCCCAACAAAACTAATTGCTTCTGTGTTGGACTTTATTGGAGAATGGAGTCTCTTGCCTCTCTCATCCTTATCCATGTATGAAGGTAGCTTCCCAGCCTGGCCTGGATCTTTCCTTTGGCAGCTTGTACTACCCTCCTTGATCTGGGTGGGAGGTGGCTGCCAGGATTCCAGCCTCCTTTTTCACCATCTCTCTCTCTCTCCTGGAATTTCCTTGAGCCAAATGTTCTTTGAGTCTTTGGCTGGTCTTGCTGAGCTCTTTCCAAGTCCTGTTTAATTCCTTCAATGGGTAAAAGTGTTCCAGATTCAGGATGAACAGATGGATGCATGAGAAATGAAATTCACATAGTCATGAAGGCCTTTGGCCCTCATTGCCAAGGTCACATTATAGAATATCCTAGAATTCAGGCCACAGGAGATCCCTACCCTGTAGGAGATCTGTGCCTTCAGAGCTCCAGCTTTTGGGGGGAGGGTGCAGCACTCAGGGACCCACTCTCTCTCTGCTGGTCTCCTTGAGCTGATAGCATCTGTTTCTGGAACAATATTTGAAATTGGACTCGTAAGTTAGTCTAATGACAGGGGTGGGAGAAATCAGTCTATGGCAAGTGTGAGGTGTTCTCTGAATCCAGGACTAGAGGGGAGTCTGAGATAGAGTCGGAGGGTCCATCTGTGATCCCAAAGTGTAGGTCATAACCACTAACTCAGGTTTCCCTCAGCGGGGAACAGATCAAGTACTGTGTCAGGACAAAAGTAAGCAGATTCCTTGGCAAAAGGTACCCAAGCAGCCACTCAGACTCAGAAGGAAGATGTGGGTTTCAGCTGGCCAAAATGGCACTTTCTCTCTGTAACCAAACTACTTGGTAGTAAACTTTCCATTCAGAGCACATCTTTTGATAATACTCAGGGTTTGCCAAGCCTCAGGGTCACTCCAACTTCATCAACCTCCCTCCTCTTTAGCAAAGAGCTTACACTTAGAAACCCTGCTTCCCATGCCCACCTGACCCTTCCCTTGACCTCAGACTTCCCTCCAAGTGCAACACCTCAGCTCTACCTGGCCCCGAAAACTCAGTGTCTCCCAGCCCTCATTATAGACACAGTGAACCCCAACAATCCCAGTATGCTTCAGGGACCCTACACCCACTGGTTCTCATGTTGAGGCCCCCCACGTGGTCTAGGTGACCCTGAATGCACAAATTAAGAATTCAAGGGCAAGTTTAATCCGGGGAGAGGTGACAGCTGGAAACACTCATGGGGGAGTTGAGAACTGAAAAAAGAAGAGAAGGCAACTCCAAAAAGGGAGTATGTTACCCAGCAAGTCACCACTGTGGGCTACTCCTGTGAGCAAGGCTGGGAACGAAGCTGGCTGTGTGTAGGTCCGACCTTGAGGGAGCATACAGCACACCCTTCAAAGTCATCTCACCTGGGGATGAGGAAGTTGCCAACTTGTGCTGTGTCCTTCCTGCTCTGTAGCTCATTGTGCATGTGTGTGTATATACATCGCCTCTTCTTGCCCTACACACAGACCATACAAGCTCCCCAGCCAAAAAAAGGAGTCCTGGGGTGGAATGGCAGTGTTCACTGTGCAGAAGGAATGCTGCAGGGATGTAGGCAGGGCACCAAGATCATCCACTACGGTCCCCTTAATCATGTCTCCAGCACCCATCACTCCAGTGTTCATGGAAGACTGCCCAAGGACTTGGCCCCATGCATGGCTGTGCCATGGGGATGGAGAAGAGACTCAAGCCCCATCCTTGGGCAGACAAAGCTCACACCTGACACAAGAGCCAACACTTAACCAGATGGCCAATAGCCACTGGCCTGATGAGTGACCCCCCCCCCCGAACATGCACTGTGAAGAGCAAAGGGAGGAAGAAGACCCGACGAGGACACAACCATAACTGGCCTTGAGTCATGCATAGGAGCTGGGCAGGCAGAAGGAGAGGAGTGGGCTGGCAGGCCCAGAAGGTTTGGAAGGGGGTGGGCAAGGCTGGGAATGAAGGTACAGCTAGCTGTGTATAGTGCTGGCAGGGCAGGCCCAAGACAATTTATTAAATCCATTAGCCAAATGTGCATTAGCTCCCACTGCACACATGGTGTGGAAAGCAGGAATGTAGGTTTGATTGATTATGCATTCTGTTATGGTTATAATTATGTATGGATTGGAGGGTAAAGAATTATCAGGGAGCGCTGGAATGGCAAGAATTCGGGAAGTTAGCTTGGATGGAGTAGTGACAGGGATCCTTGGAAACTGGTTGAGTAGGGAAGTGGCCTGATGAAAGAGTCATTCCCATTGGTGGCCATTCCCCCACTAGGAGGAAATCAAGCAGTTTTCAGTGCCTGTGTATGCCTGGGAGAGGGTCTCCTCCTGTCCTCCGTGAGCTCCCACTCTTGATCTCTTGCAGCTTGGGCCTACAGGTCTACCCGAGCTCACTATCTGGCTATGCAGGGTTCCTCTGAGCACAGAGCATGCAGGAACTGCAGCCTTCCCCCAGTGAAGGGGGGAGTTGGGGGTAGTGCCCCAGCTTCCTCACCTCTCGCCCCTCTCTCGAGGAATAGTCAAGCAAGGCTCTCCAGCAAGACAGAGTTTCCTGAGGGCCCTCACCAACCCATTAATGTGCCCTCCACTGGTGTTTCCTCCCTTCCCTGTCTCACCTCTCCACTCCTCTGAGTGACTCTTGGGACTACCTCCCAAATAACTCCCTTGGATCCAAATTGCTCCTAAGGTTACAACCCATGGCACCAGACAGAGAAAACATGCATGTGGTGCTTACATATGAAAATTGCCTGTGAGTAGAAATGTTTAATAATCTTTCTCCGGATCTGATAGGACTGGTGGGAAATTTAAGAGCGGGTGCATCAGGGTTGAAGGCAGAGAGCTGTGGGGGTTAGTTCAATATTTTCTTTTCTCTTCTTGATGAAGCAACAGTGGTAAAATCAACTCAGAGTTAATCATAAACACCAAATTAAGGGAAGAGCATCTTAAACAGAGCACTTTAATGGTCCAGAACACCAAACCAGACTGCTCATTGAGGCAGAGCGTAAATGCCAGAGGGCAATGCAGCACCTGTCCGGTTCTGTCTGTTCTCAGTCTCCCTTCCTAGCTCTCTAGCACCCATCTCCACTCATGCAGTCACTCAGTTCCCTGGCACAAGACCACGGAAAGAGACCTGGCTAGCGTCCTGTTGAAGGTACCGGCCCTGGCCACTGCCATATCCCATACCCAGCTGCGGGCACCCACCTGCTCTCTGGCCACTAGAGTCTGCTGTGTTGTCTGCACCACAAGGTGGGCATGCCAGATGCCCCAGGGTGGGCTCTCAGCCACAGTTGGAGTTGGTGGATAACTTTGCAGCATCCCCTTGGTTGGGGTAACCTTGAGGCATGTGTTCTACACTGTCTTCCAGGGGTTTCCCATGGAACCGAGCCCCTCTGCCCAAGGTGGAAACAAAACTGAAAATGCCTCCTGGATGGTCTGACTTCCCTTCTCTGTCTCATTTTCCCTCCCTGGCCAGTGTTTCCTGGGATCACCTCCGAAGTAAGGTACTTATACTCACATGCTCACCTGGTGACTACTTCTTGGGGAACCCCACTTAAGGTAAGAGTGGGCAGGTCATCTCTTCCCTCTGAGTCTCTAGTCCAGGGTATAATATCTTCTGTCGTCTCAAATGAGGGTGCATGGGAGAAGATGAGGTTCATTCAATGCTTGAACACAGTAGGAGAACCGTCAACATTCATTTGATGGTGATAAAAGCTAAAAACGTCATACCTATAACTTCTCCATTGCTTTGTACAAGTCAAGCATTTGTTCTTATCATTTGAACTGTATGGCCATCCAGTGAGGTGGGATTTATTATCTCAATTCACAGCTGAAGATGTTGAGGCTCAGAGAGTTTAAGGAACTTGCTCAAGGTCACAAAGGAAGTGATGATGCCAGGATTTAAATTCCACTTGACCCCGAACTCTGTTCTCATACCCCTATGCAAAATTCTCTCCAAATAAAAAAGTATCATCTTTATAGCTAATGTTGGTTGAATATTGAATTTGGGGGCATTACCTTCTTCTACCTTGGAAACTCCCATTCGCCTTCAACATTCAGCTCAGGCTTATTCATCATGGAACTGTTCTCTGTTGCTCTCCTCAGCAAGGCTGGGCTAAATGCTCAGGACCCCCTGGACTCTACCCACATGCCTCAAATCCTATTGTGATTCCCCATTTACTTCACCCCATTTATACTCACCTCCCTGCGCAGTTCTATAAGCTGAAAGCATAGCTTGAAACAGGACATGGTGTCTCCCTCTCGCAAAACGGTTTCAGGAAGGTTCCCAACCACCTGTGTCAAAGGTCTAGGGCTCCTCCAGGTACCACAAAGCATTACCAGTGATAACTCAACAAACAAAGAAATGACTATCATGAGGACACAATACCTCCCTTCACATCTCAGTCAGGAGAAAAAGAGAAAGTATCATTTAGTCAACATGTCCCTTAGCTTTTCTGGGGCTTTGTTTCCTCATCTGGTCTCAGTGACCTCCACAGCCTTTCACCTCTGACAAAGGGTGATTCTAGAGATGTTCTGGTGCCTAATGGGCATCTCAGGGGGAGATAAGGAGTCTAATATCCCCTCTACAGACTTATCCTAAATTCAGGAAGGCAAAGCTCTCAGACAGCCCAAATGACAATATGGGCCAGGTTCCTAACTGATTCAAACCGGGGGAAATTAGAAAAAGGAGTATGAGACAGAGATACCGTTTTGTCTTCCCCTGTGATGAGAATTCCTGTGAATGGTGGGGGAAGGGTGAGTACTGGTAGGGTCTGAGACAATGGGAGTAGGAATAGGACCAGGCCCAGGGTGTGAGATCAACCAAAGTGCCAGGAGGGTAACTTTGGATCAGTACTGTAGAAGGTTCCATCAGGGACAGGGGAGCTGGGGTATTGATAACCCCACAATTGTCAGTTATTAGTTAAGAGCTGCCCCAAGGTATAAATATCCAACTTACTCTTGCAAGGTGGGCTCCAGCACCAGGGAGCCTGGAACTACATTTCTCTGCAATCTAGAGCAGAGAAGGGAGAAGGACAAGAAATGAGTCTGTGAGAAAATGAATGACAGGCGTGCCTGAAGAGTTAGGAGACTCGGTCTTAAGAGTCACAATGCTTGAGATGTTGTTCCCAATTTGTTTCATGTTTTCAAAAGATAACTCAGAGTTACCCAGTAAGTTCTCAGAATTTTCTGAATTTAGAACCTGATTGCCTATGGTTATGAGATTCCAACATAAATGTCACCCTCTGCAACAGGACAGCTGGCTCAGCCAGGTGGTATGCACCCGGGAACATCCAGCCCCAAAATTTTCAGTTCTCTGAAGTCTCAAGGCCTGGCTTCTTGCCACTGGAAAGGGGACCAGGACAAGGTGTTTTGTGTAGAGACACAGCTAAAGAATGTGGCTGATTATTGGGGGGAGGGGCAAGTTAGACTACATTTGCAGTGACAAAAATGTAGGCCTTGCTAAAGCTTTTCTAAAAATTTTAAAAACCAAAGAAACGTCTGGGTTTCCACTGAGGGTTTTTTTTTTTTTTTTTTTTGAGCATCAATCTCCTCCGATGCAAAGCAACCTTGTGTCTCCACACTAAGAGCATGCTGAAAAGAAAAGCTATGGGTAGGAGCTAGGAAGCCAGAGGACCCTGAGCAAACCCTGGAGAGCTTAAAGTCCCTACAGGGAGCAAGGATGAGAGATCTTGCTCACCTGACATACTGGCTGCCCCTAGCAGGCCATGTCTGTCCTGAATCATGTCATGGGATTTGGCCCCACCTGCCAAAGCACCAGCTCTGGAAAGTGATAGCAGGGCACAGGTGAAAGGCAGGGACTCCAGTACTGGATCTCTGATCTTCCCCTCTGCAGGGCCTCCCAAATGATGCCTTCAAGCAAACAGAGACCTACTGCTTTCATTCACTTCTAAACCTTGCTCAACCCGAAGTCCCAAGCCAAATTTAGGGCATTTCCTCCACCTCCCATGATTGGTAGACCCCACTCTCAGTCTTCAGAGGTCCCATAGCTATCAACCCTTCTGCTACACATCCTCATCCAGTCCTGTTCATTGAGAAATGGCCCAGATTTTAAACAGTTCTTCCCTCCTCCCCACCATTAAAATGCAGTGGCCCAGGAGACAAGTGTCCTATAAACTCTGTAACTGGGATGTTTGAGAGTGATAACATCTTGATATGTTCCTCCTTGCCTGGAGAGGAAAGACCTAGGCCAAAGGAAATGATGTGGTAATGGCAAGACTTCAAGCATGTGACAGGCTAATGGGAGAGATTTGGGGGTGAGGAAGGCACTCTGGAATTATCAGTCACCACGGGCAGGGGTTCTAGAATGGAATAGTGTAGGAATTACAGCTCCATTTTTGATCTTCCACAAGCTCTCTAGACCCAGCCCAGATACTCCCTTGGCAACCAGGCATATGGAGCTATAGATGCTGAATCAGAGGGCTCTGCAAGGGAGAGGCGGGCTGGGGACCAGATGTCCAACATCATTGCCAGCTGATCAACTAGTCATTAGGGCAAAAATTCCCTTTCCTCAGTTCTTAGTAACTTTTTATTCAGACTAAAATCAAGTCAAGGCCAGTTGCAAGAATATCTATGACCCTGGAGCAGGCAAGTCCCTGTAAGTGATTAGCCAGAAAAAAAATTATTATCTTCATGTTCGGCTTATAAGCCAAGTGGATGTCAGGGTTCTGAATGCTTCTTCATTCAAGAAAAATAAGGCACAGATAAACTATACCTTGAATCACAAGCCATGATTGTGAGAGGACACCAGAAATCAGGCAATGAAGTTCTCTGGACTGGTTTTGGATGGAGCCTATCAGTGGCCAAATTATTACCCCAGAGGCACTAAGGTCAGGTGTCTCCTACAGCCCCATTACCTCCACTCATCCTGATGGAGTCTCCTTGTACATCATTATCACCTTGGTGAGCCTGACCATTTTTTCCCCTTTACAATGACCAACATCATCACCAATGACATCAGTTATCTCCCTTATTCCACTTAACACTGAAGTTCAACTCAAGGTCACCTCCTCAGGACAACTTTCCCAGCCATGCCTTCAGGCACAATTGGTTATTCCTTCTTCATTGCCCCCAAAATAGCATATTCCTGTTGTGTTGATCTGTGGGTCTGTCTTTCCTATCAGGCTGTGAGCTTTTCAAACCCTGAACTGATTTTCAATCTTTGTTTACCTAAGATCCAGCAAGTACCTGGAATACAGTAGGTTCAAAACATTCATGTATGCAGTAAAAGACTGAGAAGACATTTCAACAACATGGTGCAGAGTTCTGCTTCCAACTTCTACTTTCCCTGTCTACACAGCTCTAAGTGAATCCCCTCCTTCCTCCCTATAGCCCCTGCTAAAGCTGAGCACCTCAGACAAACCATTGTGCTCATCTGTCCTCACTTCTGTATCTTCCCACTCTTGGCAAGTGGTCAGTTCAAGGTATGGTCTGTGTGGGTTACTGGAGAAGAAAGGGCAGTGATAGGAGGTGTCTGAGAATAAAGAGCAACAAGGCTTGATAGAAGACTGGGTATAAAAAATGATGATGAGGGAGAAGCCAGGTGATCAAGAAGGTCACTGCTGCTGACTGACAGGAAAGTCAAAAGGAGAGCTGAGGACGGGCTTGGGGAAGGGGTGAATTCAGTTGAGTACAAGTTGACTTCAGGAGGTCAGCAGCATTCAGTGGGAGATTCTGACAAGTCAATGGAAACACAAGACACTAAGGGAAGTGATAGGGCATGAAGAGCTGAGCATGAAGAATTTGGAGTCCCCCACACGGAGATGAAAATTGAGGGCATACAAGATCATCCATTTGAGAGTTCCAAGGACAAGAGAGAACAAAGATCAAAGGAGAGGAAGAAGTCCAACCAAGACTGGGCTTTGAAAGCACCATCATGTATTGGGGACGGTCTTGGGGATGGGGACCCCATGAATAAGTTGACATAACGGTGCCATATTCAAGCCTAAAGCAAAAGGAAAAATCAGTGATGCTGATCCTGTAATTAATGTTTTAATATTTTATTCATCATAGATTTTGGTATTTTCATTTTTTAAAATATTTCATTAAACTGTTTGATAAGTAAGTAATGAAAAGGCCTTTGAAGCCTGAATCTAAGACAAAAGATGACTAGATGTCGAGCCCATTTACAGAATCCTCATCTGAATAACACCGGACTCAAAATGGGTTCATATATGTTAATCGAAAAAAAGAAGAAGGTTGGGGGAAATTGCTCTGTATCACACATTAATTAAGGCAGAATGATACTGCTGTGGGAAGAGGACAAAACCAACTACAGGAACTAAACAGAGATCCAAGAAAAGACTTGTTCTTAGATATACTTTGGTTTGTTTTTGTTATATTCCTGTCACTTAACTTATTTTACAACTGGAAGTTTGTACCTCTTAGTCCTCTTCCCCTATTTCAGTAACCACCAGGTCGTTCCCTCTATCTATGAGTCTGTTTCTATTTTTTTTTATTCATTTTTTCTGTTTTTAGATTGTGTATGTAAATGAAATAATACTATTTGTCCAAAAAAATGTTAGCTTGAGAGATAGGATCAAATGTAACAGTCCAGGAATATCCTTCTCAAGAAAAGGAGACCTGAGGCAGCTGAGGCCTGTGCCCAGAGCCCAGGCATTGGATCCCACCAGTCAGGATTCAAGTTCTGGCTCTGATGTCTCTTAGGTGTGTGATCTCAAGCAAGTCAATTCCCTTCCCTCAACTTGGCATCCTCACCTGAAAAATACCTTCCTAGCAATGCTATCACAGTGCCTGCCTTAATGGTGATTCCTAAAGAGTTGTCCCCATCCCCCTGGGCACTTAAGATGGTGAGGAGGGAAATGAATTGGCTGGATAGGGAAGGGATGGTAGGGGTGAGGAGTCTGGGGAGGACAAAGAGACAGTGCAGCCAGGAAACCAGGCTCCTCCTCCTCTACAGTCTGACAGATGGACAGAGCCATACAGAATTGGAACACTCCATCTACCATCCACATTTTATATGTTGCATTACACTCTTTTAATATCTGCGACTTCCTTCCATTTGTGTGGGGGTTGGAGAATCAAAACCTTCCCACAAGGCAGGAAAGACCCAATGCTCAGAGTGAGCTGGAGCCTGGCCACTGTCTGACCCAGTCCACTCTCCCACCCCTGTCCTCTGGAAGCATTGTCACAGACCCTTTGATCAGTACCCTCAAGGTGACAATGTACAGCCACTGCAGAGTGGTTCCCAGAGGACGGGGAAGAGGCTGGGCTGGGGAGGGGGCTCTGCCATCATTTCCTTCCCTACCCTCTTTTTTCAGCAGCCTATAACTCCCCGGCATATTTTCCCCTGGTGGAAAATGTCCATGTTTGGTGTCTGCCCAAAGGAGAATCTCTATGGAAAGTTTGAGAAAGATTCCCTCTGGCTGGGAATGTGAAAAAAAAGCCTGTGCTTTTCCCATTTGGAAAAAAAGGAAAGAACATACTTGAGATGTGGTTATTTTTGTCTCCAATTCAGAAGGAACTGACTTGGACAGTGCTCACTTGGCCTGCATTCCCAACACTTTGTTGGTAAAGGCAGATGGACCAAGCCACACGGAGGTGATGCCGACCCCAAAATACTCATGTCTCTTCTGAAGAATCTTTTTTGTTTTACTCTTTTATTAGATGTAGGCTACAGATAATAAAGTGCGCAAATCTTAAGAGTCTTACGTATCCAGCTTGATGAATTTTTATGTAGGTGTATAACCACGTAACCATCGCCCACGCCAAGAGCTCCAACATTTCCAGAAGGCTCCCTCCTGCCACTTTCCAGTCAATACTCACACCCTGAAGTTTACCAATTAGTTTTGCCTCTTCTTAAATCCCATAGAAATGGAATCATACTGTATGTTTGCTTAACATCTCATTTCATTCACTCAACGTAACATCTATGAGATGTGCTCATATGATCACCTATTTATTAGTTTCCTAGGGCAGCTGTAATGAAGTACCAAGGGTCGGGGGCCTTAAACAACAGAAATGTATTTTCTCACAGTTCTGAAGACTGGAAGTCCAAGAGTAAGGTGTTCGCAGGATCAGTTTCATCTGAGGCTTCTCTCCTTGGCTAGTAAACTCCGTTTTCTCCCCGTGTCTCCACATGACCTTCCCCCTGTGCATGTCTGTGTCCTAATTTCATCTTCTTATAAGGACACCAGTCATATTAGATGAAGGGCTGTCCTAATAACCTCACTGTAACTTAACTGCTTCTTTAAAGACCCTGTCTCCAAATAGAGCCACACAAATAAAGTCACACTCCATAGTACTGGAGTATAGGACTTCAATGTGTGGATTTGGGGAGGGGAACACAAGTCGGCCCATAATACATATAATACTGAATGTTTGGGGGAGTTTTCATGGCTGAATTGGATTCCACTGTGTGGCTCTACAACTTGTGTATTCATTGTTTTATCAATAGACATTTGAATTATTTCCAGTTTGGGACTACTGTCAACATTGCGGCCATCACTGTCTCTAGTATGCGTCTTTTAGTGAACATCGGTCCTCATTTCTGATGCGCTCATACCCAGGAGTCTAATTGATGCCTTATAAGGAATGGGGATGAGAAGCTTCCATAGACACCACCAGACGGTTTTCCAGTCCCATTGCACAAACACTCTATGCCTTTGTCAACTCTTATATTATCACACCCTTTTATTTTAGCCTCCTCAAAGAATCTTAAAAATGATCTCAGAGCAAGTTCATCTGCAAAATCTAGGCTCCTGGGAATTGTGGAGAGCACCGACCATATACGCGTATGGATAACTGCGATTTCTTTTGGGCCAAGAACTCTGGTCTTCTGCCTCCACTCCACTCCTGCTCAGGAGTCTTGAGGTTTTTAGTGGGTTGTGTCCCCAGTGGGACTGGCACAGCCTAGGATCTGGGGGAGGCCTAAGGCCAGTGAGTAACTGACCAGGGGAACAGAAGAATGAGAGAAAGTGAAGAGCAAAATGCAGTTGGAAGTATTGCTTCTGGCCACCTGGGGAATGAATGAAGGCTGTGTGTCTATCTCAGAGAGAGCTTCAAAGGAACCCTGTGAGATCATTGTTTCCTCACAGTTTCAGCCAGCTTTCTCTGAAGAGGAAACTCTCAGAGTCCCTCACACCCAGGCCCCACTAGGAGGCTTCTCGAAGCTGACCCTTCAAAACAGTCTTCACCCTGAAGGTCATGGATTCGGGACAGACCTTCTACTCCCCAATTTCCTCCCCCACCTCGCCTGCCCTAGTGCTGGAAATTCCCACAGAGTGCCATTCCCCTGCTTTGCAACGTTCTCTTTCCTGGTGTCTTCAAACCTCCGAAAACTGTCCAGTCAGAGAAAGACAAATGCCATATGACTTCACTCATCTGTGGAATTTAAGCAAAAAAACATATGAGCAAAGGGAAGAGAGAGTGAGAGACCATCAAGAAATGGACTCTCGGGGCACCTGTGTGGCTCAGTGGGTTAAGGCCTCTGCCTTCCGCTCAGGTCATGATCCCAGGGTCCTGGGATCGAGCCCCGCATCGGGCTCTCTGCTCGGCAGGGAGCCTGCTTCTTCCTCTCTCTCTGCCTACTTATGATCTCTGTCTGTCAAATAAATAAATAAAATCTTTTAAAAAAAATTTTTTAAAAAGAAAAAAAGAAACAGACTCTCAACGCTAGAGAGCAAACTAATGGGAGAGGGTGGGGAAGGGGTAAAACAAGTGGTGGGGATTAAGGAACACACTTGTGATGAGCACAGGATGGTGTGTGGAAGTGTTGCATCACTATATTGTACACCTGAAACTAATATAACACCATATGTTAACTAACAGGAATTAAGATTAAACAAACAAACAAAAAACCTCTGAAGACCTAAGACTGTCTAGATCTGAAGGGAACAGGAAGATAACTGTGACTTACCCAGGTCCTCACATGCAAGTCTGGCTCCTCAGAACTAGCAACACAGGGCCTGTTTGGAAAAACATAAAGCAAATCCTTATCTTACTCCTCAGAGCAAAGTAAAAATCCAGTTGAAGCAAATATTTAAGTGTAGAAAAGAAACCATACAAGTATTAAGAGGAAAAAAATTAGTAAATGTACTTATTATCCTAGAGGGCAAAGTCCTTTCTATTTAAGTAAGATAAAAACCCTGAAGCTATTAAGGAAATGATTGATACATATAACTACATAAAAATTAAAATTGCTTGAGGGCTGAAAAATGCCATTAAGAAACCCAAAAGATAAACAGCCAACAGGGGAGTGGGGATAAAACTAGCATCATATTTGTCAAAGGCTCATTTTCTGAAGTCACACAAAAACACTATTTGTATTAATTAGAAAGGGCCTCACAACCCCACAGGAAAAAAAAAATGGAGGAATGGGTGAAAAGAGGAGGTCACAAAGGAAGGAACCCAGATGTCCAGGATACATAAGAAAAAATGCTCCACCTGAATCATAAAGAAGATAATGCAGATTGAGACAGTAAGATGCCTTTTCAAAACTGATTGAGTCAGGAATGCAAACACTGAACAACAGGTATTTGGTGAGAGTTTGGGGAAACAGACGTGCATGGGCACTGTTAGTGGGTGTGTATGTCGATGGAGCCTTTCTGCAGGATGATTTAGAAATACCACCGAATTCCACAGCTCACATAGCATTTGATCCAGCAATTCCACTGTCAGCAATTTAACTTCTGGATACACTTGACAAAAGGGTCCAATATGTATGTTCAAGATGTTCATTACAGCTCTGCTCTGAAGAAGCGAAAACTGGAAACAATCTAGATTTCAACCAAGGGGCAATAAATTGTAGTATATTTATTGTGATGGAATATTATATGCTTGTAAAAAAGAAAACACTTAGGCAGACCTGCGTGTAGATTTAAATAAATCACCAGGCTCTAGTAAGTGAATAATGCAATTAACTGAATAATAAGTGAGGCTTTGTGTAAATAAAAATTCCGAGAGTGTAACAGGAATGTTTTTAGCTACAAATACTTGGCAACATGAGTAAAAGTGGCTTAAACAATAAAGACAGTTCATTATCTCACATAATATGAAATCTGAAGGTTGGGAGTCCAGGGTTGATAACAAAGTCATAAAAGACCAATCTTTCTGCTCCTCCATTCTCTGGCTATCTGATCTCTTGTTGCCACTTGCTTTTGCGAGATGACTGCCTCTGTAATACGTAACCTCCATATTTAAAGCAAGGAGGTAGAAGATTTAACGCTCTTCTCATGCGTGTCTCTTATACTCATTGGCCAGAACGGTGTCACGTGAGACCCCTCCCCAACCCAGTTGCAAGGGTTTCTGGGAAAGTGAGTATCTAGCCGAAAAGGACCCTGTTACCATGATTGCCTTAGCCGACCATGATTTGTCTTTAGAGACTGGGCACATTACCTCCCTAAATTAACTCCAGAGCAGGGATTATTTTGGTAATGCTATTTTATTATATTATATATATATATAACTTATATTTTATTATAATAATAATCAATTATCTTAAGCCTAATTACAAAAAAGTTTTCAATGAGTAGGTGACTACATCATCAAACAAGCTAGATATATGGCTATCTGGTTGGCTTTATTGAGAGCCAAAATAGATGGTAATACATACGTTAGTGACGTCAGATGGGGGCAATTTAGAGCATGGGCCATGACAGAGAATGGAACAATAATTCTCTAAATGGCACTGGGTCTGCTCTAAGCTCCAAGACCACTCCCAGAGGGCTACTGACAGAACCCAAGATATTTAGCAATACCCTGATTGTTTTTGAGATCATAAATTTGATTTCTCTTCCTTCCCGGAGACTGAGGACTCCACGCAGGACCCAGGGAAGATGTTTTGCCTAAGGTGCTGACAGACTGGTGAGTTCTACTTAACCCGAGGTGCTCACTAGCGCCCCTGCTGGAGAAAGAAGTGATCCCACAAAATGCCCTGAAACCCCGCAGGGTCTGGGTTCTTACAAAGCTGTCCCATTTTCTGCCATGTTTCTTCATTTTAATGGTATTCATTTTCCTCACTAGTGGGGGACAAGTGGACCCATAATCTCAAAGGCCCTTTCCAGGTCTTTAAGGCAGCAGTTCTAAACAAATCTTCTCCCTCCACCACAACCTCTATGGGTGTGATAATCAAAGATCCTGGAAGTCCAACAACAGGGACTCAAATCCCAGCTCCCCGCCTTACAAGCTCTGTAAGCCTTAAGCAAGTTATTTAACCCCTCTGAATTCATTTACTCATCTAAAAAAAAATTTTTAAGAAATACTTTGCAGGAAAGGGGTTCACTGGGTTTCTACTCCAGCTAAGCCAGCTGGGGTCCCTTCTAGGGTCCCAAGTGACCCCTATGTTGCCATACCCAATAGGCATTCTTTTGTCCTTATTTTTACTTTTTGCAGCATCTGGTAGTGTCCCTTCCACCCTCCACCCATCCTCCCATCCTTGAAGCTCCTCTATCCCCTTCTGTGAGCCCAGCTTCTCCTGCTTTTCTTCTTCCCCAGTCCATGCTTCTCATTCTCCCTTATGGGATTTTCTTCTCCTCTCAATGCCAATATTTTTAACATAGACAATGATCTACCTCACTCACAGCAAAAGGAATGCAAATTAAAACAATGAGAGATCATTTTTTGCCCATCAGATTAGCAAAACATAAAGAGTTTGGCAACAGTCTGTGGGCCATGATGTAGGGAAATAGGCACTCTTGCACATTGTAGAGATGCAATTGGGGGAAAAAAAACCCTTTGGAGGGCGATTTGGCATAATCAAAATTTTAAATGCATAGGAGGATTTCATCCAGCAATTCCATTTATAAGAATTTGTACTAGAGATAAAATTTACCAGACATCTACCCAGTGCCCATTCTCTCCTTCTTTATAGCAGAACCTGATTTTGTTGGCAGAGCAATGAACCAAACTAAGATATTTCCCAGCCTCCCTTGAGATAGGGATAGTTGCTTGACACAGGTCTGGCCAACGAGATGTAAGAAGAAAAAAAAAATGTTTGGAAGCCTCTAGAAAATTCCCTTAAAAGGATAACAGACTTAGCCAACAACACAACCAACTCCCCATTTGTTGTCTTCTTTCCCACCTCCTGCCTGGAAAGGGGATACAGTGGCAGGATCTGGAGCAGCCACCTTATAACCACAAAAATGAACATGGAGACTTTGCTGTGATACCATTGCACCACTAAACCAATGCCAGCATTTGCCCACCCCAGATTTCTCACAACTTAAGAAAAAAATAAGTCCTTGCATTGCTTAAATCTCTGTTGTTTGAGTTCACTCTTCATGCAGCCAGACTTAATCCCTAAATAATGTTTGTATGTTCCAGGATATTTTTGCTGTATTGTTTATAGAGCAACAGCCTGAAAATTCTCATTTAAAAGGTACTGGTTAATTAAATAATGGAACAGGTCCATGGTGGAATAGTATGCAGCTGTACAAAAGAATGAGATAGCTTTTTAGTACTGATAAGGAATAATTGCCAAGATATTTAGTTAAATTTTAAAAGGAAGATAGAAAGCAAATATGATGTGCATTACAGGCATTACAATTATAAAATTGCATTACAGGCTTAGAATATTTCCAGAATACATTAAGAAACTGGTGGGCCTCCAGAGGTGGGATTGTTAGGGATCCTAACTGGGTTGTTAAGGATCAAGAGGGGAACTCCCCATTCACTGTATACCCTCTTGAACTGTTTGAATGTTCATCATGTGCAGATTTTAATCTTCCCAAAAAGTTAATTAAAATTGTATTGCTTTATCAAACAGGAGAGAGAGAGGGAAGAGGAAAAGCCAATTATTTCCATGACTTATTCTTTTCTCTTCCTTCTTTTTATTGAATGACACACACACACACACACACACCCCAGTCCCTTGGGCTCAACTGCCACACATATGTGAATGGACTCCAACCTCAATTATTCAGCTATGGGCTCTCAGATGAATGCCGTACTTCCTTATTGGACCACCCTTTAGAAATCACCCCACGGAGGCCCCATAGGCACCCAAATTCAGCTTGTCCACACCCACAATGCTGCTCCTGTACCAGTGTTCTCAGTAAAGTGACCAGAGATACACATTCAGTGGCCCTGCCATCTGGGAAAGGAGGAATGTCTCCAAGTCCTGCTTTCCCTGTTCTGTCTCAAATCTATCCCCTCTCCCATCTGGCTTCATTGGTCTCCCTAGAGATGCTGCACTAGTCAGAACTTTCCAAGAGCATAGCCAGATGCCCAAACCCCCTTCTTTGCCCCTCTTTACATGAACCACTCTGTTTACTTCTTGTTCACTGTCTTCCTTCCTGGGCTGGCATTCCCATGAAAAGAGGGACCACGTCTGTGTCTTTCTCTAAAGAATTCCACATATGGATGGCAGGCTCTCACAGCAGTGACTGCATGAGCCAAAAGATGTGGCCAGCATCTCACCCTCCCCTTCCAATCCTGTCCCATCTGTCCATCTTCCCCAGCAGCCCCCAAACCACCCGCTTCTCTCCATCTCTGAAACCATCATCCTAATACCAGTTTTTCCACTGCTCACCACCCCCAGTCATGGCCACACCCTTCAATGGGACTCCCTATGTCCAGCATGACCCCACAGACAGAATTGAGTATATAAATGGCATTGTCATGTCGCCCACCAATAAATAATAATAATAAATAAGTATTGCAAAGCTTTTGTGTTCAGACCCTATTGTAGCTCCTGGACCTCCAAAAGGCCCTCCATCCCTGCATCACACCTCTGAGCCCATCTCCAAGCCTTAGCCTCAGTCACAGGGAACCATTTACACTTCCTTGAAAATGTTAGTGCTTCAAATCTCTGTGCCTGCACACACATTCCTACTTCCACATGGAATACCACCACCACTTCCCACCAACACTCTTTAATTTTTCTTTTAGTTAAGACCTTCAAACTCAAATCAAATGTTACCTCCTCCAGGAAGCCACCCTTGACTACCCAGCCTGATGGAAGGCCCATCCCATCTGGACTGTGAACTGTTGAGAGAGGGGCGGGACCTTGTTTCATTCGACTTTCATCTCCGGTGCCTAAAAAAGTATCTAATGTATGGAAAGCTCTCAATAAATGTTTGTTGGATGATTAAATAAATAAGTGAATGGATCAACGGGTTTTGCTGGAATGAAATGAAGCATGTGTGATTTACCTAATAACCATGCCAGGTACATAGCTGCCAAGCAAATGTAGTTTCCATTCCTTCCTTCCCCTCTCCTGTTGCTCAGTTTTCCCTGGTCTTCCCCAGCCCATGCCATGTACACCAATGGAGTCCCCTTGGCAGGGAGGCCATGCTTGGCCCCGCCTGCTCATGAAGGACACCCATTCGCACCTTGCCTGCTCCATGATTCTGACTACCTTCACTGCTTCACACCTGCCATGTGTGTCCTCCCTTGCCCCAATCCCACCTCCTGGACCCATGGAGTCAGTCTTCAGGGCTCCGTGCAGGCTGCTATGTCTCTGCTCCTTAGTGTCTACTCACAGCCCCTCACTCTACCAGGTTCAGCTGGTGGGAGGCCCTCTGACCACGCTGCCCTCTCCACCCTGCCTTCCCCATTCCCCGGAGTAGGTTCCTCCCTTTCACACTCACTGCGGGGCTCCCCTCGCCCCCGGCTCTCCCCAGCAGAGGCAGCCCCCCTTCTTCCCCTCCAGATTCCAGGGGCCCACTGGGGCCTCTCAGAGTTCACGCTTGCCTCTCGAACCGGGTCTCGCTGCTGGCCCAGACTGCACAGCTGGGAGCTGGATCCTGACAGCCACCAACAGGCCAGAATGGACATCGTTGATTCCCATCATTGCCTCTCTCTAAATCTGAACCGTGACCAAAAGGGAAAAAAAAAAAACAGGAGAGAGATGAAAAACCATAGGAACAGGACGTCCTTTTCAGTTGCCTCCCCAATTCTGTCAGGGGCTTAGTCCAACAGAGGCTTTAATTGGTCAAACTATGTGTTTTTTCACTGAAAGAAAATGCCGTAAATGAAATATGATTCACATTTGGCATGGGTGGCTGGGGGGGAGAGAGACCTCATCTTTGTCAGGCCCTTTTGAAGGAATTTGGGGTGGGGAGGGGTGGGGAGGGCCCAGAACCCCCCAAGGTCCCCAGGGGCAAGGACATGTCCCCAGGGACGCCCTGGAGTCTGTGTCCTCCGTCAGGCCATAGTGGGCCTCGCTTCCCGGCAGGGCGCCCAGCACTGACCTCACACTGGCTGCTGCCTGCACCCTGAGTGTGTGGGAGGGGAGGGGGCTGCAGCCTGAGAGCCTGTGGCCCATGAGCAAAGGAGGCCACAAGGGAGCTACAGGCCCCAAGCAAGTGAGGCACCCAGAGGCTCAGGCAGCGTGCACAGACAGGAACAGCAGCCTCTCCTCTGCCCACACCGCTTCCTTCTCCCCCTTCTCCTATGTCCACACGTGACAGCATCCCATTTACACAATCCCATGAAGACCCAGCAAGATACGGGAGTGGCTTCTCGCCACTGCAAGACAAGAATTCGACCTAAGATATGTGCAAATGACAGAAAAAGGAGTCACTTCAGTGCCAGTCACAAACTCGAGGCCCCCTCCCTCTAGTAAGTTTCAGGAGTCCCAAGGTAACCTCAGCACCTCACCCAAACCCTCCCCAACAGAGGCCTGGAGTTTCGTTAGAGCTCCCTTTGGCCACCTTGAGATTTGCAAAACCTCGAGGAAGGATATAGCAGTTCCCTGGAAGATATCAGTGAACTGATCACAAAGACACAGGAAATCCACCGTGTGTGATGACAGGGATGAAAGGAAGGGGAGAGAGAGGGCAGGGAAGGGGGAAGGAGGAAGGAGAGCTCCAAAGAAGTAGAAGGGTTTGGGGGGAGCTGGGCTGATCAACCCAGCTTCCCGGGTGTCAGTTGCCCAGGATCAGAGTGGAGGGGAGCAGCCAAGAAAGCCTTCCTGGAGCAGGCCAGGTTTACCCTTGACCCCTCACTCACAGCCAGTCTTAGGCCAGTGGGTTGTCTTCTGTTGGCAAGGTCACCTTCTCCAGCTGAGAAGCAACAGGAAGGTCCCCACATGAATTAGGAAGAAAGAAGGAGATGCCCTCAGCAAAGGGGCTGGTACCTCCAAAGGAAGGTCAGCTTCCGGGAAGCAGACATCCCCAAGCTGATTAGCTTGGACCAAGGCAAGAAGAGGGGAGTGCTGTCCCAAGAAGACTCCTGTAAAAACAAGTGCACTTCACCTGAGGAGAGAGAGGACCACACAGGTGTTCTCCCATAAGGAGTTTGTTATATCCGGAGCGAACAGAGCTGGAGCCTAGAAAGGGGGAGGTGGGGCAGGGAATTTCCCTGAGGTTGAGAAGGCTGGAAATAGTGGAGCAAGGGAAAGGAGAAGCCAGAAAATGAAGCCAGGGGAAGTAAGGGGGTGGAAAGAGGAGCAAAAATTGTGCGCGGAGGCCAATGGGAGTGCTATTAGAAAGGTTTACACGGTAGAGCTGGGAGCCCTGAAGGCCAAGTGTGCTCACCTCACAGCTGTGCCTGGCACCAACCCCAGGAGATGAACAGGCAAAGTGCCCTGTGGACTTGTTAACATACCCAGTGTCTTAGGTCCCCTGCAAGTCCTGGGACTCGCTCAGACCTCCTCAGGGCCTGCCCCAAGATGGTGTCCAGTGCCCGGATGTGTGTTTTCCTCCTTGGAATCTGATTCCCTGAGTCCTAACTAGCCCTACTCTCCAAGCAAACATTCTGAAGAGGCCTTGCCCAACCCCTTGCCATGTAGACCCCACCAGGCAGGTTTTTTTTTCTCTTTCTCTCTCTCTTTCTTCCCCCCAACATAGAAAGAGCCCCAGACAAGAGATCCAGGTCTGGTCAGGTCGGGGGGGGTAAGCTGGGCCCCACATCTGGGCCTCCATGTGCTCCATGAGGAAAATGGGAACCATACTCCCAGCCCTGCCTGTGTCCCAGGGCACTTCAGGATGGAACGAGGTAAAGGCACGGGAAAGCTCTTTGGAAATTTTCAAATGTTGTGAAGGTTTATTATGATTATTATTCATGTCTGATTTCACCGCCTCTGTGGAGCCCCGGCTCAAGTTTGTGCCTCCTCGATGCCAAAACAACCAGTCAAATCCATCAAAAAGTCACTCAATTGAGTGGGAAAAAATGCAGGCGTCTCTGGAGCGGGCTATCAAAAAATAAAGCCACCAGCACATCACTGGTGTTTGGGGGGACGTGCAGTGGGTTGTTCTAGGCACTGTTTTTGAGTTTTTCTAAGGCTCTCACCTTCTGTGAACCAAAAAAAAAAAAAAAAAATCAAGTCCCTCATTTGTTTCCCAGGAGTGAGGTTGGCTTCAAGGCGCCAGGCTCAGAGAAGGGGGAAGGCAGACATTTTCACAGGGATGGACATATGTCACCCGTCACCCTTGTCACCCTTAGTCCCAGCAGGTCTTATGCCAGTGGGTTGTCTTTGATTGGTGAGGCCACCTTCTCCAGCTGAGAAGCGACTTTGGAAGGTTCCCCACATGGGTTAGGAAGAACGAAGGAGGTACCTGGATGGTTAGCCAAACTAGCAAAGGCTGAAGGAGCCCTGGACCCAAGCACAGGGGCCGGCACCCAGGAGAAAGAGACCAAGAGTGGGAGTGGTTGGCATCTGGGGGTAGAGAAGATTCTGAGATAAGAGGGTGTTTTGAAATCAGGAATGTCAGCTTCAGAGTGGCACGTAACTCAAGCCGGTCTGTTTTGCTCCGTGTGAGCAGTTCCGCTAAGCATTTTACTGGGACAAAAAGATGGAATCCAGCTTGGCTGTCATCCGTGAGTTTTCTGTAAGGACCCCATTCTCATCAGAAGGTATCTTCTGCTTCTAAAATGGAGTTTCTAGGGGACGCCTGGGTCGCTCAGTTGGTTAAGCGTTAAGTGAGTTGGTTAAGCATGACTCAGGTCATGATCCTGGAGCCCGGGATCGAGCCCTGCATCGGGCTCCCTGATCATCGGGGAGTCTGCTTCTCCCTCTGACCCTCCCCTGCTTCTCATGCTCTTTCTCTCATTCTCTCTCTTTCTCTCTTGAATAAATCAATAAATAACCTTTAAAAAAATAAATAAAATGAAGTTTCTGGATGGAAGGGGAATCCATATGAGTTTAAGACCCAAGTCACATCCTGGAATTACTCCCATCAGTTAACAAGTCCTTCCCAAGCATCTGTGCATTCCCACTCCCTTGCTACAGGCCGGGGGTGGGGGGCGGAGGAGGGGAACAAGAGGAGGGTGTCATGGAGGATGAGATCCACAAGAAAGAAGGGCCATACCGTGGGGTGGTAGGAGTCCAGAGGCAAGTATAAGCTGGAGCTGTCCCCACAAAAGTAGGTCTTGAGATAATATTCAGGAAGGAGATTTGGGGAAATATTTCCAAATATGTATTTCGATCATTTTTAGCATAGTGCCTGAAATGGAACTTGGAAGATGACTAACATAGTAGATGCTGTTGGAGCTCCACCTGCATCCCGTTGGAAACATCCATTTCCAGAACTTCACCTGCCAGCAACTGCAACTCTCTTCCCAGGGGCTCCCATGGGCTGCTGGGAGCATGAGTAGGGGGCAGGCTACAAATGATAGCAAATTAACCCCCAAACCCCGCAGCCACACTGACTGATGGGAACAGGTGTGTAGATACCCCACCTCCCTCACCCCACAGATGGGATAAGCTGAGGTTCTTGTTCTTCACAGTGTCCCAGAGCTCCCAGAGGGATTGAGCCCCAGGTCCCTACAGTGGTGACTGACTTGAGAACTCATCTTTATGGGATGCTTTCCCTTCTCTGTCCCACTTCCCTCTTCCTCAACAAGTGCTTCCCAGGATCACCTCCCTGATAAATTATTTGTACATGAATCCTTACCTCAGAGTCTACTTTTGGGGGAACTCTAATTGAAATTATGCATATATTATTATCACCCTATCAAGTTAAATTTCATAAGTTTTATCCTATTTAATCCTAAGAAAATGGAATTACTCTTTAGATGATGGATTAAGATCCTGAAAGTTAACATAGCCAGCTGAAGATTACATAATGAGTAACTGACACACCTTGGGCTAGGTTTAATATCTGATATGCTGACTCCTGGCCTGGTACGTTCTCCATTACACCCCACCACCATGGTCATTCCCATCTCTAAGTGAACTCTGCACAGTAATGTAGCCCAAGTTCAGGTTGGCAGTGTCCTTACAGGAGAGGGGTGTGGAATGATACATTTTCTAAGACTTTGCATATCTCAGCTGTAAATAATATATTCCTGATACCTCTACATAGGAACAACAACCTAGTGGAGCTAAGAATTTTTGGATCACAATCCTAGAGCCCTGCTGATAAATAATTCCCAAAGTACTGTAGTGGGAATTATCTATGGATATTAGCAGGGGCATAACATTTGTTTTTTATTTAAAGACCCTATTTATTTATTTATTTGAGAGAGAGAGAATGTGCGTGTGAGAGCAGGAGCAGGGCCAGCAGGTAGAGACAGAGAGAGAGGGAGAAGCAGGGTCCCTGCTGAACAAGGAGCCTGATGCGGGAGCTTGATCCCAAGACCCTGAGATCAGGACCTGAGTCGAAGGCAGATGCTTAACCTGAGGCACCCAGGCGCCCCAAGGCATAACATTTGCTATTGGGAAATACAGGTAAACAAAGATAAACCCTTTTTTTTTTTTACTAAATTAGTGGGCTTTGTAAATATATATATATATATATATATATTCCATAGTATTCCCTAAGCATGTGTCTTTCAGAGCATACCCATCACAGTCTCCCACAACAGTGATGGATATAACATCTGCTTAAGAAATGGTTCCCTAGAGGCACCTGGGTGGCACAGCCAGTTAAGCCTCCATATCTTGGTTTTGGCTCAGGTCCTGATCTCAGAATCATGAGATCAAGCCCTGCATCGGGCTCTGCGCTCATCGTGGAATCTGCTTGAGATTCTCACTCCTTCTCCCTCTGCCCCTCCTGCTCTCTCTTACTCTCTAAAATAAGCAAATAAATCTTTAAAATAAAAAAAAGAAAAAATGATTTTCTGACATTTACCCCACTGTCTTTATCAGGGAGAAATCTGAGTCCACACTGAATTACGTTTCTTAATATCCCAAAATATGAAATCTTCACCAGGATACACTGAAATACCAGGTTCTTTATTATTATTCTTTTATTGAAATACATTCAGTTCTTCTTTTTCACTGCAGTTCTCTCACTTTATTTAAATTTTTATAGAAACTGTTTTCCAAAACTACGAGTCACTAAGAAAATTATTCAATAATTAGAAAATTTGATTTATATCGCACGGTCTCTGGCCCCCAAGATTCTCCAACTTTCTTATCTTTTTTTTTTCTCAGAAAGGTACATATTATTTTATTGTATGAAAACACCTACAAATATTTGACACCTTTGAAATTGTCTGTTGGGTTAAAAGAAAAGATACATCTATATTCAGTCTAGTTATATTTTATTGGGCTTTGTGATATTGTCTAATCACAATTCTTTTTTTTTAAGATTTATTTATTTATTTATTTATTTGACAGAGAGAGAGATCACAAGTAGACAGAGAGGCAGGCAGAGAGAGAGAGGGAAGCAGGCTCCCCACCGAGCAGAGAGCCTGATGTGGGGCTCGATCGCAGGACCCTGAGACCATGACCAGAGCTGAAGGCAGCGGCTCTATTATTATTCTTAATAATAGAGAAAGAAATGAGGAGATAGATGACCTCTAATAACAAAATTCTTACTCTTTTTCCTACCACTATGTGAAAACTATTTTCTCTTGCACATTATTATTTAAGGGTGTGCAGTTCGGTTTTTTTGATCTTCATCATTTCTGATCTCAGAAAAGCATCCTATTTGCCTCTAATTCTTTCTTCTGTTCCATTTCTGTGGTGGGCTCTATGCTTTCTCTTCAGAGTTGTCATCTTCTCTCTCATCAAGTTCATCTCTTGACCTATTGCATGGCATTCTAGATTGTCTTTAGTTTGCTGATTCATCACTAATTTTATTTTCTACGATGTCATTTAGGTTCTTTGCCACTTTCAATGCATATTTTGTGCTATTGAGTTCTTGCCTTACTTGAATGAATAATGCATGTATAAGATGCAAAATAGAAAAAGGAAAAGGCAAACCGTGAAAAGTATCTCCCTTCCAACCTTTCCCCTGAGGCATTTCTCTCCACAAAGGTAAACACTGCTACCAATTTCACAGAATCCTTTGAGAAATAATCTACACACACACACACACACACACACACACACCTATCAACATATCTATTTCTTAACATGTTTTTAGTGACCAATCCCTATATTGTTGGGAATAGTAATATGTCTTGACAAATAAGTACATTTCCCAACCTCTTCACACCACGTGTTAACATTTTGACATTTATGGGTGAAAAAAAAAAAGAAGAAGAAGATAAAAAGATACATAGCCCAACTCAAAGTAGCCTATGAGGAAACTGATAGTTTCCTCATAAGTTCAAGGCACGAAACTAAGAGTTTCCAATGACAGCATGGCAACTTCCAGGCTGGTTGATTCAGCAGCTCATATAGTCATCAAAAACCCAGATTCCTGGGGCGCCTGGGTGGCTCGGTGGGTTAAGCCTCTGCCTTCAGCTCAGGTCATGATCTCGGGGACTTGGAATCGAGCCCCACATCGGGCTGTCTGCTCAGTGGGGAGCCTGCTTCCCCCCTCCCTCTCTGCCTACCTCTCTGCCTACTTGGGATCTCTGTCTGTCAAATAAATAAATAAGATCTTTAAAAAAAAAAAAAAAAGAACCCAGATTCCTTCCATCATTTTGTTGTGCCAGCCCCAGCATATCACCTTGCTAATCTGTGTCTTCGTGGTCCCAGGATGGCTGCGGGATTTCCAAACACTGTACCAGAAACAATAACTTCTAGAAGCAGAAGAGTGGTTATCTTTTCCTTGTGTCTTTTATGAAGAACTAGAAAATAATTCCCAGAAGATTCTGGAAGACATCCTCTTGCTCCCATTTAACAGAATTTCATCCCTTGCCAATGCCTAAACCAAACACTGGGTCTAAGAACAGGATTTCCGGGATGGCTTTAACCAATTAGGACCCATTTCCTAAGACTAGGGAAGGAACACGCACAAGGCTTGAAGATAGATAGCTAAACCACCACAAAGCTCTATCAGGAAGAAAGAATGGCAGGGAGGCACAATGAAGGATGGATGTTGGGTGAGCAGTCAACTATATCTACACTGCACATTCTTTTTTATTTTAATATTTTTTATTTATTTAACAGACAGATATCACAAGTAGGCGGAGAGGCAGGCAGAGAGAGAGGGGGAAGCAGGTTCTCTGCTCAGCAGGGAGCCCAATGTGGGGCTCGATCCCAGGACCCTGAGACCATGACCTGAGCTGAAGGCAGAGGCTTAACCCACTGAGCCACCCAGGCGCCCCTACACCACACATTCTTGATCATCTCAGTTAGCGTCTGTCTTCCACCAGCTCCCACATCCCCAGTTCAACAACTTCCTGGGTCTCCTTTTTGGTGATGCAAATAACCACCTCTCCCTGCCCTTCCAAACACACCCAGTGTGTCCTCCCACTCCATAAGAAGCACTCCTGCACTGTGAAACTCCTCTCGGGGCATTCCACTCCCTCCTGCTTAATAAATCTAGCATCCCCTAGAACACTCTTTCCCCAAGGCCCTCTCTAGTAGTTCCCTGTTTCATCTCTAACACCTCCAGCATCTCAGGATTGGGTAATCGCTATGGACTGAAGATGCGTGTTGGCCCACCCCCAAATTCCTATGTTTGAATCCTAATTCTCAATGAGGTGGTATTAGGAGGTGGTAATTAGGTGAGGAAGGTAGAGCCCTCATGAATGGGATTAGCACCCTTAAGAGAAAAAACAAGAGGGAGCTTCCTTCTCCCCCTCTCCTTCCTCTCTAGTAGGAGGATACAACAAGAAGATAACCATCTGCAGACCAGGAAGGGGTCTCTCGGCAGACGCCAGATAGGTCAGCACCTTGACGTTGGGCTTCACAGCCTCCAGAAGTGTGATAAATAAATATTTGTTGTTTCAGCCACCCAGTCTATGGTAATTTGTTATTGTAGCCCAAACTGACAAAGACAGCTATCCTTCTCCTAGTGTTTCCTGACTCTGCTCTCCCCACTAGCTAGCTGAAACTACAGATCCTTTGAGACTCTGGGTCCAATGGTTTTGTCACCCCTCGCTGCTCCCCACTGCTGCCATCCATCTACCTCCTAGTCATTCCTCTCATTTGCTAATAATCATAACACCTATTGACAGCATTCCTTTCATGTATTTCTTGTGAATTTAGCATCCGCATGTCTATCCCCACTCAAAACCCTACTCTTCGTGGTGACACTTCCTCTCCCTTCCTCTTCTTCAACCAACTATTTCTAAGGTCACACTCTGGACCTGGGCATCACACAGGTAATTCTGGACAGCTATCTATTTTTTTAAAAAAAGCTCCTTCCCTGACAATACCCAGGAAAATTCACATATGTGTTAACTTCTTTGTTGGAGCTATCTCACTGCTAGGAATCTATCCCCATAGAGCAAAAATATAACAAAATGTTATACAGCTAGCAAAAATATAACAAGATGTAGGAATAAAGCTAGTCATAAAGCAGCATTATTTGTAACGGTGAAAGACCAGAAATAAGCTAAATATACAATAGGGGCATGGCTAAATGAATTACAGTCTATCTGTACAATGGGGTGCTATGTCCCTATAAAAAGCAACAAGGAAGACCTGTATCTCCAATAAAAAAATGATCTTTGAAATATTTTATGTTTAAAAAAAGAAGAAGAAGAAGAAGGAAGGTACAAGATAATGTGTATTGTTTGCTGTGTGTGTGTAAGAAAGGAAAGAAAGTGTCACTGGTAGTAGTTTGTGTGTGTGTGTGTGTGTGTGTGTGCATGTGTGTGTGTTTATCTGAAAAGAAGGTATCTTAGTTCAGGCTCTTCTAACAAAATCATCCACTGGATGGCTTAAGCAACAAGCATCTATTCTTCACAGTTCTGGAGGCTGGAAAAGTCCAAAGTCAAGGTGCTAGTAGATCCAGCCTGTAGTGAGAACTACTTTCTGGCTTGTAGACAGCTCCCATCTTGCTATGTCCTCACATGGACGGGAGAAGGAGGAAGCAAGATCTCTCCTATCTCTTGTTATGAGGGCACTAATCTCATCATTAGGCCCCTACCTCATGACCTAATTACCTCCAAAAGGCCCGTCTTCAATTATCATCCCATTGCATTCATGTTAACCTATGAATTTTGGAGTAACCAAACATTCCATTCATCACAGAAGGTAAGTCAAAAACTAATCTTTAAAATGGTTAGCAATAAGGGGAAAGAAAGAATTTGAAAGATGGAATGCAATTTTGGAATCATGTAAATGTTTTATATAATTTTTTAAAGATTTTTTATTTATTCATTTGACAGAGAGAGATCACAAGTATGCAGAGAGGCAGGCAGAGAGAGAGGAAGGGAAGCAGGCTCCCTGCCGAGCAGAGAGCCCGATGCGGGACTCGATCCCAGGACCCCGAGATCATGACCTGAGCCGAAGGCAGCGGCCTAACCCACTGAGCCACCCAGGCGCCCTTTTTTTTTTTTTTTAATTCCTCAGAAGTGCTTCTTTTTTTTTTTTTTAAGAGTTTATTTATTTATTTGACAGAGAGAGGTCACAAGTAGGCAGAGAGGCAGGCAGAGAGAGAGGAGGAAGCAGGCTCCCTGCTGAGCAGAGAGCCGGATGCGGGACTCGATCCCAGGACCCTGAGATCATGACCTGAGCCGAAGGCAGCAGCTCAACCCACTGAGCCACCCAGGCGCCCCTTATATAATTTTTTTAAAAGGGGGGCGCCTGAGTAGCTCAGTCAATTAAGCCTCTAACTCTTGATTTCAGCTCAGGTCATTTCAGGGTCATGTGATTTAGCTACCTGTCAGGCTCTGTGCTCAGCAGGGAGTCTGTCTGAGTTTCTTTCTCTCCCTCTGCCACTTCCCCTGCTTGCTCGCTCTCTCTCTCTCTTTCTCTCAAATGAAAGATTAAAAAAAAAAACTTAAAAAAAGAAGTTAATTCAAAAAGAAAGAAAAGCATCTTTAAATGTAAAAAAGAAGCTTCAACAAATGACCTTATTGTATATGAGGTTGGAAGAACAACCATACAGAAAATAAATATTTCCAATGACTTAGAAACCTAGTATTTTGACCATGTGACCCTAGTGAGTGATATTCTAAAGGCAAAATGGACAACAAAGAAATCTTAAACTGCACACAGTAGTCTCGTTGTTGACAATAAAGTTGGAGTATTGGTTTCTTATTGCTCGAGGTAACAAATGACCACAAATTTAGTAGTCTAATACAATACAAATTTCTCACCTTGTAATTGTACCTCTGGACACAATTCCTCTCCTCAATCTGTGAACCTATGAAACCCAAGCAGCAAGTTGTCTGTTCCTAAAGTATAATGCAAAGATAGGCATAAGATAACAATTAGACATTTGGTTCAAAGAAGATGAAAATGGAAGAGGAAAAAAAAAAGAGTCACATGTCCCAAACAATCTCAAAATCCAGCCAAAAAAACTCCATTTGGTTCCATGGTCTGGGAATAATCCTCTCTTGTTTGTGGCCCCACCCTTTGGAGTCATCTTTTATTTATTTTAAGAAAAATAGCACATGTTTGCAGTCTAGTAGTTTTATCAACTTGTTTCTCGCCTGTAGAATTTGGGGGATGGGGGGGTTGGTGCCCAACAGTCTTCTTTCATTTTGTCCTTTCTCTGTACCTTTCAGTCCAAGTTGGCTGTATTTCTGCTGAAATACATTGCAAGAGGCTTGTGGATCTCCTGGGTCTATCTCAGGGATTTGCTCCATTACACAAGACACTCCCCTACCGAAATTTCCTGGATAATCCCATCTCTATTCCCAGCTTCTGCTGAGGCCAGCTGAGGGGTGCATGAGTCACACACCTTCACGGAGCCCCCCGTATGATTGGGGAGTCTGAACAATGGCTCCTCCAAGGCACTCACAACAGGTTGTCCGTCCACACCCTTCAATTTCTTCCCAGACTATGTTTCCTGATGGTGACTCTCCTAATTTTAGCTTCTTTTGCAATCTGGGTAAGCTGAAAATTGCCCAAACTATCAAGCTCTGGTTCCTTTTTGCTTAATCCTTTCTCAACCTAGCTCTTTCCTCTTACATCTCACTATAAGAAGCAAGAAGAAACCATGCCACATATTGAACCCCCTGCTTGGAAATCTTAGCTAAGTATCTAAATGCCCGGGATGCCTGGGCGGCTCAGTTGGTTAAGTTACTGCCTTTGGCTCAGGTCATGATCTCAGGGTCCTGGGATTGAGCCCCACATCAGCTTCCCTGCTCAGCTTGGACCCCGCTTCTCCTTCTTCCTCTGCTGCTCCCCCTGCTTGTACTCTCTGGCTCTCTCTATCCTTCTGCTAAATAAATAAACAAAATCTTTTTTTTTTTAAGGTAAATATCTAAATTCATCACTTACAAGTTTCGCTTTCCACATAACTGCACAACCCAATTCAGTGCTTTCAGCTGATTCCCTTTCCACTAGCTACCAAGAACACGTCTCTCATTTCCATCCGAGCCTTGCCGACAGCTCTTTTAATATCCATGTTTCTATCGGCGGTCTGCTCAGGACGGTTCAGGTACCCTCTGAGATAATTACCCTGCTTCTCACTTCCTTCTGAGTCAGCACTAACAGAGTCAATCACATCCATATTTCTATTAACAACTTATTCAGGGAAATTTACTTTTTTTTCTTTTCTTATCATGCTCTAAAAATTTTCCCAGCTGCCAGCCTTCTTCATCCACATTTTTAGGTATTCGTTTCAGTAGCACTTTGCGTCCAGGCACCAAAATCTGTATGAGCTTCCTAGCACTGCTATAATAAATTATCATGGCCCCAAACGGCAAATTTATTGGCTTACCATTCTAGAGTTTAGAAGTATGACAGGGCTGCTTTCCCTTCTGGAGGTTCTAGCAAAAACCTATTGCCTTGCATTTATTTTCCAGCTTCTAGATGCTTCCCCCATTCCTTGCCTCATGATGCACTTCTGTCTTCAGTGCTAGCAATGGCGAGTCTAATCTTTCTCCTGATTCTACAGTTTGGATTCTTCTGCCTCCCTCCTCATCATTTAAGGACTCTTGGGACTCCCTTGGGCTCACCTGCAAAACCCAAAGTACTCTGCTTGTTTTAAGGTCACCTGACTAGTAAACAAGTCTATCTGCAACCTTAATTTTCTCTTGCCATAAAACATAACACATTCAGTTTCTAGGGATTGGGACATAGACATCTTTGGGGAGTGAGGGATGGATTATTCTGCCTCTCAAAGTCAGTATTGTTATTTTGAAATAGACACACATCTACAGATATAAACACCTACATGTACACACAAAGATAAAACAAATAAGTACTTCTGATAAAGTTATAAGGAATCAAACTGATTTTCAGCATATGATAAAAGAGGTACAAATATAAAGTCTAAGTAAAAACCCTGTGTGGCCAATAAGCATATGAAAAAAAAATGATCAACATCAACATCAGAGAAATGCCAATCAAAACCACAATGAGGTAATCACATTACACCTATTAGGATGGCTACTATTTAAAAGAATGAAAATAGGGGCTCCTGGGTGGCTCAGTCAGTTAAGCGTCTGCCTTCAGCTAAGGTCATGATCTCAGGCTGCTGGGATTGAGGCTCACATCAGGTTCCCTACTCAATGAGCTTCTCCCTCTGCCTCTCTACCCCCGTCATGTGTTCTTGCATTTTCTCTCTCAAATAAATAAATAAAATCTTTTTTAAAAATTTTTAAAAAGAAGGAAATCCTGTCACATGCTAGAACATGGGTGAATCTTGAGAACATGTTAAGTGAAATGAGGACATTATATTAAGTGAAATGAAGCAGTCATTAAAGGACAAATACAGAATGATTCCTCTTATATGCGGTATCTGAAGTAGTCAACTCATAAAAAGTAGAATGGTGGTTACCAGGGTCTGGGGGAAAGGTGAATGGGTAGCTGTGGTCTAATGGTTACAGAGTTTCAAATTTGCAAAGTAAAAAAAGCTCCAGATCTCTGTTTCACAACAACATAAATGTACTTATCACTCCTGAACTATACACTTAAATGGGTAAGATGATCAATTTCATGTTAGGTTCAATAAAGTTTATGTTATCTGTAAATTCTATCACCATAAAAAGAAAGAAAGCAAAAGAATCGAGTTTCTATTCTTTTTCCTTGCAAAGTGTATTTCAGAATAACCCAATAATTGATGGAAGTTCTTTATAGAGGAATCACAGCTCATAAATGCAGAAGGAATGACAGATTTCAAAAAAATCACAATTTCACAACCCCAGAAGAAATAACGAGTGGAGGCCACAAATGACTACATAAATCTTCAAGTGATGTTTGTGGGGAAACTGTAACCAACAGACCAAGCTGACGACTCCTGAATCCATAGTTTATTTTTAACATCCGAAGAATGTGACAACCGGCTATGACACAGTCCCCACTGTGACGCAGTAGGAAGTATACAACACAACCTGTGAAGTACCTAACACAACCTATAATGTACACTTGCTAAAGAAAAAAAGAGAAAAGCACAGAAAACAGAAATGCAGAAAAAGAACATCGAAAAATGCCTAGATGAGTACAGTACAGAGTCGTACAAGGATGGACCACCAGCAAAAATGGCAGAGTAAGGAGCTCTGAAAATTCTCTCCTCTATAAAAGCAGAATCCTCAGAATCAACATTTTTCAGAACTCTGCAAATTCACCTGAGTTTATTATTAACAGAGCATGTATTCAAAGAAAGCCAGCCGAATCTCATTAGGAACAGTGAGCTGTGTGGCCAGGTGACTTGCCCTCGTCCTATCCACCACTCTCCGGCTCCAAATAGTCTTTAAAAAATAACAGTCCGCACTTGCTGTGGAAAGTAGCAGCCTGGCAGACCCCGGAAAGAAAGACCAGGGCTGGAGCCCTTTCAAAGCCACAGTCCTAAAGAATTATCATTATCTGACCTGTCTGGTTAATTTTGGAAGATCCCACTTACCAAGCTATCTCTCTTTGACCTGACTCTGTGCTTTTCCAGGGGAAAGAAAAAGTGAAAAGCTTTTTTTCCCCTGGGGGCACATTGAAAACTATTAAAAGCAAATGTTTAACTTCCACACTACCTAGGGTGATGGATAGCAGTTGGAGCAGTATTAGGTTAACCAAAAAAACATAAAGTGAGACGTTGGGAATGAGATACCCATAGGTACCTGGAAAATCTCTGACATATTCCTGAGGGTCTGGAAGATTCCCTGGGTGTATAAGGCTGGGCAAGAGTTCAGGAAAGTCCTGAGAAGGCCCTAAGCTCTCACCTTTGACTCACTCTAAGGATCTACACACCCAAGTGAAAGCTAAGGAAGGGGTGTCAACGGTCTGGTTGAGTGTTGGAAATGGGCCCCAAGATGTACCCAGAGTCCCCTGGCAAAGACTGTAAGATTCAATATCTCCAGACCAACACTCATCGTCTCCAGACATTTAAAACGCTCTGTCCAATCACTGGTTGACCACTTACCCTAACCACACGGAGACTCCAGTGGCCACACACAATCAAGAATACAGACTTTCCCCAATTTGTTCAGAAAGGTCATTAAGCAAACAACAGCATCTAGGACAAACAGCAACAAAAACCGACATGGGGGATGGGGACAGAATTCAATTTCCAGACCTGCCATATTGTATTATTTTAAAAGTACAGCTTTCAACAAAAACACTATGAGAGGCACAAAGAAATGAGAAAGTTGGACCCATCCATAGGAAAAAAGGTAATCAATAGCAACTACCTTAGAGGAACCCCAGCTAATGAACTTACCAGAAAAGACTTCAAATCCGTGTCTTTAAACAGTGAAATGCTGTTCAGCCATATAAGGAGTGAAGTACTGAAACACACCAAAACACAGATGGACCTTTAAAGTACTATGTGAAGTGAAAGAAGCCAATCCATAATGCCATTTTAATGAAATGTTCAGAATAGGCAAAATCTATAGAGATAAGAAGTAGATGGTGGACACCTCAGTTAGTTATGCATCTGACTCGTCATTTCTGCCCAGGTCATGATCTCAGGGTCCTGGGGACTGAGCCCTGTAGCAGGCTCTGTGTTCAGCAGGGAGTCTGCTTGAGGGTTCTCTCCCTCTGCTCCTCTCCTCTATGTCAAATAAATAAATAAATCTTTAAAAAAGAAAGAAAGAAAAGGGAAGTAAATGAGTGATTGCCCAGGCTGGGGGAGGGTGGGTGCAGGGGAATGGGAGTGACTCTCTATGAGTAGGGGGGTTTTCAAGTCAAAAGAGTGGCCTCTACCTTGGATGGTCAGTGGGTCAGTCATGACAAATGATCCAAGCCCAGAGTGGGGATCCAAGGGTAAACAGAACAGATATGCCCCTGCCCTTAGGCAGCCTCAAGTCTAGTGAAAGAAGCAACCATGAACCGTGTCATCAGCCCGGGGTCGGGTGGGAGCAGTGACAATCCCGCAGGAGCTCCTGACCAAGAGGCCACACAAGGACCAGGCAGTTGGGAGGTCCAGATGCCCAATGGCAGTCTCCCATGGGACAGGAGTAGGGGGTCCCACTATTTCCTCATATGGGTGATGGTTACACAGTGTGTTCACTTCATGAAAATTCAGCAATTACCCACAGTAAGTTCTCTCCCCATACATCATGCTTTAGTAAAAAGTTTCCTGGAAAATTCTCCATTGATTCAAATATTCTGCTGGAATTAAATGTAGACACCTTTCTGCCTCTCTCTGTGTCCCCCCCACTTCCTCTGTGGCTGTCGCTCGTGTCCTCAGTCCTCATTTTCTGTGCTCTAAGCTCACTAGCCTTCATTTGGTGGCAGAAATGCTGTAATTGTCCCAGCCTGAGAATTTTCTACGTGGTTTTCCTTTGCCTGAGGTGCATTCGTCTGTTCCTCACAAACTCAGTATTTCTAAAAATCCAGTCTCAGTCGAAATGGCATCCTCTCAGAGGCACTTGACCTCATTGCTCCATCTAGGTGGCCCAGTGCCCTGCACCGTCCTGACACAGTGCCCTGTGCGTGTTCCTCATTGCACTAGACTCATTGTACTTCCATGTCTTACCACCTGTCTCCCATGGTAGACTACAGTATCCAGGGAAATCCAGGCTGTATCTTACGCAACATTTTACCCCCCTGCCCAGCAAAGGGCCTGATGTATAGTGCACCCTTGTAATAAATATTTGTGAATGAATGAATGGGGAAATGGGAGGCAATGATCAACCCAAGAGTGGAGCCAGGATGTGGCCTTTCAGGCAATGTAGCAAGCCATTCAGTGAGGTTTTGTTGACAAAAGAATTCTTGTGTTTAGTGGCCCCCCATTCAGTCACCCTAGATTAGCAATAACTGGACATCAGGAATTAGAAGTACTCCTAGAGCCAATCTTCCAAGGGGAAGGAAATGCATTAAATTGCCCAATGAAAGGAACAAGGCCCCTGTAATTCCTGCCATCTCTGCACCCCTACCCACCTGGGAAATCTGTGATGTCACAGCGTCTTGATTCTTAACACAATGGCACAGGGGCCGCTCTGGCTTGTCAGAGGATGTGACTGTCATAGCGTCTTTGTGTGTAGGTGTGACAATGCTTTCCCCACACAGCGGGGAGAAACTGCAGGCTGTAATTGCGCCCTGGCCCCCTATTATCAAAACCATACCACTTCCTCCCCAACCTTAGAATATACTCCCCTAAAGGTACCAGGTGCAGCTGGGGAAGATCTCTCAATGCCAAAGGAGATGTGTAAAAAGTAGGAAAAGCTTAAATCAGGGCTGGTCAGAGATAAGGCCAGCATCTCTGGGTCAGCCCCACACTGGTAACCTGCTCTCGGAAGGAAGCCATTGGCCAACCCCATCAGTCTGCCCTGACCGGCCACCTGCCCATAGCCTGCCTAGCCTCAGAGGGACCCTCTGATTCCAGACACATACAGTCTTGCCCTTCAAAGTACATCTGATTTCGTTACCCATACTGTGAACTTGCTGGGGTAAGACACCAATATCTCTTGAGAACCTGAATATACAAATGGACGATGGCCAGACCATAAATGACAATAGAACTCTTACCCACTGTCTGTAACAACCAGTTCAGGAAGCCAAATGCTCAAAGCAGTTCAGGAATTGTTCTCATGACTTCCAGCTTCTTGATTTCATGTACCTGTTTCCCACCCAGGGCCCATCAAATAAAGGCAAATGGGCTCCCCCAGCAATCACACAAGATGCCTGGCTTCTAGTCAGGCTCCCTCCAGGGTCCCCATGCCAACAGCCTCCAATCATGGCACACCTGAAGCCTTCCTTCCTCTCTGTGCTAGAACATCTTCCACTCCCTGCCTGCCTTTAAGTCCCTAACAAAGTAATGGTGGCTGACTCCCTTGCTGTAATAGGGCTTTGAATAAACAGCCTCTGTTTGTTCTCATCTAGGAAGTCTTCGCTTCTGTCCACAGTTCTCCTGGCGGGCCCAAGAAGACACAGCCCAACAAGACACAGTCTGCACTGCACATCCCGCTGCCCCAGCCTTTGGCCAGGGGCATTATTTGCAGACAACATATGAGCCCTCTGTGCCTTGCCACTCATGACTTGTCAAATCCACCCCAGGGTGGTGAGTCAACACTTAGTCTGAGTTACCCCCCGCATGATATTGAGTCCTTAGCTATGTCTTACCAGTTTAGTGCCCAGGTTTTTTGACTGGTTCTCCTTTGTTTGCATTCTTGGTGGAATTGAGCCTTTCCTCTCTTTTGTGCTTCCATTTGGTGCTGTTCTGTCAAAACTCTTTGTCACCAGATGGAGAATCACAGGGCAGAACACAGACAGAGGCCCCCTGTAGGTTGTAGGTCAAGCCAGCCTCATAGACTGGTGAGTCTGTGGTTCTCACTGCACCAGAATCCATTCAGACAAACTGCTGTGGGTGACCAGTAAAGCTGAATGGGGGTCTCCTTCCATCTCAATACCTTGTCCAGAGAGAGTCTGCTCTCTGGTTTTCCACAGGGAGTGCAAACTGTCAGGTCTGCATTTGGAGACAGCCAGCTCTCAGGCTGAGGTCCTACAGACACAAGGTGTCAAAGCATCACATTTCTATAGACCACGGCCAGCTCCCATGGGGTCTCCAAGTCCTCTCCTTCTCAAGGAAAAACTCCTGTCTCTGACTGATTATTCTCATTAGAATCCAAATCCTTGTGCCTGTTTTCCAAACGGCCTAACTTTGCCAAGGATCGTTTGGACTTTCAGTGGCCACTCCAGGGAATGCTTGACTTGCACAAAATTGTTCATTTGAGAGACACCTTTAGAAAACAAAAGGAACAAGAGAGATATTTTTATCAGTGTGCAGAGGTCTCCAAAGTAAATTCTGATTTAAAAATTGCTTCACTGTAAGATTCTTTGGCCAAAGCTAAAGAGCAATTTGAAAACTCAAGTAACAGCCAACTAGACTTGTTGCCCTTAATCTTTCTCCTCCTTGTCCTGCGCTTACTTCCCCAGATGCAGCCCTGCCTCTCCCCCCTTACTCTTCCACGGCCTCCCTCCACAGCCCCAGGGACCTCTCCTCCTCCTCCCCTGTCCAGCCCCTATGCTTTCCCCAAAAGCTCCTAAGATCCTTAAATTCCAGTCACCTCTAAAGATTCATGCCTGCCATGAGCCAGGTATGGAGATAACTGTAGAATTAACTAATTAACCAGAACTGAATGGGTAACTATAATTAAAGATTTCCCTAAACCCAGAGAAAACTAGCAACTATTGGTAGAAGAATGAGAATTCGTTTGGATACATGGGAACCTGGGTCATCTGAGCTGTCACCAATTTCAACCACAAGGGTCAGACCCTCAGGGCTGAACCCTGGTTGACAGGAGCTAATTAAACTGACGTGGTTCTCTCGAACCACAATAAACCTGAGGGTCAAAAACAGGGTCCAAAATAGAGCAAGATCCCCTAAAAACCATCCCTGAAACTTTTCTAATAAAAACCCCCCTGGGTCACAATTCGGTTGTTCAAAGGAAGAAAAGCAAGGCTCTGGGTCCCTGTGGTTTGTGGGGCTGTTTGTGTCTCTGACACTCATCCAGATGTGTGAGTGAAGGTGCTCTGTAGATGTAAAGAACATCAACAATCAGTTGGCTTGAAACAGAGGAGATTACCCGTGATAGGGTGGGTGGGCTTCACCCCATCAGGGGAAGGCCTAAAGAGCACAAACCAGGGTTTCCCAAAGAAGAAAACATTCTGCCTCAAGACTAACATCGAAACCCTCCCTGGGATTCCAGCCTGTGGCCGCCTGCCTACAGATTTCAGACTGAGGCCTGCAACTTCAACCCTTACCTGAATTTGTAGCTTGTGCTACAGATTTGGATTTTCCATCCCCCCTCCCCCACGACCTAGTGGGGAAGATGTCGGCAGGGCCACACTCCTGCCCAAGTCTGGGGGGAGAAGCCATCTTCACCTCTTCCTGTTTCCGGAAGCTGGTAATCTACAGAAGCTGCCTCTGTCTTCACGTCGCTTTCTCCTCTGTGTATGCATGTCCCATCTCCCTCTGGCTCATCCTGATAAGGACATTTATCATTGGGTTTAGGGTCCACCTGGGTAATCCAGAAAGAACTCCTGATCTCAAAGTCCTTACCTTGGTTACATCTGCACAGACTTTTTTTTCTGAAGATGGTGACATTCACAGGTTCCAGGGATTAAGATGTGGACATATCCTTTGGGGATTCATTCAACCCGTCTTGGTGGGACCAGATGATTTCAAATGGGTATTGGCTGAACAAGTCATCGATGTTCCTCTGCAATGTAGGTACCAACCCAGAGCGGCCTTCTGCTGCGATCAGAGAAGTCACTGGGTCCTGCAGTGTCCAGTGACCACCTTCCTTCAAAGGCCTGAAGCCCTAGACAAGAACCCAAACTAAAAACTACAGGAACATGTCGGACACATTCCAACCCTGGGCCCTTTCTAGTCCCTTTTGGAAGCAGGGGCAATACCACTGTAATCCAGCTCCTCCTGGTGCCTCCCAGAAACCCTCTTCCTGGGAGAAAGGTGCCCACTCCTGCCATAAACAGACCAGGCTCCCAGAATGTGTGAAGGTCCTCCTTGTCGCCTCTTGCTAAAGGATGGCACCCATCAGTGCCTCTCAGTGACACTCGGTGTATTCCATCCTTCCTGTCTTCACCTGTTGATACACACGTTCATCCACCAACTGAACGAACCCACTGAGCAAATTCCAGAGCCCAGGCACTCACGGCTGGGCACAAAGACACAAATATGTCACAGTTACTGAAAATCCCAAGAAGGCCGCGATTTCCCGACACTACAGGTAAACAACGAAATTACAAGGCACTGCAGAGGAATAAATCAAAGACAATGCGGGAGCCCAACGAGGGAGGGGAGCGGGATTTTTGTAGGCACTTAATCCCCACGTGGGACAGTGATTACCACCATTTTACATTCATGAGGAAATGGAGGGTCCGAGAATCAATCACTAGCCTACAGAAGAGAGAGAAGGGGAGAATTGGTAGGAACTGGAGGGATAAGACATGAAGAAGACCAAAGTGTCGAAGGCCAGCCTTGCATCCTAATATTTTTCCTGGGACACTTGGGATTTGTTTGTTTGTTTGTTTGTTTCCTCCACCTTCTATTCTCCAGGGAATCATTATCAAGGGAAATCCTCCTTTCTTCACTGCCTTCTCCAGAGAATCTTGGCCCAGGAGAAAGGAAATGGAAAATGGCTTTGGGCCATCTTATTTGTGAGCTGGAAGGTTGACATCCCAGCAGGAGTTGTCTCTGCCTCCCTAAGTGGGATTGGAGTCATGCAACCCTGCCTGGCCTCTCAAGCTGATTATAGGCCACTTCCTCTGAGTTGACTGGCCTATTTTAATTCTGTGTTAGGAAATCTCCCTCATTAGCATTTGCGGCTCTGTTTGAGGGTCAGAGAATTTGTCAGGCTTGCAAAGTTTATCCCTGGAACTTTCTCATCTTCCTTTTCATTCCCACGGAATATCCCTATGGATCGACTTCCTCACTCCTCGCATTACCCAATCTCAGGGGCGGAAGGAGGTAGTAAGCTTGTATGTCTCTTGTACTAGGAGGTACAAAGAAAATGTGATGGAATGAGAAATCGTGATTCTTGGAGTTCGGAGACCCAGATTATAGGAGTAGACTTCTAGGCAAGGAAGGGGAGAGATTCTCACTGGCACTGGGTGGATTCCACTAGAAAGGGATTGCTAATTCTCCTCGAAGGTTAAAGCAATGCTAGCTAGCTGAGTCTCCACTGCCCACTTCAATCTCCTTGTGCATCACCAGAGCTGGAAGAGTTGGGATTGTCACCATCACCAGCTCATCCCCAAATGGTATTTCCAACTCTCATGGGTTTTTTTTAGCAAGCTGTTCTGGAAGCATGGTGCATGGTGCGCCTGGTCAGAAAAGAGTGGCCACATGAACAGCAATCCCTGGGCCTGGGTGGAGTGTTGGCTGGGGTTCAGCCAATCTACCTGCTCTTTTCACAATCCGTCCATGAGACATTGCCTGACTAATGTCCAAATCAAGTCTTGCCAGGGCTCTTCTGTTCTGCAGCATGGACAGGCTGGATGGTCATCAAGTCTGTTCCCTTTTCCTGGGCACTTGGCTGAACCACATCTCCCCCTTGCTTCTAAGTGGACTCGGACAGAGGTGTTGGGTGTGGCTCCTCAAATGTTCACATAATCCCCCACACTCCCTCTCTGTTCATTGGGCAACAGGATGTTGACAATTTAGAAGACGTCTCCAGGATCCTGGAGAATTCCCAGGCTCTGGGGGAAAAGGGGAGCCATGCATTGGAAGGAGCAGGTATCCCGAGTTGCCTCATGATCTTTCCATGAACTCTGACAACCAGGGACATCCACACTGGACGCTGAGTAGAAGAGATTTAAAGTTTCATTGCGCTAAGCTGCTGGCATTGCTTATCACAGCTTTTAACCTACCACAACTAATCTCTGCCCCACTCGGGGAGTTTTCCACGCTAGTGTGTCTTCCGATTTTGTCCAATATCCTGCTTCCCAGCTTATTTCCGCTCCGAAAGAACATAAAAAGAAACAAAAGTCGCTCTCTTAGGAGCAGAAGCAAACACAGCTGCAAAGCTAACAGCCATTCCAAGGGTCTGCAGAGCTGCTCGCCAGTCTCTGAGTGGGATATTGTTCTATTGGCGCCCATCCCCAACCTCTACCATCTCCACTGTGATGGGAGATAAAATCACTAGCCTCCAACTCCATTAATTTTAAGCAAAAACTAGCATAAATTGCCAAATCATAACTGGCTTCAAGTCCCCAGCAGGCCCAGTTGATCAGGCTGGGAGGAAAGATTACCCAGTATCTCCTTACAAATGACATCCTTTCCCCCACATACTCCCTGACCTAGGATCACTGAGAGGCACCATTCCTAAACACCAAGCTCTGCTGTCTTGCGGATGAGAGATGGTAGCCCCAAGCCTTGACCACAGGAAGTAACTCGACTAAATGATACAAGTAGGGGTATCAGGAAGGCTTAGATTGCTTTAATAGTCATTAGCAAGTTCTAGCTCTCTTCCTAATGCTTAGAGACCCTTTCTGCCATTTGAATGTGAGCTCCAGGAGGGACTTTGCTTTATTCAACATCATATATGTGGTTCCAGTGCCCGGAACTGTTACAAGCATATAGCTGTTGTTTAATTTGTGTTGAACAGACAAATAAAGGTTGGTGGGGTGGGAGGGAACTGAGGGCTCTGGTCCCCCCCAAACAGGATACCCATCAGGAACACCTTCTCTGTCCACATTCTGTCCCATTCAGCATTCTATCTTGGCAAGTGACAACCTCCTGCACCATCTTCAGAAGAGGGGAGGAGGTTCCAGATCTCCTCCAACCCCTCATGACTTCTCGAGGGAGCTAAAGTCCAGATTTATCAGCCTAGGAGTTAACTTCTCTGTTGGAGGATGACCTCCTCCTTCTTCTCTATGCTCGCTCTAAAGGGGTCTCATAAAGGAGGGGAGAGAAATGCTAGGGATCCATCTTAAATCAAGACTTGCCACTGGATCGCGAAGAACCTAAAGACCAGCAGGGTCACCAGGGCTCCCCTGCTGTTCATGCCTACTCTCCTGTAGTCAATTCTCAAAGACCCAAGTAAAAGATGGAAGATGGAATGGGGAAACTGAGGGCCTTGGAAGAGCTGTTTCTAAGCTTGGACTCTAAGAGCTTTAGCTTCCGGGCTGGGGAGGCCAGTATAAGGTATTACCCATCTCTCAACATCTGCACCATTTTCCGCTTTTTCTCCAAAGAACATTCCCACCTAGGTCTCTCCAACCTCCTGCCTCGGTCGTCCATGGCCAGTGGGTGCCAAGGCTCTGAGTTCTCCACCTCTTCCCAGACAGCTCTCCAAATGAACCCTCACCTCCCTGGCACAACTCAAGCCTTCCTCATCTAGCATCTACATGGTTCTATTATCTTCCCTGCAATTCCCTTCCCCCTGCTACCCAACATGCCCAACATGGTGCCCTGGTGAGTAATTTTACAGCAAATGAGTGATCTCTTTCTGTCTCTTCCTACCCAGTCCCGCTAGTTAGCAAAAGGGTCCTCAATATTGTTCTATTGGCGCCCATCAAAGCCAACCCTCCACCTGTGTCCCCCATTCAAACCAGCTCCACACACCCCCTGCTCTCTGTCCTCCCTGTCCAAATCCTGGCCTGCCAAGTCCCACGCAGCCAACAAACCCAGTCACTGCTCTCGGGTCTTAACAATGTACTAATTTAATGTTCACATCATTAAATAGACAATACTCTTATCTATTCTTATCCTCCTTTTACAAATGAAGAACTGAGACATGAAGAAGTCAAAGAGCTCCTAGGGTACATAGCCCAGATGTGGAGCCAGACATTCTGCCAACCCCCCACTCTGTAACCATCAGGCCAAGCGCCCTTTCCCACCCTCCAGCACTTCCTCCTTCCCCAGAAGGCTACTTATTTGTGTAACAAGGAAGTTTTATTCCGATATCTGATATGGAGTCAAGTAACAATGCTGAAGTTGGTAGACGTAAACCAGTGGGTGGTGGGCAGGGTCCGAGAGCCATAACCAAATGGATTCTTGTTCCTTTTCCCAACACAGACCAGCAGTGGCACCTGATCCCTCCCCGGGCTCTCCCCACTCCACCGCACTGGACAGAGGTGTTTGAGACCCTCGCCTGGCCTGTGGCCAGAGAGGAGTAAGGAGGTGCAGCAGATCCCCCCAGGCAGTCCCAAGAGGCGACCGCCGCCGTACTGCGCGCTCTGGTCCGCAGTCCGCAGATCCCGGGTGCTTGCTGCTCTCTGGCGGCCGGAGCCGGGAGCCCGGGAGCCCCGGGACCCGAGAATCGCGCCGTCTCCGCTCCGCGCGCCCAAGGGCACCAGCGAGTGACCGAGAGGCTGGGGAAAAGGGCGGGAGGAAGGGGGATGCGGCGGAGGGGAAAGGGAAGAGGCCCGCAAGGGGCGCGGGAAGGGGCGAGTTGCTGACGGCGAGAAGAGAGGGCGGTCGTGGATACCCGCGGCAGGGCAGGGGTGGCTGCCGCGGGGTGGGAGCGGGCGCCAGCGCCGCGACCCCTCCGGACCCCGGAATTGCTGCTTGCCTGACTTGCGCTGCCCTTTCTCCCAGCGCGTGGGGCGCCCCCTCCCTCCGCGCCGGCCGCCCCCTCCTCCTTCCCCGCGCTGCCCCTCCTCCGTCCCGCCCCCCGCGCCCGGTCGAGAGCGCCGCAGTGGCTTTGCCTGCACTGCCCGGCCCCTGAGCCGCCGCTCTGCCCGCTCGCCTGGGCACGCTCAGAGAGCAGCGTGCGTCTCCGGCCCCGGCTCTCCGGTCCGACTCCGCCGCCAGCCTCGGGAGCCCCGGCCGCTGCCCCGGCCGGCCCCGCTCCGCTCGCGGACAGCGGCGCTCGGCGCTACAGGAACTCGGGCAGGACCCCGACGGGACCCGCGCGCCGGGCTGCAGCCGGAGCCCCGCGGCTATGCCCGGGGCCCCTCTCCTGGCCAGCCGCCTGTCCTGCGCCCGGGCCCGGCCCCCGACGGCCGCGCGCTGAGATGACTTTCCGCGACCTCCTGAGCGTCAGTTTCGAGGGACCCCGCCCTGACAGCAGCGCTGGGGGCTCCAGCACGGGCGGCGGCGGGGGCGGCGCGGGCAGCGCGGCAGCCTCGGAGGGCCCAGCGGTGGGCAGCGTGCCGGGAGCCGCGGCGGGCGGCGGCGGCGGCGTGGTGGGAGCGGGCGGCGGCGAGGACAACCAGAGCTCCGCCGGGGAGCCTGGGGGCGCGGGCGCCGGCGGCGAGGTGAACGGCACAGCGGCCGTCGGGGGGCTGGTGGTGAGCGCACAGGGCGTGGGCGTGGGAGTCTTCCTGGCCGCCTTCATCCTCACGGCTGTGGCGGGCAACCTGCTGGTCATCCTCTCGGTGGCTTGCAACCGCCACTTGCAGACAGTCACCAACTATTTTATCGTGAACCTGGCCGTGGCCGACCTGCTGCTGAGCGCCACGGTGCTGCCCTTTTCAGCCACCATGGAGGTCCTGGGCTTCTGGGCCTTCGGCCGGGCCTTCTGCGACGTGTGGGCCGCCGTGGACGTGCTGTGCTGCACCGCCTCCATCCTCAGCCTCTGCACCATCTCAGTGGACCGCTACGTGGGCGTGCGCCACTCGCTCAAATACCCCGCGATCATGACCGAGCGCAAGGCGGCCGCCATCCTGGCCCTGCTCTGGGCCGTGGCCCTCGTGGTGTCCGTGGGGCCCCTGCTGGGCTGGAAAGAGCCCGTGCCCCCTGACGAGCGCTTCTGCGGCATCACGGAGGAGGCAGGCTACGCCGTCTTCTCCTCTGTGTGCTCCTTCTACCTGCCTATGGCCGTCATCGTGGTCATGTACTGCCGCGTGTACGTGGTAGCGCGAAGCACCACGCGCAGCCTCGAGGCGGGCGTCAAGCGAGAGCGCGGCAAGGCCTCTGAGGTGGTGCTGCGCATCCACTGCCGCGGAGCCAGCACGGGGGCTGCTGACGGGACGCACGGCCCGCGCAGCACCAAGGGCCACACCTTCCGCAGCTCCCTATCCGTGCGCCTGCTCAAGTTCTCCCGCGAGAAGAAGGCGGCCAAGACGCTGGCCATCGTCGTGGGCGTCTTCGTGCTCTGCTGGTTCCCCTTCTTCTTCGTCCTACCGCTTGGTGAGTGACCCGTCTCCCACCAGCCCCTTCCTTTGCTCCTTGAGCTTGCAGCTGTGCCTTCCCAGCACCCAGACGGGGATGGCCTTCCCAGGCGGAAGGTGACTCTCCACCTGGGCACACAAGGTTGACTTAGCAACCTCCCTGGTGTCTTGGGCAGGTGTGCTTTGCAAGCTTTGAACTTCTGTCCTTCCCCTCTCAATGGCCATGACAAGCCCAGGGTTTGTTTTCACACTCCCAAACCCCTAAATATAAGAGATCTGTGGCATGTGTGTGGATGTCTGCTCCATAGGATGTGGTCAACAGTGTACATGTTCCTCTAAATACCCCACCCAACACACACACACACACACACACATACACACACCCCACACATTCACAGACACAAATGCCAGCACCCAGTGGTGGGGTCAGAGTGCATGCTGGTGTCCCAAGCCCGTACCTCAGCAGGGACTCGAAGCCACCTGCTTTCTCCAGGAACTCATTCAGTTCCTGGCCAGGAGACCCTCCCTTTCTGGTGTCTGTGAATGCTCTGGGCTCTCACTTCTGAAATCTCTTCTTGTAGGTAGGGAGGGGGCTGTGTGGGATCAGAAGGAAGGGGATAGGGACAAATTATCAAATGCAAAGTTAATATCGTTCATCATTGCTTCTGACATTGACTGAGTCCTTTAGCTCTCTTGAGAACTTTCCTGTTTCTCTCAGCAGCTTCCCTGCAGTCCTGGGAGGTGGGCGGCTGTTCTCAGGGGCTTCGTCCCACCCCCTGAAGGTCCCTCCTGGAAACCTCGGGGCCGGGTCAGCATAGGGAGGAGAAGGGGAGCATCGTCTCTGGGGACATATTTGCCCTGAGTCATTTTTCCCATGGCTGCAACCTCGGCCGGCTCAACCTGGGCCTCCCCTGTCTTGCCCAGGCCTCGCTCCTTCCACACTGTGCAGCGGAGTCAGGAAGGGGACAACGGCTTCCCTCCTCCTCCCCTGCAGGCCCTCTCCACACAGCGACCATGGTGAACTTATATTATAAATTAGAGTGTTACTCTCCGCTAAAACCCCTCCATGCTTTCCAGCTGCCCTGGGAACAAAATCCAGACTCTCCACCATGGCCTGTGAGAGGGTGACCTTCAAATTTATTATTGTCCAAACCAAAACGAGACGTTATGAATATTTATGCTGGGATCCCAGGCACAAACCGGGACAGTGGGGCCAAACCCGAACATGTGCTTCCCCTCCTGGAAGGAGGGCCCCGGGTGATGGCCTCATGGCTTTGCTTCCCTGCCCCTTGCTTGTTGCATGCTTTGGCTTCTCTGACCTCCTTCCGGTTCCTTACCTACATCGAGCTCCTGCTCCTGCACTTCCCTCCATATCACCTGCCCTCCACAACCCCTCCTGGCTAACTTTAGGTCTCCGTTTAAATGTCCCCTCTTCAGAGAGGTCTTCCCTGATGCCTCAGCCTCCTTGTGTCCTTCTCTGGTCTCACTCCCTTGGGGCCCAAGTTTCTCTTTCTTTACTGTCTCCTGCGTGCTGCTTGTTTGGTGTCCCGCCCCTGCACTGGACCCAAAGCTCTTCAAGGACAGGGCCTGGGGTCATTTTCAAATCCACAGTGCTGGCACAGCGCCTGGCATATGAGGAGCAATGTGGCACAACAAGGACCACAGGCTCTGGCACCAGATAGCCTGGGTTCAAATTCCAGCTTTGCTCCGACTGGCTCTGGAATTTTGGGCAAGTTCCCGAACCTCTCTGTGCCTCTGCGTCCTCGTCTAGAAAATCAAGGTCACGGTGATGGTAGCAGGGCCCACCTGGGGACCCACCATGAGAATTCAGGAAGCTGCTGTGTGTAAATCTAACCATTGCTTGTCACGGGCTCCCTGCGAGCTAATGCTTTTGTAGTAGTCACTCTGAGTACATCGCTGACTTGAAAATCAGCCAGCCAGAGGCTGCTGTGAGGGTGTAGGGAGGCATGGACACTAAGCAACACACTTGGGGGCCAAGTAGGCAGGCAAGAGAAAGTCAGTGTGTCCCCACTCCTTTAGAAACCTGCCCCAGATTTAGTACCCTCCCCACAAAGCTCCCCACTCAGGATCCTTTCTCCCACCAACCAACCCCTGCCTTATCCATGCCCACCCATACCCCACCCTGGGTGCCCTCATTCCCCCCTGCCCCCCACTTCACACTGCCCCCCCGTAGGGAATGATGGAGCTGTGTACAGAAGGCCACCTCCCATAATGTTCTTTTTACTTCTTTTAAAATTTCCAGTTACAGAATGAAGCACAGATAACGAGAAAATGCTAGGCCGAGGGTCCCTGTACCCGTAATCACCCATACAGAACAGCTGTTCACATGTTCCCATATTTGCCTCAGATCCCTTTCTCTGTTTCTCTTTACAAAGACATAGAACACAGACAAAAGTAAGTTCCCTCCTGCGGTCCCTTCCTCCTCTGCTCCCTCCCTCCCCAGAGGTAAATTTGGATTCTGTCACCCCATTCATCTCTTTATACTCTTACCGCAAATATCTGTATCCATAGTAATGTATAGTATTGTCTTGTCTGCCTTTAGGATGTGTAGAATTGGCAGTATGCCATGCACACCGTTCTTCAGTTTGCCTTTCTCATGCAACATTACCTCGCTGAGATTTACCTGGGCTGGTTCACTGTAGCAGCAGTACAGTATTCCATTCAAGAATATTCCATGGGGTGTTACGCAGTCTTGTGCTGAGCATTTGATTTTTCATAGTTTTCACTGTTCTGGTCAACACTGCAAAGGGCTCCTACTGTTTTTATTTTTTGTTTTTGGGTTTTTTTGTTGGTGGTGGTGGGGGGGGTGTTTTGAGGTTTAGAGCATGCTCCTCTTCCAGGAAGTCATCCCTAAATTTCCATGGCCTTTGGCTCTTTTTCAATCCCTCCATCTCCGCTGCTCCTCACACTTGGCGTGCCCCCCTCCCCAGCGTATCCTTGTCTCTTCCTTCCTACCAGTCTGGTTTGTGCCCAGCCTCCTGAGCCCCAGAGCAGAGCCCAGGACCACGGGTGGCGCCGAATTGAGTGGAATCTGGCAACAGTGAGCAACCAGGACAGAGGCCAAGCAGGGAGACAGAATATTCCGATCTTGCCTCTGCCATGGTGTGGCTGGGAGGGCGGTGCCTGCAGTGGGGGTGGCAGTGGCTTGAGGGCTGTGCAGAAAGGAGAACCAGCCAGGAGGTCCTGAGACACCCCCAGCACTGGGCACAGGTCTGGGAGAAGGGAAGTTCCTTTGAAGGAGCAGGGACAATTCAGAGCACCAACTCTGGGGAGGAATGTGGAATCCAAGGGGCTGGCATATGCTGGTATGGGAGTGCCAAGATATGCAGGGTGGAGGAGGTTGAAACCTTAGATAAAGGGGACCAAGAAGGGGGTGGTTGCCGAAGCAGGAGCACGGGGACAGAAAGAGGATGAAGGGACAAAGAGAAGAGCGGGGCTAGGGGTAGAGCTTTGGGGAGCACCCACTTTGAAGGAACCAGAAAGAGGTCGAGAAGGGGGCCACCAGAAAGAGTGGCATCTCCCTCCTCCTGGACCCTTGTTCCCAGGCCAGGTGTGATGAGCACCAGAGGTGGAGAGCTTGAGAAAGAGCAGTGTGTGCCAGCCAGGGCTATAGCCCATGGAAATGAAGGCACCTAGTAGGGCCACAACCCAAGGGTTGTCCAACAGACCCAGGGTGCCCCTCCCCGCTTGTCCACACTCAAAACCAAGAAGAAGCATGAGCCACAGCAACAGTCTGTCACCTGTCTGACCCTGAGGCGCCAGTCAACAAGGCCAGGAAGGAAGGTATTGGCTCCTTCCCGGGCACCCAGGGAGCTGTGTGTGGATGCAAGAGGCGTCACTTGCCCTCATGAGGGGGTCCCCACCTGCCTGAGCCATTCACTCCATCAGCGTGCCCACGCCCCCTGGTGTGCCCAGGACAGCCCGGTTATGCCTGCCGAATGGTATGATTACTAGCAATGCTTCCCTTTCACCCTCAAAGGTGTTCCAGGCTGAATGACAGAATATAGGGTCACCAATCCTTGGGGCCTTTGGAGGAGGGGCTCTGGGCAGCCCTTCCCAAGACAGACAGGCAGCCCCTGCTCTCACCTCAGCAAGCTGACGTGGAACTGGGTGCCTTAGAAAATCACAGGATGTCGTGTAAAAGTCCCTTCTGACACCTAGAGGAACCCAATCTTACAGAATGCACATATGGAGAGGGGCAGCAGTTCTGGCCTGCAGACTTCCCTGGGGAAAGGGAGTTTGGTAGGGGTGCGGCAGGTGGGAAGCGCCCCTGATGAAAGCCTCTGCACTTCGTGCGGGAGGTCTCTCACCCCCAGAGGTCTGGGCCAGCCTTTGGGGGCAGAAATCCCTGTGAGCAAGAGGGGAACAGAGAAACTGGGGAGAAACCTTGCCCCAGCAAGTGCTCATCTGCACAAGAGCTCCCTTCCTCTCCCAGGCACCTCCAGACGCATCTTCTCTTGCGGCTGTCATGGCAGTGACACTTCACTGCATCAGGCTCAGGTGCTCCCTTAGCCATCCCCAGAGGTGGACCTGTCCCCTGGAGCACACACACACACAGACATGACAGCCCCCCCCTCATTTATTCCTGGCCTGCACTCCAAGCTCCCTTCCATTGGGCAGGTCACTGAGCCTGATTGGCCTCTGAATGTGCTCGCTCGTGCAAAGTAGCCTCAGAGGCTCACAGCCCATGGCGCCCTCCCAAACATGCCTCAAGGTGGGCAAGCTGTCTGGAGGCTGATGTCAGAAGTCCCGGGACAGCCCAGCTGCTATCCCAGACCCCACATCTAGCCATCTGTGAGCCATACCTGGACATTCTTCCCGGCCGGTCAGGCTCGGCCCTGTGATATCGCCACCCTGCCCACCCCTGGATTTAGTTAGGGGCTCCTTCCTACTCCCCAAATATTCTGTACATGCTTTGATCACAGGACATTGTAATTGCTAGTATTCTTACACATATCACAAAGCGGCAGGACAGAGGAAACTATACACATACGGACTTAGAAAAGTAGGGGGGCCTGTCGCCTGGGAGGCATGAAGTGGAGAGTCCATGGCAAGAGGAGTCCCGAGATGAGACAGGATGCCATTAACAGGTGGAGTAAATAAATTGTGCTGTGTTGTTAAATTTGCTGTACCACTATACAGCTAGGAAAAATAACGCAATGTGGATGGATTTCAGGGACACTATGCTGGACCAGCTGAGCCAGATCTGAAATTAAAAGCACACAATCTACACTATTCTCTGGATACGAAGTTCAGAAACCAGCAAAACTAGTTGATGGTTAAAGTCAGGCTGGTGGGTATACGTATTGGCTGGAAGAGGGAGCAAAGAAACCTTCCGAAGGGTTGAGAATGTTCTAGATCTTGGTCTGGGCAGGGACTACATTAGCATGTGCATATATAAGTCATCAAGCTATACTCTTAAAACTTTATAACTTGACTGTCATAATCCGATGCCTGAATTAGAAAGAGAGAAGGCGGGAGGAGGCAGAAGACAGGCTTTAGCCACGCCGAGGAGTCGGTGTCCAGACTGGCAAACACGCGTGGGCAGCCGGCTAGAGGGGGTCGATTCCTCATGCGTATCTGAGCGTTGGCCAAATGCCAAAGGACTCCTCTGCAAATGTTCCCTGAGGTCACGTGGGGGTCTACAGTCACAGGGGGACTGGTAAGGGATGCTTGGTGGCAGGTCCTCAGCAATGCCATTAAATATCTCCTGGCTCGAAAGCCTGAAAAAAGGGCTGGCATCACATCTCCTAACTGTGCCTTTGTGACACCTGGCACATAGTAGGTGCTCAGTAAACATGTGTAGAAGGCAGAAGTGGTGGATCCCACAGCCTCTTCACATCCCCCCATGCCAAGGGTCTGAGTGGTAAAGCACAGTACGCTCTTTCTTTTTGGTTTTCTTTTATTCGGATAAGAACACTTAACCTGAGTGCTCGCTTCGGCAGCACATATACTAAGAACACTTAACCTGAGATCTACCCTCTTAACAAGTTTTGACATGTACAATGGTACAATGCACTGTGTTAGCTGTAGACACAGTGTTGAATAGTAGAGCTCTGGAATGTATTCATCTTAAGTGAAAGTTCATTTATTTTTTTTTATTTTTTTAAAGATATTATTTATTTATTTGACAGAGGTCACAAATAGGCACAGAGGCAGGCAGAGAGCGAGAGGGAGAAGCAGGCTCCCCGCTGAGCAGAGAAGCCCGGTACGGGGCTCGATTCCAGGACCCTGGAATCATGACCTGAGCCGAAGGCAGAGGCTTTAACCCAGAGCCACCCAGGTGCCCCTGAAACTTCATTTATGCTGATGGATCAGAAGCTCCCTAGTCCCCCTCCCTCCAGCCCCTGCCATTGCTCTCTCTGATTCCAAGGACCCAGCTTCCATAATGTCAACCCAAGCCCAGCCTTGGTGCATCCCAACCTCCACCCACCATCCCAGCACTGAGGATTATTCTGTTTTGTCTTATTTTGTTTTTGAGGGTTATTTTGAAGAACATCCAGAAGCCTTTTCAGTTCATCTATAAATTCTTCAATATACATTTCTAGAACACAAGACGTTTTTTCGAAAAAATAACCACAACCCATTATAACACATAGAAATAGTTGTTTAAGGGCAAATATGGTCTTCGTAGTGTTCAGATGTTGCCAGTCACGTCATAAATGTATCATTTGTTTGACTCAGGATCTGAGAAAGGTGCCTGTGTTGCATGTGGTTGATTTGCTCACTTGGTCTCTTTAATTGGTAAGATTCCCCTCCTCCCACCTTTTCCTTGCAATTTACTTAGTGAAGAAACCAGATCATGTGTCCCGAACAGGTGCCCACAGTCTAGAGTCTGTGTCCCCGTGGGGCCATTCAGTGTGTCCCTCTGGTCCATGTACTTCCTGTGAACCGGCTCGATCAGAGCAAGCTTCAGTGTTTGGGCCAAGAATTCTTCCCTTTTGTGCTGTTACGAGTGGTCAGCGGCCCTGGTACCTGATAAGACGTCTCAGGTTCTGCTCATACTTCTCTTCCCCCAGACCCTACAAGCAGCCATTTCTTCAAAGAGCCTCGGTCCCTTTTAGTGGCAAATGATCATTTAGAGATCACCGTCTGAGCTCTCAGCTGCTCAGTGAGACTGAGTTGGCCCCTGAATTAGCAGACAGAGCTAGTACATTTTATTTTTTTGTAGTAAAAAAAAAAAAAAAAAAAAATACACCACTGACGGGATGTACCTAGGAGCCGCCCCTCCGCCCACATCCCCCCAACAGCAGAAGGACATCCAGGGCCAGACAAATAGTTCTCTGCAAGCCCCACAGAGTTCATGAGTCCTAAGGCAAACACGGGGGCACAGGATTTCTGATCTATTCCCAGTCCATCTTGAGCCAGAGTATCCGTTGATTACCTCTCACCGTGGAAAACTGGCACTGCAAGGAATTCAAGAGAATTGGCTTGACACAGCTGGCCCCATGGTGCCCTCACATCACCCCTTCATGCTCTCACAATCCATCAGAGACCAGGCCCCTAGGGCGGTCACCTCTTCCTGACAGCCTTCCATGATTGTGCCCACTTCAAAATGACCTTATCTCCTACCACTCTCCCCTTCCCCTTCTCTGTTCCAGTGATCCCAACTTCTTGGTTGTCCTCCAACATCTCAGGTTCCCTGTTGCTTCAGGGCCTTTGCACATGCCCTTCCACTGTCTGGCATTCTTTTTCCTCACGTTGATGTGTGGCTCAGTCCCCCCTCGGGGTCTTTAGGTCTCAGCTCAAGTGTGCTTGATTAGAGAGGTTTATTTGACCCTTGACAGTATAGCAAAGAGGTTTGCCGGCAGCAGATGTCCCAGGCTCTCTTGGCAGAGGAACTACTGAGCTTCAGAGTCAGAGCCACTGAGCAAGCAGTTGAGAGAAGGGGAGAGAGAAAGGCAGCATGGGGTGGGGAATTCCTTCTCTCCCAGCCCTACTGGTGAGAAGACACCTGACTATCCAGGAGAATGTGGTATTTCTAACTGCACTCTATCTCTCCGGCCAGAGAGAAAGGCTGCCTGTGAATAGAAAAGTCCCCAGTGATGGAATGGGTGGGAAAGGGGCAGGCTGGGGTGCAGCCTGATATTTCATGGTCGGCTGCAAGTTATGAGCAAGCCTGGCTGTGAATTCTGACATTCTGCCAAGAACAAGTTCCCTTCTGGTGGTGCCAGAAGAAAGCTGTTAATCACACAGCCCGCCCCATGGCTTCACAACTGTCATTCCCCAGCGAGGCTCGGCCAGCTTGGCCGCCTCTAGCCTAACCAGCATCTCAGTAGCATCTCCATCTCCTAGACCTGGACATCTCTGGTCCTTAGGCGTAGAGACTGGCTTGGGGATCATCAAGGCTGCAAACATAAGTCTCACGGGCTGCCTCAGTTTCCCCAACAATGTGTGGGCCTGGTTGGCCCAGACACCATGCCACAGAATGAGCCTACCTGTTGACATAGGAGAGAGGCTCTGCCTTTTGTGGCTAGTGGCTACCCAGCCCCCCTTAACATTAGGTTAGACTCCTGACCGAGGCGCCCCAATGTAGGAAATGGGGGAAAGCAGATGGGAGCAAGACTGATAGGACACTCGCATGAGAGCAAGGCCGAGAAGAGAGAAGCAAGCAGGAGTTGGGTCTGTGCTCATCCCCCACCTGTGTTCTTACTACTCCTCACAGGTGCCTAGAGGTGATCCCTCAGCCTCCGCTGAGGGTCAGGCACCTGTGTTAGAGGCTGGGATGAAAACAGCCATCAGTTTCATTGCTGCCTTCAAGAAACTGATCATCTAGGAGGGTAGATGGAGCAGTAACAAATTTTATTAAAATGCGGGCTTGCATAAAAGAGCAGGTAACCCAGGCTTGATGGGGAGGACGCCAGCCCCAAGGCTCGAGGGCTGGGAAGGACGAAACAGTTGGGGCCAAGCAGAAAGGCAGAAGGAGCCCAGCCCACTGTGGGAGGACCTGCTCGAAGCTTCATCCCTCAGCTTGTGTCCAAATCTGGAGGGGAGCGCAGACAGCACTGGGTTCTAAAAAGCCTTGACTGCAGGGGCACCTGGGTGTCTCAGTGGGCTAAGCCTCTGCCTTTGGCTCAGGTCGTGATCTCAGGGTCCTGGGATCAAGCCCCGCATCGGGCTCTCTGGTCAGCAGGGAGCCTGCTTCCTCCTCTCCCTCTGCCTGTCTCTCTGCCTACTTGTGGTCTCTCTCTCTCTCTCTCTGTCAAATGAATAAATAAAATCTTAAAAAAAAAAAAAACTTGACTGCAACTGCAACACAAGAAAGCTTGGGGTTAGTCCTCAGACCCGCTGGAAGCCACTTGCAGTTTTCAGAGGTTTAAGGAGAGAAACCAATTTTAGAAAAAACCTCCAGCAGCTGTGTGCGGGAGTGGAGAGGCCACAGGACCCTTGGGGGCCATCGCAGCCATGCAAACAAAATGAGATGCCAGGCTAAGCAAAAGCCTCAGGAATGAGGTGAAGGGAAGGACCCTGCTAGAGACAAAATCGAAGGCACCTGGCATTATGGCCAGTTGTACACGGAGAGTAGAGAAGAGGGACTCACTGAGCAAACTCGGCAAGTGTCCAGCACCTACTGTGTGTTCAGTGTGCTCAGGAGGGCTTCAGGGCCATAGGAGTGTAGTGCCAAGCAAAACAGGCACAAGTGCTGCCCTAGGGACTTGGCCGCAGACAGAGATGCTGGACAAAATGAAAACTCAAACAGTATGGGAGGAGGCGGGTAGGTGCCACGGAGAGCAATAGCCCCAGTTGAGGGGGATGGGAAGTGCTGGGGTGGGGGAGGGCAATTCGATTTTACGTGAGAAGCCAGGGAGACCTCACTGCAAAGGTGAGCACACGAGCCTTGTGGATATCTGGGCAAAGAAGATGATGAGGAAAAGCAAGTGCAAAGGCCCTGTGGTGGGAGTATGTCTGGCATATCCAAGAAGTAAAATGGAGGGCAGTATGGCTGGAATAGAGTCAGGGGGTTAGGAAGGGAGGATGGCAGAGGGGTTGGGGGGCCACATGTTGAGCTGTGTAGGTTGTAGGCTTTTACTGGGAGGGGGAAGGGTAGCTCTTAGGGGGTTTTGGAACCTAAGGAGTGACTTGATCCATTTTTTTTAAGATTTTATATATTTATTTTACAGAGAGAGATTACAAGAGGGCAGAGAGGCAGGCAGAGAGAGCCTTTGACCTGAGCCAAAGGCAGAGACTTCAACCCACTGAGCCACCCAGGCGCCCCATCCATTTATATTTTTAAAGAATTGCTCTAGCTGCTGGGTTGAGGATAAAAAGCAGGGTGTACACACGGGGAGGAGGGTAACTATTGAGTTCTGACCTTGCGTCCTTCCTCTCTGTCCTCAGTGACTCCTTTCTGTAACCACTACCCTCATCATTGTTCTGCAAACATGCCAGGGCCACGGCAGGGCCTTTGCACTGGCTATTCTCACTGCCTGAAAAGTTTTTCCCCCCAATGTGTCCACATGCTCTATTCAGCCCTTTCCTCAAATGTGATATCCTCAGCAGGATGTCCTGCTTTCCTGGCCACCTTATCCAAAATCTATCCCACCCCACACAGACACACAAATACACACCTCCTATCTTCTTTCCCTGCTTTACTTCTCCTTATCATATTTAATTATCTGATATGTTTGCATTTTCCTTGTTTATCCCATGTCTTGCCAGCCTTGCCTAGTGAAATGTAAGCTTCATGAGGTCAGGGTAAGTGTGACATGGCAGTAGACACCCAAGTGGAGAGGTCCAGGAGGCAGTTAGACCTGAGTCTGGGGAGAACCGTCCGAGCTGGAGATAGAACTTATGGGCATTATCATCTGAAGTTGGTATTTAAACCCATGAGCTGGGATGAAATCACCAGGAGAATGTGAAGGGAAGAGATTCCAGACTTCAGAGAAGGGCACTCTTCCATTTAGCAGTGGGGATGTGCAGAAGCAGCAGCAGAGGGCATGGCTACAGAGTAGAAAATCCAAGAGTGTAGCACCTTGGGAGATGCGATGGCACCGGGTGAGACGAGAGGAGTCGGTGGGGGAGGGGGTGGATGAGAGCTGTGTTCGCAGGACAGGAGGAGCAGGGCTCTACAGCAGAGCAGCGAAAAGCAGGTGGGGAAGGGAAGTAGGCAGGTGTGGGCAGAAAAGAGAGAGGGGATGAGGTTGTAGCCCGAGACCCAGGGGAGAGGGTACAGCTGGGACAGGGGCACGCTTGAAGGGGACCGATGGATGGAGCGTACCACCACACAAGGAGGCATGCTGACCTTGGGCAGGAGAAACCTCCTTCTTACCAAGGAGGCGAGGTGAGGAAAGCTTGAGCAAGTGCGCAACTTCTTGGCTGCTCTTTCCTCTGTGAAATGGGAAGTGATCGGCGGCTCCGGAAGAGGTGAAAGGGTGGAATAAAGGCTCAAGGAGATGGTGCTGGACTTGGGGAAAGCAGGCTGAGGGTGAGGAGCAAGGTCCCTGGAAGCCCCAGACAGAGCTGAGTTCGGGAACCCTAACATATTCAGGGAGTGGGTAAATCACTCCAGAGTTCAAGTCTGGGTGAATACGTACAGCCCAAATCCAGAAGGATGTGGACATGGGAGGGTTGAAAAGGGAACGTGGGGGGAGTGGTGAGTGACTAGGAGACTCAGCTAAGCAGGGATGATAGGAGAAATCCAAGGGCTGGCAGAAGGTCCAAGTGCAGATAAGAAAGAGAGGACGAGAAGCTGCAGTTGCAGTGGAAAACGGGTTTTAAGTGAAGAAAGGAAATGCTCAGGTTTATCTTTCAAGAGCCGCCCCCCCAGGGGCGTCTGGGTGGCTTAGTTCGTTGGGCATCTGACTCTTGGTTTGGCTCAGGTCATGGTCTCACGGGTGGTGGGATCGTCCCACATCAGCTCCAAGCTCGGCTGCTTGGAGACTTTCTCCCTCTGCCCCCTCTCCCCTCTCTTTCTCTCTCCAAGATAGAGGAGTAAATCTTTAAAAATAAAAATAATAAAAGGATTGTTTTTATAATCCTATAATTAGACCAGGGGGTGGCATAAAGGGGGGAGGGTCCAGGACCAATAGGAGTTGGTGATGGATGGGATGCCGGGTGTGACAGAGAGAGGGGTTGGAATGTATGAAGCGCCAATGATGAGCCAAGTACATGTGGAGAGCTTACCATTTAGAGATGAGATAGGCATGCGGTGCCTGACTGGCTTATCTGGGAGGACCATTTGACTCTTGATCTCAGGGTCATGAGTTCAAGCCCTACATTGGGTATACAGATTACTTAAATAAATAAACATTTTTTTCTTTTAAAAATAAAGTAGACAGGAAAATGATAGTCGCCTGCTATGTTCTTGGCACTTAGATGCGAGAAGATGTGCTATAGGGAAAGTACCCCTAACTGTGGGGTTGGGAAGGGTGGTGTGCAGAGGGCTTCCAGGTGGAGGTGTCGCTGGAGCTAGTGCTAACAGGTGGAAGGAGGCAGTACAATCCGGGAAGAGCAGGAGCAAAAGCATCCAGGCAAGCCTGGGGAGGCCACTGTGGTCAGAGGGCGGCGAGAAGTCAGCGCAGCCATTCAGCTGATGCACAGGAAGATGAAAGACTGCTGAGGGAAGTAGGAGCCATAAGAGAAAGGGGAGCGAGGGTGTGAAGCCCGGAGCCAGAGGAGCGGTGGGAGGCTAAGGGAGGCTGCCCCACACAGGCCTCTGTTTCCAGTGACAGCTGCCAAGTTGAGTTAGCGGGGCTGGGCTTTCTGCTGGCAGGGAAGGCTGTGGGAGAGGGAGCCAGGTCAGGGCAGGAAAGGGGGCTGCCAGGCACTGAGAGACAGAGGCCTTGTCTCAGAGCCCCCAACTGCTCATTGGGGCTTTCCTGTAGCTGGGCTCAGAGGCTGGCACAGGTGGGTGCCAGGCCGCTGGAGAGAGAGGAGAAGGCATATAGGCAAGGTTGGCCTAAGTAACCACAAGTCAGAGGGGTTGGGGGAGCAGAAAGCTGGGAGTGGCCAAAAAGGGGCTTGTCCACTGATGACCCCACGGCTGGGTGGCATTGCAGGGACAATGCCCATGCGCCAAGGGCCCATCCTCAGGGGTCTCGGGGCAGCTCCCCATTTCATCTATGCGTGCCAAGGGCAGGGATGGGTTCACAGCCCTCTTGGAGCCCAGAGGTCTTGGCCAGAGGTTCAAGCTAAGCACATGGAACACCAGATGCTGTCAGTGTCCCCTCCATGCCATCCCCTGGACCTTCAGGCCACATCAGCCAATTTCCATCCAAAAACCTGCCCGCCTCCACCCACACAAACTCTCATCATCCACGCACACAGCAGGCAGGAAGCGTGGGAAATGAACACCTCAGGGAGCAGCACAACCCGTGCCTGATGAATGAGGATGTAGACACCCTGCCTCCCTCACCCACCCTGGTGGGACCACTCTGAGGTTCCTGGACTTCCTGGTGTCCCAGAGCTCCCAGTGGCATTGCACCCCAGTTGCTCACAATGAGCAACTTGCCCTTGAATCCTTGTCTTGGGGTCTGCTTCCAAAGCCCAAAGTAAGGCAAGAAGCTCAGCAGGACAAGGAAGAAAATCTGGGGGCAGGAAGTCTGAGTGTGGATCCCAGGTCTGCAGCAAGCTTCTGCACAGGTTGCTTGAGCATAAAATAGAACAGTGTTTATTATGGCTGAGGGCATCCTCACAATATGCTGTGTCGCCCACAAATCTGAGCAAAAACCACGCCGATAACAGCACTGTTCGGCCGGCTCCGGGCTTGCAGCTGAACGCATAGTCCACTGATTTGTCATCCTGGGCTAAATATAAAAGAACCGTGGCCTGAGTCAGAGTTATTTTCAGCACTGTGTCTTACTTTGCGGCCACCGAGGGATGCTATTCAGAGGGCCACCTTCCTGGGGGCTGAAGTCAACACTGGTGGCCCCCAGGGCCAGGGACAACTGTCTAACTCCGCTCCCAGGGGGAAGTTGCCTCCTCAGCATATGCTGACAGATGCCCCCACCTCCTCCAAACCCACCAGGTCTTGGCTTCTGTTTTTGGCTACTCTCCAGATCCGGGAACTGGTCTCTTCCTGGGGCGGAGCTGTCCTCCCTCAAAAGCCACCCAAGAGGGAGAGGGGAAGTAAAGCAACACTAGTGTTTATTAAGAGCCTGCGAAGTTTCTGCGCCCTGAAATGCGTGAATCTTCACAACGTCCCTTCCAGAGAACTGTTACTGGATTTCGCAGAAAGCGTGAGACTTGCTCAGGGCTGCGTGACTGCGGTCTCAATGGCCTGTGCCTCGTGACGCTGGGCAACTCTCCTTCTGCCACTGCCACCGCCACCGTGGGTCTTGGCACCAAGAATTCTCTATTTGGTAGGAGGTGGGTGATGGGCAAGTGCTCCCAGGTCAGAGAGAGGGTCATGGTGCCTCTGCCCCCTCAATAGGGGACCTGCTTTCATTTCTCTGGGGGCCAAGGGAGGAGAGAGCATGGCCCAAGATTTGTCAAGGCCCCCTGGCCCTGGCCCACTCAGTCTCACGGGCACCTGCAACTTTTGCCCCTGGTGGGATGTCCCTGTCACCGTCCCCTCCCCCGCGGCTGCTGAGGATGTGAGAACGAGAGTGGCTTTGGCTTTCTGCGTCATGCATGCCCTTGCGTTTTGTCGGGTGCCTTTTGAAGACATGACCCCCTCAGGTCAGTGATAGGGATGACAGGGGAGAAGTGGGCAGGGAGGAGGATCTTTCTGACAGAGCTCAGGTCCTAGTGTACGCACCCCTACCTGCCTGGCACTCAGTTCCCTCAAAGCTATCCCTAGAAGCCCTCCCTGACCACATCCCCTGGGATGGCCCCACTGACCTCCGTTCCAACAGCCATGGGCATTGTGTTTACTGAGGCTTAATTCTAGGCTCTTGTCTCTCACCTGCTTGAAAACATCCATGGCTCCCAACTACCCACAAATACATGTGGAAATTCCCAGCACTTCAGGCCCTTTACCATCTATCCCAAATGATGTTGTTCTTGGTGTATCCCACAGGACATTCCCAGGCCCCCAACTTGTATTCCTCTTGCCCACCTGTCCCCTCCTCTGCTGTCTCCCTCTGTCCCTCCTCAACTCACCACACTCCTGTCCATCCTCTGAGAACCCTGGAAGTCCCCCAGGCCTCCATGCTGAGGACTACCATCACCTTATCTTCATTTCCTTGATAGTTTATGCACATGGGTGCTCAGGGAATGCGGCCATGCTTGATGTGAGCCCAGCACAGTGCCTGACATGGGGCACGCCTTGGTCAACATTTAATTCAAAGGCGCTTACCTTTTAGTGCCACAGACAGCCCTGCGCATCTGGCAAAGCTTGGCAGGGGGCCCTTCTCAGGGTTATGCTTTCAAATGCATAAACTAAAATACAAGAAATTGCAAAGAAAACTGATTTGGTCGAACACGTCACAATATTTGTGAATGAAATCTGTGAGTTAGTAAGTCACTTGCTTCTAGGTTAGGGCAGTAAAAGGATCTAGGGGTGCGTTCGGATGTCTGTCATTTCCAAATAGTGAGCAGCGTGGACAGCGTTTCAAAGCATCTGCAACAACTGAATGTGACAGGAAAATATCTGGCAGGAACTGCTCATAGCAGGTCGAATCCTAGGAAACTGCCAATCTTGCACCCGTTTTGAGCTCCAAGAACCGTGATTGCATATGGCTCGGTCTCCTCCTGCACAGGTTTGTTGCCGACACTCGTCTTGAGGGAAATGAACAGTATCGGGTAGAAGTGAGTAAAATGGAAAATGATTTTTCCTCATCCAAGTTCATGGACCCCTCGAATTATATCAGGGACCCCTTGGGAAGAAAGACCTTGAGAGACCCGAGTTCACGACGCCTTAGCGTCAAGGGACTACCTAGGCTTCCCTCTCCCCAAGCCTCTGTCTAACAGGCGTGACTCTGCCCTCCCCTTCCTCAGGCTCCCTGTTCCCGCAGCTGAAGCCGTCAGAGGGCGTCTTCAAGGTCATCTTCTGGCTCGGCTATTTCAACAGCTGTGTGAACCCGCTCATCTACCCTTGCTCCAGCCGCGAGTTCAAGCGCGCCTTCCTCCGCCTGCTGCGCTGCCAGTGCCGGCGTCGCCGGCGCCGCCGTCCCCTCTGGCGCGTCTACGGCCACCACTGGCGGGGCTCGACCGCGGGCCCGCGCCCTGACTTTGCTCCCGGCCCCGACGCCGCGCCCCCTGGGGCCCCGCTGGCCCTCACCGCGCCCTCGGCCCCCGGCTCTCCCGACACGCCGGAGGCGCAGGCTCCCGTCGCCGGTCGTCGAAAGCCGTCCTGCGCCTTCCTCGAGTGGCGGCTGCTCGGGCCGTTCCGGAGACCGACCACCCAGCTGCGTGCCAAGGTCTCCAGCCTGTCGCACAAGATCCGCGCCGGGAGCGCGCGCTCAGAGGCCGCCAGCACCCTGCGGGCGGAGGTGGAGGCGGTGTCCCTGGGAGTCCCCCACGACGTGGCCGAGGGCGCCACCTGCCAGGCCTACGAACTGGCGGACTACAGCAACCTCCGGGAGACTGATATTTAAGGACCCTGAGCGAGGCCGAGGAGTGTGCTGGGGGAGGAGAAAAGGGGCTGCGGGCGGGGGAACGGGTGTAGGGGGCGGTGAGGGAGGCTGGCTTTGTTCAAGAGGCCCCCGGCCGGATCAGGGACCGGACACTGATCAGGGTGGCTGCTCTGGGGCCTCCCCGAGGAACTGAGGCGGGGAAAACGTGAAAAGTTGTGGCACCCTCCTGGACACGGGTGCCTGGAGCTCCTCCTTTTGGAGGAAGGGGCCGCGGGTTCCGGGGGGGCCCTTTGCTCCCAGTCGTTTGAGAAACACTGCCCCATCCATGCCCTGAACCCTGGACAGACAGCCTCAAGTGTGGCAAGGCAGGCCCACCCCTCCTCTTGGGGGAGAAGGGGCGCAAAGGCCCTGCCTGGTTGTCCCCAGTCCTCCCCTAGGGAAAAAGTCAGTGGGACCAGGGCTTCTCAAAGGACATAATTTCTCCTTCCTGCCTGGAGGAATTCAGTGGACCTGATGCCACCATCAATTTCATGGCAGATTGGATGACTGTCCTACAAGCCTGTTGTATTTACCCATGGACCCACTCCCCCTACAGAGGCTCCTCCACTCATACCCCATCACCTGGCCCTGCCCCTCATTATCTCCCAAGGGCCTTACTGTTTACACTCTGTACATAGTGCCTGTGCCCATCACTTCTTGCCGGGATCTGGAGCCATCCAATGGGGAGAGTTTTATTTGTCATTTTGAGACATATTTATTGGTAAGAGTACTTCTATTTTGTCCAAACTGTGCAAACAGTCCCTCTTTAGCTTGTAAACCCATAAAGAACCACCCTTTTTTTTTTTTTTTTTCCTGAACTCCTTCAAATTCTAAAGCCCCACAAGAGGATAGATTGGGTCTGCATTCACCTTTCTAATTTCAACTTAACTCTCTCTTTAACTGATGGCTGCTATCCTCTGGGACTTTCAGCATGACCAAAGGACTCAGGGGTTTTGTTGGCTTTTAAAATTTACATGATTCGTCTTGGGAACCAAATAGTAATCGTAAGCATAAGTTTTTGTTTTTGTCAGTCTCCCCAGATGAAACTGTGATGCCCTGAGGGCCTCCGTGAGGAAGGTGGCCATCAGTTAAATGGGTGGAACGTGAAAAAATATACAAGCCCAAGTAGACAAGTATACATGGTGAGCGAGAGAACACCTACCTAAACCATGCTTGTTGGTTTTGAGTGAAATGTCCAACACTTGCTGCATTCTCAAGAGATTGCAGGTAATTCAGTCTTCAGCTGGATAACATCAACCACATACATACAGTCAGAGTGGGGTTGGTGACTGTGATCCAGTGGAAAGCTGGTTAGGTGATACCCCAGGGTGTCTGGAGTAGGAAGGTTCTAAAACTGGAAGAGCCAGTTGCTGGGGCCAACATGGACCAATATTTTGAACCAGAAGTTTCCATCCTGTACTGAGGAAGTCATCCGTTTGGAAGGTCACCACAATTTTTAGACCTCTCATCCAATTTTATAAGGTAAAAAGATAGCCAAGAGCAGACATTTCCTACTGTGAGTCTGCAGCAGGTTCTAGACTTTCAGGACTTGCATCCCCCCAAGGCACAGGAAGGACAGTTTAAGGCAGATGCTGGGAATATAATGCACACCCCAAAAAAGGGCCCACTTTATAGCACATTGACCACCCTAAAGCTGGGGACACTGAGGGACAATCTTTGCTATCTTCTCACAGAGGTGGGAGCCATCCCTCAAATCAGGGGTCAGCAAAGAGGCTCACCCCCTTGTCGGAGAACTGAACATTGGGCTACTGGGCAGGGGTTCCAGTAGCAGGGGAGGGTCTCTGAGCAGGCGACCGTGGGCTCCTACATGCCAGGGCAGTTGAGCCCACAGGAGGTCAACAGTGCAGACAAGGGAGCAGGTTGGGGAGGGAACATTCATAAGGGGAATTTTAGGGGGTCCTCCTTGCCCTGGATAACCCATAGGTGTGCAGGCAGGTGGGGCCAGCAGCTTGCCCAGTACATCCAGTTGGCACAAGGATTAATCTGCAAAATGTATCTGATGTTCAAGACTCAGCCCCCAACTCCTAGACACAGGGGCCCTCTGCACACAGCTGTCTCCTCCTGTATCCCCACACCAAGCCTCCAGGAGATCAGAGAAAGCTACAGAGCCCCAGAGAGGTGTGCCATGGGGACCCTCGAGGGACCCGGTTATAATCATCAATAAAGCACTGAGTTGGTGACCTTGGTGTCAGGACACGCCAAAGTGTCGTAGAGTGGCCCAGAGCAAAGGAGGGAAAGCAAGAGCCCTTCTGGAGGAGGAATCCTCTTACAAGTGATTTGGGGACATCTGGAAGAAGTACATTCTCCACACTATTTCCTGAGTCCTCGGGCACCCCAGTCCACACATCTGATTAGGGATACTGCCTCCGAGGTACACACAGAAAATGAAGTTGTTGTCTCCAGGAAGTCCTATGAAATGTCAGGCTGACTTGGGAGAGTGGGAAGACTCTCTCAGCGCCCATCAAAATGGGAATAATTGTTCCTTTACAATCTTCAAGGAATGGGGTGAGGCCTTGAGGGAGTTTGTGAGTGGGAAGGGGATGGCCCTGTGAGATGGGACAGGGACAGAATGAGCCTCCAACTACACTGGCATTTGCCTAAGCCCTTTGCCCCTCACCATCCTTAGAAAGCCTCCTTCCTGCTTCCAGCTCCAGGCCCCAGCCCATTCTGCCCACCCTTGTCTTGAGCTGGGCTCTTGCCACCCATCTTGCCTTGCTTCCCACACTCTTTCAGGGACCTCTGTCCCCAGCAGCCCCCAGAGCTGCTTTTGCAAGTCACCTGGGACATCTCATTTCCTCGATCTCCTCCCCTCCGTCTCTGCCACAGTCCATGCTGGTGGCTGCAATGTTCTCCCTGCCCGAGCCACGCCCCTGGGATCTCTTCTGGTCCCCAACCACTCTCTCTTTCTCTCTCTCTGCCCTTATATGTCCCCCAAGGTTTTCCTCTCCCTTTCCTCAACTGTCCACACAATCTTATCCACTCCAAATCATCTCAATGACCACTTGTACATAAATGCCTCCCTAGGGTTTGTCTGTAACTCCAGATGTGCGTTCACCCTCCCCTTGGATGCTTCCCAAGCATCCCAAATTCAAGCCCACTCGCCTCCTGCGAGGCCGTCTTCTCGACTCCATGTGGGCAGGACAAGGCCACTGGTGCTGAGGCCGTAAGCTCCTGGAAGCCCTGAGCCTGCCACCTTCTCCCTTCCTTCATCTTCCCAAGATCTCCCCAGATCCCCTACTCAAAAACAAGCCCCAAGTGTCCCTTGGCCTCACTAGTAGCTCACACAAGATCATCCGGGTCTAGAGGCCACTGATAGAATTCCTACCTCTGTATGGGGAGAGGGATCCCTGTCCCCAGAGCTGCTCAGGGCTGGGTGTGAGTGTTCATTAAATCCTGGATTGATGGAGTTGGCCCACTGACCCTTCCCTGGGACACTGCCCGACTGCCCACCCAATGCTCAACATCACTATCTTTGCAAGACCCTTACCCCCAATGGTGCCACCAGCCCTCACAAGGTTAGAGCCTGTGCCCTCCGCCAGCCAGAGAGCCAGCTGTGCCCAGGACTTCTACGGAACACCTGCTCTTTGTGCCTTCCAGCCCACCCTACCCTCCACCTGGAGCCCCAGCCCAACCCTTAGTCCCTCCTGCTCCAGGCACTGACAGGTCCCGGCAAAAGTTTTGAGACCTCAGTCGCCCTCCCCTCGGTGACCTGTCAGAGCCCCTGCTCCTCCATGCCCTCCTGACCCTGTTTCTATTTCCATCCTGTTACAGCCCCAGGGACTTACATGTTCACCGGCCACTTGGAAAGAATTTCCTTTTTTTTTTTTTTTTCTACTTCTTGTGGCTCTAGAGAAGCACAAAACCAGATGCTCGTCAAGGCTAAACCGGTCCCGCAGGCTCTGCTCAGAGTCGCTCTCTGGGGAGCCCTGCCGACCCAGGTGGTGCCTTCAGGCAGGGGGACTACCCTGGACTCTCCCACCATTTGGAGCTGGCTCTCTGCCCTTCCCCCAGCTACCCCTTAGCAAGAGCAGGGAAACAAAAGGCATGCTGCATTCTCAAATTACTCTGGTCAGGAAGAACGAAGCAAGAATCGCAGGAGGCATTTAGAATCAAGGAGAAATCCAGGAACTGGGGCCACAGCAGCCTGAGCTCGCAGAGCGCGGGGGCCAGAGGGAGGGATATGCTGGAGGCAGCCGGAAGGACCTCCCCCCCCCCCCCCCGACTTCTGCGATGTTCCCTCTAGGGCCCCACCATTCACTGGACTCCGCCATTCCGTGTGTGTTTAGCTCTTTCTGTCCTGCCCAGAACTGAAGAAGGGGTCTCCATTCCCACTCCTGAGAGTGACCCAGACTGGCCCCACTTATCTCTTGAGCCAAGCCACATGGGTCACTGGTCAGCCTATGGACTGGCTAATTAGGAGGCCAAGCCCAATCAGCTTGGGCAGGCAGATGGAGGTGGGTCAGATCACATGGTACAAAACACACCAGCCTGGGGACCAGTGTCCACAGCTGGGAGTGATGCTCCCAGATCGGGCAGGGGCAGACAGCCATGGACAACTCCAGCAAGGGTTGTTCTAGAAGGGTTCAGAATGCAACTACAAGGAATACGGACGTTGATGGACCGCTGCTTAAACCCGGTCATTACTCTTCTCACCTGGTAAGTTACAAGGCGGGAGGTTGCTCGCATTTTCCCTTCCAGGCCTTTGCATTCTAATCTCTGGTGTGTTGACCTGTATACTCTTTGTTGCCTAATGCATGATCAATGTTTCCATAGTCCACATTCTTATTCAAAATGATGAGGGGGAGGGGTGAAGGAGAAAGGTCTGCTTTCATCAAGGTAAGAAAAGCTTTCCCAGAACCCCTCCCTCAGCACACCTCCGCTGGGTCTTGTGGGCCAGACCTACTAGGGACACGGCTAACCTCCAAGGCCAGGCGTTCAACCCACCACCTGATTTTGTACAACCCACAAACTTAAGAATGAATTTTACATTTTTAAATGGTTGGGGTAGGTTCAGGGTGGGCGGGGAGGAAATCCAAAGAATGTCACGATGGGAAAATTACATGGAGGTTTCCTCTTGGTTCACAAAGCCCAAATTTTACTGTCTTGCCCTCTACAGGAAAACTTTGTCAATCCTTGCTTTAGGGCAACAAGGATCACTGCCTTGCATTGGGCACACTGCTATCCTGAACAAAATCAGGATTCTGGCAGTAGGAAGAAAGAAGGAAAGGCTATGGAGCGGGCAGCTCGCAGTGCCTACTCCCTATGCCAGGCAACACATTTTCAGCCTGTATCCTGTTACCTAATCAGCAGCAGCAGAAATGAAGAGTTCCGCCTCTAACTAGGAACCCGACACAAAGGGCTTTTTCTGGAAGCCCTCAGCCCTGAGGACATCTTCCGAGACTGACCAAATGTGTAGGATTTTGAAAGAGACCTGTGAAAAGGAAATGGGGGTAGCAGGAAATATCACCACCGGCTGTGTCTCAGAAGGCTCAAGGAGGTATTATTTGCTCTATGAACTTGTGCCCAGCCAAGGTGTGCAGTCCTTGATAGTACAAGTCTAGAAAATGGGTCTGGTCAGGATTCCAGAGTGACCAGTCTCCTATAAGCAAAGTCAGCCTAACTCACTAGGATGTCAGGCGCAGAAGCCCATGACCAATGTACTAATTTATTTTATTTTATTTATTTATTTGACAGACAGAGATCACAAGTAGACAGACAGGCAGACAGAGAAGGGGGGGGAAGCAGGCTCCTCGCTGAGCAGAAAGCCCGATGCGGGGCTTGATCCCAGGACCCTGGGATGATGACCTGAGCTGAAGGCAGAGGCTTTAACCCACTGAGCCACCCAGGCACCCCAATGTACTAATTTTTAATGGAAATACAGCCTAACTATATATACAAGCCAATATCTTCATGATGACAAATGAACTTGATGGAAAGCCAAACTGCGGTCTGAAAGTCCCTTAGTGAGTTCAGAGGCTGAGCAGAGACATTAATAGGAAGAGGTGTTGATTGAGACCACCGGCATAGGGCTCCATCCCTAGTCCTCATCTTCACCTCCTTGCACATCCTACCTCTGTTCCCATGATATGTCCACTCATCCAAATGACTCCAGCCCCAGTCTTCTGTCATTCTCTACACCTTCAAGTTCACTTTACCTGCCTCCAGTCTCATCTGTCATGGACCCATTTCAGACTGGAATCCTTAGAAACCAATCTTGAGAGCTTTTATGTCTCAGCTCTCAGGGAACAACTTAGAGTCATCCTAAGGCAAGCCTACAAGCATCAAATGCCTGGACCTCTTGCAGATTAGGCAGCTGGTATTCCTCCAACCCCAGAGGTGAACTGCACAGGTGGGGCTCCGGAACCCTCTGATGCCTTTCAACCAGCTAGTCCCTACCAGCCAATAACAAATAATGGTCGCTGAGCAGTGCATGTGTTTGATAATATTTACTGAGCATCTACTTATGTGCCCGGCAGATGGGGAGGCATCAGTGTACAAAAGAATAAAATCTCTACCTCCACAGCGTCCTCATTTCAGAAGAGACAGGAGTGATGGGTGGTAAATGACATTAAAAAAAAAAAAAAAAAAAGACAGTAGATGGTGGCAAGCCAAGGAAACATAACAGGGAAAGGGAACAGAAGTGTTGGGGGTGGGGAGGAGAATGCACTTTGAGGTCAAGTACCCAGGGAGGTCCTCAGGGAGAAGGTGATGTAGGACAAAGGCCTGAAGATGGTAAAGGGGTGAGCCCTGCAGATCTCTGGGAGGCAGAGGGAGGAGCAGCTGCCAAAGTCCCAACTGAGGAGGAGACCTGGTGTGTTTGAAGGTTAGCAAGGAGGACCGAGTAGACAGAGCCTATCAGGCAAAGGAGGGGAGTAGGCACTGAAGATGCGAGCCACAGGAGGTGATGGGGGCCCAAGTACCCAGGGCCATGTAAATCACAGCAGGAACCCGGCTTTCCAGGTGGGACAAAGGGAGTCAGGTGGGGCCTTGAGCAGGCTTGAGCAAAGAAGAGACAGGATCAGACTCAGGGTGAACAGGGTCACTCTGGCTGTGTGTTGGGCTAATAAAGAGAAAGAGGGACTAGAGCAGAAGCAGGAGGCTAGTTAGAGAAGAGAGGTGACTGCAACAGTCCAGGCAAGAGATGGTGGCTTTTGGGCCACTGGCCACGGGGATGGAGAGGAATGGTGAGAAGAGGTAGATAGAGTCCAGGAGATTCTGCAGATGGCGTTTCCACGTGCCATCCCCACACTCAGCATTCCCAGGCTACCATCCAGACCTGCCTGCCTTGTTAGGAGCCCCTAACAACTCAGGAAAGCTTTTTCTTTTTCCTGTCCCTCTTCCGTCACCCCTTATACACAGACATGTCCTAAAGTTCTATTCTTGGTTTTTTTTTTTCTTTTTCTTGTTGCCATCCATGGGAATGCCCATATCCCAAAGCCACATTTCCAACCCCAGCACTACCTCCATACACAAATTCTGTGGTCATCCATACACAAATTTTCTCCTCACTTTACTACTGAAACTCATACACACAGTTGGTGTAACAAAGAATTTTTAAATCAAGAACAGAGACTTCTGACTTAAAACGCCATCCTGTTCAAGCCCTTTATAAGACCCCCTTCCCCCTTAAAACACCACCAAAGACCTAAAAAGAGGACATAAATTCAAAACAGGTCTGAAAAGTAAGGGTATCAGCCAACCACTTTGAAACAGTGGAAATTCCGGGGCTGAGGAAATTCAGCGGAGGAAAAGAGACTCCGGGGCCCTTGCCAGAGATTTCCCTTCTGCAACAGAGGCACCACTGGCTGGTAAGAAAAAACTCTACCTTCTTCACTGCGTATCTCCGTGCTCCCCACTCGTAACCCCAGGAAGAGCCCACCCAATTAGTCCCTGCTCCATGGCCCAAAGACTGCTCTCTGAGTAGCTGAGGACACAGTAACGATGCCCCATCCTCCTGATTCCTGCAGGAACTTTCTACCCTCAGCAAAGACTTCCTGCTCACTGGACTGTCCGGGCTTATGGATCTGGGATCAGAAGACACCGAGAGCAGAACAGGATGGTATAGCTTCTCAGATGTTCCCTTTGATGGAAGAAGGGTGGCCCGTAGCTCTGAATTTTTAGAACAAAGTTCTTCCTCTTTAGCTGAGAACTGGGGAGTTGGGGGTAGATCTTTCCTCAGACTGGTAAAACAGAACTAAAAGAATGCCCATTGGCTCCTGTCGTCATGCCATGTAATATCTCCTCCAGGGAACTGAAATCCTTGGCCCATTCCTGCCAGGCCCCTTGGCAGGACTGAGCCTCCCTTGTACCCTGGGTGGCTTCCCCATCTATGGCCCTATTGCTCGTCCTATCGCCGGTGCCTAGAAATATCCCTCTTGTGGGCTGAGTGACTCCCCCAAAGAGAGACGTTATCAATCAGCTATTGCCACAATAAGGTTGCAAAACAAGCCAGCCCTAAATTCACAGGTTATGAGAGCAAGTGTTTGTTTTTCTTGCTTGTGTGTCTGTCCACAGGGCCTGGGTTTGGTTCCAGACTTCCATGGGCTCCTCCATAACCTCCAGGAAACATCAGCTATCCGGGGCGTGTTCTTCTCATGACAAAGACAAGTACACGAGAAGCAAAACACAGCTGTACAAGAATATTTCAAACTCCTGTTCATATCACATCGGGTCTGTTCACATTCCATTGGCCGAAACAAGTCAGAGGGCCAAGCCTCACATGATTGGGGCAGGAAACGAAACTGCTCCCTGAGGGAAAGGAGAGTGACCGAATATTTGCTGATTAGTCTTCCAATCCATCGCACGTAGCTGGGTTAGGACATCAACCTATGAATGTGTGGGGGACCCAATCTAGCCCACAGTAACCTATTCTGTGGCAGGAGATGCAAGGCCATCTAGAAAAGCCTCGGGTCACGGGGAGAAGGGAAGAACCGAGGTCAGGTCACTTTCATCATCATCTACCACAAGTGGCAACACCAATCTGGTTCTTGCCCTGAGCCAGAACAAAGGCTGGTCCAGACTGGAACACCCCCTCCTCTGGCCTAGAACAGGGACCCCACCTCACCATCCCTAGCCCTGGGTGTCCTGGTCTCTCACTGGGGCCCAGCTCACAGTTTTTGGTGAACTGCAAATGATACCCTGTTGTACACGGGCTTTGAAGAACAGAGAGAGTGATAAAGAGAGACCATGATTTTCTAACCTAAATAGAGTATCATTCAGGCCTAAACACAAGAGGCAGATACTTTCAAGCTTCTTTTAAAACAGTACCTTTTGAAAAAGCCCAGTCAACGTAAACACAATGAAAAAGAACACATCTGAAACAAAGTGGGGGTTGGGGGGGCTATGACTAAAGTCACATAGAAAACTGTGAACAGTTTTTAAGCAGTAAATGTTTAAACCATCATGAAAAGGCCAATTTTCTAGGAAACTATAAATTGCCAAAATTGCATCTCCCCTCAAAAAGTAGAAAATGTTCACAGAAAGTCGACCATAAAAGAAATCAAAACATCCATCAAAAATCTACGTTAAAAAAAAAAAACCATATCCAACTAGTTTTGCAAGTAAGCTCTTTAAAACACCAAGAAACAGGTAATTAACATTCTATACAGACTTCTGCAATGGATATAGTAAAAAGATGCAAAGCTACCCAAATTATTTTAAAAGCCCAAGAGAGGAAGAAGGGAAAAAAAAACCCGGGAAAGCCCAAGACAAAAACCTCTTAGGTCACTTGTGAACATAGATACAAAAGCCTACATAAATATCTGCACGTGAAATCCAGCAACAAATTAAAGTAATACTATATCATGACCAGTGCAATAGATTGTATTATAATTATGAAAACATCTGCTGCCCCAACTTGCTGGGCACTTTTCCACAGGATTATATACCTAGTCACTGACATCAAGCTTAGTCACTGATGGACTCGGACCAAGGAAAAGTGAATAGAAGTAATATATGTCACTCTTGAGTAGAAATGTTAAGATGCTCCAGTATCTGTCTTTTCCGTCTACCATGAGATGCTCCATCAACGTGGGTCCTAGAATTAAGAAGACATGAAATCAATCCTTAGTACCCACATGACATGAGCAATAAATAAACCTCTGCTGTAATTCACTAAGATTTAGGGATTGCTTGTTACCAGAGCAGAATTTAGCTTAAGCTGACTGGTACAACAACGTAAAGACTGTTCCCCACGATACAAGGAAAATATCAGAATGTTAATGTTATTAACACATGAACTGGTAAAAGGAGAAAAACCCTATAATACTCTCCAATAGATACAGAAAAAGCATTTGATAAAATTCAATTTTCATTTATAATAAGACCGTGACGAACTAGATAAAGAAGGGCATTTCTTTGACTTGATGAAAGGTACCCACCAGAAAACAAAAGCAAATAGCATACTTATTAGAAACTTCAGAAGCATTCCCATTAAAGTCAGAAACAAGGCTAGGATCCTCCTATCGTTCCTTTACTCAACATTATATCGGTAGCTCTACTAATGCAGTAAGAAAAGAGAAAAAGAAACAAGTACATTGACAGTAAAGAAATAGGACTATCTAATTTTGCAAGTAATATGATCTTCTACCCACAACATCCAAGCAAAGTAACTGATCAATAATTGAAACGAATAAAAGAGTATGCAGTGTAGCCATGCATCAACCAATATTCAAAAACAAATAGCCCTCCTATTCCCCAACAATAATCATTTGATGACATTTCACATCAGTGGGGAAAGGGTAACTCGTGCAACAGGTGGTTTGGGGATAAGCAGCCGACAATGAGAAACCAGCACAAAGCCACATCCCTGCCTCATACCACAAGTCCATTGAAGATCTAAAGATATAAAAGCTTAAGAATTATTTTTAAAAACACAGAATAGGGGCACCTGGGTGGCTCAGTGGGTTAAGCCACTGCCTTCGGCTTGGGTCATGATCTCAGGGTCCTGGGATCGAGTCCTGCATCGGGCTCTCTGCTCAGCAGGGAGCCTGCTTCCCTTCCTCTCTCTCTGCCTGCCTCTCTGCCTACTTGTGATCTCTCTCTGTCAAATAAATAAATAAAATCTTTAAAAAAATAAAAATAAAAATAAAAACACAGAATACTAGCTTTATGGCTTGGGATAGAAATGCATATTCTTAAAAAGGTTATAAAAAGCACAAAATCGACGGGTCACATGGGTGGCTCAGTCAGTTAAGCATCCGACTCTTGGTTTCAGCTCAGGTCATGATGTCACAGTCATGGGATAGAGCTCCGGGTCAGGCTCTGTGCGGAGTTGTGGAGCCTGCTTGAGATTCTCTCTCTCTCCTCTCCCTCTGCCCCTCCCCTTCTCACTCGCACTCTTTCTGTCTCTCTAAAAACAAAACAAAAAAAGATTGATAAGTTCATTCTTTTGGGAATGTAAAGCTTCTGTATGTGAAAAGACCCCATAAACAATACAGCTGACTAGAAGAAAATATTTGCAATCCATATCATGGACAGAAAGACTATTATCCTAAATATATTTTTATATAAACTCCTATAAATCACTAAGAAAAAGACAATACTAGAAATGTGGGCTAAAGGACAAGACAGACAACACACGGGGGTAGAAAACCTCAAATGTCTAATAATCATAAGAAAAAATATCACTAGTTGGGAAATACAATTAAAGAAAAAAATAAGACACCTGGTTTTACCTAGCTGATGACAAAAAAATAAAAAACATGGGTTTTTCAGTACACTAAATGATGGCAAAATGGCATAAATACAAATGTTCTCATACTCTATTTGTGGGAGTGTAAAATTGGTAAACCTCTTCTCAGGATCATTTGGCAGTGTCTTCCAAAACTGAAAATACTATGCCCTATGACCCAGGGACTTTTACACATGTGCACACAGGGGCATTGTCTCTTGTTATTGCAACATTGTTCATAATAACGAACAACTAGAAACAACAAAATGTCCATCCTTGACAAAGTGAAGTATGGAGTATGGTCATACAATGAAAGGCTATCTATCAGCTAAAAGGAATACATGAGATACATAATTTAAGCAGAGAGTTCTTTTGTTGTGTGAACAAAAGAGCAAATTGAAAGAGAGTATGTACAGGGCAACTCCATTTATCTAAAAATACATGGATATACAAAATATAATTTACATTCACATATTATGGATGTAGAAACAGATTCTTGTATTTTGGTAGGACGAACACCAAATCCTTAAGGGGGCAGGGGGCTCAGAATTAAGGAAATGATCACAGGCAACTCTAGCTTTTTCTATAAAGTTCCTTTACTTTTTAGGAGAATATCTTCACAACTATTTATAATCACTAAAAATTAATTTTTAAAAGCCAGAGGATTTTACACTAATTCTATTATTACCTTCACCAGTCAATAAACTTTTTTTTGCACCCTTATTAAATACTTGGATGCTAATACTTAAATACTTGAGGAATACAAGGATGTAATAATCTCTGTGAACCACCTAAGACACATGGTCACATTATTAGCAAACAAGACAAGTACAGTGAAGAAGCACAGTAAAGACGCAAACTGCAGTGCTGGGGGAATTCAGAAGACAGAAATTGACCAGAAGGGGCAGGAGTTATAGACAAGACAGTAACATCACCAGAAAGCTCCATTAAAGGGGATTACCTGGATACTGAGTCTGAAGGCTTTGGCAACTTGGGAGAAAATCTTGAGAGAAGCAAGAGAGAAATGATACCTTCTTCTAGGGGAACACAGTTCTAAAGACAGAAGATTACTCATCAGAATCACAGAAGCCAGACGAAAAGTGCAGCATTTAAGGGCTCTAAAAACAGAGCTGCCCATCAGAACCCTCCATCCAGTGAAAATACCCTTCGGGAATGAAGGGGATGGGAGGCAGCTAGAATGATGCCTGTGGTGAGGAAGGGATCCCTAAGAATCCATACTTAATAGAGACACAAACAGTTACGTATTAAAATACCCATAGATATATATATGCACATGGTTAGTGTATACATAGCTGTCAGCTGAGAGTGCCTAGAAGCAGAGACATCTCCATGGCAACAAGCACACTGAATACCCAAACCTTGGTTTCTAACACCATCCTCTATCAAAAGGAGCTAGGGTTCCTTGGAGAAGTGGCTGTTTCTATGACTGGGGCAGGGACATAGGCCAGCTGAGCCTGGAATATCATGTAAAGCTAAAAAGTAAATAAGTGTTCAAAAGATGAAACACACACACACATTGATAGGGGTACATCAAAGAGACAGAGGAGCCAACTGAAAGAGGTCCCGATGGTCAAAGCTGGAACAACTTAATAACAAAATTAAGTAGTATTGGATAATCCCAAGCATAAAATAAATCTCCGTGAGTCCACTCTGATACATAGAAATGACTTACTGAATGAATTAATAGGAGGCTGGGGGAGTTCTTCTGTGCAGAAGAACTCCAACAGATTAGGGTAGACACTCTAAAGGAGAGGAACGTAACTCCTTACCTGTGGCTGCCCATAGTGACTTCCTTCCAAAGACTGGAGCATGGGAAGTGAAGGAAAGAATAACTTCACAGTGCAGAAACCTGACCAATAGTCAAGCGAACAAGCTCAGGTGAGAAAGGTCACTATCAACAGTCATAGATCACGTTGGTGGTGGGTACCCTTGATATAATGAGATGCAACAGCCCTTGACTTCTGTGATCTTCCTCCCCAAAGCATATAACCTCCGTCTGGCCATGAGAAAAACATCAGACAAATTCCAGTAGAGGACATCCTACCTACCCACACTCAAGATGGGTAACACCGTCCAAAACAGGGAGAGTCTGAGAAACTGTCACAACCAAGAGGAACCTAAGGAAACACGACAGCTAAATGGAACTTGGTATCCTGGGTGGAATTCTGGGACAGATAAAAGACATTAGGTAAAAACTAAAAAAAAAAAAAAAAAAAAAAAAAAAATCTGAATCAACTACAGACTTTGGCGAACAATGATGCACCATCGTTGGTTCTATTAGTTGTAACAAACATACAATAACGATGTAAGATATTAATAATAGGGAAAATGGTTGGAGGCAAGGGACTCTATATATATACCTTTTCTTAAGTCTAAAACTGTTCTAAATAGTCTATTGACACTACAAAAAAACCTGCTAGAACTGAAAGGATAAGTAAATCCATAACCATAGTTAGATACTTCAACACTATTCTCTCAACCATTGCTAGAACTAGACAGAAAATCTGCAAGGATATAGAAGAAACCAATAATACCATCCACCAACAGGATCTAATCAACATCCATAGAACTTCCACCCAACAATAGCAGAATACACATCCTTCGCAAGCCCCATAGATCATGTACCAAGATAGACCATATCCTGGACCATAAAGCAAACTCAACAAATTTAAAAGAATTAAAATCATACAACCCAACTTTTGTTTGTTTGGAAAACAAATGGGCTCAATGTTTAATCTATTTATTTTTTTGTGAATGTATTTATTAAAGCGTAATTAATTCTTTTTGAGGCTGACATGCAAAAGGAAAGCGCTGAAGGTCTGGTAGAGAAAGGGAAAGAGGGAGGAAGGAATGAAAGGAGGAAGGGAGGGAGGAGGGAAGGAAAGAAAGAGAAGGAAAGAGAGAAAATGTTACCTTGGGGCCACCAAGGTCTCTTTTTACTGTTAAGAATGAAAAATAGGGTGCCTGGGTGGCTCAGTGGGTTAAAGCCTCTGCCTTCGGCTCAGGTCATGATCTTATGATCCTGGGATCGAGCCCCGCATCGGGCTCTCTGCTCAGCAGGGAGCCTGCTTCCTCCTCTCTCTCTGCCTGCCTCTCTGCCTACTTGTGATCTCTCTCTGTCAAATAAAGAAATAAAATCTTTTTTAAAAAAAAATGAAAAATAAATGCTACTCTAGAATAAGTTACAATTACAATCTTATTTTATTCACTTGTTCTATGTAAATTGAAAATACTTATTTGTTGGGTGGTGGTCTTGGTGTTGAATTCAGAAAAGCCCCCAGAGAAGAATCCAGCACAGACCTGTTCTCCCTGCCGCAAGAGGGCTGTATTCCCATATGACCACCAGATGGCGCCAGAGGACCGTTTCAGACCACGACTTTGCCCTTATTTCCAGATACCCTGGAATCAGCCGCACATCCTCCCCACCTCTCCCAACCTTGGTGAGAAGGGGAGGCAGCATGGCCCTTCCTGTGCCTCTCTCTGCAACCTAAGGAACCCCACCGACAACCGCTAGAGTAAGGATAGTGAGATGCAGAGAGACCAAGTGTAGAAAATGCTAGCATGAAGCTTGGCTGAAAGGAAGGCAAAGGAAGGTGGTAGAAAGAGGATGGGGTGATGGGAAAGACAAGGACGTCTTGAAATGTGGACAGAAAAGATGGAGTGGAGTGAAGGGGGAGAGCGAAGAATGGGGGAAGGTCCCTGAGTTTGGGCAGGAGACGCACAGGAGTCACGGATTTCCTTGTGTCGGGAGGAATGGGAGTGGACCCTATCAGGATGGGTGTGAAGATGAGCTCTTCATAGATTTGGCAAGGAAGTTGCCTCCAGTGGCTTCTCTGGAGACTATGAAGCAGGAGACATTGTTGTCGGTTGACAGTGAGGAGACAGGGGCTTCAGAGGATGAAGGGAGAGAGCTGACAGGGGAAACCCCGGGGTGGGGGCGAGTTGTCTTAAAATTGCTCAAATACTGAGCTTACTGAAATAAAAGATGTCTGGCATTTTGCGTCTTCTAACAGAAAGCCAGGTTTTGAAAATCAGTGCCTATAAAAAAATCAGTGTTCAACAACCACTTCCAGACTCATGAAAGGCAAGACCAGCTTTTGTATCCACAACTCCAGTTAGTATGAAGCAGGTCTTGTGACCAGCCCCTTCCCTTCTTCTATCACGTGCCCTCCATGAGCCTAGATGTCCCGGAGGCCACCTTAGTAAGGCCACAGTGCCTCCCATCCGTTGAGATTTGATTACCCTACACAAATCAGGAGTAGCCCCAACAAACAGCCCAGCCAGTCATTATAAGACAGCACGGCCTCCTGTAACTCTACCATTATGTTTGGCAGACCATTAATTAAGCAGGCGGTTTTCTAGAACTGAACCAGCAGCCCACCTCGCTCTGTACCTTGGGGTTACCCTCGGGCTCATCTCAACAGGCCCAAGTAAATGTAGGGTGACTCAAACCAGAAATGCTTCTCTCCCACATTTGTTTGTGGGCAGCACAGACATTCCAGTGGCTCCCATGAAGCAGGAGCTAACTGCTAACCCGTCCCATACCAGCCAAGGTGGGAATACACAGTACCTGCCAAGTACCCCCTGGGCCCCTGAAAGGAACATTTCTGAGGCTTCCACAAGACCACAACTGAACACCTGGCCCACAGCCTCACCGATGCCCCCAGCACAAGATAGCACCGCAACCATCCTACTAGAATCTTGGGCCAGAGACCTCTCCTCTCAAGTGCTTTCTGTGGGGGATAGGAATTGTTGAGCAGGCGTTGACGTGGGTGGTGGCCTGTGCATGCCACATTTGCCACCCCTGAGAGAGGCCTCTGAGTGTCCCTCAGTGCCAAGGCTGCCTCAGAGACCTAGTCACAGCAAGGAACTCAGCCTCTGTTCCCGGTGCGTCTAGTCTGTCTTGTTTCTGAATGGCCCTTGCTTTTATCTGCTTCACATCTGTGTGTGGAGCTGCAAACCATAAATGCTCTCCACATTACGTGATTGTTCGATGCGGAGGTGGCGCCCCGGAAGGCTGTGGCCCACTCTCCAGGGCCACCCCTCCCGCACCTGTCCCCACCTTCCTCCCAGGGTGGCTCACTCCCCCTCAGATGGCATGGGCTCCAAGCTGCGTGGCCTTGAACAGTCCCAAACTGTTCTGAGAACCCGGATCTCCTCTGCTGTGAGACAATCCCTGCCTCCCTCACCCAGCTGTCGATACCCAGATGAGGGGAGCTAAGCCAGGGGTCTGATAAAGGGTGACATGCTAGTAAGCACAAGGCCAGTCCTTATCAGCAGGCAGCCAGGGAGACATAAGTAGGTCCTTCCTCCCTTTATCTGCTCTCGGCATGTGTCCTCCCCGCTGCAAGGTCGAAATTCACTGGGTCAACACAAACGTGTATTTTGGGATGGGACGGTGGGGGGATGGGCATCCTCAGACTCTTCTTTAAACTTCTTAAATTGAGTTATATCATACACACAGAAAGATGTCTAGTCTTCAGCGTATAGCCCAGTGCATTTTTACGAATGTATGTACCCCCTCCACCGCCATCCAGGTCAAGATATAGAACATCTCTGCAACCCAGAAAGCACCCCTACCCATACTTCTTCCCAGGCACTACCCGTCCTCTCATATCTTACATTATAGTTAGTTTTGTTGGTTCTTGAACCTCATATTTAAAAAATCATACAGTATATATAGGCTTGTGTCTGGCCTCTTTCACTCAACCTCACGTTTTAGAGATGAACTGATGTTGAAAATAACGGCTTGGTTTTTTTCTATTGGCACATGGTATTAATTGTATGGATGTACCACAGCTGGTTCCATTGACAGAATATGACACACAGTTTCCCAGTACAGCATAACCCAGAGCCAATCTCTCCAGCAATGGCCTCAGATTCCCCCCCACCGACCCCCACCCCTGCCAGCACCAGCCTCTTCTTTTCAGTGCAGTAAATAGGAAGAGCCTGCAATGGGAGTCAGACCTCAGTGAACTTGGGGGCCGTTACTTAACTCTTACAGGCTTTGTCTCCCCATGGGGATAAGTCCCCCTCCCCAGCCTGAGCTGGCCTCCGTATCAAATTAAGAGGCCCGTGTGCCCAGCACTCACAAAGGATGCCCGGCCTGGCAGATGGCTGGCTCTAAGTGAATGTTCCCTCCCTCCCCCTTGCCCACACCTGAAGCTGCCCAACATGCAATCACGGAATAAACACTTAGGACACTTTCACCTCACGGAGCCCTTTAAAGTTCCTCTGCTGATGATCCGGGGTATCTACTTATTACTTTCTTCCCCCATCCTTATGTTCCAGGCCACTTCTATCCACCCCGCCTTAGCCAGTGGGGAAAACCGAAGACACAGGAGGGTGCACATTGGGTCAGGGCCTCCCGAGGTGAAGTCCACAGACGGCGCTTCCTACAAAGTGACTGTGGGCCGGGAAGGAGACACCTCCCCGTGGACCACAGCAAAGTCCAAATTTACATTGTCTGCATAAAAGCACCGCTATGAAAGATCTCCAAGATATATTACATTAACGAAAACAAGCAAAATGTGGGACGGGATGAATACTTGGGTCACTTTTGTGTAAAAAGGGAGCAAGAAGGGCCCCTATTTACATGGACACTGGAAATGGAGCCTCTAAGAACATGGGCGGTGCAGAGCAGCCAGACCCCTGGGGATAGATGTGGGAGGGGACGTTCCTAGGCGCCCTTTTATGACCTTTGAGCTTGCACCACGTCAATGGAACCTCTTCTCAAAAAATGTGTCTACGCTTACAGTTTTCTAAGTTACGTGCCAGGTGATGACGAGTCCCCGACGTGAGCTCCAAGAGAACCCACCTGGGCAAAGCAAGGGTGCCTGTGAGCGAGTGCAGGTGCTGGGGGGCAGGGGGGGTGCAGGGGTGTGTGTGTCCCAAACACAGGCAGGCCACGGTGTAGGTGTGCCCACGGCAGGAACAGCTCCATCATCACTGGAGGCAACAGGGGAGGGGACGTGGGGTCACAGCAGGAGCCGGGCCCTCCGCTTCTGAGAAGGGGACCCAACCTAAATTCACAGAGTTCAACCACGCGGGCCCAGCTGGAGGTTCACAACGTCCTCCCCCACCCAAATCCCTTACTTCTAGACGATTCGAACTCTGTCATTAGCAGTCTGAAGGAAGAACATGACTAAATGTTCTTTAAGGCTCTTTGCATGTGCATGTACATGAGGTTGTGTGTTGGTGAAAGGGTGCAGGCTAGTGTATCGTGTGGGAGTGTGTGTAGATGTGCATCTGTGCTCGCACACAGATGTGCATGCATGTGTGCACACACACACAGGTGAGTGTGTCTGTATGTGTGCGCATGCATGCCAGTGGGAGGGATGTGTGTGTGTGTGTGTGTGTGTGTGTGTGTGTGTACGCGCGCGGGGGGGGGTTCATTCAGCAAAAAAAGCCGAAAAGACCAACACCCCCAGTAAGTGATAGGCCCTTGGAATACAGCAGGTGGGCCACAATTCAGAACATTCCCCCCAAAATGGCCAGATTCTCCTCCTTCCCAGAAGTCAACAGCAGCCACCCCAAAGGCCAGACCTAGGGCCCCAAGGCCGAGTGACACTCACTACTAATTAATACCCCTGAGCTGGCATGGAGCCACAGCAGATGTCCACTCCCATGAACTCACCTTCACTCCATGTGGCCATGCCACCCAGTAGGGCTCTGAGAGGTCCAGCAAAGGGCCAGTGGGCAGACACAGGACCATCCCGAAGGAGCTGAGCTGAGTAGTGAGGAGCCCTGAGCCCTGAGGGGTCTCATCAGCAGGAAGGCAAACAACCACAAACAGACTGAGGTAAGGGGAAACTCCTTCCAGTAAAGGCAGATACTTTACCTTCTGGGGGCACAGCCAGGTCACAGCCCTCCCACCATCCCCTCACTCAAAAAGGATGGGCTAAAAAACAAAACAAAACAACAACCAAAAAAAAAAAAACAAAACAACTAGAGACACACATACACATGAAGAGGCTGAGGTAAATGGAAGAGAGAAGCTGAGGAGCACGGGAAGGGCAAGCCTCTTTTATTATCCCAAAATGCAAAGTGTTGAAGGCACTTACAATAACAAGGCAGGGGGGAGGGGAGGGGAGGTCAGAGCACAGAGGTAAGTCAGCGGGCCCCACCCTGGTCCCCAACTGGCATGGAGAAAAGGAAGAGCTACAGGACCAGATCTGAAGCCAGTCAGGGTGTCTACCTCTACCAAAGATACAAATCCAGTCTACAGCGGATTAGAAAATGAGGAGCACACAGCAGCGAGGGGCAGGGCTGGCAGTCACGAGTTAGTGGCTCTGTAAGGAACACGCTGGGCAGTGAAGAGGGCCCTCAGGTCCCCTGCTGGAAGAGGTCCCGGTACATCTCGATGAGACGGGCGGCCTCGCGCTGGCCAGAGAGCAGAGCACCATGGGTAGTGGAGTAGTACTTGCGGTGAGTGGCCTCACCCGAGAACAGCACCTGCATGGGCTGGGCCGGGGGACGGGGAAGTGAGCGTGGAGGAGCAAGAAAGGCCGGCAGGCTACCTGTCTGCCCCAGGAACCCCCCCATCCACACCACAGGTCAGACAGCCGCACCTGAGATGCAGGTACTGCTGTTTCCACGGGATGAGGAACTGCCCATCCCACCTGGCCACCTTCCCCTGCTTCTTCCCCAGACATCCAGGCCTCAGTTCTTTCCACTGGGGCCCTATTAGGAGTCCTGGTTCTGCAGGCTCAAAGGCTCACTGTGCCTCTTGCTAATGAACTCAGGGCAAGGGGTTTAACCTCCCTAAGCCTTGGTTTTTGTCACCTGCCACTTGGGTTCAGACAACCTGCTTCTGAGGGTGGGTGTAAGGATTAACAGAAATAATGTATCTAAAGCACTTAGAACCTAGAAGAACATAAGCACTTGATAAAGTTAGGCGGTAATTTAACAAACCTTTATGGAGCCCCTATTAGGGTCCAGGGACTGTTCTGAGCACTTGGAAGATAAAAGGTGACCGGGCTGCTGCTTTGAGGAGTTTCCTTGCTGGTGGGGAAGCCAGACACGAAACCCAATTACTAAACGGCGTCACGTGTGATATGATGGGTGTTTGGACAAGGTGCTGAGAGCCCAGAAAAGAGGCCCACTGTAAGGGTGACCGCACAAAGCTTCCCAGAGGACAGGATCTTTGGGCTGCTTCTCAGAAGATGTTAGGTAAACAAACAGGCAAAGGACATTTCAGGAATAAGGGGGAAATGGGAGCAAAAATGCACTACAGCAAGGGACAGTGAGAACTTTGGTAGGGGTGGGGCTCAACCTTGAGAAAGCAGAAGCTGTCTAGGTGGGGTCCAGGTAAAGAATGAGTGCTTGCCTTCCAAGCTTGAGTTGGGACTTTTTCCCACTGTGTCTCAATCTGAATGTGCAAAGGCACCCACAGGGGACCCTGGTACCCTGTTGTTGCTTATTCAGCAGGTCCAGGGGGTTGAGAGCCTGCATTTCTAAGACTCTCCCCCATGATGCTGGTGCTGCTGGTCCACGGACCACTCACTTTGAGTAGGGAAGCGTTAACCCACCAACAAGGAGGAGCCTGCAGAGACAGTTAGGCTGGAGGTCCTCATTCTCCTCCATCACAAAGCCCTGATCTTTAACTGGGTGCATTGCCATCCAGAATAAAAAACGATCAATCCCAACCCCTTTTGCAGCTGCTCTAGGCAGGTGACTTAGTTCTAGCCAATCAGCTTCAAGTGCACTGTCTTCTTAGGGGAACAGACTAAGCCCCAAGGGGACTCTGCCTGTCCCAGATCTGAGTGGCAGCCTTGCAGCCCTCTAGAACCACAAAGTGGCCTTGAAGATGGTGCCGGGTGACAGTGACACTGGGTCCTGATACCTACCTCTGGGTTTCCCCTTATATGACAGAAGGAGACTCTGTCCAGGGTAAGCCCCAGTTATTTTCATGTTGCTTTGTGCTGTAGGCGCTAGTCCTAACTGATGCAGGTGACAAGAGAAGGTCTGGTTTTCGGGAGGGGAGGCTGTGGCCGCAGCAAGGGCCTGCTGTTCCTCTCCCGCTGAGCCCAACCAGGGCATGCACAATACACGCTGGGAGTCTTTTTCATCCTTCACATGAAAGAATTGTTCCCAGTGTAATTCTGCTGGGGTTGTAACATGTATTTAACAAGTGTATACTTATTGGGGGAAACTCGAAATCCACTTTATAAGACCAGAAATATATACAATTGTATATACAAATATATATAATACATATATACAATTAGATATACAAATATAATATAAAATAATTATATATGTAAAGAAAAATAATTATATATACAAGTATATATAATTGTTTCTCTCAGATTTATTCTTTTTCTCTATGATTTATTATATAGTTGATATAATTTGGGGGAGGGTCAGTATTCTCAAATTTCTTTTCTGAAAAATATTAGGGAAAAGAAGTAAATAAAACATATTGGAGAAACTTACTTCTATGCAATCAGTGTTGTCCGAGAGAACTTTCCGTGGCAATAGAAATGCCCCATTAGCTACACAATCCAACACCGCAGCCACTAGGCATGCTTAACTATCAAACTTCAAAAGTGGCCAGTGCAACCAAGGAACTAAATATTTAATACATAGATTTCAATTTTAATTAATTTCAATGAAATGTGGCCAATGGCTACCATATGGGACGGCAGAGCGTGAAATGGCTCAGCTTTTACCACCTCAATAAAGTGTTTAACATCTCAATGTTGATCCCATCTTTTCTTCCAGATATTAAGTGCACGTGTCCTTGTTTCCTCCTTCAACACCAGAGCTACTCCTTGTGTCTCCCCCTGGCACCCCTCAGTGAGCACGGCCCGCCCTCTCCCCGCTAACCAAACCTGCATCCAAAGTGCCTGCCCCCAGCCCCCCCAGCTCCCAGCCCCACTCCGGCCCTCCTCCCCTGCACCCACGCTCACCGCCGTCTTGGAGCTCTCCGTGTAAGGCAGGGGCTTGGCCAGCTTCTCCACGTCTGCGCCACTAGAGCCCACCTGCGTGTACGAATAGGAGCCTCGAAAGTAGGGATTGCTGCCCCAGGCCGAGCGCAGGATTCGCCGAGGTTTTGGAATGTTGGGGTTCCCTGTTGGAGAATTGGAAGAGCCAAGGGGAAGGAAGATAAGAAATGGCTGCACACAGAAGATGCCCCTGAACAAGCAACTGACAGTCCTCCGGCAGGGCTGCAAGAAGTCCAGACCCCCGCAGGGAAGCATGGAAGACCCAGGAGGAGGTAGCTGGGCTGGGGGCTCCAGCCAGTTACCCTCCCCACCCCCACCCCGCAGCGCCTCCTTGTGGCCACTCCCAGCAAAACAGCTCACGGGGGAGGGGGGCTAATTTTCCTGTACGAAAAAATATTCCAGATCATCACGTATCCCCTTCCCACTTCAGGGGTAGTGGACGAAAAAATGTTCAACTAAAAGAATCAGACAGTGAAACGCAAATCCATCTCTGAGCAGGGCAGTATGGGTAGGAAATGGACAATCTGAGGTTTGCGGGTGATACCTGAGTTTTTTACCATCAGCCCTTAGAAGAAACACAGCGTCCAAGGTTCTGAGTGTTTCAAGTTCCAAAGGGGGGATGTGGGGAGGAGCCCGCCGTCTGGGAGCCCAGGCACCCTGCGGCAGCTCTCCCATTGGACACAGCGATCCAGGGCTGCGGAGAGCTACAGCAGGTGCAGGAGAGGGAGAGGGCCGAGTAGAGGGTTGCGGGGGGTTGGGGGGGGGCAGGGAGGTCAGAGGCGAGGGTACATACCTGTGAACTGCCGCAGCATCTCCGTGCAGATCTCGGCCACCGCCTCGTCGTCACACTTCTCCATGACGAGGGCCTCCTCTCCGCAGATCCAGCCGCTCAGCACGTGGCCGTAGCGCTCAGGCGGGTAGAGAACATCGAAGCCGCAGATTTTGCGGTACCAGAGCTCAGGCAGGTAGGTAAGGGTGCGGCTCTCCGCCTCGTCCTCCCACACAAACTGTAGGCTGTTGCACTCGGGGCCCCAGAAAGGCTCCTCGAATTCCAGAAAGATCTTGTCGGTGGTGCCGATGCCCAGGCGGTGGATGGCTGCCACCTTCTCGGCGGGCAGGCCTGGCCGGAAGAAGCTGGTGTACTGCCTCTTGAGCACGCCCAGCGACACGGTCACGATCACGTGGTCCGCCGGGATCACCTCGCAGTCCTCACACTCCACCAGCACCGGCCACTGCTTGTCCTCACCCCGCCCATCCCCCCGGGGCTGCTCTCCCCCCTGGCCGCCCTCCCCGGCGTCATGGTTGTGGTCACCTTCGCCCCGAGGCTCAATCTCCGGGCCCCGGGGGCGGGCCGAGGCCTGGTCCCAGTGCACACAACGGACAGGTTTCCCCAGTTGGATGACGTGGGCGGGGATGCCCTCGGCCAGCAGCTCCACAACCCGCATGAAGCCTGAGGGGATGATGTGGTGGGCCCCGGGGATCTCCGTCCACTCCCCGAAGGCGCTCAGAGACACCTCGTCCATGCTGTGGGAGCCACTCTCACAGCTCTCCACCTGTGGGAAGAGCCAGAGAGGAGCCAGGTGACCACCAGGGCAGGGCAGAGGTGGGAAGAGGACCTCAAATCAGCGCCACCCTTCTTGGACCCAGACTCCTCAGAATGGGTCTTCTTCCCACCACCCTGTATTCAATAAAGCTCTGGGCAGACAAGGATACCTTCAGGTACTGCTGGATCATGGCAAGCTTCAGGCGCTTGGTGGCCTCCGGGTCCTCAGGGTCATCCCTGATGCGGTTGCGTACCTCCTCCCGGGTGAACACCCCTACGCTGTTCTGACTCTCAGCATTGACTGGTTTACCGTGCCGGAAGAACTCCTGGGTCAAGTTATAGACCTGCCAGAGAGACCCCCAGGACGCTGAAAACACACTCCCTCCTTCCAACCTCCGTCTCAGACCAAAGAACCCCAACTCAGAAGTCCCCACCTTCTAGGTATTTCTGGACATGCTGAGCCCACAGCGCCTCTTCCTTGGTGAATCTGTGTAGCCCTGGGTGCCACACTTGGGCTGCACCAATAGGGCCAAGATTCAGGCTGACAAGTTGCCCTGGGCAGCCCGCCTCCTTGCTTCCAGACTGCCCTCTAAGACCCGCTGGGTCTGTTGGGAGCAGGAGGGAGCCCTGGAGGCTCTCTTGCTGGGCCTTTGCTGAAAATAAAGCAAAATGTTTGCTGGCTGGTGGGAAAGGAACCGCCCCCTCCCACCAAGGACAATCTGTGGCCAAGCCGACCAACCACTGGACAACCCAGGTCTGCACGCATTTCCTTTTTTCCCAGAACCAAATGCCCAAACCCTTTCCCCACGACTCCTGGCCAAGTGTATCTGCTTCCCCCTCTCCCAGGAGGGCAGTCTGAACTGGCCTGTCTGGTGTTCTCGGGGGAGAGGGAGCAGAAGGAGCCCTGAAATCTGACCTCCCAGGAGACGCTCCCTAGCACTTCCCTGGTCCACACGAAGTGTTTTTTACTGTGGAACCCAGATTTGTTTAAGCAAGATGGCCATGTTGGAGCAAGACATGGTGGTGGGGAGGGAGGCCCCAGGGTGCCGAGGAATGAAAATACACTTCACAGGCATATTTTGGCAAGAACTCCAACCCACACCTTATCAACAGAAAGCAACAAACGGTCCCTTGGAGCATGGTCCTATTGCCTCCCCTCCCTGCCTGGCACATAATTCCCACCAAACACTGGACTCATCTCCCTGGCAAAAAGGAAGCTAGCCCTGGGTCAGGCATGGCATCCCCAGCAGGCAAGGTCTGAGACCCAGCATTCACTCAATGAACAGTTACTGGGCTGTGCCAAACACAGAACATAATCATGAGCAAGAAGAACGTTCCCCTGCCCTAGCTCGGAGTGGGGAGATATCATAACTGGGCTGTTTCTACATGAGGCATTTTAACAGGGAACAACCCAGGGGTTGTGGGATCGACCCCGATGACCTCGGACAGCTGGCAGTGAGAAAGAGAGGAAAGGATGAGGAAGGTAAGAGGCCATGAGAGAACGTAAGTAGCTCAGTCTTGCCCCAGTAGGCAGCGAGGAAAGAGAAAGTTACAAGAGATGACTTTGAAAAGGCAGGCAGGGGCAGGGCACGAGGGACTAAGAGTCACGTCAAGGTCTCTGGACCCTGGTGTCACTGAAGGGTGGCCCACTCTCCCTCCTAGGACACCGGCAACTGTGGGCTCCTTGGTCAAACATCTGGGGCTGGCGTCAATTAGTCGTGTGTTCCCCATCCTAAAGTGAGTTTGAATTTGGTCAACACGCGTTCATGGGAATGGGTGTTTGCCCTGTAACCCAGCCCCGGGACAGGGCCCTGTGGCTGAACCCTAGCAGAAGGAAGGTGACGTTGCCCATTGCCCACCATCCCACTCAAGGGAAAAGCCTCCCCATGAGCTAGAAATATGAATTAAACATGTCTCTGAAGTATACAGTATGAAGAAGAAAATGAGCTAAATTGTTTGCTTTTCTTCCCTCCAGTCACAAGATACTGGACATTTGGCCTTAACTGGAATCCTCAGCAAATTCCTCACCCAGCACCACTGCCAAGGAGTCAGGCTTTCGGCTGGCCTCCTCCTCCCTGGCTTTTTTTTTTTTTCCTTGAGGCAATAAACAACATGGTAGCCAGTCCTTAGCTTATGTTGACTAAAGGCTGAAATGTGCAGCTGGGAGTGATAAATTTAGTACATCTACATGATTCTTTCTGTCAACCACCAACTGGACAGCCTTCACTGAACATGGGTTTGGCATAGGGGTACAGTCGCCTGTCCTGGATTAAATGACATCTTCCCAATGTGACCTAGGGAAATGGCACTGTACCAGCTGATAATCCTCGCCCTGAGTAAGCACTTTTCCTCAGTAAGCACTTTTCATCAGGATCTCATTTAATCCTCATGACCCTCTGAAGTAGGTTTAACTGTGTCCCTTTTATAGATGAGGAAAGTAAGAGTCAGAGAGCCTCAACAGCTTGCTCAAGATCATATAGCTCATAAATGGCAGAACTAATATTTGAATGAAGGTAGTCTTTCTCCAGGGACTAAGTTCTATACGATACTAGAGCATGAACTCATTTATTTGTTAACAAGCAGAATAGATTCAAATGAGCGGCCCTTCAAAGTCGTCATCACCTTTGGAGGAAGGTTACATATTTCTTATGAAGCCACCCTCAGGCAGGGCTTCCCAGGCTTAGAGCAAGTCTCTTCAGAATGGCCTCCAGCTCCGGTTAAGAGCCACACAAGGAAATCTCTCTTTCCTCATGCTTAACATCTCTTCCTTCTGACCCAAATTTTGACTCCAACTGATAACCCACCTTCAACATCCTGCTCTCCTTAGCTCACACTCGTAGCTTTAAAAAATCAAACCCACAAGCAGAAGCTGACGATGATCTACTTTTAAACATATTTAAGAGAACAAGCAGGTCATAGACCCTGAAAGTCCTTCTCAAGAGGCAGCCATGTTTAAAGCACTTACTACAACCTGGAAATCAGGATGTGACTAATTCCCAGTAGACCAGAAAGTCTACTTTGGAGAATACTGGTTCTTCTCTTCTCATTAACAATTCAGTCTCTTTGTACATGAGTGAAAACACACAATATACCTTGTGGGTGCACACAGAGAAGTCACGGTGTGCCTACCTTCAATTCAGCAAGAACTATCCCCAAAGCGAGAGTTGTTTGTCCTCCCCCACACCCAAGAGACAGAAAATGTGCAATAGGTGCTTGTTGGCCAACTTGCTGACCTGCAGTGAAGGTTCATTACACTATAAATGAGAAGCTATCAGAAGGCAAGTCCCCCATGCTACCTTGGTTGTTAATTGCAATTCACAGCAACACTGAAAAATACTAAAAACATGAACACTTTTTTAAAAACCTGAATTAGACAAGGATGTGTGCCATTGCCACTTCTACCCAACACTATACTGGAGACACTAGCCAGTGCAATATGGCAAGAAAAGAAATAAGTTGTCTCAGGCTGTGCTGTCCGATACAATAGCCACCAAACACCTGTGGCAATTTAAAATTAATTAAATTAAATATTTAGTTCCTCAGTGTTACTAGATACACTTCAAGAGCTCTAGAGCCACATGTAGCTAGTGATTACCCTACTGGATAATGCAGGTCTAAAACATCTCCATTGTTGTAGAAAGTTCTACTGCATAATGCAGGTCTGAGGATTAGAAAGAAGGAAAAAAGTTGCCATTTTTTGGTATAGTATGTACATAAAATTCCAAGGCATTATTAGAATATAAATTAAGGTTAATGGATATAATATTAGCATTAAAATAATACTTTACCAAAGTAGCTAGATCAATATGTAATAATCAGTTATAGATCTACACACTGGAAAAAAGTAGAAAGTAAACTTTTAAAAAATTAGCACTTACAAGAGTATCCAAAAGCAGTAACAACAATCACCACCCAAGCACCTACTAAAAAAGTCTAATAGAAGATTTTTTTAAGATTTATTTATTTATTTGAGAGAGAGAAAGAGAGCAGGGGTTGGGGCAGAGGGAGAGAAATCTTCAAGCAGTCTTCCTGCTGAGTGCAGGGCCCCATGCAGCTGATCCCAGGACCCTGAGATCATAACCTGAGCCAAAATTAAGAGTCAGACACTAAACCAAATGAGCTACCCAGATGCCCCCTAATAAAAGATGTTTGAGGTCTTTCTGAAGAAATATTTAATCATCTGTATCGATGGTCTCTTACCTAGCACTTCCCCACTCATCATCTTCATTCTGTCCTCAAATTGTCCTGATTTTCCAAATACAGGGCCCAGAGAGGATGCAAAAACATGACCAGAATCACAGAAGACCCCACAGGTCACCCAACTCCTCCCCCCATATTACCAGGCTGCTCCCTGCCTCCCACACCCATGTGCCCAACTGCCCTGCTAACACCTCACCTCGTTGTATAAATCGCTGAATTCCTCAACCACGTCCTTGGGGATCCTGCGGCCACAGTTGGTGAGGTAGCAGGCCACGCCATTCTTGGAGTAGAGACTGATACGGCCCACACTGCGTTCCCCATCAGTTGTCTCTTCCAGGAGGCCATTGGCTTCTGCTAGATGATAGATGGGATTCCCATGGGAGCCATGGATCCAGGTGGCTCCCAACTCAAAGGTGGCGTGTCCTGATGGTGACAACAACAGACCCTTAGAAGGGCAGAGGCTTCTTCGGAGAGGGCCAGAACACTGCCTCACCCTTCTTCCTTCAAGAGCCTCCTTCCATGCCCACAACAAGGCAGAAAGGGAGTTGGGTCCCATGTGGCAACCAAAGTCTTCAGTGAAAAGTTCCCAGTGGAAACTACATGTGGCATGAAATGGATTCTACCATTCAGCTGAGATAATGGCCACCCTAAATGACTCTGTGATATGCCCCAGGGTCACTTCACTGGATAGTTGGAAGGCTCTCCTTTTGCATCTCACCTTTGTCTAACACAACAACAGATACTGGCCCCTCCATCCTCATTGGTGACTCTCCCTCAGGAGACATTCTGTGGGCACCTGAGGGTACGATGGTCCCAGTGAGGGAAGGGAGGTCATCCATCATACCCGATAAGAAGACCCAGGGGTAGGGCCTTTGACTCAAGGTCCTCACCTGACTCCAGTTCCTCCACATCTCCAGTGGTCTAAACCCTTGTCCCAGATGGAAAGTGGCCCCCCTCCCAACTCAGTCTGGAGCAGAGGAGAACAAACATTACAGTCTGGAAGACTCCTCCCCAAGGCAGTCTAAAATAGACTTCCAGAGAAAACTAAGTTCTCTCATCCTAAGGCAGAAGAACAGAAGGGGGGCAGGACCCTGGGAGTCTGACTAGGGAAGGGGAAACTCCAGGACCCAAGCTGAGGCAGGACCAGGCCCGGGGCTGGCTCCACCACCCCACCCACAGCCCCGGTACCAGATACTCTGAGGCATCTGTGCCTGGGCCCAAGTTTCCTCTTCTGATGCTTCAGGGACTGTGGCACATTGCCTCCTTCTTTGCCTAGCTCCCAAGGATGTTGAAACAATGGAAGAAGACAGAGGAACATTTTTTGTGTGTTGTGTTTTGTTTTGGAGGACTGATTCAAGATATCATGTGCAGCTAAATTTTTTGCCAAGATAATCACAACAATTCCTCCTATCCTTGTACACATGGCCTTTTATATGACCTTGCCAATCCTCCTATCAAGAGGTGGGGTCTGTCTCCCCACCTCCTTGAATCTGGGCTGACCTCGTGACTTGCTTTGATTAAGGGAATGCAGTGAAAGTGATATCCGTGGCTTCGGAGCCAAGGCCTCAAGAGATCTCATGGCTTCCACATTCACCCTCTTCGAATCTGACCACCCTGAAGAGGCCTATCCTGCCAGAGATATGTGGCCCAGCCAAAAAGCCAGTGCCAACCAGCAGACAGACAAATGGGTAAGGCTGTCTTAGACATACCAGTCCCCGTCAAGCTACCAGATGACTGCAGCTGAGTGGGAGATCTCAGGCAAGACCAGCAAAAGAACCACCTAGCTGAGTCCAGCCCAAATTCCCGACCCACAGAATTTAAGCAAATAAAGCAGTGCTGCCTTCAGCTGCTACATTTGGGGGTGATTTGTTAGGCAGCAATCGCTCTCTGAATATGTCGTAACAGACAACAGTATCACCCCTCACCCCACGAACTGGACATTCTTTTTTTGCATACCCTCCTTCTCTTGGGTTGTTTCTAATTAAACCACCAGTTACTAACAATAGCCCTGTATATACTATGTACCAAACACAGAGCAAGAGAAAAAGCATCCCACAGCCCATGGCCTCGTGCCACAACCTCATGCCATAGCCAGTGAGACAGAATTTCCTTGTGTCTGCGGAGGAGGAGGCAGGAATGTGTATGTCCTTTTGTCCAGGAAAAATGGACAGACAGGGAGGTACAAAAAAAAAAAAAAAAAAAAACAGTGCCTGCCTCCAGGCTTGGGGTTCCCCAAGGTGTCTTGCCTAGTTTGAGCTCCCAAGAGAAGAAGGGGGCCAGCACCTCGGGGAGGGGCCTGGGCCCTCCTCTGGGCATGCCAGGGAGCTCCAAATCCCACTGCCACTGGGTAGGGACATCCAGGCACGGGCCACCCTTCCTGGCTCAACACATGGCAAAAGTGGGGTTGAGATCAGCCTGAGGTCAGCCGCAAGGTTGGCATCCCACCCCTACTGGTCAGGCTCTGCAAGGAGCCTCTGACCCTCAACACCTTCTCAATGTCACTGAGACTCACAGCTAGCGTCTCACACTGAAGCAGGTCCAACTGCAGCCTGGGTGTCCCACCCTGCAAGTCTGCACACATGACAGGGGCAAGTTTGCCCTTCCCTAGGTGTGCTGTCCGCTCTCCTGGCAGGGTCTGCCTCGATCTTCTTCGCATATATCACTCCAGGCATATGGCTCCCTCCTACTTCTCCTTCCCCTCACCTCCGCCCAGCACCAAGCTCCCCCAGCTCAGAAAGACTTCTGCCACCAACAGATGGCTAGAGGGTGGGTCCCCTCAGCTTCCTACAGCCCCAGGCTTCCGCCTCGCTGCCTGTACCATGCATGGTGTGTCTCCGTGGTCAGCAACCCATGAGACGGGGCCACGGGTCCTCTCCTCTTCTGCTTCTGTGTGGCACATGGAATGCCTTATCAAGACTCAAGAATCCTGACAGGAACTGCCCCTTTCCAAAGAGTCCCAGGGCTTCCCTGCTGGCCGTCCCCAGGTTTACGAGCACCTTAGACGGCACTTTCATCCTCACTGCCAACATACACTCCTGTGTGTGCCAGCTGGAGATGGACGCAACCTTATATATGCCTTCCAGGAAATGCTCTAGAAGACTCTCAATACATCAAAGTTTCTGAAAGAGGAAAGGGCCCCATGTGCGTCCTCAGCCTCTGTTCATTCTAAGCCTGACCACCTCCGTCTCTGAGCCAGGCTCCGCGTCCATCAAATGTGGGCATCCTAACTGCGTGGCCCTGTTGCCCCGAGTAGGAATGGACCCAGATACAAAATCCTCTGGAGGGTCAACGTAGCACATGCCTTAGGATTTCAGGAGTGGTCCCTGCCCATTTGGCCTCTCACTGATAGATCCCCTGGCTGGGAAGCGCTGACTTCCAGCTGCCATTTCAGGCAAGCTCCCCACCCATTAGGACCCCTGGAAAAATCTGCCCACCCCTGGGGTAAGTCTCTTTCCTGGCTCCTTTCTCTAGGGTCTTCATTACTCTGCGACCCAGACAGATCCTCTTCCCAGATGATCCTAAGATCTGCCCGTCACCCACAAATCCCATCCACCTCTACTTCCCTGAGCTCCTTCCTACTGAGTACTTCCTACTACTTCCCTAGCCCCAGGACTAGCTCTCGGTCATGATATATTAATTCACACTCAAGAGTTAATGACTCATAAAGACTTACAGAATTCCTCTTCTTGAGAAGTAGAAACTGGTCCACCCACTGCCAAGATAGTTTGGTCTGCATGTCCTTTCCTTCCTAAACACTGTGCACTCCAGGTCATATGCCAAAAGCGAAAGCCAGGACCCTTCGGGTTGCTCAAAGGGCAAAGGAAGCTTCTGCCAAATGCCCAGGCAGCATGCATGATGGAACATTTACCATGGGCGGGAAAACCAAAATAATAAGATTCCAGGCAGGGCCAGAGCACTGAAGGACAAAAGATGACCTTGGCCTAGGAGTCAGGGGGAGTGGGCCCACTCACCGAGTTTCACGCTCTGCACGCGGCCTCCAATGCAGCTGGAAGCCTCAAGCACAGTGACATCCGTGAAGCCTTGCTCCAAAAGTGCTTTGGCTGCAGCCAGGCCAGCCAGGCCAGCGCCGATCACCACCACACGAGGCTGTCCCCTTCTCCGTAGGCCACGACTGAGAGGGTCATCCGCACTGTCGCCACTGGATTCACAACTTTGCATACCGTCCGCACTGGCCTCCTAGGAACCTGCGGGGAGAGGGAGACAGGGGTGTCATGGCTTACCTGCTCTGCCTTCACTTCCCACCTGCCTTAAGGGACACTTTTGAGCTCTGTTCTCAGGGGGGTAACCTCAAGTCCTTGTGCTCCTCCTGAGCCATGGACAAAAGGAACCATCTCCTAAGGACATGGGAGGGAGAAGGACAGACAGAGGGAAGGAGAAAGGTGGAGCAGAGGAACCTTTGGGCCCTGCAAGGAAGCAGGGCTGCCGGGAGCCTGCCCCAAGCCCCTGAAACCCATCAATCCCATCCCAAACCTGCTCAGCAAACCTGAGACAAGAACCAGCCAGGAAGGGGATAAGCAAAAAGGCCAAAGTCAGGAGAAGCTGTTGACCCTGCTGACCCTGAACCAGCTTGCCCCAGCCCAGCTGCTGTGGTCCAGCTCACACCAAAACCGGATGCTCATACAGACCTTAGGATGCTCACATGGACTCCGGGATGCTCACAAGGACCCCCAAGATGCTCACACAGACCTCAGGACTCTTGCACACACAGTGCTGGAGCCTCTACTTTCCCTCCCTTGCGTGGTTCTCCCCTGGCACTCTTTCTCCTTTACCCCTTCTCTTGTCCTCTTGCTTTCTGTTAGTCTTTCACAGGCTGAACGAAGTGGCAATTTGGTGGGCAGGACATAGTCCCGCCCCCCCCCCCAGAAAGTGCCACGAGGCCGGTATCAGACAAGCCTCTGCTATTCCGGGTAGGTCTCTGGTTGTTTTCCTCAGCCACTCAGCCCCTCAGTCACCGCAAAGCAGCAAGGAGCCCAGGAAACGGTGGACTGTGAGGACCCATGGCACCAGAGGCCAGACATCAAATTGACAGTTACAGTAAGCCAGCTTGTTCAGAGACGCCAGGCTAAGGAGCTGATGGCGGGGCGCGTGGGGGGTGGGGGGTGGTCCCTGAATCGCCCCAGTGCTGGGAGAAGCTACCCTTCTATTCCTATAGTGACCACGAGGGTTTGAAATTGTCTGGGGGCCATCCCAAGGGGCCACTCATCTCTAATCCCGTCCCTGTTCCCTCCCTGACCCAAGCAACTTCTATTTCAATTATCTTTGCTGAAGTTTCAGCGGCAGAAGCTCAGACTCTAATAGTACCCGGGACCTAACAACAGAGGAGGAAGGGTGGGCAGAAGGTGGCTACTGGGCAGTGGAGTGGGCAGGGGACACAAAAAATAAAAAAACTGTCTCCCACACCTAATAAAGCACAGCATAACCCTTCCAGTGACAAAGCAGCCGCACCCCCCCAAGAATAAGCCCAAGAGAAGCAGGGCACATTCCACCAAATAGACGTGCCAAACAATGCTCATAGCAGCTTTATTTACAAAAGCCAAAAAACAGAAGCAGCCCAAAGGCCCAGCCATGGGAAAATGGGTAAATAAATCGTGCTATGTGTAGCATTTTCGTACGAGGGAATATTCTTCAGCAATAACAGAATCAAAGTACTGATACCCTCAAACATTACACTGAACAAAAGAAGCTAGAGACCAAAGAGTACGTGCTGTATGACTCCACTTACGTGAAGTTCATGAGGAGGTAAAATGAATCTGTGAGGAGAGAAGAGAGACTGGGAGGAAGGGAATGACTGAAAACCTCAGGAGGGAACTCTCTGGGGCAGAAGGGATATGTACCTTGATCTGAATGGTGGCTACACAGTGTATATATAAAGATCGACTGACTTGGGGAATTCAGGATTTGTGCCATTTGTTGTATGTATATGCATGCGCCTCAGTAACTACTCGCATATCCATCCCTGCCCAGGAAGGTGGGGGATGGCTGGGATGGGGTGGCTTGGGGGGCAGAGGGGCGGAGGGGCGGGGGGTGGGGGAAGCTTCGCACTTGCTTCCTTCTCGCATCTCCTGGTCTGACCACTGAGGCTTCGGTCCCAGCTTGCACCTCGCCCTCCAACATCTCTTTATGATAGGATTAGCAAAGGGATCTTTTTCTAAATACGCTGAGGCTGCGAAGCTGTTCCTCACGCCCCCACCATTCCGCCTGCCGAGGCCACTCCTGGGCACCCGGCCTAGGACGGCCGCATCCTCCGACTCCCACCCACAAACTCCCCTCAAGCCCCCCAGACCCAGGCCGGCCGCCTCGGCGACCCGCAGTTCGCTTGCAGGCCGGAAGGTGGCGCCCGCGGGCCCCTCCGAGGCCGAGTCTCGGCCGGAGGCCGGGGCTCCCCGCCCCCTTCCAGGAGAGCCGGGTCTGGCACAGCCTTTCCTTCCTCCTCCGGTCCTCGCGGGCTCCCTGCAGCGAGGTGCTGTTGGCCTCTGGGAGCACGGGGTCGGGTGGGCCACGTCCTCCCCTCCCACCCTGCCCTCGCCCAGGTTCTCCTTCCGGTGGACTCAATTTAGAGGCGAGGGTGCGGCTGCCTGCACGCGGGGCCCGGGCGGCCGGGGTAGGAAGGGTCGGCGAGGCGACACAGGCTGGCGTCAGGTTGGTAAACACACAGGATGCTCAGAGCAGCCGCTGACGCCACCTGCCCCCAACCCCGCGATGCGACCTGGAGCTGCCGCCCGCCCCGCCCGCATGCCTCAGTCCCCAGAACTGGGGGGTGGGAGTGGGGGCGGGGAGGCCTCCCTCCTGCTCTCCGGGCTCCATCTGCAGCCCACCCCCCACCTACCGCCAGGGGGCACCCTCCAAAACCGCCCCGCTCCTACAATAAAGGAGGGGATTGCCGCAGGGGTCTCACACCTGACTGGTGACGACCCCTTTTTGAAAAGTTCCTGTGGGGCCCCGTGTGTGACTGGGATGAAATGGTGGTGGTGAGGAGGTCCCCACTCCCCTCTGAAATCTCTTCACAGAACCCCAATCTCTGTGGGCCACCGCGTCTAAAAACCCGGCGTCTAGTTAGGCTGGAAGCTGATACAGGGAAAGCATACTTGGGGCACAGCGCCTGCCCAGCCAGCTACATGAACTTCCCGGCTAGCCTCAGACAGGGCCGTCTTGTCCCCACTACATTGCTATAGTCAAATAAGACCCTGTGTGGATGTCACAGATTGACAATACTCGTAAGACCCTCAAGTGTGACAATCACCTGTAAGTTTCTGTAACTAAATTATAAGCAGAGGGCCTTTGGGGGAGGGTTCAGAAATGCACGGCGGGAAGTGGCAGGTGGGCAGTTTGCCTTTAAGAGGAACACAGAAAGAACCGTGAGTTCCCAATGTATCAGGGACCTTAAATTCAAGCAGCACAGGGGTGGAAATAGGCAAGCAAGGGCCAGCCGCACCTCTGATCTTCACAAGGAATCCCACAGTCCAATTCCTTCCGGAAGAAGCCAGAGAAGCCCTACACACAGAGAAGGGAGGAGTCCCCCTGTGGCCCTGCACATCAGCCCATGGAGCCAGTACAACACAGGGTCCAAAAGGAAAGGGAGAGAAAACCTCAGGCAGGAACACCTACTGTGTGCCAGGCCCTCAGCTAAACCCTGAACTGGACCTTCCAGTGCTCTGTGATCTCTGGCCAGGGTAGAGGAGGGGGTGAGAAGCCACTTATTTTCTGTTGGCTTGTGGCATCTCTTCCTTTCAGGTGTTTTTTTTGTTTTTTTGTTTTGTTTTGTTTTTTTAATTTTATGAGAAAATGGCTTATTGAGGAAGAAGACTCACACTTAATTTCCACCCCCCACCCATTGCCTGCCTGTTCTTCTCTTGCCTTTGGGAAATAAATAAATAAATAATATCCGCTCCTTGATCTGTATGCACAGGAGAAACAGAACACCCTGTACTTCTCATGCAGATAAAGGAGAGAAGAAAAAGTGCTGGCTCAGCCAGGCAGGGAGGAGGAGGAGGGGTGGGGGAGGAGGGAGGCCCAGGGCAACAGACACTTGTCTTCTTGATCCTACTTCCATGGCAAAATGAGGGTGGGAGCCTGTAGCTCCCATGTCCCCAGACAGGCCAAGCCTGGTAGCTTTGAGAAATCAGGTCCAGGCATGGTGTGAGCATCCCATCTCATTCTGAATGCCCCACTGCCTGACCCCTGCTCTGGCCTGCCAGCCAACGCCTCCCCCTGCGGCCCAAAGCCAACACTGTCCTGACTGAACCCGCCCAAGAAGCCAGTCTGGAAAGAAGGCAGCAGCAGGGAAAGAAGAGAGGAACAGGGGGAAGAAAGGCCCTGTTCCTGTGGCAGACTCCCCAAGAAAGAAGGATGAAGACGAGGAGGCCAGTGTGTGTCCACTTTCCCTCCCCACCATACCTTCTCTCAGCATGCCCGCCAGTTTCTTTGCATCCCCCTCCAATTTACCCTCCAAGAAGTGCCTCCTAATCTCCAAATACCAGAAACATGCTTTAGTCCTGGGCTCCTCCAGAGCCCCTCTTGCAAACGTCCCGGACTGAGCTGGGGGCAGCTCCATATCTCCCTGTGCTTCTGCATCATGGTTAACACCGCTGGACCGCTCCCCCGTCCCCAGGCTCAACGCTGAATGTGTCCCTAAGGGAAGACTGCCCTTCTCCATCAGGTCAAGCCATGTCCAGCCCGCAGTCAGAATCACTGTGGCCTCTACCCTCTGTTTCCCGACGTACTTCCTTGCCTCCTCCCTCTGAACTGTACCCCTAGAGAATTGCGGGGCCTGCCTCAAGGATTGCAGGTCCAGGCCTCCCACTGACCAGGAACATAACCCTGAAACATAACATAACAATATTCACTGAGCACTAACCATGTACCAAGAATGGGTAAGGCCTCAACATGTCAGCCCTTTACCTGCTGAACCCAGCTGACCTTTCTAGCTTTAGTTCTCACTCAGAGGCCACCAAACATACATACACACCCCAGCTTCGCTGAGGTCCTGGGATCCCCCGTGCTGCCCTGCTGAAGTCCTAGAGGAGACACCCGGCCCACACACATGTCAGAGAAGCTGGCTCCATCTTCTCTTAACATGCACACCCTCGTGCAGGGCACTGGGGCTGGGGGGTTCCGTGCCTGGCTGAACCCACCCACAAGGCCTGCTCTACTGATGTTTCCTGAAGCAACAGACACCCTGGAAATGGGAGTTCCTGGCACTAGTTGGGCTATGCGATCACCCCCCTCACCCCACCCCCATCGTTCTTCTGTTCCCAAAGCATGGATATCTCACCTCAGCAAAAACTATGCTATGATTTGGTAATGAGGCTGCAGCCCCCGACCACTGAGCAGGGTGTGGCTCCAGGTTATGCAGGAGACCCCCTCCCCAAGCCGCAGGGGTGAACAACAGTAAGGAGGGTCAGTGGCCCAGCTCCGTGCAGGGCACCCCTTCCTCCTCGGGACTGGAGTCCACTTCTGCTCACCTAGCAATCAGCAGGTCACTTCCCTCCCCCACAGTGGCCACTGCCACCGAGGGCCAGCATCCCAGGTGCCCCCACGCCCTTCCAAAGTCTCCCCTCACGAGAAACAAAAAAAACCTTACTCTCCTTGGCTCCCCTCTGAACACAGGCTACTCCCAAATGTGTCTGCCTCACTTTCCTTTTCTCAAGGTCACCTCATTATGAATGACCCATTTCCCAGAGGAGAAGAGAATGGCCAAGGCAGTTAGCGCACCTGGCTCACCTGACCTCACCATTAAGAGTCCAGACACCACCAGCGGAAGCACTGCCAAGTGGGCCCACCGCTTCCAATCAGTTGCCTTCTCCATTCCTATATGGCCCATGTTTGTTCCTGCAGGGCTCTGGGGGGCCCCTGGACCCTCCCCTAACCAACCCTGGGGACTTGCGAGTCTCTCCTCCTAACAGATACTCAGGGGTGGCAGCCCTACCTCAGTTTCCCTGGAGGGACCGACCCCTCTTTGCTTCAGGTTTCTAACAGAAGGGAGGGAAGGGGAGGGAAGCTGGGGGGCTGGTCCAGGGGAATCTCTTCAGACTGCCTGACAGGTCTGGGAGGGATTTGGATTCTCCTGGGCCCCCCAGACAATGCAATTATTCTTCAAATGTAAAAAACGCCCAGAAATCCCAGACCAGCTGCTTTGCACAGCGACCCAGACAAAGGGGCTCTGTCTGCAAGCGAGGCCCCTCCCACCCCTCAACCCCAGGGAGGGGCTGGGCCCAAACTCCTCCCAGCCAGACCCTCCCCAGCCCTCCTCACCCAGGCCAGGCAGCCAGGAAGTGAAAGAGGCAGGGTCAGGCCAGGCCAGCCACAGGGGCGTGAGGGTGGGCAGTGAGACAGAGGAAGCATGGGGACAGGGCAGAGGCAGCCTGGGAGCCCAGTCTTTCCCTTATCAGGTGACCCTAGACTAGAGTCATCCCTTCTCCAGGTCCCACCTGGCCAATACCTCTGAACTTACCCCAGGGACACAGCATCTGTACCCCACCTCCTGGACATATTGGTTTAAGCCCCATCACTTGCTTAACTGCCTCGTTTAGTTTTCCAGCTTTCCCATCTGTAAAATGGGCATCAGTACCTCTGTGTGGTGGGACAGCTGGGAGGATTAAATGAGACAGCACAGGCAAAAGACGAGGCCCCCTGCCAGGGCCATCTCTGAGAGAGCACAGAGGGAGGAAGACCCCTGAAGAGCCCAGGACAGAAATGGGAGACCCGGGAGCTTCTCCTGGGGCCCAGGGCTCCATCTCACTTATGGAAGAACCCCAGTCAGTGTCTGAGCTCAGACCCAAACCTCAACCTTGGCCCCAGCCCTATTATCAGAAGAGACCTTGACCCTGATATCAATCAGAGTACACCACAGTCTGTGTTTCACTGACCCCCACCACCTCTGAGTCAGCTTACATTCTACCCAGTTCTGGAGGGTCGGGCATCAGAGACAATGGTCACCAGCTAACCCCAGGTTCATAAAAGGGGCAAGGGGTGGGAGTCTCTTTCCACAGAGCCCACCCACCAGCAGTGTCCTCTGGCTCTCACAGGCCAACATGAGTCAAGAGCTCCGGAGGCCCTATCTTCCTTCCTGGCCCTTAGACTTCTCTCCCAACACAATGCCTTTGTTACCCATCTCTCTTCCTCACGGCCAGATGTGTAAAGTCCCTGAAAGCACAGCTTTAAAAGTATTTGTAATCCTTTTCAGGGGAAGCAGGGAGCCTATACTGCGTGGAGAAAGGCAGTCGCAGACCTGGTGTATAGGGGGACAAAGCCAATAGTGTGGCCCACACAGGTGATGGTGGGCAGGAGGGGGAGGCATTCCTAGAGAGGTAAGCACTATGGTCTGTTCTCCACTTCCCTGGAGGCTCTCCAAGACAGGACAGACCCAAGAGGATCATTCCAGGACCCCAGCTTATAGCTGCTTACAGAGACAGACTGTGGAGATGACCCAGCCCAGGCTCAAAGTCTAGTTGGAGGTGGAGGAGGGGAAGCAAGGCTGGAAAGAAGCCAGAGAACGGGGAGAGTCCGTCTGATGGGCCTGAAGTTCAGCTGGTAGCCTCAGTGACCGTGCAGCCAGAGAGAAACAGAGGTAGAGATGAGGCAGGGCAGAACCCAGGACAGCCTTCCGTCCCCCACAGCCACACTCAAACAGCTCTGGCCCACATTCCACCCTGGACATCCCACCCAAAGCAAAAGTAAGTGGGTCACACTCTGACTGGAGAGCAGATCAGGGGCTGGTCAGGGCTGGCTTCTGAACCATCAGTGATGGGCCTTTCCAACTCCAGGCCAGCCTGCTTCAATCTCCTACCCACGCTCCCCAGAGCCTGTGCCTTGGGTTCCCATCTCTGTGCCTGACTGCACCACACAGCCTCTCTGGCCTGGCAGGCTGCCACCTTTTTGCAAGCAGGGCCCATGTTCTTGCCCTCAGATCCCAGAGCTTCCAGATGCAAGCAAACCCCAGGCCCCCTCGGCCCAAAGACAGGTCAGGGGGCTGAGATGATGACTGCCACTCCTGGATGCTCCTGGAGAAGATGAAATTCCCCCAGACAGCAACCTCTGCCCCAACCAGGGTGGCCCTGGGAGAGACTGTGAGCCCCTGAGCCTCAGCTTCCCCATCTGTAAAATGGAATAAGAAAATGGCAATAATCCCTATGAGCCAGCCTCCAGTGTCCCCCAGCAAAGTCCTAAGGGCACAGGTCTCACTGTGGCTCCCTCAGCAGCCCTTAGGAGATGATCCAATGGCCTGGATTTCCTCCCTCTGAGCAGGACCCCACACCTAAACTCTGAATCCTCCTCCAGGAAGTCATCAACCATAGAAGTGTAAGAGACCACAGAACCAATCACTGGCCTAGTGACCACACTGCTGTGGGACTGCTCTTGGTGACAGCAGACCAGACTGTGGGCACAAGAGAGCTGAAGGAGATGGCGCTTGCGGTGACTCACTCCTCTGGGAGGAAGTTCTCCTGAAAGGGTGAGCTTGAGAGAAAATTAGCCTCAAGCCCATGTTGCCAGCCCTGTTTTGAGGCAGCCAAGTCAGTGGCCCTTGGGAAACCCCAGAAAGAGACACTTATATCCCTCCCTCCTCTCCTCTCCCCCCGCCTCTCTCTCTCTCTCTCTCTCTCTCTCTCTCTCTCTCACACACACACACACACACACACACATACACACATATACAATCACAAAAATATACTTCCTTATGGTTCACTTGATGATCTAGCTTGATAAAGAGTCCCCTCCTTTGAGGACATGTTAAAGCACCACGGCTTTCATACAGGCCCTCCCTGGGATCAGATCACTTGTTTTTTAACAGCAGTGGTTTGAATCTTCACCACGAATGAGATGAGTGACCTAAGCCTCAGTACCTCCTCAATAGAGTGGGGCAGAAAGAATGCCTGCCTCACGGGGCTGAGTGCGACAATGCAAAATAATTAGCCCAGACCCAGGCATGTAGCAGCAATAGTTCTTATGTTTGTTTTCCTACGGGCCCAAGTGCATGCTAGTCAGGGTTGCGGGAGGCGGGGGACAGGGCAGGGGGATGGCCTGGGCCAGGAGACCATGTAGTGGGGATGGGGGGTGGCTACACCAGTAGAGAAGTCACAGACCTTCCTGCAAGATAACTGTAGAGGCAAGACCTCCAGAGACGACCACCCCACCCCACAGAGATACCACCCCAGCCGACGACAGGGGAGGAACAGAGGAGAGAAGGGCCACCCCACTTACTGGGGAGAGAAGGGCCACCCCACTTACTGGGGAAGCTTGGGCCTCCCAGGCTGGGAGGCCAAAAGCGCAACAAAAGGGCAATCCATGTGGTCACCGGCCTCCAAGATGGCCCTCAGTGACCTTTGTCTCCTAGTACTTGTGCCCTAATGCAGTCTCCTCCCATGCTGACATGTATGACTAAGAGGATGTCCTAGAGATGACAGAGCATGACCTCTGAAACTGGGTCAGAAAACACACTGTGGCTTCAACCTCACTCTCTCGGGCTGCTTACCAGAGGAGAAGCCGGTCACCACCTTGAGAGGCCACTCCAGAAATCCTACCGAGAAGCTCGTGTTGCAACAGCCTGAGTCCTACCAATAGTCAACCCATCTTGCCAAGCTGTGAGTGAACCACCAGGAAGCAGATCCCCCAGTTCTGGTCAAGCCTTCTGGTGTGTGCAGCCCCAGCTGACATCTTGACTCAACCTGCCCAGAGACCCCAGCCAGGAACACCCACGGAGACTGCTCCCAAATGCCTGACCCACAGAAACTCTGAGGACAATACACAGCTGCTTTAAGCTACTGTAGTGTGGTGCCATTCGTTACACAGCAATCGGTAACTAACACAGTCAGCAATTCTGTTGCCCCAGTCACCCCCAAGGTAAAGAGCCCCCCCAGGCAGACTCCCCATTCTCCTCAGGATCCCAGCTCCTTTTTTTTTCCCCCCTGAAATTCAGGGCTGTGTTGGAACGAAAGACAGTCTGACCCAGGCCCTACAACCTACAAGCCCAGGAGACACAAACAGTCAGTAGGCTCACCTGGAGATTTTTAGAAATGACCGACACACACCCCCCATGCTGGGTCATTTAAATCAAACTCTTTGGGGTGGGACTGAACATCATAAGGGCCCTATATAAGGTTCACTTGGAGCCGAGACAGAGAATCACCGCTCTGGGGCAGACTCCCAGTGTAGACTCCAGGCCAGCCTGGAACATCCAGGATCCGCCCATGCAGGACAAGGAGGCAGAAAGAACGGCAAGGCCAACCAAGGCCTGAGATCCTCTCCCTCCCCCAGCTTGGGCTGAGGGTCTCCCTTTCCCTCCCCTCCCCTGCTTCCCTGCTATGCGGGGCCCCAGGGCTCTTCTGCACCTCCCGCCAGACAAGTCCAACCTCTGCCCAGGAGGACTGCTCTCTTCAAGAAGATCCCACGTGCAAGACAGGGTTTAGCTCTCAGGGATCCTCAGTGATCTCTATTTCCTCGCCTATCAGTAGTGATTGCTATCGTATCTGCTCTGATCTTTCACAGGTCCAAAGCTCCCCCTCAGATGTCTTCAGAGAGATCTATATGTTTTGCCTCTCCTGAGACACAGCTATGGGTTCAAGAGAGAAGGTAGGATAGGGCTGTGATAACAGCTGTGATGGTGACGGCGGGAGAAGATGGGACAGGCACCTAATGGGAGCAGGGAGAGGAGTCAGAGATTTCCAGGAGTCCTGAAAAAGGAGCTCCAGTGGGGGAAGGGCAAAGGCTCCAGTGGCACCGCTTCCAAAATAACTCTCAATAGCACTCTTCCCCCACTCTAGGATTCATCCGCCCAGCTCCAGGCCAGGGAGCCCCTGGCCCCACGTGGCTGCCCTCACATGACCTTCCTCTGCTGCCGCAGCGGCCCCCACCTGAGCTGCTCTGCACCCCTCAGCTTCCCCAGGTGACTTAGCCGCATACATAAGCTTGCCTCCCCTCCCCCCCCCCGCCCCACCACCAAGGGCACCCAGGAGAAGGGGCAGGATGGCCCTGGCTCCCCAGAGGGCTGCAACTTCTCTCAGACAGCACCCCAGCCCTCCAGAGAAAGGGGCAGGATGGTCACACTGTCCCTCAGCAACAACACAGGCACTGCAGACTCTGAGTAGAGCAGGGTGAAGAGTGGGGAGAAGTCTGGGTGAGCACAAGACCTGGCGGGGAGGGGTGGAGTGAGGAGGGCAGGATGTCTCAGCTGCCTCTTGAGGCCTGGCGGCATGTTCCAGGCCAAGGGTGTCGCCAGTGGAGAAGCCACAGAGATGAACACCAACAAGATAAGAGAGAAAATGAGGCCTGAGGGGAGAGGGGCAAAAATGGGGGCAGGAGGAAGCAGGGGACAGATTTTCACTCGTTCACGCAAAAATATTTTGTCCTTACACCCATTAGGATGGCTACTACAAGGCTGAGTGAGGATGTGAAGAAAGGGGAGCCCTTGTGCACTGTTGGTAAAAATGTAAAATGGCAGAGTTGTCATGGGAGGCAGGGTGGAGGGGCTTTTTAAAAATTAAATACAGGGGCACCTGGATGGCTCCACCAGTTGAGTGGCCGACCGTCGGTGTTGGTCCTGAGACGGAGCCTGGCATCAGGCTCCGAGCTCAGTGCGCAGAGTCTGCTTGGGATCCTCTCCCTCTCTCTCTGTCCCTCCCCCTCCCAATAAGTAAATAAATAAATGTAAGATCTAAATCTGAAGTTCCCGTATGATCCAGCAATTCCACTCCTGGGTGTGTGTGTGAAAGAATTGAAAGCAGGGTCTTAAAGACATAGGTAGACATCCACATGCGTAGAAGCATTATTCAAAATAGCCAGAAGCTGGGAGCCAGCTAAGTGTCCGTCGGCGGATGGAGCAATAGGATGCAGTCGGCATACCCAATGGAATATTATTCAGCCTTAAAAAGGATGGACATTCTGGCACCGCTCCAACGTCATGCACCTTGAGGACATCACGCAAAGTGAAATAAGCCAGTCACAAAGGGACAATTACTGTGTGATCCCACTGCTATGAGGGACCAAGAGTGATGGAATCCACAGATACAGAAAGTAGAGTGGTTCGTCAGTTCTGAGACGAGGGGGAGATGGGGAAGCTCGTGTTTAATGGGAATAGTTCCAGTTTTGAAAGATGAAGGAAAGTTCTAGAGATTGATGGTGAGGAGGGAGCACAGAAGTGAATGTCCTTAATACCACTGAACTGTATACTTAAAAATGGGTGAGATGGTAAATTTAATGTAATGTATCTTTTACCACAATAGAAAGTAAGAACAAGTACAGAAACAAAAATGTTCCGTGAGTGCTACTCTGTGGCAGGTAGCCAGGATCCAGCGACAGCCAGAAGCCTCCCCCACGAACGCCCCAGAGGGTCCAACGGGTCCAGGGTGACAAGTGCCACCACACAAAAGCAGGGTGAGGGGAGAGGCTGCTGCTCTGTGTGGGGAGGTCAGGGAAGTCTGGCTGACACGGTGACACTGGAACAGAGGAAGTGACAGGCAGGAGGGAAGCAGAGGATGAGAGTGCTGTGGTGACCCTCTGGGGACCGGCTGGATGACAGGATGTGGGGGTGGGGGTGAGGGCAGGATCAGGATGACTTGGGTGACCAGACATGACACTGGCAAACCCTGACAAGTTCTGTGTGAACAGGCCATCCCCCCACCCTTCACCACAAGCGTGTGAGGAGGAGGAAGAGAACTGAGGCCAGAGAACTTGGTGCAGGATCCTTGAGCAGGAGGGCCCCCCCCCCAAGAGGGGGCTATCCCAGCTCCCTGCAGCCTCTGACCCGGGTGAGCCACCAGCACCCAGAGATCCACCCATTCTGTGGATGGCGTCCTCGAAGCCTGGGAGGCGGAGCTGGTGGACGAGGAGGAGGTGGCTGCTTCCCTGCGGGGCTTCTCCCCTCTCCCTGCCAGGAGCCGCAGCAGCCTCAGTTCTGGGGTGAAGGAGGACAGCCCAGTCAGCACTTTCCACTGACTCTTTCAAAACCACTGACAAGAACCGAGGCTGGGAGACAAATTCAGCCTGGGCACGGTTCCCCCCACTCCACCCCCCTACTCCCCCACTCCCGCCGCCGCCAGCAGGCCCCTCGTGACTGCACAAAGCCCGTCTGTGCTTGGCCTCCAAGCCCCAGGAGGAGGGAGGTCTCCTGCAAGCCCATCCTCTCTCCTGAGCCACAGGGTCCCCGTGCTGCCTGGATGGGGACACCCTGCCCCCAAAGAGACACCCCCCCAAGGGCAGAGCTGGGCTGCCCACAATGTTTGTGGGGACCTGAAAGGCCTAGCAGGACTCTGTCCCCCTTCCTGCAGTAAACTCTTTCTGGGCAAAGCTCCTTCTCCTATGCCCCCACTCACCAGAGTTTATCACAGGACAAAGGTGGCATGCAGCGTCCCAAAATGAAGAAAAGAAAAGGAAAACAGCCTCAAAACACACAGCCACCAGAAACACTCCATAGCAAATTTGTATATAGGGAGCCCTTTGTGTGCCAGATCCCATGCTGGGGGCTCGCCTCTCCGGTCACTGAATCTTTTAATACAACATCCTGCTGCCCATTTTACAGATGAACAAAACGGGCTCAGAAAGGTCCCCAGATGGTAGGGAGGCTACCCGGATAGAGTGAGGGGCAGAGCAGGGCTTGACAACCCTGAGCTCATCTCTCTCTGCCCCCATGCTCACTGGGTTCTCAGGTTCCCACTCAGCCTCCCCAGGCAGCAGGCCTGAGGACTGCCCTCTGCTTGGCACATCTCCTGTCTTACCCTCCCCACAGACTGACACTGAACACATTGTGCCAGGCACTCGGGGGCTGGTAGGAGGCATCCCCCCGGCCTGGCTGCTCAGCCCAGCTGCACTGCCAAAACCTGGGGCTGCCACTGGGAGGCCACCTGCCTCCCAGCCAAGGCCCTGGAGGGGTGGGCTGCACACCCCCCAGCTACCCTACCCCATGAGGGCTGGCTTAGGGTTTGCCAGGCACGAAGCTGGGCTGGGCCACAGCCCTTTGCCCTCAGTTTTGTCCTCTATAACCAAGAACAGAAACGGAGGTCTGATCGCTTTGCCTACACAAAAGAAAATTCTAAGAGCAACTCACTCTAACTTCCCTCTAAAGAGTCACCTCCTTTCTCACTGGCCCAAGACATTCCCCCTCCTGGTAACTTCAGAGCAGTTTAGCTGTGCTGTCCTAACGAGTCCTAACACTGGATCACCCAATAAAATGCTTTCCATAAAGTTCAACCCTGAAGCAGAAACCCCCCACCCCCACCCCCAGGAAGAGCTGGAACTAGGTCTGGAAAGCCAATGGTATTCATTTCAAAATGCATATGTGGGCCCTGAGCCCATGATTTAATCCATAAAACACCTACAGAGTTAAGACGCTGGGCTTGGACAATAAACATATTCTTTAAGTCCTTTTGTTGAGTTCAAAGACAGACTTAATAACTCACCAGCTTTTGAAATCAAGAAACGTCTGTTCTTATAAATTCTGTTATTATCGTTAGGACTACTTTTGCTGAGCGCATGTGAGGTACGGAGCCCAGCGTTGAGCATTTCCTGAAGAATATACCAGCTGATGCTCGCATCAATATCCCCATTCCACAGAAGGGGAAAACTGAGGCTCGGAGAGCTTCCATAATCCGCCATCTGGCATAATGCACTCCAGAATTCACTTAGTAAGATCTTAACGCTCCAGCTCTACTCTTTTGTAAGACCAAGGAATGAGTCAAGTTCATTGTCTTTTCTTGAGCTACCTTTTCAGATTTACTCAAAAGTTAACTGCACACATTGTGTATGTTTTTTTAATTTCCTAAAATAAAAGCGAGAGAGAGAGTAAAAGGGATCTCTGTGTTTAACATTTAAAAGCCTCGTTTAAAAATCTTTCCTAAGGATGTCTGCGCATTGTTGATCCTGAGTGTCTCCTGCTTGAATCACCTTAAAATCTAGCGGACTTAAGGTCTCATTTTTTTGGCCAGTCCAAAAGAAGGACCTGCCAGCCCCTCCCTCCCTGGGGTCTAGACTTTGGGCTGGCTTGGGTAGGAAGTCTGGTTATGGGTAAGGAGGCATGGTTGCAGGTTTGGGGACAGGCTCTGGGGGGACTATGCGGGAAAGAAGGCGCATCAGACCAGATGTCCAAGAATCTGGCTGTGAGACCCAGTCGTGCCATTTGCTGGCACTGCCTGTGTCTCCAACTGTGAAATGGGGTAACAGCTCATGCCAGGTGGGGCCGTGTGGCCAGGACAGGCACTATGGGTCTGCCAGGGCCTGGCACCAAGTTGACAGAGGGTGGATAGGTTCTTTCTTCTTTTTCCTAATAAATTACACATCATTTCCAAGTGCTTCTCCCCCTGGTCTTAAATCATACCTTCCTTAACATTCTCCCCCCAAGAAGCAGCTAGAGGATAAAGGAATCTGGACAGAGCAGACAGGGTCCTCCACTCCCCCCAGAGCCGGGCCACGCCACTCTGGCCGAACCTAAAAGCTTTTCTTCATCTTTCGTCCTCTCAGTCTCTGAGGCAGAGAGAGCAGGACGGGCCCTGGTGCCCGCCTGTTTGAGGAGGAAGGAGCCAGGGCAGAGGAGGACAGGAGCCTGGCGCTGGGCTGGGTGAAGACGCTCACCGGGCATCCTCTGCCAGGGCCTCCGGAGCGCCTTCATCACTGTCCACAGGTCCGCCCCCGTGCACCATTCCAGCAACTTCTCCTGGGTCACTGCTGGAGCCGCCACACCCCACCTCCTCCACCTGAGCTGCCGAACAAAGAGCCCTCACACCTCAGAGGAAATGAGGTGTGGCAAGGGGTGAAGCAGGGTGGCCTCCCTGACCGTCCCACCCAGCCACAGGGCAGCAGAAAGGGAGAGGCAGGGAGCAGGAGCCCTGGGACTCTCCCCCTCCCCCTCCCGCACTGGCAACACCCTTTCCTGGAAGGCGACAAGGGGAGATTCTTAACCTTTTGGGAAAATGACTCAGAGCTCTGAGACTCTGAGCAGAAGGGTCATATAAGCAACCTGCTCCCTCCCCGTGCTCAGGGACACAGCTCTTCTGTGTGGAAGCCCAATGTGTGTACTTGAAGGGCCTGCCCGCCATCCCACCATCCCTGCACACCCGTGCCATGCTTCGCACAAAAGCATTGCTCTGATCAACCCACTACCTTGCTCAAAGATCTCTGATGGCTCCCCAAGGCAGGCCCCTGCCACCTTCCACCTGCACTTGGCACCCCATCTCCTAAGTGTACTCAGGGAACCTTCTGACTCCTACACCCAGGCTAAGCTTGTGACATCTCAATCTGTCAGAATCTCCCCACCCTGCGGGCCACTCCTCTAAGCAGCAGGTCCAGGCTACCCTCGCCGTCCTTCTTCCTTCCCCTCTACAGAAGATGACTCCTTGGGTCTAACCAGGACCCCACTTTAAGCCTCACCGTGCTCTCTGCTGGCCTTTGTACCTCTTCATGTCCCTGACAACTGTCCCCTTCCCTGGGTCCCCACCAGAGACACTGCCTACAGCCATGTCAATCACACGGAGAGCAGCCAACCAGTGTCACAATGGCCCTACAAGGGAAGTCACATCATCCACACAGTCCAAATGAAGAAACTGAGGCACACAGCAGTTTCACTTCTTGGCCAGAGATCACAACCCCACCCTCTGAGATGAACGGCTGGGAGACCCTGTAGAACAAGGAGATGGCAGAGGAAGGGTGGGGAGCATCGGGCTCCTTGCTCAGCAGGGAGCCTGCTTCTCCCTCTGTCTCTGCCTGCCTCTCTGTCTGCCTGTGCTCGCTCTCTCTCCCTCTCTCTCTGACAAATAAATAAATAAAATCTTAAAAAAAAAGAAAAAGAAAATAACAAAACGTTTCTTTTTCTGCAGGACTTATCAGAACCTTTAATTCCCTTAAATGCATTCTGAATCTCCCACAGGCTGGAGGAACGAATTTCCCAGCTTCTACCCTTACCTGTCCCAGAACCCCTGGGGTTTCTCAGAACAGTCTTTAAGAAATGCTGCCCCCCCCAACCCCTAAAGAACAGCCTGGCACAGCAGAGGGCAGATAGGCAGGGATCACAGGTGGGTATCCTTTTAGGACATATATGGGACATTTGACGAACTCAGCCCGAGAGTCCCTCTCGGTGCTGCCCTCAGTTTTTGTCCTTTCCACCTTCCTCTGGGTGAAGTGATTGCCTCCCCTCCTGCCAGTGTCTGGAAGGGACCTCATCTGACTGGGGCCCTCAGATACCACCCTCCTCCCACAGCACCAGGCCATGTAGGGCCCAGACAGCAAGCGGCCTGGGAAATCTCCAGAGCAAGCTGGACACTGCTTTTGGAAAAAACTGCTTATTTCTACTCCATCATTAGCCTTGAATTTTAATATTAAACCAAAATTAAAACATATGAAGCTGCTATTCTGAGATGCCATGCCCCACCCAGCAAACCCTGTAACCCTCTCCCCCCACCCTGCCCTACTTCCCAGGGAGGGAATGGACTCCTTCAATTTACAGAAAACTAGGGCCTCAGAGGGGAGCAGACACTTGCCTGTGGCAGCCCGGTCAGGGGCAGGGCAGAGAGAAGCATCCAGGCCTCCTCACTTCCAGGTACGGAGGTGGAGGGGAGGTCACCAGGTGGGATAAGACCCCAACAGTGGCTCAGGTAACCATCAGTGCCAGCTGCCAGGACTCACACAGGCCAGAGTGAGGTACAATGCACACCCTGGGGGTGACAGCTCAGAGGTTGGGATGACTTTGGGGACTTTTAGGATAGGATGGCATGTCTGGGGCTGTTTTCCCAATCTTCTTGGCCCCACCCTGGCTGGAGGAAGAGTGCTCACCCCAGATTGGCTACCCACAGGGCCAGGCTCAGCTGTCAGCAAAGATAAGGTCCCCTTTACACTGGCCCTGTGTCACCCTGCCTTGGGGAAGTCGCCTGAGACACCCTCTCGTGGTCTTGAGAGTTCCTCACAGTCAGGTAACTGGGAAAATCAGGCCTATATTAACCATCTGAGACCCAGACTCCGAGCACCCCCTCCCAGCAGAGTGGTCCACGCATCCCACACCCTCTATGTACTCCCCTCCCTCAGCGCGCCCCCCCCGCCGCCCCCACACACGTAGCTCCTATGCCTCCTACCACACAGTCCATGGGAGCCATGATGGGCCCCTTTACCTGTTCTTGGTCCCACCTGAGCTGCACCTGTCGCTGTACCTGCCTGCCTGAGCCCTGAGTCCCCAGTCTCAACCCTCCCCACACAAACACGGCTTGGATCAGCAGGTTTTCACCATCTGGGAGCATGTGCGAGATACAGAGGCTCAGGCCCCAGCCTAGACCCACTGAATCAGAGCCTATATTTTAACAAGATGCCCAGGTGATCTACATGTTAGAGTTTGAGAAGCACTTTTATAGATCACTGGTCTGATCAAGTCATCGCACCTGAGGCCTATAACCTTCGATGGCTCCCCAGGGCCTAGGGAATCAAGTCTAGACTCAGCACCCAGTGAAGACCTTCCCTGACCTGGCGTCAACCCAGTTCTCCAAGCTTGACTCCCCATTCACCTTGGGAATGCCATCTCCTCCTCTGTTGGCTAACGCTGCTCAGAACTTCAGGGCCCTCTACGGCATCACCTCCTCCAGGAAGCAGGCTGAACTACAACTCCTTATATCACATCTGGCATGGCTCACTCATTTCCTGCAGAGTAGAGCTCTCATGTTCCCAATGGCTCTGAGCACCAGACAGGAGCATAGGTGCTGACCACAGGTAACAAGGTCCAGCTGAGGAGACGTCCGCCCTTAACTCCAGCCTGCCAGCCTCAGGCTCTGCCACTGTCTTCACCTCAACCCAGCAAACAAGGACTCAGTATGGACAAGAGTTCCTGCCCAAGAAGGGGCACTCCCAAGAACCATGGGCCTGGTGAGCTTCTGCCCATGACGTGTTTACTCTGTGCCTCAGTTTCCCAAAATGAAAAGAATGCCACCAACTCTTCCTCCCTCTTTTCCTGGGGATCTGGCAGGGTTTGCAGAGATAGAGGAGCAGATCTCTGAATCCGGGGCTCAGAATTTGGAGCAGAGACTCCATACCTATATGGTCAGCATCCCTTGTTCGGCTAGCCAGCCAGGCCCTGGGGAAGCCAAGTCACCTGCCCAGAGGCATCCTCATGACCAAACAGGAAAGCCTCGAAGGACAGGGCTGCCACACCCTCTACCCGCCTCCCTCCTTCCTAGCCCAGTTCCTGGGGCTGGCACCTCATGGGAAGTTCTTACTCCCTTGTGCTGGGTCTGCAAGAAGGCACTGAAGCATGTAACCTCGAGGAGTTCCCAGCTTCCACAACCTCTGGAGGGCAAGGATAAAGTTTCTCCCATTCCATTTTACAGACAGACAGACAAAAAGAGGTAAGAACAGGATGAGTAGTGATATGGATTAAGCTCTATTCAAGTATCATTTCTCTGTGCCCCCAGCTCTGCTCAAACCCAAGGCCAAGTCTGAAGCTCCACCTGGCAACATTCTAGAAGTAATCCAATCCCTGCAATAATCTGCAGGTTATCTGCAGAGCCCCTACCTGACCTCCTGAGTTCTCCAAAGGCAGATGATGAGGCCAATGGGCAATGCTAAACCCAGAGAGGTGACATTCTTTTTTTTTTTTTAATTATTTTTATTAACACATAATGTATTATTTGCCCCAGGGGTACAGGTCTGTGAGTCATCAGGCTTACACATTTCACAACACTCATCATAGCACATACCCTGCCCAGTGTCCATAACCCAGCCACCCTCTCCCTACCCCCCAACCCCCAACAACCCTCAGTTTGTGAGATTAAGAGAAAGAGGTGACATTCTAATGGCATCCCAAGCAGGGAGCTGGTTTTTGTTTTGTTTTGTTTTTAGGGAGCTGTTTTTGCACTTGACCTCCCCAGCACCCCAAAATCACAGTCTCCGTGACACCCAAATACTTGGCCTGGGCCTGGAGCCCCTCCTGGAAAAAATGGGGCATGAAGCAGAGAATCTCAGCTGCCCACTCTGAGTGAGGACCACTTCTACCTTAGAATGTATGACTACTTTTCTACCTCCCCCACCTCAAGGCCAGGAACCTTTGGGAGTCAGAAAAAGCCCTTGTTTGTTAAGAAGCCTTCAGCTGGTGCGGATCTGAGAGGCATGAAAGAAGTGGCAGAGTGGAGTGGCTTAAGGCATGGATTCTGGAGCCAGGTTCCCTGAGTTCAAATCCTCATTCTATCTCTACTGAGTTATAGGACTGTGCCTCGGTCTTCCCATCTATAAAATGGGAGTAAGACCCACCTCATAGAGCTGTTAAGAGGATGAAAGGGGTTAATATTTGCAAAGTCTTTAGACGATTGCCTGGCACCCAATGAGTATACCAGGGCCCTGGGCCAGCCTCCTGTGCTCTGCTTGATTTCTCCCAATAGTATACTCCCCTTGTTCCAGCTTCTTCCTAGACATATCAGCCCGACCCTAGGTCTGAACCCCCAGCCCCTAGTTCCAGCGCTGCCCTCACACCATCCCACTGGTCCATCACCAGTCCCTCTATCCAGGGCCCTCCCAGAGCTCAGGTTCCCTGGTTCTCAGCTCTCCATTCTGAGAGCACCAGTCACACAATTTGATTCTTAGCCGGCTCCTTTGTACAAAGAGGAGAGCAAGCCGGCTCTGCTTGATTTTGCAGAGACAAGGGCCTATAGAAAGACCCCAAGCCCCAGCCTCTTCTTCCCCTTCAACTCCCTGCCCCCAGGGTTGGGCACCCAGCAGGTACCCAAGGGATAGGCCTGAAATAAATCTCTGTCTGCCCAGACAGCCCCCATCTCCTGAGTTAGATCACACACACACACAGAGCTCTCTGCTGACCCAGCCTGGATTTCCACCAAAGAGAGCAATTGAAATCATTGATGCCCCACCCACCACAATCCACATCAACCCCATATGCCCCAAACCTACCCAATCCCCCTCTAGGCATACAGGCCTGGCTTTTGAGCTTGCCTGAACCTTTCCCACTTCCTGTTTCACATCCTACTAGCTGTCCGATTTTATAGCAATTTGTACAACTTCTTTTGTGGACAGAAAATAAAAATCCTCAGGGGCACTTAAGGTTTAAAGAGGGGGCTCGTCCACTGACTGCAATACCCATGTCTTTCTGCCTAACCCAGCCCTGACCTTCCCACCTGGCTCAAGATTTCCCAGGAGTCAGCTACATGCCAGGAACTCTGCTAGATGCTCCAGGTACAGTCATAGGCCATTCAGTCAAGGTCCAGCCCTTGAGAAGCTGGACAAAGTAAACAGACGACTGCAACTGTTTGGACTGTGATAAATATAATGAAGAAAGGAAGCAAGGTGCTATGATGCATTACAGGGGAGTGAGGAGGGGACCTCTATGAAGACTGGGAAGGCACCTTTTTTTTATTTTTTAAAAAGATTTTATTTATTTATTTGACAGAGAGATCACAAGTAGGCAGAGAGGCAGGCAGAGAGAGAGAGAGAGAGAAGAGGAAGCAGGCTCCCTGCCGAGCAGAGAGCCCAATGAGGGACTTGATCTCAGAACCCTGAGATCATGACCTGAGCTGAAGGCAGAGGCTTAACCCACTGAGCCACCCAGGCGCCCCTGGGAAGGCACCTTTAAGTTGAGAGCCAGCCCAGTAGAAAACCCTAGAAGAACATTCCAGGCAGAGAAAATGGCACAAGCAAAGGCCCAGGGCAGGAAAGAGCTGGTGTTCAGGGGGCAGAAGTGATTCAGACCTGGTTATCAGGAAGAATACAAATGGGACGTGGTCAGGATAAGGCAGGAGGAAGTCAATAGTGTCCAGATCATGGAGGGTCTGATCAGTAAGCTTTAAAATTTTATTCCTAGTGCAATAGGGAACTATCAACGGTTTTAGAGGAATGTGATTATCCAATCACTATTTTTCTAAATCATTCTTGCTGCTCAATTACAATAGATTAGAGGTGGGCAAGTGGGAATTTGGAGAAAGCAGAGAGCAGCTACTACAGCACGGGTAAAGACATAAAAGGTAGTTTGGCCTGGGGTAGTAGCCTGGGGCCACAGCAGTGGAGTCAGAGCATGAAGAACAGGCCTGAGATAGATCTTGCAGAAAAAGCCAAAAGGACGTGATGTTGGGCTAGATGTGGGAATGGAGGCAAAGGGGGGAGCTGGTGCCACCTGTTCCTGTCTTTAAAGGTGGGTGGGTTATGGGCTGTTTAGAGAAATGGGAAGGCCCACAGAGGGTCACCTTTGGAGAGTACACTCAGGGTTTTGTGTCATCCATATGAAGTTTTCATACCTATGAGACATCCAGGACACCCCAAATCAACAGACGGGCAGCTAGATAGAGAAGCTGGAGCCGGTGACAAAATTTGCTACTTAAAATCCTGAGAAGGAAAATGATGTACACTTAAGACCAGTGTGTTTGTAAACTACTGCTTGATTTTTAAAATCCTAAGAAAGAATGAGAGCTAGGAAGTTAGGTAAATAGTAGGGAGTCAGGACAGAGGAGGGACTGAGGACAAAGCCCTGGGATCTTCCAACATTTAGAGCTGAGTGAAGGAGTTGTCCCCAAAGATCCTTAAAGAAGGCATAGTCAGGGAAGGAGAAGGAAAACCAGAAGTCAAGAGAGGATATTGATTCTAAAGGAGAAAAGATCAATAAAACCAAGGGGGGGTCAAGGAAGACCTGCTTGTGGGGAAATCCCTGGAAACCTTGACTGGGGCAGTTTCAGTGAAGTGCTAGGACAGAAGCAAAGGAATGTGCTCCAGCAGGTGCAGACAGCTCTTCAGAGAAGTTCTGCTGTGAAGAGAGGTGGAGAAGTAGGGAGGAAAAATGAAGGATGAAGGGGGGAAAAAAAGGAAGGGCTATAACTGGGGGAAGGAGGGTGTCAAGAAGTGTTCTTATGCAGGAAAAAAGAAGACACTTCAAACACTGGAGAGAAGGGAAGTAATCCAGGAGTGAGGGACAGGGAGCAGACCACCTTGGAGCCCAAGTGGCAGCCTGGGTCTGTGGTAGGAACTGAGATGCTTCCTCCCCCCACCCAAGAAGGAAGGGGGGCAGAAGTGCCAGATTACAAACACAGGGCCTTCCCCGCACACACTTTCAGACGCATGCCTACCTAACCCTCTATTCATGTCCACTCCAGCGACCCCTGGGGCACCTGCTGAACATCAGGCTGCGCGTCCCACAGACGGCAGGTCATGTGTCACCACCAGCAGGTTCGGCAAACTACCTGTGGGTACCTCTCACCATTGGTGCCTGCCACTGCACTTACCTCATCGGGGCTGTGCCTCTTCCTAGTGCTAGCTCTGAGAGGGTACACGCGCCCCTTACCTCCCTTACCAGAGCCCCAGCCCCCAGCCCCAAGGCAGCCGCCTCTCTCAGCCCCTCCCCCCAAAGTGAGCGCTCAGTACAGCCTACCCCTTTTCCAGCCTGGCTCCCTAGTTGGCCCTTCGGAGAGAGCTGCTCCCCACCCTACCCGCCGCCCGCCCCCCGCGAGACCACCCGGACAGCCGGAGGGAGGGCGCCCCAGCCTCTCCCAGTGTCCCGGCCGTCGCCCCGGCGTCTACTCTTCTCTCCCCAGCGCCCACCCCCTGGACCGCCCGAGTCGTCGCGGGGCGCCGGCGCCCGGCTTTGTCTGCGCCCACCGAGCGCGCCCGCCGGGCGCCCCGGGCGCTCCCCTGGCGCACGCAGCTCCGGGGGTCCGGCCTGCCCTCCACCGCCGTACGCTGGCCTGGCCAGCGCAGCCCCCCGCCCGGGGATCACCGCACCCCGCCGGACCACCGCTTCCCCGGACGCGAGCGAGGGGGGCGCGGCGCCCACCGCTCTCCGCGAGACTCCTGCCGGCTGCCGCACACCCCAGCCCTCCCGCCCGATCGCCGCGCTGGCCGCCTCAACCCCCGGCCGCCGGAGCCCTCGGGGCCGCTCGGGGCCCTTCACCCTCCCGTGGCGGCCGCAGCCCCTGCCGGCGCGAGCGAAAGCTGGGGGGCTCGGGGCCGAGGGGCCAGGGACCGGGAGCGGGCGCGCGGTACCTTTCCCTGCTGAGCCGGGGAAGTGAGTCTGCGGCAAGCGGCGCTCCAGCCTCGGCCTCCTCCGCCTCCCCTCCTCCTCCAGCCGCCTGGCTTCCTCCTCCAGCCGCCGCCGGGACCGTAGGGGCCGGAGCCAGCCGCTGCGGCCTGTGTGGAGCCCCGCTCCGCCTCGCGTCCCCGGCCCACCCCGCCGGGTCCGCCCGCGCCCGGCCCCCCCACTCCGCGCTCCGCCTCGGGGCGGGGACGCGCCGAGCTCCTCCCCGGCCGGGCCCGCCGGGGGCGGGGAAGCTGGGGCAGCCGGAGGCGAAGACCCGCCGGCCCCTGCCTCCGAAGCGTCCAACCCAGCGCTCCGCACCTGGGCCCGACACCCCCTTCTCTAGCCGGGCGCCAAACGTCCCCACTCAGGCCCAAAAGAACAGCAGCCAGCCCAGCGCGCCCTGTCCTGGGCGTAACTCGGGCCGAGGCTGCCTGCGAGACGACCCGCAGAGCCAGAGCTCGGGCCTCGGTTTACCCGCGGAGTTCAGAACCCTGCTTTTGGAGGGAAGAGGCGTCCATCTCTCCTGCTGGAGCTGCCTTCACTCGCGCAGACCCGACACTGGATCTCAGTTGGGAACAGAGGGCTCGTCCCCAGGGGCTGCCACCAATTTCATTTTCTCCCCCCACACCGGGGCCTCCACCGCTCCAGCCGCCTGCCACCACGCCTCTGAGACCTCCGTGCCTCAGTCTCCAACTCTAGACAGCGGGGGCTGGGAGGTGTGGGGCAGGTGGCAGGGGGTGCTCACATCGCCATGGCCCATCCCTTTGCAGCCTGCGGAGCAGAACTGGCCTTTCAGAAAACAGCCTTCAGTAGTACCCACTGCCTCATCCTCGATTTAATAAAAACCAAAGCAAATAAGTGTGAGGGTCACTTTTTTTCTTTTAAAAATCATAGTTATTTGGAAATTACTTATTCCCTATTTGAGATCCTGCAAGCACTGTTCTGATCCCTTGTGCAGTTTTTCCTCTGTGCTCTTTTTTTTTTTAAGATTTATTTATTTATTTATTTATTTATTTGACAGAGATCACAAGTAGGCAGAGAGGCAGGCAGAGAGAAAGAGAGAGAGAGGAGGAAGCAGGCTCCCCTCTGAGCAGAGAGCCCAATGCAGGGCTCGATCCCAGGACCCTGGGATCATGACCTGAGCTGAAGGCAGAGGCCTTAACCCACTGAGCCACCCAGGCGCCCCTCTCTGTGCTCTTTTAAGGGGCAAGGTCACTTGGTCTAGTACCATTTCATTCTGTTTAACCCTGTGAGCATCTCCAGGGCCTCCTGGAGCCCATAGAGACCAAGTCCAAGGGGTGGAAGTGTTGGGGGGAAGCCAGGCCCTTGCCCTGAACTGTCTTTCAGGCTGAGGAGGGTGCCTCATCTAACCTAGACCCTACAGGGGACCTGCCAGGCCCCACTGCAGAGCATAAGTCCACAGGGGTGGAGGCCTGGAGAACAGAGGTGTCTCTACAGAAGTGGGGTTTGGGGGCATCTGGGTGGCTCAGTGGGTTAAAGCCTCTACTTTCGGCTCAGGTCATGGTCCCAGGGTCCTGGGATCGAGCCCCGCATCGGGTTCTCTGCTCGGCAGGGAGCTTGCTTCCCTTCCTCTCTCTGCCTGCCTCTCTGCCTACTTGTGATCTATCTGTAAAATAAATAAATAAAATCTTTAAAAAAAAAAAAAAAAAGAAGTGGGGTTTCATGTTCCTGGGCAGGAGGAACCCATGTGAAGATAGGCTTCAAGGCAGGGAGATGGTGAATTTTAGGTGAAGTTTCTTCTCAGCAGAAAAGACCTGGTCAGTGCCGAGGCTAGTCCCTTCACCTAGAAAACATTTCCGCTCCCTCCCTACCAATCCCTGTGTCCCCTTAGAGTTAAAGATCAGGTTAAATGTCACACCTTCCTCTGTGAATCCTTCCCTGTCGCTGTGGAAGAGGAAGGTTTCTGAGTGGCGCTCAAAATTAATTTCCTGGGTTTGAATTTGGCCTCTATGTGGCCTCCCTGTGCTTCAGTTTCCTCACCTGTAAGATGGGATTAATAAATAATACCTACTCCAAAGAGTCATTGTATTAAATAAAAACATTAATGCAGATCTGACGAATGATGAAAAACTACTCAGATTGGTTTGGTGTAAGCAAGTAGGACATACGTATGCTCACATAACAGAAGATGCCCATGGTCTGCCTGATCTGGGTACCAAGAGGCTTTAAAAATACCGTCAAGACTTAGTCTTCCCTTCCCCATCTCTCTTCTCTGTTCCTTGCTGTGGCAAAATGGCTACCAGGGCCTCTAAGTCCACCTTCACAGCTCAAATCCTCATTTCTTTCAACTGTCCTAGCAAAAAGCCAAGGTTACACCAAGTTGGCTCCACCTGGATCACATATCATTGTTTGGGCCTGAATCACGTGCCCAGCCCTGGAGTTGGTCCATTCCAAACCACAGGGATGCAGAGTGAGGAAGGGTGATGTCAGGGCACTGTTTACAGTTAGAAGGTGAATGGGTCCAGAGCTGTGTGCCAAGCACACAGAGAGTTCACAAAAATATATATATATACTTGGCCCTTGTGGAGAGCCTTCGTCATTTCAGGGGTCCCCAGTAGCTTTTGAACATCCTTCTGAGTTTGGGGAATTTTCCATGTCACGAATCCTGCACCTCCTCCTCCAAAGCCAAAATGCTCTTTCCTGCTCTCCTGTGCAGCAGGGGTGCTGGCTTCACCGGGACCCTGCAACCAGATGCACCACTGAAGAGTTTTCTGAGGAAGTGAGCAAACAGGCGGCACCCAGAATCCACTGGGGAGGACGGTAGCAAGGATGGCACCCGAGGCTTCTCACTGTAGGGACTACTGTGGCAGGGATGCTAGAAGACTTGCCAAAGTTCGTTTCAGTTGCTTTTCACTGCATAACCAACCACCCTCAAAACTTAGTGGCTTAAAACAATAATTTCTGATTTCTCGACTCTTTGGGTTCACTGGGCTCAGCTAGACAGTTCTTCTGCTGTGTGCGCTGTTGGTTAGGGACATCAGCTGGAAGCCTGGCTGGGTCTGGAACAATCCAAATGGTTTCCCTCTCAATGGGACCTCTCCTGTAGAATGGCCTTAAGACATGGTAGGCTGGTTTCTCTCCGGGGGGAGATGAAAGCAGCCAGGCCTCTTAAAGACCTCGACCCAGAAGTACCATTTCATTATTTCTACCTCATTCTGTTGGCTAAAGAAAGTCACACAGACAGCCCAGATTCAAGGGGGTGGTAAATGGACTCCACCTCTTGATAGGAAGAGAGCAGTGTTGTATTAGTTTACTAGAACTGCTGCAACAAAGTCCCACAAAGTCCCACAAAGTTGATGGCTTAATCAACAGAAATTCATGCTCACGGTTCTGGAGGATGGAAGTTCAAGATCAAGGTGTCAGCAGGGCTGTTTCCCGATGTCTTCTGGTTTCCGGTTTTAGCTGGCAATCTGGTGGTCATTGGCTTATAGATCATCACCCTGAGCTCTGTTCTCATCCCCTCATCTTCACACAAGTTCCCCTCTGTGCCTGTCCCTATTCTGTGTCCAAATTTCACCTCCTTACAAGGGCACCAGTAAATCAGGACTCATCCTAATAGCTTCATTTTTACCAGATTACCTCTGTAAAGACAAGATCTCCAAATAAGGTTATGTTTGGGGGTACTGGGAATTAGAACTCCAATACACCTGATGTATCTATGGGGGAGACATAATCCAACCCGTAACAAATGAGCATACATGAATGGGAGGATTCCTTGGTAGCCATCATAAAGATAATCTACATGAAGCAGAAACCCCATACCTTACCTTTAAGAATGGATTTCTTGAGTACATGGTTTTGATTAGGGCCTGGAATTTTAAATGCCCCTTACAAATCATTCCACCACCAGCAGCAGCCTTGGGTACAACCTATTTCTCTATCCCCCCACCCACCAAGGGGTCTTTGGAGCCTGATTGGTGCAAAGTGGACTGGAGCTAAGAGTTTCCTCATTGTTTCCTCCCAGAACAATGAGGGGAAGGAGGTCGGGTGTAGGAACCTGACCAACTGTGAGGCCTTGTGCAAGTTTGACAATCTCCCTTTTGTCATCCTTAAAATGGGGGTAATGTTAGGCCCCTGTCACTCAGGGTTGTGGTGAGGATTAAAAAGAATAAAGGATATAAAAATTGATGTCCAAGCCATCAGTTCCCCTCCAGATGTCACTGGTTATTAGCATCAGTCTCTGTCACCTCCGTACAGCCAATCTAGACTCAGCTTTGTGTTGAAACATTAGTAAATCATTGATCACAGTCAGACTTCACATGTGTGGAGCACTTTCTAGTTTACCAAGTACTTCCACACCCACCACCACAGGGAGATACCAGAGTAATGAAGTAGAGCTTTAAGAAATGTATCAGTTGTAAATAATGCTGGCTTCTATAAGAAATAGATCCAAGAATACAGCAGTTCAAACATAATAGAAATTCATATTTTACCTATGCAATAAAGAGGTATTCCCATTTCTTAATGGCTTTCCTCCACGTTGTGATTCAGGGATCTAGGCTCATTCCAACACATGCCTCCAGCAACCATTAGGGTCTTGCAGTCATCTGCACAAAGCCAGCAGCAGAAGAGAGCCTTCGCTTGAAAACTGACATCACTTCTACTCACACACCATTGGACAAAACCAGTCTCATGGTCACACCTAACTACATGGGAGCCTGGGAATCACATTCAAGATGGGAATCCAGGAAGGGTAGGAAAGTGATTTTTGGTGAACAGCCAGCAGTCCCCACAATGAGGGAGCTTTTTAAAGTTCTGGAATGGATGGGTCATATATCCCCAAGGAAACATCATTCCAGGTTGGAAGATACAGTGGGCTGACCTACTGGCCACAATTCTTCACTTCCTTGTGTAGTATTTTACCTCCATATTCTTGTCACAACTCATGTGGAGTATATTTTCCCACCCACCAATGTCAGGCTTGAGTGAAATCAAGTAGAAGTGGTAATAGGTCTGTTTGGAGCCTCCACTTGAAGAGTTCCTGCATGGTTCCACCTCCACCTTCGTTAGAAACATTCCCCTGCATAGCCACTGCCCTTCAGCCCAGGACTGCAGAATGAACACTCAAGCAGCAGACCAGCACTCAGACTCTCCCAGACCATATCTCGAAGCACCTATCTGATCCAAGCCTAGATCAGCAAATTCCCCAGCCAACTTGTAGACGCAGGACCTCAGCAGAGTCATCCCAGGCAACACACATACCCATGAGAAATAAATACTAATTGTTGTATGCCACTGAGGTCTCGTGGTTGTTACACAGCACTGTTGCGACAATAGCCAACAGATAGAGACAAAGAAGAATCTCGCCTACCCAGGTTTTTTGAAAGTTACATCAATTCCAACTGACTGAAGAATGAATTAAACAACAAGAGACTACATGGCTCAAAACCAGACCTACATAACCTTGCAGTACGTGAATACTGCGTCTGAAGTCAAGGCCACACTGTATGCTTCTGCCTGTCCTCTCCACAGATCCTGGCCGGCGTCCTTAGGTTTCTCTGCCAGGATAGGAGTCCCTGTTCTTCAGCCAAAAAATTTGGCTACCATACAGTTGTCCCAATGGAACAAGGATGTATCGATGAAAAGACATGAACAGACCCAGGCACAGAAGACAAGTTCCATTGGTGTGGGTAAGCCTACAACTGTAGACACCCAGGAGCAGGAGACCGTGCAGTGGGCTCTGATGGACAGACTAGCACCAGTGGCCCTCAGGTCCCCCTGAAGAAAGCCAGCTGCTGTTGTCACCACCCCCATCAAGCTGAGGTTCCCAACAGGTGTGCTCCAGCACGTCTTCTCAGATGGCCAAGCCCCTGGAGACCTCATGAAAATGCAGGTTCTGATTCAGCAGATCTGGGGTAGGGCTTGAGATTTAGCTGGAACTGCTGCCCCCGGTCCTCAGACCTGACTTTGAGTGTCAGATCTCCAGAGAAATGGTAGGAGTCTCAACACACACTAGGATATCTTGGGAAGCTTTTGAAAGCACTGATGCCCAGGTCCTCCCCCACCCCCACCCCCCACCCCCCAACTGAAAGGCTCTGAAGTAAGGGGTCTGGGGAAAACCTGGGCACCCTAGCCATCCCAGTGTGTAGCCACTGCTCTAAAAGCACCCCTCACTGTTCTCAGGGGGCATGTACTGTCCTGCCTCCTCTCCACATTTCTAGAGGCTCTGGCTTTCTGCTTGCCCACTCTTTATCCTACCATGTAAGGGAATCAAATGTTTTTAACTAAAGTGATTCCCATGTTGTGAAAAACATCTTGAAAAGGCAGCATAGGGAGGCAAAAAATGGAGTTCTTTAAATTGGACAAATCCGGGACGCCTGGGTGGCGCAGTTGGTTAAACGACTGCCTCTGGCTCAGGGCGTGATCCTGGAGTCCCGGGATCGAGTCCCACATCAGGCTCCCAGCTCCATGGGGAGTCTGCTTCGCTCTCTGACCTTCTCCTCGCTCATTCTCTCTCTCACTGTCTCTCTCTCTCAAATAAATAAAAAAAAAGAAAAGAAAAAAGAAAAACATTTAAAAAAAATAAAAAAAAATAAATTGGACAAATCCCCTTTTGAAAATCTCACTCTCCTGCCCTTCTTTTCCTCACTCACCATTGCCGAGGGCAGACGGTCCCCAGTGTTCCTTCCGTCCACTGGAAAGCCGACTGACAGGCTGAGCAGGACCTTAACTAACCCAAAATCCAGCGTGAGTACATGGGAGAGGTTTGCTTTTTAACTAGGATAATTTAATAGCCGTTTTAGAGCAAAACAAGGGTAGAAACAGACAGGTGGGCTTAAACTTTACGTGAATTTTTGAGGTGAAATCCCAGACTTCAGAATATTGCAGAGTTTGCTACTGATGGCCTCTAGGTAGGAGTTGAGGGTGGGGACCAACGTTTGGAGGGCTTAGAAGGGTTGGCAGATTTAGCAAAGAAAAATACAGGGCACTCAGTTCAGTCTGAATCTCAGACAAACAAGGAATCATTTGTTCCCAGAAGCATGGGCTCCAGTCACACGCCCTGAGAGTGAGTGGCACTGCTGAGCCCCCCGCCCTCCCCTAAGCCCAGGTCTGTCTAGTAGGTGTACAGTGTATAGTCAGGCCATGAGGCAGACCCTGGTGAGCTCCAGATGACCTCAGGAATTCCGAGAATCCTCTGGAAGCATCAAAGGGCATCCGCCTAGACTCTTGGCTTATGTGGATTTTGTTTGTTCCTTGGCTTTTTGTTTGACAATCTTTGCATGCTTGGGCCCTATGCTCAGAGTTTAGAAGTCAGGTCCTGGGCCAGCACCTTGAAAACAGGCGGCATCATCTTCTTAGCCTTGGGTCCTCCAGACCTCGATTTAAATGCCCATCACCACCACCCCCTGTCTCCCCACAGGTCTGGCCTGACCCCTGCTGCTCTCCCCACTCACACCACAAACCCCAGGAAACCTCGTCAATCTCCAGTCTAACCCTGACCAGTGCCACTGCACTGGATTTGGGGAAACCAAGAAAAACAAACTTAAGTGTGGGTCTCAAGTCACATGAATTAGGAAGGAGGGGCCCAAGCAGGAGAGGGGAGCAGAAGGAATGCGGTAAATGGTGACCCAATCCACAATTCCTTTACCTTCTCTGCTCCTAATTCCTTCATGTAGAAATGGGCACGCTAAGTAAGCTGCCTTCTGACATTATTTCTCTGGGCACTGTCCTTCTCGCTTCTAAGACCCCTAACACCCCACAAAACCCTTGAGGGACTGTGCTTTGGGCACTCATTTGCAGTCAGGAGATCGTTCCTGAGCCCTGAGTTTGGGCCAAGCATGCTGGCCATGGAGCTCAGCAGCGGGGGGAGATGACCTTGGCCCAGCTGACTGCCCACAGCATCCCAGACATCGGAGCAGAACAGACCAGGACCTCCTGGTTCTGGTGAAGCCAATTGACCTGGTCATGGCTGAATGTGTGTGCCTCTGTGTGTGTGTGTGTATGTGTCAACATCCTGGTCCCCACCCCACCCTGGGGGGCTGTGGACAGCCTCACTGACCACAACGCACTGTGTCAGCGACAAGTAAACAGGATGGATTGATTGCTGACTCCATAAACAGATAGATGCCAGTCACCATCTAAACAGGAAAGAAAACACAGAACCCGTGGGAAGAGGAGGCTTCACTATTCTCTGTGACGTAGGAGAGAAGGGGAAGGAGACAGAGAGAGAGAGACACTGATGGACACAGGGGTGAAGGAGAAGAGTCACAGACCCAGCAACATGGGCACCACCGAACCCACAGTTTGGGGATTGCTGTTTCTATCAGCTGCTTCGTGCCCCCCAAGGTGCCCCTACTTGCCAAGCTCCCCTGCCTTGGACCAGTCACCCCACCTCTGACCTCCCGTCCTCCTCCCATGGAGGCCTCCGCACCCTCCTACAGGCCCTGCTCAGATGGTAGCTTGTCCTAAGACATCCTCAAGGATAAACCATCCCCAGGGCTCCCTCTTTTGCACAGAAAAGTTCCAAAGTATGTCTCCAGTCAGATATATTCCAAGAGGCTCATCTTCTCTCTTTTTGGGCCACTACCAAGTCCCACATCGTAGGATGTACAATTTTTCCCATTTTCAAGTAGAAACACTGAGCCCTTGGAGCGCTTGGGTGGCTCAGTGGGTTAAGCCTCTGCCTTCGGCTCAGGTCATGATCTCAAGGTCCTGGAATCAAGCCCCGCATCAGGCTCTCTGCTCAGCAGGGAGTCTGCTTCCCCCTCTCTCTCTCTCTGCCTGCTGTTCTGCCTACTTGTGATCTCTGTCTCTGTCAAATAACAAATAAAATCTTTAAAAAAAAAAAAAGAAAAGAAAAGAAACAATGAGCCCTTTATGGATCCATCCAAGGTCACCCCCAAATGAGAAACAAATTTAGCCTCCTGCATCGTAGCCTTTCAGCTCCCACCCTCTTTCCTGGTCCACTTATGGCTGACCTTTCTTGGCCTGCCCCAACCCCCACCGGGTCTCACTAGTAATGTGTCTTGATGGAAGCCCTGGGGGGAGGGGGGGTGACTGAGGTAGGGGGTGGCTAGGGCTGCCAACTTCCTGGGAGGAGCACTTACCCACGAAACAGACCATCCTCTGAGTCACTGGGACGACTGGAGATCCTGGAGGTTGGGAGAGGCTGACTCATCCTTGTCTCTATTTCGTCAGGAAAGGAAGAGGCCTCACACATAGGGGAATGGCTGTTGTTTTCCCCACGGAACTGAAAACTGCAATGGAGCCATGTGGAAAGATGGAGCAGGCCCCAAGAAGGTTCTGGAGAGAGAGAGAGAGTCCGGGGTCCTTTCAAACCACCGTGGACAGGAAACTCAATATTCAAATATAGACTCCAAAAAAAGTACACTTGAAAGATGTTTGTCTTGCGAAATAATCACCCATTAGAAAGCCCAGAGTTCCTTTAAAGGGCCTTCCAGTCCTGTCAGTCTCCAGGGCTTGCTTCCAGATCCATCAGGGAGCTCACAGCACTAGAAACGTTTGCCCGCCTTCACCTCCAAGTGGTAGGTCATCCCCAGGTCCCCTTGGCTCCTTTACGCTAGTTCTGAGATTCTCAAACTCTCAGAATCACCTGGAAAGCTTGTGAAAAAAACAGGTGGGTACAAAGGTGGGTAGGGCCCCACCCCCATGTGTCTGACTCAGTGGGGTTGGGGTGGTCATTTGCATTTGGGGGTGGGTCAGGTCATTTGCATTTTAACAGGTTCCCAGGTGATGCTCCTACTGCTGGTCCAGGAGTGTGTGAGGCCCACCTGCCTGAGCTCCCTGCCAGGGAAAGTCACTCCACACCTCCTTGTCACTGGTTTCCACTGATGTCTGGGCCTCAGGGCTCCACAGGGCACTCTGCCTTGCCGGGTAGACCCATGGCACTTCCTGAGGGAGGGTGTTGCCTTTCCCACCTCTGCCACGACTTGTTCACAAGTTCTCTGTGCCCAGACTTCTAGCAGCCCTGCGTGGGCCCAGCTCAGCTCAGAAAGCTGACCCCATCGCCTTCCCACCACCAAACCTCAGCCCCACCGCCCACTCTCTCACCCATGCTCCTCAGGAATGGAGTGTCTGCTCCCACCTCCGGCCATTCATGCCGCCCGTGTCCCTCCTCCTTCAGTTGTCTATCCTCTCCTATGCCTTTCCTTGCCCCCTCTAATGGGAAGAGTGGATCATTCCCATAAGCATACAAACATTTTCTGGAATCTCTCATCTATTAAAAACGGGGGCTTGGGGTGGTGGGTGAGGGGCACTTGGGTGGCTCAGTGGGTTGAACGTCCAACTCTTGGTTTCGGCTCTGGTCGTGATCTGGATGTCATGAGATCAAGCCCTGTGTCAGGCTCCACACTTAGCAGAGTCAGCTTGAGGTTCTCTCCCTCTCCTTCTGCCCCTCCCCCTTATCTCTCTCTCTCTCTCTCTCTCTCTCCAAAATAAATACAATTTTTTTTTAAACAGGGGGTGAGCTACCCTAGGCCACCTCATCTGCCTCTAGCTATTCCCCATCTTCCTCCCCTAATATTCACAGCAAAATTTCTTCAAAATATTGGGGATAGTTCCCATCGCCACTTTCTCCTTCCTGACCCACTTGAGTCTCTCCCCCTTACTTAGTACTTAATACTTAGTACTTAGTACTCCACTGGAACCCAGCACTCCCACATTGCCAAATCCCAGGCCTCACCTCAGTCAGTCTCTCAGAAACCTTTGAGACCACTGACTGCTGCCTCTTACTGGGAAGACCTTCTGCTCATGGCTTCTTTGGCCCCACTTCTCAGAGGGTTGGAGGGCCCTGGTCTCCCCTCCCCTTTCTCTAGCCTTGTGGCTTCAACATGCTGTCTGCTGAGTCTGTGTCTACAGCTCATGATCACTCCCTCCCCTGAGCTTGGATTTTATCCAACTACCTTTAGCATCTCAAACCCAACATGCCCAAACAAAACTCTTGTTTTCCCCTACCCAGGTTGGGGGAGGGGGTATATAGCAGAAAATTCATCATCTTTAGTGTACCATTTGGTGGTTTTAAGTATGTTCCCAGTGTTGTGCAACCATCACCACTATTCATTTCCAGAACTTTTCCATCATTCCAAACTGCAACTCTGTACCCATTAAATAATATTATTTAATATTATTCCCCCACCACACTCAGCCAGTGGTAACCACTATTCTTCTTTCTGTCTCTATGAATTTGACTATGGTACGTACCTCATATAAGTGGAATATTTGTCTTTTGGTGTCTGCCTGCTGACAATTTCTTCCCTCCGTTTCTGCCATCCCCCAATGCCCCAAGAAAACTCCCCAACAAATAAATTGGCAGTTGGCCAGCTCTGAGAAGGTTTCTGAGGTGTTCTTTGATTTTTTTTTCAGCGATTTGTTTTGCTGTATAAAATTTTTAAATATATAAAATAAAATAGCTGAAAAAGACGTAAGGCCATGCTCCTAGTTCTCAGATTTATCTTTGTTAACATTTCATGTCAGTTGCTTTGTCATTTTCAAATACAAGAAATAAAGCACTAGAATTCAAATTGTAATCTCCTTTTAACACCCACCATCAGAGGCAACAATAGCTAAATTAAATATACATCATCTAGCCAATTTTTATAGTGCTCACTTAATCTATATCTCGTCTAACCTGAGACACCATCCATTGTAAGACGCACTATTATTTTAAGCCCCACTTAAAAAGAAAAACACTGACACTTAGACTATGATGCAACACTTTCTAATCTTAGATTTTTATTTCTCTTAATCTGTTTTTATTTTTTTTAATTATTCATCACTTACATATAACACCCATTGCTCATAACAAGTACCCTCCTTAATACCCATTGCAGATATAGCCCATCACCCACCCACCTCCCTCCATCAACCCTCAGTTTGCTCTCTGATCTCTTATAGGGGCACCAGGGTGGCTCAGTTCATTAAGCATTGGACTCTTGAGTTTGGCTCAGTTGTGATCTCGGGGTCGTGGGTTTCAGCCCCATGTCAGACCCCGAGCTGAAAGTGGAGTCTGCTAAGATTCTCTCTCTCCCTCTCCTTCTCCCTCTGGCCCTCCCCCGCGCACGCGCTCTCCCTCTCTCTAATGGCTTGTTTCCCTCTTTTTTTTTTTCCCCTTCCCCTATATTCATCTGTTTTGTTTCCTAAATTCCACACACAAGTGAAATCATATAATATTTGTCTTTCTCCGACTGACTTATTTCACTTAGCATCATACACTCTAGCTCATCCATATCATTGCAAATGGCAAGATTTTTGGATGGCTGAGTAACGTAGATATAGATCACATCTTCTTTATCCATTCATCAGTCAATAGACACTGGGGATCTTTCCATAACTTGGCTATTATTGATAAGGCTGCTATATATACGGTACATATATGACTTCCAATCTGTATTTTCGTATCCTTTGGGTGAATGCCTAGTAGTGCAATTGCTAGATAGTAGGACAGCTCTATTTTTAACTTTTTGAGGAACCTCTATACTATTCTCCAGAGTGGCTGCACCAGTTTGCATTCTCACCAATGGTGTAAGAGAGTTCCTCTTTCTCCACATCCTCACCAACATCTGTTGTTTCCTGTGTTTATTTTAGCCATTCTGACAGGTATGAGGTGGTATCCTATCGTGGTTTTGACTTGTATTTCCCGAGACGTTGAGCATTAGATTTTTATTTAATACTTATTAAAAGGCCTCCTTCAGATCTCTTTAGATGTATATTTTGTCATACCATATTTCCTGGAATTTAAAATATAATCAATTTTAAGATGCAACCTGATTCAGAGACTTTTTAAAACTATCTTGGGGTCAAAGGATTATGGCTTATGATTCTTGTGCATAAATAAGAAGGACATATCAAGGAACGTAAAATTGGTTAAGTATTCCTAAATTTTCACATCTAAAGTTCACTGTCCTGCATCACTTTTTAAAAAATTAGTGGAGGGGCGCCTGGGTGGCTCAGGGGGTTAAAGCCTCTGCCTTTGGCTCAGGTCATTATCCCAGGGTCCTGGAATCAAGCCCCACATCGGGCTCTCTGCTCGGCAGGGAGCCTGCTTCCTCCTCTCTATCTGCCTGCCTCTCTGCCTACTTGTGAGCTCAGTCTGTCAAATAAATGAATAAATAAATCTTTAAAAAATATAAATAAAATAAAAATAAAAAATTAGTGGACTTTTTTAACAGTTTTAGATTTAAAGGAAAAATTGAGCAAAACATACAGTTTCCATATATCCTTTCACCCTTCCTCCCAATTTTTCCCAAAATTGTCCCAATTTTGAACATTTTGCATTATTGTGGTACATTTGTTTTCATTGTCTTCAATGTGGTACATTCGTTTTCATTGATGAGCCAATATTGATGCATTACTATTAACTAAATCTATAGTTTACATTAAGATTCACTCTTGGTGTTGTACATTTTATGGTTTGACAAATGTATAATGACACGTATCCACCATTGTGGCATCATACAAAATAACAGTCTCACTGTCCTAAAAATTCCCTATGCTCCAACTTCTTCCCCTCTCTTTCCCCACAAGCCCCTGGCAACCACTGATCTTTTTACTGTCTCTATAGTTTTGCCTTTTTTAGAATGTCATATAGTGGGAATCATACAGCATATAGATCATATTAGTATACAATTAGTATACAATAGTATAGTATTAAGATTGGCTTCTTTCACTCAACCTAAATGGTTAATTGGTCTTCAAACCATCTCAAAACAAAAAGGGGTGTCAGTGTCTCGTCATACCACCAAATCACTATACTCTTTGGTGAGCTTATTCTATTTTTTTGGTAAGTTTATTCTATCTATCTACCTTTCTTTCTTTCTTTTTTTAGTAGGCTCCATGCCCAACATGGAGCCTAGTGCAGGGCTTGAACTCATGACTCTGAGATCATGACCAGAGCTGAGATCAAAAGTCTGATGCTTAACCAACTGAGACACATTGGTGCTCCTGTACTTTTTAATAATTTGAAAATTACTTTCCATACTAGAATGCAAAAGCCCTGAGATGTTTAGAGGCTGTTTGTTTCATCATATGAATAAGGAGAGAACATTTGAGGAGGAGGAGAGAAAGGTCACATGTATTCACCTAATCCAGTCCTTCTTGGTAAAGTAGGTGGAAAACTCATCTGCCAAAGAGGAGAGAGAAGGCTGGGGAAATGGTTCTGGAAATTTGACATGACAACAACGAATGTTTTTGGTGTGTGTGGGGGGTGGGGGATTGCACACAAGTGTGTAATGAGCATATCTACTTCCATGTCAAAGTAAATGAGATTGTCAAATACCCTGAGGATGTCTCAATTTTTTCTTTTGGCTTTTTTTAAGGTATAAAATACATCCAGGAATGCTTACCCTTGTTAGATACAGTTCTGCAAGTTTTGAGAAACATGTAAGTTATGTTATTGGCACCACAGTTGATATATAAAACAGTTCTATCACCCCAAAATATTCCCTCATGTCCCTTGATAGTTAATCCCTCCCCCTTCTCCAGCCTCTGAAAACCATTTGTTTGTTTTCTGTCCCCACAATTTTGCCTCTTCTGGAATAAATGGAATCACACAATATGTAGCTTTTTGAGTCTGGCTTCTTTCACTTAGCCTAATCCCTCTGAAATTCATCTATGTTGTGTATATTAGTACTTCATTCCTTTTCGTTGCTGAGTAGTATTCCATTATATGGATATACCAGATTTTATTGTTCACTAGTTGAAGGACATATGGGTTATTATTTATTGGGAGACTATGAATAAAACTGTTATAAACATTTGCATATAGATTTATATGTGGACATAAGTTTTTATTTCATTTGCATAAATACTTAGAAGTTGGATCACTGGATCATATGACTATAGCGTCATAACATCTCAATAATAGTTTTAATCTACTTTTCCACAATGGCTAATGATGTTGAGCATCTTGTCATGTGCTTTTTTATCACCTGTATATCTTCTTTTGTGAAGCGTCTGTTCAAATCCTTGCCCGTTTTTTATTGGGTTGTTTGTTTTATCATTGAATTGAGACTTCTCTTTATATTCCACTTTTTTATCAGGAGAAGAGCCTTGAAATGACCCATTCATGTGTTTCCTTTAAGCTGTATTTTTCTCTCATGGCTTCCATCACATATTTCAAAATAAAGGTTGTCATGGTCTTTCTAATGGTACCAAATACTCTGGCATTGAAATTACTTTTTCTCAACCTCCTAAAGCATTTGGTAGCAGGGTTTTATTTTCTACTCATAAGCTCTTGAGAATTGGGCAAATGGTGGAGCCAGGAAAAGGGAATGTGTCTGGTGTTGGAAAGTGAATATAGTGGAAAAATACATAAACTTGTTTACTTTTCTTTCTTTCTTTCTTTCTTTATTTATTTCATTTTTTTCTTTCTTTTGCTCTTTGCCTATTTTTTACTTCTCAGCCCTTTCATCTGAGTTCATTTTCCTTCTACCTAAAGCACTTACTGAACAATTGTTAATAAGTTTGGCTGGGGATAAACTCAGAATTTAGACTTTACATTTAATGCAAATGCCTTTATTTCAACTTTCTTAAAAGATGTTTTAGCTGGGTATAGAATTACATGGATTTTTTTTCCCCCAACACAGTGAAAATACCGTTTCACTTTCCTCTCATTTCCATTACCAGCTAACTAAAATTTATGTCCTTTTCTGCCCTCTTTGGCTGCTCTTTAGATTTTTCTCTGTATCTTTGGTCCTCTGTAGCTAAGTGTAGATTTCTTTTTATGTAAAGTCTAAAATTTACCTTCTTAAATCTGTGGGTTGGTATCTTTCAATTGTTTCAGAAATTTTTCAGCTATTATCTCTTCAAGCATTGCCTCTGTCCTTGTCTCTCTTGCTCTTCAACTTCTGAAACTTTGATTAAATATATATTAGAACTTCTCACTGTGTACTCTCACTTTCTGGCCCTCTCTTTGTGTTTTCCCTCTTTTTGTCTCTTGAGCTTATTACCTCACTCACTGTTCACTATCTGAACTCACTGTTCAAATAAATGCCCAAAACATGTATCAAGAGTAATGCATTGGGGCACCCGGGTGGCTCAGTCATTAAGCATCTGCCTTCAGCTCGGGTCATGATCCCAGTGTCCTGGGGTTGAGTCTCACATCAGGCTGCTCAGTGGGTAGCCTCCTTCTCCTTCTCTTTCTGTTTGTGTTCCCACTCACACTGTGTCTCTCTCTGTCAAATAAATAAATAAAATCTTTTTTAAAAATTACTTTTTAAAAAAAAGAGTATTGTACTGCGTAGACTGGTTGCCAATGGCTCCTGAGGTCCATTCTAAATGCCTACTAGGTAATCCTCCATTGGTTCAGCCAGAATCCATCCATTATGGTATGCAGCCACAATAACATCTCTGGGGAAAATACCACTCTTAGAAATTGCTTTATAATTTAAAATCAGGGTGACCCAATTTACTTGGGAAGTCTCTGTTATCCTTATCCCCTCCATATCCACACCCCCTCTTTTACTCTTATAAGTATTCTGGTTTGAAAATTAAAATATGAACACCTTATTCCCATTAAATATTATGGCCTCTTTGGGGTTAGTGGCAGCCACATATATCATCAAGTGATTACCTTATTTTGGAAATCTGTGCTTATGATATTAATTTCTTTAGTGCTTTTAGAATGGACAGTATGATTTTGAGGCTGCTAAAGAATGTGTGATATTGTCATCATTCCCTACTTGCCTAAAATCACTGTTTCATTTTTCCCTGATTGAATCACATCACTAGAAATTAAACTGCTTCTGTTCAAAATCAGCAAAAAGCTTCGGGGAAACTGATTTTCAGAGCTTCAGCAATAGCTCCCACATAATCCACCCATCACACCAGCCTCTTGTTTTTGAAATGTCTTTTGTTCAATTTGAGGGGTTTGGGATTTTCTCCTGCTTTGAGTTGCATTGCATGGTGAGTGACAGGCAAGCTTTTGGGCCATGACACGGCTTTACCTACTTATGGGTATCTTTATTTTATTTCATGAAGTCTCTTCTTGTTGATTTGTGAGAAAAAATAAAATTACAGAAATTCCTCCAACATTATGTACAGGCAGACTTCGTTTAATTACACTTCATAGATATTGTGTCTTTTAAAAATTGAAGGTTTGTGACACCCCTCCACTGGACAGGTCTATCAGCACCATTTTCCCAACATTTGCTTACTTCATGTCTCTGTGTCACATTTTGGTAATTCCTGCAATATCTCACTTTTTAATTATCATATGTATAATGTAATACAATATGATATGATATGATCAGTTCTCTTTGATGTTAACTATTGTAACTGTTTAGGAACACCACAAACCATGCCCCATATAAGACAACAAGCTTAATAAATGTTGTGTGTTCTGACTGCTCCACCCACCAGTCATTCCCCTATCTCTCTTCCTCTCCTCAGGCCTCCCTATTCCCTGAAACACAACAATATTGAAAGTAGGCCAATTACTAACTCTGAAATGGCCTCCAAGTGCTCAAATGAAAGGAAGAATAGCACATCTCTCATTTTAAATCAAAAACCAGAAATGATTAAGCTCAGTGAGGAAGGTAGGTCAAGAGCCAAGATAGGCTGGAAGCTGGGTCACTTGTGCCAAAGAGTTAGCCAAGTCATGAGCACAAAAGAAAAGTTCCCAAAGGAAATTAAAAGTGCTACCTCCAGTGACACACAAATGATCAGAAAGGGAAACAGCCTTGGTGCTGTTATTAAGAACATTTGAGTGGTCCATATGGAAAATCAAAACAGCTGCAACATTCCCTGAAGCCGAAGCCTACCCCAGGGCAAGGTCCTGACTCTCTTCAATTCTGTGAAGGCTGAGAGAGGTAAGAAAGCTGCAGAAGAAAAGAATGAAACTATCAGAGGTTGGTTCATGAGGTTTAAGAAAAAAGCACCCCGACAACATCGAAGTACAAGGTGATGTGTCAAGTGCAGATGTAGAAGCTGTAGCAAGTTATCCAGAAGACCTTGCTGAGAATGAAGGTGGTTACACTAAACAGCAGACTTTCAATGTAGATGAAACAGCCTTCTACTGGAAGAAGATGCCATCTAGGACTTTCATAGCTGAAGAAGAGAAGGCGATGCCTGGCTTCCAAGTTTCAAAGGACAGGCTGACTCTCTTGTTACAGGCTGATGCATCAGGTGGCTTGAAGTTAAAGCCAATAGTCATGAACATCCCCAAAATCCTAGGGCCCTTAAGAATTACACTAAATCTACCCTGCCTATGCTCTATAAATGGAATATCAAAGCCTAGATGACAGCAAATCGGTTTACAACATGGTATACTGGATATTTTAAGCCAACTGTTGAGAACCACTGTTAAGGGGAAAAAAGAAAATATATATATTTTTTTCTTTTTTGAAAGATATATATCTTCAAAATATTACTGCTCATTGAAAATGCACCTGGTCACCCAAGAATTCTGATGGAGATACTCAAGATTTATGTTGTTTTCATGCCTGCTAACACAGCATCCTTCTGCAGCCCATAGATTGGGGAGTAATTTTGACTTCTAAGTCTTAGATTTAAGAGATACATTTTGGGGGCGCCTGGGTAGCTCGGTTCATTAAGCATCTGACTCTTGATTTTGGCTAAGGTCATAATCTTAGGATTGTGAGATCAAGCCCCACATTGGTCTCTGAGCTCAGCGTGGAGTCTTCTTAAGACTCTCTCACTCTTGGGGCGCCTGGATGACGCAGTGGTTTAAAGCCTCTGCCTTCAGTTCAGGTCATGATCCCAGGGTCCTGGGATCGAGCCCCACATCAGGCTCTCTGCTCAGTGGGGAGCTGTTTCCTCCTCTCTCTCTCTGCCTGCCTCTCTGCCTGCTTGTGATCTCTGTCTGTCAAATAAATAAGAAAACCTTTAAAATAAATAAATAAATAGTCCCTCTGCCCTCTTCTCTCTCTCAACTCTTTAAAAAAAAATTCTCTCACTCTCCCCCTGCCCCCTGCCACTTTCTCTCTCTTTTTCTCTAAAAAAAGAAAAAAAGAAATACATTTTGTAAGACCATAACCACCATAGATAATGATCGATCTGATGGGTCCAGACAAAGTAAACTGAAAACATTCTGGGAAGGATTTACCATTCAAGATACCATTAAGAACATTCATGATTCATAGAAAGAGGTCAAAATATCAATGTTAATGGAAGTTAGGAAGAAGTTGATTCCAACCATTATGGACAACTTTGAGGGACTCAAGACTTCAGTAGAGAAAGTAGCTGCAGAGGTAGTAAAATTAGCTAGCGAACTAGAATTAGAGTGAAACCTGGAGATGTGACTGAATTGTTGCCATCTCATGATAAAACTTTAATGGATGAAGAGTTGCTTCTTACGGATGAGCAAAGAAAGTGGTTTCACGAGAGGGAATCTACTCCTGGTGAAGATGCTGTGAAGATTGTTGAAATGACGGCAAAGAGTTTACAGTATTACATAAGCTTAGTTGATAAAGCAGCATCTGGGTTTGAGAGATTGACTCCAATTTTGAAAGAAGTTCTACTGTGTGTGAATTGTATCAAAAAACATAGCTCATGACGTTCATGAAAGGAAGAGTCAATCAAGTAGCAAACTTCAATGTTGTCTTATTTTAAGAAATTGCCTACACTTATTACGGTGAGCATAGAGTAATGTATAAAATGTCAAATCACTATGTTGTACACCTGAAACAAATACAACATTGTATGTCAACTTTACTTCAATAAAAATAGAAAGAAATTGCCACACCCACCCCAAACGTCAGCAACCACCATCCTCATCAGTCAGTAGCCATTTACTGAGGCAAGACCCTCTACCAGCAAAGATTATGACTCACTGAAAGCTCAGATGATGGTTAGCATCTTTAGCAATAAACTGTTTTTTAATTAAGGTATGTATGTTTTTTAGACATAATGCTTTTTCACACTTAATGGTAAATGTGCCTGTCAGCAGCTTATGGCTGCCCCTTCTACAGAGAATTGCCCTCAGTTGATGGGAGTCATCTCACGTGGAAGATTTGCCCTCCCTCCCACTCCTAACAGCAGTCTTAGTCAATTATTGGTTGGGTAAGAGTATAAAAGTTCAGCCCACTTGCCTCAAAGTGGGACCAATTCTGTATCCATTCATGCAACAGAGCTCCCCATGGATCAGGCCTGGATGGGTTCCAGCTGAGATCATATTCTTGCTTAGCTCCTCCCTCTACCATAGCCAGCTTCCCTCAGCTCCCTTATTCTGAAAGCCCTCTCCCCTCTCAATAAATCATACATGCAAGAATCCCCTTCTCAGGCTCTACTTCTAGGAAACATGACATGTGATTGGCATATAACAATAAAGGATAATATTAGAAAAGAAGAAAGGCTGAAAATTATTGAGCTTATCAGTCAACAGTAAACATGAGGGGAAAAATAATAGAATAAATCTGGAAAAACAGAAGGAACGAAATAATAAAATTTGGGAATTAAGTACACATATATATGAGATACGTAAATAAAATATATTTATATGTATAAAATATATATATGATAGTCTTCTTATGATATATATCAACTATATTATAAGAATATATTATATATCACAAGAATATTTTTAACATATAAGAAGGTACAACCTAAAAATATTAAAAATTTAAAAAGACGCATAATAATAGAAAATATAAATATTTAAACTGTAAATAGCTATAAACTGTGAAGTTTTTTGCTACTAAACTTAAAAGTTTAGATGAAATGCATAACTCCCTAGAAAATACATGTGTCCAAAACTGACTCAAGGAGAAATAGAAAAGATAAATAATTCCATAAACACTTGAAAAATTTAATCAAATGTTTGAAAACCTATCCCCTTAAAAAGGGGCTCTGATGGTTTTATAGGCAGTTTCTTCAAAGCATTCAAGGAATAGATCATTCCAATCACATGCAAACTCTTCCAGAAAAGAAAAAAGAACAAGTCCCAAATCGTTTTATGAAGTCAGAAAAACCTTTTTGGGTTTGATACCCAAACCAAACAAGAACAAAATGAGAAAGAAATATCACAGACCAGTATCACTTATAAGCATAGATATATAAGAGTTCAAAACAAAATTCTACAAACTATGTATAAGAATGTATTTAAGACAACAACACATTATACCCTCATTAGATTTACCTCCAGAATTCAGAAACAGTTCAACATTAATATATATTGTTCACCTCAATATTAAATTTCAAAAATACACAAGATGATCTCAAATGGAAAAGTAATTTTTTAAATCATGTCCATTAAAAATTAAAATTCTTAAATGTCTAGAAACAGAATGGAACTTCCTAAACCTGATAAATTATGTCCACCAACATCCTTTTTAAAAAACATACTTAGGGACACCTGGGTGGCTCAGTCAGTTAAGTGCCTGCCTTCCGCTCAGATCATGATCCCAGGGTCCTGGGATCGAGTCCTGCATTGGGCTCCTTGCTCAGCGAGAGCCTGCCTCTCCCTCTGCCCCTCCCTCTGCTCATGCTCATGCATTCTCTCTCTCTCTCTCTCTCACAAATAAATTAAATATTTTTAAAAAATTAAATTAAATTTAAAAAATAGAATAAAGAACATACTTATACACAACTCATGAATCATTGAACACTGCATCAAAAACTAATGATGTACTATATGTTGGCTAATTGAATTTAAATTTGAAAAAAGAAAAAATACTAAAGAGAGAAGTGTTACATTTTTACTCTAAAAATTCTATAATAAGACAAGGAAACCCACTGTCATTTGCTCTTATTTGTACTGGAAGTCCTGGCTAACCTTCTTCTAAAAGTTCAGGAAAACTAACTTGACATAGAAATAACCAATAGAAAAATATCAAGGCCAAATCCCATATGATGTTATTATAAGACAGAAGGAGATAAGGAGCAAAATTAACGTCTTCATAGACAATGAACATGGGCCAGAAAGCTGTGCCCACAAAACAAATTTTAAAATGTAATCTTCTAGGGGCGCCTGGGTGGCTCAGTGGGCTAAAGCCTCTGCCTTCGGCTCAGGTCATGATCCCAGAGTCCTGGGATCAAGCCCCGCATAGAGCTCTCTGCTCAGCAGGGAGCCTGCTTCCTCCTCTCTCTCTGCCTGCTTCTCTGTGATCTCTGCCTGTCAAATAAATAAATTTAAAAATAAAATAAAATAAAATGTAATCTTCTACACCAAAATGAGCTAAAAGATAATGAAATTTTATAAGATATGAAATAGCTACATAAATCAGAATAGAAAAAATTAGAAATAAGGTGCAGCACTTAGAGAATTTTGAGTAAAAATAAAAAGTCATTTCAGAAATGAAGACTAAGCAAATGTCCTTTTAAGAGTACGACCAGGGAATTGTATATATCACTTCCATTTGTATTTCATAGGCTTGGCTACATAGCTACATCCAGCTACAGAGGAATCTGGGAAATGGGGTCCTGGCCAGTAACCAAGTACCTAGCAAAACCTTCCACTGCCATAAAATAAAAGGAAAATAGAGAAGATGGGATATATCTAGTAATCTTTTTAACAGTCCACCACTTTTGCCATGCAAACCCTTGTACCCACACATAGAAAATCTCTTGCCCTACCCCAAGGGAGGTGACCCCCAAACCCTATCCAATGAATGACTCCAGCTCAAAAGTCAGGAACCCTACAAGATGTCCTGCTCTTTCCATCAGGCCTTGATACACTTCTCTGTGTTCAGTGGCTGATAAAACAAAATGTTATCTGTTCCCCCAACACACATGGGGCTATAGACAATACTGGAGTGGAAACAGGGTAATGATGACAAAAGCTCTTCTTTGAAAAATGGGAGAGTGGGGAACCTGCCCAGTAGTCAATGATTCAAGCTATGATCAAGCCTCACAGAGTGGGGAGCTGAAGGGGAAGAGTCATGAGACTCACTGCCCTGACAATGACGTGAGATCCTTGGTTGGCCTATTTGGTTCTGGTCTATTTCCTCCTTGGTCCTGACATTGCCCACTTGGAGATAAGTTCTTTTCAGTTAAAAAGTGGACTTTCAAGCATTTGCACGAAAACCAGGGCTCTACACAGCTTTCAAAGCTGGCTTCAGGTTTTTTGGTTTTTTTGGTTTTTTTTGTTTTTTTTTTTTCACAAACCTAGTTCAGGTTGATTTAAGGATTTTAAGACTTTTCAAACCCCGAGAAGGCTTCAGCTGTATTTACCCACAGTCATTTTGATGCTCAAGTAACCTTACCTAAAGAACATATATTTTTTAAAGATTTTATTTATTTGAGAGAGAGCACAAACAGGGGGAGCAGCAGAGGGAAAGGGAGAACTAGGCTTCCCAGTGAGCCAGGAGCCCAACATGAGGCTCCATCCCAGGACCCTGAGATCATGACCTGAGCCAAAGGCAGATGCTTAATCAACTGAGCCACCCAGGTGCCCCCATCTTTTTTTGTTATGTTTTGTTTTTGTTTTTGTTCTTGTTTTGTTTTTACATTTGAAAACTCGTAACTTTTTATTCAACTTGATGGTAACTACCTTAAGGGCAAATGAAATAATAGACTTAGATGTTCCAATGTGTGTGTTTTTCCCAACACTACCAATGAATTCTCCAATTCTTAGAGGACGCTGACCAGGTGTCCCACAATTCAACTCGATTCTGACACTATCTACCTGGAAATAGCATCAGATCCCACATGTTAAGGGCTCAACTCCCACAAGACTGACCTTCCTACCCCATCCCACTGGCCACTTCAGATACCAATGCCAACTAAGAGTCCAGGTTGTCCTCTCTATGGGGCACCTGGTGGCTCAGTCCGGTAAGTGTCTGCCTTCAGCTCAGGTCATAATCCCAGTGTCCTGGGATGGAGCCCCATGTTGGGCTCCCTGTTCAGCAAAGAGCCTGCTTCTCCCTCTCCCTCTACTGCTCCCCCTGCTTGTGCTCTCTTGCTCTCTCTTCCAGGCTGTCCTCTGTGTGCCTTTTTTATTTTATTTTTATTTTTTTTTTGGAAGAGAAAGAGAATGTCTTGGGAGAGGGGCCGAGAGGAGGGAGAGAAAGAATCCTAAGCAGGCTCTACACTTAGCATGGAGTCCAGCGCCCTGAGATCATGACCTGAGCCAAAAATCAAGAGTTGGGGCACTTAACTGACTGAGTCACCCAAGTGCCCCTTCTGTGCTTCTAACCACAGCTATAGATTGGGGTTCTATGGCCCCCTCCTTGGGTGTGATTAGTCTGCTAGGACAACTCACAGAACTCAGAGAAACATTTTACTCACTATATTACCAGCTTATTAGAAAAGGATATACTCAGGAACAATCAGATGGAAGAGAGGCATGCATAGGATAAGGTATGGAGGAAAGTGTGAAGCTTCCAAGCCCTCTTCAAGCACGAATTCTCCCAGCCCCTCCGTGTGTTCATCAACCCAGAAATCCTCCCACCCCTGTCCTTTTGGAGTTTTATGGAGGCTTTGTTACATAGACCTGATTGAATAAATCATTGGCCATTGGTGATTGAACTCCATCTGCAGTCCCTCTCCCCTCCCTGGAAATACTTGGTGGGTGGGGTGTGGTGGGGAGCAGGAACTGAAAGTTCCTGTCCTCTAATCTCATGGTAGGTTCCCTGGCAACCAGCTCCCACCCTTGGGCCTTTCCAAACCTCATTTAATTAACATAAACCCAGGTGAGATTGAAAGAGCTTTATTAAGAATATCAAGATGCCTGTATTACTCTTATCACTTAAGAAATCCCAAGGATTTCAGGAGCTTTGTGCCAGAAACCAGGAACAAAGACTAAATATATATTTCCTAAGATAAATTACAATATCACAGATAGGAAAGCAACAGCTGTATTCTGATCTTCACTGTTGGACAGATGCCCATTGGACAGCCAACACCCTTCCCATATATGCTTGAGAAAGCCTTGGATCCTGGCCTATCTCTTCCTTAGGATGCCTTTTAAAAACCACCTCTCAAGGATACATCTCTTATAAACCCTTTTTTTTTTTAAAAGATTTTATTTATTTATTTGACAGACAGAGATCACAAGTAGGCAGAGAGGCAGGCAGAGAGAGAGAGGAGGAAGCAGGCTCCCCACTGAGCAGAGAGCCTGATTTGGGGCTCGATCCCAGGACCCTGGGATCATGACCTGAGCCGAAGGCAGAGGCTTTAACCCACTGAGCCACCCAGGCACCCCCATCTTATAAACCCTTTTAATAGGTGTCCGGGATGGCCCACCTCCAGGGTCCTCATGCTGGTGTCACCCCTCATGCCAGGTGACCCCTTGGGGAGGGATCCAAACAATCCTCTTTGCTTCCTTTAACCCACCTAACTCCTTTAACCCACCACCCCTGGGGCTACAGCTACTCCCCATACAAGCACATTCCCATTTAGATCACAGATAATCAGTTCTAGGCACAGTCCTTTTACCAATCAAATCTCTTGGGTGGTGCGAAGGCCAGTCTACCGTGTCCTCCAAGTTCCAAGAGCATATATTAAGCTCTCTGAGTAGTATCATTCAGGCCCCTGTCATTTGACCCTAGATAAAGGGAAACACCACTCTCCCTCATCCCAAGGGAGATAGAACCCCTAGCATGAGCGCCTGCAAAGAAATTCTAATCTTCTACCCTCTCTCTCTCTCTGCCTCACCAACCCTTTTCGATGGGCCAGCATGGGGAGGGTCATCTAAGGTTCCCAAAGCTGGTGTTTGACACCTCTCCCCACATCCTGTGTGGGTGGTCTCACAGGACTTCCCCTTGGCACTGACGTTGGGATGGTGCCACCTATTCTCTCCGCTGAAATCGAGACACAAAGAGACCGATCCTGCCATAGGCATTAACATCCTGCCATATTCAGGGTGACAAACAAGCCAGCAGACGTCTCCAGACCTCAAGGATATTTTTCAACTGGGAACATGAAGCTAAATTAAGCGCTTCCTCTGTGGGAGGGAATGTTTGGGGGTGGGGGGTGTCACTTAATTCCAACTCTTTTTCATGAATGAAAAAATAAATAAATAAAAAGCATTCACCGGGAATATCCTCACAGCTCGGAAATTCCACGGTCAACTCGGCTCCCAGCACCACTTCCTGCTTCAGGAGGAAGATGGGTTCCGTTCCAGATATTCTGGGCCCAGCCTTGGCTGGCTTCCCTGGATGGTGTGTTTATTTGGCAATTGCCACATCCTCCCCCCTCCATGTCCCATCAGAGCTTCCCTCCTCCCCAGCCACTTACTAAGGGACAGTGGAGAACAGAAGACCCCTTTCAAGGAATCTCTAGCCCTTCCTCTCTATGCATCCAGCCCCACTCTCAACTCCTCCCTATCACTCAAGGAGCAAACCCGACATTTCCCTGCCTTAATTAAGGCATCTCCCTGCCTTAATTGTCCTTAGCCCTCCAGCCCCTAGAGCTCTTACTTCTGCCCCTATTGCTTGGTGGAAACTATTCTTCATTGATAACATCCTCAGAGGACCTTCGCACATCCTCGTCTGACTTACCCTTTCAGGATCATCCGACCCACTAGCCACTTCCTCCTTCCTTGGCAGCCCTCTTGGGTTCCTTGGCAGCAGGGTCTGGCTTTCCTCTTTACCTTTCTGGCCACTCCTTTTCAGTCCCTTTCTTCTAACTCTTAAATGTGGCAGTTCCTCTGAGTGCAGGGCTCAGCCCACTTCTCTGCAGACGCCCTTTCTTCCTAGGCATGCTTCACTAGCCATGCATTTGCTGGAGCCCCACAAATCTGTACCCGCCGTCTAGATGAGTCCCCTGACCTTTCATATAAACTCCCGACTATCAGATGTCTCCGCTTGGATGAGCCTCAGGAACTTCAAACAAAACACACGCGAAAGGAAGCTCATTTCCCCACCCACCCAGCCATAAAATCCTATTTCTTTTTTTAAATTACCTGACTCATCAAAGGCATAATATCGGTGCAGCTGCTCAAGCCAGAAGTGTGGATGCTTTATCCAGTTTGACTTCTCTCCCTGCTCACCCTCCCACATCTGCTCAAACCCAGCCCTTGCTGCGTGGACCTCTCCAACACCCTCATATCCATCTACTCAGGTCCACTCTTCTACAAACCCCTGGATGACTGTAATACTTCCGGTTCTGTCCTCCTCCAACCCATTCTGTCTTCTGTGGCTCATGTATTCAAACAGTATTTTTGACTAGGTGGGCAGAGAAATTTTTCTAATGTGAGCATCTAACCAAGACGACTTCTGCCCATCCTGACCTGTCCCTGGCTCCCCATCCTCCCCATGGATCTTTCAGAGCTCAGCTTGGATGCCCTCCATCTCTCTGAAATACCCTCTCTGACCACTCCCAGCCTCTGGGAGGCTCCCCTCCCTGGACTCCTCCCCCAGCACCAAGTCCTAGAGCGTCCCACAGCACCCACTGCCTAATTGCCTGTTACCTGCCCTTCGCTTGGGACCGCAGGCTCCCAGAGAACAGGACTGGATCTCGGGCTGAACTGTTCTACTCGTGAAATGTTGGACGAAGAGCTCAATAACCAAACAGGGTCTATTTGGTAACACCAGGGAAGGCTTTGTGGAGGAGGTGGGGCTTCCAATAGACCCTGAATCTGCAGCCGATCTGGACAGGGGAAGCAGTCCAGAGAAACATCCTGTGGAGCCAAATGGGCTGAGGAGGGAGGGTGACGGTCGCTGAACCAGATTGTGGGACATTCCACATGAAACTGGCGCCTAGAGTCTTTGGAATCTTGAAATGTAGATGATGTATTCAGATGTGTTCAGAGTTGAAGGACATCACAATTTACTTACAAATGTTTCAGAAAAACGTATCTACGTACAAATAAAGCAAAGATTTTAAAAATTAGCACTTTTGAACTTAGGTGGAGGGGTATATTGCACACTGGATGGGTGTTTGCTATACTAATCTTCCCATTTCTTTGTGTGTGTGGAGAGGTTTGCGTAAGACCAAGTTGAGGAAGTAAAAGCTTTCCTCTGATAATGGGGGGGTAGGAAAGGAAGCTGGCACTCAAGGAAGGGAGGTGGGGGTGTTTGTCATTACTTTGTGGTTTCATTTTTAATTGTACACATAATTCATCCTGGTTTTAGAAAGTCTAAATGCAAATAAAAGCAAAGCCATGACTAGACAGCACCCAGAAGCCCCGATCCCAGGGAAAAAGAGACTCTAAATGTTTTCCTATATTTCTGTCTGGTCTTTTTTATTTTTGTTCAACTAAATTCCTTTTCTCTGTCACCCCCAGGCCTCTGGATATGTTTAGGGTGAAAATGACCCAGGTTTTGCTGGTTTTACTCCCAACTCAGGATGTTAGACCCCTGCTGTCCCAAAGCAGAGAGGTGCTGGAGCCCAGACAGGTCCCCGCACTGTCCTGTCCAGCAACAGCTGCCATGCTCCCAGGGGGCTCCTACAGGGTAGCAGGTGAGAGCAGAAGCAGGCAGCAGTCGGGAGGCCCTGGGCAGAAACAACACGACACGGAGGGCATGACTGACACCTCTGGGGGTTTAGTAGAGTGGGTGATGGGCCGTGATGGGACTTCTGTACTATCGATCTGTAATAGAACCCGAGCCCCAGGCTCAAGCATGTAAATGCACCTCTAAGTACACACCTGCAAACACATCCCTGCACACACACACATACACACACACCTCTGCATGCACACTCGCACACATGCACGCACGCCTTCTGCTCTGATACCCACTGGGGAAGCTAATTCATGCCCTGCCTTTGGTTTGGTTTGGTTTGGTTTGGTTTAGTTTTCCCTCATTGAAGACAGCAAGTAAACATTTTCTTCTCTCTCCTCTCAGGAAGGGCAGTTGGGGAAGAGAATAATCGCCATTTTTGTTGTTGTTGTGGTGGTGGTGGTGGTGGTTTTTAATTTCCCTGGGAAATATGTCCCTGTGATGTCTTGACCAAGGACAGATTCTTTGCGATCAAGCTGTCTTTGAGACCAGGAGGAAAATGGCCCCCTCCCCGCAGTGGTGATCAGCAGCACTTGAGATGTGGGTAGGGGGGTGGGGGAGGGCAGCTCCTAGGACTGCAGAAGGCCCTCCTGACTGACTTGGAACCAGCTTGCAGGGGACAGGAACCCAGCATAGTCATCTTGGTAGGCAAGGGCTTGGAGCCAAGTTTATTTTTATTTTTCCAAAGCAAGTCAACAGACATTTTCTTTCTACATCAGAGTGTCACGGGGTCACTCATACCTGTTGCACCAATGACAGCTCTAGGCATTTGGGATAAGTAGCAACTTGGTGCGATTAAAGTCTAACCATTAAAGCCTTGACCCAATTCACAGAGGGGATGTGGAGAGTAATTCCCACCGGTATGTCCCACCTTGAGATAAAGGGTCAGGCTGTGACATCTCAACCATCAGTCCTTGGCTGCGGCCCACTGGTGGGGGGCAGGGGAGGCAAATGTGTACAGAATCTCACAGGCCTTTCTGGACATAGAAATTCAGCACCAGGCAGCGCTCAAGCGAAGGTTCAGCTGGAAGCTGTTAGCAGCCAGCACTCACTTCCAGGAGTGGGGGGGGGGGTGATGGGTTATCTGCACATCCCAGAGATCTAAGCAGGTACCAGATCCTCCCCTCCTACCCCTTGGGGACCAGCAATGGCTGCATGCTGTTTTTACTGCAGCTCCAAGAGCTTCTCACACTTGAGCAAGCATTCCCGGGGCGAGGGGGGGGCAGGGGGGTCTCCCGCAAACACACATTGCTGCCTCCCACCCAGGTCTGGTGTGGGGCCTGAGAATGTGCATTTTAACAAGTTCCCTTCCAGTCTGAAGTCCATTCTTTGAGAAGCACAGCTCTAAGCATTCGGGACAAGCAATCCTAAGCGCTTAAAGGCTGAGTTGTGAGAACAGATGGGCTTTCCTGATAAAATGGCATTAACATGTGCTCAGCTCCCTGTGCTACACCAGTTCGGGGCAGGGTTTGAGGGAAGCACAAAGAGAAGGCGGGAGAGGTCCGCAGTGGAGAAGGCTTAGCTGCCACGGCAGGAGGCTCTTACCCTGGCTGGGAGCCTGAGCTTTCTGAATGAAGAATAGGGACAGGGAGCCCTGGCTTCTCTCCTGGAGGCCACAAGGACTCGGGCTCTGAGAGCCACTTCCAGGCCTTCACATCCCACCAATGACCCCCAGGGAATGGTGCTCTCCTTCAGCGGCAAAGCCGGCCAAGAAGTTCTTCCCACAGCTACCCATGAGAAGCCAGGACCTGAGAGCAGAAGGGACATGTCCATGGACCCAGCTCGCAAGAAGGAAACTCAGGTTTGATCCCAGGCCTCCCGAGTGACTCTCACAAGCAAAGAGAGGCCTGTTGTGTGGGCGGTTCTCTCCAGATCCCTCTCACACTCAATGGCAGACCAGTGGAGCAAAGCATCTGTGGCTCCCCGACCCCAGCCAGTGCTCTTAGCCTTTGCAGGGTCTGGGAAGCCCTCTGGACATTCTCACACAAAACACTTCACAAACTAGATGCATGGGGTTGCCCCCATGGCAATGCAATTAATTTCTCCAGTGGCCTCCAACTGGGTTGTCCTAAAATTTAACTCCATTCTGATCCTATCTACCTGGGGGTAGCCTCAGACCCCACAGGTAAAAACTAGCACCCAATTCACAATGTTAATTATTAAAATTTCATTTTTATCAATACAAAATTAATAATTTATTAATTTATTATTTTATCATTTTATATTTATAATTTTAATTTATAAATTAAATCGTATTTTATTTATATTTAATTATAAATAATTCTACTTAATTATTTATAAATAACTTTTATTTCTAAATATATTTATACATGATATATATAAATATTCATAATAATTATATTTAATTATTTATAAATAATTTTGATATATAAATTAAATTAATAAAACATATTTAATTAATAAAAATATTAAAAGGGAACTATCACCTGATCCAGCAAGGCCACTTCTGGTGAAGTATCCAAACAAAAAGCAAATAGGATCTCCAAGAGATTATCTGCACCCTGACTTCACTATGATTCACAATAGCCAAGATATGGAAACAACAGGAGTGTCTGTTAACAGGTGAATGGATAAGGAAGATGTGGGATGTGTGAGTGAGTGTGTGTGTGTGTGTGTGTGTGTGTGTAAAATGGAATACTGCTCAGCTCATGAGAAAGAAGGAAATGCTGCCATTTGCAACAATTTGGATGAAACTTGAGGACATCATGCTAAGTGAAATAAGCCCTACAAAAGCAAATACTGTATGATCTCACTTATGGAGCTAAGAAAGTAAACCTTAAAAGTCCTGATCACACACACACACACAAAAAAGGTAATTCTGTAGCAAGATGGCAGTGGAAACCAACTAGGGTGATAATCATTTTGCTGTATATAAGTGTATCAAATGAACACAATGTATACCACTTAAACAATGTTATATGTCAATTACATCCCAATAAAGCTAGGGGCAAATAGACTGCTCCTCACCTCAAGGGCCAATCACAAGTCCAGGCCACCCCTACTTCAGACTGACCAGCTGTAAATCAGGGATCCCCACACCCCCTCCTCAGCTCCAGTAATTTGCTAGGGTGCCTCACAGATTCAGGGAAATATTTATTTATACTTTCATTACCAGGTTAATAGAAGAAATACAGATTAGCAACCAGATGAAGAAACTCCTAGGAGTTTGGGAAGCCCATCCAGAGGCTATATAGGGACCAGCCCCCCAAATCACCTCATTAGCATACACACAAGTATGATCAGTAGGACTCATTACAAATAACAAAAGACCCTCCTATCACCTAAGAAATTCGAAGGGTTTCGAGATACTCTGTGCCAAGAATGGAGACAAACACGAAATACATGTATTTCTTATTACACTCCACATAAACTGACTTTAAGCAAAAAGGGAATCCTCTTTGTTCATATAATTGAAAGTTTCTAGGGTAACCAGCTTCAGGAATGGGGCTCAATATCTGCTTTTCAGCCCTGTTGTCTTCCTGGTTGGCCTCTGTCCTGGATTTAAGGTCAGGAGGTCCAGACCTCATTAGCCCTCAGCAGGTCCAGCAAGAAAGAACCTCTTCTTGGTAAGAAAGGTCCTGGGATCAGCTTTGATTAAGGCTGATTGGCTGATTGGTTTAGGTCAATGGTAAGCTAGGGGACTAACAGGAAGAGGAGCAGATGGGACGAGAATACTAGAAAAGGAAGAGCTCTTCAGCAAGTGCTGTTCACAGGTCTATCTGCCTTGCTGTCTGCTCACCTGGTTGCCTAGTTATCTGATTCTCTGCTTATCTGATTACCTAGTCACCTGATCAAAGGTGATCTCTCTGGGGCTGAGGTGCTGACTGAGGAAACCAGCTTGCCTCCATCAGGCTCTGAAGCTGAAAGGAAAAGACACAACATCTAGGTCCCTGTTTCCCAGTTAGCTGTAAACGGAGGCTCCAGTGGACATCTTTGGGAAAACATGAGGGAGGGTCCGACTTCTGCAAGAAGCCAGAGAGTGGACCCTGACTGGAGTTCCTGGATACTTACCTCCTGACCTAGTTGTCCCAAGGGACTGAGAGCTACAAAGTCAGATTTGGGAGTACAACAGAGAACAAAGATTCTTATACCAGTCAGGATCCCAAAAGGAAATAGATGCAAATTCAATTCAGGAAAATCCTGGGAGAGTTTGATAAAGGGAGTATTTACAGAGAGCCTTGGGCGGGGTATCAGGACATCTGGGGGTGGGGGAGGCAGAATGTGGGAGGTAACAGTAGTGACAACTGGACTCTATGATGAGCCTAGGGGCTGGCCCGCCAAGAGCAGAGGGCTATCAGCTAGGAGAGTCAGACCCTAAAGGCAGGGATGGCTCTGTGGAGGAAGCTGTCTCACTAGAAGCTGGGACCTGGGACAGGGACCTAGCCAGGATAGGAGGTTCTGGAAGGGAGCTGGTGGAATAAGTGCCCCACCCCTCTCATTACCCCTTCCCTTCAATCTCCTGCTACTGCTCCCATTGGTTCCACTCCAAGGGGAAGCCAGAATGCCTGCAGCCCACTGGGGCAATCACGCAGCCCAGGGTCCTGGGGCACAGAGCTAGGAGGAGAAGCTGGGAGGGTGGGCCCAGAGAGAGCTGGGAGCACCCCTGAGTGCAAGGAATACGTCTGGAGGCTCTCCAGGGGCTGCTGAAACCTAAACCCAAGGGTCTGATGATTGCCCACGGAAAAGGAAAGGAGCCTCAACGGATCCTCCCCATACCCCAGAGCAGACACAACCTACATAGCAGCCCCTGTAGGCAGGGCTGGGACCCACTGGGTGGGAGGCAGAAACTGTCCCTCAGGCTGTCAGAACTCCAGGACTCTGAAGCAGGGGCAGGGCACCAGTGAGAAAAGCCACCTGCGCAGAGAACACTGGCTCCAAGTATCTCTTGGCTACTTGGATATCGGGACAACAGATGTTCTGAGCTGGGGAAGGGGTACATTTTGACTCCATGTTCTTGTATCCTCTCTGAGCAGCTCCAGGGCCACACCTTAGTGCAAGGGAAGTTCTGACCAACTTGAGCGTGCTGACAGAAGGATCACAGTCAGAGCCGGGTTGTAGGCAAGTGCCACCGGGGCATCCACGCAGGGCCCTACACGTGACTTACTTCTCCCTTGTCATTGTCTGGCAAGTCTGTATAATTTCATAACCTGCATTTCCTAACCCTTATAACCTGCATTTTCGTGTTGCACAGAGTGCCCCAGATTGCGTAGCTGGTCCTAGCTACAGTTTGCTAACTTTTGCAAAGCCTACCTGGAAGAGGGCGATGAGCCCCGCCCCAGACCTCCTGCAGAGACAGCACGATTGCCAGGGTGGGGGAGAGAGTTCAGCTGTGGGGTGAGGAGCGTGACTTTGGAGTCCCTTACATCCAGCCACACAGAGGAAAGTCTACTGCTTCCGGGGACAGGAGCAGCCCCCCACAGAACGGGGAGATCAAGGGCAAACCATCCCCAGGAGACAGCCATAGAGGACTGTGGAGTTCTGGTGACACTGACTATCAGACAAGGCCTGTGCCCCCAGCCCTGGCAGGCTGCAGGCGGAAGGGCCACATCACTTCCAGGTCCCCAGCCCAAGACAGTCCAGGTTCTGAGAGCATCAGCTGCCCTGGCCAAGGTGCCAGGGTCATCTGGCAGTCCATGGTGCCTGGTGTCCTCTTACACCCTATGACATCAACAGGGGCATCTTAGATGTCTGGGGCGGGGTGGGGGGGTGGGATGGGAGGAGGAGCCTGAACCAGCCCGTGTGGCCCAAGGGAAGGAGGTCAGGAGTGGTGGGGCAGGAAGCCACCAGAGCTCCAAGCCCCTTTGGGTCTCCTCTATCCCTCATCCTCGGATATTCTGACAAGGCCATTCCTGTGGGTACGGGGAGTCACAGAGATGGGCTAGAGAAGGGCGAGTGCTAGGTCTACACCCTGACGGCAGAAATCTGAGGACCCCCCTCTCCATAGGGCAATAACCAGGCCCTTCCAGAAGTGCCATAAGATAGACACAAGTATTATCCTCATCGCACAGAGTTTGACGCACACAGGGTAGCAGCAGTCAGAGGAAGCCCCTGGCAAAGAGAGGGAGGAGCCGACTGCTGGAAGTCATGACCTTGGGGAATGGGTGGAGCTCAACAGCACCCTCTTTCCTGGCAAGGGTGTGGGCCTCGGCACCCTGACTGCAGTGCAGAAAGGGAAGCGGGGTTGCTGGGCACAGAGTACACGGTCTGCGAGACCCTGGGCTAAAAGCCCTTTATCAACCAGCTCTCTCTTCTAATAACCCATGAGAAAAGCTCTTACTAATTGCCTCCACTTCAGGGACAAGGAAACCAAAGCTCAGAATGATGTTGTGCTGCCCAGATCACACCCAAAATGGCAGAGCTGAAATTCAAACCCAGGTCAGTTTGAGTCCAGGGAACGTACAAAGAGCACAGGGCAACATGGAAGATGCAGGAGGGAGGAGACAGACTTTCTTGCCCTAGGGAGCCGCTGAAGATTTCTGAACCAGTAACACAGTCGGGTTAGGGGCTCTCAAGAGGTTCCTCCAGGGCTGTGGGAAGAGCAGAGGGATTTGGGGCCAGACTGGAGGCAGAAAAGGCCATGAAAGTTTTTTGCATTTGTGGGCACTTGGCCTAGCCCATGCTTACCAGTGGTCCTGTGCTGCCCCCAGGCGGTAGTCCCACAGAATTGCTTCCTTTGCCTTCTAGCAAGTTCCCCGGTGATGCTCATGGTCTAGAGACCACACTTTGAGAACCACAGGCTTCGCTATTTTCAAGGCACCCTCTGGTCAAGCTGTCCTGTGAGGAGAAGGGGATTAAAGAGATCCTGACCTTTAAGAACCGTGACCTTGGAACGCCTGGGTGGCTCAGTAGTTAAGTGTCTGCCTTCGGCTCAGGTCATGATCCTCGGGCCCTAGGATCAAGTCCCGCATAGGGCTCCCTGCTCAGCGGGGAGCCTGCTTCTCCCTCTGCCTGACACTCCCCCTGCTTATGCCTTCTTTCTCTGTCAATGGAGAAATAAAATCTTAAAAAAAAAAAAAAAGAACTGTTGACCTTGGGGGCGCCTGGGTGGCTCAATTGGTTGAGCGTTTGCCTTTGGCTCAGGTCATGATCTCAGGGTCCTGGGATAGAGCCCTGCCTAGGGCTCCCTGCTCAGTGGGGAGTTTGCTTCTTCCTTTCCCTCTGACCCTCCTCCATGCTTGTGGGGTGTGTGTGTGTGTGTGTGTGTAATAAATAAATAAAATTTTTAAAAAGAAGAAAGAAAAACTGTGACCTCAGATGTCTCAGATGGGAGACACCGGAAGCAGGTGAAGAGGGCTTCTGAGAGTACTGGGCTCAGAGAACAGCTAGGATTCAAAAGATCCCACTCCTGGAGGAGGCAGGAGTTTGGAGACTGTGAAATGGCTGCCTCGTTTTCCTATATCCTCTTTAATGACAGAAAAATATTTTTTATCGCTGTTCTAAGCATTTTACACATCCTAATTCAATTAATCCTCACAAATCTGTGAAGTAAATTCTCTCCTTAGCCTCCTGTATGAGCAGAGTTGCAGCCTACCTCCCCTCCAGAATTGATATTTGGTGTCCTAACTGCCAAAACCTCAGAGTGTGGCTGCATTTGGAAATATGTCTTTAAAGACGTAACTAAGTTCAAACGAGGTCATTTGGGTGGGCCTGAAGCCAATATAACCACTGTCTTTATAAGAGGAGGAAATTAGAAGAGTCGCAGGTAGAGGGAGGACCATCTAGCAGCAGAGGCCTGGGAAGAAATCAGACCTGCCAAAACCTTGATCTTGGACCCAGAACTGTGAGAAAACAAATTTCTGTTGTCCAAGCCAACCAGCTTGTGATAGTGAGTTATGGCGGTCCTTGCAGACTAATGCATTTTCATTGTACAGATAGAGAAACTGAGGCACGCCAAGGTTAATGAATGTGCCAACAGCTACCTGAGCCCTCCCAGCCATGTCCTTTTCTTTCCAAGCCACTAGGCACTCTGCTTACCTGCCCTCATGCCCTCCCCCAACTACAGAGTGAACATTTTTGCAACTCTCATTGGACTGCTAATACGGTCATCTAAAACACATCTTGCCACGCTCCTCCCACTTCCAACCCTTCTTCCCCACTGCAGCATACCATCCCTCTTCACCCCAGGGATTTTTCTCTGACCCAAATCAATGTTGTCCCTATTCTGTCTAAAGCCCTCAATGGCTCCCCACTGAAAAGGATGCAGCTTTTCAAAGCCAGTTGTGGCCATCGTGACACACCACCCCGCAACAGTTCGACACATGTTGTCTCTCCAGAGAGGCAGGATGGACCCCAACAACGGGCATGCCAAGTGGGTATTTAGGTGATGACCACAACCACTGGAGGTCTCTCTTCTCTTGCTTTGGCTTATTAACTGGTTCTGCTCGTGCTTGTGTTATGAGCTGTGCTGGTTTGTGCTGCCTATGCTGAGTCCTACTGAAGCATCAGTAATAGATCATCAATAATAGATTTTTCCAGCCAACACTGGAATTTTCCATAGTTGGCATTTAGGAACAGGAGTATGGGATTAAGGCCCTCCTTAATGTGGCCTTGGGTCATGTACCTTGGCCTGGACCTACCTGTATGTCTCATTGCACTGTATGTCAATTTCAGCATAAGCCATGACCGATGCCAGGCTCAGAGGAATGACCCTTACTGTGACCATTGGGTATGTGACTGATGCCCTCATATGGCAGAGAGCAGTCATCCTGTGGCCTGCTGAGGTTCACATTTCTAAGAAGCAGATGGCTCCACTGAAGCCTATGAGCCTTAAAAGAAAAAGACGCCATGGTCCCAAAATGGCACAGACCCAAGGCTATTCCTTCAAAACACATGCTTCACCTCCTTCTTCACCTAATGTAGCCCTGCCACCTTGGAACCCAGTTACCATGACCTTCTTAATATGACTTCTTTCATAATTATTTTGAGTTTCATCTATGTTGTTGCAGGTATCAATAGTTTACTTTTATTCCTGGGCAGTGTTTCCTTATATGCCATGATTTGTTTACCCAATCATCTGTTGATGAACATTTGGGTTGTTCACAAACAAACAAAGTTGCTATGAACATTCACATACAGGTCTTTGTATGAACATTTTCTTTCTCTTGGGTAAATACACAGGAAGGAAATGGCTTGGTCGTATCATAGGTGTATGTCTAACTTTTTAAGGAATACCAAGCTCTTTTTCAAAGTGGTTGTACCACTTTCATTCCCAACAGCCCTGAGTGAGAGTTCCAGTTGACCTTCACCCTCAATGACACTTGTTGTGGTCTTTCTCTTTATTTCAGTTATTCTTGTAGGTGTGTAGTAAGATTTTTATTGTGGTTTAATTTACATCTCCCTAATGACTAGCTAGGCTGAATGCTGAACATCTTTTTGTGCATTTATTTGCTATCTGTATCTCTTCTTTGGTGAAGTATCAGTTCAAATCTTTCCCCATATTTTGTTGTTGGTTTTCTTACTGTTGAGTTTTAAGAGTTCTCTATATATTCTGAATACAAATAATATATCTTGATGGTCTACACCTACATTAGCCAATATGGTAGACCTTAGCCATAGGCAGCTATTGGACACTTGAAATGTGGCTGGTCTGAATTGAGATTTGTTATAAGTATAAAATGCACAGCAGATTTTGAATTATAAAATTCTCCAATTTATAAAGTATCTCCTTATTAATTTGTACATTGATCTTAGGTCACAGTAAAAGGTTTGAACAGCTTGGGTTAAATAAAATATATAACCACAAGTGATTTCATCTTTGTTTTTAACGTGGCTACTAGAAGAATTGGAATTACACAAATGACTCACATTATATTTCTGTTGTACAGCACTTTGAACCAATCATAACAATATTCTGTATTAGGGTTCTCCATGGAAATAAATCAATAGAATTGATTGATTGATCGATTGATTGATTTTAAGGAATTGGCTTATGTGATTATGGAAGAAGGCAAGTTGCAACTGCTACAGGGTGAGTCAGCAAGGTGGAGACCCAAAAGAGCTGGCAGTTTCGTTCCAGTCTAAGTCCAAAGGCCTGATAACCAGGATTGTGTTGGTGTGATTCCCATCCAAAGGCTGGCAGGCTCCAGACCCAAGAAGACCTGATGTCCTGGTTCAAACCTCAAAGCAGGGAAAAAGTCAATGTCCCAGTTTGAAAGAAGTCAGCTAGGAAGAATGCTGTCTTACTTGGGAGAGAGTCAGCCTTTCTATTCTATTCATATCTGCAACAGAGTGAAACCTACATTAGGGAGGGCAATGTGCTCCACTGGGTCAACCAATTTAATGTCAATCTCATCCAAAAATACCCTCACAGAAGCACCTAGAATAATACTTGACCAAAATATCTGGGCACCCTGTGGCCCAGTCAAGTTGACACATAAAATTAAGCATCATATGATCCATTTTCCAGCCTCCCTCAAAGCCAGAACCAACGACCCATTTATGGGTAATGAGATGTGAAGGGAAATCTGCTCAGGGAGTCCTAGGAAAACTTTCGCCCCCATAGAAGGAGACATGATTAGCACCTTCTTCGTGTCTCCCCAGCTTACATGTGGATGTGACACCTATATCTGGAGTAACTATATCTTATAACAAATGAGGGAAGAAACATCAACATGCTAAAGATAATGAAGGAGAAATATGGAAAGAGCCTGGGGGCCCAGTGGTATTTTGGGTCACTAAAACAAAAACAGCAATCGGCTTGCCTTTGGATTTCTTCCTAGGTGGTTAAAATAAACCCTTATTAAGTTCACTGTCACATGTTGTTGTTGTTACTTGCAGCCAAACATATTCCTAACTGATATTAGAAGAAAAGGGGGCACTATTTGAGGCATTAGGGATTACAATGACCTTGGGATGGGAAGACTCATTTTATTTGTTTATTTTTAAAGATTTTGTTTCTTTGACACAGAGAGAGAGAGAGCTAGAGGAGAGTGTGAGCAGGGAGAGGGGCAAAGGGAAAAGCAGACTCCCTGCTGATCCCAGACCCTAAGATCATGACCCGAGCCAAAGGCAGACACTTAACCAACTGAGCCACCGGGGCAGCCCGGGAAGACTCATTTTAAGGGGGTGGGGGGGTGGTGGTATAACATGTAAACAAGATAATGTAAGACTGTGGTAATTACTATGAAGGAAAATAAATAGAGGGAACTGGGTACAGCTGCTTTGTGATATGATCGTTAAACTAAGCTGTAAAGAATTGATAAGAAGCTGGACACACACACACACACACACACACACGAGAAAAGGATTTTCCAGGCAGAGGGAACAGCAAGTGAAAGCATTCTGGGATGGAAAAGAGCTGGTGACAGGACTGAAGGAAGGCGTGGGACCAGAGGAAGCAATGAAGAGTGTGTAAGGGTGAGGCTGGGGAAAGAGGCAAGCTCCAGATCATGAAGGGTTTGAGGGGGCCACAGGATGTAACTGGGTGTTTAGGTGCAACAGGGAAGTCTTGAAGGGTTTTGTGTCATACCCACATGGTGTCAAGTAAGAGAATTCTAGTTGCCGTGTGCAATGTGGACACTGGAAGACCAGCAGGAAGAGGTTGCATTATGCGGTAGAAATAAAATAGATAATCACACATAAAGTTGCATAGCTAAGATGGAACATATGATGGAAATTCACAGCAACAAGATCGGTAGATCTTGAGACACCAAAGCTCTCAAATCTGTAATTACATTGGGACGCCTGCGTGGCTCAGTCTGTAAAGTTCAGACTCTTGGTTTTGGCTCAGGTCATGATCTCAGGGTGGTGAGATCCAGCTCCAGGAGCTCCGCACTCGGGGGGCGGGGGGGCGGGGAGATGGGGGGGGTGTCTGCCTGAGGATTATCTCCTGCCCCTCCCCCCCACTCATTTATATTCTTTCTTTCTCTCTAAAATAAATCTTTTTTTTTTTTTTTATTTAATCTGCAAGTACACCAAATCCACCAACGACCTCAGATTACAGGATTTGGTCTGATTCTTTCCACTTGTCATAAGATGAATTTGTGATCCAAAGAGGGGATATTTGGCTCAAGGCCACAAAAATCACTCAAGGAATCAACCAGCTCCTTACCCTACCTTCCGTGCCCGGTCCTCACGAACCTCAAGGCTTTCTGAGCCAAATTACCATGCGTTTCCCCACAATAAACCCACCATGGCCTTTGCTGGGAAAACTACCCTCAACTTTGCCAGCTACAAGTGTTTACCTGACCCCAATCCCAGCTCTCCTCAGTCCCAGCGTTCCACTTCTGGAAAAACAAGTAGGCTGGGGCTGGGGCTGGGGGCGGGGTGGGGTTTGGTGGCGGCAAACGATCTGGGAGTCACCATAGTTCTCACCAGATCCACGAGGGGGCAAAAGAGAGCCAACGGACCGGCTGCCATCCTTTCTCTGGCTCCCAACCCGGGGAGGAAGTGGAATTGAGAGAGAAGAGGAGGCCCAGCTTTGGGCTGGGATGGGGAAGCAGGGGCCGAGGGAAAGGGAAACCTCAGGAGCACTTCAACTGCTCCCTTTGCCATCATAACCAAGGTGTTAGGCACAGCGCGGTTTGACCTGAGACTCACCGGGGGAGGGGGCGGGGCTTTTACATCTCAGTCAGCCATTGGCTGCGGGCTGCTGGGGGTGGGGACACCTAGCCTAACCAAGCTCCGAGTACAGTTTGAGATCATTCTCAGGGGAAAAAAGCCTATATAGGTGACCCAGCCGCAGGCACTAAGCACCCCAGCTGCGGGGTGGTGCCCCAGCCTGTAAAGGGATCCGGGAGAGTTACCAACAAGCAGCCATTTAAGTCTCCTCTCCTGTTTATTCCTGCCCCCTTCCAGTCTCTCTCGCTCTTTCCAGGGTGGGAACAGGGGAGCCTATCCTAAGACGGACCCCGGACCCCGACACTCGGAGAGAGTTTTCAGAGCATCTGGACAAAGTCTGTGAGTCTAATGGGTCCTGAGGCCCGGCCTCCCGCCCTGGATCCTCTTGCCAAGCCCAGGGGAATCTCTCTTGCACAACATTTGCCTGTCTCCTATTTCCTGCCTGACTTAAGAAGGATTAGGTCATACTTTTAGCGTTTGACCTATTTCTTTTTCTCCAGAGGACTAGGCTAACTTTTTCCACTTTATGCCTGGGAGGAGGGGGCGGTGGGGGGGATCCCCATTCTCAGCACTCTATCACTTAAACCAAAGGGGGTTTGTGACTCTGAACCAAAAAAAAAAAAAAAAAAAGCTTATTGCAGCAGGAATACCCCATACCAGCTAAGATACTCACCCACCTAGCCTCTGTTGCCTTCTGGAGTCCACTAAGCACCATAAAGTTGGAGAAAAGGAAAGTCCAGCATCTGAATCTCCTTCCTGTGACTGAGGATATCCCTACTGACTGGTCCGCACAGAAATTACATGAGATGTTTTTCACTTTCATTTCCAAAACTGGGGGCGTTAGCCAATAAGGTGTTTCCACTCAGGTCTTTGAGTTCTGCAGCAAATGATGCAAGGAAGGGGGAACTATAGAGGATTCCTCCTGGTAGTGGTGGTGGCTGTGGAGTGCCCCCTCACCCTGCCCATGCTCCAGCAGTGTGGTTTTGACCATGGTGCTGACTACCCAACCCCCACCCTTTGTGCCTGTGTGATCTCTGGGTCTAGTTGTCCAGTGGTCCTGTGAGCTCATCAATACCCTTTGATGAGGTTTCTTTTCTGCTCTAGTCACAGGCTGTATCTGCTGCTTGCCACTCGGACCCGATGAATGCAGGGTCTTTGGAAGGTTGGGGCAAGGAGAGTTGATAGGATCTTGATTGGATCTGACTTGCACTTTAAAGAAATCCAACCACAGTGAGGACAAAATGTGAGTAAACCAGTTAGACCGACAGTTAGGGCTCCTCGGGCTGGGGTGATGACGGTGGGAGAAGTTGAACGGAGCTTTAGAGGCGAAATCAATTTGCCTGGGTGATATAGTGGATGTTGGAGAAAAGGAGCCATCACAATGTCACACAGGTTTCTTTCTTTTGTAAATGGGCAATGTGGTAGACTGATGGCAAAAATGGTCCCATTTCTCTTCCCTCCCATTAAAGTGACTTTGTAGCTCCTCCCGTGAAGGGGCAGAGCCTATTTCCAAACCCCTTCAAGCAGGGCTTAGCCTTGAGACTTGTTTGGCCAAAAGAGGGTGGTGGAAGTGACAGTGTGTTAGTTCCAAGTCATGACTCCATGAGGCCTTGCATATTTTCACTTGCTTTCCCAAACCCCTGCAATTGTTATGTGAACAAGCCTGGACTGGTCTGCTGGAGGGCCATTCCACACCAGCCAACTCCCAGCCAGTCAACAACTGATCACAAAAGCATGAGTGTGCCCAGCCAAGACTAGCTGAGCCCAGCCAACCTATAGATGCATGAGAAATAATAGTTAATGCTTTAAGCCACTTTATTTGGGGATGGTTTGTTCCACAACAAGAGCTAACTGATATATAGAAAGAGAGAGAGAGAGAGAGAGAGGATAGAGATAGATAGAAATTGAGATCGAGATCAAGATAGATCCATTCTGACTGAGCTCACTACTGTGTGGTCTTTCAAGTACTCCCAGTTACCTGGACTTGCTGGTGATCTCCTCTACCTACCAGTTTGGACTTCCCTGTCCCAGGTCTGTCTTCGGTACACTGGAACTTGCTCTGATTTTTTTAATGCTCTTTCTTGGGCATCCCATCTGCCCCTCAGGCCAGCCCCTGGTCTTCTTGTGCCCCAGAAGTCTTCTTTATCCCAGAGTCCCCTCACCCAGCTTCAGTACCTACTGCTGGCCTTTGAGATTTGCCTTGCTTGAGTCCTACAAGTAGATGAGGCTCCCACACTTCTCTCTGAGCCTGGGTTCTCAGTCTCAGAAGTGATTCAAACCCCTAGAGCCCCATTCGGAAACACTAAGCCCCAGGACAGAGCATCTGGGGAAATGCATACTCCTTTGTGCCCACTCTCATGGCCTCACCTGTGCCCTTGTAGAACATCTGTGACTCAATGATCTTCCCACTACCTCTCTGATAGGCTGCCCTCTGCTCTTCTCCACTCAATACTCAATACTGGGCCCCTGGGAGGTGCCAGGCTCTGTGTAAGGCTCAACCTGTGTGGGTCCCCAGAAACTATTTCATTCCACCAACTCAAAGACCCCCAGGAAGCTGGTGGACATGGGGAGCTGGGAACTGACCTGGGACCTCTGTTTGCCTCCTGTGAATAAAGATAGCCCGGAATGCAGTAAAAAGGATGATTTGTTAGATAAAACCCCAACAACTGACATAATTTTCACATCTTCGTTTTATGCGTTTGCTTGTTAGAGGCATCCAGGTCTGGTGGAGACATAGTTTCCCCTTTCTATTGTGAACTCTTCTAATGGGAAGGAGGAGAAGACTCTTCCCCAGACCTAGGGAGAACCTGCTCTGTGTCTTCTTACCAGGACATTAGGGAGAGGCTATAGATAAAGTAGATGGGCCTGAAGGCATGAAGACCCCACACTTCAGCCCAGTTATCTGGGATGCCTGACCTTTCTGGCATAAGAAGAGCTATCTCCCCACCCCCAACCACCACACCTACTGCAGGTGCCCCCACTGCAGACACAGCTCATTCTGGGCTTTCTGTCAAACAAGATCAGAGCATGTTGGGGGCTGGATAAATCCATCATTGGTCCAGAACCAATGGACCATGGGGACTCATGACCTCTCCGTCTTCTCTAGCTGCCAGTGAGTATGGGCTGGCACTGGCTACAGATTCAGGGAGGGAATGTCTGTAGGGCTGTTCTGGGGAAGACTGCTGAGGGGCACAGAGCCTTGAGGAGAGGGGAAGTACTGGGGGGCTCATGCCAGCCCCAACCTGTTCAAAGTATGTGTTCATCTGATTCTGAAGGCCCTGGGCTTGCAGTTCCAGGCACTTGCAGAAGCAGGGGACTTCTGGGCCTCCCTCATTGATAGAATCTACAATCTGGCAAAGAACATGCCAAGAGGAGGAGGCAAGAGAGGGAGGATCAGCCCAAATGAAGAGAGAGCTGAGGGAAGTCCTTCCATGACTTGATATTCTTGGAATCTGTCCTTATCATGCTAAAGTGGCCTTGGAGAGCAGTAAGGGCTGGGACGCTGGCAGTATTGTCATGAATGCTGAAGGGAGACATGGCCCAAGTCTTTCCCTGAGGTCTTCCCTGATGAAGATGCAGCAGAAAGGAGGGGAAAGTAGGAGGGCTGGTGAGCCCTCATTCTTGTTTCCTTATATCTGGGAACTAGAGGGCCCATCCCTGGGATGTGCAGTTGCTGCCTGAGACTGGGAGGACACCACGTAGGGTTGGGGGAAGAGGGATAAGGCAGAGGCTGGCCACCAGGGGGCAGCTGTCAGCCCCACAGCCTTGCCAACAGGCAGAGCTCCTCACCGGACAGAAAGCCGGGCCCTGGCTGGCTGAGATTTTGCATTAAAAATCCCTGGGGCGGGGCGCCTGGGTGGCTCAAAAAAAAAAAAAAAAAAATCCCTGGGGCGCCTGGGTGGCTCAGTGGGTTAAGCCTCTGCCTTCAACTCAGGTCATGATCTAAGGGTCTTGGGATTGAGCCCCACATTGGGTTCTCTGCACAGAGGGGAACCTGCTCCCCCCCACCCCGCCTTCCTGCCTGCCTCTCTGCCTACTTGTGATCTCTGTCTGTCAAATAAATAAAATCGTTTCAAAATAAATAAATATAAAATAAAAATCCCTGCCGGGGGGGGGGGCAATTGGGTAACTCAGTCTGTTAAGCCTCTGCCTTTGGCTCAGGTCATGATCCCAGCATCCTGGAATTGAGTCCTGCATGAGGCATCATGGGGCTTCATGGGGCTTCCTGGCTTCCTGCTCAGTGGGGAGTCTGCTTCTCCCTCTACCTCTCCCCCCCCCATTTGTGCTTCCTCTCTGGCTTTCTTCCTCTAAATAAATAATGTTAAAAAAAAAAAAATCCCAGCCAGTAGCTGCTTACTGACCCAATGAGGGATCCTCAGGTGGGGAGGGGTGAGATGCCCTTCAAGAAACCTTCGTCCCAACAGGCAGACCCCCTAACTAACCCAGCTAGGTTTCAAGACCAAAAATGGGATCCAACGCTATAATAACCTGGCCTCAGTGGGACTTCCAACCTTGGCCTCAGACTTCATTTATTCACTAGCCCTTCTGCAAAGATGGTGACAAAAGCTCCCCTCCCAAAGCCAAAACCAAAGCAAAGCCTTTGAAGGTCAAGAAAGTAGCCCTGAAGAGCTTCCCCAGCTATGGCAGAAAAAAAAATCCACATATCACCTACCTTCTGATAGCCTAAGATAGTCTCTGAAGTCGGCCTAAATATTCTACAAAGAGCTCCCCAGGAGAAACAAGCTTGACCACTATGCCATCACCAAGTTCCCCCAATCACTGAGTCAGCCATGAAGAAAGTGGAAGACAATAACACATTTGTGTACACTGTGGATGTCAAGGTCAGCAAGCACCAGATCAAACAGGCTGCGAAGAAGCTCTGTGACATTGATGTGTCCAAGGTCAACACCCTGATCAGGCCTGAAAGGGAGAAGAAGGCATATGTTCAACTGGCTCCTGACTATGGTGCTTTGGATCTTGCCAACAAAATTGGGACCATCTAAAATGAGTCCAGCTGCCTAAATCTACATATAAATTGTTTTCACCATAAAAAAATAAGTAAAAATAAAATCACACCAGTTGTGTTCTTTGACCAGCAATACTGCTGGGAGGGAATTTGTAGTACTAAATGCTTACATTAGAAAAGAGAAATGAGAAAAAGAAGAGCAAAAAAAACACAAACAAATCCAGGAGAAAGAAGGAAATAATAAAGATAAGAGCAGATATCAATAAAACTGAAAACAAGAAAATTATAGATAAAAGCAATAGACGGGGCACCTGGGTGGCTCAGTCAATTAAGTGACTGCCTTTGGCTCATGTCATGGTCTTGGGATCCTGGAATTGAGCCCCATGTTGGACTCCCTGCTCACTATGGAGTCTGCTTCTTCCTCTCCCTCTGCCTCCCCAAGCTTGTGCTCTCTCTCTCCCCTTCTCTCTTTCAAATAAATAAATAAAATCTTCTTTTAAGCAATAAAACAAAAAGTTTTTCCTTAAAAAAAATTAATAAGATAGAGAAACCTCCAACAAGACAGACAAAAGAAGAAAGAGGGAAAACAGAAATTACCAATATTAGGAAAGAAAAAGGTGGTCTCATTATAGACTCTGCAGACATTGAAATGATAATAAGGAAACACGATGAACTCTACACACAGAAATTTAACTGAAATGAAATGAGCCACATCCTCTAAAACCACAAGCTATCACAAATCCCACCCCAATATGAAACAGATAATTTAAGCAGAACTTTAACTAGCAAGGACGTTGAATTCATAATTTTAAGACTCTCAAAAAAAATATCTAGACCCAGATTATTTCACTGGAGAATTCTATCCAATGTTTAAAGAAGAATTAACATCAATTCTATACACTCTCTTCCAGAAAATAGAAGAGGAAGGAACATTTCCCAATTCATTTTCTGGATCTAGTAGTACCCTAATATCAAAAACAGGCAAAGACAGGACAAAAAAAGAAAACTATAGACCAATATCCCTCATGAATATAGATGCTAATGTCCTTAACTAAATATTAACAAATAGGATTATATATATATAAAGATATGTAGGTAACGATTTTTTTTGCTTGCTTGTTTTCTTTATTTTTTTTTAAAGATTTTATTTATTTGACAGATAGATCACAAGTAGGCAGAGAGGCAGGCAGAGAGAGAGGGAGAAACAGGATTCCTGCTGAGCAGAGAGCTGGATGCAGGGCTCTATCCCAGGACCCTGGGATCATGACCTGAGCCGAAGGCAGAAGCTTAACCCACTGAGCCATCCAGACACCCCTCAAAATATATTTTAAAAGACATATCTATGTGTATCAAAAACAAGTGGGGCTTAATCCAGATAGGAAAGCCTGCTTCTGTATCAGAAAACCAATGTAATCCACCACATTACCAAGAAGAAAAATTATATCAGATGCCATGGTGACACAGCTGGTTGAGTATCAGACTCTTGGTTTTGGCTCAGGTAGCAATCTCATGGTCAAGGGATTGGGCCCCACATCAGGCTCTACACTCAGCAAAGAGTCTGCTTGAGAATCTCTCCCTCTGCCTCTCCCACTCATGCTCGCACACACTCTCTCTCTGAAATAAATAAATATTTCTTAAAAACCATTTTTTAAAAATGATATCAGTTGATGCAGAAAGGCATTTGACTAAACCCAACATCTGTTCATAATAAAAACTCTCAGGGGTGCCTGGATGGTTCAGCCAGTTAAACATCCAACTCTTGATTTGGCTCAGGTCATGATCTCAGGGTCATGGAATCAAGCCCCACGGGGAGTCTGCTTGAGATTCTCTCTCTCCCTCTCCCCTTGCCCCTCCCCCTGCTCGTGCTCATTCTCTCCTTCTCAAAAAAAAAAAAAATAATAATTAATTAATCTTAAAAAAAAAACCTCTCAGAAAACTCAGAATAAAGAGAAATTTACCCAACCTGATAAAGCATATCTACAGAAAGCTATAGACAACTAACATCACATCTGATGGTGAAAGACTGAATGCTTTTCCACTATGAAGAAGAATACAGCAAGGATGTCCACTCTCAACAGTGCCATTCAACACAGTGCTCTAACCCATGCAAAAAGGCCAGGAAAGGAAATAAACATACAGATTAAAAAGAAAGTAAAACTCCTCTGTTTGCAGATTACATGATCGCCTATCTAGAAAATACCTAGTGATTTACAAAACAAAAAACAAACAAACAAACAAACAAAAATAAAACCTTCTGGAAGTAATAAGTGAGCTCAGCAAAGCCACAACATAAAAAATCAACATATAAAAATCAGTTGTATTTTTTTTCTATCTCCATGCACTCAGAGAACGTATTGGAAAAACAACACACCAGCAGGGGTCTGGTTGGAGTCCCCATGAGAGAATATGCACAGGCTGGCAAAGAACATGCATAGTGGAAGAAGCAAAAGAATGAAGGTTAGGGCAGACCAGGAGGGCCTAAGGAAGGTAATTCCATGACCTGATATTCCTGAAACCTATTGTGAACGGAAGAAAATGTCCTTAGAGAGCAAGGGAGCTGGAGAGCTGGATTTTATGGGTATGACACAGGCAACAAAGCAAAAATAAACAGTGGGACTACATAAAACTAAAAAACGTCTACACACCAAAAGAACCAATCAACAGAATGAAAAGACAACCTACCCAATGGGAGAGAGTAGTCACAAATCATATATCTGATATATCCAAATATTGGATAATATCCAAAATATATAAGGAATGCATGCAACTCAATGGCAAAAAAAAAAAAAAAACAAAAACAAATGACCTGATTTTAAAAACAGACAAAAGACCTGAAGAATGAAGGGACATTATTCCAAAGAAGTCATGCAAATGACCTATGAAAAGATGCTCAACCTCACTAATTATCAGGGAAATATGTATCTCATTGTATATCAAAATCACAATTCGAGATCACCTCACTTCTATTAAGATGGTTGTTATCAAAAGACCTGAAAATAACTAGTGTTGGCCAGCGTAGAGAAAAGGGAACCTTTATGCACTGTCAATAGAAATGTAAATTAGGACAGCCACTATGGAAAATAGTATGAAGTTTCTTCAAAAAGTTAAATATAAAACCACTGTAGGACATGCCAATATCACTTCTGCGTATGTATCCAAAAGAAGTGAAATCAGTATCTCAAGGAGATATGTGCCCTACTGTGCTCATTGTAGCCTTGTTTACAATAGTCAAGATATGGAAACAACCTGTCAATCTACAGATGAATGGATACAGAAAATGTGTATAGGAACACCTAGAGGCTCAGACCTTTAAGTCTCTGACTCTTGATTTCAACTGAGGTCAGGATCTCCGGCTCCTGGGACCAAGCCCTGCATTTGGCTCCACACTGAGTGGGGAGTTTGCTTGAGGATTCTCTTGCTCTCCCTCTCCCTCTGCCCCTCCCCTGGTCACACTCTCTCTCTTTCTTTTTTTCTCTCTCTCTCAAATGAATCTTTTTTTAATGTGGTATTTATTCATTCGCAGCCTGGATAAACCTAGAGGACTTTATGCTAAGTGGAAAAAGCCATACACAGAAAGACAAATACTGTTCAATCTTAACTTACATGTGGAGTCTAAAAAAATCTAACTCATGGAACCAGAAAGTAGAACAGTGTTTGCCAAGGACTGGGGAAAGGGGACAGAGACAATATGGGGAGATATTGGCCAAAGGCTACAAACTTTCAATTATAAGATGAATAAGTTCTGGAGATCTAATTTATAGCATGGTGATTATAGTACTATATTGTATACTTGAAATACTATATATACTGTATACTTGAAATACTTGAAATCTATATTGTACACTTGAAATCTGTTAAAATTCAAGGGAGATCATAAGTGTTCTAACACACATAAAAACACTAACCATGTGACGTAATGGATGTATTCATTAACTTGACTGTGGTCATCATTTCATAAGGTATACATATTAAAACATCATGTTGCACACCTTTAAAAGGTATTGTACAATCTAAACATATACAAATTTATAGGTAATCATAAGCACACACTTCAATAAAACTGGAAAAAATGCAATACCATTTATAGTTGGTATAACTTATTTATTTATAAATAAATGATATATTTACGTATAAATTTAACAAAACATGTATAGAACTTGTATACTGAAAACTACAAAACATAAAGACATTTTTTTTTAGATTTTATTTTTAAGTGACCTCTATCCTCAATGTGGGGCTTGAACTTACAGCCCCCAGATCAAGACTCACATGCCCTCCTGACTAAGCCAGTCACATGCCCCAGAAATTTAAAAAATCTAATTAAATGAAGAGAGATAATGTGTTCATGGATTGTGTTCACTATAGTAAAGAAGTCAATTCTTCTCAAACTGATATAGAAGTTTAATACAATTCCTATCAAAATCCCAGAAAATTTTTATATAGATAAGATTACTCTCCAATTTGTACAGAAAGGAACTAAGAATTTGAGAAAGGATAATAAGGTGGAAAGAGTTCATTCTATTCAATGTTAAGGTCTAATATATAGCAATAATCATCAAGACAGTATGTTATCAGAAGAGAGATAGACAAACAGATTAATGGAATGGACTAGAGAATGCAGAAATATCCCTACACAGACACAGTCAACTGACCATTTTTTCTTTTAAAACTTTAGATTTTATTTATTTATTTCAGAGATAGAGATTGAACAGAGGAGCAGAGGAAGAGAGACAAAGCAGACTCCATGCTGAGCTCAGAGCCCTACATGGAACTCAGTCTCCCCACCATGAGATCATGATCTGACCTGAAATCAAGAGTTAGACACTTAACTGACTGAGCCACCCAGGTGCCCCTGGCCAACTGACATTTGATTAAAGTAGAAAAGCGATCCAGTAGAGAAATTTTTAGCAAATGGCATTAGAGCAATTGGATATCCATGGGCAAAAATATGAAACTAGTCCTAAACCTCACACCTTATACAAAAGAGTCCCTCAAAATGGATCACAGATTTAGACATGGAACTATAAAAATTTTAGAGAAGAAAATCATCTGAGCAGATGACCTAAGAGTTCTTAGATATGACACCAAAATCTTAATTCATAAAATCAATAAACTGGGCATTGTCAAATTTAACAACTTTTGCTCTGCAAAAGATACTGTTAAAAGGATGACAATACAAGCTACAGAACACCTGGGTGGCTCAGTTCATTGGGTGACTGCCTTCGGCTCAGGTCATGATCCCAGAGTCCCGTTATCGAGGCCCACATCAGGTTCCCTGCTCAGTAGGGAGTCTGCTTCTCCCTCTGACCCTCTCTCTTCTTATGCTCCCTCTCTCTCTCTCTCAAATAAATGAATAAAATCTTTTTAAAAAGAAGAAGAAAATACAAGCTACACTATAAAAAGAATATTTGCAGACCATGTATGTGACAGAGAATGCATATCAGAATATATAAGGAACTCTCAAAATTTAACATTTAAAAAAACAAAATAATCCAATTAGAAAATGGGCAGAGGGAGCACCTGAGTGGCTCAGTTGGTTAAACAACTGACTTTTGGTTTTGGCTCGGGTCATGATCTTGGGTCATGAGATCCAGTTCCCATGGGGCCTCACACTCAGTACAAAGTCTGCTCAAGATTCTCTCTCTCTCCCCCTCTCCCTCCCTTTCTGCCCCTCCCCCCATTCACGTACACTTGCTCTCTCGCTCTCTTGCTCTCTCTCTCAAGTAAATAGGTAAAATCTTTTCTTAAAAATGAGCTAAAGACATGAAGAGATGTTTCACCAAAGAAGATGTACATTACGGTAAATAAGCCCATGGAAAGATGCTTAACATCATTGGCCCTTAGGGAAGTACAAATTAAGACTATATATAATATCATCACATACCTGTTAAAACAGCTAAAATTAAAAAACAAATAGTGACAATACCAAATACTTGAAAGGATGCAGAGAATCAGGATCTCTCATACATTGCTGGGGGGAATGGAAAATTGTAAAGTCACTCAGAAAATAGCTTGGCAAGTTCTTTTAAAAAACAAAGGATACTCTTACCATACAACCCAGCAATGGTTCCCCTGGACATTTGTCCCAGAGAAATAAAGAGTTATACCCACACAAAAGCCTGTCAAAAACTGTTCATCACAGTTTCGATTATAGTAACAAAAACTAGAAACAAACAAAACATCCTACAAGTGAATGGTTACACAAACTGGTACAGTCACAGCAAATGGTATATTCAACAACCTGGGTGGATCTCTGGGACTTGGCGGGGGGAATGCAAAAGATCACATACTGTATACTTCCACTTGCGTAACATTTTCAAAATGACAAAAATATAGAGATAGAGGACACATCCATGGTTGCCAGGGATGAGGGATGGTAGAGAGAGGAGCAAACATGACTACAAAGGAGTAGTGGGAGGGAGATCTTTGCAGTGATGCCATAGCTCTGCATCTCGACAACAGTGGTGGTTATGCAAACCCATAAAAGTAACAAAATAACTCAGAACTATGCATACATCGTATAGATGTCAATTTTCCAGTTTTGATAGTCAAGTCAGCTGTAACCATTGGGGGGAGCAGGATGAGGGGTATGGGGCACCTGAGACCTTTCTCTACTGCCTTTGTAACTCTCTGTGAATCTATAATAATTTTAAAATAAAAAGGGGTTTTCAGATCAATATATGATAGTGCGCAGGATGGCAACCTGGCTTAGACTGTGTTGGCTTTGAAGTTGTAGAATGGGAGAGAAGCAAGCCCGTATTTTTGGCATGTGGGAGAGGGGGAGAGGAACAGAAGAGACACATGAGTTTCAGCTGTGGTTACACTTCTTCCATCTTGGTGGCAAAATGTGGCAGGCAGGCTGTAAAGACCTAGAAAGCAAAGGCTCTGAGGACTGCTTACATGGCAGTTCCTGGACCCATGGGGGTCCTTCACCTCACCATGGGGCACCCTCTATCCAGAAAGCAGCCCACATCTCAGAGCCATGACATCTCAGAAACTGGTCTGTTCTGGTCCTTGGCAAGCTTCTATGACCAATGGGGAGCTAAGGCTCAGAGAAGTGTAGCAACTTTCCAAGTATCACACAAATAGATTCTTGAATCAGAGTGGGGACAAGAATAATTCTGACATCTGAGTGAAGATTGAAAGAGTCTGGTAGTAAGGTAGGAGGGTAGTAAGAGAGGGTGTGGAGAGACCAGCTAAGAGCCATCGAAATGGTATAGGTATCAGACAAGAGGACTCAGGACTTAGAGACTTCATGGCAGAGGGGAGGAGAAAGACATGAGAGTAAGAAAGGTATCCCAGCTGACCTCAGCCTTCTGGCTTGTACACTAGTTGGATGGGGCTGCCATTTTACCGGGACATGGAGTGAGCTGTCAAATATTCCCAAGAACTGGATTTTGGAGGACTCTGAGTGCTATCTCAAATCTGCACAGCTTGGGGTCCCTGGGATACAAGCATCCAGAGAGAGTTGTTTAGGAAACACTGTGCTGCTTGAGTCCAGAGCTCCAGGAAGGAGTCTGCATAGGTCACTGGAACAACCTTAGCACCAGGCAAGTACATGAAAAGAATGTTGAATTCCATCAGTCATGAAAAGAATGGCTGAATCCAGGTGGTAAAGGAACATGGAGGAGTGGTTTACAAAATTCCAAAATAGACCATCAAGTTGGAAAGAGGTAGCCCAAGAACTGGGTACAGGAGTTATTTAAGTGGCATTGATCCCTGCAGTCACATTGACAGATTAGAGACAGAAACTGAGAATTAGAGCCACCCTCTAATAAATGTATAAACAGTTGTTTTTTGTTTTTTGTTTTTTTAAAGTAAGTGGCTCCCAGGTCAGTTCAATGACTCTCTGGCCTCCCACCTCCCCAGCCAGATTGCGCTCCCTACCCCACTGCCTCCTTTATAGAAATTCTGGAGCTGTAGTTCTTCTTTTCACATCCAGCAGGGAACCACAATTCAGGGCTGGGCTAACTGGCACGGGCACCCTTTGGTTCATCCAAGTCCACTACCCTGTGTCCCAAGTCTTCTTTTGCAGACCATTTGCATGTTAATTTGCACTTCTCTGCAAACCCTGGATTTCTCTTTAAAGGGCTAGTGCCTTTCTTTCCCATTCCATTCTCATCACTTCACCCATACTCCTAGGTCATGTGGGCTTTGGTGACAAAAAAGAAGAAGTCGACCTGTTTGTGGGGTCCCTAAGTTTCTGTATTCATTCAAAATCCATTATTGAGACTCCAAAATCCATTATGGGAACATAGGTTCTCCTCAAGAAGGAGGCCATGTCTTGATCTCCTACCTCCATCTTCTAACACAGCCCATATGATGGGCATCAACTCACCTTACCCCCAGGCTCCCAGATGGGAAACTGAGCTGATAGGGTTTGTGGAGAAGGATTGGGCACTGAGGATCTTACATTCTGTCAAGGACTCAACTCCTGGGGAAGAGCCCACCAATCAGAGCTCCCTGCAATTCAGTTGAAGTGAACTATTCATAAAGCACAAGGCCAGGTAATAAAGATCTTTAAGGTTAAGTCCTATTTCCTATCTTGGAAAGCAGGAGAGGTATCATGGGACCATAGTCTTGAGACTGCTCTTCCTTGGCTTCATGGCACAGAGAAGACCCCTCACACACTCCCTGCCCTGCCCTGCCATGGAGACTCCAGGATGAGGAAAAGTTAAGCCCTTGGGCTTGGAATTCCCTCCTCATGGAAGTGCTTTTATAGCCACTTTGCTTGAACTTGACACACTAGCTGAGAGGTTATCTTAGGGGTCCTGCACCCTTGTTTCAGGGTCTATAAAAGTAGAGACCAGGTTGACTCCTCCAGTCCCTCCCATTGGGCCTAACTAACCCACACCAAGCCACACTGAACACCATGGCTGGCTCATGGGTCAAGGTTTTGTTCACTCAAGAACTCACACACTCCAGCCAGGCCATGGGACATTTGCACAGCCTCTTGCCGAGAACTGCAGTCTTCTTCTCTCCTTCTCCTTCACTTCCTCCTCCTCCTCCTCCTCCTTCCGCTCTTACAGCTCCACTGGGAATGAATGATACTCAAGACTCAACGCATTCATCTCAAGATGCCACAGGTGTGCATGTGTTGCTCTATGCAGAACAGAGGAGGTGTGACTGCATTAAACTCTGAGGTCACCAGCCTCCAAAATGGCCCCCAATGATCCTCCCTTCCTACCCTTCATGAGCTCATGCAGATCCCTGCAACACTGAATAGAGCAGACAAGTAGATGGTAGGATATACAGAAGTGTCAGCATGTGTGTTTCAAAGCTAGGTCATGAAAGGCTTGCATCATGGCCTCACTTTCTAGGATCCTTTGTTCTGGGGGAAGCAAGCCACCATGTCATAAGGAAACTCAAGCAGCTCTATAGGGAGGTCCACGTGGAGAAGAACTGAAGCCTCTCACTGACAGCACTAACTTGCCCGGTGTATGAGTGAGCCCTATCTTAGGAACAGATCTTCCAACTCCATTAAACCTTCCTGTTGGCTGGCCACCAAATTGGCTATAACTTTATGAAAGACCTCCAGCCAGAACCACCCAGCCAAGCTGCTCCTGGATTCCCGATCTACAGACACTGGGAAGATAATAAGTGTTTTTTGTTCTGTTAAGCTTCTAAGATGGGACATGATTTAGAACACAGCAGCAAATAAACTACAGTGTACGTTTTCATTTCTCCTGGGTAGATACAAGTAGAATTGCTAGGTCCTATGGTATATGTTTAACTTCACAAAAAGCTGCCAGTCTTCCAAAGTTGCTCTCCCATTTTACATTCCAGCCTACACCACACACCAATCCAGCTGTTTTTCTCTAAGACCCATCTCACCAAAGGCAAAGAACATTGCATTTGATCACAGGACATGGCAAGATGCAGGACCACAGTTGCACCAAAACACCACACCTTCCTCTCTAGCTCCTCTTCTTTAGGAACCAACCAATGCACCGCTGCCAGAATTGGAGTGAATCTTCAGTCCTTTCACAGGGTTGGAAACCATTTACCACCTCATGATATGCATGACCTTGGAAATCATCCTCTACTTCATAGTTGCCGAAGCCCTTTCCCGTATGTGCCTCAAGTTCCTACAAGTCTGATCAATACATGGACACAAATTAGGTTGCATTAACAGGAAAAATACACATCTTGTGGGCTTTTACCCCCCCATCTGCAGACCATGGAGGCTTCAGAGTCCCTCAACTTGCCCAGTTATTTCTGAAAGTCCCACCCATTTCCAATGAACTTAGCACAGTGATCCCTCCTAGAAAACCAAGTCCTTAGAAGCCACTGGAGGGGCAATACCTCACCACTTGCCCTGCAGAATGCCCTAAAGATCAGCACTCTGGTCCCTCCTAAATTCCATCCATTCATCCCTTTGCACTCCCCAAGTTGCCAATGCCATGCCATGATAAGTTTGAATATCATGGAGAAATGTGGGGAGGATCCTTGTAGTACATTCTGTTGGTGCCCTGAGCAGATCCCCTTTCCCAGGCCACTGTACTCATCCACCAGCAGCTACAAGGCTTCCCCCTTCTCCTGAGAATTGCCTTTGGCTGATAGATAACCCTGGAAAATGATACTTCCCACCATCCTCCCAACAAATGATTGACAAAAGCCTGCCCTCCTTACTTCAAGGGAGGACAACTCTCTGGTCTGTTCACACCCCAGAGCTCCCTGTGGGATCAGAGAGAGGCAAGATGCCAGCTGAGACCCCATCCTTACTAAGCATCTTCCCCTGCACTGTCCTGCTGCCCTCCCTCTTTTTTATGCTTCTCAGAGCAGGCCCTCAATATATCACTTGCTCAAGAATCCCCATTTCAACCTCTTATGCCAGAGAAGAAACTTTTGCATCCAGAAACCTGCTATAACCTTACTTAGGTCCCAGGACCTCCACAAGACCCTCATGAAATGAGCACCTGCATCTACCTGAATTCCCTCCTACAAACCTCAGGGCAGTCTGTGGGCCAGGTTGTAGTAGAAATTCCACACAATTCCTCTCACTCCACTCCTCCTCCTCCCTGCCCAGATCTCCTCTCGCTAGCCCACCCACCAGCTGCCACATGGGCCCTTTCCCCCATGCACAGCTGGTCTTCCTGCCAGACCCCACCCACTAGGATACCCACAATAATATGCATAGATGATCTATGAATCTGTAGTGTATTCGTTTGACCTTCAAAACAATCCTGTTCAATGGCTATTATTAACTTTCCTATTTTAGTAGTGTGAAGCCAGAAGCAATTTACTGCAAAGCTCGTGAAGCTTAAGATCGCTTGCCTGGGCACCTTCCTACAACTTTATCAACATAGTCTTATATCCTTCTGCTTAAAGCAGGCTCCCAACTGCCATCAGCTTTGGGCCCCCCAAAACCTAACTCTCCCCTTGGAGAACCTGAGGCTCTGAAAGGTAAGGCAGCTTGTCCCAGGACACACACTTGCCAAGCAACAAAAAGAGAACTTGGCCCAGGTTTGGCTCCAGGCCTTTTCCTGTGCTCGATCCTATGATGCATCCTCGAAACTCCTCACAGTCTACAGGGCCGAGACCAGCCCTTGGTCTCCCTCAACCCCCAACATGAACTTTCTTGGCTGCCAGCTGCCAGTTACCACCCCTCCCTCTGCTCTGGCATATTATTGTGGGGGCCTGCCAGGCCAGAGTGGGCTTGGGCAGAGCTATATTTAAATATCAGGGTGGAAGAATGTCTGCATGCATGCCCCCAACGAATATAGACACCCACAGAGCCTCATTATAACCTGAAACAGGCCCTCTGTTTGCCTGTGTCTTCTCCATCAGCCAAGATGGCAGGCTGATAGGGTACCACAGAAGTTGGACTGTGTATCAGTTAGTTTTGCTGTGTAACAAACCACTCCAAAAACTAAGTAGGAAAACAAGTCTTTATTTAGTTCATAGTTCTGTGGGTCAGCAGTTTGGTCTGGGCTCTGCTGGGCAATTTTATCTTGGTTGGACTCCCTTGTACATACACTGTACAGATTGAGTGAGACCTGGCATCAATAGACACAAATCATCTCTGTTCCAGATGGTCTCTCATCTGCCAAGGGTCAGCCTGACTGTTCACATGGTGACTGGGCAGAATTCCAAGACAGTGAGTGGAACTGAGCAAGGCCTCTTAAGAACTAGGCTTGGGACTCAGACACCATCACTTTTACCACATTCTATGGCCCAAATTAAGTGACTGGTCAACCCTGGTGGTTAATTTTAGATTAATTATCTAATTTGAGATATTTCTATCTAGATCTAGATTAACTAATCAATAAATTGATAAATCCTGTTGGTTCTGTTTCTCTAAAGAACCCTAATACACCAGTCCAAATTCAAGGGATAAAGAAGAGATTCCTGATGGGATAAGTGACAAAGTCACACTGCAAAGGGTGAGTGCATAAGGAGAGAAAGGGTACACCATCTTTGATAATCATTGGTCATAGGCTAGGTTTGGGAATAGGATGGGATTTCATGCAGGTTCTGTTGGGCCACTCAGGTGGAGCTTCCAGTCACTCCTATCCCCTGTTGGGTATCAAAGACTTCAGGAACAAAACTATTTCTAAGCCTCCCTGAGCAAGGAGCAACTCCACACCTGGATTTGAAAGTTTGTCTCCCTCTCGGACTAAGGGCTTCCTGAGGGCTGTGCTGTCTTCCACCATTCAACTCAGGACTCAATACGGAATGGAAAATTCAGGTGAAAGAAAGCTGATCTACTCCCCCTACAGGATACAACAGGATCTAAGAACAGCCAATAGCCTGATTCCTCTAAGTTTTCCCCAAGTGGTTAGCACATGACTGGGATACCTGAGCCCCTAAAACTGATCCTTGAATGAACATATGACCAAGTGGTTGGCTCATGCTCAATTCTGAACACACACAGACTTCAGTGTTGACGTCTGGGACCTCTGCTCCCTGTTCTGCAAAGTGTCCCAGTCCCAAGTAACCAGGACAAGGGGTAAGGAGTTCAGACTTGCCCAGCCCCCTTCATAGTCCCCTTGAGAGACCTCCACACTAACTCCATCCCATTCTATCTCTGCCTCTGCTCAGCACACCCTGCCCCCACAGCTTCACCAGTTGGCCACCTCCCAACTCCTGGCCCCATTCTGTCTTCTGCTTACCCTCCTCCTAGTCTCTGGACGCCCCATATAGATACTTGGTAAGGAAGCCAAGCCTTGCCACATATACATGTCCTGCAACTCCCCCTTCCCCTAGATATGGCTCTGGGCTCTGGGTAGACTAAGGAAGTGGGGAATATTCAGGGCAGAGAATATAGCAGGCGGGCGGATGGGATAACTAAAGTCAACCTATAAGACACAAAGGGCAGGCCCTTTCATGCCCCAGAGACCCATGACAGCAGGGGCTGAACTCACAGGCTCTGAGCTCTGGCCCCTCAATTGTCATAAAGCTGCTGTGTGATTTGAGCTGTCACTTTGCTTCTCAGTTTCCCCAACCATCAAAATCAAAGGATAATTATCTGTAGTGTATTTCTACAGGCCTCCTGCTCATCTCCTTGGGGCTTTACTGCATCAGAAAGCTCCAGCTATCTTCCTACTGCATGTCTACACTTGAGGGTTCTCTTTCCTGAGCTGCAGAAAGCCAAGGAGTGGACTTCAAATGCCAGGGAATAAGCATGCCTTGGAGAGCCCTCTATCTGTCCCTCACAGGAAATGATGGAGAAATACCCTGGCTGCCTTGCCCCTCTGATAGGACCATGTTCTACTCTGAGTCCAGAGTTCTCCAGGAGGACTAAGTGCCAGCTGCCCACAGTGGAGCTACCTCCATAATATGTCCCATATGGACTACTGCCCTCCTGTCTCACTTCCCCACTCCCCCATTGTGCATTGAACTACTTATGCTCGAATCTTTGTCTCTCCCTTCTGGGGACCCCAAACTAAGACATCCTTCCAGCCCTATCTATGGCACAATTATCCTGTGGCATATTTGTTCACACCTAGAAGGGGCTACCAGCAGGTGTCTGGACCCACAGCTGGGCAAGGGGCCTCCCAGTTCTTACCCATGGTCATCTTGGAATGGCCACCAAGCCCTGAAACTGAGGACAACAGATGCTCAGCACCAATATTCTAGAATGAGCAGTCAGTGAGTCACCATCAGTTGGGCAGCCCTGAATCCCGACTTACTTAGAGGCAGCACAGCTCATTCCTCTTAAACAGAGGACTGGGGAGGAGTTGGGGGTGGGGTAGGGAAGCACACTGCTAGGATGACAGGTGTCCCTCTAGCTCCTTGAAGCAAGGAAGCCAGGAGTTCTGAGCCAAGCAATGTGTCAGTTTGAAATCCCCTCCAAGCCTGGCCCAGAATTTCATTCTACATCCTGTCCATTCTGAATCTCTACCTCATCCCTTCTCTCCACCATGATGGCCCCCTAGGTGAACGGCTACCATCTCCTGCCTGGCCATCTTTCCCACCTCTCTGTCTGCTCTCAGCCTCCTATCCACCCCTATCCATCCTTCTAAAGTAGATTTTTCTAAAACAGGCTAGCCAACAACCATGGGCGAAAAGCTATCTGTGGCCTGTGAGCTAAGAATGGTTTTTATGTATTTACATTTTGTTTTTAAACAAAACAAGGAAAACTATGCGACACAGATGTTTGCCAAACCCTGTTCTAAATCATAAATCTCAGCCTGCTTAAGGGAGTGGCCTCCCTGCTGACCTCTTCCCACACACTCACCCCTACACACCCTAGCTAGACCTGCTCTCTGTGCCTGAAATACCCATCCTTCCTCTCTCCTGTGCTGGGTCAATTACCTACACTTCAAGTCTCATTCTAAGTATCTCTATGACCGGGCATTGTCCTATTGGTCTCAGGCCATGCCTTGACTTCCCCTGCTCAGCTCAGAGGGTGGCTGGCCCCTGTAGTCTCCTGTGTAGGCTGGATCACAGCTAGGTTTGGCCAATGGATGGGAGAAGGGAGGGCAAGAAAAAGAAAGAAGCCAGGATATTCCAGGGTCTCCAACCACAGCTGGACCTCGTCTATGGTTCCCGCTCCCAGTGGGTATACCTACCATGGTTCCCACTCCCACCGGGTAATCTGAGCTCAGCAACACCTCCTCCCCCCTCCTCCTTCTCCTCCCCAGGGTGGTAGCAGCTTCCTGCTGTTGCTAATCTCTGGGCTGCCCCTGGATGACTTCTCAGCTCTTCCATTACCTATGTAACCAATTCCCAGCATTTAATTACCTCTATTAAACACTGGTTTCGGTTTTCCTGGTAGAACTCTGACTAATAAGCCATTCCTCCAGAACCACTGACCCCTGGACAAGCTCAGGTCCCTGCAACTGCTCCAATAGCACCCTTTACTCATCAGGGCAACAAGCAGGCCTGGGATGTTTCTGATGTTCTAGGGCAAGGGGCAACCAACGTCAGCCTGCTGGCCAAACCCAGCCCACTGCTTATTTTGTAAATAGATTTTTACTGGGACACAGCCACACCCACTTATGCCTGTGTTGTCCAAGGCTGCTTTCAAAGACGAAGTTTAAGAGCTGCAATGGACCCCATGTGGCCCACAAGGCTGAAAAGATTTACTATCTCGTCCTTTACAGAAACAGTTTGCCAACCTCGTTTCAGGTAGGCCCTTGCTACTAACATGTCACCTGGGGCCCAACAGCCCAGCTTCACCTAGGAGCTTGTTAGAACTCTAGAATCCTGGCCTCCACGCCAGACCTGCTGAGTAATAATTTGCCTTTAAATCAGATCTTCTGGTTGAGGCAACAGTCACCGATGAAGTTTGAGAAGCGCTGTCTGGAGAATTCACCCCCTTCTCACAGCACTCTCTGTGCTCATCAGGAATTTTTGACTATCTACTGGCTTGTCTTCCTCTACCAGTTTTCTGCTGGGTCATTGGCCCAGAAATAATCAAAGCAGTGACTCACCGATAAATAAATAGTTGAAGAGAGCCATGGACGCTAAAGAAGGAGAGAGTTTTTCTTTCTTTCTTTCTTTCTTTCTTCTTTCTTTTGATTTTATTATTTTTTTTTTTTAAGTAAATCTCTACACCCAGCCTGGGGCTCAAACTTACCACCCTGAGATCAAGAGTCAAACACTCAGTCTACTGAACCAGACAGGCGATCCCAGGAGGAGAGTTTCAAAAAGTACAGTTACCATGTTTCCCATCTCCAGTTGGCAGAGATGAGGAATTTGTTCACACCTGGCATTGGGAGAATAAGGGCAATAGGCCCTCTCTCCCTTGTCAGCACAACCTCCCTGGGGAGGTCGATTTGACAATATTTATCAAAATTACAAAAGCATGTAGACTTTGACCTTGCATTTCCACTTGCAGGCCTCTGTCTGCCTGATAGACTTGCACCTGCAGGAAGTGACAGACTCCAAGGTATCCATTGCACTCCTGTATGCAAGGACGGAAGACTGGACACGACCAAGTGTCCATCGGAAAGTCCATGATTGGCTCATTAATTTATGGTATCTAACGGAAGTGTGCAACTTCAAAAGAGAAATAAAGAACTGGAGCTACTTCCAAGGCATGTTGTTAAGTGAAAAAGGCAAAATACAAAACAGCACCATCGCAGATGCTCGGACAGGACACGGAGGGAGAAGTTATTTGTATATTCATAAAATATCCCAGGAGAGATGTACACGAACGTCAACAGCACTCGTTGGCCATGGGAAGGGATCATGGCCTTGCAGGGGTCAGGGTTAGGAGATTTTCCACCGTCTTTGGTACTTTTTTAATTAAAGGGAAGAAGGAAGGAAGGAAAGGAGGGAGGGAAGGAAGGAAGAAAGGGAGTGAGGAGGGAGGGAAGGAAGGAAAGAAAGGAAAAGAAAAGAGAAAAGGAAGAAAAAAGAAAGAAGGAGGAAGGGATTAAGTAGGGAAGGAAGGGAGGGGAGAAAGAAAGTGAAAGGAAGGAAGGAAGCACAGAAGAAAGAAAGAAAAAAGAGAAAAGAAAAGAAAAGAAAAAGAAGAGTCGAGGAAAGCCTGCAGGAAAAAATAGAGAAGTGTCAAAAAATATTGACATGTTTTAGATGTCTGGTCCAGTGCCTTGCTACTCAAAATGTGGCCCACAGACCAGCAAGCATCAGAATCACCTAAGGGCGAGTTAGAACTAAGAGATTCCAAGCCCCATCCCAGATGGACTGAGTCAGAACCTGCATTTGCACTGAGCCCTGGGGACTTCGCGCATGGGGCTCTTGGATACAGGCTTGTCCAGGCAACAAGAGAACTCGCTCCCCACAGCACCACCTGGTTTGCACAGCCTGTCACTAATAAAACAGCTGCCTTTCCCCCCTAACTGGGGCTCCGTCCCAGTGAGACACAAGGGGCCAGGCTGTTCCCATTAAGGGGGAGGTTTTCAGCAGCTTCTCTCAGGCCTTGGCTGGCCCAGAGCCCAGTGCCCTGGCAGGTCCCCAGCCAAGGAGACAGCTCACTTCCTCCTCCTGGAGCCACTGGGACTGCTCAGAACGGAAATATCTGAGAGTTCTCCACTCCCCCAGTTATAAGCTCTTTCCAACATGAATAAAGATGCATCTGTCTGGCTCAGGTTTATTCCTAACTGGTATTTATTTATCCATCCACCCGTGCCTCTAGGTCCCTGGTACCCTGACCCAGTGGTGAAAGGAAGGCAGGGGAGGGAGTGCACTGGGCAGGCCCCGTTGGAGAAGGAGGGGGGAGGAAAAGCCAGGAGCTGGGTGGCTGCCTCTGCTTCCCTGATCCGCCTGACCCGCTCCAAGCCACATCTGGACACCACATCTGGAAGCAGTGACGCCACTGGACTTTCAGAGCAGCAGGGAGGAGGATGAAGAGAGGAGGGGGGAGTTGTGTTGACGTAGGTCCAGACCACCCAGGAGTCTGCCATTGGAAGGCAGGGAGGCTAACCTCTCCCACCCCACTCCCACCACCACCCCCAACTCCAACTCTCTGAACCCAGCAGCTGAGGGAGTGCAGAGCTGCTGTGAGCAGAAGTCCTCTGCAGCAACTGTCCCAAGCCTTCCCCTCCCCAAGCTGGGGGGGGCGGGTTACTCCAGAAGGCCAAGTGATCTCTCTTTCTGGATCCTTCTACTCCTCCCACCTCCTAGGCAAACACTTCCCCTCAAACAGAACGCTAAGTCCTCCTCATCTTCTCCCTTCATGTGCCTCCCTAGATTCTTCCTAGATCCCTCATGGCCACCATCCCCAAGGGGCTAGTGTCTCTCAAATGAAAAACAAAAAGCAAGCCTTAAAACCACTCAGAAGTGGGGCGCCTGGGTGGCTCAGTGGGTTGAAGCCTCTGCCTTCGGCTCGGGTCATGATCCCGGGGTCCTGGGATCGAGCCCCACGTCAGGCTCCTGCTCCGCGGGGAGCCTGCTTCCTCCTCTCTCTCTCTCTGCCTGCCTCTCTGCCTGCTTGTGATCTCTGTCTGTCAAATAAATAAATAAAATCTTAAAAAAAAAAAAAGTCTTAAAAAAAAAAAAACACTCAGAAGTGAACAGCCCAGCCGAGTTTATAAAATGCTTCCACACACTGGGGCCTTGGTTTGTGGCACAGAACCCAGGAAATGTCAGAGGACTGGAAAAGGTCTCCCGGCCTGGAGCCCAGCAGGGACCCCAGGGCTCAAATCCACAGGCACACTGCAGTCTCCCAGGCCTCCAGGGCCTTCCCCGAGCAGGACTCCAAGCCACACAGGTCTTTCTCCAGCAGTTACCCGCCGGCACCCTCAACTCCATGAGTGGCTATGCTGAGTTTGGTGCTGAATTAGCAATGTCAGCTGTGGTTGTAATCAGAGCAAAACTGAGCAGGGAGACCCCTCTTGGAGGAGGCTAGGGTGTGAGGAAGCTAGGGTGTGCGCACACACACTCACACCCTTGTGGGCTCCAAGGCCCATTTCACATCGTGGGTTTTGTCTCCTTCTCTCTCTCTCTTTTTTAAAAATTTATTTATTTATTTATTTGACAGAGAGATACACAGCAAGAGAGGGAACACAAGCTGGGGGAGTGGGAGAGGGAGAAGCAGGTTTCCCACCTAGCAGGGAGCCCAATGCGGGGCCCAATCCCAGAATCCTGGGTTCATGACCTGAGCCTAAGGCAGACGCTTAATGACTGAGCCACCCAGGCACACCTTGGTCTCCTTCTCTTGCTGAGGCCCAGGCTCTGTTTCATGCTGGGAGACATTCCACAGGCAGGAATGTGGGCCCCTCCTTCCTTGAAAGCTGTTTCTGCCTAATGTTCAGGCTAGATTATAAGGGTTAGGTCCGGCCCCTAAGTCCAGCAAGACTGGTAGGCCACAGTCTGCACGTTCAGAGATGAAACTAGGCTCCCTGGCTGGGCTGGCTTGCCCTGCAGCTGCCCTCTGCAGCTCTCCCCGCCCTCGCAGGGGGCTCTCCCTGCCCTCTGGCTTTCCCTCGTGGATTGGGCTGGTCATGGGATAAGCTCCCTCTGGCTGTCTGATCACCAGTGTGGCAGGACCTGATGAACCAGAGTGACTTAGGACACCGTCCAGGTCTCTCTGACTCAGCCCTGGGCTCTTTCCACACAGCACTGACCAGGCAGGGCGCTTGGTCTCAAACCACAAAAATGGCTCGGAGTGGCCCAAGCAGAAGAGGGATTTATTAGAAGATTACAGGGTGACTTACAGGATTGATCAGAAGAACTGATCACTGGAGGAATGTGGCCGGGCGTTGGCACCTCTGACCGTGGCCGTGTTCTTGGCGCTGTCTGCTTTCTGTGGCCTCATCTCAGACTCAGCGCTCTGGGAAGCCTTCCAGAGAGGCTGAGCTCGGTTCTGGACCTGCACTCTCGTGGCTGGAGAAAGCAAGTCCACAGTGTTGGGTGCCCCAAGTGTAGGGGGGATTGATATTGTGCAACTGAAAGAAGGTGATAAATTCCCTCACACCACTCTATCCTTTTACACTCTGTTAATAAGGACCTGAGTATTCCAAATAGACCCTCATTTCAAAGGTCATTTGCTTTTTTGATTGTGCCATTTTTAAAAATTGAAGTTTAATTTACACACAGTAAAATGCATACATCTTAAGGATTCCACTCAGTGGATTTAAAAAACCTGTCTATATATTGTGAGACCACCACCCAAATAAAAATAGAGAACATTTCTATCACCCCAGAAAGGTCTCGTGTGCTGCTCCTCATCAATCCCAACATCCTCCCCAGGGGGAATGACTGTTCTGATTTTAGCTTCGTTTAGCCTGTTCTTGAACTTCATATAGAAAGAATCATACAGGGGCACCTGGGTGGCTCAGTCAGTTAAGCATCTGACTCTTGATTTCAGCTGAGGTCATGATCTCAGGGTCCTGGCATCAAGCCCTGAGTTGGGCTTCCTGTTCAGTGGGGAGTCAGCTTGGGAATTCTCTTTCTCTCTCCCTCTGCTCCTCCTCCCACTCACATGAAATTTCCTCTCTCTATCTCCCTCTCGTTCTCAAATAAATAAATAAATAAATCTTAAAAAAAAAAAAAAAAGAATCATACATCCTTCAACCAAGCCATGAGCTGTCCCATCATTGTGCCTTTAAAACACCTGACTGCTTCCCTCCACGGCTACCAGGGGTCTGGACCACCATCACCTGTTAACAGGCTCTCTGCAGAAACCCTCTCCTTGGCTTCCTCCTTGTTTCTCTCTCCCTCCAGGACTCCCCAGCCCGGGGTGATTCTCACCACAGAGTAACCCCGCAGAGGCTAAGCAGGACCCTGTTCTGTCTTTGCTGGAAACTCTCCCATGGCTCCCACCCCACTCTAAACAAAAGAAACAGTCCTTATAATGTCTGCGAAGCCCTATGTGATCCCCTCCTTTCAACTACTCTCCGATCATTCCCCCTTCCCTTCCTTCTCTTCCGTCACACTGTACGTGGTCCTTTCATAAGCTAAGGATGCTCCTGCCTCTGGACTTTAGCAGTGGCTGGTCCCCTGAGAGCAAAGCTCTTCCTCTAGTGCCCACTCCTTCCTTTACTTTCCTTCAGCCCTATAGACTTTACCACCTCTGTTTTTCTCTAGAGACTTCCCACTGTCTGACACAGTCTGTTTACTGATTGATGTGTTTGTTGTCTGTCTGTCTGTCTGTCTGTCATCAGTCAACATGTCAGCTCCGTAAGGGTAGGGCTTTGGTAATTTGCACACGTTCCCAGTGCCCCACAGCATCAGCCTTGTCCTAGGCACCAAACAGGAAACACGGAAGGGCCTACGGTGCTATAGGCATAGGGTACATGAAAATGAGAATCAAGTCTGGTGTCTTCTCCCTTGAACTCATTATTTGGGTGTTGGAGTCTGGAAAAGACTACTAAGAGCATTGTTTGGGCTCCCTCTGCTCCCCACCCCAGAGATCTAGCTCACTTTGGCCCAAGCCCCCAGTCTCACAGCCTGTGGGAGTCCAACACAGGCTCCGGGATTTGACGAGGCTTTGGGAAATGGCGAGGTGAGGTGCAGCCTGGTGGGTGGGTGAAGTTTGGCCAGGCAGAGAGGACAGCATGGGCTCTCATGGGATAGTGTCACTTAGGGGAGATACGAATGAGGGGGGGTTGGATTTCAACAGATGAATTTTGGAGGAAAACAAACATTCAGTCTATAAGTCAGTTAAGCATCCGACTCTTCATTCTGGCCCAGGTCATGACCTCAGGTTTGTGAGATCAAGCTCCTTGTTGGGCTTCACATTGAGCTCTGCACTGGGTATGGAGCCTGCTTGGGAGTCCCTCTGCCTCTCCCTACTCCCTCTCTAAAAAATAAAATTGAATTAAAAAGTGATCGCACCTGTTTCACAGGGTTGTCATGAAAATGACAACCTCAATAAGAATGAGGTCATTCTTATAAAGTAATTACCAGAACACCTGGTCTATGGTAAACACAAAATAAATATTTGCTATTTTAATCATTAGGGTTCTGGCCATTTAGTCCAGGGACAGTGCATTCTATACCCTAGAAGTGGAACAAAGTGGGGCAGGGTGAGGCTGGCATTTTAAAGAGAACTATGTGCTAGAAAAAGGTTAGGCTGATCTGATTTTCAATGCGCAGACTCGCTTGAGCTCCTCGGGATCTGGGGACCACATGAATAACAGATAACTTTTGACTCTTACCACTTCTGGCTGCCAGTACCTGTGATTTTTTTTTTATTTTTCTTTATTTCTTTTTTTTTTTTTTTTTTTTTTTACCTGAGAACTTTCTCTGATTGCTTGACCCCATCGTGTTCATCTGTAACCAGGGACTTAACATCCTACTCCAGCAGCCCTCAACTAATGACTGGTGGGAGTTGGCTATACAAATACCCACCAGCTCCTTCACCCCTTGATACCATAGCACCAATGTGTGCTCTGCACTATCTCCCAGCCTTTGCTCTGCAGGATTCAGCTCTAGACACCGACAATGACAACCTACTTCAAAATCCAACTTGCACTGGCTTCTTTCTCTGCTCCCTCCACCCCATCTCACTTCTTGAATCTCCCATGGGTGGTCCTGGGATCATATTGCAAATAAGCTACTTGCATTCTTGTACTGTTTGCGTAATCCTTGTCTCAGGGCCTGCTGCTGAGGGTGGTGCGGCTTAAGAGTCCATTTTTGGGAGCGCCTGGGTGGCTCAGCGGGATAAAGCCTCTGCCTTTGGCTCAGGTCATGACTCAGGGTCCTGGGATCGAGCCCCACATCGGGCTCTCTGCTCAGCGGGGAGCCTGCTTCCCCCTCTCTCTCTGCCAGCCTCTCTGCCTGCTTGTAATCTCTGTCTGTCAAATAAATAAATAAAAATAAAATCTTAAAAAAAATAGAGTCCATCTTTGATGAGACCAGGGCTGCCAAGCTAGTGGTCATCTGGAAGGTCCACACCATGCCTGATCTCTGCCACATAACTCAAGCTGCCAGAAAATAACAGACCCTTTGGGTCACTCAGTCAGAGCCATCTCCATACCCAGGCATTCCAGCTAGAAGATACCTTAAAGACCAATTTTCTCTCCTTTAAATTCCTTCTTACATACTCACGTAGACTCCTAGTGATGGCTATCAAGCTATCTTGACTCTAGAGCGAGGATGACACATAGGTTCTATCCCAAGTGCCATGACTGATCCAACAAGAGAAGCTACCCAGAGGCTCTCTCCAGGGTTACACTTCACAGACACACCTAGTGATGTCTGCCTCGAGCACTGGACTGGGGTGAGTGGGGGCCATGTCTACCACCCTGGCTCGGGAAGCAAATTGTCTCCTTCATAGTAAAGTTGGATGAATTTTTCCCTAGCATTCGTAGTCCATCTCGGCTATCTGTGCCTCTTAACAGTCTACTTCCTTCCTCTGACTTGCCCCATCCCAGACAATGAGCCTGTCTGCTGACCATGGCCACCCATTTACTGGATGAGGAAACTGAGGCTCTGAAACATTAAGTGACCCTCCCAGCATCACAGAAGTTATAAGGCTAAAACAGAGCTTTTAATTTGGGTCTCCCTAATACCAAAGCCCCCATGCTGTATTCTTTCATAAAGGAGGCAGTAATAAAGGTCTTTAACCAAAGAGAACAGCCCAACAATGTCTCTTTTCATTAAGAGAAGCCTTCCACCAGGGGCATCTGGGTGGCTCAGTCGGTTAAGCGGTGAAGCAATGATGTGTCCAATTCTTGATTTTGGCTCAGGATAGAATCTCTGGATGGTGAGATCAAGCCCCACACTAGGCTCTGCAATCAGTGGAGTCTTCCTGGGATCTCTCCCTCTTCCAAACTCTCCATGTGCACACACCCTTTCTCTTAAGAAAGAAAAAGAGAGAGAAGTCTTCCAGTAATGGGCACCCCATCCTTTGTTGTCTTCTCCAGCCAGGCAGAATAGAAGGCTCTTTGGGGGCCAGTGAGGAACCCTTCCCCAACTGGATAGCCCCCCTCATTAATTTCTCTGCCAGGCTCTGGCTCCCTACCTTCCTGGGTCCAGACTCTCTCATCTCCACCTGGGACAGCTTGTTCTCACTTATTTGCTGTCCTTGAGCAGCTGACTCTCAGACAGGGCTGGAAGCCTCCTGGGAAATCTGAAGGCAACATTCTAACTGGAACAGGCATGACTGGAGCACGTCCAAACCTCTAAGTTATGGAAAAATCCAGCCGAGACCTTCCCAGGGTGGTGACTCAGCACTCCCACAGGCAGGGGGCTGCAAACGGGTCCTCCGACCACAGCCGAGGCCTGGAGCCTGCTGACTAGGCAGCCTGCCCACCCGGGTCTGGCTCGCACCCTCTCCCAAGTTACAGCTCAGGACTTCCAGTACGTTCCTATTACTGCGCATCTGATCTCCTGCTATTGAAAGCTGTGACTCTCTGCTCTGAGAAGCCTTAGGCATGAGACTTATGGACCCCTGGTCTCTTTGCTCACAAGCCCAGCTTTCAACCTGCCCCTCCCTGACCTTGTGGCGGTACCTAATTGACCAGCTTGTTGCTGGTGCTGTGCTTTGTGGAATAAGAGACAAGAAAGTGAGGAAGAGGGTGTAACACAGTCACTAAGACCTTCCTCAAGGCTAGGACTCTTCTTCTCTTTGCAGCTGAGACCAGGGTCCCTCAAGGATGCATTCACACCTGCCAGCCTACTATCCCCAGCTATAAACAACACAGGGGTTCAGTGGCCTTCAACTTTGATGTCAAGTACAACTAGCTTTAAATTCCTTATTAACAGGGGTCTTCGATCCCACTCTCCAGAGTCAGAATCTGAGATGGGTATTCTTGGGCACATGATTTACTGAGGAGGTGATCTCAAGAGAAAAGGAGGGAGAAAGGGAAGCAGGACAAAGTAGGAGAAGATACTCAGCAAGAATGGGGTCTCAGTTGGTGCCTAACCTCTTCCTGATCCCACAGAGAGCTCTGGGGAATAAATGGTCTGGCGCTCTCCCCCTTGAGGTTAGCAGGCCACGCCTTTGTACCCCTGTGTCAATCAGTCATTGTCCATCCCTGGAGGATGAGGGAAGTGGTAACGGGAGAGGAAGGTATAAGCTCCCAGAAAGTTCTAGAAAAAAGCAAGCCCAGCAGCCACAGGCCATCCTCCAGAGGGAGTCTCAGATGTAAGCTTTTAACCACCTCCCTGGGAGAGTGGTTGTTGGTGGGGAAAAGAGATCAAAACGGGTCATCAACATTGGCTATAACACTGGGCTAGATTCAGTTGACTCCTCTGTGAAAGGAACATAAAACTGTTTTTTCAAGCTGCCCAGTTTGTGGCCCCGTGTTATGGTGGTCCTAGGAACCTGACACAGTGAGTCTAGTTGCTGAAGTGTCAACCTCTAAATTTCTGAGGGAAGCCTGAGGATTAGATTCCAGAAATTGGTGGCCACATCCAGGTACGGCCCTCCTTAGGGATCTGTCAGAGCAGCCAGCTGCACTCGCCCAGGCCAACTTTCTAACTCGGAACCATCATTGACCTCATGTGGAAATAGAGGCTCAGAGAGGGTTAGCTATTCACCCAAAATCACACAGCTGGCAAGGGGTGAGGCTGAGACTTTAATCCAGACCGATACTAAAGCCTAGGTTTTGGTGACATGAGCCCCAGAGAGTATCCCCACCTGACACCGTCTAGGCAGCTCCATCCCTGTTGGCTCATCTCACAGGTGTTTCTTGTGCCTTGAGTCAGAGCCGCTGGAGACTTTATGAGCCCTCTAATGGGCTAACTACCTGATAACTTGATTATGCAAAAAGCCACATGTGAGACTCCCGCCCTCATAACCACATCATTTATAAGGAAATGAGTCTACCTTTTCCTAAGGCCTTTGGCTGCCTGCCCTTTATGAAGGCTCCGTGAGCTTTTCAAGCTCAAAGGAGCGACAAAGAGGGGCTCCATTCCACCTTTCGCTCAGCTCCCAATCCCAGAGAGCCTCAGCTGCCCCAGGCCTCCTTCTAGTCTGGGTCTCTTTGCCGGGGGGACCACAGGGGGCAGGAAGCTGAAGAGGAGACATACTGGGGGTGGTTGAAGGAAGCAAAGGGGAAGAGGGAGAGAAGCGGGGTGGCGGAATAAAGAGATGGACGGACAGACAGAAGGGAATGGGGCCTTCCAGCTCTTGCGGCTCAGAAGCTGGGGCTGAGACAAAGCCTACCAAATGAAACAGAATTCTGCCTTCTCTGAAGAACGCCAGACCCACACAGCAAGGCCGGGTCCAGAGCGGGACAGTGGCCGATGGGAGCTGCCCGTCCCCTTCAACCATCTACTCCTCCAGCGTTCAGGGACAGGGCTCCTCATTTTTCTCTGATTCCCTCTGACCTCTGTGTCCTTCACAGCTTCTTCCTCTCCCTCCCCATGCAGCTTGGGAGTGTTTATAGCACATGCCAGTCATGATGCCGGGACACTGAGATGAGCAAGACCGCATAGCCTCTGCCTCTCAGAGTCTACCACTGAGTCTCCTGTCCACGTCTTTTTCCTCCTTTTGTCCAGACCCCATGCTCTCTGAGGTAGCTCTGCTCCCCCAACCCCTTTTCTCTCACTACAACTCCATCCACTCCCCAGAGGTCACATGTCCATCAGTGCGAATGTCTGCCCCTAACCAACACAGCCCTCTGGGACTAGTCAATTCCCACCTAGCTCAAAAGCTATCTACTGAAAACAAATATTTTTCCTCATTCTCTTTTAGTTTATGATCTTAAAAAAAAATAATAAAATCGGCGGGGGGGATTCAACAGAGCTAAAGCCCCTTTTTTCTCCCAGAGTTCATCATTCTCCTGATTAATAAGAATAAAGGACCTACTAATATGCCAGGCCCTGCCCTAAGGCCTGTACATACATTAGCTTGTTTAACTTTCCAAATAACCCACAGGAGGTAGGCACTATTGTGCTATTATTGGCTGATAGTTACTTCTTCCCCTGTCCTTGCTCTGGTTCTCTGTGAGTGGGGCATGCTTCCTCGACTCCACTAATTTCACCCTGGTGACTTGCTTTGGCCAGTGGAATGTGGATGGAAGCAACATGCTGTTCTGAGCCAAAGATTTAGGAAGGCATCATGTGTTTCCACTTCCCTCTCTTACACTTGTGACCTCTGCAGTGAAAAGAACACACCTTGGATAGTTGCTGATAAAGACACGTGGAACAAACCTTAACCCAACCCACAGTCTGGAGCCAAGCCCAGCAGAACCACAGACAACTCACAGACATGAATGAAAAACAAATGCTTCTGGTTGTAAGCCACAGAACTTCAGGGTTGTTTGTTACACAGCATTAGTGCAGCAACCGTGGACTAACACAATCATCATTTCCCATCTTACATATAAGGAAAGTAAAGCCTGAAGAGGTTAATTAAATTTTCCGAGTTACAGAACTAGTAAGAGATAGAACTGGAACGCAAACCCAAGCAATCAGGTTGCAAGTCCTGTTACTCTATTCTGACTCTCACATTGAGTATTAGGATTCCTGAGCACATTTACATCACACACACACACACACACACACAAATATTTGCATGATTTTAAACTATAAATTGTGACATTATGCAAATTGTTAGGCAGTGTGCTTCTTTCACTGATGATACTTGTAACTCTTGTTCATTTCACCTGCTGCATTCCATTGTGTGAATGTATCCAATTTCATAGGAGATGAACATTTTATTTATTTCCAATTTTTGCTATTTCAGACTATGCAGCAACAAACGTTCTTGTATTCATTTTCTCCTACATATGCAAACATTTCTTTCGGGTATGTGGCTGAGAGTGGAATTGCTGGGTCATAGGACACATGAGTCTCCTACTCTACATTACCAAATGGCTCTCCAAAGTCCTATAGCAATTTGTACTCCCTTGAGCAGGGTGTGAGACCATCTGTTACTCCACACCCTCATGTTTGTGGATGCTGTTGGTGCCTCACACAGATCCCCTTTGCTGGCTGGTACACCTCTGGTCCAGCTGCTGTGCATGTTCTTGCTAATGGCTCCCAGATGCCTCCTTGCTGGAGCATTGCCCTTGGCCATGGGAGTCTCCCATCTTGTATATTCCAGGCCCAGAGTAAGCCTCTATTCATTTTTGTTTTTTGAATTGGGTCCAAAGATTAGGAATTAAAAATGGAAGCAAGAGAAGGAAGCCACGGTCACTGTCCCTCCTAAGCTCTAGACAAAGAAAGGCACAGAGAGAGGAGGAAGAAAAAAGGGAAAGTCTCCAAGGAAGAAGAAAGCTGCTTCCTCAAAGCTGCTTCCCACATGAGGAGGGATGGAGGGTAGAAGCTGGACAAGCTTCCCTCCACAGGTGACAAGGATCCTGAAAACTACATCTCATCCCCTATTTGACCTCTGTCACCCACTCCCATTCCCTCCTCCATACCCGTCTTTCTCTTTCTTTCACCCTGATTTCCTGACCCACTCACTCACTCTCCTCATTTGCTCACTGAATCCCCATTGCAGGGGGCCTGGCAGCCGGTCAGTGTTTATTACATGAATTCACAGATGAATCTCATTTGACATGCGCAGAGGACTTTTAACAGGGGACAAAATGCTTTATAAAAGTTGCAAATTTATCATTCTTCCCCAACCAGTCACCAAATTCTATACTTAAACTCATCACACACAGGCACTTCCAAATATGAAACCACAGTCCTATTTCTCATAACAAAACTGGTTTCTCTTTCTTTTTCCCCTCTCTGGTCCCAGAGCCCAGCTTCCTCCCTCTCTGCAGTGAGAAGGTTCTGCCCACCCTCCACTCAGCCTGGCACTCAAGACCACACTCCCTTCCTCTGTTTTCACTCATGTGTGCATTCTTGGCAGCCTTGAAAACTTCTCTCTGTAAAGTCCATGGGCTTCACCCTCAGCCGGTCTGTCTGCTGCCCCACCTAAGACAGGGCCACTTCCTCAGTAGATCCACCCTGCCTGTCTCATCCTTACTGTTCCTCCTGCTCCTAGCAGGCTCCTGTCATTGTTATGTTCATTCTGCTTCCTCCAGCTCCCTCCTCCCCATAATCACATGTGCATATGCGTGTGTGTGCAAAATATATACTGTATATAAAGCCATTGAAATGTCTTCTTTTCTGTCTCCATTTTATGTAAGAGCCTCTTTTTCCACCTTCCCCTCCCTTACAGTGCTGACTTCCTCTGAGGAGGTATTGCCAACTCAGTCCCTTTATTCTAGACCCTTGATCATGGGCACTGTGGTGGGCAGAATAATGGCCCTCCAAGATGTTCCTGTCCTACTCCTCAGAACCTGTGAATGTGTTACCGTCTATGGCATAAGGGTCTTTGTGGTGTGATTAAATAAAGGATCTTGAGATGGAGAGATTATCCTGGGGAGATGGGGAGATTATTCTGGATTACCCAGGTTGGTCCAATGTAATCACAAGGGTCCTTATAAAGGAAAGAGGGAGACAGGCGAGTCAGAGATGTGATGATAGAAAGAGAACAAAAAAAGAAAGAAAAGAAAGAGGGGCACTTGGGTGGCTCCATCAGCTGAGGGTCAGACTCTTGGTTTCGGCTCAGGTTGTGATCTCAGTGTCATGAAATCTAGCCCCACATTGGGCTCCACGCTCAGCACAGTCTGCTTGAGATTCTCTCCCTCCCTCTCCCTCTCTACTCCCATGAGCTCTCTCTCAAAATAAATAATCTTTAGAAAAGAAAAAAACAGAGGAAAGAAAGAGAAACTTTAAGCTATTACACTGCTGACTTTGAAAATGGAGGAGGGGGGGGCCACAGTCAAGGAAAGCAGGAAGCCTCAAGAAGTTGAAAAAGGCAAGGAAACAGATACGTTCCTAGACAGAATCTCCAGAGCGAACACAGAGCTGTCCAAATCTTGATTGGAGTGCAGTGAAACCCATTTTGGACTTCTGACCTCCCGTACTACAAGATAACAAATGTGTGTCATTTTAAGCTACTTTATTACACAGCAATAGGAAACTAATACAGGCACCAATTTGTAAAGCTCTGGGTAGTTGTATCCTGCACTGCCTGAGTAGCTGTTCATAGTAGCTTTGTTTGGTGCTGTCCCTGCATGATGCCTTTGCTGGCTGCAATCTGTATGTGACTAAGAGATAATGGCACCCATCAGCGGATGCCTTCATTTAGGTTCCTCCAGAAGCCGACTCTCAGACAAGGAACTGGATGCAAGTAGTTTGAGAGGTGATGCTAAGAAACATTTGTAGCAGAGTGGGGAAGTGAGACGGGATGGTGGGGCGTGGGGGAGGTGGAGGCGGCCAGTAAATGTACCTTATCAATAAATTGCCAGTACAAACAACTAGAGTTCAATGCCATGGAGGAATTCTGGGAGCCAAGGGAAAACACGCCCCAGGGTTACCTCCTCCCAAGCCCCAGATGAGAAAGGGAGCTGGAGTGCTTATGCACATGCTCCCATCAGTTGCTGGCTGAAGGCTAAACAGGAGTGATGGGGGAGTTTTTTAATCTCTGGATGACACACACGGAACCACTTTCATGCTTTGAAGAAAGTGCTCCAGCAGAGAGATGTGGATTTTAGCCGCAGAACACACGCAGTGAGGTAGGCAACCATCCAGCCAGCAGGACAGCCTCCCTCAGAAAGGAGGCACCCCCATATCCTTGGCTTCCACATCTTTCTTGACTAAAGTGGAAAGAGTAGGAGCTCCGGTTTCTAATCCAGGCACCTCTGTGGGATTCTGTAGACTGTCTTTCCCTTTGGGTTTGTCACGATTAGATTGAGGCAAGAAGCAATACTGTGTCCTTCCTAGTTCATCATGTCAAGGTTATGTAATGTCAATATGGCTATTACTAGTAATCTTGACCTTGATCTCTTGGTTATACAGGTGTCTGCAGGGTTTCTGCACTCCAGTATTTTCCCTTTATAATTAATAGGTAAGCTGAGGAGATACTTCAAGATTTTGTTACCTATCAAATTTTCACCTACTAAAATTTGCAACCATCAATGGAACTTGCCTGAAACTGTTATTACTGTAGGGTTTGGCTTGTGGAGATTTTTGATCTCCTGCATTTTTAGACTTAGTTTTAAATTCTTCTGCACCTTAGTTTCCTCATCTGTAAATAGGGATTATACTTTTTCCTGCTAGACACAAAGAGCAACGTGACATAAAAATATAAAGATTCATCCACTAGGAAAGCACAAGGATCCTAAATGTGTACACGCTACAAAGACCTTCAAAATATATGATGCAGAAACTAGTAGTGTTGTAAGAAGAAATAGACAAGTCCACAATGCCAAGCGGAGACTTTAACCCCATTCTCAGCAAGTGGTAAAACTGTTAGGAAATCACTAAAGATAGAGAAAAACTCAACACTACCAGGTAGCAGGATATTGCTGGCATCTTAGGAATCCAGGGATAACAGAACACATGTTCTTTTCAAGAATTCATATGATATTCACCAAGATAAACCATATCCGGGACCATAAAACAAACCTCAACTAATTTAAAATAATTGAAAACTCTTTGGTGAGTGCTGTGAAGTGTGTAAACCTGGTGATTCACAGACCTGTACCCCTGGGGATAAAAATATGTGTTTATAAAAAATAAAAAATTAAAATAATTGAAAACATACATACAAAGTAGGCTCTCTGACCATAATGCGATCAAAGTGAAAAAAAAAATCAATAATGGAATGACAACATGAAGAGCTCCAAACTTTAGAAGATGAACCCTCATCTAAATAATCTATGGGTCAAAAAGATCTCAAGGGACATTGTTTTAAAAGTGGAACTAAATTAAAGTGAAAACACAAAGTCTCAAAATTTGTGGGATCCAACTAAAGCAGTGCTAAATGGGACATTTAAAGCCCTAAAGTCTTATATTAAAAAAGAGAAGAAGCTTTAAATCATAAATCAATAATCTAAGCTCCTACTTGGAAAAAATGGAAAAGAGGACAGCAGAATAAACCCAAACCAGGCTGAATAAATAAAATAATAAACAGCAAAAATCAATGAAATTGAAAAGAAGAAAACAATAGAGAGAATTACTTTAAAAAGCTAGTTCTTTGAAAATTTTAATAAAGTTTAAAAACTTTAAGCAAAACTGATGAAGATAAAAAGAGAGAAGATAAATATAACCAATATCAGGAACAAACCAGGATATCACTTCATTCTTTAATCCATTAAGAGGATAATGAGGGGAATGCTAGTAAAAGATTTATGTTCATGAATTCAACAATTTAAAAGAAATAGACCGTGGGTGCCTGGGTGGCTCAGTGGGTTAAAGCCTCTGCCTTCGATTCAGGTCATGACCCCAGGGTCCTGGGATCAAGCCTCACATCAGGATCTCTGCTCAGCAAGAAGCCTGCTTCCCTTCCTCTCTCTCTTCCTGCCTCTCTGCCTACTTGTGATCTTTGTCAAATAACTAAATAAAAGTCTTTTTAAAAAATATTATATAAAAAAAGAAATAGACCAATTTCAACCTACCTACCAAATTTCAACCAAGATGAAGTAGATAATCAGAGTAATCCTATAACCATTAGATAAATTGAATCCATAATCTAAAAACTCCTGCAAAAGAAATCTCCAGGTCCATATGGGAATTCTAACATTTAAAGAAGAATTAATACCAATTTATACAATCTCTTCCAGAAAACAGACATGGGAACATTTTCCAACTTTTATGAGGCCAGTGTTATCCTGATACCCAAACCAGACAAAAACTGGAAAAAGAAAAAGAAGGAGAGGGCAAGGAGGAGAAGGAATAGAAAGTGAGAGTTATGAGATGACTAAGTTCTGGGGACCTAATATATAGCATGGTGACTGTAGTTAACAATACTGTATTATATACTTAGAAGCTTCTAAGACAGTGGATTTTAAAAGTTCTCACCACGCATACAAAATATTATAGGAGCACCTGGATGGCTCAGTCAGTTAAGCTCCCAAGATTTCTACTCAGGTCATGATCTCAGTGTTCTAAGATTGAGCCCCACATCATGCTTGATATATATATATATATATATTTTAACTTGACAGACAGAGATCACAAGCAAGCAGAGAGGCAGGCAGAGAGAGAGGAGGAAGCAGGCTCCCCACTGAGCAGAGAGCCCGATGCGGAGCTCCATCCGAGGACCCTGGGATCATGACCTGAGCCGAAGGCAGAGGCTTTAACCCACTGAGCCACGCAGGCGCCCCCCGCGTCATGCTTGAGATCAGCACAGATTCTGCCCAAGATTCTCTCTCCCTCTCTCTCCCCTCCCCCACCCCTGCCCCTGCATGCACTCTCTTTCACTCTAAAATAAATTTTAAAAATCTTTACAAAAAGTATTATAACTGGGAGGCTGGGTGGCTCAGTTGGCTAAGCAATTGCCTTCAGCTCAGGTCATGATCCCGAACTCTCAGGATCGAGTCCCAAATCAGGCTCCCTGCTTGCAGGGGAGTCAGCTTCTCCCTCTGACCCTCCCCCCTCTCATACTCTCTCTCTCTTTCTCTCAAGTAAATAAATAAAATCTTTTTTAAAAAGTATTACAACTATGTGAGGCTATGGATGTGTTAACTAATCTTCCTGCAGTAATCATTTTGCACTGTATACATATATGAAATCACTATGTTTACACCTTAAACTTACACAGTGTTATATGTCAATTATATCTCAGTGAACCTAAGCAAAAATAAAGTGTATATGGAAAGGGATAGGCCATAGAATAGATAAAACAAGTACAGAAAAGAAGAAAAATAAAGAGGAATCAGTCTACCCAAATTAGAGAGTTAACAGTAATCAAGACTTTGTAGTATTGGGATAGGGATAGATATATAGATCAAAGGAACAGAATACAGAACCAGAAATAGATCCACACAAATACGCCCAAATGATTTTTTACAAAGGTACAAAAACAATTCAACAGAGGAAGGATAGCCTTTCAAGAAGTGGTGCTAAAACAATTCAACATCCAAAAGCAAGCAATAACAACAGTAACAAAACACTTCAACGTAAACATCACACCTTAAACAAAAATTAACTCAAAATGAATCAGAGACTTAAATGTAAAATGTAAAATTTTGGGAAAAAACTTGGGAGAGAATCTTTACAATCTAAGGCCAGGTAAAGTGTTCACAACCTGGGGCACCTGGGTGGCTCAGTTGGTTAAGCATCTGCTTTCAGCTCAGATCATGATCCCAGCATCCTGGAATCCAGTCCTGCATCAGGCTCCTTGCTCTGCAGGGAATCTGCTTCTACCTCTGCCCCACCCCTGTTCGTGTGCTCTTTCTCTTTTCTCTCTCTCTCAAATAAGTAAATAAAATCATTTTTAAAAAAAATTTTTAAAGAGTTCATAATTTGACATGGAAAGCAAAATCCATGAAAGGAATACTTGGTAAATCGGGTTTCATCAGAATTAAAAATTTTGGCTCTGTGAAGGACCTTTAAGGGGATGAAAATAAAAGCCACAGACTGGGAGAAAATATTTTAAAATCACATATCCAGCGAAAGACTAGTACCTAGAATATGTAAAGAACTCTGAAAAGTCAACAGTAAAAAAGCAAAACCAAACAAAACTGCACAAACAATCCAGTTAGAAAATGAGCAAAAGATTAACCAAACATTTTACCAAGAAGTTCTACAGATGGTTAATAAGCACATGAAAAAAAAATAATCAACATCATTAGCCACCAGGGAAATGTGTTCGATATCATTAGCCACTGGGGAAATGGAGAGGAAAAAAAAGTTCAAAAATCTCATTAGCCACAATGAGATATCACTACACATCTATCAGAATGGCTAGATTAAAAGGCCGTGACACACAAAATGCTGGTGAGAATGCAGAGAATTTGGATCACTTATACAGTGCTGGTGGGAATATCAAAGGGTACAGCCACTCCAGAAAACAATGTGGTAGTTTCTTACAAAATTAAACACATAGTTCCATATGACTCAGCAATGGCACTCCTGGGCATTTATCCAGAGAAGTTATGTTCATACAAAAGCCTGTACATGAATGTTCATCACTATTGTATTGTCTTGACTGTTTGTAATAGTCCGAATTAGAAATAATCGAGATATCTTTCAATGAGGGAATGGTTAAAGAAACTGTGGAATACTGCTCAACAATAAAAAGGAATGAGCTACTGATACACACAATTTGGATAATCTCCAGGGACTTATGATGTATAAATAAAACCAATCCCCAATGGGACGCCTGGGTGGCTCAGTGGGTTAAAGCCTCTGCCTTCAGCTCAATTCATGATCCCAGGGTCCCGAGATTGAACCTCGCATCAGGCTTTCTGCTCAGCGGGGAGCCTGCTCCCCTTCTTTCTCTGCCTGCCTCTCTGCCTACTTGTGATCTCTGGTGTCAAATAAATAAATAAAATCTTTAAAAAACAAAACCAATCCCCAAAGGCTACATGCTGTATAATGTCATTTATATAACATTCTTGAGAAAACAAAATTATATAGATGGATAATTATTAGTAGTTGTCAGGATTTGGGGACAGCATGGGGTGGAGTTCAGTGGCAAGAATATGGCTATGATTTAAAAAGGGCAGCAGCACAAGGGATCCTTGTGGTGGTTAAACTGTTCTGTATCTCAACTGTGGTGATAATTACATGAATCTACATTTGTGATAAATTTCATAAAATGAAATACATACATATTCCTGTCTGTAGAACTGGAGAAAACAGAGCAAGATTGGTATATTGTATCAATGTCAATTTCCAAGCTCTGCTCTTGTGCTACAGGTATACAAGATGTTACCATTGGAGGAAACTGAATGAGGGGTACAAGGATCTTTCTGGGTTATTAATCACAATTTCATGTGAATCTACAATTAGTTAATTTAAAAGGTATCCTACTAGAAACCTAGAGGAATGTATATGCAAATTGTATAACATGTTTGAGAAAATGCATTTGATTTGAAAGAAATTACATATCCACATCTCCATTAGAATAAATCCCCAAACTGGGTGCTAAAGAGATAGTAGATACCTGAAAAAGGAAGCTCTACATCTCGCTTTTTTTTTTCCTCAATGAAACCCATATCAGTTTGGAAAACCCAAGTGCAGAGAGAACCCTGGGTAGAGCTCAGGGCAGCCATAAGACTTTCCCAAAGAAATGACTGTGTGAATGCGTTACATTATATACAGTCAGGACTCCCAAGAGTCAGGAAAGTGTAGAAATAACAGAATGAGTTGTGCACATCTGTGAATAACCCAGAGAATCCAAAGAGTCCTGAATAACCTACCAAGTTCCCTTGGCCCATCTCAGAACTTTAGAATACCCCATGAATCAAGAAAGGCATAGGAATTGGCTGAGAGACAGCAGGCCTCCAAGGAATCAAGGAGGATACGATGGGGTGGGGCCAGCAAGGACTTAGGTGAACTGACCACCAAAGACAACGTCAAAAGAGGGCATCTCGTGTGATGCTGATGTGGACAACGATAACGCAGACCAGATGCCACCTGCCAGTGCTTTGGATTTCTGAAAGCCTCCTGGAAACAGGCAACAACTGACTGAGATTAAGGTGACACAACACAGAAGGAAGCTCACAGTAAAAAAGGAGTTCAGGGGATGGATGGGTGGCTCAGTTAATGAAGCATCTGCCTTTGGCTCAGGTCATGATCTCAGCGTCCTGGGACTGAATCCTGCATCATGCTCCTTGCTCAGTGGGGAGACTGCTTCTCCCTCTACCTGCTGCTCCCCCTGCTTGTACTCTCTCTCTCTCTCTCTCTCTCACAAATAAATAAAAATCTTTTTAAAAAGAAAGAAAGAGGGGCACCTGGGTGGCCCAGTGGGTTAAAGCCTCTACTTTCGGCTCAGGTCATGATCCCAGGGTCCTGGGATCGAGCCCCGCAACGAGCTCTCGGCTCAGCAGGGAGCCTGGTTCCCTCTCTCTCTGCCTGCCTCTCCGCCTACTTGTGACCTCTCTCTCTCTCTGTCAAATAAATAAAAAAATCTTAAAAAAAAAAAAAAAGAAAGACAGAAAGAAACTGTGTTCAGTTTAGGTTGTGAAAATTGAAAGGTATTTCTTGCACACCAACATTTTTCTGCTGAGAGGCACATCTACTGAACCAATAATTTGCTAAGAGAGCTGAGGGTTCTAAGCAAGTAACACAAGCTTGTTTTACCAACTGTGTAGAGAAAAAGCTCTACTGTTCACATCAGGGGGTTGATTCTCACGGAGGAGGGTAGAAGGTGCAAGGGTGGGATTCAGGGGTGGGGACATAGACTTGTTTTGGGGTGGTCCCCATCAGTCCTCAGGTAAGGCAGTCTTATCTCTCAGAGGTCCCCTCCTATTCTCAAGGTGAAAAGTCTCCATCCTTAGAATTCTTCCAGTGGGACCCCGGGTTCATTGTACTGGCTTTCTTCTCAGGCCCTAACCACAGATGCCCTCAAGGTTCTTCTCTGCAGCTGTTTGGTGGTATATGAGGATTTCATCCTCTCACTTGGAGGGGCAGGATGTAGCCGATGCTGTCAAGGCCTCACACGTCTCTCTTGGCACTCACCACTGCACACCAAAAGCTGCTTACTGTGAACACCTGTAACTTTCTGCCCGAGGGCTTTTTTCTTCCCCTTGGTGGCAGAAACATGTTTGGTCCACATACCAGGCAAGCCAGAAGTGCTTGCAGCCCTCAATCAATGAGGAACAGGAAGTTGGTGGATAAATATCCCAGCTTCTTCACCTATTAGGCTGGACTGCTCTGAGGTGGGGGTTCTGCAGTGGATCCCAGAGTCCCCAGAGGGTGGAGCCTTGTACCCACAGTGATACCCTACTTGAAAAAGAAGATACCTTCTATTGGCTTCCTTCCCTTCCCTATCTCACTTCTACATTCCCTTAACTAGCACTTCCTCCCACTTCAACTACTTGCATTTGAATTCGTGCCTCAGAATCTGCTCTGAGGAAGAACTGAAAACAAGATTAGTGGTAATTGCTGGCTAGGGTGTCAAACAAAATGCATTGTGTTCGATGAAAGAAGCCCGATTCAAAATGCTTTTTATTGTATGATTCCATGTATATATTATAGGAAACGTAAGGATGGAGAACAGATTGGTGGTTTCCAAGAGTTGAGGGGAGGAGAGAGGGGTTGACTACAAAGGAGTAGCATGAGAGCATTTTTTTTAGGTGATGACTGCGGAGGTGGTTACATAACTATGCATTTTTCAAAACTCATAGAATTGTGTGTCATGAAGAATGAATTTCACAGAGGCACAGAGAGCCTTAAAGACACATGGACTTCTTGTCCATTCAAGACACATGCCCATTCTTGACATTGAACAGAGGATGATTTAGAAGTCTAGGAAAGGAAGGAGACTTTCTCAGCACAGCTATCTCAAAACAAAGCCAGGACTGAATACCAAGTCTCAAGAGTATTACTGAGAGCTCTTTCCAACAATAAGTGGGGTCTCTGTCATCTAGCCGATTTACCTCAGACATCTGTATCTTGAAGAAAAACTGGTTATGAAGTGGTACAATGTCAGTGGTCATCCTGCTCATAACAATCCTTTACATATTTGTGTCTTGAGTCTCTCGGCTCTAATCCTTCTAGGTTCACACTTTATCAGCCTTCCAGGGATTCCCATACCCCACATTGTATTAGATCTCCTTCTTTCTGTATTCTGTGTCATTCTGTTTGGTTTACTCCCTCATTTTGGTAGAGAACATCCTTCAGTTACTTCCAAGTAGAGGATGCATAAGATTGTACACATCTGAAAGTCTCTATTCTACTTAGTTCTTGATTAATGGGTTGGCTGGGTATAGAATTCTAGATTGGAAACAAACTTCCTTTAGAATTATAAGGATATTACCCTAGTATTCTACCTTTCAGTGTTTCTGGAACAGTTCCAGCAAAGGAAGTCTGAAGCTATTCTGATTCTTGAGATTTGGTTGGTATATGACTCTTTTCTCTTATTCAAGCTTGTGGAATCTTCTTTGTCCCCAGGGTTCTGAAATCTCACAAGTATGTGTACTGGTTGGACCACTTTTACCCATTGACCTAGGCATATGATGGGCCCTTTCAACCTGGAAATTTGTTTTTTCAGTTTGGGAAATTTTTCTTGAATTACCTCATTAATGATTTCCTCCCCTCTCTTCCTGTAATGACTGTTATTCAGATGTTAAAACTTCTGGGCTATTTATTCCTCCTGCATTCCTCTTTTCTTTCCTATTTTTCATTGTTTTGTCTTTTGGGTCTATTTCTGGGAAATACTGAGTTTTTCATTTCTCCTATCATGTTTGTTTGTTTGTTTTAAAAGCTTATTTTTGTTTCCTGCCTTCTAAAATAACATCTTAGGGGCCCCTGGGTGGCTCAGTGGTTAAGCCTCTGCCTTCGGCTCAGGTCATGATCCCAGTCTTGGGATCAAGCCCTATATTGGGGAGACTGCTTCTCCCTCTCCAGCTCCCCTGTGCTTGTGTTCATTTTCTTATTATCTCTCTCTGTCATACATAAATAAATACAATCTTTTAAAAAATTAAAAAAAATCTTATTCTTGTTTCATGGGAGCAATATCATCTCTTATTCTTCAGAGTAAGTCTTAGGTTCTTCCAAGTGGCTTTTCTAAATGTTTATTTTGGTTATTAGTTTGCTTTATTTGTTTTTGTTATTACTTCTTCTCTTGCCAATAGCAGTTTTCCTCAGCTATCTGGTAACCTGTAGCAGATGTTATTGGTGTCCTACCCATACCCCAGCTGATGTGGGTGCTGGTTATTAATGGATCAGAGCTACCCCTTTCTCTAGAGAATTGACTGCAGTCAAGAGCTGCCTTGCCTGGGAGAGTACAGCCTCCTCTCTGGCAGCCCACAATCAATGACTGATTAATGTGTGGGCATAAAACAGCCCGCTTACTTCCAGGTGAAATCAATCCTGTGGTGTAATTCACACTCCAGGACTCCCTGGGGGATCAGACTGAAGCTAGACTCCAGCCAAGACCACACCCTTGCCCAGCTCTTTCCCCAGCTGCTTCTTGGGGGAGATGAGAGAGGTGTGGGGAAGGCTTCTCCTGAGAGCCTACCCTCAATAAATCATGTGCACCTAAAAGCATCTGCTTTTAGGGAACCAAAGACATGATCTTTGGCTGTCTGCTCTTGATTAAGACTAAAGGCCTGAAAAGCTAATTGAAAATGTGGGAGTCAGACTTGTCAACTCAGAGATTCACAGTAGGGAGACAAGGGTTGTCATTTATTGGAAATTCTAATGTCAGCATCTTTAGTTCTTTCCTTTGGGGCTGGTCAGAATTCCAGAGAGGAGGGGTAGAGTGTGGCTGTCAGGGATCTGGTAAAGAAGCAGAAAAGAGAGCTGAGGATCTATGTGCAATGAGTAAATATTCACTTAATGCCCCTGTTCTTCACATGAAACCTTTGTTCACAGCCATCCCTGGTGCACCCAATTGAGACACCTTCTGTTTTACCCCCTTCTAGAAGCTACCTCTCCAGCCATATGCCTGTCGGGAGATGGGACTCTGCAGCATGGAGGGTGATAGAAGGGAGACTTTAACTGCTTCCAGTTCTCCTGATTGTGGCTTGCTCAGTTCCAGAGTCAAGCTAGGACTGCCGATTCCTTTTTTGTTTGTTTGTTGGAGTTTTTGTTTTTGTTTTGATTTTAGGATTTTGCCAATAAAAGAGGGCTGTTCTTAGCTTTAGCTGGGTTTTTCGCTTTCTTGAGTCTGCTAAGTCAATCAGTATTCATCCATCTTTTTTCCAGCTTACAAAATTATTTTTGCCATTGTCTCCCTTTCTATTCTCTCTGTCCTTGGGAGTTTGTTTCTTTTTAAAAAAACAATCCTTTTAGGGCACCTGGGTGGCTCAGTGGGTTAAGCCACTGCCTTCAGCTCAGGTCATGATCTCAGGGTCCTGGGATGGAGTCCCGCATCAGGCTTTCTGCTCAGCAGGGAGCCTGCTTCCTCCTCTCTCTCTCTCTGCCTGCCTCTCTGCCTACTTGTGATCTCTCTCTGTCAAATAAATAAATAAAATCTTTAAAAAAAATTAAAAAACAATCCCTTTAGAATGTCTTAGCGGTTTTCAGGAAGGAGCAAAAGTAGATGTGTGGGTTCATTTCACCATTTTAACCTGGGGCGGGGGTGGGGGGGAGTGGAGGGAGGAGAGCGGGGGAGGAGGGTAGAAGACTCTGGTGGTATTAGAAACATATTACCTCCCAGCGTTGCCTTCCTGGTGCACTCCTTCGGATGACAGGCGAGTGAGAGCTTTAGTATGTGAGCCAGAGGCCCGTGATGGAAGTTGTGTGTCATGGTGGAGGACACGCCCCACTACAGAGTTCAAGATTCTTCCCCAGTCACAGTCTTTGCCTGCCTCAGAGTCTTCAGAGGGCATGAAGGACTGAGTCCCAATTAGGATCATGTGGGTGAGAAGGGTGGCAAGCCAAGATAAATCAGAGATACCTACTTAGAGGAGGTGTCAAAATAGTAGAAGAATCAAAAGATATTGAGGCTCATTTTTCTTTTTTTTAAATTAATTATTTTTATTAACATATAATGTATTATTTGCCCCAGGAGTACAGTTCTGTGAATCATCAGGATTACACACTTCACAGCGCTCAGTATTTCACATACCTTCCCCAATGTCCATAACCCAACCACTTTCTCCCCACTCCCCCCACCCCCTAGCAACCCTCAGTTTGTTTTGTGAGATTGAGTCTCTTATGTTTTGTCTCCCTCCTGATCCCATCTTGTTTCATTTTTTCCTCCCCTACCCTCCAAATCCCCCACCCTGCCTCTCAAATTCCTCATATTAGGGAGATCATATGATAATTGTCTTTCTCTGATTGACTTATTTTGCTCAGCATAATATCCTCTAGCACCATCCACATCATTGCAAATGGCAAGATTTCATTTCCTTTGATGGCTGCATAGTATTGCATTGTGTGTGTGTGTGTGTGTGTGTGTGTGTGTGTATCACATCTTCTTTATCCATTCATCTGTTGATGGACACCTAGGTTCTTTCCATAGTTTGGCTATTGTGGACATTGCTGCTATAAACATTTGGGTACACATGCACCTTTGGATCATTACATTTGTATCTTTAGGGTAAATACCCAATAGTGCAATTGCTGGGTCATAAGGTAGCTCTATTTTCAACTTTTTGAGGAACCTCCATGCTATTTTCCAGAGTGGCTGCACTAGCTTGCATACCCACTAACAGTGTAGGAGAGTTGTCCTTTCTTCACATCCTTGCCAACATCTGTCATTTCCTGAGTTGTTAATTTTAGCCATCTGACTGATATGAGATGGTGTCTCACTGTGGTTTTGATTTGGAGTTCCCTGATGCTGAGTGATGTGGAGCACTTTTTCATGTGTCCATTGGCCATCTGGACATCTTTGCAGAAATGTCTGTTCATGTCTTCTGCCCATTTCTTGATTGGATTATTTGTTCTTTGGATGTTGAGTTTGATAAGTTCTTTATAGATTTTGGATACTAGCCCTTTATCTGATATGTCATTTGCGAATATCTTCTCCCATTCTGTCAGTTGTCTTTTGGTTTTGTTGACTGTTTCCATTGCTGTTCAAAAGCTTTTGATCTTGATGAAGTCCCAATAGCTCATTTTTGCCCTTGCTTCCCTTGTCTTTGGTGATGTTTCTAGGAAGAAGTTGCTGTGGCTGAGGTCAAAGAGGTTGCTGCCTGTATTTTCCTCAAGGATTTTGATGGAGTCCTGTCTCACAGTGAGGTCTTTCATCCGTTTGGAGTCTATTTTTGTGTGTGGTATAAGGAAATGATCCAGTTTCATTCTTCTGCATGTGGCTGTCCAATTTTCCCAACACCATTTGTTGAAGAGACTGTCTTATTTCCATTGGACATTCTTTCCTGCTTTGTTGAAGATTAATTGACCATAGAGCTGAGGGTCTATTTCTGGGCTCTCCATTTTGTTCCATTGATCTATGTGTCTGTTTTTGTGCCAGTACCATACTGTCTTGATGATGACAGCTTTGTAATAGAGCTTGAAGTCTGGAACTGTGATGCCACCAACTTCGGCGCTTTTTCCCCCCCAGCATTCCTCTGGCTATTTGGGGTCTTTTCTGTTTCCATATAAATTTTAGGATTATTTGTTCCAGTTCTTTGAAAAAAATTGATGGTATTTTGATAGGGATTGCCTTAAATGTGTAGATTGCTTTAGGTAGCATAGACATTTTCACAATATTTGTTCTTCCAATCCATGAGCATGGAAAGTTTCTTTGTGTCTTCCTCAGTTTCTTTCATGAATACTTTATAGTTTTCTGAGTACAGATTCTTTGCCTCTTTGGTTTGGTTTGCTCCTAGGTATCTCATGGTTTTGGATGCATTTGTAACTGGGATTGACTCCTTAATTTCTCTTTCTTCTGTCTTGTTGTTGGTGTATAGAAGTGCAACTGATTTCTGTGCATTGATTTTATATCCCAACACTTTACTGAATTCCTGTATGAGTTCTAGCAGTTTTGGAGTGGAATCTTTTGCATTTTCCACATAAAGCATATCATCTGCAAAGAATGAGAGTTTGACTTCTTGCTAATTCAGATGCCTTTTATTTCTTTCTGTTGTCTGATTGCTAGAGCTAGGACTTCTAGTACTATGTTGAATAGCAGTGGTGATAGTGGAGAGCCCTGCCATGTTCCTGACCTTAGGGGAAAAGCTCTCAGTTTTTCCCCATTGAGAATTATATTCACCGTAGGTTTTTCATAGATGGCTTTGATGATATTGAGGTACGTACCCACTATCCCTACACTTCAAAGAATTTTAATCAAGAAAGGATGCTGTACTTTGTCTAATGCTTTTTCAGCATCTATTGAGATTATATGGTTTTTGTTCTTTCTTTTATTTATGTATTGTATCACTGATTGATTTGCAGGTGTTGAACCAACCTTGCAGCCCAGGAATAAATCCCACTTGGTGTAGTGAATAATCCTTTTAATGTACTGTTGGATCCTATTGGCTAGTATTTTGGTGAGAATTTTTGCATCTGTGTTCAAACAAGGATATTGGTCTGTAATTCTCCTTTTTGATGGGGTCTTTGTCTGGTTTTAGGATCAAGGTAATGCTGGCCTCATAAAAGAAGTTTGGAAGTTTTCCTTCCATTTCTATTTTTGGGAACAGTTTCAGAATAGGTTAATTAATTCTTCTTTAAATGTTTGGTGGAATTCCCCTGGGAAGCTGTCTGGCCCTGGGCTCTTGTTTGTTGGGAGATTTTTGATGACTGCTTCAATCTCCTTACTGGTTATGGGTCTGTTCAGGTTTTCTGTTTCTTCCTGGTTCAGTTTTGGTAGTTTATATGTCTCTAGGAATGCATCCATTTCTTCCAGATTGTCAAATTTGCTGGCATATAGTTGCTCATAATGTGTTCTTATAGTTGTTTGTATTTCTTTGGTGTTGGTTGTGATCTCTCCTCTTTCATTCATGATTTTATTAATTTGGGTCCTTTCTCTTTTCTTTTTGATAGGTCTGGCCAGGGGTTTATCAATCTTATTAGTTATTTCAAAGAACCAGCTCCTAGTTGCGTTGATTTGTTCTACTGTTCTTTTGGTTTCTATTTTAATGATTTCTGCTCTGATCTTTATGATTTCTCTTCTCCTGTTGGGTTTAGGCTTTCTTTGTTGTTCTTTCTCCAGCTCCTTTAGGTGTAGGGTTAGGTTGTGTACTTGAGACCTTTCTTATTTCTTGAGAAAGGCTTATATGGCTATATACTTTCCTCTCAGGATGGAGGCTCATCTTTCTGAGAGAGCTCATTCCTTCTAGCTCTGGTTCTGTGACTCTGTGGTGCCAGAAGTCATTTCAGAAAGCTTGTTTGCTTTCTTGCTCTCTCTCTGTCTCTTTTCTGTGCCTTACTTTGAGATGAGGTGATGATGGTGGAGAGCTATTAGGGGAGATTGGATAGGTTCAAATGGGGGAAGAGCCACTATACTTCCTTTTTCTTAGAATGGTTTGTGAGCAAAGATATCACCCCACTTCACTTCCTCTTACAAGCTTAGACTTAAGAACAAAAAGAAAAGGTAGTGACACAATTGGGTGAAAGAACTCAATAGGGGCAGGAATTGTGTGTGTGTGTTGGGGGAGGGGTGCTTCTAATAGTTGCAGTAGTGGTAGAGGGAGGAAGAGCTGAGCTAGGTAGCTTGCCTTGCTGCACAGCCATAACTTGTAAGTTTCCTGAGGGTCATCTAGAAGCAACAGGGAGATGGAAGTCAGTAGGTAAATGCCGTAGCCTCCTTAACATTTGGGAGGACAGTGTTGAGACTCTTCCACCAGGTTTCTCGGAGTTTCCCATGACAGTAACTGGCTCAACACACCTTTGTATTGGCTTTTCTCTCTCCTCTATCTTGTTTTTCCATTTCTTCACTCCTGTTTCCTGCGATTACCTCCTAAGTAAATTACCTGCATTTCAGCCCTTGAACTTTCTCCCAGCCCTTGAACTTTCTCCCAGCCCTTGAACTTTCTGGGAGAATCCACACGAAGACAGGTATACTCCAGTGCAATTGTCTGAGTGGGCTGTACCACCCCTGGGAAATTGTGCCCCCACTCCCTCCATCTGCAGCTGGTCTCAGCTAATTCTCACATGGGATCCTGAGCAAATTTATATTTTCAGGGCTCTGAGTTCTGTTGGGGTCATTTGGCTTATGGGTGCCAGAAAGGCAGCATGGATTGTTGGTGGCTGAGAACCAGAATCCCTGACTTCTGTTTCTGAGGGTGGACACAGTCTTACCCAAAGCTACCATGCACATAGAAGCCTACACTTCCTCCCACACTTGCACTGTTTTACAGTTGTGTACACACATCCTGCATCAAGGAGCTATTGAGGCCTCTTTGAGCAGGGTCACACCCTATCTAGAGGTCCACGTGTGCTATCAGGACACTTCTTGTAGGAGGAGGCCCAGCAGGAGATTAGGATTATCAAATGAAAGAGTTCAGGGAACACAGGAACACACCTCTGGCTCTCACAGAAATGGTGAGACTCCTCTGCTAACCAGTCCAAAGAATCAAAGCACTGACTGGTCAACACTCGAAAGGGTCATCCAGAGATCTAGATAACCAAGCAGCCAAATCATTGGCCAATATGAGGATGTTTTTCTGGGATAAAGACCACCACTTAACAGATGGATAGTTCTCACTAGGAGGAGAGGATGGACAGAGGGGTTTGGCCGAGGACAACCTTTGAGTTCTAGCTTTTCTTTGAAAGACTGATTTTGCCTTTATTTGTTCACACAGTCATTCAATCAACTTGTATTGAACACCAGACCTAAGATGACAAAAAGCAACCCTTGCTCCCACTACAGTTACCATCCAGAAAGTTGCTGTCCCAAAATTGGTCACTAATATTTGATTTAAAATTACATGTCATTTATTTTCCAGAAGGTAGAGGAGTCTTGAAAGACTTCTGAACATGGAGGTAAGGATGGTTTTCTGAGTAATGGGTTGGAGTGAGGAAAATGCTTTAAAAGAAGTATAATGTAGGAAGAGGATAGAGAGGGCTAAGGTGAGAGGAAATAGAAAGAGGGATATCCTCTGAAGACTTAAGCAGTGAAGCCTTTCCCACACAAGCAACAAGAGCCCATATTAGCTGAGAAAGCCACAACTTGGGGCACTTGGGTGGCTCCATTGGTTGAGTAAATGCATTCAACTCAGGTCATGATCCTGGAGTTCCAGGATCGAGTCTGGCATTGAGCTCCCTGCTTAGCAGGGGTCTGCTTCTCCCTCTGACCTCTCCCCTCTCATACTCTCTCTCCCTCTCAAATAAATATATAAAATTAGAAAGAAAGAAAGAAAGAAAGGAAGCCACTACTTCAAGTCCTGGATGCCTGCTGTTTGGGGTACTCACCTAAGCTGCCTAGATCTCTCTGAATACATCCACGTTCTACCCCCACATGCATTTTGACTAGGTGGGAGAAGTTGGGTACAGTGAGAGGGAAGAAGAACCTTCTGTATCACTAGAAAGATAGGCTCGTGGATCTGCTTATGAAATCCAGCTGGAGATACCAGGAGACCAAAAAATCTGACTTCTCTCCCAAGAGGAACAAGGAACAGTCTACTACTCTCTCTCTCCTGAGTTTCACAAGGACAAAGGACATGGAAACTAAAGCCACTCTACCCTCTACCCTACAACCAGCTTGGACTAGAGAATTTCTAGCCAAGCTTTTTAAACAAACAAATAAAACAGGTTTCCTAACACACGGAGGGTAAAGGAAGCCACAAGAAGGGAGGAGAAAGAGAAGTGAGTTCAGCTTTTCTCACCCCTGTGGAACCTCCTTGGACTAGGGAATATCACCTCTCCCATCAACCATTTCTTCCTAATTGTTTTGCCAATCACCTGCTAGGTCTTGAGGAGACATTGCTCCCATTGTTGAAGGGCTCACATTCTGATAGTGCAGGAAAATACTAGCAAATGGATATGAATCCCAAGTACATCTGGAGCTGAGAGGGACTTGGGTACAGGACCCAGGAGGATTCCTAAAGAAAGACTGTCAACAAGGTGGGGAAAAATAGGACAGCTTCATAAAACGGAGACTCTTGAGTGTTTCTAGATAGGTTTTGCTTTTCTAGTAAAGAGAACAATAAGAACATAGGCACTGAGGGTGAAACATTGTGGTGCTATGCTGGAAATGACTGGAAAAAAAGGGTCAAGTGGGCCCTTTAGAAAAAGACTGTGACATGGGCAGATCTGCATATCCTGAGAATCGATTCACATGGGAATCAACAGGCCAGGAGAGAGATGAGGAGTCCTAGGTACCAGCAAATCAGAGTTGGGAAGGTCCTTCTGGTAACAACTCCCATTGAGAGCTAGCAGTGAGAGAAGAAAAGGGTCCCTGAGGTTCTTGGCCTGAAGGGCAAGGGGGTAGGTGTTGATAGGCAGCATTAGAGGAAGAATGGGTCTCCCCCATCCTTTTGTCACACTCTATAGAGCACATGCTTCCAACCATCGCTTACGGTGGGGGACTAGAACTACCAGGTGACTTCTTGAGATGTTCACTGATGTTTTTGTCTTTCCTTCCTCTTCCCTTGGAAGCTTATTTTTTGCAAAGCAGAAAGCATTTGTCTATAGGCACTTTTCATGATGACTTTTGCTTCCCAAAGTTAAACCACTGAGTTGCTTGTGGTTTATGTGAGGGAAGCCTGGAAGATAGGAAAAGGAAGGAGAACCTCAGAAGGGAACCTGGGGACTGAGCTGTACTCACACACTCAGTCAAGGGACCACAGAGGGGAAGGCTATGAGGCCTCAAGCAGGCTCCCAGCATCCCCAAAGATTTCTGTGGCCCAGGAGTGGCAGAGCCAAGGGGCTAAGAACAGGAGGGTGTCTCCAAAAGAATACACTGCCTATCAAAGAAGAGAGGCATCCACAAGCCTTGATTTTACAGAAAGGTCTGGGCCTTCTTCAAAACCATGATCAATTTCTTGCCTACTCTGTGCAAAGACATGTAGGGCCTGAGGGGACCAGGTCAATACAAATAAACAATGTAATGCACTCTTTCCTGCACATGCCTCTCTCCACTACCTTGGCCGATTCTAGGTAGGTCTCATCTACCACTCTGGTCCCAGCATTCAGTGGAGACGACCTGCTGGAGAGACAAATGGAGGAAAGGGGCGATGCGTATTGTCTTCCCATCAAACTAATGGGCATTCCTGTGCCCTCCGAGATTGGGAGGCTGGGTGCTAGGAAAGAGGTAGTGTCCCAAGCTTTCACCTAAAAAAATGTTTACAGAACACGCAAAAATACTAAACAGATGAGGGAATCGGTCTACCCGCAGCAGCAGCCCGCGGAATTGTACCACCACCCTAGGGGGCAGGGCGGAACGCGGCCAGCGCACCAAGTCCCGCGCCTGCGCACTGCAGACTCTGAAGCCAAGACGCCCTCAGCGAGGTGGGCGGGAGCTGCCCGGGCATCCGGGTCCCTCACCCCGCCCCCGCTGCATGAATGAGAGGTGCGGCGACCGCCCCTCCCCCGCCGGGCCCGCCCCTTGTCGGGGGCCGCCGCGCGCAGTTGGCCGTCGCCACCTCAGCCGCGCTGTGTCCGGACAGACGCTCGCCGCCCTCAGCCTTCCTCCTGCCTCCCGGCGCTGACGGTCCCACACACCCGCCGCCGCAGTCGGCGCGCCCGAGTAAGTGAGGGACCGAGGGCAGGGCGCCGGAGGCTGGGGGCCGTCGCCCCGGGGCTGGGGTTTATGGGACCTGGCGGCTCCGGGCTCGGGATGCTGAAGAAACCGCGGGCCCGCGCCAGCCTCCCCTGTCCACACTCCCGGGCGTTTCGGCGGGGACGGGGAGAGGTGGGAGGGCCAGGCCGGGAGGGACGCGGGGAGGGCGGGGGGGCCACCGGGGCCGGAGGCTGAGTCCCGCACAAAGGGCGGCGCGAGGCTGTCACCGGGAGGTCATAGAGGGAAGGTTCGCGGCGCCCCGCACTCCCCGCTAGCGGGTGCCCGGCGTCGGTCCCCGGGCTGGGGAGGCGGCTTGGATGAGCGCGGGGGCGAGGACGAGGATGGCGAGGACGGCTGCCTCCGCGCTGGCGATGGGAACGCGCCTTGGGGGGCGCGGCGTGGCGGTGTTTTCCTGGTCCCCACCTGCCCCTCCCCTTTCTTTGTGGCGTTTGTCTCGTGCCCGTTTGTCACTGTGGGCATGACTGTGGGCTGGGGTGAGACCTATCGCCTCAGCGTACTCATTAATTAAAGTCAGGTGGTGGCCCTTATCTTTGGGTGGGGGGCGGGTGTGCTTCCACAGGCCGGAGACTTAAGGACCCTTCTTTGTTTCCGGAGACAAAATTTTGTGTGTGCCTGAGTGTGTGTGTGTGTGTGTGTGTCTCCCCGTCCTCGGTGTCCCCTACGAAATGGGTGTCCCCTGCGAAATGAGAATCCGAGATTAAAAAGGGTATGAAGAAAAAGAGATTATTACTTCATCAGACCTTCAGGCAATTCTGTCTCTGGTATTCTTTCAAACAATATTGTATGTTTCTTACTGTAAAACCAGTGCGTTTTGTTCATTGAAAATGAATGTTTTTACAATATTCGTTGAAAAATAATATTCTCATATATCTATATGCCTGGAACACTTTGCTTTTTGGGTTTAGGTAATGGATATATATATATATATATATATATACACATACATAAATACATACGTACATATACATACTCCAGAACATATAGGACACTGCCTTCTGGGTTTAGTTCATTGGTAATTTATTTACTCATATACATATCTACAGAAATACTCCAATATATCCAGGACACTGTCTCTCAGCTCCTCAGTAGAAGCAGATTTTGTTTCTCCCTGTCTCCTTGTGTTAAGAAGGTGGTCCAGCAGGTTCTCTCCTCCTTGCTTTTTTCTTTTGAGTGCTTTGGCAAAGGGTTTTATTGCATATTACCCTGGCATGCGTCCTTGCTTTGATCTGAATTTTCCTGTGCTCTGTTGTCTGGTTGTGTGGCCCAGCTCAATGGCTCCTCTTACAGGACTACTGGAAAACAGAACACCTTTTATCCTTGTCCTCATCCCCAGATAGAGAAGGAAGTTCTGCAGGTTCCCACAGACTTTGGTTCCATGGGTTGGATTGCCTGACTTTGTTTTGGTAAAGTTACGAAGAGTTACAGTTGATGCAGACCATTAAAAGGAGGCATTTGTAGTAGTACCAGTTATTCTTTGGTCTTTCATTTAGACCTTTTTCTTTTTATACCAGATTTTATAAGTTTTAAAATATTGTTGGTTGCATTTTCAGTTTCTTTTTTACCCTTATAATTTTGCAGTGTGATAGGAAATTAGCTAAACTTGTATGTAAGAAATTTCTAAAATAGAATTTTTTTTTAAGATTTTATTTATTTATTTGAGAGAGAGCATGAGAGGGAAGAAGGTCGGGGAAGAAGCAGACTCCCCTTGGAGATGGGAGCTGGATGTGGGACTGGATCCCGCAACTCTGGGATCATGCCCTGAGCTGAAGGCAGTTGCTTAACTAACTGAGCCACCCAGGTGCCCCCAAAATAGATTTTTATTATGATCTTTTGGTTGAAATAGTGGTGGTAAAAAAATTAAGAGGCTCTTATTGGGTGATCTGAATAATTGAATTGGTTAAGTTTTAAGATTCTCTTTAAGATTATTCTTTAATCATGTGTATTTTAATGCCTGGTAGTTTTTAGTGCAAAATGAAATCCAAACTAAGCAGTCTTCCACAGCATCTGTTTATGAATATTCCCGCTATTAAAAACATTTGCTTTTGATTTGAAGGGGAAATTTGCCATTGGTTGGATAGGAATGTATTATTCTTGGTAAAAGTCTTAACTTATGTTAGCATGGTCAAATTCTTCTCTTGTAGATGTTAAAATTAGTAAAGGTTGATTTTCAATTTGGAGAACTTTTGGTTTTATGATGAAGAATTTAAATAAAATTTTAATGTCAGTGAACTTAACTCAAAATAAGTTAACTTAAAAACAAGGGCTTCATAAACTAGTGTGAGTAATACTGAAGCAACCCCAATAATTTATAACTGCCTGCGTGAGATTTTTTTTTTTTTTGGGGGGGGGAATTCCCTTAAACCATAAGGGGAAGTCTTAGATAAACAGAGTAGTATAACCGGAATTATCACTGAAACAGGCTTGCATAGTACCACAGTATTGTGGAACTTCATTTTGCAAGAGTGACTTAACTATTGTTTGTATCAAGAAAGGAACTTAAAAACATCCTGACCTTTTTATTCAGCATTCTGTTAATAAAATTCTTCACCAACCCATACTTCAGCATTTCTGTAGTATGATGTTTGAAGAAAAATTCTGAAGTAATTTCTCTATCATGAAAATAGATTAAATTATGCTAAGTGCTGTTTTAGTAGTAAATATATTCTTTATATTAGCAATACTAATACTGTTACGTCAGTGATGGTGATAGCATGTATGGTAACTCTTTGTTACCCCAAACTGCAATATTTTATTTCCCCAACAATATCTGATAACAAAAAGTAGAGCTCTTTTTCCTTGGAGCATTTTCTATCAATAATGGTTTTCTGTTCAAATAACAGCTTATTCTAAAAATCAATTAATAGGGCACCTGGGTGGCTCAGTCGGTGGAGCATCTGCCTTTGGCCCAGGTCATGATCCCAGGGCTTTGGAAGTCGAGTCCCTTATTGAGTTCCCTGCTCAGGGGGGAGTCTCTGCTCTCCCTCTGCTCCTCTCCCCTGCTTGTGCTGGCTTGCTCGCTCTGTCAGTGTGCATGCATGCAAAAATAAATAAAGTCTTTTTAAAAATAAAATGAAGTCAGTAATAAAGTAAAGTTATAATATATTAACTTATATGAAATTGCCATTTTTTAGATTGGGGAGTAGTGAAAAATCAGCAGTTTTAGAATGTTGAATTGCTTTCAACTCTCAACAGTTCCTTCTAGTATTTTCCTTTATATTTACTTCGTTTTTGATGTTTAAACTTATTTATTGATTTTCCGTCTTTGGACATCATCTGTGGGCTTCTATTTTGTATATGTGCTGCCGAAGCGAGCACTGTGGACTTCTATTTTGGAAGTTGAGGACTTCGTTGTCCTTCATAAGTTCCCAGTCAAGTTCCCAGTCAAGTCAGTTCTACAGTTCCCAGTCAAGTCAGTACTCAGTATTTATATGACTGTGACTATGTACCTGTTATTCACAGATGAGCCATGTAGTGTACTAGTATTACATTTTCTATATTGTACTTTTGTTTCTCTAAATTAAATAATTTCCTCTCTTGTTTTTCACTTGATTTGTTTTCTCAGTCACTGACTCATCCTCAAATTCTGACAGAACTGATAATCTTTCAATATTTTCAGGTAATATGTTTCATTTATTTTTCATATCTGTCATCCAGGACTTCCCTTCGTCATCATCTTGGGAATTCTTTTTGCCTTCCTCCTGTGTTGGATTCTTTATTTCCTGAATCCTATGGCTTCCTTATTCTGTTGTACCTTCCAGAGACAAGGAACATACAAACTGAAATTCTTCCTAAATTCAGAAGTTGCATATCTGGAAATGTCTTCATTTAACCCTCACTTGAATAGTGGTTTAGCTGAATATTGAATTCTAGACTGAAAATTAGTGTCCCTCTTTTGAAGTCATTGTTCCATTAGCTTCTGGTGTTGCTGTTAAGAAGTCCAATCCAAGTCTAATCCCCATTCTTATTTTTCTCCCACTCTGGAAGATTTTAGGATCTTCTGTTTTAGGATCTCAGTTACCACATAGAAAGTTTCTTTAAGCAATGAAATGCAGTCACCTCAGATGTACAAGAAGAATATCAGGTTCATTTAAAAAAATCTCCCTTAGGAAGTAGCAGAAACATTCATGACCAAATAGAAATAATCTTTAGGCTTCATGATTAAATATGTCATGACTAAATATGACAAATACATTATTTACAAGAATTTCTGTTGTGAGGTGGAGACAAATGGAACTGTAGACCACAGCTTGATTGGACATCATTAGTGACTGTGACATGGATACATATGCTCTTGGATACATTTTTTTTTTTAATTTTTTAGCCAGGATTTATTTTTTTCTATTTATAGCTGTTTTATCTATCATCTGGTTTTTCCGTGAGTGCACATAAGTGGTTGACTATTAGAGGACTTCAGATTCATGACCAGAAATCTGAAGTGGACTCTCAGCACTGCCCAGGAAAGCAATCAGATTCCTAATATCTTTGCCTATAAGTATTTAATAATTTCTTTCCACTCTTTAAACTCATGAGCAGCCCACCCTTCCCCATGCAATAAGTAGGCTTCATATTTCGTTGAGGTTTAGAAGTTAGAGAGATACCACTCAACTTCCACTCACCAAATCTAGAAATCCACCTTCCTTAGGGCCCATGTTTTATGTTCTCCTCCTATGAGAGGCCAGCTTCCCCACCTTCTATATTCCCCCTCATACCTAATCAAGGACTTACTCCTGAATTTATGACTCATTTACATCATCACCAACTCTCCAAGCACTATCCATGAGCTCTGATGTTGCCCATCTTTAAAAATAATTTTAAAATTATAACAAAATTAAAAACAGCTTCCCCCTGGGGGTGCCTGAGTGGCTCAATGGTTTAAGCCTCTGTCATCTGCTCAGGTCATGGTCTCAGGGTCCTGGGATCAAGCCCTGCATCGGGCTCTCTGCCCCGCGGGGAGCCTGCTCCCTTCCCCCTTCTCTCTGCCAAAAAAAAAATAGTAAATAATCTTTAAAAAAAGTAAAAAAAAAAAAAAACAAACTTCCCCCGACCTCCCATCCATCCTTTTCATTTACCTTCATAGTTAAATGTTTCAAAAGAGAAATATAGGGGCACCTGTGTGGCACAGTGTATTAAGCCTCTGCCTTCGGCTCAGGTCATGATCTCAGGGTCCTGGGATTGAGCCCCACATCGGGTGCTCTGCTCAGCGGGGTGCCTGCTTCCCCCTTGTTCTCTCCCTGCCTCTCTGCCTACTTGTGATCTTTCTCTCTGTGTTAAATAAATAAAATCTTAAGAAAAAAAAGAACTATACATTTCCTTCCTACTGCCTTTAAAATGTATCACTCTAAAATTCTGTTAACTGATTTTTTTTTAATTTAGCTCTTGCTTTTTAAAAATTTCTGATAAGAAAATCAGTGTTTGTTAATTTTCTTTTAATTACCACTTTTTAAAAAAGATTTCTTTATTTTAGAGAACATGAGCAAGCATGAATGGGGGAGGGGCAGTGGGAAAGAATATCAGGCCGACTCCCTGCTGAGCATGGAACCTGAGGTGCTTAATCCTAGGACCCTGAACTCATGACTTGAGCCAGAATCAAGAGGTGGGCATTTAACTGACTGAGCCAACCAGGTGCCCTTAATTACCACCTTTGCCATACTTAGTGTTGAAAAAATTACAAAGACTGTATTAATGATTGAATTTTTTCCTACATTTCCTTCTTTTATAAGTATAACTTAATGCTGGCAGTTGTGCACCCAGATTCTTGGAGTAAGACAACTTGGAGTTGAATTCCAGCTCTTGCAGTTTAGCCATGTGACGTTGGACAGGTTTCCTGATGACTCTGTTTCTCCATCTGCAAGATGGAAATAATAGTACCCACCTCATATGTTTCTTGTGTATATCAAATAATACATAAAATGCTTAAAGTCAGTACTTGGTATGGGGGTAAACACACTGAAAACTATAATTACAGTTATTATTTGTATAGCCTTCTCCAGTTTCTAATATTTGATCTAATATTTTTGCTCAGAGTATTTCTATGTCATAAGGTTTACTGGCTATAAAAGCAACTCAGTTGTTGTTGTTTTGTTTTGTTTTATTGGTTTTTTTTTTTTTTAAAGATTTTATTTATTTATTTATTTGACAGAGAGAAATCACAAGTAGATGGAGAGGCAGGCAGAGAGAAAGAAGGAAGCAGGCTCCCCGCTGAGCAGAGAGCCCGATGCGGGACTCGATCCCAGGACCCTGAGATCATGACCTGAGCCGAACGAAGGCAGCGGCTTAACCCACTGAGCCACCCAGGCGCCCCTGTTTTATTGTTTTAATTGCTTGTCTTTCTATTCCCATATTCATAATAGATTAGTGATAGATTAGTAAAATGATCTACAATGGACAGATGAGCTCCCCCCTCCTTTTTTTAAGAGAGGGGAGAGGGAGGCGGAGGGAGAGGAAGTAAGAGAATCCCAAGCGCGCTCCCTGCCCAACACAGGGCTCTGTCTCACAACCCTGAGATGACCTGAGCCAGAATCAAGAGTCCAACGCTTAACCAACTGAGTTACCCAGAGTTCTGACAGATGAGCGCTCTATAGCACTTCCCAATAATTTGGTCACTTGATAAGTCCTTTTGACCACTTAATAAAATATTTTTATGTCAAGCCAAGTCCTGTTCTTTATTTGGCTTGCCTGGAGGAGAGGTCCTTTCTTCATGTTACTCCAGATTAAGTTTACTCATTTCTAGAAATGGAACCTTTAAAACACCCAATATCATCACTAACAGATTTTTTTTTTTTAATTTTAATTAGCTATAAGGAAAAAAAAGCAGCTGGAAGACACTGCTGTTTTCACTTACTAGTTGTCTGGGAAGATAAGTATATGTAGCAATAAAAAGTCTACTTTTAGGGCCACATGAAGGATACAGACAGGCTCTGTAGAAGTTCAGAGTAGTGAGGGTCATGTTCAACAAGCCCTACAACTTTTCTATGCGTTAAATTGTCTGTGTAGCCTGTTTCCTTCTTATTTGGCCTGATGTTTATTTTGGAAGTTTGCTTAATAATCATGGGAATAGTTTAGATTTTAAGATAGATAATATACAAAGTAAAATTGAGAGCAACTTTTAACTTTAGAAATTATTTCTTGAAGTAATTGACTTAACAGTTATTCTGCCTTTTTCTTTTCTTATCTAGGTAGGCAGTGGGGATCCCTCCAATTATCTGAGCATTTCAGACATCAGAGTGTAGTGCTGGGTAAAATGAGGGTTCAAAAAGAATGCCAGATGGTTTGAAAGGAATTGTGAGCACTCCAACTAGTGCAGCCCATCGAAAGCCAGCTGGCTGAGTTTCCTCTGCTTTGGAGGTAGGAACCAGACACGTTGTTCCATGCCAGCTGGCCCAGGAATAGCTGGCCAGTGGCCTTACTTTGGGTTGGCCATTCCTGGGAAAACCAGCCCTGAGAACAGTCTGACACCAGAGAGTTGCTCTGTGCCTCCATGGTACTCCAGAGAGTCAGAGCAAGCCTGAGTGGCAAGGAAAGAAAGCCACTTTTTAGATACCATTACAGGTGACCCTCACCTTAAGTTGTAAATTTGCTCTGAAAAAGTGAAATGCAGCTTGAATTTTTATGCATTCAGTTCTGCTAGGTATACTAGAGTTGCTTACTATCAAAGTAACTGTAGTGAATGTTTTTATATTGTAAATAATTTCCAGTTTACCTGCTTACCAAGTTCCTTTTTTTGTTGACTTTTCTTAAAGTGAGATTTGCCTGTTCTTTTCATTGTCATCTTCTAATGTTTTGGACATTCAGGTTAGTAAATTTTCATGTCATATAGCTTGCTTCTGTATAAATCATAGACTTCTATGGAAGTTTAATTATGTATGTTGCCTTAAATCTGTGTCTCATTTTGTTGTTTATGTTTTCCCAACTAAGCTAGTGTTCATATCAGATTTAGTTCTTCTATTAGCAAACTTAATGTCAGAATAATTTAACTGAGAAGGAAAGAAGTGCAGATATGGCACTACAAGTGTAAACATTCAATTCATTTGATGACAGTGCTTATTTAAGAATTCTAAAAATAATTTTGCCACAGTCTGTCAGTATGTTTTATGTTACCTTCAAAAAATTTTTTTGAGTTTAGAGAGTGAAAGGTGCTGCGTTATCTATGTTTGTTAGGTTCATCTAGATAAATAAAAAAATTATGATCTTCTTATATTCTTTATTGTTCTCTCCCAACTCTGGGCATGAAAAATTATACTCAGTTATATAAACTTCAGATAGAACCTAGGTGTTCTATCCAAATAGGCTCCTCATCTTGAACTGAAAGAAAAAGTTTGGCAGATAGTGAAACATCAAAGTATGAGCTAATGTAGTTTATAGGAGATGGGTAGGAAGGGAAATCAAAGATGAGGGCTTTCATTTTTTTCCTTTAGTGCGAAAAAAATTGCAAAGCTTCTTCAGAAATATGCTAGAAATCTCAGGGTTGGCTATACTTAAAGTTTTTACTTAAACTTATTTTTCCTGAAAACGGGCCAGAATGAATTTTTGTGGGAGTGAGAATGGTTTTTTTAAATCATAGAACAGCATATCAAAAGCCAGGGACAATATTATACCTGGAAAATCATCATTCATCTTAGCTGACCTTTACTAACTACCTTTTATGACAGTAGTTTTACGTGCATTGCTTATTTGCTTCTTACAGCAACCCTCAAATAATTGTTTATGAATGATAAAAGGTCAAAGAAGTAACCTGTTCCAGTTTACAAGGTCAGGAGCCAGATTTAAAACCCAGGCTTTCATCCTCCACCTCACCACATGTTACAGTTGGTGATATCAGCTTTCACAGGAATATAACTCTTTCCTATTCAAATGCTATCCTGTACTGGCACTTTCAGAAGACTATTGATAAAGGATATTCAGAGACTGTTGCAGAAAATAGCAGGAGAATAAGGAGGGATTTGGTGAGCCTCTCTACATCTTTTTAATCTCTTCTGATGCTCTTGAAATAATTAACCATTGCAGAACTGCAATAAACAAAAAAATGAAGTAAGTAAAAATGACTAGGAGGGTCTCTATAGTTTCCTAGTGTTGTCATAACAAATTACAACAAAATTTATGGCTACAACAGAAATTTATCCTCAATTCTGGAAGCCAGTATGAAATCAAAGTGTCAGCAAGGCTGCTGCATCCTCTCCAAAGACTCTAGGAGACAATGTTTCCTTGCTTCTTCCAGCTTTTGGTGGTTCCACACATTCTTTGGTTTAGTTACATAATTCTAATCTCTGTTTCTGTTTTCATATGGCCTTCTCTTCTTTCTCTCTTAAAGACACTGTCATTGGAGTTTGGGTCCACCTGGAAAATCAAAATGATCTCATCTCCAGATTCTTGATTACATCTGCAAAGACCCTTTTTCCAAATATGATCATATTCACAGGTTCCTCAGGTAAAAATGTGGACATATCTTTTGGGGGGCCACCATTCAGCCCACTACAGGGAGTAAGAACTTCTTTGGTAATACTTTTCATTTCCACTGTTAATATCACGCAGAATACCAGATTAGAGAAGCATTTGGTGTAGACCATGATACAAAATGGGGAAAGGTGGACGCCTGGGTGGCTCAGTGGGTTAAACGTCTGCCTTCAGCTCAAGTCATGATCTCAGGGTCCTGGCATCGAGCCCCACATCGGGCTCTCTGCTCGGCAGGGAGCCTGCATCTCCCTCTCTCTCTGCCTGCCTCTCTGTCTACTTGTGATCTCTCTCTCTGTCAAATAACTAAATAAAATCTTTTTTAAAAATGGGGGAGATGGGGTGTCTGGGTGGCTCAGTGGGTTAAATATGGGGGGGGGCGCTTGGGTGGCTCAGTGGGTTAAAGCCTCTGCCTTTGGCTCAGGTCATGATCCCAGGGTACTGGGATCGAGTCCCGAATCGGGCTCTCTGCTCAGCAGGGAGCCTGCTTCCCCTCCTCTCTCTCTGCCTGCCTCTCTGCCTACTTGTGATCTCTCTCTCTGTGAAATAAATAAATAAAATCTTTTTTTAAAAATGGGGAAAGGTATTGGAAGTATAGGATAGAAGACAAATTCAGAGGAAAGTTTAGGGAATCAAAGAAGATTTCATGGGGGTTATATTGCTTATGACAGATCATGAAGAACAGATAGATGGTTGGGATAGCCTGGAATGTGCAGATAGTGGAAATACTCAGAACAAAGATAGCGAGTCATATTCAGGGAACCATAACTAATGCATTTGAGTAAAGTGTGGTGCTTAGAGAAATAGTGGCCAACAGGGTTGAAAAGTCCGAGCTAAATTATGGGAGGCAGTTAGTATTGAGTTGATGAATTTGTACTTTGTTAAGAGTTGCTTATCCATGAGAACACTGTATTACAAAGGTTTCTAACAGGGGCCTTCTGAGCTATGATAAAACCTTTGAAAAAAATCTACATTTTTCTTTCTATAAAAAGATTTTCAGAGGGATTCATAACTCTAAAAAGAGGTTAAGAACCTCTGTTAGAAATGAAATGTTTTATGCTTTGAAGATGTTTCTGGAAGATTATTGATTTTCCATTTGGTTTACTTTGAACGACTTGGAAGATAAGAAAATGGAGTTCCAAAAAGCTTTAGCACTCTTATGTGGAATATCTTATGAATGTTGTATACTAAAAGTTAAAATACTGGGTCAGGAGGGATGTAAACTAGGTCCAGGGTTCTTAGGAAAGTGATCAAATGATTACACAAAAAGAAAAATTCATAATATTCAGTTCAAAATGCAGCTGTGACTTCTGTTTTCTGTATCTCAATTGTCTGTATTTCAATTCACTATCATTTAGAATTCCAGAATTATATAAAAGCATGACACAGTTCTGAGGAGAGGAAACCGACAGCTGCGTTCTTAAGGGTTTTTTTGGTTTGGTTTTGTTTTTAATGTATTCTTTGAAACTGCTTGTTCTCTGCTGTGGGTTTTCTGTGGAATAATCTATTTCAGGAATAAAACAGTATATTACATAGCTGCTTGAATATCTTTGTCCATTCAGTTTGCTATAACAAAATACCCTAGCCTGAGTGTCTTAGAAACAACAGAAATTTCTCACAGTCTTGAATACTGGAAATTCAAGATCAAGGCACCAGCAGATTCAGTGTCTAGTAAGAATACACTTCCTCATGCATAAATTGTACTTTTTCATTGTCTTTTTGCTGTGGCATCAAGTGGTGGATAAGATCTAGGGAGCTATCTCGGCTTCTTTTGTAATGGCACTAATTCCATTTATGAGGGCTTCATCCTCATAACGTAATCACCTCCAGATACCATCACACTGGGGATGAGGTTTCAATATATGAATTAGGGGTTAGGAGATACAAACATTCAGTGTATAGCACTGACCATATTATATAAGGAGAAAATCAGTGCTTTACCGTATAACTCAATTTCTAAATAATCAATCAACTGCCATTGATTTTTGTTTTTATTAATCCATTTATTTTCTCTCTGAGATTAGTATTACTTAATAGGTTTACCTGTACTGTTGTTCAGGCTTCTCTGCAAATGAGGTTCTTCTTTTTCATTTTTTTTTTATTATACAAAATTGTAAATACACTCAGAAGTAGACAAATAGTACAACATACTTCCATATGCTCATCACTCAGATGTTCAGCTGTTACCAAGGTTTTGCCACATCTGTTTCATTTATCCTTTTTTTCTTTCACTTTCATTTGCTGAAGTATTAAGCAAATCTCCAGCATTTCAGTATATGTATCCTGACATATTTCTAAATGCCTCTCTAAAAAAAAGTAAAGATGTTTTTATTATAGAACCGAAATGCCTTTTTCACATAAAATTAACATTTACTCCTTGGTGTCATCTAATAGATGGACCCAGTTCACATTTGCCTGATTGTCTCAAGAATACCTTTTTTAGCGATGCCTTGTTCATATCAGGATTCAGAGTCCCTGGAGACCATATTTGATTATTTTGTCTCTCATGTCTAATTTGATCTAGTGATGTTCCTATTCCCACCCTCTCTCCCTACCTTTTTTGGTGTATCATGGACTAGTTGTAGGAGCTGGGTCATTTGTCCTACAGAATTTCTCACATTTGGAATTTGTTTTATCATGGTGTCAATTTGTTGGTCTGTTCCCTGTATTTTCTACAAATGGAAGTGACCTCTAGAGGCTTGACTAAAATCAGACCTCAGTGTTTTGGCAAGAATGTTTGGGAGGTCACTAATATTACATCACATCCAGAGGCCTGCTGTATCTGGCAACACCACTTGTAGTAATGCTACAATGCAAGACCCCACTGATGGTCATGTCAGTATTAGATATTTCATCCATTGTGGTTGAATGGTGATTTTCTTATTCTTTTATCTCTTCCACATTTATTAACAGGAATTCTGTAAAGAAGACTACCTCATCAAGCAGGGTTATTTGGGGTTACCCTGATATATGCTTTGTATGAGAGACTGTCAGTTACTTTTATAATATCGTTTTCTTGATAAAAGATAATGAGTTTGAATCAGAATAAAAAGAATTGCATTTATCTTCTGTTTTAATGAATTTACAATGAAATTCTGAGTACTATAGAAAATGTGAATAAGTACTCTTACCAATTGAGAATGTGGACTCTAGTTGCTCTGAAAGTTAAAGGTGTATATGTGGAAGCCTGTTATAGACTAGACTTAAGCAGTGGAAAGAGTGTTAGATTAGGATTAAAAAATCAGGGTATTTCCAGAGTCTATTTGGCCCAGCCTCTGAATGTCAGATCATACATTCTTAGGCTGAGCATTTTGTGTATGTGTCCCTAAAATATTGTCAGTGTTTTCATGAAATTGGGTATAGACTAAAGAAATCAAAGTTGTATATTATAGAATTAATGCGTAAGTAGCTTTAGAGACAGGGAGAATTCTTCATTGAATAGCTTTCTTTTTATTTAAATTGTGCTTTACAGGAGTCATTTGATCACCGTTTCTCAGAATAACCTCTTGTTTAACTTCATGTCTTCATGTAAGAAGCAGCAAAACTACTGAATAAAGTCATGCTGAAAAGAGCCTTACTTATTTGTCCTGCTCTATTTTTCCTTAAGCCAAACTGTTTTCATTCAGCTTCTGAATTTGTTTATTGTGGGGAAAGTAACCTTGATATCAAATAAAGATTAAAGAGATGCCTGAGTGGCTCAGTTGGTTAAGCATCTAACTTTGGCTCAGGTGATGATCTTAGGATCCTGGGATCCAGCCCAACGTTGAGCCCCACGTGGAGCCCTGCCTTGGGTTCCAGTGTCAGTGGGGAATCTGCTTCTCCCTCTTCCTCTGCCCCCCCCGCCCCCACATTCATGCAATCTCGGTCTCTCTCAAATAAATAAAATCTTTTTTTAAAAAAATGAATAGTCTGGTGTTCTTAGCTCAGTGACCATCTCTAGAGAGCCTCTAAGGTTATTTGAGAAGGCCATTAAAAGTATGTGGTAGGGGACGCCTGGGTGGCGCAGTTGGTTGGACGACTGCCTCCGGCTCAGGGCGTGATCCTGGAGTCTCGGGATCGAGTCCCACATCAGGCTCCCAGCTCCATGGGGAGTCTGCTTCGCTCTCTGACCTTCTCCTCGCTCATTCTCTCTCTCACTGTCTCTCTCTCTCAAATAAAAAAAAAAAAAAAAAATCTTTAAAAAAAAAAAAAGTATGTGGTAGTATGATTTCTCCTAGGCAAACTGCTATGATTATGCTGTTTATTTTTAAGTAATAATACTGTGGTTTTTTTCTGAAAGATAAAGAATGCTATTACAAAAGGATACCTCAAAAGACCATAGATAAGATCAGTATACTTATTTTTAGTCAGTTGAGCTAAGCACCAAAGCTAATTTACTCCTCATCAGGTTTTTTAAATTGTTTTAGTACTGAAATTACATTTTCCCCAGGTTTCAGCACCAAAAACCCCAAAAAACAAAAACAAGAAAAACCCAGTACATTTTCCTGCCTGTAGAACAGATGCCTGTGGAATACCTACTCTCTCTAAGTCATTGCACTTGCTCTGTAGTACAGTTGATTTCACTGTTTGGATGAAGATAGTTTTTTTTTTTTTTTTTTTTTTTTTTTTAAAGAACCCTCTAGGAAATTGTGTTTCAACAGTTACCTCCTCACCCTCATTTAATGCAACCAGAAGCCTTGGGGCCTAGACCCAACCATGCAGCCTTTGTCCTGTTCCCTTGTTTATTAAGTGCTACGTGGGCTGGAAAGTGGTGGACCACTGGGATTAGTGGGGTTAAAACTATGTTCTTTGGAGGCCACAAAACTTATACATTCTCCTTTCTATCCTCTGCTAGACACAAAGGTGGCTTTTGTCTTTTTAAGACTATTTCAATTATTTCATCCAGCATGCTGCTTGGATTTACCATCTTACCTTTATTCAGATCAATAAATGCTTACTGAGTACCTTTAAAGTACCAAATATTGTTCAGTCTGAATTTATAGAAATCTTACATCTTGTGGTAAGAGAAGCTCTTGTTGAATAATTCCAGTATAGTTAGTGAAGTTAAGGTATAGTTCAGTTCTGAATTTATTAGATCTGAGGTTGTAATTCTAATATTCTTTTTCAGATTTTTAATATGATTTGACTGAAAAGTTCCCATAAAGCAAATGAAAACTGCCTCCTCATAAGGAATTTCCCTACTTTATGCAAGTTAAGATAACTAACCACAAGTGCAGTGAACTCAGTGGAACCTGCATTTAGTTTTTATTCAGACTAACTTTCCAACTCTTAAAAACCTAAGCATATATTTTTTGCATACTTAGAAGTTTGGTCTCATAAAGGTAAAAAAGGCATGTGGTATTTAAGTTCTGGCCCTGCTATTTGTTAACTGTGTGGCTTTGGTGAATCATACCTCTCTTAGCCCCGAAATTCTTCAGAGTTATTGAATTTATAATTGAGTTACTTCAGAGATATTGAGAATATAGTCTGTCTTCTTTAATAAATTTCTCTCCTAATAATTATTGTTGTTAGGCAAGGAATGGGACATGGAAAGAATGAACACAAGAACAGTCTTTGCTATATCTCAGTTCTCTCGTTTTCATATGGATGGAACCAGGTATGCTGCATTTTAGCCTGCTACTGGGCTATGGCTGGTTAGAGGTTCCATTCCAGTGGTGATCGGATGATATTAAAAAAAAATTGTTATTTAACTGCCCTCCATACTTTCTTAACTTTTTAGGAGATTCTGGGTACGTCATTTCTGTTGGTTGTCTAAAGTCTTCTTTCCGCCCCTCCTTTTTTTAAATAGCTTCTTTTGAGACATCATTTGTACCCCATATATTGAAAGTGTGTAATGCAGTGGCTTTGAGTATATTCAGAGTTAGGCATCCATTACCACAATCATTTTTAGAGTATTTTCATTATCCCAAAAAGAAACCCTGGATCCTAGCCATTACTCCTCAATCCCGCCACTGTCTCCTGCCCCCATTCTCCACCCTAACCAATCACTAATCTACTCTTTCTGTCTCTCTAGATTGGCCTATTCTGGGCTTTCATGTAAAAAGAATCAGACAATATGTGGTCCTTTGTGATTGGGTTCATTTTACCTGGCATGACATTTTCAAGGTCTGTGTTCTCTTTTATAATATAAAGCGATATTAAGTTTCCTAGAGGCACATTGACCTATCCTGTGGGAAGAAGAGATGAAATGATTTTTTTAAGTACACAAATGATGAGAAAAGCCCTGTAAATAGTTACTGTAGCTGCAAACCAAAGAATGGCATTTTAACATTGAATGTGGAAAAGATTCATGTCTCAGCATTTTTTTTAGCTCCATTTGTATATATGGGTAATGTCATAATTATTGGTCCATCACTCAGTATGGATAATAAGATGTAACTCTGTGGGACTAATATAACTAGAACTGTTACTGTCCTTTTTATTTGCTATTTCCTTTTGTAACTAATTTTCCTGCTGAATATTCTGCATAACTCAAATATTATGATATAATCTGTGGTTACATGCTACATGTTACATGCTAATATTTGTGGTTATATACTGCATTTTTAATTTTTATGTGAGGTTGATGAGCTAAAGCTTATATTTATTTGGGGATAGCCAATGATTATATATGTTGTATAAATGTTGGAAACAGGATGCACAGAAATAAAATTTTCAGAGCATATTCCACCCCCCCAATCTGTGGATGTAGTTTAAAAAGCTACAAAAGTTGGGGGGGGGGTGGACAGCCTTTTGACTTTAAAAAACCCAATTTCTCTGTGTCTCAGGTTCTTCCTCTATAGAAAATGTGGAGCAATTGAACTATGATAATTAATGCTGATGGTCTTTAACTCTGTGGTTCTGTGAAGGTAATTGGTAAATATATTATTGATGGTCCTAGACTACTTACTACATTACATGAAGGAAGTTAGCATTATAATGTCAGATTTATTGTGTTCTAATTAGTTGTCTAATGTGTTGTCATGACAGAAGGCTAATGACACATCTTAGCAAAAATCATATTTTTCTGTAGTAGAATTAGAAGCCGTGGTCTGTTTTTCCAAATGGTCTGTTAATACAAAATAATTTAAACTAATACTTACCTAGGACGCCTGTATATTAGATAAATGGATTCAGCTAAGAGTTGCAGAAAACCCAAAATAACAGCTGACTTAAAACAACATTAAATTTTATTTCTCCCTCATGTCCAAGTTGGCAAAAGTCTGATATGGAACTTCATGGCATTGGGGATCTCTTAACAATTGTCCTTTTTTCTTTCTTGGCACTCTACAATCCCTCTTGGTTATAAACCATATTCTTATTGAGCAAGATGGTGGCATCCATATTACAAGAAACAGGATGGAGAAAGGGATGAAGCAGAAAGTAGAAGGTACCCTCTGTTCCCTGTTAAGCATAATTTCCAGATATTTCCACATGAATCCATGAGATATGTGGCCATGTTTAGCTGCAAGGAAGGCTGGGAAATACAGCCATGTGCCCCAATAAAAATTCTACCTACAGTGGAAGAAAGGGAAAAAAGATATTAGGAGGTGGGGAATCTACTACAATCTGTTTAATGATAAACAAAAGGGAAAACTAAAGAGTTTTTGTCATTGTATCTTTTTCACCAGAGAAGGAGCATTTTATATTTCTCTAGATGATGGTGGTTCTCAAAATGGAAATGTCTTTTTACAGGTGAAGAGCTGAGAATGTAATGGGAACATCTCAAGAATATGTGATTTTCTTTTCTGTAATTGGGTTAGTGCGCAGGATCTTCCAAGAGAGAATTGTTATACATTTCCTGGTTTGAATTCGTGAGTTGATATTATGATTAATGAGCTAGCCTCTTGTGGGTTTAGTTAGTAGAATTTTTCCCCCTGAGCCCAGTGGCCTCCAAGAAAACTGATCAAACATAGAATAGACCCAACCCTAAGATGTACAGTGACTTTACTGGGAACATATACCCTGTAAGGTTTCATCTGACCTTAGTCACCCATCTCTTACTCCTGATCTTGAAGGAGGAAAAAATTACACACTTGTAAATAGTCTTTACTATATCCATCTACAAAATCAAAATCAAAATAATAGTGTTTCACATGATGAAGATTAGTAGTGGTCTTAAAAAGTGTTTTTATATAGGAAAGAGCTTCCAGGGCTAATGATATTGTAAGTCTTGACTCTTAAAAACCCGTTTAGAGAGAATTATTCACTGTTCTGGAATGATTGTGACCTTTTCAGAATTAAAAAAAAAAAAAATCAGCAGAAACAGACTCACCCCCGGAATACTGAAATAACATGTTTCATCTGTGCCATTATCTCAGCTGTTCCATCGTCTGCCTGAAATCATCTTAAGGGTGAAGTCTCCCATATCTTTCTTAAAAGAACAAAGTGATCCCAGTAGACAAAGAGACTTTGAGGCCATGCATAATATTGAGAAACTTAAGGTAATTATCACTAGTGTCACTAGTGTCACTAGTGTCAAAGTACCAAGCAGCCTGAATACTTTGCTGGTTTCATAACTATTTGAGGTTTGCTAAGTTAGTGGTGAGTATCTTAGATGCTGTTTTAGGGCTATAGAATTCTCCTACAAAATTAAGACCTAAAAACCGATAGGCTTTTGATTTATACAGATTAGCCATCTAGAAACTATTGTTGAAGAAGTGTAGCTAAACTAATTCCTGTTTCCCAGAATTTTCTACTCCAAGTCACTTCAGAATGCAGTTCACTCATGGCCCAGGCTCGAAGATTTGGATTAGAACAGAGTGGCCCAGGAAAATGTGGCCTAGGTTCAAATTATCCCTGACTCAAGAAAATTCAGACACCAATTCAATGCTAACCTCGCAGCAAAGAACCAGAAAAGACCTTGATAATGTTGATGAACACTTGCTGTATACAGATACATCCTCCAGAAACGGATGTAACTTACCACATGAGGAAATTGAGACTTGCCTGAAGTCCTAGTGAAGGGAGCAGCTAAGATTGAGTCTGCACTTAATGCTTCTGCTGTGGCATCTTCCAAAGAGCTCAAGTATTGTGGTGGAGCCCTCTGATTTACCCTCATTTCCTGGCTGATGAATTTCTAAACCACAGATATATTGTTTTCTCTCATTTTTAAGGCTGTACAATAGCAGAATCTTCAATAAATAGAATCTTTTTCATTTGTTAGCTGGTTCTTGTTTTACCACTCTAGAAGTAACTTGTGGCTTATTTATCTTCCTTGTTTATGTTTTAATACATACAATTTATGCCTCATCATCTTTCTTCTTCAGGGATTCTTAGCTCATTTAAGAATTCTGAAAAACCATTACCTTTTCTGATAATTGAAAATTCACCAATAAAGTTCTGGAATTAATGTGCTCAACCCAGAACTTTCAAGAATATGAGGTAACCTATAAAGGTTTATACAGGACCTTCTTGCCATTTCTCCCAAAGTACCTTAGATAGGGTCTTGAGACTGTGCACTTTCCTTGTGGTTCAGGGTTTGAATTAGAGTCACCCACACCTCAGCTACTTTTAGGCTACAATTTACAAAAGGGGGTCCATATGTAAAGGAAATGTCGTGCCTTCTTTTTTTTTTTAAGATTTTATTTATTTATTTGGCACAGAGAAAGAGATCACAAGTAGGTGGGGAAGCAGGCTCCCCACTGAGCAGAGAACCCAATGCAGGGCTCCATCCCAGGACCCCGAGATCATGACCTGAGCCGAAGGCAGAGGCTTAATCCACTGAGCCACCCAGATGCCCCAATGTAGTGCCTTCTAATAATCTTTTGTATATTTGAATGTAATTATTAAGTTACCTATAGACTGAACAAACTCAAGTCCTTTAATTTTTTTTTTTAAATGTGAAGATCTAATTGGCTCTCTCTTTTTTTTTTTTTAAAGATTTTATTTATTTATTTGACAGAGAGAAATCACAAGTAGATGGAGAGGCAGGCAGAGAGAGAGAGGGAAGCAGGCTCCCTGCTGAGCAGAGAGCCCAATGCGGGACTCGATCCCAGGACCCTGAGATCATGACCTGAGCCGAAGGCAGCGGCCTAACCCACTGAGCCACCCAGGCGCCCCTCAAGTCGTTTAATTTAAAAACAAATTTATCTTTCGTGACTGCTCCCTTGAACAGAGTTGTATTGATTTCTGTCTGGTATTCTGTGTTTTTCCAGGGAGTTATAACTGATTGTTGATATGTTTTCTGTGGGCATGTCTTAAGTACAACTGATTTCTCCATATTGTCACAGCCAACATTCCCCTTTATTTAAGGAATGGCTCTTTTTCTGTCTAAAGAGCCAGAGTGGCTCTAAAGATGATGTTTTCTTGGCTATTGCATACACCCAGCAAGTCCCAAAACAGGTTTTCAGTATTCAGTGCTGTTTCCAGAAATGCCATGATACTTTCGGAATAAAATAAACTTTAATTTTAATTTAAAAGACACAGTTCTTTGTCACAGATTGAAGAAGACTAAAGAGACATAACTAAATGGGATCTTGGATTGGATCCTGGAAAAGAAAAAGAACATGAGTAGAAAAACTAGTGAAATTTGAATGAAGTCTGCACTTTAGTTAATAGTATTCTACCAGTGTTGATTTCCTGTCCTTATACAACATGGTTGTGTAAGATTTTAATATTAGGGGAAGCTAAATGAAGGGTTTATGGTAACTTGTGCAACTTTTCTGTAAATCTAGAATAGTTTCAAAATTAAAAGTTTAAATATATTTAATAATTCCAAATTGTTTGGTATTATGGTGTTCACCTTTCTTGAGTCTCTCTCTAAGGCAAGGACAACAACCAAGGATCTATCAGCATGCTTACAGTCCACAGGAACTAGTCATAGAAATCATTTCATTTGTGTATCCATTCAGATAGTAACAGTGGAAGACAGCATGATCTCATGGGAAGAGTAAAAGATTTGGATTCAGATATGGGTTTCAGCCCCTCTTCTACCACTCATTGGTTTCAGTTGGGCAGCTAACTGGACCTTTCTCAGTTCCATCATCTGAATACAGAGTATGATACCCACCCCACAGTTATTTTAAGTATTAAATGAAATTTATATATGTGAATGCTAGTCATAAACTCTAAAACACTATAAAAAATGTTCATTTTGGTTTGTATTCTAAAGGATTGTTTGAAGAAAAAAGATTATCCCGTTTCAGCAAGGTGAAATCAAGGTGATTTTTTCCTGGATTAATTATATTGCAGCACTGAGTACAATCAAAATCCATAGGTGATATATTTATAATTCTGCTTACAGTATTTTGAATCTTTTAACATTAACAATCAGTTTGAACCTGAACCAGTATGATCAGGAAACACAAAGCAGTAAGCAAAATGTTTTTATATATATATATATATATATATATATATATATGGCTATTCAACAGAGATTTTAACATGCACATTATTTTTACTTATTTAAGCCAATGTCTAGCCCTTTTACTTTAGAAGTCATAACACTAAGAAGAGAATTTCGGATACAAAAACTCTAAATTTGCTTTCCTGAAATTTAAAGTGAAAGCCATCAGTGGAATCATTGGAGCTGTTTTCAAGACCCTACCAATTATATGGGACTTATTATGGTGTAGTTTGTGCAGTTTGTTTCCAAAAGTTATTCTATAACAAATTGGCAGGCGGGGAGGAGCTCAGTCAAAATATTATAGTAGTGCTGCCAACTGTCTGGTGAAATTTTATTTTTTAAAAATTTTACATTTGAGGGATGTAAAGTAGATTCAAAGTCCGTATTTCAGATGGGTTATATGCTCTGATTCCTTGCCTGGTGAAGGGGGGCTGTGTGGCTTCAATCATATGTTAATTGTGTCTGTCAGCTGATTTAGCTGCTTCACTAAAGCAGCCTCACAAAGATCAATCAGGTTCTTTTTCAAAAAATCCCAATCTAAAGATTAAACAAATACAAGTTCTTCTAGTGAAGTCAGAGCTGCTCATCAGTAGTCCTCAAGTGCTTACCTTTGAATAAGAGGAATATTAAAAAGATTAATTGTTACCTAGTAGGTAAAATGAAGTAGTATAATTCTCAAGGAATGCATTTTCCAATTCAATAAGAAGTAGTTTATTAGGAATAGATGGAGACTTCCTTGATATATATTTGTGTATATGTGTCTGTGTCTCATGGTATTCACATCCTATTTACTGATAAAACAATCTCATAAGATCATAAGTAAAACGAATCTTTACACACAGCACAAGGAACTTTTTCTATCCATTTGCAATTAAATTTCTGTTCTCTTTAATAAGTAATATGTGCACATACTGTAAAATACAAAAGGTATTTTAAACAAGTATTTCAATGAAAAGTCAGTCTTCTTCTGGCCCTGTCAGAGACAGTCATTGGTACCGTTTTGTTGTTGTTGTTGTTGTTTTTGTTTTTTTAAGGAATATCCTTCCAGAGACTTGTTTGGCATATACAAAGCTAGTTTCTTTCTTAATATTTTTACATTTATGGTAATGTACCACATACATATTTTGTACCTTGTTTTTATTTTGTTTACTTAGTAATATTATCATGAAATTGTGACAGATCACCATAATCTACAACATTTTAATTTTTATCACCTGCTGCTTATCATGATAAGTACACTCTTTAATCCCCATCATTTATTTCACCCATGCCCCCACCCACCTCCCCTCTGGTAGTCATCAGCTTGTTCTCTATAGTTCAGAGTCTGTTTCTTGGTTTGTCTCTTTTCCCCCCTTTGTTCTTTTGTTTCTTTAATTCCACATATGAATGAAATCATATGGTATTTGTTTTTCTCTGACTGACTTATTTTGCTTAGCATTATTCTTAGCTCCATACATGTTGTAAATGGCAAGATTTCATTCTTTTTATGACTAATATTCCATTGTATATTTATACATCTTTATCCATTCATCAGTCATTGGACACTTGGGCTGTTTCCATATTTTGGCTATTGTAAATAATGCTGCAATAAACATAGGGGTGTATGTCTCCCTTTGAATTAGTGTTTTTATATTCTTTGGGTGAATATCAAGTAGTGTGATTGCTGGTTTGTAGGGTAGTTCTATTTTTAACTTCTTGAGGAATCTCCAAATGGCTTTCTAGAGTGGCTGCCCCTGCTTGCATTCCCATCAGCAGTGCTATAGGGCTCCTTTTTCTCCACATCCTCCCCAACACCTTTTGTTTCCTGTGTTCTTGCTGTTAGCCATTCTGACAGGTGTGAGGTATATCTCATTGTAGTTTTGAATTGCATTTACCTAACGATAAGTGATGGTGAGCATCTTTTCATGTTGGCCATCTGTATGTCTTCTTTAGAGACATACCTGTTTGTGTCTTCTGCCCATTTTTTAATTGGGTTATTTGTTTTTTGAGTGTTAAGTTTTATAAGTTCTTTATATATTTTGGATACTAACCCTTTATTGGATATGTCATTTGCCAATACCTTCTCCCATTCTATTGGTTGCCTTTTAGTTTTGTTTGATTGTTTCCTTCACTGTGCAGAAGCTTTTTATTTTGATGTAGTCCCAGTAGTTTACTTTTGCTTTTGTTTTCCTTGCCTCAGGAGACATACCTAGAAAATGTTGCTATGGCTGATATCAAAGAAGTTACTGTGTTCACTTCTAGGGTTTTTACAGTTTCCGGTCTCACATTTAGGTCTTTAATCCATTTTAATTTGATTTTTGTGCATGGTATAAGAAATTGGTCCAGTTTTATTTTTCTACATGTTGCTGTCCAGTTTTCCCAACACCATTTGTTGAAGAGACTTTTCCCCATTGGATATTCTTTCCTGCTTTGCCGAAGATAAATTTTTTAATTCCATTATTGGTTTTAATAGGTTTTTATAGAATCTTTTGGATTTTCTACAAACACAATAACATTGCATGCGAATAATGACAACTTAATTTCTTAATTTTTTAAATTTTCTTTTTTCTCTCTCTCTTTTTAAAGATTTTATTTATTTTGACAGAGATCGCAAGTAGGCAGAGAGGCAGGCGGAGAAAGACGGGGAAGCAGGATTCCCGCTGAGCAGAGAGCACAATGCGGGGCTTGACCCCAGGACCCTGAGACCACGACCCGAGCCAAAGGCAGAGGCCCCAACCCACTGAGCCACCTAGGCGCCCCATTTTTCAAACTTTTTTTTTTCATTAACATCCCTCTCTCTCTCTCTTTTTTAAAAATATTTATTTATTTGACAGAGATCACAAGTGGGCAGAGAGGCAAGCAGAGGGGGCAGGGGGAAGCAGGCTCCCTGCTGAGCAGAGAGCCCAATGCGGGTCTCGATCCCAGGACACTGAGATCATGACCTGAGCTGAAGGCAGAGGCTTAACCCACTGAGCTACCCAGGCACCCCTATTTTTAAATTTTCTTAATTTAATTCAATTAACATATAATGAATTATTGGTTTCAGAGGTAAAGGTCAGTGATTCATTAGTCTTATATAATACTTAGTGCATATTAAATCGTGTGCCCTCCTTAGTGTCTATCACCCAGTTACCCCATTCCCCAATTCCCTCCCCTCCAGAAATCCTCAGTTTGTTTCTATGATTAAGAATCTCTTAAGGTTTATCATCTTCTCTGGTTTCATCTTGTTTTATTTTTTTCTCTCTTCCCCTATGATTCTCTGTTTTGTTTCTTAAATTCCAAATATCAGTGAGATCATATGATGATTGTCTTTGTCTGATTGGCTTATTTCACTTAGCATAATACCCTCTAGTTCCATCCATGTCATTGCAAATGGCAAGATTTCAGTTTTTTTTGATGGCTGAGTAATATTTCATTGTGTGTGTACATACCACATTTTCTTTATCTATTCATCTGTCAATGCATATCTGGGCTCTTTCCATAGTTTGGCCATTGTGGACATTGCTACTATAAATATTGGGGGATGAAGGTTTTATGTCACTACCTTTGTATTTTTGAGGTAAATATCCAGTAGTGCAGTTGCTGGGTCATAAGGTGACTCTGTTTTCAACTTTATGAGGAAGCTCCATACTCTTTTCTAAAGTGGCTACACCAGCTTGCATTCCTACCAATATTGTAAGAGGGTTCCCCTTTCTCTGCATCCTCACCAACATCTGTTGTTTCCTGACTTGTTAATTTTAGCCATTCTGACTTGTGTGAAGTGGTATCTCATTGTGCTTTTGATTTGTATTTCCCTGATGCTAAGTGATGTTGAGCATTTTTTCATAGGTCTGTTGGCCATTTTTATGTCTTCCTTGGAGAAATGTCTGCTCATGTCTTCTGCCCACTTATTGATTGGATTCTTTGTTCTTTGGGTGTCGAGTTTGATGTGTTCTTTTATAGATTTTAGATACTAGCCCTTTCTTTGATATGTCATTTGCAAATATCTTCTCCCATTCTGTTGGTTGTCTTTTGGTTTTGTTGATTGTTTCCTTTCCTTTTTTGCCTTGGTTTCCTTGCCTTTGGAGACATGTCTAGCAAGAAACTGCTGCAGCTGAGGTCGAAGAGGTTGCTACCTGTGTTCTCTAGGACTTTGGTGGGTTCCTATCTCATATTCAGGTCTTTCATACATTTTGAGTCTATTTTGTGTATTTTTGTGTATGGTGTAAAGAAATAGCCCAGTTTCAATTTTCTGTATGTAGCTGTCCAATTTTCCCAACACGATTTGTTGAAGAGACTGTCTTTTTTCCATTGGATATTCTTCTGTGCTTTGTTAAAGATTAGTTGACCATAAAGTTGACGGTCCCTTTCTAGGTTCTCTGTTCTGTTCCATTAATCTGTGTGTCTGTTTTGTGCCAGTACCATACTATCTTGATGATTATAGCTTTGTAGTAGAACTTGAAGTCTGGAATTGTGATGCCACCAGTTTTTGTTTTCCTTTTCAACTTTCCTTTGGCTATTTAGGATCTCTTCTGGTTCCAACAAATTTTACAATTGTTTGTTCCAACTGTGTGAAAAAAGTTGATGGTATTTTGATAGGGATTGTATTAAATGTTTAGATTGCTCTAGGTAGCATAGACATTTTAACAGTATTTGTTCTTCCAATCCATGAGCATGGGACATTTTTCCATTTCTTTGTGTCTTCCTCAATTTCTTTCATGAGTGTTCTATAGTTTTCTGAGTACAGATCCTTTGCCTCTTTGATTAGATTTATTCCTAGGGATCTTATGGTTTGGGGGGCAATTGTAAATGGGATTGACTCCTTAATTTCTCTTTCTTCTGTCTCATTAGTAGTGAGTAGAAATGCAGCTGATTTCTGTACATTGATTTTTATATCCCCCCACTTTGCTGAATTCCTGTGTGAGGTCTAGCAATTTTGGGGTGGAGTCCTTTCTGTTTTCCACACAGAGTATCATGTTATTTGCAGAGAGTGAGAGAGTTTGACTTCTTTGCCAATTCAGATGCCTTTTATTTCTTTTTGTTGTCTGATTGCTGAGTCTGGAACTTCTGGTACTATGTTGAACAGCAGTGGTGATAGTGGACATCCCTGCAGTGTTCCTGACCTTAGGGGAAATACTTTCAATTTTTCCCCATTGAGAGTGATATTCACTGTGGGCTTTTCTTATATGGCCTTCATTATATTAAGGTATATTCCCTTTATCCCTATACTGTGAAGGGTTTTAATCAAGAAAGGATGTTGTACTTTGTCAAATGCTTTTTCTGTATCTGTGGAGACAATCATGTGGTTCTTGTCCTTTCTTTTATTTATGTAGTGTATCACATTGATTTGCAGATGTTTGAACTACCCTTGCAGCCCAGGAATAAATCCTACTTGGTCATGGTGAATAATCCTTTTAATGTACTGTTGGATCCTATTGGCCAGTATTTTGGTGAGATTTTTGCATCCATGTTCATCAGGGATATTGGCCTATAATTCTCTGTTTTGGTGGGGTCTTTGCTTGATTTTTAGGATCAAGGTAATGCTGGCCTCATAGAGTTTGGAAGTTTTCCTGCCATTTCTATCTTTTAACAGCTTCAGAAGAATAGATATAATTTTCCATAAATGTTTGGTATGATTTCCCTAGGAAGCCATCCAGCCCTGGGTTCTTGTTTGTTGGGAGATTTTTGATTACTGCTTCAATTTCCTCGCCTATCGGTCTGTTCAGGTTTTCTCTTTTTTCCTGGTTCAGTTTTGCTAGTGTATACATCTCTAGGAATGCATCAATTTATTCTAGATTGCCTAATTTGCTGGTATATAGTTGCTACTAATATGTTCTTACAGTTCGTTGTATTTCTTCAGTGTTGGTCATGATCTCTCCTCTTTCATTCACGACTTTTTTATTTGGTTCATTTTCTCTTTTTGATAAGTCTGGCCAGGGATTTATCAATCCTATTAATTCTTTTGAAGAATCAGCTCTAGTTTCATTGATCTGTTTTAGTGTTCTTTTGGTTTCTATTTCATTTATTTCTGCTCTAATTTTTAGTATTTCTCTTTTGCTGGGTGTAGGCTTTATTTGCTGTTCTTTCTCCAGCTCCTTTAGGTGTAAGGTTAGGTTGTTAGGTTTCTTGTTACTTGAGAAGGGGTACTATTGCTTTATATTTCCCTCTTAGGACCACCTTTGCTGCATCCCAAAGGTTTTGAACAATTGTGTTTTCATTTTCATTTGTTTCCATGAATTTTTTAAATTCTTTAATTTCATTCTTTAGCAGGATGCTCTTTAGCCTCCGTGTATTTGAGTTCTTTACTCATGTGATTGAGTTCCAGTTTCAAAGCATTGTGGTCCAAAAATATGCAGAGAAAGATCTCAGTCTTTTGATATCAGTTGAGACCTGATTTGTGATCCAGTGTATGATCTATTCTGGAGAAAGTTCCATGTGCACTTGAGAAAAATGTGTATTCTGTTGCTTTAGGAGGGAATGTTCTGAATATATCTATGAAGTCCAGCTGGTCTGGTGTGTCATTCAAAGCCCTTGTTTCCTTGTTGATCTTCTGCTTAGATGATCTGTCCATTGCAGTGAGTGGGGCGTTAAAGTCCCCTTGTATTATTGTACTATTATCAATGTGTTTCTTTAATTTTGTTATTAATTGGCTTATATAATTGGCTGCTCCCATGTTAAGGGCATGAATATTTACAATTGTTAGATCTTCTTGTTGGATAGATGCTCTAATTATGGTAGAGTGTCCTTCTTCATCTCTTATGACAGTCTTGGTAAAAATCTAATTTGTCTGATATAAGGATCACCACCCCAACTTTGTTTTGATGTCCATTAGCATGATAAATGGTTTTCCATCCCCTCGCTTTAAATCTGGAAGTGTCTTTAGGTCTAAAATGAGTGTGTTGCAGACAGCATGTCATTGGGTCTTGCTTTTTTATCCAATCTTATACCCTGTGTCTTTTGATCAGGGCATTTAGCCCACTTACATGTGGGGTAACTTTTGAAAGATATGAATTTAGTGTATTACCTCTAAAGTCACTGTTTCTGTATATTGTCTCTGTCCTTTTCTGGTCTATGTTACTTTTGGACTCTCTCTTTGCTTAAATGATCCCTTTTAATATTTCTTGTAGGGCTGGTTTGGTGATAAATTCTTTTAGTTTCTGTTTGTCCTGGGAGCTTTTTATCACTCCTATTTTGAATGACAGCCTTGCTGGATAAAGTATTCTTGGCTGCATATTTTTCCCATTTAGCATGTTGACTATATCATGCTAGTCCTTTCTGGCCTGCCAGGTCTCTGTGGATAGGCCTGCCAGTCTAATGCTTCTAGTCTTGTAGGTTATGGACCTCTTCTCCTAAGCTACTTTTAGGATTTTCTCTTTGTCTCTGAGATTTGCAAGTTTCACAATTGTATTTTGTGGTGTTGTCCTAATTCTATTGATTTTGAGGGGTGTTCCCTGTGCCTTCTGGACATTGATGCCTGCTTCCTTTCCCGATTAGAGTTCTCTGCTATAATTTGCTCCAATATACCTTCTGTCCTTCTCTCTCTTTCTTCTTCTGGGATCCCAATTATTCTAATATTGTTTCACTTTATGGTGTCACTTAATCTCTTGAATTCTCGTCCATGATCCATCTGTGTTTTTGAGTACATGTAAGCACATTTGAAAGTTAAATTACTAGGGTGCCTGGGTGGCTCAGTCATTAAGTGTCTGACTTCAGCTCAGGTCATGATCTTGGGGCCCTGGGATGGACCCCTGTGTTGGGCTCCTCACTAAGTGGAGAGATTGCTTGTCCTTCTTCCTTTGCCCCTTCCCAGCTTGTGTGTGTGGGCGTGTGTGCTCTTGCTGTTTCTCTCTCAAATAAATAAAATCTTTATAAAAAAAGAAAGTTAAATTACTAAATATAGAATTATTGGGTCAGTGGGTAAATCCTTGTATAATTTTGCCAAGTCGTTTTCATGGAGGCTGACATTTTCAGTAATTGATAGTTTCACTAATGTGTGAAAGTTCTTGCTAATGGGTAATATCAGCTACTGGGTAATATCAACTTTATAATATATTAGATTCCTATATAAATTTGGACTGCTCTTCAGCTTTCTTGTATCTACTAGGTTGGGCTAGATTATACCATAGTAACAAACAACCTCAAAATCTTAGTGGCTTATAACAAGAAATTTTTCTTTTGGTACACGGCCATCAAGGATTGTGGAGGCTCTGTGCGATGACTTTCATTCAAAAACTTAGGCTAACAGGGTTGCTATCATCTTGAACATTGCTAGTTATCCTGGGTGAAGGAAAGAGAGCCCTGGAGAGTCTTACACCATCAATACAGTCATACATGTGCCCAGAAGATGGAAAACTGAAGGTATTTGGCAAACAGCAGCTTTGACTAACTACCATATCTCTATTCTGTTCTGTTAATCTGTCACTTTATGTAATAGAAAGACAAGTTTTTCCTTTTTAGAATATGTCTGGCTGTTCTCTCATTATCATTTTGTGTATTAAACTAGAGTTAGCTTCTCTAACCACCTTTTGCCCTCCTGAAAAAGCTAAATTCTGTCAGTATTTTTTGTGTGCATTAAATTTATAGATTTAAAGAAAATTGACATCTTTATTGTATTGAGTTTCCATAACCAAGAAGCAGATATATATTTTCAGTTATTTGTATCTTCTTTTGTATCTTTCATATTTTCTTAATATAGATTATGTATATTTATTAGTAAGTATTCTTTTTATCTTACTATCACCTGCAAATAATCATTTTAATTCCTTCTTTATAATTAGGCTGGTTTTCTTGAAGGAGTAGAAAAGATATAACCATTTCTGAAATAACATATCCATTACAAAATCAAAAATTTTTTCAAAGAAATTCATATGGAAGATTTTTCTTTTCAAGATCCATCTTTGTATTAACTCTAGTAAATAAGTAGATTACCATTACAAATACCCCAACAGTAACATATTTACTCTAGCAACTGGAAGTACTTGCCAGATTTTTAAGAATTATATTTGTTTTGTGCTCTGCAGGTGTCTTTTATGCCCACCTGTACAGTCCTGGAGGTGATGAGCCATTAATGTAGAGTAAGATCTGACTCTATAAAGAAAGAGGCTCACTAGCCCTTTCATCATACCTGAGAGATGTTGAAAATTAAACATCCCCAGGTACTTAGAGTGTGGTTTTGAGTGACATAGGCATTGCTCTCCTATTGCATTTTCAATTCTTTTGTTGTGAGAAAAAAACACGTTGTTTTCTTGGGGAAGAAAAAGAATCTGCTTATTTCTAAAAGTAAGCAGGTATTGTATTACACCTAGGGCTTGTTTTATGTTGAGAATGAGAACTTCTCATTGCATCTTATTTCTTTTCACTGCCTTTGTAATTAGGACGTGAAGTTCAACCTGAGAATATTTTCCTTCCTTACAACTTGTTTCTCATTTCATACTCCTATCTCAGCATTACTCTGCTCTTTTTCTTTTTTATTTCATTTCTTTTCAGTGTTCCAGAATTCATTGTTTATGCACCACATCCAGTGCTTCATGCAACACGTGCCCTCTATAATACCCACCACCAGGCTCACCCACCCCTCTACATTACTCCCCTCCAGAACCCTCAGTCTGTTTCTGAGTCCACAGTCTCTCATGGTTTGTCTCCCCCTCCATTTTCCCCCAACCCACTTCTCTCCATCTCCCAATGTCTTCCGTGTTATTCCTTATACTCCACAAGTAAGTGAAATCATATAATAATTGACTCTCTCTGCTTGACTTATTTCACTCAGCATAATCTCTTCCAGTCCCGTCCATGTTAATACAAAAGATGGGTATTCATCTTTTCTCATGGAGGCATAATACTCCATTGTATATATGGACCATATCTTCTTTCTCCATTTGTGTGCATTGAAGGGCATGTTGGTTCTTTCCACAGTTTGGCGGCTGTGGCCATTGCTGCTATGGACATTGGGGTACAGATGGCCCTTTTGCAGTGCAATTGCAGGGTCATAGGATAGGTCTGTTTTTAATTACTTAAGGTTATCTCCACACTGTTTTCCAAAGTAGCTGCACCAACTTGCATTCCCACCAACAGAGTAAGAGGGTTCCCCTTTCTCCACATCCTCTCCAACACATGTTGTTTACTGTCTTATTAATTTTGGCCATTCTAACTGGTGTGAGGTGGTATCTCATTGTGGTTTTAATTTGAATCTCCCTGATGACTAGTGACGATAAACATTTTTTTATGTGTCTGTTAGCCTTCTTTTTTTTTTTTTTTTAAAGATTTTATTTATTCATTTGACAGAGAGAGATGCAGCGAGAGAAGGGAACACAGGCAGGGGGAGTGGGAGAGGGAGAAGCAGACTTCCTGCTGAGCAAGGAACCCCATGTGGGGCTCGATCCTAGGACCCTGGGATCATGACCTGAGCTGAAGGCAGACGCTTAAAAACTGAGCCACCCAGGCGCCCCTCTGTTAGCCATTTGTATGTCTTCTTTGGAGAATTGTCTGTTCATGTCTTCCACCCATTTTTTGACATGATTATCTGTTTTGTGTGTGTTGAGTTTGAGGAGTTCTTTATAGATCTTGGATATCACCCCTTTGTAGTGTCATTTACAAATATCTTCTTCCATCCCATGGGTTGCCTCTTTGTTTTGTTGATTGTTTCCTTTGCTGTGCAGAAGCTTTTGATCTTGATGAAGTCCCAAAAGTTCATTTTCACTTTTGTTTCCTTTGCCTTTGGAGACATATCTTGAAAGAAGTTGCTGTGGCCAATATCAAAGAGGTTACTGCCTATGTTCTCCTCTAGGATTTTGATAGATTTCTGCCTCACATTGAGGTCTTTTATCCATTTCGAGTTTATCTTTGTGTATGGTGTAAGAGAATGGTCGAGTTTCATTCTTTCTACACATAGCTGTCCAATTTTCCCAGCACCATTTATAGAAGAGACTGTCTTTTTTCCACTGTATATTTTTTTCTGCATTGTTGAAGATTCTTTGCCCATAGAGTTAAGGGTCCATATCTGGGCTCTCTGCTCTGTTCCACTGGTTTATGTTTCTGTTTTTGTGCCACTGTCATGCTGTCTTGGTGATCACAGCTTTGTAGTAAATCTTGAAATCAGGCAATGTGATGCCCCCTGTTTTGTTTTTCTTTTTCAACATTTCCTAAGTACAAACGATCCTAAAATTTGTACGGAACCAAAAGAGACCCTGAATTACTCTGCTCTTTTTCTAACAGTCCATACTCTTAAGAGTTCCATTCTTAGTTAATCACAAGACTGTGAATTAAATAGAAGTGGTTATTAGGTGCTGATAAGCAGATTTTTTATGAAATTATAATGCATGTATGGTTGTGCTCAGGATAGAGGTCAGAGAGGAATACAAGAGATCAAATTTGAATACCTCACCATCATCAAATGAAGTCTCATAAAAATCTGATGGAATGGTATGCCTGGATGGCTCAGTTGGTTAAGTGCCTGCCTTTGGCTCAGTTCATGATCTTGGAGTCCTGGAACTGAGCCCAGTGGTGGGCTCCCTACTCAATGGGGAGTCTGCTTTTCCCTCTCCCTCTGCCCTTGCCTCCACTTGCACACACATGCACTCTCTCTCAAATAAATAAAAACCATTTTTTAAAAATCTGATGGAATGATTTAAACTGAAAATAGAGACTTTATCATTACACAAAAATGGAGGGAAAAGTCTTCATAGAGCTGATGCAGAATAAGTACGGGGAATATGGCAGAGTAAAAAGAGACCCACCCAAAAAACAAACATCTGAAATATAAAGTGTTTAGAAGACAGAGTTGAGCTGTAGTAGACAAAGATAGCACCACAGCCTTGATTTTAGAACTTGGGCAATACCAGGGTACCTGGGTGGCTCAGTCATTAAGTATCTGCCTTTGGCTCAGGTCATGATTCTGGGGTCCTGGAATTGAACCCCATATCAGGCTTCCTGCTCAGTAGGAAGCCTGCTTCTCCCTTTCTGCGTCCCCTGCTTGTGTTCCCTCTCTAGCTGTCTCTCTCTCTGTCAAATAAATGAATAAAATCTTGAAAAACAAAACAAACAAACAAAAAAACCAACTTGGGCAATACCAACAAAAAAAAAGTATGTACAAACCCAGAGGAAACAATGGTAATAGAAAAATGAAAACAACAACAACAACAATAACACTAAAATGCAGAAGGAATGGAATTGTCAATAATAGGGCTGAAAAGGATAAAGACTATTAAAAAGAACTAGTAAGAATTAAATAAAAACCCACCCGGAAGCACAGTGATAAAAGTATGAAACAGTTTACATCCCTTGAGGGGAAAATGTCATCATAATAGTGGAGTAGTCAATAAAATTGAGGCTAAATGTAAAGATCCAGATTAAAATACAGATGAAATAGACAAATAGGTTTCAATAAATCCTATATACCTAGTTTTTTGCTCCTGCAACTCTCCTCTAAATAATGGCAGAAGATGGAGGGTATTGCAAATAGGAAGAAACTGCAGTAAAGGAAAAATTGAAGTTACTGTATAGAAAAAGAGATCTTTGTCTACAGATTGAGAGTTCGATGTGTACTTATTTTCCAGATTTGACACTACAGACGGTACATTCACATACTTACTAACCAGTTTTTTAACACTGGAAAGAACTGTCCTCTGGAAAATAAAAGTTGAGAATGACCTTGGACTTTGTAACTCAAATAACACAATATGCATTTCGAGAAATATTTATAGGATACCAGCCAATTATCTTGCTTAGTTGTCTGCCTTTTAAAGGGGTTTTGAACCATGATATCTTAGACTCTCCAATAGCCAAGTACCAGAAAATATTATAAAAGACTGGGAATGCAGAGGAAACTTATAAAAGTGGTGGAGACTAGAGCACTTTGAAGGATGTGAAATGGTGGTACCATCCAGGAGTGGCAGCTTAGGTACTTGGCACAAAGCATCTCAGTGCAGGATCTCCACATGAGGTACTGCATTCTGGGATCTGGGCCTCTGTACATGTGGAAATGCAACCTTACCTATACTCGGGGATAACCAGAGCCTAGGAAAATCTTGCTGACCAAAGTGCAGACTGCCAATTTACAGATTTATCATGAGAAATAGAATTTTCAGGTGAACTTGAATGTTAGGCCTGAGTAAAATTTTTGTACTCTTTCCTTTAAGTAAGTCACAGGAGAAAACAGAAGTAAAACCACTGTATAACTTTGGTGAATTAGAATAGATTTAGAAGAAAAGAGTGTAAGTGGTTTTAAGAAGTGCTTTTCTGCTAAACTTGAGGTATTCTTCCCTGATATAGGGATGCTTTCTGGGAGACCTAAATGTTGGACATTCACTGATAAGCTCTGAATATGGCAAGAAATGTATGCTTTTAATTGTATATATATAATCCGTGCTTCCATGGAGATGGACTTCCACTGACACTTTCTCCCTTTAAATCCTTTAATACCATTGGCTTTACCAGCTTTAATCTATAGAGATAGATAGGTAGATATTGGTCAAATACATCACTGATTTTTTTACTTTAAATTCAAAAGATGCAGAAGGTTTCTATATGTAAAGAAAAACTGGCTTCCTTAGATTCCTCATCCCCTCACCAAAAACAGCTCATATTATCAACTTCTTAGACCTCTTTCCAAAGATAGGCATATTCAAGCAAATTCCTATATTCTTTAGTAGTGAAATATACCAAATCCATCTCGTAATGAATGTGTTGTGGTTTTGTTGGCCTCTGACATGTTAGAGCTATGGATTGAGCTGCAGAGGTTCCACATCTGCCCCTGACTATTAATAAAGACGTAGAACCTGCTATTTAATTCTCTCAGGCTCAGGTTATTGGAGTAGGGCCAGGTCCTTGGCTAGCCTAGTAAAGCCACAGTGTGGCTCATCAGCTGAATTCAATCACAGGTCTGAGAGAATGATCTTTTCTGCAGTTGTTTCCTATCCTCTAGCTAAATAAGACAGGGATGTATCTTGGTTTTCTTGTATTTATAATCTGTTCCTGAGACCATCTTTGGTTATGTTAGAAAACAAAATACTGCATCTTCTAAAACACAGACTAGGCACTGTTCCATTTGGGCAGGGTTTTGAGAGCCAACTTGTGAGTTTGCTATTTTGTTATCAAGAAGATGAGCTACATATCAGAGACATCGAAAAATGATCATCATCATTAGCCCTCAGGGAGATTCAAATTAAAACCACATTGAGATATCACCTTACACCAGTTAGAATGGCCAAAGTTAGCAAAACAGGAAACAACATGTGTTGGAGAGGATGTGGAGAAAGGGGAACCCTCTTAAACTGTTGGTGGGAATGCAAGTTGGTGCAGCCTCTTTAGAGAACAGTGTGGAGATTCCTCAAGAAATTAAAAATAGAACTTCCCTATGACCCTGCAATTGCACTCCTGGGTATTTACCCCAAAGATACAGATGAAAAGAAGGGCCATCTGTACCCCAGTGTTTATAGCAGCAATGGCCACGGTCGCCAAACTATGGAAAGAACCAAGATGCCCTTCAACGGACGAATGGATAAGGAAGATGTGGTCCATATACACTATGGAGTATTATGCCTCCATCAGAAAGGATGAATACCCAACTTTTGTAGCAACATGGATGGGACTGGAAGAGATTATGCTGAGTGAAATAAGTCAAGCAGAGAGAGTCAATTATATGGTTTCACTTATTTGTGGAGCATAACAAATATCATGGAGGACAAGGGGTGTTAGAGAGGAGAAGGGAGTTGGGGTAAATTGGAAGGGGAGGTGAATCATGAGACTATGGACTCTGAAAAACAATCTGAGGGGTTTGAAGTGGCGAGGGTGTGGGAGGTTGTGGTACCAGGTGGTGGGTATTATAGAGGGCACCGATTGCATGGAGCACTGGGTGCAGTGAAAAAATAATGAATACTGTTTTTCTGAAAATAAATAAATTGAAAAAATAATAATAATAATAAATGAGCGGTAACGCCCACAGAGAACGCAGGGAAAAAAAAAGAAGAAGATGAGCTAGAGATCAGCTAGTCCAAAACAAAGTTATATTTGGTGATACTATTTCTTTTTCTTTCTTTTTTTTTTTTTAATTTCTTTTCAGCGTAACAGAATTCATTGTTTTTGCACCATACCCAGTGCTCCATGCAATGTGTGCCCTCCATAATACACACCACCTGGCTCCCCCAACCTCTCAACCCCTGTCCCTTCAAAATCCTCAGGTTGTTTTTCAGAGTCCATAGTCTCTCATGGTTCATCTCCCCCTCCAATACAATTATTTTAGGTGATATATGAGCAAAAAGCCCATTTGAAAGTCACTGTGTTCATTTGCTTTAGTGTATATTTTGCAACTAGTTGTTCTTGGAGTGCTCACTGCTCAGAGCTGTGAGTGCTTCATTAAGATTTATTTTTATGCAGGCAGTTAGTCACACCTACCCTAAAAAATGTTTCCATGTTAGGCTCTAAAATAAATATACAAAAAGCAGTAGCTTTTCTCTCTGCCAGGAATAACTAGTTTAGAAAATATAATGGAAGAAAAGATCCCATTCATAATAACAGCAAAAATACATATAATAACTGGGAATAAACTAAAGGAAAGTATAAAGCTTATATGAATAAAGCTATACAAATCTACTGAGAGGCATAAAATAAAACTAGAATAGATGAAAAGATCCCTAAAATGAGCTATAAATATAATTACAGTCAACTTCCTAACAGGATATATTTTTATTTATTTAAATTCAATTTAATAAACATACAGCATATGAATTTAATAATTCATCAGTTGTATTATATGCAACTGTGATTGCATATAATCAGTACTGCAAAGTGCTGACTTGCCCTCCTTAATGCCCATCACCCAGTTACACCATTCCCCTACCCATCTTCCCTCCAGCAACCCTCATTTTGTTTTGTATAGTTAAGAGTCACTTATGGTTCGTCTCCCAGCAATTAGACTGCTTATCTGAAAAAAGGTGTCATAAAAAAATAGCCTTGAAAATACTAAAAAAGTAATAATGGAAATATTATATGAATTGTTGGTATTCTAAAGCTATAAAACATAACATTGAGGGGCGCCTGGGTGGTTCAGTGCATTAAGCCTCTGCCTTCGGCCCGGGTCATGATCTCAGGGTCCTGGGATCAAGCCCCACATCAGGTTCTCTGCTCTGCTTCCCCCTCTCTCTCACTGCCTGCCTCTCTGCCTGCTTGTGATCTCTGTCTGTCAAATAAATAAATAAAATCTTAAAAAACAAAACAAAACATGGAGAGCTGATGCAGGCCATCATCACAGACAGGAAAAAGGGAAGGGACTACAAAATACAGGAACAGATTCAGACATAATGTAAAAAGTGACTTTGTGAAAAAGAATTTTAAGACCAAGGAGAAAGAACTTTATAAATGCCATTGGAACAAATGACTAACCATTGGGAAAATCAATTTTAGGGTTTTTTTTCCCCATGCAATAGTTTCAAGATGGAATAAACATTTAAAGTTAAGTTGCAGAACCACGTAGATATTATAAAGAATATAGGTGAGAATGTCTAATCTGACATGGGGAAATCAAAGATAGAAACCATAAGGGAGGGGCACAAACTTGCAACAGGGCCATAAAGAAAATTGAATCATTCAAGTACACTTGTGTAGAAAACACAAAATCGTATAACCCTTGATTTCTTTTATTTATTTATTTTTTTGATAGAGGTAGAAATGTTTATCTTCTTTAGGAAGAATAATAGGATAAGTACAGTAAGTGACTACTGACATTTGTTTCAGAGTTAGGGAGTGTGAGGGTGTGGTGGAAATTGTGACAAATGAGAGCATACTGACCTAGGCCCAAGGATGCATTCACCCTAGTATGTAAGACTGTCTCCTCCTCTCATCCCCACTTGTGCAACAACATGATAGCTTGGACATCCCAAGGACACTGAGTAGTTGGTGCCATACAAGATGAAGCCCAGAATCATCAGGTCTTCTGATCTTTTTCCATATAAAGCTAGGCTGCAAATTATATATTAAATCTCCCAAATTTAAACTGTTATCTTGGAGTGCCTGGGTGGCTCAGTCCATTGAGTCCGTTATGCATCAGCTCTGGTCATGATTCTGGGGTCCTGAGATTGAGTTCTGCATCAGGCACAACGGGCTCCCTGATCAGGGAGGAGTCCGCTTGTCCCTCTCCCTCTGCTTGTGCTGTATCTCACTGTTGGTTAACTCTGTCTCTGAAATAAATAAATAAAATATTTTAATAAATAAGTAAATAAACTGTTATCTTAATTTTTAAAACTTTGTATAGGCCAAACAAACCATATTCACAAGGCGAGATTCATCATATAAGCCTCAAGTTTGTGAACTCCACTGTATAGTTTTGGTTTTGGCTTCAAAACTTACCTCTTTAAATGAGTTGGGATGCTCTCTCTCTCTCTGTCTCTCTAAATCAGTTTATCTAGCAGAGGAATTATCTATACAAGTTTAGGTGGAGTTCCCCCTCCATTCTCATCTTGGCCCAGGCCTCTTTTGTGAAGACAGAGTTCTATATTTTCAGGATTTCTTCTTGAACCAGTTTTGGTTATTTATATCCCTATAAAATGGTACATTTAATCTAGGTTTAAATGAATTCTCTTGTGGATTTTATCTCTTTCACATTCTTAATATTTTATTGGTTATTTGGTTGATTTCAATTCCCCTATGGATTTTTTTTTTAATTCATCTGTTTTTGTTTGACCTTTATTATTCCTTCATCTGGTTTATTTTGATTTGTTCTTTTTTAGCTTCTAAAGTAAATTCTTATTTTTTGATTGATAATACAAGATTGAAGATTATTAATTTTTGTCTTAGTACAAAGGCTTTTTCCTCTGTGTGATTAATTTCTAAATGGTCTGTAACTTGTTTTGATTACCTCTTGGACCCAAATCATTTCAAATATTATTTTTTGAATTTCCAAGTAGTTAGTTTTCTTTTGTTGAGTTAATTTTATTGCATTGTGAGCACAGTATGTGGTCTCTTTCTATCCTTTTCAATGTTCCTTATGGCATGATAAATAATCACCTATCTAAACATAGGTGTTCTGGAGTATTTGAGAAGAATGTGTTTTCTCTGTAAGAGAAAGTTCTAAATGTCTATTTATTATTTGTTATTGTTTATATTCTGTCTTTTTAGGCCCTCGTGTTTTTAACCAAATCCTTGGTGTGCTTCTAATAACCTTTGCTTCTGTATTTTGATGCTATGTTAAGTAAAGGTTTGTGTCTGTTTGTTTTTTTTTTTAAAGATTTACTTGTTTATTAATTTGAAAGAGAGAGAGAGTGTACACGTGTGGGGAGGAACAGAGGGAGAGAAGACTCTTCAAGGAGACTCCCTGCTGAGGGCAGAGCCCAACTCGGGGCTTGATCTCACCACCCATGAGATCATAACCTGACCCAGAACCAATAGTTGGACATTCAACCAGATGAGCCACCCGGTGCCCCATGTCTTTTGTATCTTACTTGGTTATATATACCTCTAATTTTTTAATTACTGTAAAACATCACTATTCCATGTAACCTTTTTCTGTCTTCATTTCTACTTGTTTGAAATTGGCACTACAGTATTTACCCACAATATTTGTACTCATTTTCTTATTGTCATTTAGAAAATTCTTAGTATTGCTATAAATGTTTTCTTTTAAACAGCATATAGCTGATGATTGCATTTATGTAGCCTTAGAGTCTTTTAATAAGGGTATTTAGACCATTTATTATCCTCATAATTAACCTTAGATCTTATTCTTATCATTTGATTTTAATTTCTTTCATTTGCTTTCTTATGACTATTCCCTTCCCTTTTTATTTGTTTTAGATTTTACTAAAGTAATCCAGCTTTCTTTGCTTCGTTTTCCTCCCTCCTAGTCATGAATGTTATACATCCCATTCGTGGTTCACTACATTTTAACAAACTTATTTGTTGTATTGTTTGATTTTTGTTTTCTTTTTTAGATGCTTTTATCAAGTTGAGGAAGTTCACTTCTGTTCCTATATCTCTGGTAGTTTTTATATTGAGTGGATGTTGAATTTTGTCAAATGCTTTCTTTTGCATCAATTACTATGGTCATGTGATTTTTTAATTCTTTTGCTATTTAATAGAGTCACCATTTAATATGGTGCTTACTTTGACTTTAAAAAAAAAAAATATTAAGGCAACTGGGACACCTGGGTGGCTCAGTCAGTTAAGTGTCTGCCTTCAACTCAGGTCGTGATCCTAGGGTCCTAGAATCAAGCCCCATGTCAGGCCCCCTGCCCAGTGAGGAGACTGCTTCTCCATCTCCTTTTGCAGCTTCCCTTACTTGTGCTCTATCTTGCTCTCTTTCTCTCAAATAAATAAGTAAAATTTTTAAAACATATATAAAGCCAGCTTTACATCCATAGAATAACCTCCACTTAATTCTAGTGTAAAATTCTTTTTTTATATTGCTGAATTCTACTTGCTAAATTTTGTTGAGAAGTTTTGTTTTATATTCATGAGACACTATCCTTATCTGCTTTGGCATCCAGGGTAATACTGGCTTTAAAAAGTGAATTTGAGAGTGTTTCCTCCTACTTTCTGCACGAGATTGTCAATAATTGGTGTTAATTATTCTTTAAAAATTTGGTAGAATCCTCTGGTAAAATCATATGGGCCTAGAGCTTTCTTTTTTGTATATTTTTAAATGACACATTTGATTTCTTTCATAGTTACAAAGCTGTTCAAATTATTTTATATTAGAGTTGTGGTAGTTTGTGTTTTTTGAGGGATTGGTCTTTTTCGTCTAGGTTTTTAAATTTGCATGTGTATGTCCTAATCCTTTTGATGGCTGCAGGATCTGTAGTGATACCTCCTGTTTAATTTTTTATATTGATAATTTGTGTCATCTCTTTTTTTCTAATTATTTTTGCTACAGGTTTGTCAGTTTGATTTATTTTTTTAAAGATTTTATTTATTTATCTGAGAGAAAGAATATGAGAGAGGGAGAGCATGACGGGGGAGGGTCAGAGGAAGAAGTAGACCCCCCTGCTGAGCAGGGAGTCCAGTACAGGACTCAGTCCCGGATCATGTCCTGAGCTGAAGGCAGTCATCTAACCAACTGAGCCACCAAGGTGCCCCAAGCTTGGTCAGTTTTAAAAGAACAAGCTTAGCTCCCCCCCCCATTTGTTTTCTCTATCATTTTCCTATTTTTCATTTCATTGATTTCTGATCTTTATTATTTCCTCTTTTCCACTTAACTTGGGTTTATTTTGCTCATTTTCTAAAGTCTTGATGTGGAGCTTTGATTATTGACTTGAGATCCTCCTTTTCTAATGTGTGCATTTTTAGTGCTATGAATTTCCCTCTAGGTATTGCTTTACCTGTGTCCCACAAATGTTGATGTGTTGTATTTCCATTTTCAATCAACTTACTATATTTTAAAAAATATAACCCTAGAGACCTCTTTTTGACCCATGGATTATTTAGAAGTGTGTTGTACCCATATGTTCATAGCAGCTTTTTTTGGTAATGGCCCAAATTGGAAACAACCCTGATGTCCTTCAGCAGATGAATGGTTAAACTGTGGTACATACATAACCATTGAGTAAAAAGGAACAAACTACTGATACATGAAGCAACCTGGATGAATCTCCAGGGATTTATGCTGAGTGCAAAAAACCTCAAAAGGTTCCATACTTTGATTCCATTTATGTATCATTTTTAAAATGACAACATTTTAAACATGGAGAACATATTGGCCATTGCCAGAGGTTAGGTACTAAAAGTGAAGGGCAAGAGTACGTTGTCATAAAAGGATCCTTGTGGTGTTGGAACTGTTCAGTATCTTCTCTGTGGTGGTAAATACACATACCTGCATGCATACAGAAACAAGCATAAGGAAAACTGGGGAAATTTGAATAGGATTGATTATATCAGTATCCCTCCCCTGTTTGTGATTTATAGTTTAAAAAATCACAACTATATATTAGTTATGTTTATAAGATTTTATTTACTTACTTGAAAGGGAGTGTGAGCAAGGAGGATGGTGGGTAGGGGGAGAGAGAAAAGCATACTGCCTAATAAGCAGGGAACTCGACATGAGACTTGATCCCAGGACCCTGAGATCGTGACCTGAACCAAAGGCAGACACTTAACCAACTCAGCCACTCAGGTACCCCAATATGGTTATGATTTTATATGGTGAAATGTTAGCACTGTGGGAAACTTGGTAAAATATACAAAGGATCTATTATTTCTTAAACTGCCTATGACTCTACAATCATGTCAGTAAAAGAGCAACTAGGGGAAAATGTTTTAAAATTCAAAAAAGGGGGGGCGCCTGGGTGGTTCAGTGGGTTAAAGCCTCTGCCTTCGGCTCAGGTCATGATCCCAGGGTTCTGGGTTCGAGCCCCACATCAGGCTCTCTGTTCAGCAGGGAGCCTGCTTCCTCCCTTCTCTCTCTCTGCCTCCCTCTCTGCCTACTTGTGATCTCTGTCTGTCAAATAAATAAATAAAATCTTAAAAAATAAAATAAAATTCAAAAAAGGGAGTGAGAGAACAAATCTGCAAGTCTACAAAAGTAAATCATGGAAGGTAGGAACTGCAGAGAGTTGATTTGGGGGAGATAAGAATTGCAGGTGCTGTGGAGGGGAGGAGCCCTGCTTATGGAGACTACTGCAAGGTATTAGAAGCAGTGGAGTACAAAATCTGAAGTTTTTAGAAGTCCACCACCACCGGGGTCATGTCTGGCTTAAATTTAAGGTGCTCCACTGGGGAAGGAGGTGGAGATGTGGGACTGGACAGCATGGACAGAGGATCCCATGGGTTGCAAGAGGGAGTGGAGCCAATGTGCTGCACTGTTCCCAGGCATACGAGCAGGTTGCTGGCTGAGGGCAATGAGCCTGGGTGCTGGCTTTTTAGCTCTGCTTTGCCATAAACCCCAAACCAATGCACCTGGTGTGCGGGTGCTTTACCAGGACTGGCCAGCAAATGGCAAAACAAAAAACAAAAAACAAAAACCAACAAACAAACAGCAAGACCCTCCTCCAGAAGATCAGCGTCCACATCTACAGGAGTCCCTAAAATTTTGAAATTGGGAACCTAGCTGCACACCTGAGATAAAACACAGAAGCACGGTGCCGTCTGGCAGGCAGACCACTACAACATAGGTTGAAGGCAAGGATCTGACAGAAACTGGGGACACAAGAAGACTGATTGTTTGCTCTTCTTTGAAGGCTTCCTCAAGAGTGGCAGGCAGAAACTCTCAGCTCTGGAATGAGAGAGTGGGGTGACAACACCATTTTGCAGCCTGAACCCATCCATCAGCAAGGACTAACCTCACTGAGCTAAACAGCAGCACCAAGTGGAGACCAGCACCACTTACACCAAGCCCCACTCCCCTGTACCCAATAGGTGTGTCTCCAATAGGGCAAGTCCACCTGAGAATTAGCACAAATGAAAATAATGGGGGATTACCCAAAGTAATCTATAGAGTCAGTGTAATCTCTATGAAAATTTCAATTTATTTTTTGCAGAAATGGAAAAACCAGTCCTCAAATTCTTGTGGAATTATAAAGGGCCCCAAAAAGCCAAAATGGTTTTGAAAAAGAACAGAGTTGGAAGACCTACACTTCAAACCTACACAGTTCAAAACTTACTACAAAGCTGTAGTAATCAAAACAATGTGGTATTGGCACAGACCATTGGAATAAATTTGAGAGTCCACAAATAACCCCAACCATCTATGGCCAATTAGTTTTTGACAAGAGTGTGAAGATCATTCAATAAGTAAATAATAGTCTTACAAGTGATGCTAGGACAACTGGGTATTCACATGCAAAAGAAAAAGTTAGACCCCTTTCACATATCTTACACAGAAAATTAACTCAAAATGGACCAATGACCTAAAATTAAGAACTGAAACTAGAAAATCTTAGAAGGAAACATAGAGGTAAATCTACATGACCTTGGATTTAGCAATAGATTCCAAGGTATGACACCAAAAGCATGAACCACAAAAGAAAAAAAAAACCTTACAAGATAAATTTGACTTCATCAAAATTTAATTTTTTTTGTACTTTGAAGGACATTATCAAGAAAGTAAAAGGAAACTACACAGTGGGAGAAAATAATTGTAAATCATGTGTCTAATGAGGGTTTAGTATCTAGAATACAGAAAGAACCCTTAAAACTTAGCAAAGAAAGATAGCCCCATTGAAAAAATGGGAAAGGGACTTAAACAGACATTCTCCAAAGAAGATAGATAAATGAAATAACCACACAAAATGACATTCAACATCATTAGTCATTAGGGACATGCAAGTTAAAACCTCAGTGAAATACCACTTTATAAACAAAAATTGCAGAAAATAAAAAATGTGATATATACATACAGTGGAATAGTATTTAGCCATAAAAAGAAATGAAGTACTGATACATGCTACAACATGGATAAAACCTCAAAAGCATGCTGAGAAAGAAATCAGATACATTATAAAAGTAATATATCATGTGAATCTATGTATATGAAATATCCAGAACAGGTAATCCATAGAAAGAAAAAATAGTTTGGTAGCTGCCAGGGCTAGGATGTGTAAGGAATGTTTCATGGATACAGGGTGTCTTTAAATTTAGAATGATGAAGTATTTTAGACTTAGATAGAGGTGATAGTTGCACACCATTGTGAAGGCACTAAATACCAATGGAATTACTCACTTTAAAATGGTTAATTTTATGTTAGGTAAATTTCACCTCAAAAATGTTTAAGCATATGCACAGTATGTACTCTTAAGTTGTAACAAACTAAAATTTTGAAAGTTATATTCAAAAGAATCACTTTTGTAATAACCATTTGCTACTTGACTGATCTAGTAAAAAGAAAGATACAAATTTTAAAATCCAAGAATAAAAGAGGACACACAATACCAATCTTACAAAAATTAAAAGAATTATAAAGGGATACTATGAGCAACTTTATGTCAATAAATTTTTAAATGTAGATGAAATGGACATATTCTTAGACCCAGATTACTGAACTGACTCAAGAAAAAAAATCCTGAATAGGCCTGTAACAGGTAAACAAATTGAAAAACTTACCAAGTCTTCCCACAAAGGCCATATGGCCTTACTGAATTTTACTAAACATTTAAAGAAGGAATAATGCCAATTTTTCACAAATTCTTTCAGAAAACAGAGGAAGAGGGTCACTTCACAACTCATTCTATGAGACCAATATGTTTTCTAATGATAATACCCTGGTATCCTGGGTATTAGCCTGATACCAAAGCCAAACAAAACATCACAAGAAAAGAAAACACAAAGCAGTATTTTTTATGACTATAGCTGTAAAAATCCCCCACAAAATATTACCAAACTTATTCCAGCAATATATAATAATGATTGTGACTGAGATTTACACCAGAAATGCAAGGTTAACTCAATATCAGAAAACAATTAACATAATAGACTGTTATGATTAAATACTCTCAAGAAATTAGGAATAGCAGAAACTTATACAGAAAAATTGTACTTAAACTCCTGTAGCTAACATCATAATTGTGAAAGACTAAATGTTTTTTTCCTCTAAGACTGGAAACAAGGAAAGGATATCTGCATTCACTACTACTTTTCAACATTGTACTGGAGATTCTAGTCCATTCAGTCAGGAAAAAAAAATGAAATACCTTCAGATTAGAAAAAAGATGTAAAGCTGCCTTTATTCACAGACAAAGTGATGCTAGATATAGGGAATATTAAGGAATCTCAAAGTGAGGGGAACCCTAAAAAGTGAGATCAGTAGGGTCACAGGATATAAGATCATTATACAGAAAATTAGTATATTTCTATATATAAAGATTGGACAATCTGCAACAAATTTAAAAATTCCAATCACAATGGCATTAAAAAGAATAAATTACTTGGGAGTAAATTTAACAAAAGGAGTGCAAAATCGACAACCTGAATAAACCGATATCTAATAACGAGATTGAAGCAGTGATCAAAAATCTCCCAAAAAACAAGAGCCCAGGACCTGACGGATTCCCTGGGGAATTCTACCAAACCTTCCAAGAAGAAATAACACCTATTCTCCTGAAGCTGTTTCAAAAAATTGAAGCAGAAGGAAAACTTCCAGACTCTTTCTATGAAGCCAGCATTACCCTGATCCCCAAACCAGGCAAGGACCATACCAAAAGGGAGAATTTCAGACCAATATCACTGATGAATATGGATGCTAAGATTCTCAACAAGATCCTAGCCAACAGGATCCAACAACACATTAAAAAGATTATCCACCATGATCAGGTGGGATTCATCCCTGGGCTACAAGGATGGTTCAACATTCGTAAATCAATCAATGTGATACAACAAATTAATATGAGAAGAGAGAAGAACCACATGGTCCTCTCAATTGATGCAGAAAAAGCATTTGACAAAATCCAACATCCATTCCTGATTAAAACGCTTCAAAGTATAGGGATAGAGGGAACATTCCTGAACCTCATCAAATCTATCTATGAAAGACCCACAGCAAATATCATCCTCAATGGGAAAAAGCTTGCAGCCTTCCCGTTGAGATCAGGAACAAGACAAGGATGCCCACTTTCACCACTCTTGTTCAACATAGTATTAGAAGTCCTAGCAACAGCAATCAGACAACAGAGAGAAATAAAAGGTATCCAAATTGGTAATGAAGAAGTCAAACTCTCTCTCTTCGCAGATGACATGATTCTTTATATGGAAAACCCAAAAGACTCCACCCCCAAACTACTAGAACTCATACAGCAATTCAGCAGCGTGGCAGGATACAAAGTCAATGTGCAGAAATCAGTGGCTTTCTTATACACTAACAATGAAAATACAGAAAGGGAAATTAGAGAATCGATTCCATTTACTATAGCACCAAGAACCATAAGATACCTGGGAATAAACCTAACTAAAGAGGTAAAGGATCTATACTTGAGGAACTATAGAACACTCATGAAAGAAATTGAAGAAGACACAAAAAGATGGAAGACCATTCCATGCTCTTGGATCGGAAGAATAAACATTGTTAAAATGTCTATACTGCCTAGAGCAATCTATACTTTTAATGCCATTCCGATCAAAATTCCACTGGCATTCTTCAAAGAGCTGGAGCAAATAATCCTAAAATTTGTTTGGAATCAGAAGAGACCCCGAATCGCTAAGGAAATGTTGAAAAACAAAAATAAAGCTGGCGGCATCACCTTACCTGATTTCAAGCTTTATTACAAAGCTGTGATCACCAAGACAGCATGGTACTGGCATAAAAACAGACACATAGACCAGTGGAACAGAGCAGAGAGCCCTGATATGGACCCTCAACTCTATGGTCAATTAATCTTCGACAAAACAGGAAAAAATATACAGTGGAAAAAAGACAGTCTCTTCAATAAATGGTGCTGGGAAAACTGGACAGCTATATGTAGAAGAATGAAACTCGACCATTCTCTTACACCGTACACAAAGATCAACTCAAAATGGATAAAAGACCTCAACGTGAGACAGGAATCTATCAGAATCTTAGAGGAGAACATAGGCAGTAATCTCTTTGATATCAGCCACAGCAACTTCTTTCAAGATACGTCTCCAAAAGCAAAGGAAACAAAAGCAAAAATAAACTTCTGGGACTTCATCAAAATCAAAAGCTTCTGCACAGCAAAGGAAACAGTCAAAAAAACAAAGAGGCAACCCACGGAATGGGAGAAGAAATTTGCAAATGACAGTACAGACAAAAGATTGATATCCAGGATCTATAATGAACTCCTCAAACTCAACCCACACGAAACAGACAAACACATCAAAAAATGGGCAGAAGATATGAACAGACACTTCTCCAATCAAGAAATACAAATGGCTATCAGACACATGAAAAAATGCTCATCATCATTAGCCCTCAGGGAGATTCAAATTAAAACCACATTGTGATATCACCTTACACCAGTTAGAATGGCCAAAATTAACAAAACAGGAAACAACATGTGTTGGAGAGGATGTGGAGAAAGGGGAACCCTCTTACACTGTTGGTGGGAATGCAAGTTGGTGCAGCCTCTTTGGAGAACAGTGTGGAGATTCCTCAAGAAATTAAAAATAGAGCTTCCCTACGACCCTGCAATTGCACTCCTGGGTATTTACCCCAAAGATACAGATGTCGTGAAAAGAAGGGCCATCTGTACCCCAGTGTTTATAGCAGCAATGGCCACAGTCGCCAAACTATGGAAAGAACCAAGATGCCCTTCAGCGGATGAATGGATAAGGAAGATGTGGTCCATATACACTATGGAGTATTATGCCTCCATCAGAAAGGACGAATATCCAACTTTTGTAGCAACATGGACGGGACTGGAAGAGATTATGCTGAGTGAAATCAGTCAAGCAGAGTCAATTATCATATGGTTTCACTCATTTGTGGAGCATAACCAATAGCATGGAGGACAAGGGGCGTTAGAGAGGAGTAGGGAATTGGGGTAAATTGGAAGGGGAGGTGAACCATGAGAGACTATGGACTCTGAAAAACAGTCTGAGGGGTTTGAAGTGGCGGGGGGTGGGAGGTTGGGGTACCAGGTGGTGGGTATTATAGAGGGCACAGCTTGCATGGAGCACTGGGTGTGGTGAAAAAATAATGAATACTGTTTTTCTGAAAATAAATAAATTGGGGGAAAAAAAGGAGTGCAAGATTTGTACACTGAAAACCACAAAAAATCAAAGACAATCTAAATAAATGGAGAGAAAGTCCCATCTTCATGTATTTGAGGACATTATCATCATGGCAATTCTTCCCAAATTTATAAATTTAAAGCAATCTCCTTCAAAATCCCAGCTGGCTTTTTTGCAGAAATCCACAAGCTGATTGTAAATTTGAAATAACAGAGAATCAAATAGTCAAAACAATATTGAAAAAGAACAAAGTCAGAGGTGCCTGGGTGGCTCAGTCAGTTAAGCATCTTCCTTCAGTACAGATCATGATCCCAGGGTCCTGCGATCCATCCCCACAGTGAGCTCCCTGCTCAGTGGGGAGAGTGCTTCTTCCCCTCCGTCTGCCTGCTGCTCCCCCTACTAGGCTCTCTTTATCTCTCTCTGTCAAATAAAAAAAATCTTTAATTAAAAAAAAAAAGAAAAGAACAAAGTTGGAGGACTTCACTTTTTGATTCTAAAACTTACCCCAAAGTTACATCAATCAAGACTGTGTGATGATACTGGAATAAAGGTAGACATACAGATCAATGAAATAATTCAGAGTCCAGAAGTAAATCCTTATATTTATGGTCAACTGATTTTCTATTAAGGTCCCAAGGCAATTCAATGGGACAAGGGTTGTCTTTTCAACAAATAGTGCTAGGACAATTAGATATCCAACTAGGACATGTAAAATGATTAATTTAGACCTTTGCCTTGTGCCATATATAAAATGAATTCAAAATAGATCATAGAGCTAAAAGATTATATAGCTAGAACTGTATACTTGTAAAAGAAAACATAGGGGTAAATCTTTATGACCCTGAGTCAAGCAAAGATTTCTTAGATAAAACACCAAAAGTGTAAGCAATAAAAGTCAAAATTGATAAAATAAACATCAAAATTAAAACCGTTTATGCTTCAGAAGACACCATTTAAGGGAAAAGACAGGCCCATCACTTGGAGACAAGTTTGACAGGCCATGTATCTGATAAAGCACTTGTATCCAAATATATAAAAAACTCATACAACTGAATAATAATAAAAACAGTATAAAATTGGGCAGAGGATTTAAATAGGTAGTTCATAAAAGATGATATACAGTGGCCAAATGCACATGAAAAGATGCTCAGCATCACTAATCATTAAGGAAATGCAAATTAAAACCATTAGGAGATACCACTTCACATCCCCTAGGATGGCTAAAAGCACAAAGATAAGTTTGGAGAGGATATGAAGAAATTTGAACCCTCATACATTACTACTAGGATTGTATAGCCTGGCAATTCCTTCAATGATTAAACATAAAGCTATCATATTACCCAACATTCCACCCCAGGAATATACCCAAGAGAAGTGAAAACATATGTCCACACAAAATTTTCACATTGATGTCCATAACAGCATTATTCATAATAGCTAGAAATTAGAAACATTCCAAATGTCCATCAACTGGTAAGAGAATAAAGAAAATGTAGTTTATCCTTAAAATGAAACACTACTTGTCAATAAGAGTCTCATGCTCTACCGACTGAGCTAGCCAGGCGCCTGCTATTTGTCAGTAAAAATCAGGAACAAAGTACTAATATAGGCTATACCTGGAAGACATTAATAAAAGAAGCCAGCACAAATCATATGATTATACGGACATAAAATATTCAGAAAAGGGAAATGTTTAGAGACAAAGTATATTAGTAGTTACCTCGGGGTGGGAAAAGGGAATGACAGCTAATGGGTACATTTTCTTTGGGGATGATAAAAATAATCTGAAATCAGGTTATTGTGTTCATTGCACAACTCTGTTTACTAAAAATTATTGTAAACTTAAAATAAGGTGCATTTAAGTTGTATAGTACATAAATTCTATCTCAAAGCTAATAAGGAGAAAAAGATTGGGAACTGAGTATTTTGAAAATTGAAACTTTTAGATTATTGCAAGAAGGCTTCTCAGATGCTGAAATGGCATTTGGTATGATATGAAAGACATTGAAATGTGTTTTCAAGAGTTTTCATTTGAACATGTACATATATCATTATTGTTATTTATTTATACCATTATTTAATCCTTTATTTAATAAATATATCCTGGGCACATCCTAGATGCTAGGGATACCAAAATGATCAAAACACCAGATTCTGGTATCTGGGAGTTTCCAGTATAGTTGTGATGAAAAACATTAATAAAATCATGGTTAACTGTTTAATTACAACCTTCGGTAATAAAGGCTTTGATTTGATAAATCATATTGTCTTCCTTTTCAATAGAGCTAATTAAGGTAACTTTTTGAAACAAGTTGGACGTTAGAACGTCCCCAAATTTGTTAATGTGCCCCAGTTCCAACTATGTTTCCCAAATTTGCTTTTGGAAGCCCAAAATGTATCCCTCATTATTTAAAATGTTAGTTAAGTTCCTGGACCCAATAAAAAGCAGGCCCAAGAGCCTGCTTCTTATTCCACAGATAGATTTTTTTTTTAAGATTTCATTTATTTATTTGACAGAGATCACAAGTAGGCAGAGAGGCAAGCAGAGAGATAGAGGAGGAAGCAGGCTCCCTGCTGAGCAGAGAGCCTGGATGCGAGTTCCAATCCCAGGACCCTGGGATCACGACCCAAGCCGAAGGCAGAGGCTTTAACCCCCTAAGCCACCCAGGTACCCTCCATAGCTAGACTTTTTTAAAGGGCCATGCAGAAGATAGAAATGGAAATGGAAGAAAATAATTTTCTCTCGTTTTCTGGGAAAATTCCAAACTTGGGCAGAATTCTGAAGTGAATGACATTGTCATGTCAGATCTTTGAACACGTTTTTCTTACCTCCTTTCTTTACCACAGACCTGGCACTCAGTTCTTTGTTGAATTAGGCTAGAGTTTGGTGGTTTGGTCTTTTTTTTTTTTTTTTTTAATTTAAATTCCAGTTAGTCAACATATAGTGTAGTACTGGTTTCAGAAGAATTTAGTGATTCATCACATACTCATAGCACCCAGTGCTCATCCCAGCAAGTGTCCTCTTTAATGCCCATAATGCATTTAGTCCATCCCCCACCAACCTCCCTTCTAGCAACCCTCAGTCTGTTCTCTGTATTTGAGTCTCTTGGGGTGCCTGGGTGGTTCAGCTGGTTGAGAATTCGACTCTTGATCTCAGGTCATGGTTTCAGGGTCATGGGATTGAGCTCCATGTCAGGCTCCATGCTGGGTGGGGAGTTTACTAAAGAGTCTCTCTTTCCCTCTCCCTCTACCCCTGCTGCCCCCTTTCTTTGATATAAATAAATAAATATATTTTTTAAAGATTTTATTTGTTTATTTGACAGACAGAGATCACAAGTAGACAGAGAGGCAAGGAGAGAGAGAGAGAGAGGGAAGCAAGCTCCCCGCTGAGCAGAGAGCCCGATGCGGGACTCGATCCCAGGATTCTGAGATCATGACCTGAGCCGAAGGCAGCAGCTTAACCCACTGAGCCACCCAGGCGCCCAAATAAATATTTTTTTAAAAAGCCTCCCTCTTTTTAATCTTGTTTCCTTCCCTTCCTCATGCCCATCTGTTTTGTTTCTTAAATTCCACATATGAGTGAAATCATATATTGTCTTTCTCTGACTTATTTCACTTAGTATAATACTCTCAGTTCCATTCACATCATTGCAAATGACAAGATTTCATTCTTTCTGATTTCCAAGTAATATTCCACTTTGTATGTATACCACTCTTCTTTATCCATTCATCAGTCGATGGACATCTGGGCTCTAATCTGGTTATTGTTGATAATGCTGTGTAAACATTGGGGTGCATCTACCCCTTCAATCTGTATTTTTGTATCCTTTGGATAAATGCCTTGTAGTGCAATTGCTAGGTCATAGGATAGTTCTATTTTTAACTTTCTGAGGAAGCTCCATACGGTTTTCCAGAGTGACTTCCCCAGCAGTTGCCTTCCCACTAACAGTGCAAGAGGGCTCCCCTTTCTCTGCATCCTTGCCAATATCAGTTGTTTCCTATGTTGTTTATTTTAGCTGTTCTGACAGGTGTGAGGTGGTATCTCATCATGGTATTGATTTGTATTTCCCTGATGATGCGTTCAGCATCTTTTCATGTGTCCGTTAGCCATCTGAATGTCTTCTTTGGAAAAGTGTCTATCCAAAAAGAAAAAAGAGAATTGTCTAGTCATGTTTTCTGCCCATTTCTTAACTGGATTATTTGTGTCTTGGGTGTTGAGTTTGATGAGTTCTTTACAGGTTTTGGATACTAATCCTTTATCAGATATGTTATTTACAAATCTCTTCTGCCATTCTGTAGCCTGCCTTTAGTTCTATTGATTGTTTCCTTCACTATGCAGAAGCTTATCTTGATGAAGTCCCAATAGTTCATGTTTGCTTTCATTTCCCTTGCCTTGGGAGATGTGTCTAGTAGGAAGTTGCTGGGGCCAAGGTCAAGGAAGTTGCTCCCTGTTTTCTTCTCTAGGATTTTGATGGTTTCCTGTATTCAAAATCCATTTTGAATTTATTTTTGTGTCTAGTGTAAGAAAGTGGTCCAGTTTCATTATTCTGCATGTCACTGTCCAGTTTTCCCAACACCATTTGTTGAAGAGACTTTTTTCCGTCATTTTTTTCTGCTTTGTCAAAGATTAGTTGACCATATAATTCTGGGTCCCATTTCTGGGTTCTCTGTTCTGTTCCATTGATCTATGTGTCAGTTTTTGTGCTAGAACCAAACCATTTTGATGAATACAGCTTTGTAATCAGCTTGAAATCAGGAATCATGATGCCTTTCTCTTTGATTTTCTTTTTCAGGATTGCCTTGGCTATTCAGTCTTTTATGGTTCCATACAAATTTTAGGATTGTTTGTTCTAGCTCTGTGAAAAATGCTGGTGGTATTTTGATAGGGATTGCATTGAATGTCTAGATTGCTTTGGGTAGTATAGACATTTTAATATTTGTTCTTCCAATCTATGAGCATGGCATGTTTTTCCATTTCTTTTTGTCCTCTTTCATTTCTTTCATAAATGTTCTATAGTTTTCAGAGTACAGATCTTTTATCACTTTGACTGGGTTTATTCCTAGGTATCTTATGGTTTTTGGTGCAATTGTAAATGTGGTTAATTCCTTGATTTCTTTTTTGCTACTTCATGATTGATGTAAGAAATGCAACAGATATCTGTATGTTGATTTTATATCCTGTGCCTTTGCTGAATTCATGTATTAGTTCTAGCAAATTTTTGGTGGAATCTTTCTGGCTGGCTTGCTTTCTTTCTTCCTTTCTGGTTTTATTTATTTGAGAGAGAGAGTATGAGCTGGGGGAGAGGCAGATGGAGAGGAAGAAGCAGATAGAAAGGGAGAGGCAGACTCCCCGCTGAGGAAGGAACCCAACAAGGGACTCGATTCCAGGACCCTGGGATCATGACCTGAGCCAAAGGCAGACGCTTAACCAACTGAGACACCCAGGCACCCCTTTTGGGTTTTCTACGTAGAGTATCATGTTGTCTGCAAATAGTGAAAGTTTAACTTCTTCCCTGCCAATTTGGATGCTTTTTCTTTCTTTTTGTTGTCTGATTGCTAAGGCTAAGACTTTTTTGGTACTGTGTTAAGTAATAATGGTGAGAGTGGACATCCTTGTCTTGTTCCTGAGCATAGAGAAAAGCTCTCCGTTTTTCCCAGTTGAGGATAGTATGAGCTGTGGGTCTTTCACATATGGCCTTTAAGATGTTAAACTATGTTCCATCTATCCCTCCTTTCTTGAGGGTTTTTATCACACATGGGTGCTGTATTTGTCAAATGCTTTTTCTGCATCTATTGAGACAATCATATGGTTCTTATCCTTTCTTTTATTAATGTTGTATATCACATTGATTGATTTGGGACTATTGAACCAGCTCTGCAGCCCAGTGTTAAATCCCACTGGATCATAATGAATAATTCTTTTAATGTATTGTTGGATTTGATTTGCTAGAATCTTGTTGAGAATTTTTGCATCCATGTTCCTCAGGATATTGGCCTATAAATCTCCTTTTTGGTGGGGTCTTTGTCTGGTTTTGGAATCAAGGTAATGCTGGCCTCATAGAATGAGTATGGAACTTTTCCTTCCCTTTCTATTTTTTTGGGACAATTTGAGAAGAATAGGTATTAACTGTTAATTAAATAGCTGGTAGAATTCTCCTGGAAAACCACCAGACCCTGGACTTTTGTTTGTTGGGAGATTTTTGATTACTGACTCAATTTCTTTGCTGATTACAGGTCTGTTCAAATTTTCTATTTCTTTCTGTTTCAGTTTTGGTAGTTTGTATGTTTCTAGGAATTTATCCATTTCGTCCAGATTGCCCAATTTGTTGGCATATAATTGCTAATAATATTGTTATGATTATTTGTATTTCTGTGGTGTTGGTTGTGATCTCTCCTCTTTCATTCATGATTTTATTTACTTGGGACCTTTTTTTTCTGTAAGTCTGGCTGGGGGGTTATCAGTTTTATTAATTCTTTCAAAGAACCAGCTCCTAGTATCACTGATCTGTTCTACTGGGTTTGTTTGTTCCTAAGTTGTTTATTTCTGCTCTAATCTCTATTATTTCCCTTCTTCTGCTGGCTGTAGGCTTTATTTGCTGTTCCTTACCTAGCTCCAATCTGTGTAAGGTTACGTTGTGTATTTGAGAATTTTCTTGCTTCATGATGAAGGCCTGTATTGGTATCTTTTCTTCTTATAATTGCCTCTTCTGCATCCCAAAGATCTTGAACTGTCGTGTTTTCATTTTCATTTGCTTCCATTTATTTTTTTATTTTTTTCTTTAATTCCTGGTTAGCCCATTCATTCTTTAGTAGGATGTTCTTTAACCTCTTTGTGTTTATGGTCTTTCTAAATTTTTTCTTGTGGATGACTTCAAGTTTCATTAGTGTTGTGGTCTGAAAATATGCTTGGTATATTCTCAGTCTTTCTGTTCTTGTTGCAGGCTGATTTATGACCCAGTATGTGATCTGTTCTGGAGAATGTTCCGTGTTCACTCAAAGAGACTGTGCATTCTGCTGCTTTAGGATGAAATGTTCTGAATATATCTGTTAAATCTATCTGATCTAGTGTGTCATTCAAAGCCATTATTTCTTAGTGATTTTCTGCTTAGATGATCTGTCCATTGCTGTAAGTGGAATGTTAAAAGACCCCTACTATTACTGTATTATTATCAATGAGTTTATGTTTGTTTTTAATTGATGTAAATATTTATGCCCCCAATATGGGAGCAGCTAAATATATATAATTGTTAGATATTCTTGTTGGATAGACCCCTTGATTACAGTACCCTTCTTCATTTCTTGTTACAGTTATTGTTTTACAGTCTAGTTTGCCTGATATAAGTATGGTATTCTGGCTTTCTTTTGTCATTCATTAGCATGATAGATGGTTCTTCACCCCCTCACTTCCAATGTGCAGATGTCTTTGGGTCTAAATTGAGTCCCCTGTGAGCAGCATATTGATGGGTCTTGTTTTTTTATCCATTCTGTTACACTGTGTCTTTTGATTGGAGCACTGACATTTACATTCAGAGCGATAATTGAAAGATAAGATTTTAGGGCCATAGTGTTACATGTAAAGTTGGTGTTTCTGGTGATGTTCTCTGTTCCTTTGTAGTCTTTGTTGCTTTTGGTCTTTTTTCCCCCAAAGATTTCCCCATTAATACTTCTTGCAGGACTGGTTTAGTGGTCACAAACTCCTTTAGTTTTTGCTTGTCCTGGAAACTCTTTCTCTCTCCTCCTATTCTGAATGACAGCCTTGCCAAGTATTCTTGACTGCATATTTTTCCCATTTAGCATTTAGCACATTGAATATATCATGTCACCCCTTTCTGTCCTGTCAAGTTTCTGTGGACATGTCTGCTGCCAACCTTATGTGTCTACCCTTGTAGGTTAAGGATATTTGTCTCTAGCTGCTATCAGAATTCTCTTTAACTTTGTATTTTGCAAGTTTCACTATGATATGTCTTGGAGTTGACCTGTTTTTGTTGATTTCAAGAGTTCTCTGTGCCTCTTGGACTTGAATGCCTGTGTCCTTCCCTAGATTAGGGAGGTTCTCAGCTAATATTTGTTCAAATAAACCTTACCCCTTTCCTGCTCTCTTTTCTGGGACTCCTGTAATACAGGTATTATTATGCTTTGCAGAATTGTTGAGTTCACAGAGTCTACATTTGTGATCTCATAATTTTCTTTCCCTCTTTTCAGCTTTGTTATTTTCTATGATTTTATCTTCTATATCACCTATTCAATCCTTCCTTCTTTCATCCTTGTTGTGATTACATTCAGTCGGTTTTGCATCTCAGTTATAGCATTTTTCATTTTGCCCTGAATACTTTTTCGGTCTTTTATCTCAGCAGTCTCCTTGCTTGCTGGGGACAGGGTGGTGGGGTAGGGGTATTTGGACCTTTAACTAGATGTACTTTGATTTGTTTATTAATATAAGCCTGAAAAAGGAAAAAAGGCCTAATCCAAGCATAGGAAAAGGAGCAAAAAAGCAAACAAACAATAAAGTATAAGCTTGATTCCAAAGAATAATAAAGAAGGAAAAAAGAAAAGAAATAAGGAAAAAAAAACAAAAAAGCCTGATCCCAAAAAAGGAAATAATCCAACAAATGAACAAAAACCTATAAGACTGTTGCCAAAGAAAAAGAAGGGGGGGGAAAAACCAAAATAAAAATATTTTTTAAAATTTAAAAGGCTTGGTTCTATTTCCACCAGAACTGAGGCTGATGCTTTTGAGCACTCTATGATGGGTAGAACTGCTACATGCAAGGAGCATGTGTTGGTCTGAGAGAGAGGTCCTCTGTGCTGGCTCACAATCAGACCCGTCCTTATAAAGATGCCCCTGTGGGCTGTAGGGAGCAGAGTTTGCTGTAAGCAACTCCAGCCTCCACTGGAGGCTCTGTTTCTCTCTAAAGTCTAACTGTGCTGGGCTGTGGGGAGTGGTGGAAGATGACATCATCACCCCCGCCCTCTCCTCCCAGAGAGTGAAGGGGAATTCCCACTCCCCACTATTCAGGAGGCCCTCACAGAAAAGCAAACAATCTCCTCTCCTGTGTCCCAGGCTTTTGTCAGATCCCTGCCCTTCCTCTTTGTATCTGGCCACCGGCCTACCCAGCACCACAGTTCTGTTTTATCTCTGGCCAGTGGCTGGGATTCAAAACTCCAAATCTGGAGCACCTGGGTGGCTCAGTCATTTAAGTGTCTGACTCTTAATCTTGATTCAGATCTTGATTTCGGGGTCATGAGTTCAAGCCCCACCTTGGGCTGCAGGCTACATTAAAAAAAAAGAAGAAGAAGAGGAAGATGAAAAAGAGGAAGAGGAGGAAGAAGAAAAGACAAGAAAGGGAGGGAGGAGGAAGGAAGGAAAAGAAGGAAAGGAAAGGAAGGAAGGAAAGAAAAGAAAGGAAGGAAGAACGAAAGAAGAAAAAGGAAAACCTCCAAATCCTAAAGGGCCCAGCAAAGCATGGATTCGGATCTCCCCCCCCCCCTCCCCGGAGGGCTTTGCTGTGTACCAGGCACTGTTGTGTCCCAGAAAAGCACTCACAAGGCTGCACTTGGTGGCTGGAGTCTGTTGTGACACACAGCGGAAAAACTGCAAGCAGGTTATCTGCCTTCTGCCTGTGCCTGTTTTATGCTGTTGAACAGTCACTCAGTGGCTCCCAGCAGTCCTTTTGTCCTTGGAGAGGCAAATCCCCTCTTCCAAATGTACTCGAGGAAGGGGAGTAATCTCTCCCAGTATGACCCAAGGGATCCCCTCATCACAGCGTATTGTACGAACCCTATGCACTGCTCTCTTTCCTGCTCTCTTTCTCCCTGACTTTTCTCTGCAAAAAGGACTACCTCCATTTCACGGCACTGCAGCTTTTCTGTCCCCCAGTTCACAGCTCTGAATCTCACATCTGCGGTACTCTCTCTCTCCAATTGTGCAGATTGTTTTCTTAATCCTCAGATTGATTTCCTAGTTGTTCAAAATGATTTGATTTTGATCCACCTATGTTTGAGTGACCAGGCAAGCTCATGGTCACCCTGTTGTAACTCCATCACCTTAACACCTCCCTTTGGTGTGTTTGACATAATGTGACCAACAACCTCTACTAGTAAATGCTACTAACCGGGGAAGGAGATGAAGCTTGCCTGGTCAGGCCTCTTGCTTGCTATGTGGGCTTCTCCATCCTGGAGTAAATAGATCAATTTAAAAGATATAGAGGATTACAATGAAAAAGGAAATGGTAGTATACTGGCTGGAAACATATGCAAGCAGCATCACAAAGGTAATGTATCAAGAACAGAAGTCATGTATTTAGAGATCCAAAGAGTACTCGAGAGAAACTGTACCAAGCATTAACAAAGTAAAGCATAAAGTTCGAAGAAAGAGGAAAGTATACTCAAAAGATCAAAAATTCCAAAGATACAAAAACGGAGAATGAGTTGATGAGAATTCTCAGAATGTATTTGAGAAGAAAATATACTTTTTAAATAGGGAATGAAATAAAAGCAGCAAAATAAATGAAAAAAAAAATTCTGTTTAAGCAGTCCCAGGTGTTGATCATGTTATGTGTTCATTAGTTGTATTCTTTCCCACCAACAGATGTATAGGTCCATAGATGCAAAGGTGTTTTTTTTTTTTTAATGATTCTATGGAAATAAAAGGTGAAAATAATCAAAGAACAACAGCAGTGAAATAAAGAATTCTACGCATGTCCACTTCCTTTGTATTCCCTCCTGGCTTAATGAAGTAGCCCACCTGGGCTGGATTCTGAGTAGGACTTCTTTTCTCCTAGCCCCTGGAGACTTTCCCGTATCAGCAGATGCGTCACCATAAAAGGGGCTTCACTGTTTGATTCCTGAGCACCTCAGAGTTCTTATTTTCTCATAGAATTTGATTAGGACAAAACATGATGAATGGATCACATTTTATGTTTCTTCTGCTGAAGACTTGAAAAATAATAGGTGGAAGGAATGTGTTCCACTGAAGACTTAAAAAATGGAAAGGAACACCTGTATAAAGGATGTGATAAAAATTTCTTCCATGAAATCAATTACAACTTAAAGGGATAACCAGGAGTTCTGTATAGAAAGAAATACCAAGGGGTTAATCATAAAATTGATATATTCAAAGACAAAGTTCAGCTTTAAGAGACTATAATTGTATGGGGCGCCTGGGTGGCTCAGTGGGTTAAAGCCTCTGCCTTCACCTCGGGTCATGATCCCGGGGTCCTGGGATCGAGACCTGCATCAGGCTCTCTGCTCAGTGGGATGCCTGCTTCCCTTCCTCTCTCTCTGCCTACCTCTCTGCTTACCTGTGATCTCTGTCAAATAAATAAATAAAATCTTTAAAAAAAATTTTTTTAAAAGAGACTATAATTGTAGATAATATAAGTAGAGCAAACTAGGAATATAATGTGAAGTATTTTTTGTAACTGTTTGTTACTAGTCTTTCAGGGGCACTTGGATGGCTCAGTCCGTTGAGCGTCTGACTCTTGGTTTCAGCTCAAGTCATGATCCCAGGGTTGTGAGATTAGGCCCCATGTCAGGCTCCACGCTTGACATGGAGTCTGTTCAAGCTTCTCTCACTTCCTTTTCCCCTTCTCCAACTTGTGTTCATTCTCTCCAAAATAAATCTTTTTTTAAAAAAAAGAGCCTTTCAAGGACCTACTGAGTGACTAGAAGCTGAATATAAAGGAGTACATACTGTGTGATTCCATTTAACTAGGAAATTCTAGAATAAGGAAATTAATCTGTAATGATAGCAGTCAGATCGGTAGTTGGGAGTGGTGGTTAACTGCACAAGGGTACAAGGGAACTTTCTGGATAAATGGAAATGTTCTGTGTCTTGATTAGGGTTGTGGTAACACTGGGTTACCACAATGTTGGGTGTATTCATTTGTCCAAACTCTTTGACCTGTACACACAATATGGGTGCATTTTTTAAAGTGAATTATGTCTCATTAAAAAAAAGATTTTAAAAGTCTAAAATAATTTTTAAGTTTTTCTTGGACTTCTGTGCTATAAGACAAAAGTTTGTGGAGGTTTTTTTTCATAAATTGTAAAATACAGCAGTCAAATTATTGGTGTCTCTTTTTCTGAGCATTTTTTAAAATTTAAATTCAATTAGCCTACATATAGTACATCATTAGTTTCATATGTAGTGTTCAGTAATTCATCAATTGCATATAATACCCAGTGCTCATCATATCACATGCCCTCCTTAATGCCCATCACCCAATTACCCCATCCCTCTACCTACCACCCCTCCAACAACCCTAGTTTGTTTCCTATAGTTAAGAGTGTCTTGTGGTTCTTTTCCCTCTCTGATGACTTCCCTCCCTTCCCCTATGATCCTCTGTGGTGTCTCTCATATAACACATATGAGTGAAACCATATGATAGTTGTCTTTCTCTGATTGGCTTATTTTGCTCAGCAAAATACCCTCCAGTTCTATCCACATTGGTGTAGATGGTAAGTATTCATCCTTTCTGATGGCTGAGTTATATTCCATTGTATATATGTATACACCATATCTTCTTTATCCATTCATCTGCTGATGGACATCTCAGCTCTTTCCACAGTTTGGCTATTGTGGACATTTCTGCTATGAACATTGGGGTACTAGTGCTCCTTCAGAATCTTTGAGGTAAATACCTAGTAGTACAATTGCTGGGTCATAGGGTAGCTCTATTTTTAACTTCATGAGGAACCGCCATCCCATTTTTTCTGAGCATTTTTAAAGCAAAAATAGAATGCTAACTTCTGGGAAGGTGATGTGGTATTATCTGGGGAACAGGAACTGGCCTGGGAAGAATGTGGCTACCAAACACACTTCAAGAAACACTGTTGTTATAACCTTTCTGGCTGTGTGGTGCATTGTGTTAAGCTCAGGTCATCTATGCAGCCAAATCTTGTACTCTGTCCCTTTTGTATATTGGTGAGAAATCCCACTGCGCATAAAATACTCAGATCTTCCCGCCTCTTTCTTTTCTTTTTTTAATTTTTTTATTTATTTGACAGACCGAGATCACAAGTAGGCAGAGAGTTAGGCAGAAAGAGAGAGAGAGGGAGGAGGAAGCAGGCTCCCTGCTGAGCAAAGAGCAGGATGTGGGGCTCGATCCCAGGACCCTGGGATCATGACCTGAGCCGAAGGCAGAGGCTTAAGCACTGAGCCATCCAGGCGCCCCTTCTTTTCTTTTTTAATTTTTAATTTTTTTTAAAAGATTTTATTTGTTCGGCAGAGAGGGGGTACATGCACTGGTAGGGGGAGCAGGACAGGGAGAAGCAGGCTCCCTGCTGAAAAGGAAACCCAATGCAGGGTTCAATCCCAGGACCCTGGGGTCATGACCTGAGCCGGAGGCCAATGCTTAACCAAATGAGCTGCCCAGGTGCCCCTCTTTTTTTAAATAACCTGATTAAATGATTTGAAATTGAGACCAAGACTAGAGATATCAGGAGCTATGAATTTCATAAGGAGGGAAAGGCTTTTATGCAAATGAAATCAGAAATGTCAAGATCCAGCAGTTCTGTTTCTCCTCGTCACTCCCACAAGGAGCAGCTCCTAAATAATTTTTACATTTGTAATACCTAACAAAGTATGCTTATTACTAGGATGATAATAGTGGATTTTTTAAAAAGATTTATTCATTTATTTTAGAGAGCACACAGGTGAGGCAGAGGGACAGGGGGAGAGGGAGAGAATCTTAAGCAGACTCCCTGCTGCTTGCAGAGCCTTACATGGGACTTGATCTCCCCAACCCTAAGATCATGACCTGAGCCAAAATCAAGAGTCCACTGCTTCACCAACTGAGTTACAGTTGTGTTTCTCTTTTTTAAAAAATGACCTTATTGTTAAAGATTAACGCTCATGCTGAAAAGATATTATGATGAAAATACTATAAAACTGAAGTGTCACTAGACTAGGATTAACATCTTGAAACAATACACCATCTATTTAGACTATTGGGCCAAAATTTCAATTGTAGCTAAGCAATTAAATTATCAAAAGAATGGGAGAGGGGCGCCTGGGTGGCTCAGTGGGTTAAGCCTCTGCCTTCCGCTCAGGTCATGATCTCAGGGTCCTGGGATCGAGCCCCGCATCGGGCTCTCTGCTCGTCAGGGAGCCTGCTTCTCTCTGTCTCTCTCTCCCTCTCTCTCTGGCTGCCTCTCTGCCTACTGGTGATCTCTCTGTCAAATAAATAATAAATAAAATTTAAAAAAAAAAAAAGAATGGGAGAAAATTCCTAAAATATATTCTGCATCAGCTATCCGCTACCAACCCCACCCCTCTGGTAATAGGTTGTAAGGCGCTGCTAAGAAGGGAAAACTTAGACAAATCTCAGCAGCCAGGTCTCAGGAACACCGAGGTAGACATCTGTTCCCTCTTCTAATGACACTGCTACCTTTCATACTCTACATGTCAATGTACCTGTTCAGAATTCCTCAGGTTTGTTGGTGATGCCACCCAGTGCAAGGACTCCTGCAGAGCAACATTCTCACACCATTGACACACTCCCTGCTGGCCTATATTGATGGCTGCCTTTAGCCAGAGTAAGTTTCCAGTTCCTGCCTCTGGGGACCAGGCTGGCAGGCCACTTGACACAAAGCTTGGCAGCATGTGCAGAGGAGCTCCCTGAGAAAGGAGTTCTTGGTTTGGTGAAATCCTTCCCAGAGACTTGATCTTGGTCAAGGCTTCTTTTATGTTCTTTAATTTTTTTTTTAAGATTTTATTTATTTATTTGACAGAGATCACAAGTAGGCAGAGAGGCAGGGAGAGAGAGGGGGAGGCAGGCTCCCCACTGAGCAGAGAGCCCGATGCAAGGCTCGATCCCAGGACCCTGAGATCATGATCTGAGCCAAAGGCAGAGGCTTAACCCACTGAGCACCCACGTGCCCCTTATGTTCTTTTACTTAAAGTCACCTCTCCTTGTTATCCCTGCCAAAATGTGCTCTCACACACACATGCACTAAAACCTTAGTATTTTGTACTAACTCTTTCAGATACTTCAGTATCTGTGGTCTTATTTTATCCTTCCAGGAATCCCTTGAAGTTGATAGAATAGGCATTTTTCCACTTGAAAGATGAGAAAATGAAGATATAGATGGACCTATTACTGACATCTAGTTAGTAATATCCTAGGAACAACATCCAGAGTTGCTGACTGCAAACCTGTTCCTTTTTCTACAATACACACTTTCTGTTTCCCTGTTTCCTCTATTAAACCTTCCAGCATGGGTGTTTAATCTCTTATTTCCTAAGGTGAGAGTTATTTTACCAAGCCTTGTTTGTCTGGTGAGGGATATTTCTAAGGGACCAAGGACTGCCATCCAAGTCTTGACTATAACAAGGGTCATCAAGTGAGGCCTCTCAATGATGTGGAGATTAAGAGTTAAGTTTAGTGCAGCTATAATTTTCTTACAACACTCTAATGTATGTGCTAGATATATTCAGTAAAATACTCCTTAACTCTTTCCTTCCCTTCCAAGATGATCTGAGTGTAGGAAAGGGAAAATTATGTATCTGAGTAAAAAAGCAACTTGCAAAAAATTGCTAAAAGTTCAAGATTAAATATTACCCATTATTTTTGCATGGACGTTCTCAGAGAAGAGTTTCCTTGGGATGAAGTTGTCCTTTGCAGCTGTTGACTTCCTGGTATAAGTTATTAGAAGCTGGAAATTAGTAAGTAATAAGTTGTAGGGCACCTGGGTGGCTCAGTCGGTTGAGTGCCGACTCTTGATTTCAGCTCAGGTCATGGTCTCAGGGTCATGGGACCAAGCCTTGCCTTGAGCTCCATGCTCAGTGGGGAGTCTGCTCCCTCTCCTTCTGCCCCTCCCCACGCCTGTGTGCATATGCACTCTCTCAAAATAAATTTTTTAAAGTAATAACTCATTAGATATCACATATAGCCAGTTAGTATCTCAGTAGTATCTATAACTATATTCTTCTAGGAACCAAAAAAGACATAAAAAATCTTTAAACACTTTTTAAATTTACATTATATAAAAGATAGCAGTGTTTGGTAGGTCTTTGTTTTGTTTCAATTTTGGCAGTAGTCACTGTTATAATTCAGTTATCAGTACGTAATCTTGATAATCAGGCCTGGCAGTTGCTCTTTCTTTTGTAATGATTCACAATGAGGAGAAAAGTTCTAGTGAAAAGGTGTGATGAGCCACTTTATCACTAAAACTCATCATCCAATGGAGAGGTCAGCCTCCACTCATGGAATTTGAACTGTGTGGTGATCCGTTAAGTATTACCAAACAAATTGACAGAAATAGCCCCTTTTTAAAAGTGTGGACAATATTTGCTGTTTTCTGATTATAAAATCAATACAAAAGAAAGACCATAGAGCATATAGGCTATGGGTTCACTGGCTTTGGAGCTGGAGAAGGCTTGGCTGCCATACGTACTTGGTCACTCATGACTATGTGATCAAAACTCTCTAAGCTTTGGTGTCCTTATCTATAAAATGGGAAATACTACCTATCTATAGAGGTATTATGTGAAGATAAAATAAAGCCAGTAAAATGCTTAGAACAGGGCCTAACCTAATAAAGGAAGTTAAGAAGAAAATCAAAATGACTAGTAAACCACAAGCCACTGTTAACATGTTGACATGTTGGCTCTCAGGCTTTTTTCTGCTATACACACATATACACCAGTATGTACACATTTCTTTCAACTTTTTCCAAAATTGGGATTATTTTTGTCTTGTTTATTTTATTTTATTTATTTATTTGACAGATTACAAGTAGGCAGAGAGGCAGGCAGAGAGAGCGGGGGAGGGGGGGAATCAGGCTCCCTGCTGAGCAGAGAGCCCGGATGTGGGGCTCGATCCTAGGACCCTGAGATCATGACCTGAGCCGAAGGCAGAGGTGAATTGAGATATTTTATATATAATCTATAGCCTGCTTAAATTTTTCCCATGTCTCTTTTTTTTTTTTTTTCAAGCTGTGTTTATTTGGGGCACCTGGTGGCTCAGTGGGTTAAAGCCTCTGCATTTAGCTCAGGTCATGATCCTAGGACCCTGGGATCAAGTCCCACATCAGGCTCCTTGCTCAGCAGGGAGCCTGCTTCCCCCTGCTTGTTCTCTCTCTCTCTCTGACAAAATTAATAAATACAGTCTTTTTTTTTTTTAAAGGTTTATTTATTTGGGAGAGAGTGCATATGTGAGCAGGGAGGGGTGGGGGAGAGAATCTCCAGCAAATTCCCCCCTCATCCCCCCCCCCCCCGCCAGTGTGGAGCCCAATGCGGGGCTCAATCCCATGACACTGAGATTACGACCTGAGCCACAATCAAAAGCCAGGCATTTAGCCCATTGAGCCACCTGGGCTCCTCTCCCATATATCTTTATATTGCCCTTGACATTAAAATTTACTAAAACAGATTTTCATGACCTCATAATACTGTAACATGATTAAACATATTTAATCACTGCCTCCTTATGAGATTTGTTATTTCCAATATTTTATTATTAATGCTGCTACTTTTTTTTTAAGATTTTATTTATTTATTTGAGAGAGAGCACAGAGGAAGAGTAAGATGGAGAAGCAGACTTCCAGCTGAGCTGAGAGCCTGAGCAGTTTGAGCTTGAACTTGTTCATGTTTATTAATTCCTGGCATTACTTCAGCAAAATACTTTTTTTTTTTTTTGAGAATTTGTTTATTTATTTGTCAGAGAGCACAAGAAGGGGGAGTGGCAGGCAGAGGTAGAAGCAGGCTTCTTGCTCAGCAGTGCCAGACTCAATCCCATGACCAGAGCCAAAGGCAAACACTTAATGGACTGAACCAATCAGGTGTCCCAGTGAAAATACCTTTTAATGAATGAATATAACCTGTAAAAGATTTTTAGGTAGGATCTCAAGCTTATAGAATAGTGCCAGGTACAAAATAAGTACTCAGAAAATATTTTTGGCATGAAAATTAGATGAATGGCGAGAATATTAACTCTATCATATTTGTTTCAGATGGTGTCAAGTCTTAATATCATTGCCTTGTATACATACAAAGATAATGCTATCTTGATTCTTAGTCTTATACCCTAATTTTTTTCCATTCTTTTCTACCCTACAGTTTATCCATGAGCTCGGATTTCCCACATTACAACTTCAGGATGCCTAATATTGGATTCCAGAATCTGCCTCTCAACATATATATTGTGGTTTTTGGCACTGCTATATTTGTCTTCATCCTCAGTTTACTCTTCTGTTGCTACTTGATTAGGTAATCAATTTTCATTCTTTGTTACTTCAGACTACGTTAAACAATCAATTATAAATCAGTTCTTTGCCCTTATGTTAAAAAATTATGTAAGTGTGATAATGAGCAAATTTTCTTTTTTTTTTTTTAAGTTTGCTTATTTAAGCAATCTCTACACCCAGTGTGGGGCTCAAACTCACGAACCCAAGATCAAGAGCTGCACACTCCTCTAACTGAGCCAGCCAAGCACCCCAATAATTAGCAAAGTTTCTAAAATTAAGGTTGCTTAACATTTTAACCTTCTGCGTGTTAGTTACTTATCAGTAAACACCTTTATAAAGTCTTCAATCCTTCCTGCTGATGAAATGTTTTACTCTAGAGAAGAAAATTGTCATTTATTTTTCTAATGTATTAGTACTTGGTCTAGGTACACTTATGTCATTTTCTGTTCCCAAGATTTAATCTACATTCACAGATTTCAGGGTATTTTTTCAAGAAGGGTATTACATCATTGTCAGCTAAAGTTATTAGGGATCAGAAAACATTGTCCAAGACAAGATCTGAGCCTTTAAACAGGTTCTTGTGATCTCTTAAGATTTCAAGCTCCTTTGGTCAGGTGTTCAGGTGATTGATTATCTACATAAAACACTAAATATTCAGGGCACCTGGGTGGCTCAGTTGGTTGGGTCTGCCTTTGATTTGGGTCATGATCCCAGGGTCCTGGGATCCCATGGGTCCTGCGTTGGGCTCCCTGCTCTGCACGGAGTCTACCTCTCCCTCTTCTGCCCCTCCCCCTACTGCTCATGCCTCTCCCTCTTTCTCACAAATAAATGAAAACTTAAAAAAAAAGCCACTAAATACTCCACAAGCTCTACAGCACATATACAGATAAGTGACACCTCACTTGAAAAGGAGTAATGGACTTGGCCAGTAAAGATTCACAGTTCACTTACTTATAATTATTTAATGAAGCATCTTCTTCTTTTAAGTTTTTAGATAGGATCTAATTTTCAAAGCCAAAACTCAGACTATAAAAATTCGTAAACTATATTGTTCAAAGAGTGTTATAAGTAAGAGTAGAAAAACTGGGTTTTACTAAACAACTACACTTCTAACAATTTTTAGTATTTGCATAATATGTGATTATGGTCAAGATAAATACCATCAACAGATATCTTTCAGCAATAATTAATTGTTTCCACCAGTGGTCACTCACTGATGGTAAAATTCAAATACTTTTAGTGTGTATTTCCAATATTCTGACAAGTGAATTTATATTCTTCATAAAAAGTGAATCTTTTTTGAAGCTCTCACAAAATACAGTCACCTCTTATCTCATAGATATGCTGGTTGGTTATGATTTTTAGGTCTTTATCAGAGTAATGAACACTTTAGCTTGTGTAATTATAGCATTAGGAAAAGATTTTTTAAAAATCTATTTCCATAAATGCCTTCTTTCTAACATTTCTTTAATAATAGTTTGATAGGGGCCCCTGAGTGGCTCAGTCCCTTAGGCATCTGCCTTCCACTCAGGTCATGATCCCAGGGTAGTGGGATCAAGTCCCACATCAGGCTCCCTGCTCATCGGGAGTCTGCTTCTCCCTCTGCCCCTCATCCCATTCATGTGCTCTCATGCACGCTCTCTCGCTCTCTCTCAAATAAATAAAATCTTTAAAAATAATAATAGTTTGATAAATTTTATATAAATATTCAGCTTATTTTTTTTAATTAAGGAATTACCCATAGCAAAAATAGGTCTTTGTAACTTTAAAATAATTATCTCTGTGGAAGATGGCAGAAGACTGCTGATTTTTTGTTGTTGTTCCTTTTCTCAGACCTACTAAATTTTTTGGCAATTCCCCTATAGATAGTGGTTTTTAACTAAGAAATTTATTAACTTAATATTTGAAACCAAATTATATTTTAAAAGAAGATAAAAATAATAAAACATAACAAAATATCTTTAAAGGTTTATTATAGAAGGGGTTTTATATATGTAAAATATTCTAAAGTATTGTAAACTAGCTCATAGTATAATTTTTATTACTATGTCAAAGAATTAATTAAGCCTTTAACCTTCATGTTTTAAGAAAAACACTAATATACCAATTGTGATTCTGTGTAAATTTTTTGAGAAATCAGTTGTGAAACACCATTTTACCTCATTGTATTCCTTTTTTTTTTTTTTTAAGATTTTATTTTTTTGACAGACAGAGATCACAAGTAGGCAGAGAGGCAGGCAGAGAGGGAGGGGAAAGAAGGCGCCCCGCTGAGCAGAGAGCTGGATGCGGGGCTCAACCCCAGGACCCCGAGATCATGACCTGAGCCAAAGGCAGAGGCTTTAATCCACTGAGCCACCCAGGCGCCCCATACTTCATTGTATTCCTTCTAATAACCAGGCAAATAGGTAAAGAGAAAGGGAAAAAATGATAGCGTTGTTTTTACATTATTATTACACTTCTTTTTATCCTTTCTGTATGCTTATTATTCAGCTAACAAAGCAAGTGGGGATCTGCGACACTAAAAAAAAATTACCTTGTCTAATCAAAGAAGCCAGTCAAGTTTAAACATTTTTAAATTTCATTTCCAAATCAGTGGTACCATTTTGAAAATTAAATCATGATCTAAGGACCTTTCCTGATGATCCCAGTTTGTTACTTTTAACCTTTTGTATGTTAAATTTGGATTTAACAAGTCCTTTGCAGTTAATCCGGAAATTCATGGATTCGGCTCTTTTAAAATGATCCAAGCCCATTTTTTAACATAACTTAAAGTCTCTAGCACCTTTCCAGGAGGCTCTTCTGTTCTCACACAGAGAGATCCCTCTAGTCACACCAGACTCATCAGAACCTTAGGAGGAACACAAGAGTACAATAACAGTCTTATACAGTACTGTAGTATAGAATCTTCTGCCCATGATAGCGTTAGGAATAGATCACTACTGGAACACAAAAAGAGGACATCTTACCTTGCTAGCAATGATACTGCTTTATAATGAATAATATAATATTCTGTTATAATATAATATTCTGTTATTTATCTCTGCCCAGATAAATATTTGTCTGTTTTGCTTACTGTATCCCAAACACTCATAGCAGTGCCTGGCAGAATACTGGCATTTAACAAATGTTTGTTGGGTAAATGAAAGAATGGTGTCTCTAGTAGGAAGTCATTAGATATGCATAAAAGTAAAAAATCAAGAAGCAGCAATATAAGAAAGGTATTTAAAGACATGGAAAGAAACATCAAAATAGTAAGCTAAAAGGGAGAGGGCAGAGGGCTTATTTTTTTTTATTACTAACCTTGTAGAACTATATATGACTTTGGAAACTTGTGCATATATAATTTTGATAAAGTCAAAAACTGAAATTACAGGGGAGATTGTGAGTTATCTAATAGAAATTATAAGGTATTGAGCCAAGATAATGATAGTAGAGCCAGAGAGGTTGTTATGGATGTTTGTGATGGATGGTTGTAAGTAATATTTGTCAGGAGAAAATGAACAGAATTTGGTGACCAGACATTAATGATGGGCAGCTCAGAATTTTTCCTGGACTTCTGGTTGGCAGCCAGGTCAATAGCAGTCTAGAGACAGAAAATGGATAGGCAAGTTTGGGGTGGAAGTATAATAGATTCCGTTTTAGACATGGGAGGACTGAGTTTCCAGTGTAATAGTCAAACTGTTTAGTACACAATTGGATATATAGATCTAAAGCTTATAAGAAGTCTGGTCTCAAAATAGGAGGTCATGTAATAATAGGTAGAGGCTAAGGCCAGGAGTGTCCCCTAGAGAGAATGTGTATAGTGAAATAAAATAGGTACAGGACCAAATCCTAGGAAAATTTTGATATTTAAGAGGAGCCCATAGAAGACACTTGGAGGGGATAGCAGAAGATAGGCAGAAGATCATGAGACCAGTACCCCATAAGTAGGGTTTCAGTGGATTGAGTCAGTTGTGTCAGCTGCTTTCGTGGATGTCCAGTAAAAGAAGAACTGAAATGTTCTTATTACATTTGATAATTAGGTTTGCATCTATAATTTTAGTTAGGAAAGTTTTAGTAGCGTGGATACAGGGGTGATGAAAGGTGAGCTGTAATTGGGCAAAGCCTAACCAGCAGGTGAAAATGGATATAAGAAATATGACCTCCTCTCTGAAGAATCTTGGCTGAGAAAACATTAGGTTGGGGTGGGGGTGTGGTTTGCTGTAGAATCAAGGGACTATTTTGGTGTTTGTTTAAGAATTTGAGCATATTTGTAAATATATATATATATAATATAAATAATATTAAGGAGAATGAGCTAGATGTGGAGGATTTTAAGAAAGAAGGAACCATGGAGGTAAGAAGAGACTCCCATAAAAGTTCAAGTGGCATTTGTTCTAAGCAGAAGATACTTCTTAAGACAGAGATGAAAGTAACTGTGGAAAATGATACACATGTATAGAGCTTCCTCAACTTGTAATGGGATTTTGTCTCAACAAACCCATGGTAAATTGAGAATATCTTAAGTCAGAAATGCATTTAATACACCTAATCTGCTGCACATCATAGCTTAGCCTAGCCTACCTTTATGGGCTCAAAACACTTAGGTTAGATTACAGTTAGGCAAAATCATCTAACACAAAGCCTATTGTATAATAAAGTGTTGAATATCTAGTGTAATTTATTGACTACTGTACTGAAAGGGAAAAACTGAAAGGGTTGTATTGGTACAGAATCGTTGTAAGTGTACAGCTTGTTTACCCTCATGATTGTGTGGCTGACTTGGGAGCTGCAGCTACTACCATTGCCCAGCATCACAAAAGAGTATCAGACAGCATATTGCTAGCCTGGAAAAAGATCAAAATCCAAAGTAAGGTTTGGATTTTGATCTTTTTCCAGGCTAGCAATATGCTGTCTGATACTCTCTTGTAGGACTTTACAAGATACAGGATACTCTCTTGTAGGACTTTAGCACCATCTTAAAGTTGAAAAGCACAAAGTCAAGCCATGTTTAGTCCAGGACTTGTGAGTATGTGAAACCAGAGAGCTTTCATATCTGATAATCTCTTTCTTTCACTTTAAAGTAGTTGAAAATTATGTGGCAGGGAGTGGTAGGATAAAGCTTGAAGAGAGTGGCAAGAATTTGAATTACCACTGTATGGAAGCTTAGCATACTGAGAATGAATAGGTAGAATTAGAAAACAAGTGGAGAGTCTAAACTGAGAATGGAGACCACAGATTTATTGTGGCCATCAGCTATACAGTTTTATAATTTTCTCCAGCACTATGCAGATTTTTTTTTTTTTAAGATTTTATTGATTTATTTGAGAGAGAAACAGTGAGAGAGAGCATGAAAGAGGAAAAGGTCAGAGGGAGAAGCAGACTCCCGGTGGAGCTGGAAGCCTGATGCGGGGCTCTATCCTGGGACTCCGGGATCATGACCTGGGCCAAAGGCAGTTGCTTGACCAACTGAATCACCCAAGCGCCCTACTATTCAGCATTGTTAATTACACCCTCTTAGATACTTCTTTAGGAATCAGTATTTATTCAGCACTTACTGTCTTTCAGCCCCTGTGCTGTGCACTGCAGTTGAACTAGGTAATTTTATTATCTTTATTTTACAGAAGTTAAATAATTATCTTACTGTCACACAGATAAAAATTGGTTAGAGCTGAGACTCAAACCCATTTGTATCTGACCCCAGAACATGTTCTCTTAACCTTAAACAATAATCAGTTGTGTTTATTGGGCTTCATTTCAAAATAACAATTTTAGAATTTCATAATCACTCTTAAAAGACAGATTTGCATTTGAACCTGGAATTTTTTAATGAAGGCAGTACCTATTTTGCTTTTCTTCTAAATAGTGGATAACAAACTATATAAGAAAAAGGAAATAAAAGTATTATTCCCCATTCTCACCTCTCTTCACCAAGTAAGTCACAATCTGTATTACTAGTATGTTTCCTGGAAGGAATAGCAAAAAGGTAACTGTTAAATGTGTAGCAAATGGAAAATAAAACAGTTTAATGTAAAATATTAGGTAATTAATGGAACTTAGAGTGAAGGAATGATCAGAAAGGTGAAGTTAATTTAAGGAGGAGTTCCTAGAAGCGATGAATTATGAACCATGGATTAAAGAAAAAGGTGAGCACAAATTGGTTTATGCTGTGGTTGGATATAATGATGCTTTGGAAAAATATGTAGATCCAACTAAAAGAGTCAAACAAATATGCAGATCCAGCCTCATTTTAATGAACTCTAATGGAATTCATTTTATTCTTTACATGAAAATGTACTGAACACTTTTCTTGTAAAACAAGCAGACAAAAAGAAGCAGTAAGGATATAGGTGATTTGAACTATGTGAGTAATAAATTAGACCTAAGAAAGAGAAATTTATAGTTTTAAAAATATATTTTACAGACAGGCTGAAAACCAGTTATATGTTTTCCTTTAATAGAGCTTAAAAAAAAAAGCCAATTAAATCCAAAAGAAAGTAGAAGAAGAAAATTAAAAACCCAGGCACAGAAATCAATGAAATGGAAAACAAATGTATAATAAAATCACTGAAGCCAAAAGCTGATTCTTTGGAAAGATTAACAAAATTAATGAATCTCCAGAAAGAACTGATTAGGAAAAAGAGGAAAAAAAACATAAATTACTAATATCAGAAATGTGGGGCCCCTGGCTAGCTCAGTCAGTAGAGTGTGTGACTCTGGATCTCAGAGTACTGAGTTCAGTCCCCTTATTGAGTGCAGAGATTACTTAAAAATAATCATTTAAAAAAATCATTTTTTTTGATTTTTAAAAAAATGAAAAAGAGAACAGTACTATAAATCCTACAAATATTATAAGATCAAAATGTATATTATGAACAACTTTATGCCAATAAATTTGAAATTTTAGTTGAATTGGATATTTTCCTAGAAAAAAATGTAGTGCATCAAAACTGACACAAGAAATGGCATTTAAGAAAACCCACAATTAACATCACACCCAGTGGTGAAAGACTGAAAGCTTTCCCCCTAAGATCAGGAACAAAACAAAGGTACCTGTTTTCACCAAGGCTGTTTAGCATTATATTAGCAGTTCTGGCCCGAGTAGTTAGGCAAGAAAGGGAAATAGAAGGCATCCAATTGGAAAGAAGCAAAACTATCTTATTGCAGATGACATGATTCTGTATAGTATTGGCAATCCCATAGAATACATACACACACACACACACAAAACTCTAGACCTAACATATTAAGCAAAGTTTCAGGGTACAAAATCAATACACAAAAATTGGTTATGTTTCTATACATCAGCAAGGAATGATCTGAAAAGAAAATAAACAATCCATTTACAATAGCATCCAAAAGAATAAACTTCCTAGGAATAAAATTAACCCAGGAGGTAGAAGACTTGTACATTGAAAACTACAGAACACTGCTGAAAGAAATTAAAAAACTTAAATAAATGGAAAGGCATTCTGTTTGTTTATGGATTAGAAGACTTAAGTTAGCAGTACTTCTCAAAGCAACCTACAGATTCATTGCACTCCCTATCAAAATTCCAGTAGCCTTTTATATGGAAAAACTGACCCTCAGCTGATCTGGAACTGCAGGGGGCCCTGAATAGCCAAAACAGTGTTGAAAAGGAAATGATTTCTTAGATTTGACATCAAAAGCACAAGCAACAAAAGAAAGAATAGATAAGACTCACAAATATTAAAAACATTTGTGCATCAGAGAACATTATCAAGAAAGTAAAAATAAAGGAGGAGCCTGTGTGGTTCAGTCAGTTAAGCGTCTCTTAATTTCAGCTCAGGTCATGATCTCCGGGTCATGAGATTGAGCCCCATTTCAGACTCTGTGCATGGAGTCTGCTGGAGATTCTCTTCTCCCTTTGCCCTCACTTGCATATATTCTTTCTCTCTCTCTCTCTAATAAATAAATCTTTTTTTTAAAAAAAAAAAGGTAAAAAGATTATCTACAGAATGGAAGAGAAATATTTCCCGTTCATATATCATTTTTTTAAGATTTTATTTATTTATTTGACAGAGATCACAAACAGGGAGAGCAGGAAAGGGAGAAGCAGGCATCCCACTGAGCAGGGATCCTGATGTAGGGCTCCATCCCAGGACCCCAGGATCATGACTTGAGCTGAAGGCAGACACTTAACCAACTAAGCCACCCAGGCATCCCTTCAATTCATATATCTGATAAGGATTTAATAACCAGAGTATATTTTTTAAAATTTCTAACAACTCAGTGATGAAAGACAACTGAATTTTAAAATAGACAAATAAATAAATAGCCATTTTCCCAAAAAGGATATATGAATGGCCAAGAAATACATGAAAAGATGTTCAAATAGAACATCTGGATCTCATCTTTATGATCATTGATCATAAAGGAAGTGAAAATTAAAACCACTATGAGATCCACTTCACAAGTACTAGAATGTTATAATCAAAAATATAGAAAATTACAAGTGCCCTACCTAGAAACGCGTAAAAAGAAAGAAGATGTAACAAACAGAGGAATATATTGTGTTCATAGTTTGGAAACTTAGACTTGCAAGATGTCAGTTATTCCCACAGTTGATCTATAAATTCTATGTACAACCTCAGTTAAAATCCCAGCAGAGAAAAAAAGAAAAAGAAGAAAAAAAAGAGAAAAAAAGAAAAAAAAAATCCCAGCAGATTTTTTTGGAAACTGACTACCTCTTAAAATTTGTATGGAAGTGCAGAGGATCAAGAATAGCCAAGACAGTAGTTAAAAGCAGAGCTTGAGGACTTAACACTATCAGACCCGAAACTTGTTTCAAAGCCCCAGTATTTAAAACAAAGTGCTATTCATCTAGCACTCAGAATTTGGTTTCTAAATATTATTCTTTAATAAAAGGAACCAAGACTCTTTCGAAGAAGTGTTAACCACTTCTACAACTGGGGCATGGGAAATACAAGATGAGCTTGGAACACCTTTTCATACGAGTAAGCAAGGACATGCATGGAAAAGGGTAAGGGCAAGCTGAAAGGACACGAGTCAGCCTGGTGGAGCTCCTAAAGGCCAAAGCCAGATCAGTTTGAGCAACAAAATAAATAATGATCTTACTGAATTATAACCCCTAGACTAAAACAAATATCCACAAGTTACTACAGATATAAATAAATAAGGAAGATGGGACATCTCTTCCATACAGAAGAATTCCAATTAATATACTAGGATTAGAAAACTATAAAACTATCACCATGTAGCCACTACAGTAACTTTTGCAAGCAAGATGGGTGCTAAAATCAGTGGGCAAAAGTTTGAGGGGAAAAAATAGGGTATTTGCATAGTTTCAACATCTCTCCTGCAAGATATTGATTGATCAGTCACAAAGAGTGATTTTCACTTTCACAAAAAGTGAAAAAAGTCACTTTTTTCTTTTTAAGATTTTATTTATTTATTTGACAGAGATCACAAGTAGGCAGAGAGGTGGCAGGGAGGGGTGGGTTGGGTGGGAGGGGCAGGAAGCAGGCTCCCTGCTGAGCAGAGAGCCTGGATGTGGGGCTTGATCCCAGGACCCTGAGATCATGGCCTGAGCCAAAAGCAGAGGCTTAACCCACTGAGCCACCCAGGCTCCCCAAGGGAAATAGTAACTTTTACAGTGGAGAGACCCAGTAGACACTGCCATAACTAAATGATCATGGCTAATGTGTCAAAATATTGAAAGTCAAGGGAAAACTAAAGAATTTTCAGGGATTGGAGGAGACTAAGGAGACCTAAATAGATGCAAAGTAGGATCTTAGATTGGATAAAAGAACAGGAAAAGGACGTTAATGAAAAAAAAAAGTTTGAAAAACGGGGCGCCTGGGTGGCTCAGTGGGTTAAAGCCTCTTGCCTTCGGCTCAGGCCATGATCCCAGGGTCCTGAGATCTAGCCCCACATCGGGCTCTCTGCTCAGCAGGGAGCCTGCTTCCTCCTCTCTCTGCCTGCTTCTCTGCCTACTTGTGATCTCCGTCTGTCAAATAAATAAATAAAATCTTTTTTAAAAAAAGTTTGGAGGATGGGCGCCTGGGTGGCTCAGTGGGTTAAGCCGCTGCCTTCGGCTCAGGTCATGATCTCAGGGTCCTGGGATCGAGTCCCGCATCGGGCTCTCTGCTCAGCAGGGAGCCTGCTTCCTCCTCTCTCTCTGCCTGACTCTCTGCCTACTTGTGATCTGTCTCTGTCAAATAAATAAATAAAATCTTTAAAAAAAAAAAAAGTTTGGGGGCGCCTGGATGGCTCAGTGGTTTAAGCCTCTGCCTTCAGCTCAGGTCATGGTCTCGGGGTCCTGGGATCGAGCCCCGCATCGGGCTCTCTGCTCAGCGGAGAGCCTGCTTCCCCCATCTCTCTGCCTGCCTCTCTGCCTACTTGTGATCTCTCTCTGTCTATCAAATAAATAAATAAAAATCTTTAAAAAAAAAAAGTTTGAAATTGAAATGAAGTTTAATTTTATGATAATAATATAATAGTAATAATAAATAAGTAATAAATAATAGTAATATCAGTGTTAATTTCCTGGATTTGATTATTGTACAATGATTGTGTAAGTTGTGAACATTGGAAAATCTGGGAGGAAAGTATATGTGAACTCTATTTTTTGAAGCTTTTCTATAAGTCTGAAATTATTTCAGAATAGAAGCTAAAAGGAAAAAAAAAAAGCTAATGTGGGGATACTTGGGTGGCTCAGTGACAACATGTCTGCCTTTGGCTCATGTGGTGATCCCAGAGTCCTGGGATTGAGTCCCACATCCAGCTCCTTTCTCAGCGAGGAGTCTGCTTCTCCCTCTCTGCCTGCCACTCCCCCTCCTGTGCTCGCTCCCTCTGACAAATAAATAAAATCTTCAAAAACAAAACAAAACAAAAACTAATGTAATGACACCAGGTGCATCATTTCCCAGGACTGCTATAACAATGTACCACAAACCCAAGTGGCTTAAAAATAACAGAACTCTAGTCTCACAGTTCTGGAGGTCAGAAGTTTGAAATCAAGTTGTCATCAGGTCCATGCTCCCTCTGAAGGCTCTAGGGGAGAATCCTTCCTGGCCTCTTACCTAGTTTCTGGTAGTTACCAGAAATCTTTGATGTTCTTTGGCTTATACCTGCCTGATTTCAGTCTGTTTCTCTCTTTACCTGGCCTTCTTACCTGTGTCTCTGTATGTCCTTTCCTCTTCTTCTACACCAGTCGTATTGGATTTAATGTGACCTCATTTTAACTAAATAATCGACAAAGACTCTATTTGCAAATAGAATTGTGTTCTGAGGTTCTAGCAGACATGAATTTTTGACACTTTCAACCCAGTATACAGGAATAGGCAAACAGACTAATGGAATAGATAGAACTCTAGAAACAGACCTACATATTGGATCTGACTTACGACAGATATGCCACTGCTATGCAGTAGGAAAAATAGGGTCTTTTAAATAATAACCCCACATATAATAAATAAATGAATCAATATATGAATGAATCGGGCGCCTGGGTGGCTCAGTGGGTTAAGCTGCTGCCTTCGGCTCAGGTCATGATCTCAGGGTCCTGGGATCAAGTCCTGCATCAGACTCTCTGCTCAGCAGGGAGCCTGCTTCCCTTCCTCTCTCTCTGCCTACTTGTGATCTCTCTCTGACAAATAAATAAATAAAATCTTTTAAAAATATATATATGAATGAATCAAATGAATCAACTGAAAATCTGCATGTGGATAAAAAGAATCTTGACCCCTACATCACATCATATATAAAGACTAATTTCAGATGGATCATAAGTAATTTTGGATGGATACCTAAATGTGACAGGTAAAATAACAAATTGTTTACACATACACACAAGAGAATATCTTCCTGATCTGGGGGTAGGCAAGGATTCTTTATCTGGATGCAAAAAGGACTGACATTATTGGGACGAGTTTATACTTGGACTTAAATTAAAAGCTTCTGTTCATTGAAAGATACCATCAAAAGAATGAAAACACAGGCCATAGAGTAGGAGATAATTGCAGTACATAGACCCAGAAGAGGACTTGCATCTGAAATATATAAATAACTCCTACAAATCAATAAGGAAAAGGTAGCTCATTTTTTAAAGACTCAAACAGGCATTTTATAAAGGAAGTTATCCAATAAGCTTAACAATAAGCTTTTTAAAAGGTTCTGAACATCAATTGGGAAATGCAAATTAAAGCTGAAATGAGAATTTCAGCTGAATACCTACCAGATTGGCTAAAATTTTTTTAACTGATCCTACTAAGTAGTGGCAAAGATGTGAAAGAGTAAGCGCTCTAGTGCATTTTATCTAGGAATAGCAATTGGTACAAGCATTTTGACTAGCAGATCTACTCCTCAGTGTAAACTTAACAGAATTGAGTCTATATGTCCACTAAGAGATGTAGAATTTATGTAGTAGCTTTATTTACAATAGCCCCAAACTGGAAGTAACCTCAGTATTCATCAGCAGTGGTGGGGAATGCAAGCTGGTGCAGCCACTCTGGAAAACAGCTTGGAGGTTCCTCAGAAAGTTGAAAATAGAACTACCCTATGACCCAGCAATTGCACTACTGGGTATTTACCATAAAGATACAAATGTAGTGCTCCGAAGGGGCACGTGCACCCGAATGTTTATAGCAGCAATGTCCACAACAGCCAAACTATGGAAAGAACCTAGATGTCCATCAACAGATGAATGGATATAGATGTGGTATATCTATACAATGGAATACTATGCAGCCATCAAAAGAAATGAAATCTTGCCATTTGCAACAACATGGATGGAACTATTATGCTGAGCGAAATAAGTCAGTCAGAGAAAGACAATTATCATATGATCTCCCTGATATGAGGAATTTGAGAGGCAATGTGGGAACTTTGGGGGATAGGGAAGGAAAAAATGAAACAAGATGGGATTGGGATGGGGAGGAGTCAAGATAGCAGAGGAGTAGCAGGCTGAGATGACATCAGGTAGCAGGAGATCAACTAGATAGTTTATCAAACCATTCCGAACACATACAAATCCAACAGGAGATCGAAGAGAAGAAGAGCAGCAATTCTAGAAAACAGAAAATCACCCACTTTCTGAAAGGTAGGACCTGCAGAGAAGTGACTCCAAAGCAATGGGAAGATAGACTGCAGGGGGAGGGGCAGGCTCCCAGCAAGTGGTGGAGCAACAGAGCACAAAATCAGAACTTTTAATAGTCTGCTCTACTGAGGGACATCACTCCAGAGGCTAAGCCAGGGTGAAGCCCACGCGGGGACAGCATGGTCTCAGGTCCTGCAGGGTCACAGAAGGATTGGGGGTGTCTGAGTGTCACAGAGCTCACAGGTATTAGAGCGGGGAAGCCAGCTACAGAGACGGAGCTGAGGAGTGAGCTCTCAACTAGGGGTTACCTTAAGCTGTGATCCGTGGCACAGTCAGGCCACTGCTCTTTGAGCAGGCACCCCATAAGATCCAGATCTGCCAGATCTCCAGGGATCTGCTGGGTTTGGAGACTCCAGGCAGGGCTGTGTGCCAAAGACAGAGACGCTTGGTCACAGGCTGGGTGAGATCGGAGCACAGCCAGAGGCCAGGGAGACGGGTGTGATTGAGCACTTTTCTCCAAGGGCACACTGAGGAGTGGGGTCCCTAGCTCTCAGCTCCTCCGAGCCTGAGATTAGGAAACCACCATTTTAGTCCTGACTTCTAGAACTCTATGGAAGGCGTTCAGGGAAAACAAGCTCCCGAAAGTGAACCCAAGCGGATTACTTAGCCCAGGCCCTGGTAAGGGCTGTGCAAGTCTGCCTCGGGCAAAAACACTTGAGAATTACTACAACAAGACTCTCCCCCAGAAGATCAGCAAGAAATCCAGCCAAGACCAAGTTCACTTACTAAGGAGAACAGTGGAATGCCAGAGGAGGAGAAAGCAAAGCATGGAATTCATGGCTTTCTCCCCATGATTCTTTAGTCTTGCAAAGTTAATAAGTTTTTTTTATTTTATTTTTTTCTTATGCTAAAATTTTTTTCAACTTTTGCTCTTTCCTCTCTTAATTTTTTTAAAGATTTTCTTTATTTATTTGACAGAGATAAAGAGACAGTGAGAAAGGGACTATAAGCAGGGGGAGTGGGAGAGGGAGAAGCAGGCCTCCCGCTGAGCAGGGAGCCCAATGCGGGGCTCCATCCCAGAACCCTGGGACCATGTCCCGAGCTGAAGGCAGACGCCCGACAACTGAGCCACCCAGACACCCCTCTCTTAAATGTTTTTTAACTAGTTTATCTTAACGATACCTTTCATTTAGAAAAAAAATCTTTTTGAACCTTCATTATTATTGTCATATTTTATCCTTCATTGTATCTAACTTTATTTTTTGTATACACATAGGGTTTTTTCTTCGAAAAAAGTTTGAGATACAACTTCTCCTAATAGATCAAAATATACCCTAAATCTAGCACAGGGCTTTGTTCTAGTCTCCAGCCTGAGCAAATTCTCTCCACTTTCTTTTTCTTTATTCTCCTAACCAACTTACCAACTCCTTTTTTAGAAAAAAATTTTTTTAATTTTTCATCTTTATAGTCATATTTCATCCCTTCATCATGTTTACCCTTATGTTGTGTGTGTGTGTGTGTGTATGTTTTTCATTCTTAAAATTTGGGGATGTAGTTTCTTCTAGGAGACCAAAATACTCCCAAAATTAAGTGGGTGACTCTGTTCTATTTACCAGTCTAAATATTTATTTTCTTTTTATAGATTTTTTTTAACATTTTTTTTCTGAACTTCTTTTTACCCCCTTTCTTCCCCCCCATTATTTGGGGACTCTTCTGATTTGATTAAAGCACATTTTTCTGGGGTCTTTGCCACCCTTTTAGTATTTTATTCTCTCTTTCATATATTTTTATCTGGATAAAATGACAAAGTGGGAAAAACTCACCACAAAAAAAAGAACAAGAGGCAGTACTGAAGGCTAGGGACCTAATCAAAATGGACTTTGGTAATATGTCAGATCTAGAGTTCAGAATGACGATTCTCAAGATCCTAGCTGGGCTCGAAAAAGGCATGGAAGAGATTAGAGAAATGCTGTCTGGAGAAATAAAAGCCCTTTCTGGAGAAATAAAAGAACTAAAATCTAACCAAGTTGAAATTAAAAAAACTGTTAATGAGATACAATCAAAAAATGGAGACTCTTACTGCTAGGATAAATGAGGCAGAAGAGAGAATTAGTGATACAGAAGACCAAATGACAGAGAATAAAGAAGCTGAGCAAAAGAGAGACAAATAACTACTGGACCACGAGGGGAGAATTCGAGAGATAAGTGATACCATAAGACGAAACAACATTAGAATAATTGGGATTCCAGAAGAAGAAAGAGGGGAGCAGAAGGTATTAGAAAGAATTATTGTAGAGAATTTCCCTAATATGGCAAAGGGAACAAGCATCAAAATCCAGGAGGCACAGAAAACCCCCCTCAAAATCAGTAAGAACAGGTCCACACCTCGTCATCTAATAGTAAAATTTATAAGTCTTAGTGACAAAGAGAAAATGCTGAAAATAGATTAATAAACCCCTGGACAAGAAGTCTGTAATATACAATGGTAAAAATATTAGATTGGCAGCAGACTTATCCACAGAGACCTGACAGGCCAGAAAGAACTAGCATGATATATTCAGAGCACTAAATGAGGAAAAACATGCAGCCAAGAATACTATACCCAGCTAGGCTACCATTGAAAATAGGAGGAGAGGTAAAAAGCTTCTAGGACAAACAAAAACTAATAGAATTTGTAAACACCAAACCAGCTCTACAGGAAATATTGAAAGGGTTCCTCTAAGCAAAGAGAGAGCCTAAAAGTAGTAGACCAGAAAGGAACAGAGACAATATACAGTAATAGTCACCTTACAGGCAATACAATGGCACCAAATTCATATCTCTCAATAGTTACCCTGAATGTAAATGGGCTAAATGCCCCGTTCAAAAGTCACTGGGTATCAGAATGGATTAAAAAAAAAAAAAACATCAATATGCTGTCTACAAGAAACTCATTTTAGACCCGAAGACACCTCCAGGTTTAACATGAGGGGATAGAAAACAATTTATCATGCTAACGGACATCAAAAGAAAGCTGGGTGGCAATCCTTATATCAGATCAATTATTGATTTTAAGCCAAAGACTATATATAATAAGAGATGAGGAAGGACACTATATCATATTCAAAGGGTCTGTCCAACAAGAAGATCTAACAATTTTAAGTATCTATGCCCCTAAAGTGGGAGCAGCCAACTATATAAACCAATCAACAAAATCAAAGAAACACATCGACAATAATAGTAGCGGGCTTTAACACTCCCCTCACTGAAATGGACAGATCATCCAAGCAAAAGATGAACAAGAAAATAAAGGCCTTACATTACACACTGGACCAGATAGACATAACAGATATATTCAGAACATTCCATCCCAAAGCAACAGAATACACATTCTTCTCTAGTGCACATGGAACATTCTCCAGAATAGATCACATCCTGGGTCATAAATCAGGTCTCAACCAGTATCAAAAGATTGGGTCATTCCCTGCATATTTTCAGACCACAATGCTGTGAAGCTAGAACTCAATCACAAGAGGAAATTTGGAAAGAACCCAAATACATGGAGACTAAAGAACATCCTTCTAAAGAATGAATGGGTCAACCAGGAAATTAAAGAAGAATTGAAAAAAATAATGGAAACAAATGATAATGAAAACACAATGGTTCAAAATCTGTGGGACACAGCAAAGGCAGCCCTGAGAGGAAAATATATAGTGATACAAGCCTTTCTCAAGAAACAAGAAAGGTCTCAAGTATACAACCTAACCTTACACCTAAAGGAGCTGGAGAAAGAACAACAAAGAAAGCCTAAACCCAACAGGAGAAGAGAAATCATAAAGATCAGAGCAGAAATCAATGAAATAGAAACCAAAAAAACAATAGAACAAATCAACAAAACTAGGAGCTGGTTCTTTGAAAGAATTAATAAGATTAATAAACCCCTGGCCAAACTTACCAAAAAGAAAAGAGAAAGGACCCAAATTAATAAAATCATGAATGAAAGAGGAGAGATCACAATCAACACCAAAGAAATACAATTATAAGAACATATTATGAGCAACTATATATACACCAGCAAATTTGACAATCTGGAAGAAATGGTTGCATTCCTAGAGACATATAAACTACCACAACTGAACCAGGAAAAAATAGAAAACCTGAACAGACCTATAACCAGTAAGGAGATTGAAGCAGTCATCAAAAATCTCCAAACAAACAAGAGCCCAGGGCCAGACAGCTTCCCAGGGGAATTCTACCAAACATTTAAAGAAGAATTAATTCCTGTTCTCCTGAAACTGTTCCCAAAAATAGAAATGGAAGGAAAACTTCCAAACTCATTTTATGAAGCCAGCATTACCTTGATCCCAAAACCAGACAAATATCCCATCAAAAAAATAGAATTACAAACTAATATCCTTGTTTGAACACAGATGCAAAAATTCTCACCAAAATACTAGCCAGTAGGATCCAACAGTACATTAAAAGGATTATTCACTACAACCAAGTGGGATTAATTCCAGGGCTGCAAGGTTGGTTCAACATTCACAAATCAATCAATGTGACACAACACATTAATAAAAGAAAGAATAAGAACCATATGATACTCTCAATAGATGCTGAAAAAGCATTTGACAAAGTACAGCATCCTTTCCTGATCAAAACTCTTTGCAGTGTAGGGATAGAGGTACCTATCTCAATATCATCAAAGTCATCTATGAAAAACCCACCGCGAATATCATTCTTAATGGAGAAAAATAGAGCTTTTCCGCTAAAGTCAGGAACATGGCAGGGATGTCCATTATCACCACTGCTATTCAACATAGTACTAGAAGTCCCAGCCTTAGCAATCAGACAACAAAAAGAAATCAAAGGTATCCAAATCGGCAAAGAAGTGATACATTAAATATTATTAGAACAAGTGGACTGTTACCAATATAAGTAAAATTGAGCCTTCTTCATTAAAGTGTTTATTGTGCTAAGATGTGTTTTAATGAGATTTCACTTGAATTTAACATTTGGATAACAACATTTTATGGTTCTTTGGCTACTTTCTCATAACATGGTAACAGATATGTCATTTGCGTGTTTTTCAGGACAAAGATTTGGGATTTTAAACCATAAATTATTTGAATTAATATCAAAAATCTGTTTAAGATCTTTATCAAATTGTTCTATTAAAACCCTTAACATCGCATTGCTCATTTCTGTCTTTTAGGCTAAGACATCAAGCACACAAAGAATTTTATGCCTACAAACAGGTAAGAAATTTACTTCAGATTGGCCTTGGGTTTTTTTTTGTTTTTTTTTTGTTGTTGTTGTTGTTTTCTGTACCAAAAAATAAGAATTTCAATTTCCACTCCTGGTTTAGCTGGGACTGGATTTACTTTTGTTCATTTTAGCATTTCACTTCCAGACTGCAGTACAAAAATAGATCAACTTCACTTTAAGTAATTTCTTTCATATTATTTGAAGTTCAGATAATACAATAATATAACGGGAACTTTAGCCAACACTGCTAAAGGGAAATGCTATGGTTTTATAATCCTTGAAGTCACTGTTAATCTAGTGGAGTTAAGAGATTCCATTAAATGAATTTTTTACCTCTTCATTAGCAGACGTATCAGTTCCTCAGAGGTGAACAGTTGCATTATAGTGATCTCATCTCCTCTTTCTCATGTCACACAACCAGAAGTCTAAGTATTTGGGTCACTGCTGTTAATCCCTACCCTTTGTACTTTCATTCCTTTATTGATTTGTTCTTTGAGGGAATAAACTTAGCTTTTCTTGATGGCCAAGTAAAATTTGTTTTTTCTTCCATGTGTCATCTATTAATATTCTACCATTGACACCAAACAGTAGGCCTAGGTGCTCCTTAATTTTGTTTTGGTCCAAAGTGTGAAATTATTTTTATTGTCCTTAGTTTTTTTTGCTTTCTGGTTTTAGGATATTTTTGTTTTGTTTTGTTTTTTGTTTGTTTTTGTGGAGTGGTAGGGTAAGCTTTAGTTTGCTTGGGTCTTTAACCTTGCTAACACTGATGCTGCAGGACCATGTCACCATTTTAGGATTATGTATCTTTTTGTCCATCTTTTGTTTATGACTCTAGAAAATCTGAGCTCCTTTTTGAATTCCTTAGAATGTCCACACTGATGTTCATAGGTAACCCAGTGCTCTTCCCCATAGGTCTCATGTGAGATTCAGAGTTGAATGTTCTACTTTTCTAAATTAATGAATCCTTTTCTCTCAATATTATTACAAAATTTTTCAGTATTATCATAAATTTGACAACCTATAGGATATTTGTATGTAAGCTAATTAGAAAGTAAAATTGGCCTTAATGATCATTTAACAAGTAAAATTGACTGATAGAATTAATAGAGTAACAGGAGAGACAGTAAAGTGGTCTTTAAAATATACTGAATTAGAAATTTAGTATATCCCCACATAGCTGATGGTAGCTTTAGGTTGTGATTTCTGAAAATGCGATTTTCCCTGAAAACAATTTTTGGTTCAAGAATGTAAGATACTCAAAACTGGGAGATTTTCCCCCAAATTTCACTTGCCTATTTTTTCACTTTAAGATAGCATATAATCCTAATAATCTGTTTATTCTCCAAAATTTTATATTTTATTTTTTTATTTTTTAAGGATATTATTTTTTTAAGTAGTCACTACACCCAATGTGGGGCTTGAATTCACAACCCCAAGATCAAGAGTCACATGCTCTACCAACAACCAGTCAGGAACCCCTGGAAATTTTCTTTTTAAATAGTGATCTGCTGCCCTCTTGCCATTTGTCATTTTTTTTTAACTGGTATCCAATCACCATAAAATCAGGTTAGGGATAGCACCTGGGTGAATTTTAAGTTCATTTACATGACTTTGGGATGAGCTAAAATTTTCTGAGAATAATGATGTATAAAAATAAGCAAAACTTGGAAATTAAGCTTGACTTTATTTTTTAATCTTTTATAAAGTAATAATCAGTCAGTTCCATCAGTTAATACTGTGTTTTAGTGAATCATGAGAGTCAACTTCATTTATTTTCCTCCTAAGTTAGCACTTGGTCCAGATGAACATGTATTTATGTCTTTTCCTGAAATTTAATCTATACTCAAGGGGATTTTAAAATTGCTTTTCAGGATAACATTGCATTGCTGCTCAAGTTAAAAATTTTGCTAAAAGTCCCGAATGGACTAAGACAGGGACGTATCAGAATTTGTTTCTGCCTCTGCTTAGAAAGTCATCTTTTTCTTCTGGGGGCAGGCTGGAGTGATGGTGGTTCTAGCACCTGTTTGAGAAAAGCAAAAGGCCTGTTTGATACTGTCACTCTACCACCACCACATGAAGTCACTGACAACTGTCAACAGGTTTCCTACAGCAGCCTTGTATTAACTTGAGGGTTCACTGTAACGTTTTGATTATAATAGATAAACCACCTAAGAATTCTGTTAAAAAAAAATTTTTTTTTGCTCAAAAAATTATGGCTAAAATGTTCTGTCTCAGTAAAAGAGGTTTTCTCCAATATTGTACAGAAGGAGAAATGAGCTATATATACAAAAGAAAAATATGTTTGAGTAAAATGAGAAATTTTTTAAATTATAGATTTAAATGGGCATAACATATTTTTTTGTCTTACAGGTTATATTAAAAGAGAAAGTAAAAGAACTGAATTTACATGAGGTAAGTTGCCTATAAGTATTTTAATCTTTTCTCAAGCTGTTATCTAATAGAAATAATATACTGTGGTATGCTTAACCATCTTTATTTTCAGAAGTTAACAAAAGTTAAGTTTATCTTGATCTGCTTAATAGAATATTTGAGGGTGAGGTCACATAAAAATCAATTATGAGATGACTTTAAGAGAGAAGATTAATTAATTGTGAGAAGATTTTTAATAGAGATGGTGGTGTTGTAAGATTTCATAGCAGTAGGAATGCTCTGTGCTATCCCTGATATGAGGAGGTAAGTATAAATTAGTTTTTCTACTCAAGATGAATTTGCACTAATTTCATTCTTGAAAATGTTCCTAGTAATCCCGTCAAATAAATAGCACAAAAGAGGCAGTGATTACTTCATGGGGGTGGGAGTTTGGGGAGGTGAGGCAAGAGGATACAATAGAGAAGAATGTAAGGGGAGATATGATTCCTTGGGATTATCTAGTGATGTAGCTGCATGGTTGGTTCCCAGGTGTTCATTATGCTACCACGCTTTGTAACGTGAATACAAAAGTGTGTGTGTATCCTGCTGTACACCTTCAGGCACATCGCCTATAATAATTCTTTTTCATTTTACTCCTTAGGTCATCTCTGACTACAGTATTTCAGAATTTTTAATTTTAGGGCCCTTTTCTCTTCCTTTCCAAGTTTTTGAATTGGTTTGTAAAAACAAGGACTTGGAAAGCTGAACATTATATCGGTCTTATGTAATCTAATTGTGGGACAACTTCATTGCTAGTCTCTTCAAAGAGAGTTGATTTGGAAAATTATTTGAATAATAATAAAATAATGATTTAGGGGTACCTGGGTGGCTCAGTCAGTTAAGTGTCTGCCTTTGGCTTAGGTCATGATCTCAGGGTCCTGAAATCAAGCCTTCTTCTCCCTCTCCCTCTGCCTACTACTCCCCCTTCTTGTGTGCTCTCTCCCTTTATCAAATAAGTAAATAAGATCTTAGAAAAAAAAAAAAAGAATGGTTTATATTATTGTCAAACACTTTGAAAATGTCTTCTGCTCCTTTGCTCTTTTTGCATATTTTTTTATCAAAGAGTTGCTGTATTACAGCATTTTAGACCTAACCTTGGATTAAACCCAAAGCATCAATTACTGTTTGATTTTTAATTAATCAATTTGTTTATTTAATTATTTATTTATTTTTACTGTTTGATTTTTAAATTTTCCAGAATTAACATGAATAGAGGATGATCTCTTTTCTATTTGAGGTCTCTTTGAGGACCATAAATGTAAAGGTTATATTCTGACACATTTTACCAATATTAAACAACCAGGTTCCTCAGGAGTAGAAATCTTCCTCATTGGTGTGACCCACTAGATTAGAATGAGTCTTTATCTTGAATGAGAACATTGCATCGCATCACTATGCATTGGAATTAGTATCCCATTTGCACCCGCCCATTCCAGTTTCGCCGAGACTGACCAGCTACTCATCCCTTCTCCCCATTATTTGGGGAGAAGTATGCAGAGGGTGCTGTGTGTTGAACCTGGTAGCTAGGATAACCTAACCTTGCTCTACAGCTTGTTTCTAGAAGCAATCAGGCATTTTTTGCAATTCATTTGGTCCTTTCAAGTTACATTTCTTGGTGATGAAACTATTTTGTCAGACTTTTGTGTTGTGTATGTGTGCATTCCTGTATCCTAATTATACAGTGGTAAGAGTTGTTCCTGTGTTAGCATGTGGAATTTCAATATGGATACTGTTACTAGTGAATAATTACAGTAGTGAAATATCAAAGACAAGCTAAATATCCGTCAGTGGTGAGTAAATAAGTAAAACATGATATACTGGAAGATTATCCAAAAGAGAGGGAGGGAAGGAAGGAAACCTGTTAGAGTACAATGAGGGTACTATAAAGGAGGCAAAATTAAGGACTGAACTCTACCCGTAAATGTGTCAACTGGGACAGATCTCTAGTGGGATCCAAAACAAAGCAAGTCACAAAGTGTTATCAATGTTTATTTGACATATAAACTGAACTAAATACCATATTGTTCATGGATATATATGCATACTACAAGGTGTTTTATTGGATTTGAGGATGACACATAGTTACATGGAGGAAGAGAAGAGAAAAAAGATTAGGGGAAGTTAGTCAAAAAAGATGTTAGTTTTATATGTAATGGTTCTTAAGGAAGGAAAATAGGTTAATTTGTTACTTTTAAAATAATTTTAGAGTTGGGGCACCTGGGTGGCTCAGTTGGTTAGGTGTCCAGCTCTTGGTTTTGGCTCAGGTCATGCATGGTATTAGGGTTGTGCGATCGAGCCCCAAGTCAGGCTCTGCATTGGGTGTGGAGCATCTTTGGGATTCTCTCTCTCCCTCTTCTCTCCCTCTCTGAAATAATAATAATTTTAGAGTAACTGGATACATAAAACATGTCAATGCTGTACTAAACTAGAGAAATGCAAATAAGCATAAAATACTAATTTCTGCTCTTAAGCAGTTAACAGTCTGCTAGAGGGGACTATAAATGAGAAAGTCACACTGAAGTATGCAGTAGGTGCTGTGTGTTATCTGGAATATATGCTGAGAGGTTCTTGGAGGTACTGGTGTTGTAGACAGCTTCTCCTTGGCTTTTGCTCCCCTAAGGGAGACTTCCTGGGACCTTGTAGACTGGGATGCCCAGGTACCACCCCCCCCCCAGCTTCTTAGACAGTTGGCTCTATAGCTGTGACTATATCATTTTTGCTTAATTTTTCCTACCAGTATAGGAGTCAAACAACACTTACACTAAGTGAAGCTAAGGAGATACATGTACATAATCAAAACACGAGAATATATTGTCCTTCTGTGAAAAAAATGTCCTCTCAGTACCCATAGTCTTTCCTATTTTTGTTTATTTCTCCATCTTTTCATAGAGACACAGATATACAGAAGGGGATCTGAGAGAAACAACAAACTGTCATGCAAGTGGGTTAATATATGGCATCTAATAAAGTCTTGGTATCAAAAACAGAAGCGTGATGTGACACACTGGGACATGTAGGTCCTGTTAAAGGAGTTGCCAGCACTCAGCTCTAGCTGATTGTTGCCATGTGGAAATAAAGGCTAGTTGTTGCTAGATCTGGGGTTCTTCAGGAGAAGCCTGAGAGGCTTGGCATTAGTTTATGATCTGCCCCTGTTTGCACTTAGTCTTTGATTTGTTCACCACAGTGTCCCCAGCTCTAGTTTGGTGAGTGGTAGCTTTCTCCATTAAATTTCCTTTGTCAAAAATCAAACGGTCATATTTTGTGACTATTTCTGGATTCTCCATTCTGTTCCTTTGATTTATACACTCATCCCTTCAACACCACAGTTTTAATGTAGCTTTACTAATAAAGCTTACTATAGCTTCATAAATCTTAAAATCAGGCAGTATGATCCTCCAACTTTATTCTTTTCCAAAACTGTTTTAGCTAGTCTAATTCCTCACTTTTCCACATAAATTGAGGCATCAGCTAGTCTATATCTACAAAAAAGAAGAAATCCTGCTGGGATTTTTGATTAGTACTGTATTAAGTCTATAAATCGGGGGAAAATTGGCATCTTTACCATGAGTCTTCTAATCTATAAACATATTATGTCTTTCCACCTATTTATTTATTTATTTATTAAGATTTTTTTTTAATTTCTTTATTTGACAGAGAGAGATCACAAGTAGGCAGAGAGGCAGGCAGAGAGAGAGGAAGAAGCAGGCTCCCTGCTGAGCAGAGAGCCCGATGCGGGACTCGATTCCAGGACCCTGAGATCATGACCCGAGCCGAAGGCAGTGGCTCAACCCACTGAGCCACCCAGGCGCCCTATTTATTTATTTATATAAGGCTCTCTTGTTAGCCGAATACACATTTGGGATTTTTAGGATTGTGTCTTCTTGGTGAATTGATACTTATATTGAAATTGTAATACCCTCTTCATCTCTGGTAGTTTTCTTTGCTTTGAAATCTATTCCTAGTATTAATATAGCACCTCTAGCTGGGGTGTCTGGGCAGCTCAGTCAGTTAAGTATCCGACTCTTAGTTTTAGCTCAGGTCATGATCTCATGGGTGGTGAGATCAAGCCCTGCATCAGGCTCCCCACTCAGTGGGGAGTCTGCTTGAAGATCCTCTCCCCCATTTGTGCTCACGAGCTTGCTCTTTCTCTCTCTAAAATAAATAAAAAGAATTAACTCCTTTTTTAAAAAAATATGTAGCACCTATAGCTTTCTTTTGATTGTTTGCATAGCATGTCTTTTTCCATCTTTTTATTTTCAGTCTACCTATATAATTATATTTGAAGTGAGTTTTCTTATAGATAGCATAAGTTTGGGTTATGGTCTTTTTTTTTTTTCTTTAACCCACTCTGCCAATCTTTGTTTTAATTGGTATGTTTAGACCATTTACATTAGAGGCAATTATTGATGTTTGGAATTAGGTCTAATATTGTATTCTTTGTCTTCTGCTTTTCCCTCTCTTTGTCATTCCTTTTCCTTATTCCTGCCTTCTTAGGGGTATTTGAACATTTTTAGCAGTCCATTTTAGTAATTCACTTTTCTTTTTTTAAACATTTTTTTCATTTATTCATTCAAGAGAGCACAAGAGAGAGCATGAGCGGGGGTAGGGGCAAAGGGAGAGAGAGAAGCAGTCTCCTCACCAAGTAGGAAGCCCAGTGAGTCTGTGGCTCAGTCCCAGGACCACAGAACCACGACCTGAGCCAAAGGCAATCGCTCAACCAACTGAGTGACCCAGACACCCCTAGTAATCCATTTTTAGTATCTGTTATGATTTTGACTTTATCTTTTTGTGTAATATTTTAGTGGAGTATAAAATAAATAATTAGAATCAACGTTTTAGCACTTCAGTTGGAATGTAGAAACCTTCCATCATATAGATCCCTTTATCTTTTTCCCTTTATGCAATAGCTATCATATTACATCTATATGCATTGAAAATCCCATCAGACAGTGTTGTATTTTTTTACTTAAAACTGTCAAATGTATTTTAAAGAATTCAGGAGAGGAAGAATAGTGATAAATATTTATCATTTCTGTTGTTCTTCATTCCTAATACTCCAATTTCCTTCTTAATTCCATTTTCCTTCTATCTGATGATCTTCCTTTAGCATTTCTTTTAGAGCAGATCTGCTGGCTGTGAATTCTACTAGGTGTCCTTCATCTGAGAATGTCTGTATTTCACCTTCATTCCTAAAGGTTATTTTTATTTGGTATAGAACTCTGGGTTGACACGTATTTTCTTTCAGCACTTTTTTTTTTTTTTTTAGATTTTATTTACTCATTAGAGAACAAGACAGCACAAGCAGGGAGTGGAAAGAGAGGGGAAGCAGACTCCCCACTGATCAGGGAGTGCAGTGCAGGGCTTGATCCCAGGACCCCAGGATCATGAGCTGAGCCATAGGCAGGCACTTAACTGAGCCAGCCAGGCACCCTCTTTCAGCACTTTTAAAATGTGCCGCTTCCTTCTGGCCTTCATGATTTCCAGTGAGAAATTCATAGTTATTCAAATCCTTAATCCTCTATCAGTAATATGTCCTTTTTCTCCAGCTGCTTTCAAGATTTTTTTTCTTTGTCTAGTTTTCAGCAATCAATTATGATATATGTGAACATGGATTTCTTTGGATTTATTCTGTTTGTGGTTTAGTCAGCTTTCATAAATATGTAGGTTTGTCTTTTACCAAGGTTGGTAAATTTTCAGCCATCATCCAGATTTTGTTTCTGCATTGTACTTTCTCTGTCCTGCCACCACATCATAGGCAGCCTCCTCCACCTGTTGTGGCCGTATGAACCAGAATACACAAAGCCTTGTAGAACCCTGAGTTCACATCCACAGTACAGTGGTAGAGCCATCCACGTAGCTTCCGGATTTGAATTAGTCCATCCTCTGTTCCATCACATATTGCCTGTATCTACAGAAGGGTAGGAGACCCTGTTCCCCTCTGCATCTCAGCAGCAGCTGGGATCCTAGCTGCACAAGGACTAGGAAGAGCTATCTTTAGGTCAGTTTTCCCAAGTCAGGTAGGGAGTGGGTGAAGAGTGGTGTAACAGACATGCTGTGGCTCTGCTCTGCCCTGCTTTCCACAAGAAGAGACTACAAAAAGATTGGACCCATTGGAGTTGCCCCCTATAGAAAGAACATCTTTTCCTTCTTCTCCTCCCTCCCCGTGGGTCCATCCCCTTCCCTCTGCTCCAGTGAGGAAGTGGCTCTGGCAGTGCAGATTTTGTCACATCCGTTTGTTATGTAGGAGGAGATTGAAACCTTTTCAGTCTTTCTAGAACTACTGATAAGTCTTCTTATAAATCACTTTTAAATTAGTGTACAAACTTTGCTTTTAAATTAGTATACAAATATTTGGAGCCCAATTGAGGTTTGTCCCAGGTTTGTTTGGATTGTAAAAACAGTTAGGGGAAAAAAAAAAAAACCTACAAAAGTTGAAAGCATGTATGGGAAAAAAAAGCATGACAGGATACAGGACCCTAAAGATTGAGTGGGTAGAATATAGTCCACCAGTTTGACCAAGGAACAGTGATCCTATGGGATAGAAGGTCATAAGTCAATGAGGCATGTATAGTAATGGACCAAGGACGTGAACAAATGAGGGCCATGGAAGGGACTGCCCACTATATTTCAGTTTGGAACAGGAAAGTTGGATCTTTCCTGAATAGCACAACCATCTTTAGGTTCTTTTGTAGCTTTCAAAGATTCCAACTTTAAATGATACTTCTGAACTAGAAATGCTACCTTTGCAGAAGATGTAATATCCTCATAACCATTCAAGGAATGTATAATGATAATGAGCGCCCACCATAGAATCTATTTAAAAGAAAACCATTTTGGCTAAATCACCTGAGCTGTATAATTTTTGGGGTGTGACATTGTCTTCCCCACATGACTCTCTATTCCCCAGTTTGCATTTGAGGTCAATTTATAGATGGTATTAGCCATCTGGAAATTATCAAAGCCTATCTTCTTGGGCATTTTAGAGATTGTGCACTGGGTGAATACTAGTCCAATATACATCTGTAGTTTCCATAAAGCCATCATTCCCTCAAACATGTCTTATTTATGGGTATAATCTCAGTGTAATGTGAATAGAATCAGTATACAAGATGGCATGATTACTAAGATGTTTGTTACTTCATATAATTGTCTTAAGAGCAAGGGAACTTGCATTTTTAAAAATTTAAAATTCCTTATTTTGCATTTGTAGAAATTCTGATTTAAGAAAGTTGGGTAGAGGGGCACCTGGGTGGCTCAGTCAGTTAAGTGTCTGCCTTCACAGTGATCCAGGGTCCTGGGATCCAGCCCCTCATCAGGCTCCTGCTGAGTAGGGAGTCTGTTTTCCCCCTTTGTGTGTGTACACTCTCTCTCTTTCTCTCTGTCTTTCTCTCTCAAATAAAATTTAAAAGTTCAGTAGAATGGACATGGGCATGCTATCCAGCTTCTGAGCATGGAGAAAGAATGTGACCCTAGCCTTTCCCATGATGACAACCTCCCCACAAGAACATGCCCCTCATAAACAATCTCCTCCATCCCTCTCCATAAGAGATGAGGAAACACAAGAAGCACCTAGTGCAGAGCCCCACTTCCTACTCCACAAATGTGAAATGCCCAGGTTGCTATAAAAGCACCACCAACTTTAGTCAGGTCAGGCACAAATGGTAGTTTTGTGTGTTAACTGCTCCACTGTCCTCTGACAACCTAAAGGAGGAAAAGCAAGGCATATAGAAAAATGTTCCTTCAGACAGAAGCAGCACTAAAAGCACCCTGAATCAAGAGGAGTGGGAAACCATCCTAATAAACACATTTTGGATACAAAACAAAACAAGAGTAAATGTGATCCTGTCTGTTTGAGTCTGAAGCCATTACATCTTAATGGTCTTACTGTCCCCAGAGACTTGCAGTTTCTGCTGTTCCCCAAGCTGCAAAAAACTTACTTCGGCATTACCTCACCCAGTTTCCTTCTGCTTTCTGCAGATACAATCAGTTAAGAATTTTTCTGACTTTTAACATGTAAAACAGGCAAACTCAAGTATCTATAGACTGACCAGTCAGTAAGGATATATATTCCTATCCCAGCTTCTGGCAGGGCTGACATTATCATAGGATGCATTCTTTGACTTCAGAAAATGAAAAATATCCCATATGTATATGAGGTGAAAAAATCCTCAACAAAATACTAGCAAGCCAAATCTACCAGCATATAAAAAGGATTATGTATTGTAACCAAGTGGAATTTATCCCAGGAATACAAGGTTGGTTCGACAAAGGAAAATCAGTCAATATTAACAGATAAAGGGAGGGAAAACTCCACATGATCACTTCAATAGATGCAGAAAAAGCATTTGATAAAATTTAACATTCTTTCATGATAAAAAACACTCAACAAACTAGGAATAGAAGGGAACTTCCTCAACTTGATAAAGGGCATCTATGAAAAACACAGATCTAACATCCTAATGGTGAAAGGCTGACAGCTTTTCCCCTAAGGTCAGAATAAGACAAGGATGCCTCCTCCTTACCACTTTTATTCAATATTGTACTGCAGGGTCTAGCCAGAGCAGTTAGGCAAGAAAAGGTAATAAAAGGTATCCAGATTAGAAAGGAAGAAGTAAAACTGTATTTGCAGATGACATGGATTTATAAAAACTGAAAATTCTAAAGAATCCACCAAAAATCATGAGTGCTAATAAATGAGTTCAACAGATGTCCAGGATACAAGATCAATATACAAAAACCAGCTGTGTTTCTGTGCATTGGCAATGAATAATTCAAAAGTAAAATTAAGAAAACTATTCCATTTATAACAGCATCAAAAAGATTAAGGTAACTGGGAATAAATTTAATAAAGAAGCTCAGACTTCTACACTAAAAACTACAAAATATCCTTGAAGGATATCTGGGACGCCTGGGTGGCTCAGTCAGTTAAATGTCTGCCTTTGGCTTGGGTCATGATCCCAGAGTCCTGGGACAGAGTCCCACATCAGGCTTCTTACACAGCAGGAAGCCTGCTTCTCCCTCTGCCCGCTGCTCCTCCTGCTTGCGCACGTGTGTGCATGCTCTATCTCTCTCTCTGACAAATAAATAAATCAAATTCTCAAAAAAAAAAAAAAATCCTTGAAGGATATTAAGGAAAATCTATGTAAGTGGAAAGACCTACTGTGTTCATGGTTTTGAAGACCTACTATTGATAGGATGGCAATATTCCTCATAATATTTACAGAATCAACAGTATCCCTATTAAAATCATAGCTGTCTTTTTTTTTGGGCGGGAAGAAATTGACAAGCAGACCTGAAAATTCATGTGGAAATGCAAGGAACCCAGAATATCCAAAAAACAATCTTGAAAAAGAACAGAGTTGGAGGATTCACACCTCCCAATTTTGGAACTTAAAGCTTCAATATTTAAGACAGTGTGATACTAGCAGTTGGAAAAACATGCAGATCAACAGAACAGAATTAAGAGTTCAAAAACAAACTTACACATTTATGGTCAATTGATTTTTTTTTTTTTTTTTTTTTTTTTTACAGAGATCACAAGTAGGCAGAGAGAGAGAGGGAGAAGCAGACTGCCTGCTGAGCAGAGAGCCTGATTCCGGGCTCGATCCCAGGACCCTGGGATCATGACCTGAGCTGAAGGCAGAGGCTTTAACCCACTGAGCCACCCAGGTGCCCCTGTCAGTTGATTTCAATAAGTGTGTCAAGGCAATCCAATAGGAAAAGAATAGTTGATTCAATAAATAGTACTCTGATAACTAGATGACCAAATTATGCAAAAGAATGAAGTTGGAACCCTGCTTCACACCATATACAAAAATTATCTAAAAAATGGACCAAAGACCTAAATGTAACAGCTGAAATTATAAAACTCTTAGAAATAAGCATAGATACACATTTTGTGACTTTGGGTTCGATAACCCAAACAGTTTCTTAAATATGACACCTAAAGCACAAGCATCCAAAGGGGAAAAAAAAAAAAACATAAATTGAACTTCATCAAAATTTAAAAACCCTCATACTTCAAATAACGTTATTAAGAAAGTAAAAAGACAACCCACAGGGAGAAAAGATTTGCAGATCTTCTATCTGTTAAGAGTCTAGTATCCACAATATATAAAGAACTGTTATAACTCAATAATAAAAAGCCTACAAAATAAAAAGAACTATAAATATTTTATATCAGTCCTTTCATCCTAGCAAGTCTTCTGCAGAACAGAATCTTTTTAGTTTGATGAAGTCCTATTTATCGATTTTTTTTCCTTTGGTTGTTTATGCTTTAGGGGTGATATAATGCTTTTTATGCCTATGCATGTCCAATTACTCCAGTACCATTTGTTGAAAAAGTTGTCCTGTCATTGAAATGTTTTTGCTTCTTTGTCAAAATCAGTTGGCTATCTGATAAGGGATTTTTATCTAGAATATTTATAAATAAATTGTACATGTCAATAATAAAAAGAAAAATAACACTACTAAAAAAAATGGGGCAAAGACATTTCTCCAAAGAAGATATGTAACAGACCAATAAGCACAATATCATTAGTCAAAAAATGCACATCAAAACCACAATGAGATACCACTTCATACCACCTAGGATGGCTATAATCAAAAAGACAATAATAATAACCTGATGATAAGGAGAAATTGGACCCTTCAGACACAGCTGGTGGGAATATGAAATTATGTAGCCACTCTGGAAAACAGTTTAGTAATTTCTCAGAAAGTTAAATACAGGGATGCCTGGGTGGTTCAGTTGGTTAAGCAACTGCCTTCAGCTTTGGTAGTGATCCCAGGGTCCTGGGATTGAGCCCCATGTCAGGCTCCCTGTTTAGTAGGGAGCCTGCTTCTCCCTCTCCACCCTGTTCATGCTCTCTTTTGCTCTCTCTCTCTCTCTCTCAAATAAATAAAGTCTTTAAAAAAAAAAAAAAAAAGAGTTACCATAACAATTACTCCTAGATAAATACCCAGAGAATTGAAAAGTCAATTATGGAACACCTGGGTGGCCCATTTGATTAAGCGGCTGCCTTCAGTTTGGGTCATGATCCCAAGGTCCTGGGATCCAGTCCTACATCAGGCTCCTCGCTTCGCAGGGAGCCTGCTTCTCTCTCTGCCTCTGCCTACTTGTGTTCTCTCTCTGACAAAAAATAAATAAATAAAACCTTTAAAAATAAAAAATTTTAAAAACTCAATTACTTGTCTGGTTTTTTGTTGTAGGGTTTTTTTTTTAAGATTTTTTTTTAAGATATTTATTTATTTATTTAACAGAGAGAGAGAGAGATCACAAGTAGGCAGAAAGGCCAGCAGATAGAGAGCGGGAAGCAGACTCCCCATTGAGCAGAGAGCTCAATGCGGGGCTCGATCCCAGGACGCTGAGATCATGACCTGAGCTGAAGGCAGAGGTTTAACCCCCTGAGCCACCCAGGCACCCCTTTTTAAAAATTAATTTTTTTTGTCAGAGAGAGTGTGTATGTGTCTGCAAGTACAAGCAGAAGGAGCAGCAGGCAGAGGGAGAAACAGACTCCCCATAGGAGGGAGCCCAATGTGAGACCCCATCCCAGGGCGCTGGGATCATGATCTGAGCTAAAGGTGAACACTTGACAGACCTGGCCACCGAGGCGTCCTTCAGTTATTTGTTCAGAGCAGCATTATTCTCAATAGCCAAAAGGTAGAAATAATCCAAGCTGCTGTGAACATATGAATGGGTAAACAAATATGGTATATCCATAATACTATTTAGCCATAAAAGTGAATAAACGTGGATGAACTTTGAAGGCATCATGCTAAGTAAAAGAAGGCAGACAAAAAATACCACATATTGTAAGATACCATTTCATGATTCCATTTCATTCTGGAAATGACCAGAATAGACAAATCCATCCAGACAGAAAGCTGATTAGTGGTTGCCAGGGACTGGGAAGAAGGGGGAATAGGGAGTGACTGCTTATGGGTGTGTGCTTTGGGGGCAGGGAATGAAATGTCCTGGAATTGGGTAGTGATGATGGTTGCACAATTCTGTGAATATATTAAAAACTGCTGAATTGTATACTTTAAAGTGGTGAATATTAATGTGAATTACATCTCCATTTTTAAAAAGGTTTGGGAAGTTACACTGGAGAAGCAATCTTGTTGAAATACTGGGAAGTAAAGCTGATTTGCAAAATATGATCTGTAAAGTTATAAAATTATTTTGGCACTTCATGGAACTTTTGAGAAGTCAGATCTGAGGCTTTTCTCTTTGTGACTACCCTTGGCTTCTAGTCACCTATGGCACTTAACATGTCAGAATTTATCTTTTTTTTTTTTTTCTGGGTGACTTACGGTTTCAGAATTTGTTTAAGAATATAATAGCACATTATAACCATTAGTCATAACTCTGTTTTGAAAATGCTACAGATCTAATCTTGGATCCTAGAAAAATAAGCAAATTAAAATGAGTGGCTTACCAACTTCTTGCCCTTTGGTAGGATCAGCATTGAATCTCCAGAAGCAGAGCCAGCAGTCCTAACCCTCTTTACCTCCTGTGCTGGGAGGGAAGCTTTGTGTTTAAAGCCAGAAGGGCCTGTTTATATAGTCTGTGAGGTGGGAATGTCATCCCCCTTTACAGATGGGAAGCTAAAGCCCAAAAAGATGGCCCCCAGGGCTGGAAGTGCTAGTTTCTAACTTTGCCTCATAGCTTATTCTCAGCCTTCCTCCAGAAGTCAAAAATGGGCTTAAAAACAGTGTGACCATCATGAAATTTAAATGTAAATAAAAACCACTAGTATTGATAGACTGCCTGCCTTACTTCCTCCTCAGCCCTGCCCCTTGTCTGAACTGATGACAGTGGGGCAAGTAATGTCCCCAGTTGACAGATGAAGAAACAGAGCTTGAGAGGCATCATGATGGCTGAGGTCCCACATCTAGAGGGTGTTTGAGCCGAGGCTAACTGTCCCGGCTTCTCCCATGCTGTCTTCACAGTAATGCTGAACCTCAGACAGTTATTCATTTTCCTCCTCCTCTTGTGAAGATCCTATCTGCTGTGTACACAAACCCCCCGCCCGAGAGCTCCCCCAAAGAAGGGTGTTGGAAACCAACATTAAGAGCACTGACCACAGGGCACGAAGAGCCATGTGTATAACTTAAGATGACTGGGTTACATATTACAGGTGAATGAAGATACAGGCAACAGGGAGGTCATGTCAATGGGATGGACAAGAAATAGTGATGGTTGAACCAGGATTCCTGGAGATGGACAGGGAAGCAAGCAGGGAGGAGTTCAACCTTTGGGCAGGAGACAAGTAGTACAGCAAGACATCTGTGCAGTGGACCTGGATCCCCAGCCAGGCATGGTTACCCAACAAGGTGGTTACTCTGAGCCTCTTTTCTCATCTGTAAAGTGGGTATATACAATGATACTTGATGTCCCTGGGTGCTAGAATGTGCGCAAGTAGTAGTGGTTAGAACCCAGCATCTGGTTGTGAAGGAGGAGGTCTCTTTTCATGCAGTAGAGCCTGGCCACCTGTCAGAGGGTGATCCTCTCTACAGCTCCATCTGTATATTTTCATAAGTTTAACTTTAGTGACTCTTGAATAACTCTCTGTAAGACACTGATAGGACTGTGCCAAAGTGAAGGGCCCCAGGAACTATAAAAAGCATGTTACCGCAGGCTTTGCCATGGTTTATAATTTGTACATTATGAAAAACCAAAGAAACTTCCCAGGGCATGAGCCATCCCCCTTAGGGGCTGTGCTGCTGAGCAGGCATTCCCTGGGAGTCAGCCCCTCATCCACCACAGGAAAATTGTATTATATTCAGTCTGTCTACTAAGAATAAACCTAAGTGAGACTCTGCCGATGCACTGAAGTAAAGGAAGCTGCCTTTGCTGTGTCTTCCTGTCTGCCCTCTATCTTGAAGACAGGTGACAGGAAAAGCAGAAGACTCTTCTTCAGAAGACCTGGCACATTCCAGCCTGTTTATTTCACTTAAGGAGTCATGGGACCTTGTAAGTCCCTTCAAATGGCTGCCTCAGGGGTCTGTACTTTGGGGCTGCGAGGGTACTTAGCAGACATGTTGCCTCACCTGTGAATTTGTCTTTCAGCTCTGTGCAGTGTGTCTAGAAGACTTCAAGCCTCGAGATGAGTTGGGCATTTGTCCATGTAAGCATGCCTTCCACAGAAAGTGAGTATTGGTGTGGAATTACTTAAAGGGACCTGTGTTTGAGGTGTATTGAGCAAGTTGTGGGCTTGGGACAGTGCCAAACAAACTTGACGGCTTTATGACTGGTCTGCAATGCAGAAAGAATGTACCCCACAGGGTGAGAGTGTGTGTGTGTGTGTGTGTGTGTGTACACGTGACATTAGGAGAGATTATGGTGATGGAACATGACTACCAGGCAGGACTTTAAGCAGAGGGCCAGATAAGCCACTCCTTAGAACCAGGGCTGTAAGCAGCTACTTAACTGGAACTTTCCAAGAGAACTTCTATTCCTGAAAACTTACTTTAATCAAAACCATGGTTATTTTAAATCAAAACAATAAAGTATGAATGTAAATGGTAGAGGAGGCCATCTCCCATGAAGACATTAATATTCCCCCTCCTCTGACAATTTTATGTTATTTCTATTAAAAACTTTTATTTCTCCTACTTCCCACCACCATCCTCAGTGTACTTCATTAACAAGTCGGGATAATTTGAGAATATAGCATGCTGTGGTTTCTTAGTATCACTTTTTGGAAGACTAGAGGCTCTGGTGTGCCTGCTGGTGGACCTATTTGGGACCCAAGTGTTCACACCGACCCCTGGCTATAAGGGACAGAGGTGTTCAACCCATGGTGGAGGTGGGCAGGAGGCACCACAAGCATGGGACTGACCTCACCCTCCTGTGTTGTCTCACCTTGCAGGTGCCTTATTAAGTGGCTGGAGGTTCGGAAGGTGTGTCCACTGTGCAACATGCCAGTTCTGCAGCTGGCCCAGCTGCACAGTAAGCAGGACCGTGGACCCCCACAGGGGCCCCTGCCCGGGGCAGAGAACATTGTATAGCTCCCCCAAGGATCAAACTGCTGCAGGATCCAATGTCCATGTGGAGCCAGGAGGAACACAGGTGGTCTCTGTGTTGGCTGCTCTACCTGGGGCACCAGCTACCACTTCCTTTGCCTCGTGAAGAACTCGGGCCAGCTAAGCTGGAAACCCAGACTTCTGGGTCTTGTGACAACCAAAGCACGCTGACACTACCCCATGCCAAGAGAAGAGGAGTGGATGAAGGATGAGCCCTCCAGTTATTTTCAAGAAATGTCATGAGGGTCTCTTGCTGACGCCATTACTCTGTCTCCCAGATACTTATCTCCATGTCAAGGTGAATCTTTATCAAGCAGAAGGGAAGATAAGCAGAACTGTTAGAGAAGGGAACTGAGGGCAGGTCTTTAAAGCCACCCCCGCCCCCTACCCTGTGGACAGATGAGCTTCTATGCAGACCGTGCATGCCTTTGCAGCAGCAGACCCTCTCGGCAGCCCCTGAGCCAAGTAAAACCAGCGGTTACCTCAGCTGAAGCACGACTGGTTGCCAGTGATTGGTGAGGCAGTGCCAACAAGGCTTTTCACATTATGTTCCTTTGATAAGGTCATCTTGGAACCCAAGGGCTTTGGTTATCACAGAGCAGCAGTGCCCCTCACCACCCCCTTCTCCTCAAGTTCACGACACTTGCTTATCAAGTCACCTGGAAACATTAGATGCGCTTGGAAAGGCCTGGTCAGAAGCCATTTCCTCTTATTTCCCCGACTCTCCAGGGAGGCCTGGCCAAACTGCCCATCAGGAGCCCCAGCTGGGTGTGGACCTCTGAGCCAGTGCCATCCCTGTGTGACCCAGAGGGCCTCAGGGTGCTGCCCACACCACCACAGGCACAGTGTGGCTGCAGCACAGCTGCTGGTCTCAGCCCACTGCCTTGGTCAAGAGCTGCTGTGAGCCCCTCAGACGGCTCCCAAGGGGAGCTCCCTCCTGAGAATGGCCGGTCCTCCCGGCCCTGCTGTGATGAGGATGCTGACCCCCTTGCCTCTCCCCTCTCCTTCCCTCTGTTCTCTTCTTTCTAGATACCGTTTCTACTTGAGAAAATGCCGGTCATTGATGTTTTAACAATTTGAAGCATCCCAAATAAGATCCTTATGTTAATTCCGAAGCTGGGGATCCACTTTAAATTGTAAATAGTGTCAGGAAGCTCCTACAGGACACTGTTCCCCTGCTGGTGTGTGCCTCACTATTCAGACTTGCGATACGTAACTGAAAGTGTCTTTACAGGAGAGAAATGCATGCTGCTCTTTAGCCCTTTCTGTCCAACTTTTCTAGAAATGACTCCCCATCTGTTCAGATTTATGAATACTGTACAAATCAGCTATCTGAAATGGCTTTGGGTCAGATAGAAAGTTCTTCTTTCTACGTCCTTCTGTCATGGGGTAGACTCCTCGTCAACAGCTTTGCTCCATCCCACAGGTGTGAGGAGGACAGTTTCTCGTTGGAAATGTGGTCTGCATGGCATAGAGAGTGGATGGAGGAAGCTTTGCTACTCTCTTCGTAGCAGGTCTCTAAGGATTTTTTTCTGGAATCCAGCCTCTGCGGTCTTAGAATGGAAGAGGGAACCTGTCCTTGGCTCAGGTAGCTGGGGCCAGAGGAGGAGGAAAATTCCCACTAGCCTAGGAAAGTTCTGGGCAGAATCCAGCTTGGAAAATTACAAATCCAGTTGGTCAGAATTGGCTGTTTGCTCCGTGTGACCTATTCATGGCACGCCAACTGGCTGCTGGTTAAACGGGGCAAGGAAGTGTGGGATCTTTTTATATGAAAGCCTTAGCCTGTTGGGCGTCCTTGAAAAGAACTTTTCATGCGTTCCTACTTCCATCGTTTCTGCGTTCTGTTTCCGTAGCATAAAGGAGCTGAATGCTGCAAAGCACTCAGTTTACAGTGCAAGGTTTCCAGTGACCATTTCAGAAATAAGCCTGCTTCTGGACTAGCCTCATTAGTGGCCAACACCCACCATTTCCCATGGAATGGCCTTGGGATGAATCTCACCTTGTCGTTAATGGGGTTAGAACAGGAAAGAATTTTTCTCCTCAGAGGAGGAATTCTCGTGTTCTAAACTGCAAATGATCTCCGCTCACAGCTTCACCACGATTATAACCCATCAGTTGCAGCCTTTTTCTTCGGTGTAAGGAGACCACCCCAAAGCCCCTATATGTGTAGGGAAGTAGATGAGTTCATTTCCTGTTACCACAGGAAGCGCAAGTTGACATGGTGCGGAGTTCCGGCCAGTGGAGGAAAGTTCAGGAACACTGTGCACTCTCCCCGGGCACAAACCCCCATGAGGTACCACCGGCGTGACCTCAACACCCATGAACGCTTTGTAAATGCAGGTCTTCCCCCAGGGTGGGGCTGGACATGGAGCGCCACTCACGGTCATCTCCTTTCTTGGCTCCATCGTCTCCCTGGAGCATATGGCCAGCGCCATGCACAGTAGTTCCTGCAACTGTTAGCAACACAGCCTGAATGCACTTGCTCCCCACATCTGGGTCCTCCAGGACTCTCTGCTGCACTGCTGGAACTGCCAGTGGCCAGCACTTCACTTCTACATCTATCTTTAATTCTGATTAAAATACAGCCTTCTGTGGTAATGTCCATCTGGACACTAACAAGTTAAGGATCCCCTAATATTCTTGGCACAAGCTTATACCTTAGAGGCCAGCCTTGCCACATCTGTCTTGTTGGTGAGTTGATGGTGGCCTTTAGTTAATCTCTAGACACATGGGGCCTTTGGTCTGTCTGCTCTTGGACCACTGGCTGGTGACATGGTAGTTTCTTACTTTCTCTTAATGAGTCTTAAGCAGCTCAAAGATCGGATGTTACTTGTATGCTGTGGGTTTAAAGAACGTAACTCAGCCCCAGATGAACTCCATGGGTGGCTGCATCATTCTCTAGTTATTGCTAGGGGTATAGTTGAATTTGGCTGGCTTTAGAAACGGAACAAAACCAGCCTGACTTGATTCCTGAATGAGTAGGTATAAGATACTGTCCTCAGCCGCTTTTATTGGCCACAGTGTGTTTGGTTGGGCCTGCCCCTAGCAGGTAAGGTACTTGTAGTCTGCACCCACCAAGGCAGGGAGCAGGACAAGACAGAAATGGCCAGATGGGAGCAGACAGCCCATGGGAAGTTTGGGGTGAGGAGTACAGGGAACATCCCATCATTGCCAGATAGCTTGTTCTTGACATGTCTTGACAAATGAAGAACCTTTCCTCCAATGCCAAGTCTCTTGGGCCCATCAGGGGAATGATTTGCCCCTTTCCACAGACCCACTTCAAAGCCTGTCACCTCCATGGCCTGCTCCTGCTCTGCTAAGCTATTCTGAACAACTATAGTAATTTTCTGAAAAGCTGAGAATTACAAAATGAACACAGGGAGGCATCCCTAGAGCTCTGGACAGAAAAAGTGCGCAGTGACTTGAAATCCTCCCTGGCCATTCACCAGCCAAGCATCTTTATGCAAGTTAGTCCCTCAAAGCTGGTTTCCTTATTCATCACCTAAGAATTGTAGTAATGTCTTTGCTGGTTCTTGTGTGGACCAGCCACGTCCAAAGCCTGGTAGGAAGTTGGGCTGGAGTTGTGGAAGCTTCTGAGTAGGGGACATCATAATGCACATCACGCGGGGCTCTTCTGTAGTTCGGGTAGCAATAAAACCTCAGCAGGTGCCTCTTGAGGGACAGGGGGCTGCCCCTGGGGTCTAGTTTTGCCTGGGCCCCTTCCTTTGCCTCTCCAGATCTTCCCTAGTCACCTCCATGTAACTCTGCCCGTAGTGCTCCCTAAGTGCTATTCCTTAAGTTTTTGAGTAGGTAATCCCTTCACATAGTTCACAAATCATAAAGTCTTCCTTGCATCCCTGACCTGACAAGCCCAACTTTAACACCCCTTGAACTCCCCCTTTTGGTTTGTTCCATGTAGATCCTTCCAGTGACAGTTTATGCATATACAGGTAAATACACACGTGTATGTATACACGAGTGCTTGTGTGTGTATATATAATTTTTTTCTTTCTTTTTTTTTTTTTTAACTTATGTGATACCAGACAAGTATATCCAAGGAGCATTCCTATTCATGGGGGAAGAGCCACCCAGAAGGCAGAGTATCTGTAAAAGGTGAGCCCATAATTGGGGGATGTCTTCGCAATCACATTCCTTTTTGAATAAGGCATTTTTTATTGATTGCAGCATACTGGAATTCTTGTTTTCCATACAAAGCAGAAACAGCAATCCCTCCATGGCCCTTACCAAACATGCTCAGATAGTACGTGAGCACAACCAATTTCTAGACTGTCTTCCTGGTCTGTGACGGGACACTCAAAAGCAGGTTCCACTCTCTTGCTGACAGCAGCAGTGCAGACCTCTGATCCTGGTCCAGCAGTCTTTGCAGGGCCTGGACAAGCTGCCCCCACCCCACCAAACCCTATCTGATGGGGTGATGTCTGGCTACAACAGCCATGATTTCTTAGGTGAGCTCCTGTTTTTGAGGCAGGGGATGTGAGAAGCAGCAGCAACTAAAGCCTCAGGCAGCCTTCCTTTTTTTGGGTGGGTGGGTGAGAGGTCTCAGATGATGCTAAGCAGGTAGGTGGGCAGTCTCCTCCAAATTAACCATAGATAACACACCATTCAGGGTCCATATTGAAGGTCATGTGCTCTGCTCCCTTTCCCACCCCAACCTTTATGCACACATTAAAAAGAAAATGCTTCCCACGGAATTTTCTCCATTCAACAATAGAAATTACTCCATCAGTCATCTTTTCCTTTAAAGAAAAAAAAAATGTCTTAAGTCCATCTTTGCCCCTGTAGAAGATAGAGCTGCTGCTTCCAGGCAGCTCTGCAGGGAGGGGCATGGACTCCTGCCTCTTGGTCCTCACCAACCTCCCTGGCATCCTGCCTTCCCTTGGATTAAAAGTGCAACTTGGGCCCCTAACCTGAACTTGAAAGGAACTGTATGTGAAATGCCACCTGTTAGCGAGTATCTCGTCCTGGCTAGAATGTCTTCCGCACAAGCTATTATGAATTTTAAGTAAAAGAGATGAACATGTCTTAATTCGCAATGTCTAAGTTCTGGTAAAATCTGCAGCTGTAAACTGGAAATGGTTCTTTCATAGATAAGATGAACAAAAGATCCCACATGCCATGGAATGTGCTTCCATTTGAGAATAGCAGGATTACGGGGCTTACTCAGTTTGTTCACCTTCAGAGCCCAACTTGTTGTAAGATGCAGAGTTTCATTCCACTTTTAGACCAAGCATTGCACCCTTGGCTTACCAATCCAGAGCTCACTCCTGTGGCTCTGGGGTCAGGGAGAACACCCACCCTGCTTCAGGGACATGAACCTCGAATGTGGTCCCCACCAGCCAAGGGACCTGTCTGTAGTGTGAGGAAGCTCCTCTCTGCTCCCTGTGCCAGTACCAGCCTGGTGGTCCTAAGTCTAGGGCCAGGTGCACACTATCCTTCCATGTGCCCCTTCCCTCGCAGGCCCTGCTAGATAGAGAAGGTGGGGCCAGGATTAGAGAAGTCCCTCCTGGCGAGGGCCTGGTCTTCCAGGAGTGCTCCTGATACTGTTGTCTCTGCATTTCTTGATGCCATTGCCACAAAGGGGATAGTTTAGGTCCTGTAGTTTATTTAGCCCACTGGATTTTATTCACTAGATCTTGTATAACTCCCTCAAAAAAAAAAAAAAAAAAAGTTTATGAAATGCTGATTCTCAGGTTTCATAGACGTGTTTGTACACTAAGAATTCTGCAGCAGAATATTTTTAAACATTCGCAGTTTTTTGTAAGCTATATTTTTGTATATTTAAGTGCTATTTTAAAATTTTAATGCATTTTTGGCTAATTACTCCTGTTTTAAAAACAAAACTTGCATGTAATTGACTTAAAACAAATGTAAATAAAAAACATGTTTTGAAAATACTTTGTGTTGCACTTGTACCCTGTAACTCAGAGGGACCTGAGGTCACCTATACCCCACTTCAGCCTGTATAGCAGGAGTTGGAAAGTCAAGGTGAGTGGCTCTGGTCAAAAAGAGCTGGTCACCAGCAACATGGACTGTGATCAGGGCGAGCTTTCAGCCTGCACCCCATACCTCCCGGGTACAGGGCCGGGGGTTAGGGTCAAGGGTAAAGACTGGAGCACCAGGTCACATTGAGGGAGAAAGAGGCCAAGGCCCCACCTGCCCTTGGCCTGGCACTTGGCACTGCAGATGCGGCTGGACATACCAGTGGTCTCACCAATGCAGATAACAGTACTCAGGGGGGTTGAGGTGGTGGAACTAGCCCACACCCACTTCTCTAGCTACATCACAGGCTTGGAAATACCAACTATTCTGTTAGAAGAAAAAAACCTCTCCTGGTCCAAAGTCACCCTGTGGCAACTGCCATTTCTCCTCACTGCCCCTCACTAGGACCCCTGAAGGTCAGCTTTGGCCCCACAGCTTGGGGAAAAAGGCCATCCATGAGCTTGCCACAAATCTGGACCACTTCTTAAACCTCCCCTGAATACAGGTGCCTAGAGAGCTCCTCTTCCCCAGCGGCCTGGGCAGCCGGCACCAACGCCTTACTGAACCACTTTCTTCGCAGCCTTTTCCTTCTCTGCCCATCTTGTAACTGCTATTCTCATTCTACCTTCATAGTCACTAAATTCCCACCTAGATACACATCATTCTCAGGTCTGAAATCTCCAATTAAAATATACAGCTGCCTTTTTGGTATCAAAAGCACAGTCCAAAACCAAGCATCCCCAAGAAGCCAGGGTACCCTCACAGAGACTCCCTCCCCCCTTGCCAGTCACCGCATCCCAGCAATCAGCCCTGTGAGCCTTCACCTCCAATCTTGGTTTAGGCGACCCCTGCCTGCACCCCCCAACATGGTCTCTAGTTGCGGGGGGAGACCCTCAGGCTACCTCATGATGGGCAGACTGGGAGGGACACTGCTGACAGATGCAGTGGTACCTGGAGATGGGAGCGGATTTACGTTAATCTCACAAACCAGAGGTAGTGAAGTGGCAGTAAACTGGGATCAGGCTCAGGGAAGAGAATGTACAGCGATGGCCTTAGGAACACCCAGTGGTGAGGGGGGAAGGCGGTCACTGCCTTGAGACTACAGGTCAGAGGCAAGGGCTAGGAGGGGCCGCCACCTTAGAAATCAGCGTCCAGGGCTGTGGACTGCTGAGGGAGGTCCAGACCTGCACCTGTGTCCTATAAGGAGCAGCAGCTGGCACAGGCAGGCGTGGCCTGGGAGGCAGAAGGAAAAGCCAGAGGGGCCTACTGTGTTAGAACTGAAGATGAGGACCTGAAACGTCCATCAGACTTAGAAACCACTCACTGGTGACGGATCAGGCACCCTCCCAGCTAGTGACAGCGTGGGCTGAGCACAAAGCACAGGGAAGTCACGAAGACCGCTTCTCAAGAGCAGGGAAGTGTGGCTCCACGGAAGCGGAAGGTCAGCGCTCTGCAGAAGAGGAGGCTCTGCCAGCTCGAGCCTGGGACCTCAGGCAGGTTTGTTCCTGCTCAGCTGCAGGGTTCACAAAGGCTGCGAAGAGGCCAGCCACATAAAGCACTGGTCACAGCCTCGTGAGCACAGTACACGTAGGGGGAAAGCAGGGCACCCCCAGCACAGGGGCCAGAGTCTCTGTGGGAAGCAGGCTCCCTCCTTCCCTCCACTACCGTCTCTGGAGGGAAGCAAACGAAGAGGGCCTGGGGCACATGGGGCTCCAGAAGCATGACTGTGTATCAGCAAATGGGTAGTGACGCTGTCTCTGGAGGCCGTGGGGAATGTGGGGCCATCAAGCCCATGTCTGAGGCCTAAGGAAGATTAGAGGTGGCCTGGGCTGAGGCCCCCACATGAGGGGCAGCAACAGCGGAGAAGATGATTGCCACCCAAGTGCCACGAGCGTCCCTCCAGCCCACCAGGCTGGCAGCACTTACAATCCACAGGCGCCCAACTGCATGAAGGGGCGTCCCCTGGGAAATGGCCGCTCCGCTCCGCAGGCAGCTGCCCTTGGCAGACACGTGCCTCTGCTGCCCTCATGCGGCCAACATGAGAGGTGCCAAGGGATCCAGCTCTCCTCCCTTGGCAACCCATGGACCCTTCCCTCCAGGTGCCTCCTGCCCAGGTGCCAGGAAGGCTGCAGAGCCCTGGGGTTTCCTTCTGGTTCGAAAGCTGATTTACACAGACCCTTCATTGCTTTCAACAGCGATGAAGCAGGCACAAAAATACACAGAATGAAATGTTACTCCATCTCCAAAGGGAAGCGTTTTTTAAATGATTCTGCACAGCAGAAAGAAAACGTTCTTAAATCAATCTACCAAGACTCCATCTTAAAACCTCACTCTAATCACGCTACCTTTTAAGCCTGAACGTGCAGCCCTCATGCAGTCCCAGCAGCCAGCCTGCCTGGCAATTTCTGGCAGGTAAAGACCCCGAGTGGGAGGGGAAGGCGTAAGTACCACACCCTGCTTCCTATGAGTTAATCAATGGACTTCAATTCCTCACTTTCTACAGTCCGAAACCACCAGATTCTCCGATTCCCTGAAAAGATGTCAATTCGAGAGGCCCACTTTGTCTGGTTTTTAGTCTTCCGTGTCGTGGTGTTTTTCCTACTAGCTTAACTCGCTTCAGACAAAATTATCTCCCACCCACCCCTGCCCCCCAGGAAATTCTGCCCAGGGTAGACTAAGCCCCATCTTTCCAAACAGACCTTCTCAGGATCTGCAGTGTAGAGTAACCTTAACTGCCCTTCCAGAAATTGCTTAATTGCCAGCCAGAGTTACAAATACAGAATTACTCTGCCCAATCAAATTTGCAGATCCTGGAAATAAAACATGTTGAAATTATGTTCACACAAAAAGCTAAATGCACACCAGAGTTAATGCACAGATGATGATCTCCGAGGCCATACTGACAACACTGTGATTAGATTACAACATACAGTGCCTGCCTTACATCTACTAAGTGCAACAAGACACAAAACCACAGCTGAACACGGAACAGCTCTCCCCTGAAGTGGCTCCAGTGACATTGAATTTCAAAAATACATGGCAGGTGTAACAAAGCTATACTGAAGAGCAACTTCAACACAGCAGACCCTCACTGCCATGGACATGGTCCACATTTTTATGTATGTATCTTTCCTTACTGGTTACTAGTTTAGACTGGATTTTTAAGGATTTATCTTGATGACTTAGAAAAATACATTTGTCCTTTCTTGCTTTGATTCGGGTAGTACACAATCATAAAATTGAGTAAGTCTCTTAAAAAACAAAAGTTCACAGATCCCATTGTGGAATGTTCCAGGAACCCCTCCCCAGGTAATGATCAGGGGATCTTCAACAGCTCAAGAAGTGCTCCAACGGCTCCAAAATAACCCTGAAAAAAAAAAAAAAGTACACCAAAAATGAGAGCAATTTTCCTCAAACTTATTTAAATCACCATAAACATGATCACTAGTATTAAAGCCAACAGTGTCCTTTATTCCTGACACCCATTCCTTGAGCACCCATTTTGCTGAGCCCAAGGCCAGCCTGGGTGCAGAGAAGCTCTGAGGAGATCCCAGGCTGGGGAGGAGGGTTGGATGTCCGAGACCGCCCCACAGGTCACTATGGGAGGTGAAGGCAGCAGGAAGCTTGGGGCCCACGGCTGCCCAGGGCCCTCTGTAAGAGCCCATAGCGGGGCTGCCTCCTGCAGAAGGATGGGAGAAGCAGCAGAGGCCCAGAGCCTCTCCAGACAACTAAGGAATGAAGGGAAGATGGGACACGAAGTGCAGTGGAGCAGGAAGGGCTGGGTGGGGATGGTCACAGAGGGTCAGGGCCTAACTGGGCTGGGGATAGAAGGGAGAATGAGGAAAGGGTGGGATGGATTCAAGACCTGCCTGAAGAAGGGGATGAGGGCAGCAGGTCTTTCCCTTGGGAATTTCCCTTGCTTGCATCTGGTGATAGCGCCCCTGAGAACAGGGACACAGGAGCAAGAGAGGTGGCAAGCAAGGAAGGGCTTCCAGGTGGCCTGTGCGAGGCTGAGGCTGGCGTGCCCCCGGCAGCCAAGCAGCCACACCCAGGAAGCAACTGGATGTCTGGATCTTGAACAAGGCAGTGGGCAGAGGAATAGACAAGAGTGCCCTACTGCCACGGGGAGAGAGGGGCGCAGATGGAAAAGCGCTGTCTGGAGAACAGAAGAGCCCACAGGGAGGGCAGAGGCATGGGAAAGACAAGCAGCAGCGGAAGGACAATGCCAGACCACCTCCAGAAGTAGTCAAAGTCAAATACAACCAAGAACCAAGACATTAAAGCCTAAAAACAGAAAGGAAAGAAAAAAGGATTGAATGTAACAGAGAATGAGACAAAACCCACCCCGGCAGAAAGAGCACGCGAGCAGCGAGCAGCAGAGGGCAGTCCTCCAGCGGGCTAGAGTCCATCAAGGTCGCCAAAGGATAACCAGTCAAGCACTTTCAGAGAGAAATGACCAAAAAAGGACAGTGGGAAGATCCTGAAAGACCCACCCCTGGACTAAAAAGAATGTGCTAAGAGTCTCTATCATAAGTCACGAAGGTCCAGTGTGGTTCCCAGGGAAAACTATTCCAAGAGAAGTCGCCTCACACGGGAGGAGCTGCAGCCTCTCCTCTCAGTTTCCTGGCCTTGAGCACAGGCAGCCGCAGGATGTGTACGATGCGAGGTCGCCAGCAACGGCGGGGACCGCCCCGCTGCAGAGGAGGAGGGGTCACTGAGGGACCCCGCCACTGCCAGAGGACGGACCCCTGGGCGCTCCCTTGAGACCTGGCGGTACACTTTGCTCTCCGTGGCATTCGGAACAGCAAAAGAGCAGACGAAGTGAACCACTGGAATGAGCTCCCCTGAAGACCCAGAACCCCGCACCCAGCAGAAGGCATCCGCTGACACAAGCTACCAGACGCTGCAATGAGAATGGGACATAAGGCGGACAGAGAGGCTGACCGGAGCCACACACAGCTTTCACAGGAGTTTAACTGCAGAGTGAGGGCGGGAGAAGATTTCAAGCCAGGGGCGCAGCAGTGGGCGCTCGAGGCAGAGGCCCGGGCGCCGCGGGAAGGACACGGCAAGATGTCCAACCAAGACCCTACATAGAAGTGCTTTATTCCTTACTGTCCTGGTGTGAAGACTAACCTAAGAATCCCCACGTTCCACTTAGGCAAAGGTTTTCAAGAGGGAGAAATGGAGCAGGATGAAAATTATACTACGATGTGACAAGAAAGAGGGTTTCTTTTTATTCTAACATAAAGCAAAATGAAACAGGTCAAAGACCACAAAAAGGAAGATACATATAAAAGGTATAAAAAACGCAATTAGGGGCACCTGGGTGGCTCAGTGGGTTAAGCCTCTGCCATTGGTTCAGGTCATGTTCTCGGGGTCCTGGGATCGAGCCCCACATCGGGCTCTCTGCTCAGTGGGGAGCCTGCTTCTCCCTCTCTCTCTGCCTGCCTCTCTGCCTACTTGTGATCTCTGTCAAATAAATAAATAAAATCTTTAAAAAAATAAAAAAACTTAATGATAGGGGTGCCTGGGTAGCTCAGTTGGTTAAAGCAACTGCCTTCAGCTCAGATCATGATCCCAGGGTCCTGGGATCGAGTCCCGCATTAGACTCCCTGCTCAGTGGGGAGGATGCTTATCCCTCTTCCTCTGCTGCTCTGCCTGCTGTGCTCTCTTGCTCTCTGTCAAATAAATAAATAAAATCTTTTAAAAAAATCTAGCAGAAAAGTCTCTTCAAAAAAAAATAAAATAATAATTTGGTAACAATTTATTAATAACATCAAAAGTAAAAAAAGCATTCAGGGTACAAACTTAAAACGAGCAGCACAGACGCCGGAGCGACAGCAAGTCCAGCCCAGCTCCCACACTGGGGAGTAAAGCGCTTGGCTCACCCTGGGCTGTGGGACCGGCGGCGCCCGCTGAGCGCAGCCCTATCAGAGGAACATACTGCTGCCTCAGACGTACACGGTCTTACACATCAGATTTATTCAGTAAAAAACTTTTTAATAAAATAAAGTTAAAATATTTGATGTCTAAACTTTCTGAAAAGGGGAACTTGTACACTCTGAATTTTAACTATGAACTTAAGCCACTTAAAAAGGGAAAAAAAGCAACTTTAAGGGAAAAAGCCACCTCTGTAGCAGTTCAAATTTTACTCTGTCAATTCCTATAAATACTGTTAAACATGCACTAACAATTCTGAAAAATGTTCCTGATAACACTTTAAAATCCAACAACACTGGAAACTGTTCAACTACCCCACAACCAAGGGGACAGAAGAGAGGTCCCCCTCCACAGCTACGGTTCTGTTTTCCCCAAGCTGGAAAAACAGTAAGGCACTTTCCCATAGAGGACATCAGGTGGAGCAATTCAAGGATTCTCTTCCATTTTGTCATTTCTAGCTTGTGGAGGTGTTAAGTTCCATAACGGTGTGGTTCTAATCTTGGAATAGACTTTCGTTTGTTTTTAGAACATACATCTTAAATAAGTGGCACATGAACTGTATCAATACATAAAAACGGACATCAAAATGAAAAAAGCAGAACCCAGAGTAAGTGCATTTACAAAATAAGTGTAATGGGAGAAATATAAAGGATGGTTCAGAAAAGAACATAACCTTAAAAATAGAGGAGTTCATCAAGATTTCCTAAAAGTTGCTGAAGCTCACAGTTAACCAAAAACTTCCCTTGCAGTACATCAGATAAGAAACAGCTCTTGAACATTACAAAGTTAAACCCTGTATCATACTTTCACAAAAAAATAACCGAAGTCCATTTCAACGTTTATTTCGTTCCAACACGGTGGGGATTACATGCCTTTATGTCTGTAACATTATCGCAAGAAAGAAGTCGGCTTACCTCGTGTTCCGAAAAAAGTGCTTTCAACTGCCCCTTGGACCAATAATCCAAAGCATATGCCAAAAGTCGCATGGCGATCGTATTAATTCTCAAGAAATTTCCAACAAATACCACCTGGTTAATGTTCTGAGCACATCAAAAAAAGGCAATTAGTTTTCATCTTAACTTCTGTTCTCTCGTAAAAACTACCCCAAACAGAGCACCATGTACATGGTTTTTAGCAGCAATTTGACTGCTGAACAAAAAATAAAAAAGTATTTACATTTAATCCAGATGGTCCAAGGCTACTTAAATTTGAACCCAGACAAACTCTGGACCGACCCGCTTCAAACCATGCCAGAAAAAGAGAAAACAAATTAGAAAAACCATTTGTATTAAATATGACAAACAATAACTGCTATTAAAGTTTTAAACAGGAAAGTAAAAAAAATTAAGACCCCAAAGAAGGAAAGTGACACAAATAAGCAAATTATACAAGAAATATAATAGGAAAAAATTCAACCCCACCAGCAGTCGAAGAAAAGAGCATTTTAAACCTATTAAAAGTTAGGAGAACTGAAATCCCACTCCCAACCATCAGCCTAGTTAGGGTAGCATTGACGCACTCATTCAGTGCTAAAGACACCTGAATTCATAAGCCTTTGTGAAAAGCACCATGGCAAGATCTACCAAAACTCCTGAGCAGGTCATATCTTTAGAGAAACCTCACTCCAGAGTAAGGCCCTGATCAGAATAAAATGCAACCAGTGAAAAGCTTCGCACTTAAAAATGCATTCCTGTGGAGCCAACAGGGCAAGCAACCGATGCCCAGCTCCACATGATTGATGATGCAAAACCAAATCAAATACACAGCGGGGAAATTATGAGTACTTAAGTAAAAAATGTAACATGGTATGTACACCCACACCAACAGATCTTAAAACACCTAAGTACAGGAAAAAGAACATGCAATAAAGGAAACAGTAACTTTAACATATTCAAGCGAAGAATGTTTTTAATTACTTGATGCTGATACAGTATCTTTTTAATTATAAATGAGACAGTCTTTTTGTACCTTTCAAAGTCTCCTTTTTAAGCCACATGCCTCCATCATCTCTTTCACAGACTAACTGTAAACCAAACTGTGTAAGTGGGGACACGCGGTAGAGCTGCACCCTCTGGGCCCCCCAGGGAAGGCCGTTCTCGGTTCTTTCATAGCCCTGTACAATGCTGCTTGACCTGAATGCTACAAGGCAGCACTGTAAAGAAGCTGAAAGCACAAAGACAGCTCGGCGGGGGCGGCAGGGAGGGCGGGCACTCCGGGGCCACCCCATCTTCTCCGGCTCCAGCAGCTTCCTCCAGAGGCCTTCCCGGGGACCGCAGGGCTCCGCAGGGAGCACAGGACCTCTAGCCGGCTGGCAATCCATCACCACCACCCGCAGTCCCCATTACCGGAGTCCTGCCTGCCTTCCTACCCTCTCCCCAGAAGATGTACTTTTACTTCTCGACAGGGCCAATACTCATCTTTACTGAGTAAAAAACCCATCAGTGAAGAGGAGTCTACATGTGAAGAGCTTTAACTTCCCCAATAAACAACTCCACCCCGTACGACTACACTGAGGCACCATCTGGACAAGACAGACATTGTACACAGCTGAGGCCCCTTAGCACGTTCCGTATTTTGCTCAGAGCACCTAAAGAAATCCACGTCCCCTTACTTCATTAAGGGCACACATTCTTGCTATTGAGCCAATGTTGTTGGTGATGGTGATCAACGTCGCTCTGGCGAGGTCCTCTTTACTGACTGCCTCTCGCTTCTCCTTGCTCATCATGTTTCCAAAGCTGTGAAGGGGGAGAAGAACACCCAGCAGCTGAACCAAAGGCAACTCGGCCCAACAGAACTTAGAATAACATTTAAGATAAATGTGACTTTAAGAAGCTACATTGTTTTAATCTTCAAATTTTCTATTACGAAATAACAGAGCATCTGTTCAAAGAGAAACACAACTCAGAAGAAAGCTCTCAAGCATTCCGAATAAGCAAATGCCTCTCCCTGCAGCTTCTGCTGAAACCGAGCTTTGATAACAGGTCTTCGCACGTCCAGTTACGATCTCCTCAGATCCACCGTAAGCCACCGGTGGCTCCTTCTGCAGCCAGGAACAGTTCCAGAAAGACACCTCTACTAGCAATCCATTCCCAACAACACAGCCATTCCACTCAGCTGAATGGTCACATTCTGTCTGGGAAATGGCTTCGTCAGAGCGAAGCAAAAGCACAGACAGTGGAGTCCCAGAGTAAACTCCTTGAGTGTTTCAGAGTCCCCTAGAACATGAAGTACTTCAAAGTACCTAAGCAGCAGAACTGCTACATTAGTAACGGCTAGCAGAACACAAACCCGATCAAAAACGGAAGTGATTAACAATGCGCAAATGCCACAAACTCAGAATGTGACATCAACAGCATTTACAAAGTCCCCGAAATTACCCTGCAAGCATGTCTATGTGTGATCCTTTCTCTAGGACTAAAAATCATGTGTCCTGAGGGGCACATGGATGGCTCAGTGGGTTAAGCCTCTGCTTGGCTCAGGTCAGGATTCTAGGATCCTGAGATCGAACCCTGCATCGGGCTCTCTGCTCAGCAGGGAGCCTGCTTCCCCCCTCCCTTTCTGCCTACTTGTGATCTCTCTATTAAGTAAATAAATAAATAAAATCTTTTTTTAAGAAATCACCTGTCCCAATACACAGAAAACAACTCTTTATCTAAACAATCTGGAAATAAAATTTAAGGTGCCTGGGTGGCTCAGTCTGCCTTCAGCTGAGGGATGGCTCAGGTCCCGATCCAGGGTCCTGTTATCAGCCCTAGGGCAGGCTCCCTGCTCAGCAGAGTGTCTGTTTCTCCCTATTCCTCTGCCCCGACCCCATGCGTGCTCTTTCTCATGAGTAAAATCTCAAAACTAAAAAAAAAAAAATTCCCTTTATAATAGCATCAAAGAGAATAAAATACTTGGAAATATATTTAACAAAAGAAAGTATAACACTCTATACTGAAAACCACTACCACAAAACATCGGTAAAAGAAAAACAAAACTCTAAAGAAATGGAAGGACATTACATCTTAGATCAGAAGACTTGATAATGTTAAGATACCAATATTCCCCAAAGTAAGCTACAAATTCAACACAATCCCTATCGAAATCCCAGCTGCCTTTTTTTGCAACCACTGACAAGGTGATCCTAAAATTCACCTGGAGATTCAAAGTACTGTTTCATGCCACCACATAGCTGAACCTTGAAAACATGCTAAGTGGAAGGAAGGCAATCACCAAAATCTCATATTCCAGGACACCATTTATATGAAGTGTCCAGAATAAGCAAATCTATAAATAGAAAATATATTAGCATTTACCAAGGACTGAGGTGGGGAAATGAGAAGTGACAGCTAATGGACAGAAGGTTTCTTTCTGGGATAGTGAAAATGTACTGAAAGTAGATTATGGTAATGACTCCACAATTTAGTAAACACACTGAAAACCACTACATTTTATACTTTAAACAGGTGGCTTTATACTAGATACATTATAGCTCAATAAAAGCTGTTTAAAAGGAAGAAGACACACTCAATATTATCTTATTTCTGTCTTTCTTAGAACACACACACACCCTTACCTTGATGCCACAGCCCAGCCCGGCAGTCCAAACCTCTCATAGTCCCCTCCATAAATGTCTCGAACTAGTTTATCCACTTTGGTGCTATCTCCACGAGATGCCATTTCAAGAGCTTCTTCAAAAGTGGTACAGCCGGTAAGAAGACAGCAGAGACCAAAAAAAGTTCCTCCTCCAAGACTGATTAAAAACAAACAACACAGTATTACAACATTTTAAGAATAAGAACAAGAAGGTATTATTTGGGAACCCAAAGCCACATTCATACATCAACCCACTCTTGCGCCAACCCAGTCACGCTGATGCCTCTGGCAGGCAAGTCTGCGGGAAGACAGAAAACAAGGTGCCTGATATATACCATGACACATATTCTCGTGCGTCAACAAGCGAAATGGCAAACACGGGGCTCCTGGCCCAGCCCCGTCCCCAGTGCAGTCCTAGCATCTGCTCAGTGTGAGGAGTCTGTGGGCAGATCTGCCCGCCACACCTGGGCCACGCGGCCTTCCTTGGTCTCTCTAAACCCCGAGTCACCGTGGCTTATCAGCACCCTCACCCGGAAAAGAACTCTCCCATTAATGTGTTTCTCCCCCAAAATTACTTTTTTAAATTCACACCTGTTAAACTGTCTATCCCAATCCCCAGCTCCTTGTTCTACTTCAAGTCATCCCTAATCCTTAAACCACCAACATACTCATTCTTGCCTGCCACCTCTCCTTCCTGTTCAGCCTGCCCTCTCCCCCTGTCAGTACCTCACCTTTCTAGATCTCAGACCATCCGGTGGCTGGGTAAGTGTGCACACATATGCCTGTATGTACAAAATCGAGGCCAGGAGAGCCTGGGGGGCTCAGTGGGTGAAGCATCTGCCTTCAGCTCAGGTCATGACCTCCGGGTCCTAAGACTGAGCCCCACACTGGGCTCCCTGCTCAGCTGAGACTCTGCTTCTCTCTCTCCCTCAGGCCCTCCCCACCACTTGTTCTTCCTCACTCAAGTAAATAAATAAAATCTTAAAAAAAAAAAAAACACCTAGGCTGGTTTCAAAGCTGGGATCTTGCCTTGCCTTCTCCTTACAGATGCTCAGCTTTCGTAACTTATGGTATACACACACCATACACTAGCTGAGGGCAAGGACTATGGGCTCAATGAGTCTGACAATAAGATATTTTACAGAACTATGATAATGAAATCCTGAGCAGTACAGATTAAAGAAAAGTAGGTCATGATACCAGAATTTTCATAGAAAAACTATCTGTTGGCCTAATCCCAGAAAAAAAAAATGTTTTCCACATAATTTAAACAGATCCTTAAAAGTGTACTTATACACAATACCTGAAAACTCACTTTTAACCCATTACGATATCAAAAACAAGTAATAACCTTTATATAAAAGACCTACCTGGTACCCGTGACCCGCTTGTAATTATCTTTGGAATATACTGCTAAAATGCTAACCCCAGAGCCAATGTTCACCAGAAGCAGAGGGTATGGGTTTTTCAAATCAAACGGTAACTTCTGACATTTTTCAGCATCGGCAGGGTTTTCAAAGTAATAGCACTGTGACCGTCCATTGAATCCAACTGAGTCAATGTATAAAATTCCTTTTACTAAGCAATCTAGTTCATCAAGTTTGCAAAGCTGAAGGTCACCTATCTGTAATGAAATAAAAATGTATTCAGACAAGCAAGTACAACTCCACTTAATAAGGCACCCCTCTCCATTACACAAAGCACAGAAGTGCTCACAGATGTGGATTATTTACGCATGATTCACAGAACAGACCTGGGGACAGCACACACCGGGACAGACCCAACAAGACAGACCCACCCCCACACCCTCTACAAACAGCCTTCACGGTGGAGACTTGTGCTGAGACCCAAGCACAGGGACCAGGAGTCAGGAGCACAGGTCAGATCACAGCCCAAGCAGAAAGCTGACTCCAAGAAATTCAAGTGACTCAAACACCTGGTGACAACATGGCCGGAGACACAAGGACTCTCATGTCTCTCTTCTGAAAGACCATCTTCAAGACTGGAGCAATACCAAAGCAGGCCACACTTTATTATTATTAAACTGACGTCAGAGACAGAAAAATGTTGAAGTAGAAGGTGAAATTTTTCACTACCTAAACCGATTACAACCCCTGGAAGATGGGAAAATTTTAACAGTATCAAAATTTACAACAGTGTTATCAACTTCATTCTATTTAAATAAACGAATGATTATTATTCATATTAGGGAGCACTGTACAGCAATGGAGAATGAAGGGGATCTTCAGTCAATTAAGAACTGAAGTGGGAAGAACTCCAGGGTATGTTGTCAGTCAAAAAAGCAACTGGAGTAACATTTCATAAAGACCCTATCTGCGGGGCGCCTGGGTGGCTCGGTGGGTTAAGCCGCTGCCTTCGGCTCAGGTCATGATCTCAGGGTCCTGGGATCGAGTCCCGCATCGGGCTCTCTGCTCAGCAGGGAGCCTGCTTCCCTCTCTCACTCTCTCTCTGCTTGCCTCTCTGCCTACTTGTGATCTCTGTCTGTCAAATAAATAAATAAAATCTTTAAAAAAAAAAAAAAAAAAGACCCTATCTGCCTGTTTCTAATGCCAAGTTTATATGCACATGTATGTGTCATACACAGTCATGCCCAGATAATTAGGAAGATACATCAACTTCTGACAGCAGTAACTCTGGAAAGATGGCAGAAACCCCACTTCACTCCCTGGACTCCTAACCCGTGCGAACGTTTAGGAACGTTTACAGGCACGGAGACTCCATATATGCGCAAAGGGAAAATGGCCTCCACTTGCTGAAAGCACTGATTTCTACTTAGAACTAGGTCTAGCCCCGCAAGTTCTCCGCCTTTATTCTACTCTCACTTGATTACATTTACCCTTGACTTATTCAGATCCGCCGCAGAGAGGGAAGTTAATAGGTACCTTCATATTAATCTTTAATTAAAACAACTACCTGGTACCCGTGACCCGGGTAAACCACTGAAAACCATTCCTAAATAAGACCTGCAATTCCTCCTCAGACCAAACGCAAGCTCCTGGAGGATGCATCACTGTCCCCGCTGTAGACCTGCTCGTGCCCTCCCTGCTGTCATGAATTCAAAACCGATTTCCTGACACGTGATCTCAAGTGCCAGCATTTCCACTTTGAACTTTCCATCACTTTCATCCCTTTCCACTGGCCCAATCAGCTGGTCTTTTTCTTCCTAGAAATTCTTCCTTCTCCTTCCTCTAACTCCTGTCATCCTGCAGTGTCCTGCTAGCTCCTATCAAATCCCCACCTCTAAATGAAAGAGGACTCAATGCACAGCTAACCTCACTAATGCCAGGTATACAGAATGTGGGCACTGCACCAACAAGCAAACCCAGTACGTGCCCCCGAAATCTGCATTTTTTAAAAAATTTTGCATTAAAATGGCAACAGAGTAGGGGCGCCTGGGTGGCTCTGTTATTAAGCATCTGCCTTTGGCTCAGGTCCTGAGGTTCCGGAAAGGAGCCCCTCATCAGGTTCCCTGCTCAGCAGGAAGCCTGCTTCTCCCTCTCCCACTCCCACTGCTTGTAAAAATCTTAAAAAAAAAAAAAAAAAAATTTTAAAGGCACCATGGTAAACTCAATGTTTTAAAAAATATTTCACTGTGGCTTATTAAATACTAGTCACCCCTAATGCATAACAAACAGCATTTGACGGCCATTTCATTTTCCTAGTTTTCAAGGACAGCACTGGTGCAGAGATGAGAAACCCCAACAGCCTAAGAACCAATTCCTGAGGTCCAAAATCCACTCTGCACTCTCCCCTTAAATTACCACACAATGCTGAACCTCTGGTAACAACCTAAATGATTTTCAAATATATTCCAAAGGGCATCTCTACAGGGTCCCAGAAAAAGATTTTCTCCGTTACCTATCAATGATCCAGAGTCCACTATGAAGCTTCCGCAAAGGAGGGGACCGTCTCTCCTCCAGCTACACTTCCCCTTTACTCACGAGTGGAAGACAAACCACTGAAAACCAACAACCAAAAGAAATTCAAGCAAAGAACACAGAAACTTGTTAAAAAAAAAATCATGCCAATTCTATATTATGATTAAAGTCAGGAGACAGAAGACAACAAAAGAGAATATCACAAACCAAACAATGACACGTGTAGAAAAAAGGTAGAATGACAAAGGAAAAAGCAGTTCTCGAAAATAACATTCTCATTAGTGGCATTAAAAACAAGGTCACTGAAGATATTTTCAATCTATACTGCACCCGAAGGTCCAGGTCTCAGCCAACTCACTTGTCCTCTCTCCCACCTTACCCACGCCCACATCCACCTCAAAGGACCCAGCCTCAAGACTTTGCAGTGTTCACTAAAAAGAAACAAAAGCAGGTACCCACTGGCGCTCCCCCAGTGTCACACATGATTCAGATTCCTGCAACAAGAGCCCTGCACAATACGCATCAGAAGGCATTTGGGGAGAGGAGGCTCCACTGCTAACCCCTGAGGCCAAACAGTCGCTGCCTGGGACCAGAGTTCTTGTTGTTTGTAAATAGTAAGCCTGCCAGGAAACAACTGAGCGGACAGGAGAAATTATGTGGTAGATGAGACAGGAGACAACATTTGAAACGACATTTGAAGAAATGAAACAACATTTTTAAAAATTATTTTTCTTAATTTATTATTTTTTAAAAGATTTATTTACTTATGTATTTTTATTTGAGAGAGAGAGATAGCGAGAGAAAGAACACAAGCAGGGGGCAGAGAGAAGGAGAAGCAGACCTTGCAGACCTTGCGGAGCAGGGAGGCCAACTCCCAGGGCTCGCTCCCAAAACCCCAAGATCATGACCTCAGCCAAAAGCAGAAGCTTACCCAACTGAGCCACCCAGGTACCCTAGTTTATTGTTTTTAAAGTAAGCTCCATGCCCAACATGGGGCTTGAATTCACAACTCTGAGACCAAGAGTCGCATGTTCTACTGAGCCAGCCAAGCTCCCCAAAATCATTTTTCAATTTCATTGTTCAAGAGTTGTTTTTTTTTTTAATAGTAATCTCTACATCCAACATGGGGCTCAAACTCACAACCCCAAGTTCAAGAGGTGCCTGTTATTCCAACTGAGCCAGCCAGACGCCCCTCACTGCTCAAGATTTAATTAACATGTTCCTCAGAGGTAGTTCTTCAGCCTGCTTATCACAGCTTTGCTATTTCTGCAACACTACAAGAACAACAAAATGCCATGCTCTCGGTGGTTGATCCTTATCTATCAACTTATCTGAACTGGGCAAAAAGTAAACGCTACAACAATCTCTAGACAGCTAACTCCTGACTACCACTCATTTACATCTATCTAATCTTAATCGGACTCAAGAAAATTCAAGTTCTATCAGAAATGATTCCACCACTTGCTATTGGTATTACTTTTAACAATCAGATTACCAGCGCACCTGGGTGGCTCAGCTGGTTGAGCGCCCGACTCTTGGTTCCTGCTTGGGTCATGATCTCATGGGTCATGGGTCGTGGGATCCGGCCCTATGTCAGGCTTTGTCCTCAGCAGGGAGTCTGCCTAAAGATTCTCTCTCCCTCTCCCTCTGCCCCTCCTCTGCACACACTCACACACCCATTTGCTCTCTCTCTCTCAGCTAAATAAGTCTTTTTTAAAAAAATCAGATTACCATAAATTGTATATAAGCCAAAAAAAATACATACTGTGAGAAAATCCTTCTCAAATTTGTATGCTCCACCTCCAGTGGCACAAAAGACAGTGTGGAGACTCGAGAAGTTTTTATCTCTGCCCATCTGAATGAAAGCAGGCATGTCATGAGTGGGAAAGCGTATGAAGTGCAGATTGCCCTTGCGTCCACACAGAGTCAGGTCCTTCAGCTCCAGGTGCACGTCCCGAATACCTGTGGACCCATATGCCACATTGGAGGTCAGGTACTTCCGAATGCTTTTAAGACTTTCCACCTCTTCCTCTTCTTCTTCAGCAGTGATGTCTTTGGGTTCAAAATAAACCAGCTTGACCAAGGTTCCACCAATATCCAAGCCAAACCATGGAAAAACTAAAGGGAGAAGGGAAAAAAAAAGAGTTAGAACAACTTTTTTCTTGAAAACTAAACATATATGTACTAGATTAGCAACTTATTCATACCTTGAGGTTTCCAAGGACTATAAATACAAAAAGGTGTTGGGGGGGTAGGATTCTGATTTGGAAATCTTAAAGAAAAAAATTAAAAATCAGAACAGTGGTCCAACCCAACCCAACCCTCTTGTAGAGGAAGCCCAAACTACACTTTGAAATATTAAAAAACATCAAAGTGACTACCCATGACCCTCAACTCGGGGGGGCGGGGGGTAGAAAAAGAAAAAAGATTGAGAATGAAAATCTACATCCTTCCCCTTGGCTTAAATTAAAAAATGCTGAGGGGTGCCTGGATGGCTCAGTTGGTTAAGCATCTGCCTTTGGCTCAGGTCATCTCAGAGTCCTGCGGGATCAAGTCCCGCATTGGGCTCTCTGCTCAACAGGTAGCCTACTTTCTCCCTCTCCCTCTGCCCACGCGCTCTCTCTGTCAAATAAATAAAACCTTTAAAAAAAAAAAAAAAGAAAAAGAAACAAAGGAAATGAAATGCTGAGGGATGCCTGGGGGCTCACACAGTTAAGGGTCTGCTTTCAGCTCAGGTCCTGATCCTAGAGTCCTGGAATGGAGCCCTGTCAGCAGGGAGTCTGCTTCTCCCACTTCCTCCGCCCTTCCCCCCCCCCCGCCCCGAGCATGCGCTCTCTCCTGCTCTCTCCAGTAAATAAAATCTTTTCTTTAAGATTTTACTTATTTATTTGACAGAGAGATAGAGAGCACAAGTAGGCAGAGCTGCAGGCAGAAGAAGAGGGAGAACCAGACTCTCCACTGAGCAGGGAGCCCAACATGGGGCTCGATCTCAGGACCCTGGGATCATGACTGGATTCGAAGGCAACCGTTTAACCAACTGAGACACCCAGGCGCCCCCCCAAATAAATAAAATCTTTAAAGATAAATACATAAATTAAGAAATTAATTAATTAATTAAATATTTTTTAAAAAAAGAAGGAAAAATGTTGAAACTTTTTTCAGAGCTCCAGTTTACTACGCAAACTAGGAGTGGAGGAAATTCCCAACCCATGTAACATGTAACCTTCAGTGGTCAATTTGTCCCTCAAAACCTGATGTAAAAATAAAAGGTTTAATTTTTTTTAAAAGATTTTATTTATTTGGCAGAAAAAGAGGCAGGGAGAGAGGGAACATAAGCAAGGGGAGTGGGAGAGAGAGAAGCAGACTTCCCACTGAGCAGGGAGCCCAATCCAGGGCTCAATTCCAGGATCCCGGGATCGTGACCTGCAGATGCAGAAGTGCAGAAGGCAGACGCTTAATGACTGAGCCACCAAGGCACCCCGAAATAAAAGGCTTCAAAGGACTTTAATGGAATAGGCATTTCAGAGTTATATCTGTTCCCACACAAATCCTTCCCAAAAAATGGCTTTGGGAGATCAGATGAAGATGGACTGTACAGACATGCATGCCTTGCCCTCCCAGCTTAGATCATAGAAATTACTAAAGATAGAGGTATATGCATATATTATTTTCCAAAATAGTTCTGGGAAACAAGAAATGATACGATCAACAGAACCAGGTTGACAGAGACAGTAACTGTTCAGAACCCTCAAAACAAGAATGCTGTAAAAACTGGGAGTAGCTATGAACACTGGGGGAGCACAGTGGTGCTCCATAAGCTGTACAGAGGGCTAGCTGCCTGGGGAAACAGGAGCCGGCTCTGGGGGTCAAGGGTGATCTGGTGGGGTCATCTGTGCAACTGGACAGACTAACCATTTCCTCGCCTCCACCCTCCCTGGCCCCCCCCACCAGAGGCAAAGTCTTCACTAAACACAGGCACTTAAGCCAAAGACTCAGGATGGCACCCAAGTAGCCACTATCACTCAAAAGAAATGAGGAGCTTCCACACCTGGCCACATATCCCTACAGTCCATCCTGAGAGACTGGCAAAGAGACACTACATCCACTGACAGAACGACAATCCTCAAAACAGAGATGCCCATTTTACAAATTAGAATCACCAAAAGGGAAATCTACACCACAAAAATGAGAAACATCTGAAGAAAGAGTTGTAGGACAAACAAGAGACTTAAAAATAATCATAAATATCCTCAGAGGTAAAATGAGATCTCATCCATGAAAAATGAATAAGCGGGACGCCTGGGTGGCTCAGTCAGTTGCGCAGCTGCCTTCAGCTCGGGTCGTGATCCCAGCGTCCTGGGATCAAGTCCCACATTGGGCTCCTTGCTCAGCAGGGAGCCTGCTTTTCCCTCTGCCTCTGCTGCCACTTGGCCTGCCTGAGCTCACTCTCTCTCTCTGGCAAATTAATAAATAAGATCTTAAAAAAAAAAAAAAAAGAAAGAAAGAAAGAAAGATGAATAAGCTACCACAAGGAAAAAATCAGAAATTAAGAAATGATTTGCCACCTGTGGTTGTGACTGCAAGAATGTATATGTGACAGAATTATACAGAACTAAATATGCATACGCAAAAGAGTTTATGTAAAACTGGTGACATCTAAGTAAAGTCTGTGAACTGTATCAATGTTAATTTCTTAGTCGCTGGGGTTGGGGGGGGAGGGTGCGAAGCTTCTAAAGCCAAAAAAGATGAATCTCAAAAACAGGCTGAGTAAAAGAAGCCTCACACAACAGGCTACATACTATATGATTCCATTTCTATGAAACCCTAGGAGATGCAAAGCAATCATTTCTGCATCTGATAGAAAGTATATATATTATAGGCTGGGAGAGGAGGGGAAGGAAGAATTATACAGGGGAAGGAGGAAAGTTTCTGTAGTAACCCAAATCTTGATTGCTGGAGATGAGGAGAAAGCTTCATGAGTGTATGTATCTGTCAAAATGCATGGAGTGTACACTTTAAATGGGTATAGTTGCTTGTGTGTAGATTACCCCTCAACAAAGAGTTTTATAGAACAAAAAAAGGAACAAATGTATTTCCAAAATAAAGCTCAACCAATATATTTAACAGCAAAATGGGCACAGAAAAAACAAATGGAAAACAAAAGTAAGAAATTCTCCCAAAATGCCTCTCAAGTATGAAAGTAAGGTAGATATATATATATACAGAACTAGGAAGTCTAATATTTACCTTCTCTGAGTCCCAGAAATTTCCTGGAGGAGGAAGGGAAGGAAAGACATAAATCATCAGGTTCACTAAGTGTTAAGTGGAACCAAGTACTGGAGAAAGGACAGGCTTGGACATATGCTATTGAAATTTCAAGAAATCCAAGGCGCCTGGGTGGCAGAGTTGGCTAAGTGGTTGCCTTCAGCTCAGGTCATGATCTCGGGCATCCAAGATTAAGACCCATGTCGGGGTCCCCACTCAACAGGGAGTCTACCTGTCCCTCTCCCTCCACCCCTCCCCAGCTCATTCTCTTGCTCTCTCAAAAAAAATTCAATAGGGGCGCCTGGGTGGCTCAGTGGGTTAAGCCGCTGCCTTAGGCTCAGGTCATGATCTCAGGGTCCTGGGATCGAGTCTTGCGTGGGGCTCTCTGCTCAGCGGGGAGCCTGCTTCCTCCTCTCTCTCCGCCTACCTCTCTGCCTACTTGTGATCTCTCTCTGTCAAATAAAAAAATAAAATCTTAAAAAAAAAAATTCAATAAATCCTTAAAAAAAAATTTTTTTTTTAAGTAAATGTCAAGAAATCTAAAAACTTCTAAAGACTGCATCGACATAGTTGGAACTAGAAGGGATTAGGCTAAGTGAAATAAGTCAAGCAGAGAAAGACAATTATCAGATGGTTTTACCCATATGTGAAACACAAGGAATAGCACAAGAAGACCATAGGGTAAGGGAGGGAAAACTGAATGGGATGAAATCAGAGAGGGAGACAAACCATGAGAGACTCTGGACGCTTGAACCAAATTGAGGGTTACAGAAGGTGGGGGGAGGGTGGGGGAGGGTAACCAGGGTATTAAGGAGGGCATGTGTGGTGATGGGCACTGGATGTTATATACAACTAATGAATCGCTGAACACTATCATCAAAAACTAATGATGGACTATATATATGCTGGCTAACTGAACACTAAAAAACAAACTTCCATACGATCTCCCTTATATGAGGAAGTTGAGAGGTAAAGTGGGGGGTTTGGAGAGTTGGGAAGGAAAAAATGAAACAAGATGGGATCAGGAGGGAGACAAACCATGAGAGACTCTTAATCTCGCAAAACAAACTGAGGGTTGCTTGGGGGGTGAGGGGGGATAGGGTGGTTGGGTTACAGACATTGGGGAGGGTATGGTGAGTGCTGTGAATTGTGTAAGCCTGATGATTCACAGACCTGTGCCCCTGGGGCAAATAATACATCATATATTAATTTTAAAAATTTTCCAAAGGGAAAAAACTGAATTCCTACAAAGATACATAAATCACATAAATGTGGAATTAAATTTTTCATCAGCAACATAGATGCTAAAAGACAATGGAATCACTGGCTTCAAAGTCATAAGGAAAATGATTTTGAAACATATCCAGCCAAATCAGCTTTCAAGAAAGAATGAAAAGAAATGTTCACACATGAAAGAACTCAATGTTTACTACTTAAAAACCTTCTCTGAAATAATTAGTAAATGCATTCAAATATAATTTAAAAAGCATCCAAGAAGGTATGAGCTTTAAGAAATGATAAGCAAAGGAAGCAGCAATACATGTGACTTTCAAAAAATCAGCAATCTGGAGTTAAAATACATGATTTCAACACAGGAAGTTGGAGAGGGAAGAGAATGGAAAGGGAAGTGAAGCAAACTGCAGTTCTGTCTTGATGGGGGAAAGACCATACATGTCCTGATTAATTCTAAATAAGAAGAATGAAGTGATGGTTTAATCCCATCAAAATTTACAAGTAACTCCAGAAGGAAAAACAAAAACAAAACAACAACTAAAAAAACACAACGAACATATAACCTTCAAACTATGGGAAAAAATCATTTCAAAAACAAAGAAAAAATATGGCAAGCACAAAATAAAAAAATAGGAATGGGGGTGCCCAGCTGGCTCAGTCAGTTAAGTGTCTGTCTTCAGCTCATGTCATGATCTCTGGGCCCTGGGATCAAGCCCCACCTCCAGCTCCCAGCTCAGCATCAGGATCCCAGCTCAGCAGGGAGTCTCCTTCTCCCTCTGCTGTACGCCCTCATGCTCTTTTTCTCTCTCAAATAAATAAATAAAATCTTTTTAAAAATTAACACAAAAGTATCAGTAATCACAAATCATGGTTGGAACTAGAAGGGATTAGGCTAAGTGAAATAAGTCAAGCAGAGAAAGACAATTATCAGATGGTTTTATCCATATGTGAAACACAAGGAATAGCACAAGAAGACCATAGGGTAAGGGAGGGAAAACTGAATGGGATGAAATCAGAGAGGGAGACAAACCTTGTAGACTAAAGAGGGAATTTGATTATACGCTTATATAAAAAGATACACTTAAGATAACAAGTAGACTGGGGGAGGAGCAAGTTGGCGGAGGAGTAGGAGACCTATCATCAGGTCCCATGAGTTCGGCTGGATAGTTAAGAAACCATTCTGAATACCTACAAACTCAGCAGAAGATCGAAGAGAAGAACAGCAAATCTATGAACAGAAAAGTGACCACTTTTGGAAGGCAGAACCAGTGCAGAAGTGAATCTGAGGCGACATTCAGGAACACAGACATGGGGGAGAGGGGCCGGCTCCCGGCAAGCAGTAGAACAGCAGAGAACAAAATCGGAACTTTTAGAAGTCTGCTCCACTGAGGGACATCACTCCAGAGACTAAGCAGGGGGTGAAGCCCTCACAGGAAACTGTGGTCTCAGGATCTGTGGGGTCACAGAAAGACCCAGGGTGCCTGAGTGTGGTAGAGCTCCTAGGTATTGGAGCCGGGAGGCCGAGCCAAGGAGGGGGGCTCTCAGCTCCAAGTTACCTTAAACCATGATCCAAGGAACAGTTGGGCCACTGCTCTTCGAGCAGGGACCCCACAGGTGGCAGATCCAGAGAGACTCCCTCCTTCCTCCTCCGGGAGGAGCGGTGCGGGAGCGCATTGCAGGAATATGCTGGGTTTGGAGACTCCAAACGGGCCTGTGCACCAGAGACAGAGATGCTTGGTCACAGGCTGGGTGAGCTCGGAGTGCGACCGGAGACCAGAGAGATGGGAGGGACTGACCACTTTTCTCTGAGGGCACACTGAGGATTGGGGCCCCAAGCTCCTGGCTCCTCCTGGTGGGAGACTGGGAGGCAGCCATCTTCATTCCCGGCCTCCAGAGCTCTACGGAAAGCATTTAGGGAACAAAAGCTCCAGAGAGTGAACGGGAGCAGATTGCTTACCCCAGCCCCTGGCAAGGGCGGTGCAATTCCACCTCAGGCAAAGACATTTCAGAATCAGGGCAACAGACTCCCTCCCCCAGAAGATCAGCAATGACATCCAACAAAGACCAAGTTCACTTATCAATGAGAACTGCAGAACTCCAGAGCTAGGGGAAAGCAACACACAGCATTCATGACTTTCTCCCCATGATTCTTTAGTCCTTCAAAGTTAAATTTTATAAACTTTACTTTTGTCTTATTCTACTTTTTAAAATTTTCCTTTCTTTTTTAACTATTTTATCTCATTGGTACCTTCTTAAAAATCTTTTTTCAGGCGCACCTGGGTGGCTTAGTCATTAAGCATCTGCCTTCAGCTCAGGTCATGATCCCAGGGTCCTGGGATTTAGCCCCACATCGGGCTCCATGCTTAGTGCGGAGCCTGCTTCTCCCTCTCCCACTCCCTCTAACTTCTGTTCCCTCTCTTGCGGTCTCTGTCAAATAAATAAAATCTTTTTTTAAAAATCTTTTTTCAGGGGCACCTGGGTGGCTCAGTGAGTTAAAGCCTGTGCCTTTGCTCGGGTCATGATCTCAAGGTCCTAGGATCAAGCCCCAAATTGGGCTCTCTGCTTGGCGGGAGGCCTGCTTCCCCCTCTCTCTCTGCCTACTTGTGACCTTTGTCTATCAAATAAATTAGTTAAAAATAAATGAATAAATAAATAAATATTATTTAAAAATCTATTTTCATTTTCATTTTTATAGTCATATTCTATCCCTTCATTGTATTTAACCTTATTTTTTGTATACATACAGGTTTTTTCTTTAAAATTTTGGGATGCAGTTTCTTCTAATAGATCAAAACATACCCTAAATCTAGCACATGGCTTTGTTGTAGTCTCCAGCCTGATCACATACTTTTCCTTTTTTTTGCCTTCTTTTTTCCACCAACTTCTTATCAATTTCTTTTTTAGAATTTTTTAAAAATTTTCATCTTTACAGTCATATTCCATCCCATCATGTTTATCCTTTTTCGTGTGTGTGTGTGTGTGTGTATACATACATATATATACATATATGTATATATATATGAGGAAACAGGAATGTATATACATATACATATATATGTATATATATGTATGTATGTATGTATTTTTTCTTTGTTTAAAATTTTGGGAGGTAGTTTCTTCTAACAGACCAAAATACACCCAAAATCAAGTGTGTGGCTCTGTTCTATTCATCAGTCTAATGTGTGTGTGTGTGTATTTTTCCCCCCCTTTTATCCTCCTTTCTTCTCACCCCAGTTTCAGGTCTCTTCTGATTTGGCTAGTGAATATCTTTCAAGGGTCATTGCTACCCTTTTAGTATTTTGTTCTCTCATGCATCTATTCTTCTCTGGATAAAATGAAAAGGCAGAAAAATTCACCACAAAAAAAGAAGAAGAGGGAGTACCGATGGCTAGGGACCTAATCAATATGACATCGGTAATATGTCAGAACTACAGTTCAGAATGACGATTCTCAAAGTGTTAGCTGGGTTCAAAAAAAGCATGGAAGATACCATAGAACACCTTTCTGGAGAAATAAAAGAAATAAAATCCAAAAAAGTTGAAATTAAAAAAGCTATTAAGGAGGTGCAATCAAAAATGGAGGTTCTTATTGCTAGGATAAATGAGGCAGAAGAGAGAATCAGTGATATAGAAGACCAAATGATGTAAAATAAAGAAGTTGAGAAAAAGAAAAACAACTACTGGACCATGAGGGGAGAATTTGAGAGATAAATGATACCATAAGACAAAACAATATAAGTTGGGATCCCAGAAGAAGAGAATTAGGGAAATTCTCTGCTGTAATATACCAAAGTATACACTTTGTATTGGAGCAAATTACAGCAGAGAATTTCCCTAATTTGGTGAAGGGAACAAGCATCAAAATCCAGGAGGTGTAGAGAATCCCCCAACAAAATCAATAAAAATAGGTGCACACCCCATCATCTAATAGTAGAACTTACAAGTCTCAGTGACAAAGAGAAAATCCCAAAAGCAGCTCGGGACAAGAGGTTTGTAAAATACAATGGCAGAAAGATTGGCAGCAGACCTACCCACAGAGACCTCTCAGGCCAGAAAGGGCTGGCATGATATATTCAGAGCACTAAGCAAGAAAAATATGCAGCCAAGAATACATATCCATCTAGGCTGTCAATGAAAATAGAAGGAGAGATAAAAAGCTTCCAGAACAAACAAAAACTAAGAGAATTTGCAAACCAGTCAACAGGAAATTTTGAAAAGGGTCCTCTAAACAAAGACAGAGTCTAAAAGTAACAGACCAGAAAGGAACAGAGACAATATACAGTAATAATCACCTTACAGGCAATACAATGGCACTAAATTCATATCTTTCAATAGTTACACTGAATGTAAATGGGCTAAATATCCCAATCAATAGACACAGGTTATCAGAATGAATAAAAAAACAGACCCATCAATATGCTGTCTGCAATAAATTCATTTTACACCCAAAGACACCTCCAGATTTAAAGTGAGGGGGTGGAAAACAATTTACCATGCTGATGGACATCAAAAGAAAGCTTGGCTCAGGCCATGATCCCAAGCACCTGGGATCGGATCCTGCATCGGGCTCCCTGCTTGGAGGGAGGCCTGCTTCTCCCTCTCTTACCCCCTCTGCTTGTGTTCCCTCTCTCGCTGTGTCTCTGTCAAATAAATAAAATTTTTTAAAAAAAGAAAGAAAGAAAAGAAAAGAAAGCTTGGATGGCAATCCTTCTATCAGATAAATTAGATTTTAAGCCAAAGACTATAATAAGAGATAAAGAAGGACACTATATCATACTCAAAGGGTCTGTCCGACAAGAAGATCTAGCAATTTTAAATATCTATGCCCCTATCATGGGAACAGTCAATTATATAAACCAATTAGTAACAAAATCAAATAAACACATCAAAAATAATACAGTAACAGTAGGGGACTTAAACAACCCCCTCACTGAAATGCACCGATCATCTAAGCAAAAGATCAACAAGGAAATAAAGGCTTTAAATGACACACTGGACTAGATGGACATAACAGATATATTTAGAACACTCCATCCTAAAGCAACAGAATATACATTCTTCTCTAGTGCACATGGAACATTCTCCAGAACAGATCACACCCAGGGTCACAAATCAGGTTTCAACCAGTACCAAAAGACTGGGATCATTCCCTGCATATTTTCAGACCACAATGCTTTGAAACTAGAACTGAACCACAAGAGGAAAGTTGGAAAGAACTCAAATACATGGAGGCTAAAGAGCATCCTACTAAAGAATGAAAAAAATCTTTGGGATACAGCAAAGGTGGTTCTGAGAGGAAGGTATACAGCAATACAAGCCTTTCTCAAGAAACAAGAAAGGTCTCAAGTACACAACCTACTCCTACACCTAAAGGAGCTGGAGAAAGAACAGCAAGGAAAGCCTAAACCCAACAGAAGAGAAATACTAAATAGAGACCAGAGTAGAAATCAATGAAATAGAAACCAAAAGAACAGCAGAACAAATCAATGAAAATAGGAGCTGGTTTTTTGAAAGAACTAGTAAAACTCACCTGGCCAGACTTATCAAAAAGAAAAAAGACCCAAATTAATAAAATCAGGAATGAAAGAGGAGAGATCACAACCAACACCAAAGAAATACAAAGAACAATTTTAAGAACATATTATGAGCAACTATACGCCAGCAAATTTGACAATCTGGAAGAAATAGATGCATTCCTGGAGACATATAAACTACCAAAATGAACCAGAAAGAAACAGAAAACCTCAACTGACCCATAACCAGTAAGATTGAAGTAGTCATCAAAAATCTCCCAATAGGGGCGCCTGGGTGGCTCAGTGGGTTGGGCCGCTGCCTTCGGCTCGGGTCATGATCTCAGAGTCCTGGGATCGAGCCCCGCATCGGGCTCTCTGCTCAGCGGGGAGCCTGCTTCCCTCTCTCTCTCTCTGCCTGCCTCTCTGCCTACTTGTGATTTCTCTCTGTCAAATAAATAAATAAAATCTTAAAAAAAAAAAAAAACAACAACAACAACAAAACAAAAAAAAAAACACTTTAAAAAAAAAAAAATCTCCCAATAAACAAGAGCCCAGGGCCAGATGGCTTCCCAGGGAAATTCTACCAAACATTTAAGGAAGAATTAATACCTATTCTCCAGAAACTATTCCAAAAAGTAGAAGTGGAAGGAAAACTTCCAAACTCCTTTCATGAGGCCAGCATTACCTTGATACCAAAACCAGACAAAGATGACAAAGACCACATCAAAAAGGAGAATTACAGACCAATATCCTTGATGACCATGGATGCAGAAATTCTCACCAAAATACTAGTCAGTAGGATCCAACAGTACATTAAAAGGGTTCTTCACTACGACCAATGGGCTGCATGGCTGGTTCAACATCCACAGATCAATCAATGTGATACAATACATTAATAAAAGAAAGAACAAAAACCAAATGATACTCTCAATAGATGCTGAAAAAGCATTTGACAAAGTACAGCTTCCTTTCTTGACCAAAACTCTTCACAGTGTAGGGATAAAAGGTCCATACCTCAGTATCATCAAAGCCATCTATGAAAAAGCCACAGCGAATATCATTCTCAATGGGGAAAACTGAGTGCTTTCCCCTAAGGTCAGGAACATGGGAGGGCTGTCCACTATCACCACTACTATTCAACATAGTACTAGCCTCAGCATTAAAACAACAAAAAGAAATAAAAGGCATCTGAATGAGCACAGAATAAGTCAAACTCTCACTCCAAAGATGATACGGTACTTTATGTGGAAAACCCCAAAAGATTCCATTCCAAAACTGCTAGACCTCATACAGGAATTCAGTAAAGTGTCAGGATATAAAATCAATGTACAGAAATTAGTTGCATTTCTATACACCAACAGGAAGACAGAAGAAAGAGAAATTAAGGAGTTGATCCCATTTACAAATGCACCCAAAACCTAGGAATACCTAGGAATAAACCTAACCAAACAGACAAAGCACTATAAAGTACTCATGAAAGAAACTGGGGAAGACACAAAGAAATGGAAAAACATTCCATGCTCATGGATTGGAAGAACAAATATTATGAAAATGTAGGGCGCCCGGGTGACTCAGGTTAAGCCTCTAACTTCAGGTCAGGTCATAGTCTCAGGGTCCTGGGATCAATCTCCACATCGAGCTCTCTGTTCAGCAGGGAGCCTGCTTCCCCCACCGCTTGCCTCTCTGCCTACTTGTGATCTCTCTCTCTCAGCTATGGTGAGTGCTGTGAATTATGTAAGACTGATGAATCACAGACGTGTAACCCTGAAACAAATAATACATTATATGTTAATTTACAAAAATAATACAATTTTTTTTAATTTGTTAATATTTTATACTATTTATTAACCAAATGGGACTCAAGTATTAGAAATATTCTCTCATTTAAACTCTAAAAGACATCAGGCATAGTTTGTAATTATGGTAAAAAAAAAAAACTAATCAAATTTCTACTAAAGTTAAAAAAAAAAAAAAAAGATGACAAGTAGACTGAAGGTAAATAAATGGCAAAACACCCACAACAGAGTCCATTGTGCTTTAAGATGAAAAAGAGCATTCAATCAAAAGCGCTCATATCAGGGCACCTGGCTGGCTCAGTCGTTAGGCATGTGCCTTCAGCTCAGGTCCTGATATCCTGGAATCAAGCCACACCTCAGGCTTCCTGCTTTGTGGGAAGCCAGCTTCTCCCTCTCGCACTGCCTCGCTTGTGTTTCCTCTCTCGTGCTCTCTCCCTCTGTCAAATAGAAAAATAAAAACTTTTAAAAACAAAAGTGTTCATATCAAAATATTAAGCACCTCACTGGAGAATGATATACCAGGTGAATTACATTTAGGAACCATGGTATAGTTCAAGTCAAACCTTATGTTTCAAGACCAGCACTACATTTAACACTCACATGAGATGTACCCCTCCAAACAGCAATCTACCAAGGAAACAGGATTCACCACTCCCATCCTATACTCACTTGAAATTATATATTCACTGACCAATTTGTTGGGTAGAATCACTGGCACCATTTATTCAACTGACTTCTAACATTTATATACTTGAATGTGGATAACCAAAATGATGCCTGAACAATGCTACTCTGCTGTATTAAGCAAATGCTGACAGAAAGTAAATATAATACATGCACACTAAAAAGAAATCAAGCAAACAAAAAGCATTAAGAGAGAACAAAATGAAATTATATCACGTACATAAAAGAAGCAGAATTGACAGGGCCCTAACAAATGCATCAAAAACACTAACAAGAAGAAATTGATAAATCTACACGGTAACTTGAGAATGACACAGAAATTTGTACACACACACACACAAAATAAAGGTATAGAGGATCTGATTATCAAACTAATAAGGTGGATCTATGAAACATAAATAACTCTGTATCAAAAAATATATATACTTTCTTTTCAAACACCCATAAACCATACAAAAAACTAAAGGCACAAACTTAAAGGACCTCAAATTCCAAAGAACATTTGCTTTCCACAATACTTCAACATTATAAATTAATCCAGCAAGCACAAAGAATTAAATCTCTCCGCCTGGGAGAGATTTCTTTTAACTCTGAAATTCTTTTTACTTCTTTTAACTCTGAAATTAAAGAGGAAATCAAAACAAACTTTTAAACAAATGACAATAAGAACAGTATGTATCAAAATCAATAGGATATACCCAAGGTGGCATCCAAAGGGAAATTTCTAGCTTTAAATGTTTATCAAATGGATTAAAAAAAGAAGAAACCTGAATAAAAGCCAATGTCACATACAATGAAATGCTAGATTAAGAATAAAACAGACCCGAAATAAGCAGAAGGGAATTTTTTTTTAAAGATTTATTCATTTATTTAAGACAGTGAAAGAGAACAAGTTCACGCATGAGTGGGAAAAGGGAGAGGGAGAGAGAATCTCAAGCAGACTCCATGCTGAACACAGAGCCCAACACAGGGCTCAATCTCGTGACCCTGAGATCACGACACAAGCTGAAACCAAGAGTCGGGCACTCAACCGACTACACCAACCAAGCACCCAAAGCAGAAGGACATTATTAAAAATAAAAGCAAGATGTAAATGAAATTAGAAAAACATCATCAAGAGCAAAGCCAAAGGAGAGCTGACGAATGAAAAAGTCATTAAACACAAACAAATTTCTGTTAGGTATATCTAGATGCAACTTTTCCTAGGAAGGAAGGAAGGAGAAAAGTAAAGGAAAAAGAGTATATAGTTATAGTCATGGGGCACCTGGGTGGCTCAGAGTTAAGAGACCAACTCTTGATTTCAGCTCAGGTCATGATTTCAGGTCATGAAACGGAGCCCCCTGTTGGGCTCTGCACACAGTGGTGAGTCCACTTCTCTCCCTGTCTCTCCTCCTCTCCCTCTGTCTCTGCCCCCCTCAAGTTCCCCACTCATAGCACTCACTCCAGCCCTTTCTCTCAAGTCTTTAAGTATATAACCAGAGACTGTGCAAGCATACTATTTTGTACAAATGGACAATATACAATTTTAATGTTTGAAATGTACACTAAACAGGGGCACCTGAGTGAATCAGTTGGTTAAGCGTCTGCCTTCAGTTCAGGTCATGATCTCAGGGTCCTGGGACTAAGCCCCACATCAGGCTCCCTGCTCAGCTCCCTCTCTCCCTGCCCCTTCCCCCCTTTTGTGTTTTCCCTCTCTCTCAAATAAAAAAATGTTTTTAAAAGTACACTAAACAGAAAATTAGCAATAATAATGGAATATAAAAAGTGGCTCAAAATAAGATCAAAATCACAAATCAAAAGTACTGGAAAATTTTAAAAGGGTATCGAAGATCTACCACCCAAACAAGAACAAGAAAGTATGAGTCCCTAATAGTTTCCAGCCAAACCTCTAAGAGCTTCTAGAGTACAGAAAAAAATCTAAAAAGATTCCCAAGTTATTCTAACCTCATATCAAAAATAGAAGCATCTCACAATAAAATGCCTTAAATTATTAAACAGAATCCACTTATGCACTAAGAGTAATACACAATGGTCAACAAAGATTCTTCTCAGTAATGCAAAAGATGGTTTTCACATTAGAAATTACCTCAATATATTCCAAAGAAATAAAAATTAAAAAACTCAATTAAAATAAAAGAATTAAAAAAATTTAAGTACATGGATTAAAAAAACATAAATACCAATAGCTGTTCCTATGTAAGAAAAACCCAACAAGAAAATGACATGGAAAATGTCACATATAATAATATTTAGAAATAAATCATAATACTAAATATGTACTATCACTATTAAAATAGTATACTGAAAATCATAGCAGTGAAAGAGGATTATTCTGTTCCAGAAGAAAATATTGAATATTACTAAAATGTCAATTCTCCCCAAGTTAATCTAACAATGTCAATGCAGTTCTAAAGAGAACACTGTAGTTGACTCCCCAGCAGCCATTCCACCTCAGTCCCAGGGATAGTCCTGAACTTTTTTTATACCTACAATAATTCCACTGCCAGTGACAGGCCTAAACCAACCTGGCACAAGTCATGCAAAGTCTGTCCCTGGCATCTAGAGGAAAAGTTTCTTCACCCAAGCACACAACAGCACTGGATATGATGATGGAAGCGAGGAGATTTGATTCCTGTTTTCCTATCTGCAGCACCATTCCTTTAACCATCACCACCACCATCGCATTTAGCAGAGACACAGCACGCCATCAACAAACGTATCACATCAACAATATTGGAATCTCAAGGTGTGGACATCTAAGACCTATGGAAGATTAGTCCTTAAATTAAGCTTTACTCCCAATTCCTTAGATTAAAAAACCAAAGCATTAATATATGGCTATTATATTTTAAATGATCAATTGTTAACAGCCAAGCACTATATTAGACACTTGACTGTATAAGCTTATTTAATGCTTGCAACAACCATATAAGGCAAATACTATAATCATCCCACTTCACAGATAAAGAGAAGTGTAGGGGTGCCTGGGTGGCTCAGTCAGTTAGGCGACCAACTCTTGATTTGGTTCAGGTCATGATTTTGGGGTACTGGGAGTGAGTCCCATGTCCAGCTCTGCACAGGGTGTGGAACCTGCTTAAGATTCTCTTACGGTGCCTGGGTGGCTCAATGGGTTAAGCAGCTGCCTTCCGCTCAGGTCATGGTCTCGGGGTCCCGGGATTGAGTCCCGCATAGGGCTCTCTGCTCAGCGGAGGGCTTGCTTCTCCCACCTCCGCCTGCCTCTCTGCATACTTGTGAGCTCTCGCTCTGTCAAATAAATAAAATCTTAAAAAAAAGAAAAAAGATTCTCTCTCTCCCTCTGCCCCTCCTCACCCACCCCCTCAAAAAAACAAAACAACAACAAGAAGAAAACAGAAGTGCAAAAGGGCCCAAGGTCCAGAGGTGGGACTCAAATCCAGACTTCCTAAAACCTTCAACAAGCCTCTTTCCACAAGTATCTATACAAACCTAAGAGCAAGGAACACATATTCTTGAGTTAACATGAAAATAAAGTTAAAAAGCAGTTTAATAAAAATAATATTTTAAATAATCAGGAAGGAGGCACCTAGGTGGCTCACATGGTTGGACGCCTGCCTTCAGCTCTAGTCATGATCTCCGGGTCCTGGGATCCAGCCCTGCATCAGGGCTCCCTGCTCAGCAGGGAGTCTGCTTCTCCCTCTCCCTCTCTCCCCTGCTCATACTGTCTCACATGAATTGAAAAAAAAAAAAAAAATCAGGAAGATCAACAATCTTCCTGAAAAATAAGAGACCAACTCTTAAGGAATAAGGAATCTTAAGCAAAGCTCAGTTCATATGTTTATTATAACCTCTAATGGCTTCAGGATTTTTCTGTGTACTACTCATTGAACCATTTACATATCCAAGAACACAGGAACACTGAGAAGCATGAGAGGTTCATTAGACACACGCTCTTTGATAATGGCTGAGGGAATTGCGTCGGGCCACAGAATTCACCCTGTCCAAAGGTGTTTAGATTCCTATCACTGACTGCAAGACTGCCTCAGATACCCTAATAAAATGAAAACTGGAATAAGCTTTCCAATCCTTGTTCAGAACACTGTGCTTCTGCTGGAAAAAGTCACGGAAAAATGAACTTTTGCTATACCATCAGTCTTTGTATCTCACCAACAGATCAGCTATTTATCACTTCTAATTCATAAGTCATTCCATTAATTTTCACAGATATTTTAGTGGGTTTGTAACCCTTAGCCTATTTCCTGATATTAAAGGCCTCAAGGTACTCAGTCTAGACAATTCACACTTGCCTTAGGACAAGTTTCCAGAAAGAATTTAAACGCTCCCTCACAGGTTATTTATGTAAAACCATCTGCAGCACCATGTCTGTCTCATAATGAGTTTCAACAACTGAAATGCTTTCTAATAGGAAATAAACGGTTTATAAAAGTGTGCTCAATTTTCCACCATTATGAACAACATCTTTACCAGACCACATCTAGTTAAGAATTGCAAACCCAAACCTCTAGGCTGGTCTAGGCAGCAATCCTTGCCCTCACCTTAAAAGACATACTTTAATAATAATTATTCTTATTTAAAATAGTTTTAACTTGGAGACTAAGTTAAATTAGGCCACCTTCCCTAATTCTTAAAAAATATTATAGATTATCAAACCAGCAGACTCAAGAATAATCTCTATGTTCAGGAAATATAAACACATGAAACCTAGCAAACTACTAAAAACTAAAGATGGCTCCCACTTTCAGAAAGCAAACTTTAAGACATTATTTAGAAAAGGGGTTTTCACAAGCTAGTCAGTCTTGCTGACATAAACTGAGGAACAACACAATAAACTGAGAAAGAACAGTGCCTGAAGTTAAAGATACCTCAACAACATGAACCTGAAAAATGCTCACTAGGTTATAAATGTAAGCCCAAAAAACATCACTGGTCTTTTAAATGACCATTCAAATAACTATTCTTTTCTGCCTAATAAGGTCCTCTCTAACAGCCTACAAGTCTATTGTATTCATTCTCTCTCCTTTTAATATATGTTTAAGCAAAAAAAAAAAAATTTTTAAAGCATACATCACTTCTTACCTAGGGTACCCCTAGATAAAAAGAGGGTGGGGATGCCAACAACGAACAATCATATTACCTAAACGCATGATTCACACATATAGCCCCTAAAATAACATACTGTACCATTTTACACAGCTACATAATTGGACGATTTTTAGGTCCTGCTTAATGCTGCACATGTTATACATCCAAAATGAAGGGCTTACTTTGATTTCATTTAGATTTAAAGTTGATAAAGAGGTTAAAAAGCATCCTCTCCCATTCTTTCTCTCAAAAGTAGGCTACAAGAAAATAGAAATCTTTTTTCCTGAGCTCCTAACATGCAGCCTTCCCTGACTCCCCAGCTGAAGATGAAACACTGAAGAAGGGACAATCTCCCAGGGCCCCAGCACCAATTCCATCCTGCCAATAGCCGATGCTCCCCAAAAGCCGAGGAAAAGCAATCCACCTGCCAGCCTAGTATTGTCAAACTATAAACAAATGCTTTATTTTTCTGATCAATGGTGGTTAAGGATAGATACTCCATGAATGGTATGAATCCAGAAGCAGCATGTCCCAAGACTTCACTGGCATGCTACACCATGCTTGAGAGTCACCTTCAAAGATCCAGCTTGTCTCCCCACCCATGGGATACTGTCATCCCAACTTCCCACACCTCCTACACATCTGCTGTACATCCGGGACTCATGATTGAAATGCATGTTCTCTTGTTACATGCCTATATACATTTGTCAAATTGGACATTTTGCTGTGTTTAACTGAGCCTCAGTGAAATTTTTAAAATTAAACATAAGCATTTCTTAGACCCTTTTGCAGACCCGAAGGGGTTTGTTTTTTTTTTTAAGCTTCTGAGTGATTCCATGTGAGAACCACTGCTCTAGGTTACACTACACGTAACTTCCCTCACTCAAAAATGGGGAAAGTCAAAAACATTAGGTCTAAAGTCAGACATCTAGAATCAAAAGACAGCTCTGTTGGGGCACCTGGGTGGCTCAGTGGGTTAAGCCTCTGCCTTCGGGTCAGGTCATGGTCTCAGGTACCTGGGATCGAGCCCCGCATTGGGCTCTCTACTCAGCGAGAAGCCTACTTCCCCCTCTTTCTCTGCTGCCTCTCTGCCTACTTGTGATCTCTCTGTCAAATAAATAAATAAAGTCTTAAAAAAAAAAAAAAAACAAACAGACAGCTCTGTTATTAACTCACTATACACCCTTGGACAAAGGACAAATTTCACTGACATTGCTTCCTCATCTGGAAACTAAGGATTTAAAAAAAAAAACAAAAACAAAAAAACCTACTACACAGGATAGTTTGGGAGACTTAAATGTTATGTTTATAAAATATTTGGCACAAGGCCTAACACAAGTAAGTAGTACATAACCATCATTAGCATCTTTGTTTCCATCATTTTAGATCAATCTTTACTTGGTATTTCTTAGTCCTGTGAGACATACTCCATATAATCTAAAACTTCTGAAGAACTTCTTAAACACAGACATGCCTAGCCTCATCCCTAATGCCTATGTAAGTCTGGGATGAGAACAGATTTGAGAATCACAGTGCTCTAGGGAACATGTGTAGCAGAACAAGATTATAATCAGGACCACAAGAATTCCTAAAATAAACTGAGCAGCTCCTCCTTGTTTCAAATGACGACTAGTCTCCTTTAGTCCAGTAGTATAAGGACATCAGAAGGAGGCGGGCTAATCGTAAAATAAAGGCGGCACTAACCTATAGCCAACTTCCCCAAAGATAAATACAGAGATTTAGTCTTCACTGAATTCTCTCAAAGTTAAAGCCATTCTTGAAGGGTTCAGCAATCAACAGGCTCTCTCTCCATTGAACCCAGAGCACCACTGGATAATAAAAGAAAAAATAAATGGAAGAAAGAACAATACCTTGTTTATTTCTTTGGCAGTTCTCATTACCTGAGATGGCTTTTCATGATTTATCAGAGAAAGCAGTAAAGCAGACCATGACAAGCACCAAACATAAAAATAAAAAAGTAAGCCCTACAACACGAATAATGGTCTTAGTTCCTTAAAAGACATCTCAAAACCACCTTACATGCCACCCCTAGCACCCAAGATAGTTTAAACCAGAGTTTTCCAGAGCTGTCTCTGAGACACCTGTACCTAAATGATATGAGTTTTAAAATGCAACTTCTTAGAACCTTCTCCAGATTCTGATTCAAACAAATAGAGATGGACCCCAGGAATCTGCATTGAACTCCCAAGGTCATTTCTATACTCAATATTTGGAAGTACGTCCACAGGACCTAGAAATTTTCACCTCAAGTAAGCCTCGAACACAAAAAGATGGATATAATGCAACAATGAAGAAAACAGCTAACTGAAAATAAACAATTCAATAAAGCATAGTTGGTTAAGAGGATGTATGAAGCTGGACTTCCTCAATCTATACTTTTATTCCACCACTCACAAGCCATTTTACACAAGGCTAATGTGCCCCAGTTTTCTCATCTGTAAAATGGAATTCTACCACCTACCTCAGTTAGGAGTACTAAGAAGTTATTAAAGCTTTCAGAAGAATGCCTAAAAATTTTAAGAAGAGTGCCTGACCCTTGCAAACATCCAAAATACAATACTTATTTAGATCCTTATGGCCAATGGTCTACAAACGGTTGGCTACATGGCTGGAATTCTTATTTGCTGAATCCCTGGAATTTACATCCATCTGTAACGATGCAGTAGGAAACCAGTAAGGAACTAACATTGTGCAATGCTTAAAAATCAGATGCTTCTCAAATAAGATACAAACCAAGAAACTGGCTCTAGAAATGGTATAGGTTGAGAGCAGTTAACCTGTTTTCAAATTTCTTTCAAGAAGATGGAAAACGATGGGCATCTGGGTGGCTCAGTGGGTTAAAGCCTCTGCCTTCAGCTCAGGTCATAATCCCAGGGTCCTGGGATCGAGCCCCACATCAGGCTCTCTGCTGGGCAAGAAGCCTGCTTCCCCCTCTCTGCCTCTCTCTCTCTCTCTCTGTTAAATAAATAAATAAAATCTTTTTTTAAAAAAAAGAAGATGGAAAACGACAAAAAACTGAGACTCCCAAACTTTTCACAGCAAGAGGGCTACATTTAATATTTAATCATCCAAATCACAGAATATAAAAGTAAAGCAAACCAGGTGGACTAAGGCATCCAGTAAAGACCTCACACTCACCCTGCCACTTTCCCTCACTCTCATAATATGCATTTAAAAAGCTGACTGGGGCGCGTGGGTGGCTCAGTTGGTTAAGTGACTGCCTTGGGCTCATGACCCCAGGGGTCCTGGGATCAAGTCCCGCATCAGACTCCCCGATGGGAGGGGAGGGGAGCCTGCTTCTCCCTCTTCCTCTGCCTGCCACTCTGCCTACTTGTGCCCCCTCTTCAAATAAATAAATAAATAAATAAAACAAGCCGACTTCCTGAAAGAGAAATTTAGCGCGAAGTGGGGAATCTAACCACATGTAAAGTGTCACTATATGATAAAACTCTTATCAGAGTATTAAGACAGTGGATACTTCCAACAGTAGCAATGGCTGCCAGAGGACCTGAACTGAAGACCTGTAAAAAAAAAAAAAAAAAGAGGGGGAAGGGGATCTGTACTAGGTTATCACGCAGAAAAAGGCAGCCTGATAATAAAATGGAGAAACCGATTCCCCGGAAAAAGCATATGCAACTGCCAAGGCGAGATTCCCTCAAAAGAAAAAGCCTTCATGCCCAGAATGCTAGTCCTGAATCGTATCAGCAAACAGATGCAAAGAAAACAGAAGAGATATCTGGGTGAGAGATGACCCGAATTCTCACGGGAAGAAAAGCAGCCAAAGCTTAAATGCACGGAGCACGGAATCCAATTTTAGGTCTGCAGCAACTCAAGGGCCCGTTAACCATTTCCCAGGAAGCCCGAAATCTTCAGATTAAACGGATCTGACGTCTTGGACAGCTCTCTGGAAACCCAAGACAGGCAGACACTGGCGATTCAGAGGATTTAGGGGGAGGGGCGGCGGTGGAAGAGAGTCAAAAGAAGCCTTCTCGAAGATAAAATCACGTGACTAGCTGGCAAAGAAATACCCAAGGAGCTAAAATGAGGGAGAAAGGGTCTTGGGTAAAGACGCTCCAATCCCCCAACCGGGAAGCGCGGTCCACTGCGCGAGAGGGCTGGGCGGGGGCTGAACCCCGATCGCCAGAGCTTGGACCCGAGGCCTCCAGTCGGCTGCCAGCCCATGCACCAACCTGGGACCACCGTGCGAGGGCACTGTCCCCGCGCGAGCGCGCGGGAAAAACGGCGGCGGGGCCGGAAGGGGGCAGGGCGAGCCGCGAGGACGACCCGCCGGGCACTTACGCTGCCGCTTCTTCCTAAGGCTTTCGACGCGCTGGCGGGAGACCGAGGGGGCGCCGCTGTAGGAGCCGGGCCGGCTTCGTCTGACGCCCTCCGCCGAAGCCGAGGCCCCGACTGGGGGCTCCGAGGCGCTGCTTGCCCGGCGCCGCAGCAGCTCCCGCCGCCGCCCATCATGCCCTTCGGGCGCCGGCTCCCCTGCCGAAGAGGCGGAGGTGTCGGCCGCTCTGCCGTGGCGTTCCATGGGCACGCCGAGCCGGCCCGCTCCCATCCGCAGCAGCCACCGCTGCCGCCCGAGCCAGCCCCCCAGCGCCGGGTCCCTGGTCGCCTCCTCCGCGGCAGTCCAACCCAAGCAGAAGCGCACCCTCCGCCGGCCGCCTCTTCCGTTGCGCCAGCGCGCAGCAAACCAATCCAAATAGGCTGGAGGAGGCCCGAAGGCCTCGCGTCCAATCGTCTCCCTCACTCAAGGAGGATCGACAGCGCCTCCGCCCAATGAAAGGCTCCCAGGACGGGGCGGGGCGGGGCGGAGAGTGGCGGGGGAGGGGACCCGGGCTTGGCCGCGGGGAAGGCGGTGTTGCTGAGGCGAGAGTGATGGCGGCACCGCCCAATGGACGTGTGGGTGGAGGGGCCAGCGCACCGGCCCGCACAGGTGGACGGGTCCGCTCCCCAGCCCCAGCGTCCCGCCCCGCTGCTGCGTCCGGTCTCTCCCGGCCCGCACCCTCCTCCAGCCCAACAGTGAGACCCCCAGCGTCTGGCCGCCAGACTTTGGCAAAGAGAAGGACTTGAACCGCGGCTGACCTTAGCCTTTGTCCCTCGGCCTGGTTCCGCCGCTGCCCTCGAGGCCGCCAGCTCCTCCGCGCTATGTTTTTTACCACCACTCTCTCTCCCAGCACAGCCACGGGCGTGTTTGGGCGAAGCCCCCTCCATTCTGTCTGCGTTGGAGAAATGTTCCCGGTACCAGAAGGAATGAAAGGACTGGGGCTGGTCTCCATGGCAACTGGAGAAAGAGGTGGGTTAAAAACCCTTCGCCACCCGCCTGTGCTGAAGGAGGGGGTGTGGGAGCCGGGGAGTAGGGTTGGCGTTTTGAAGGACAGTCTGGACTTCTTTTCTGTGCGGCGCACTGGAGGGACATAGAAGGATTTGGTGGCTGCCTTGAAGCCTGTTAGGGGTGTGTGCGTGCGCGTGCGTGCGCGTTAATCGTCCTCTTCCCTTTTCGGGGGTGGGGGCGAGAACATAGTCACCTCCAGCCTGAGATACCACTCACTGCAACCAAAGGCCCTACCAACCAACCCTCTTCCCAAGGTTACCCCAGCCTGAAATGATGCTGCCTTGTTCTGTATCCTCAGGGTACTCCCTCACTCCATCAAGTTTAGCGAGACTGTGTTTTTCTTGCTTGCCACTTATTGGTTAAGTGCCTCCCCCAGGACACTGTAATGTCCCTTGGGTGATAGCCCTCATTTTCTTACCTTTCCCGTAATGACTGCTAGTAGCCGGCTGAAAAGAAAGATGAGCTTTTTTGCTCGTTGAAGAAAATTAACCGCTTATTCCAAACTAGCTTCCCCTCACTGCAGGAATAACTCTGGAAATCCTATATATCCAAACTCTGGAAATTGCAACTCCTGCAAGAAGCCATCCCAGATGAATCCTACAAGAACCAAGAACACCTGTAGCTAGTCTTCTAAATCTCAGCACCCAGTGTGGCCCATCTTTCTTTCTACCCCCCACCAATGTGGTCCTCCTTGACCCGAGGGAGCGTTCATCCTAGGCTGTGAGTTCTGATAGGTCATCCTGAAGAATCAGAAATCATCATCATCATCATCATCCAAGACTCCCAAGATGAACCCCAGTAGCAAAACAACACCTGAAATACCTGTGTAGTTTGTTTTTTGTTTGTTTTTTACAGTGTAGAGAGTGCCTTTACATGTCATTTAATCCTCTAAGCGACACTGGGATGATGAGGCAACTTAACTGGAGACACACAGCTTAAAAAATGACAGAGCCTGGATTCCTGAGAAGTTCCGCTACTCTCTGCCTTACAGTAACCAGAAGGTACAGATTCAGTAAAATTCCAATAAATTCTTAGAAGGGTTTTTGTACTCTAAATAAATATATAAATATTTATATATCTATATTTAGATATTTATATCTAAATAAATATGTGTGTCCTCACTCTGTGGTATGAACTTACTGACAGTTTGTGGCTATCTCTAAAGTTTATCCAAAATAACGGATGAATGGCAATTAGGCAAGATGTTTATAATCCTAAATGAAAAATACAAATACACTGAGCAAAAGAAAACAGACATGAAAGAATACATACTGTATGATTTATATGAAGTTCAACATTAATAAATGATTAGAAATCAGGATGATGGGGTTTTGTGGGGGGAAGGGGAAGAGAGTCATGATGACAGGGCACAGATAGATTTCTGTAGGACTGGGAATGTTCAGTTTCTCTGGTCTGGGTGGTGGCTACATGGGTGTGTTCACTTTGCAATGTGTCTTTAAGATGTTCACGTGTTTCGTGTACTTTTCTGTATGTGTGTTTTACTTAAAACATGTATTTTAAGGAAAAGAAAAGAAATTGAAGATCTTTCGTGGAGCAAGGTTTTTTGTTTTTTTCCAAAACGTCAAATAAAAGGAGCGATTAAGAGATTTTCTTTCTCTCTGGTTATTATAAGAGTTTAAAGGGAGAGTATCATTAATTTTTTTTTTAATCACTTCTCAATAATTTACCCTTGGGGAGAAACCAGTTTTCTGGTATGCACACCAGAGAAAACAAGTTTTCTGGTATACACACCTGAATACACACCTCAGGGCTGGAGGTGGCTATGTTCTGGTATACACACCAGAGGTCATGGTAAGCATAATGTTTTGGAGGAACTAACCAAATTCTAAAGTAATAATTTGCAAATCTAGAGCCATTTCCGTGACAAAACATCACACAGAATAGACATCTACCATGTTAGTTGCCTTTTGCTAGGTCAGAAATAACCCCAAAACTTAGTGGCTGAGTAATAAATATTTATTATCTCAGTTTCTGTGGGTCAAGAATTTGGGCGTGATTTAGCTGGATGGTTCTGGCTCTTTCATGAAGTTGCAGTCATTTGAGGGCATATGGTCTGAAGGATCCACTTCCAAGATGGCTTATTCACATGACTGGCAAGCTGGTACTAGCTTTTGGCAGGAGGCCTCAGCTCCCACAACATGGGTGGGCCTCTTCATAGGGTTGCTTGAGTGTCCTCCCAACATGACAGCTGGCTTCTCCCGAAGCTAGTGATTCGAGGGAAAACATGCAGATATTGCAATATCTTTTAAGATCGAGCCTGGAAAGTCATACACCCATCATGGCTGCAATATCCTATTGCAGTATCCAATATCCTATTATTACACAGATGAGACTTCTTCAGACTGGGTTGATATTACCCAAGAATGTGAATACCAGGAAGGAGAGAGTCATTGGAGGCCACATTAGGGCCCACAGTCTGCCCTCTGGCCCCCAGATGATAGAAGATTCACTTCCTCATCTCTTACTACTATCTAACAGCCCGAGGAAACACCCTCCCTGAATTTCTATTGAGTTTTCTTGCAGCTAAAATAGAGCATCACTGGGGAATAAAAAATTGAAAGTATCACAAGAGTGTCAAGCCACAGACTTTTATAGACCAACTTCTTTCTCCTTTCACTGTATTGGTGCCAGGGAAATGAAAAGCATGGAATCAGTCCCCTTTCAAGTACATGGTCTTTTTTTCCAGAATATAATGGTGTGGAGACTTGGGGGAAACCTTGCCTATTATCTCTTCCAAAGACAAAGATAGGATAGGATAGGATAGACAGGAAGTTACTAAGCCCCTAGACATTATATATGCATGTGCATATCTCCAAGAGGAGACTCAGCTATGTATCTATTTTCCAAATGTAATTGACCATGGAATCCTTTTTTCACAGAATCTCTTCCTTGGACACACTTTGGGAAATTCATCTCTGGATATAAAAATCACTCACATCTCTGTTATAGTAAAAGCAATGAAGATCTAGTTCTTTCCATTTTGAAAGCTTAATGGCATATTTATTTATTTTTAGAAAGGGGGAGAGGAAGAGGGAAAGAGAATCTTAAGCAGGTTCTATGCCCAGCACAGAGCCCTACACAGGACTCCATCTCATGACCCTGAGATCATGATCTGAGTCTACATCAAATGTCGACCGCTTAACCAACTGAGCTACCCAGGTGATCCAGCTTGATGGCTAAGATTATCTTCATTCCCAAATAAACCTGCAGTAGACCTCCCTCTCCCCCACCCCCCCGCCATCTGAAGCTTCGCTTTCCCAGGCTTCATTTACCTGTGGTCAACCAGTCTTGAAGTAGATGATCCTTCTTCTGAAATACTGTCAGAAGGTCACCAGTAGCCAGTGGCTACGTAACAACACCTACATCGTTGCCCTCACTTCATCTCATCACATTGGTATTTTATTGTCTCATATCATTACAAGAAGAAGGATGGATACAGTCCAATAAGAGATAACATTGATAAAACTCTTATTACAATAGACTATTATACTTGTTCCTTCTTGTCATTACTGTAGTTAATCTTACTGTGCCTAAATTATAAATTAAATTTTATCACAGTTGTGTTTTAACAGAACAGGTATATATAAGGTTTGGTACTCTGTGGTTGCAGGCACCTACTGGGGAGCTTGGAACATATCCCTTGCAGATAAGGGGAAACTTATCTTTGTAAAAGTATCTGCTTTCTGAAAACAAGTTTGTCCTCTTTCCTCTTCAACAGCTTCCCTTTCCTCAGTTCTCTTAATGGCCCTGCCATTTCTGTTCCTCTGGGCAACATGATTCTTCACTCTCATGTGCCCTTTCTTTGAGTCCAGCACTATTCACCAGAAATACATACAAATCACATGGGTAATTTAAATTTTCTAGGAGCCACATCTTTAAAAGTAAAAAGAAATGAGTGAAATTATTTTATTAGCATATTTAACCCAATATGTCCAAAACATTATTATTTCAGCATATGGCGCTAGTCACATTAGAAGTGGTCAGTGGGGTGCCTGGCTGGCTCAGTCTGAAAAGCCCGCAACTCTTGCTCTCTGGGTTTTGAGTTTGAGCTTCAAATTAGGTATAGAGATTATTAAAATAAATAAATAAACCTTTTTTTAAAAGATTTTATTTCTTTATTTGACAGACAGAGATCACAAGAAGGCAGAGAGGCAGGCAGAGAGAGAGAGAGAGGGAAGCAGGCTCCCCGCTGAGCAGAGAGCCCAATGTGGGGCTCGATCCCAGGACCCTGGGATCATGACCTGAGCCGAAGGCAGAGGCTTAACCCCCTGAGCCACCCAGGCGCCCCAAAATAAATAAACTTTTAAAAAATTATCAATAGCCACAAGTGTCTAGTAGCTATCAAATTAGACAAAAAGAGCCCTCTGGGAGCACTTTATTTCGGTTGCCTCCTAAATACTTGTTCCGCTTCTGGTTTACTTTACAGGCCCATGCTCCCAGGTGCTGGTATAATCTCCCCTCTAAAAGGTCTTGATGAAGGGCACCTGGGTGGCTAGTTATGTTTAGCTTCTGACTCTTGATCTCAGCTCAGCTCTTGATATCAGTCAGGAGTTGATCTCAGGTCATGAGTTCATTCCCCACCCCAGCATGGAGCCTACTTAAAAAAAAAAAAAAAAAAGAAAAAGGTTTCACCTACAGAACTAAATTCAAAACACTTACCATAGGGGTGCCTGGGTGGCTCAGTGGGTTAAAGCCTCTGCCTTCGGCTCAGGTCTTGATCCCAGGGTTCTGGGATGGAGCCCCACATCGGGCTCTCTGCTCAGCGGGGAGTCTGCTTCCCCACCCCTCTCTCTCCGCCTCCCTCTCTGCCCACTTGTGATCTCTCTCTCTCTCTGTCAAATAAATAAATAAAATTTTAAAAAACAATATACAAGGAGTCCCACATTTAGCATCTTTCCACTTTTCATCATTACTTCCCATACACTTGCATAGTATGTTCTAGCAAAAGGAATCTCCCAGCTCTCCAGACAGACTTGACTCTTACCCAGCTGTAAACTTCATCCTTCATCTCTACATGAAATTCCTCCCACCACATTTCTGCTTAATCAAAATTCAACCCAATTTCCATGGTTTATCCCAAAAGATACATCCTCCTGAAAGTCCTCACAGATTACCACACTTAGCTATGAACCTTCTAATCTTTTAAAATACGTCACTCTTAATGACATGTATCACATACTTCCTTGTGTTAACATTCTTGATATACATGTTTTATAATCTCCAACTAGACTTTGAGAGCTATTAGAATAAAAGTTTGCACCTTCATATCCCCCACAGTGCCTTTCACAGTGTAATACACAGATACACACATACACACAATGTGTTAATAAATCATTACAGTGGCAATAACAACTTCAGGATTCTTTAAAATCCTAACATCTTTGCAGTAGACAATGTTTCATACCTGCCACCTCACAACCATTCCCTCTTCACCCAGAAATCCCCCTACCTACCTGTAGATTAGGCTCCAATAGCCATGTTTGTATCCATAACCCAACACCTTGGAATAGGGACTCAGTTCTCAACGTGTGATCCCACATCCTCCATGCACGCAAAGGAACAGAGAAAGCTGATTTGCAGAGAGACCCAAGAATGAACAGATGCACAGAGCAAACCAGAAAAACAAGAGTGCTTTGCCAGTCTCCCAGTCTTGCCAACTTCCATCCTTTCCTGGGCTGATTACTTTCCTGTCTTTGGGTCCCTTCCTGTAACATTAAAATGTTTTTAAATATTTCTTATGACTCCCTCACCCCTTTTTTTCTTAATTTAGCTTATATTGTTTTATCTTACTTGCAACCAGAGTCTTTTTTTTTTAAGATTTTTATTTATTTATTTATTTGACAGAGAAAGATTACAAGTAGGCAGAGAGGCAGGCAGAGAGAGAGAGGAGGAAGCAGGCTCCCTGCCGAGCAGAGAGCCCGATGTGGGACTCAATCCCAGGACCCTGAGATCATGACCCGAGCCGAAGGCAGTGGCTTAACCCACTGAGCCACCCAGGCGCCCCTGCAGCCAGAGTATTAAAACAGTAATGATGGAAACCAAGCCCATCCTCTCCCATGATCCAATATTTTTGAATGATAACTTTCCTACCATAAGGGCAAGCCCATTTCTCAAGGATCCTCATATTTCAGGCAGCTGAAGAGACAAATGCACAAGAGAAAACTGTCTACCTTATTTGGCAGATGGAGGCTATTGCAGAATTTATTGTCCTGTCCTTAAATAATCCCTGTCACTGGCCTAATTCACTGAAAGAGAACACCAATATATATTTTCACTAAGTTTTTAATGCTTCCCAGGTGATCCCAGTGTGCAGTCCATGCTCAGACCAAGTTTTCTAGGCTTCCCTTGCTGTTGCATGATGAGTAGTTTGTAAGAATCTCGGGCCTCACCCCAGACCCACCTTATCTGCAATTTCAGCAAAAGCCTCAGGAGATTCATATATGTATTAAAGTCTGGGAAACACTAATTTAGAATACATGCTTTGGAATCAGCCAGACCTTAGTCCTAATCCTACCAGCGCCAGCTGAGTGATTTTCAGCAAGCTGCTTAACCTAGCTAAACCTCAGTTGAATAAAAAATGACTGGGCCAGGGGCACCTGGGTGGCTCAGTGGTTTAAGCCTCTGCCTTCGGCTCGGGTCATGATCTCAGGGTCCTGGAATCGAGCCCCACATTGGGCTCTCTGCTCAGCGGGAAGCCAGCTTCCCCCTCTCTCTCTGCCTGCCTCTCTGACTACTTGTGATCTCTCTCTGTCTATCAAATAAAAAAAAAAAATCTTTAAAAAAAAAAAAATGACTGGGCCACACAATGGAACACTATGCAGCCATCAAAAGGAATTTGTAATACTTTTAGATACTATAGACTGCATTCCAAGGTATTTTAACTGAAAAAATAAATATATATTGTCAATGTTAATGGAAAGATAAATGTAATGGGCCTTGGGGAAAAGTTAAATAACATATGTAGAACATCTAGAATCATTTCTGGTGGGGTGGCTCAGTCGGTTAAGTGTCTGACTCTTGATCTCAGCTCAGGTCTTGTTCTTAGGGTCGTGAGTTTGGACCCCATGCTTAATCTTAGAATTCTTAAGATAGGATGCTTAAGATTCTTTCTCTCCCTTTTCCTCTGCTTCCCTCTCCCCATGCTCCCTCTCTCTCAAAAAAATAAATAAAATCTTTAAAAAAAACCCTGGGTGGCTCAGTGGGTTAAAGCCGCTGCCTTCAGCTCGGGTCATGATCCCAGGGTACGGGGATCGAGCCCCGCATTGGGCTCTCTGCTCCATGGGGAGTCTGCTTCCTTCCCTCTCTGCCAGTCTCTCTGCCTACTTGTGATCTCTGTCTGTCAAATAAATTGTGATCTTTGTCTGTCAAATAAATAGACAAAATCCTTTAAAAAAAAAAACCCTCAAGTATCATGAACCCCACATTATTTAACTTTCCCTGATTGTCAATCTTCTATAATTGTGTCAAATTCATTTTCCAAAGTCAACATATTGCATTTCATTGCTTTGTCTCTTAAATCTTTTTTAACCTGTTTCCCTCCATTTATTTTCCTTCCAATTTATTTATTGAAGAAACCAGATTGTTTGCCCCGAAGAATTTCCACATTTCTGATTTTGATGACTGCATCCTTGTAATTTAAAGTCTTTTGTGGGCTTTTTCGAAGGTTTTATTTATTTATTTGACAGAGAGCGATCACAAGTAGGCAGAGAGGCAGGCAGAGAGAGAGGGGGAAGAAGGCGCCCAGCGGAGCAGAAAGTCCGACGCGGGGCTCAATCCTAGGACCCCAAGACCATGACCCCAGCTAAAGGCAGAGGCCCAACCCACTGAGCCACCTAGGCACCCCATAATTTAAAGTCTGGATTAGTTTCAGGTTTGCTTTATTTAAAATAATTCATCATTGGTTGTGCTATTTATTTCTTATTTGTCTCATCAGAACAGGAAAATCCTAGTTCATAACATTAACTACTTACTTGCATTATTACCTCTTTTTGACATGTTAAGATTGGTCATTTGGTTCAGGGAACATCAGATTGGTCCATCCATTATAAAGTTCTCCATCAGCTTTTTACCTACAGGATTCAGCAACTATTGGTGACATTACCTAATGGTGATATAGCCATTATTTTATTAGGGGGTGCAAAATTGTGATATTCTAATTCTTTTATCTCTTCTGCACTTAATTAATTGGAATTCTTTTATAAAGAACCTTTATCCATCAGCTCTTTGGTATCCTGAAGTGTAACTTCTATAGAAAAGGCAAGACTGATTTTTTTTTAAAGATTTATTTATTCACTTGAGAGAGAGAGCCTGCATATGGTGGGGGGCACAGAGGAAGAGGTAGAGAGAGTCCCAAGCAGACTCCGCACTGAGTGTCGAGCCCAGTTCAGGACTCAATCCCATGACCCCGAGACCATGACCAAGCTGAAACTGAGTCAGACTTTCAACCAACTGTGCCATCCAGGTGCCCCTGATTCTTTTTTTTTTTTTTTAATATTTTACCTGTAAGTAATCTCTATACCCAATGTGGGACTTGAACCCACAACCTCAAGATCAAGAGTAGCATGGGGTGCCTGGGTGATTCAGTCAGTTGAGCACCCAGTTTTGGGTTTTGGCTCAGATTATGATCTCGGGGTAGTAAGATCAAGACTCCGAGTCAGTCTCCAGTTAGGTCTGGAGCCTGCTTGAGATTCTCTCTCTCCCTTTCCCTCTGCCCCTGCTCTCTCTCTCAAATAAATAAATAAGTCTTTTTAAAAAGGAATATCAAGAGTTGCATGCTCTACTGAGCCAGCCAGGAACCCCATTTTTTTCTATTTTTTTTTTAAAGCAGGATTGATTCTCTTTATTGACCAGCTTTCAGAATGAATTGGTTTTCTAGTGTCTTCTTGAGGTGACTAAGAAGACATGACTTTCTTGTCACCAGATAACCAGATAATGAATGACTTTCTTTTTAGTGTTATTATGAACTCATGCATTTTAAAACATATTTGGTGAATTTCAATCCATTGGAATCACTCTTCTTTTTGATGTTCAAATTGGCACCACATTTGGTCAATGGAAGCCCTTCAGATTGACTCCATAATCATTTAAACGTGACTCTAATAGTCTTCTTACACAGCTTCCTTATTCTCTGGTATGATGAGAGGTTCCAGCCTCAACTCTAGAAATCTCCTGTCCAGATCTTGAATCAGACATTTCTCCAACGAGTAATTGTTCCTATCAGTAGGAAATGATGTTTAGAGGTCACAATTTGGATACCAGGAGTGCACATTGCTACTGGGTTGTTCAGTTTCTAGGCCATTTTAGCATATAGATAGAAAACCTACTTTTATAAAAAGAAAAATATATCATACATTTATATTAATATTTTTCCATTCATTTTTAAGGTTCTAGAGTTTTTACATAATTCCTTTGGTTTTATATTTCTCTTTTATCTTGTCCTAAAAAATCCAAGTTTTTAACAACATTCATACTTATTTGCTTTATCATTAGAGCTAATAGTTTCAGAATAAAAATACCAATATTATCACCAGCAAGATGGTTACTAAATACTGTTTAACATTTCCTTGCAGTTTTTTTTGTCCTAAGGATATATTGCACTACAGATGAAAAATCAAACTGTTGTGTTTTAAAGTTGAAATAATTCCTCTCTGTGTGATTCAGGCATCAATTCAATACACAATTGAGTTCTTTTTGCCCCATTTTTAGGGCTACAAAACTTCTTTTTCTTTTTTAAGTTTTATTTAAGTAATCTTTCCATCCATCGTGGGGCTCAAACTCACAACTCCAAGATCAAGAGTCACATGCTCTTCCAACTGAGCCAGCCAGCCTCCCCAAAATAAAAAAAATCTTAAATTTAACTTTGTTATATAATTATGTAAAACAGTAACATGGTTCCAAAGTCAAATCTACAAAAGAAGGTACATCCAGAAAAGTCTAGCTTCTGTCCTTGAACCCTCCTTTCTGTTCCTGCCCTTTCTTTATAGGTAACCATTTTTGCGATTAGGTTTTGGTTTACCCTTTCATGAAAACAGACAAGAGATTCCAGTCCAAATTCTTTTGGTTTTAGTAGTACTCATGGCTAAGATTTGTTACAGGGAAAGGATGCAAACCAATATCTGCAAAGGGAAAGCTATGTGAGGCAAAGTCCAGATGAAATCAGGCCCAGGTTTGTTTTTGTTTTTGTTTTTGTTTAAAGATTTTATTTATTTATTTGACAGAGAGAGATCACAAGTAGGCAGAGAGGTAGGCAGAGAGAAAGAGGAGGAAGCAGGCTCCCCGCTGAGCAGAGAGCCCGATGCGGGACTTGATCCCAGGACCCTGAGATCATGACCTGAGCCGAAGGCAGCGGCTTAACTCACTGAGCCACCCAGGCGCCCCAGGCCCAGGTTTTTAAAGTCCTCTCCAGTAGAGTCACATGGGATACCAAGACCCAACTCTTAATTAAAAGCTTTTTTTTCTTAAATAAAAGATTATACATTTTCCATCTTTTCCTTCTTTTAAAAGATTTTATTTATTTATTAGAGAGAGAGAGAGACAGGGAGAGAGAACATAAGCAGGGGCAGCGGGGAGAGGGAAAAGAAGGCTCCCTGATGAGCAGGGAGCCCCGATGCAGGTCGATCTTGTGACCCTGAGATCATGACCTGAATCAAAGGCAGATGCTTAACCAACTGAGCCACCCTGGTGTCCCTTGAGTCTTTTGCTACTTACAAAGTGTGCCATAATGATTAGCCTTGTACATATATCTTTGTTTATTTTCGCCAGTGTATTTTGGGCTTAGATTTCTAGAAATGGGATTGCTGGGACAAAGAATTCATATATATGTCCTGTTGCAGGTCAGAGTCAACTTCCCTTTCTATAGCATGGTCCCCATGTCCTGGTAAATTGCCCTGTGAGTGCAATTTAAAAAGTGATGAGATATCACTTCTAAGGTTAATTTAAGAAAGACTATGACTTCTGTTCTGCTCTCTCTCTAGCTCTTTTCTCCTGCTTGTTCTAATGAAGCAAGATATTATGTTGGGAGCTGTTTTACGGAGAGGCTCATGCAGCAAGAAATGGAGGGCAGGCGGCCTCTGGCCAACAACCAACAGCCAACAGGAAGTGAAGCTCTCAGAGCAACAATTCAGAAAGGAACTGAAGGAACTGTACCCTGAAACAACCACAAGAGTAGTTTGGAGGGGCACCTGGGTGGCTCAATGGGTTGGGCCTCTGCCTTCGGCTCAAGTCATGGTCTCAGGGTCCTGGGATTGAGCCCTGCATCGGGCTCTCTGCTCAGCGGGGAGCCTGCTTCCCCCTCTCTCTCTGCCTGCATCTCTGCCTACTTGTGATCTCTCCCTCTGTCAAATAAATAAATAAAATCTTAAAAAAAAAAAAAAAAGTAGTTTGGAGGTGAATCCTCCTCTCCAGGCTGAGCCCTGAGATGGCTGCAGCCCCAGCCAACACATCAGAGACCCTGAGCCAAAGGACCCAGCGAGCCTGCACCTGAAATCCTAACCCACAGAAACCATGAGATACAAAACGTGTTGTTTTACGCTAATTGGCCTGATTTCTCTTTTGCAGCATTCATTAGCAGATACACCTCCACTAGAATTGTTATATGTACTCTTTTATTAAAAGAATTTGTTTATTTATTTCTTTATCTTGGAGAGAGAGAAAGAGAGCATGGGGAGAAGAGCAGAGGGGAAGGGACAAGCAGAGAGCCTGACTTGGAGCTTGATCTCACAGCCCTGAGATCACGACCTGAGCTGAAATCAAGAGTTGGATGCTCAAGCAACTGAGCCACTCAGGTGCCCGGTGTTATATATACTCTTAACTAGTAGATGACGATAGGGAGCGTAGAATACTGATTGAGTAATGGTGAGGTCAACTGATAAGGCTGGTTGGCCAATGGTCTTCAGTGGCACTGTGTGGGGCTCTGGCTCTGGATTTGCCCTGTTCTCCATTTCATCAGTGATTTGGGTCGGTCATCCTGCACATAGTGGAGAAAAACTCAGAAGTCGAGGGTCCTCAATCAACTGAAGCAAGGACCAAATCATTTGGATTGCTGTATGAACTAAATTCAACAAAGACCTAGTCAACTTGGCAACAATACTTTGTGGGGTACTATGAGGAGCTATAGAAGAGTCTAGAGGCTAGGAGACCCTGCACCCCACTGCTACGAGCAGAGAGTCCTCACTCCCAAGCCACAGATGGGATTAAGTTAGGATTATCAAATGGCACAGTACATAGGCAAAGGCAAAGAATGATGTCTCTCAAACTTACAGGAGAGTGAAGGACATTTTCAACTACGGTTCTTTGTTTTTAACTCAAAAAAGTCTCCTTAGATGAAAGACCAAAATGTGAGACAAGAAACCACCAAAATTCTAGAGGAGAAAACAGGCAGCAAACCCTTTGACCTCAGCCATAGCACTTCTTAATAGGCACATCTCTGGAGGCAAGGGAAACAAAAGGAAAAATGAACTGTTGGGACTTCACCAAGATAAAAAGCTTCTGCATAGCTGAGGAAACAATCAACAAAACTAAAAGGTAACCTACAAAATGGGAGAAGATATTTGCAAATGACATATTGGAGAAAGGGCTAGTATCCAAAATCTATAAAAAAACTTATCAAACTCAACACCCAAAAAATAAATAATCCAGTTAAGAAATGGGCAGGAGACATGAACACTTATCCAAAGAAGACATACAAATGGCCAACAGATACATGAATGATGCTTCACATCACTTGGCATCAGAGAAATACAAATCAAAACCACAGTGAGATACCACTTCACACCTATTAGAATAGCTAAAGTCAATGACTCAGGAAACAACAGATGTTGGCAAGGATGCTGAGAAAGGAGAACACTCTTATACTCTTGGTGGGAATGCAAACTGTGCAACCACTCTGGAGAACAGTAAGGAGGTTCCTCAAAATGTTAAACACCTCAGGGCATTTGCATTCTAGTATGGAAAGTAATTTTCAGGGTGGCTGGGTGGCTCAGTGGGTTAAAGCCTCTGCCTTCAGCTCAGGTCATGATCCCAGGGTCCTGGGATGGAGGCCTGAATCGGGCTCTCTGCTAGGCAGGGAGCCTGCTTCCCTTCCTCTCTCTCTGCCTGCCTCTCTGCCTACTTGTGATCTCTGTCTGTCAAATAAATAAATAAAATCCTTTAATAAAATAAAAAAATAAAAATAAAGTAATTTTCAATTTATTAAAAAGTACAGGAGCATCTAAGTGGCTCAGTCAGTTAAGCATCCAACTCTTGATTTCAGCTCAGGTCATGATCTCAGGGTCATGAGATCAAGCCCCATGTCAGGCTCCACCTTCAGCTCAGAGTCCACTGGAGATTCTCCCTCTCCTTCTCCCCCTTCCCACCTCACTGGTGCTCTGAATAAATAAATTATATATATATATGCATAAATTATATATTTTATATATATGTATAAATTGTATGTGTGTGTATATATACACACACATACATATATTTTAAAGATTTTATTTATTTATTTGACAGAGAGACAGCAAGAGAGGGAACATAAGCAGGGGGAGTGGGAGAGGAAGAAGCAGGCTGTCCGAGGAGCAGGGAGCCCAACGTGGGGCTCGATCCCAGGACTCTGGGATTCTGACCTGAGCCAAAGGCAGATGCTTAGCGACTAAGCCACCCAGGTGCCCCATTAATAAAATATATTTTAAAAATAGAACTGCCTTACAACCCAGTGATTGCACTACTAGGTATTTATCCAAAGGATACAAAATCACAGTTTCAAAGGGGCACACACCCCCCAGTGTTTATGGCAGCACTATCAACAATAGCCAAATTATGGAAAGAGCTCCAATGTCCATTGACTGATGAATGGATAAAGAAGTGATGGAATATTACTCACCCATCAAAAAGAATGAAATCTTGCCATTTGCAACAACATGGATGGTATTATGCTAAGCAAACTAAGTCAGAGAAAGAAAAATACCGTATGATTTCACTCCTATGTGGAGTTTAAGAAACAAACCACGTGAACACAGGGGAAGGGAAGGAAAAACAAAATAAGATAAAAACAGAGAGGGAGACAGACCATAAGAGACTTTTTTTTTAAAACTTATTTGACAGACAGAGAGCACAAGTCAGCAGAGAGGCAGGCAGAGAGAGGAGGAAGCAGGCTCCCTGCTGAGCAGAGAGCCAGATTCGGGGCTGGATCCCAGGACCCCGGGATCATGACCTGAGCCGAAGGTAGAGGCTTTAACCCACTGAGCCACCCAGGTGCCCTAGAGACTCTTAACTATAGAAAACAAACAGGGTGGCTGGAGGTTAGGTAGGTCAAGGGATAGGGTGACTGGGTGATGGGAATCAAGGAGCACACTTGTTGTGTTGAGCACTGGGTAATATAGAATCATTAAATTCTACTCCTGAAACCAATACTACACTGTATGCTAACTAACTTGAATTTAACTAAAATCTTAGAAGGAAAAGATTTCTTCAGAAACGTAGTGACTGCATGTGTCAGCACCGGCCTTTCACAAGATCCCCAGGGGAGTGGTATCTACGCTGAAGTTTGAGAATCTCCAGCCTAAAAACTGCTTGGTTTGGGGTTTTGATTTTTTGTAGTAAGCACATTTTCATGTATTCCCTGTGTAATTAAAAGATGTTTTAGGGACACCTGGGTGGCTCAGTCAGTTGGGCATCTGCCTTCAGGTCGGGTCATGATCCCAGGATCCAGGGATCGAGTCCTGCATCGGGCTCCTTGCTTAGCAGGGGGGCCTGCTTCTCCCTTTCCCTCTGCCTGCAGCTCCCCCTGCTTGTGCGCTCGCTCTCTTTCTCTCTCTTGCTATCTCTCTGTCAAATAAATATTTTTTTAAAGATTTTTTATTTATTTATTTGACAGAGAGACACCACAAGTAGGCAGAGAGACAGGCAGAGAGAGAGAGAGGAGGAAGCAGGCTCCCTGCTGAGCAGAGAGCCCAACGCGGGACTCGATCCCAGGACCCTGAGATCACGACCCGAGCCGAAGGCAGCGGCTTAACCCACTGAGCCACCCAGGCGCCCTCAAATAAATATTTTTTTTAAAAAATTTTAAAGAGACTAGATTAAGGGCACCTGTGCCTGGCTCAGTTGGAAGAGCGTGCAACTCTTCATCCCAGTCTCATGAGTTTGGGCCCCATGTGAGGTACAGAGATTACTTAAACAAACAAAAAAACTTTTAAATAAAAAATAAATAAAGAGACTAGATTATAAAGAAGGTGAATATTCAAAGGGGGAGATTAGCTGCTGGACTGGGTGGGAAGGAGTCCACTGAGCCAAGTCCAAAAGGTAGCAGGCCGCCCCACACCCTGAGAACGGAAAACTCCTGACAGTGAAGGCAGTGGGGAAAAGGGGGAAAGGTCCTGAACGAGCCATCAGGATTGAAAGCTCTATACTGCAGTAGCCTCGCTACAAGCTGACATCTGGTCATCGTAGACCTTCATAACAGCAAGCTGAATGAAGGAAATGTCCAAGGATTGTAACTTCTAGAAGCAATAATAGTAGAATGACTACAAATGAGTAGCCATGGACCCACAATTCTAAGGATGTCGTGACAGCGAGTAGGCAAAGAAGTCATTCTTTCAACAATTACCAGTTTCTCTTTTTCCCCATTCCTTTGGACAGGCCTCCTGCAAGAAGCCGATTTCCAGCTGCATGTGATAATGAAAGGATTTTTGCTTTCTTCTTATGTTAAATACAAGTGAATTGATTAAATAGAAGAGAGAGTCTGATTGCTAGGAAATCAGTGATTCAGATGGTGTGGAACGGCACCTGGGGACGGGGGAAGAGAAAACAGGAGGGGAAGGAAGTCTATACAGCCATCTGAGCCAAGGACACTCAAGGGCTGATGGGACTGAGCCTTGGAGAAGGAAGGATTTGAGGAGCAAGGATTTGACATCACCCACTGTTTGTGGGTCCAGGAGGATAAGGGATGCCATGAGTTGGCTGTGAACCCAAAATTAGAACCCAGGGCCTCCTCCCCTTCTTCACCTTCCCCCCACCCCCTGCTCTCTCTGCCCGCCTCCACCCTTCTTGCCACAGATTCCTTAATTCCTTTCTCAGTACACTTTCCAGTATGTATGTGTTACTTCAAATAAAAAGTTGTATTTGGTGGGGGCGGGTACTTTGGATGCTGTTTTTGTTGTTTTTTTTTATAGAAACAGTATTGAATATGTAGAAGAAAAGATACTCAGTATAGGCTTTTAAAATACAGGCAAGGCAATGGAATTTACCTATTGCAAGCCATGGCAACTTAGAGGCAAGTTGCCTCTAAGCAACTTTTGAGGCAAGCCACGGGAACTTAGAAAGCCTAATAAATGAGAGTGGTCTGACCAAAGAAGCCTTCCAATTGCAGCTGGGCTTTACGCCAGGCCTAAAGAAAAAAGACACTTGGTGGGTGTGATAGCTCAGCAAAGACTTGGAGCAGGGGGTCTTACCCTCACAGGCAGGCCCCCAGGCCATGGGGAGGGAGAGGGAGCTGGAGGAAATATGTATGTGACAACCCACCTCCCATTCCAGCAGGGGAGGCCCCCCTCGGTGCCCGTACTCTTCCCTCTGAGAGACTGAATATACAAACGGACATGGGCCAGACCAGGTATGACACTAGAACTCTGACCCCAAATCTCTGCAGTAAACAGCCTGGAAAGCCAAACCACAATTTAACCCCATTTAAAATGAGACTTCAGGGCGCCTGGATGGCTCAGTGGGTTAAGCCGCTGCCTTCGGCTCAGGTCATGATCTCAGGGTCCTGGGATCGAGTCCCGCATCGGGCTCTCTGCTCAGCGGGGAGCCTGCTTCCTCCTCTCTCTCTGCCTGCCTCTCTGCCTGCTTGTGATCTCTGTCTGTCAAATAAATGAAAAAAAAAATCTTTTTAAATAAATAAATAAAATGAGACTTCACACCAACACATTCCTCCCGGTGTGCCAAGATCTGCCCCATGTTGCGATACTGTAATAATGCCCAATATTATAACTAATGGTCTCAGGGGTGTTGTAAGAATAGGACTATCATCACTGTGTGTGTGCGCGCATGCACATGCTAACACACCCCAGAACTGCAGCGGTGGGCCCAGTACAACTAGGACTCAGTGTCTGGCAGCTTCTTCCCAGTCCCCACCACACCTTATCTCTACCAACTCAGGACCAACGAGGGAAACCAAATTCCCCAACCAACCACAGAGGTGCCCCCTCTAGCTAGCCAGCCTCCAGCGTCCCTCCCAGGTAAACCATCTCCAATATAACATACCTGGAGCTTTCCTTTCTTTCCCACTGTGACACTTTCCCCCTCCCTGCCTTTGAGTCCCTTCCCGCCAAATGCAAGTGATGATGGTAGCTGACTCTTCTGCAAGCTCTGAAGGAAGAGCCTCTGTTTGTTCTCATTTAGGTGATCTTGGTGTATTTCTATATCTGCAGCAGGAGTCTGGACACAGAACACCATACTCTATCTCCTCCAAATCAGGAGGTAGAGCCACCCCCCAGAATGTCCCTTCCTGCCTCTATCCCTCCCAAAGGTGACCAGTCTGACCGTCAATGCCATGGATCATTTTTGCTTATTTCTGTACTTTTTATGGGAATAGAATCCCACAGTGAGGACTTTTTGTGTGTGTACTGACTTCTCTTGCTCAACACCAGGTCTGTGAGATTTACCCATGTTGTGTAGAGCAAGGTCTTCATTCGTACTCATTGCTATATCCCAGTATTCTATTTTGTGATGTTACCACAGCTCCTATATCCATTCTAGCCTGGAGAGCCCTTTGGGCTGATTCCAGTTTGGGGCTATTATAAATATCACAGTTAGAAACATTCTTGCACTAAGAAGAAGAAGAAGAAGAGGAAGACAAAGAAGAAGAAGAGGAGGAGGAGGAAGAACAAGAGGAGGAGGAAGAAGAGGAGGAGGAGGAGGAAGAGAAAGGGAAGAGGAGGGAGAGGAAGAGGAAGGAGAGGAGGAGAAAAAGGAAGAGGGGGAGGAGAAGCGGAAGAAAAAGGAGGAGGAGGAGGAAGAGGAGAAGAGGAGGAGGAGAAGGAGGAAAGATAGAAAGGGAGAGAGAAAGGAAGGAAGAAAGGAGGGAAGGAAGGGAGAAAGAAAGAAAGAAAGAAAGAAAGACAGAAAGAAAAGAAAGAAAGAAAGAAAAAGAGAGGGAAGGAGGAAGGAAGGAAGAAAGAAAGAAAGAAACATTCTTGCACATATCCCTTGGTATACAGAAGCTCTCCTTGCTGTGCTGTTCATACCCAGGCATGGAATTGCTACATCCACGGTCAATTTCAGTAGGCTACTTCCAGGTTGCAAACGTTTTATCAACTTCTATTCCCCCCCAGTGTCTCAAAGTTTCAACTGCTTTGTTTTCACTGACATGTGATCTTGCCAGACCCTTTGATTGTAGCCTTTCTGCTTGGGTGTCTTTGTAAATTTACACTTCGCATTCCTCTGATTCCCTATAGGCTCTAAGTATTACTGTTTCCCTGGATTTGGTTACAGTAATTATTAGTAGGACATAACTGATGGAAACAACACTTGTGCCTCCTCCCTACCACCACGCTTGCTTCAGGAGCACTCCTTTAGACAACTCACTATTGTATTGAAAACAATGTGTAGTGGAAGGGGGCCCGCAGAGTAAGGTCTTTGCTTTGTCATTTTGTCTCTGATGCCTTTCCCAATACTCTGTGCACAGTAGGTGCAAATCATTGTATAAGGACATGAAAGTATGATATGAAAGCCTAATTGCAACTTACTTTGTGAGCCATTCCCAACCACTGGAGGGTAAGCAGGAGTCTTACTCCTTTTAGGCCTTAGATCCAGCACTGGAGAATCCTTAATTTTTTTTAATTTTTAAGTAATCTCCACACCTGACATGGGGCTCAAATCCACAACCCCAAGATCAAGAGTTGCACACTCTACTGACTGAGCCAGCCAGGTGCCCCACGGAGAATCCTTTAATAATTGCGGGCTGCCTGGGTAGTTCAGTGGGTTAAAGCCTCTGCCTTCGGCTCAGGTCATGATCCCAGGCTTCTGGGATCGAGCCCCGCATGGGGCTCTCTGCTCAGTGGGAAGCCTGCCTCCCCGTCTTTCTCAGCCTGCCTGTCTCTCTCTGCCTGCCTCTCTGCCTACTTGTGATCTCTGTCAAATAAATAAATAAAATAGATAGATAGATAGATAGATAGATAGATAAATGTTTGCTACACCAAACTGGCCTCTGGAGCTCTGGAGGCCGGGCATTGTAGCCTGTGCCCCCTGCCTTGCCTCTCGGAGCCTCAGGCCATTAAACCTGGGCACCAATCATGCACACACAGTGATGACAGTCCTATTGTTACAACATCCTTCAGACCATTAGTTATAATATTGCACATTATTACACTATCACAACATGGGGCAGATCTTGGCACACCGGGCAGGAACGTGATGGTGTGAGATCTTGTTTTAAATGGGGTCCCCAGCTCCAGACATGCAAACAGCTGTGGGTCATGAGCAAGAGTAGGAAACTTCTAGGTCTGGGGTTTGGGGTCACAGCGTTCCCTTGCACGTTCTCCTCTGGTCCTTGCTCCCTCCCAGTGTTGCAGACTAGCTATATACATTGGGTCAGAATGGTGCCCCTTGCCTAGGGCTGAGAACTGAGCAAGTTGATCTGTGTAAAATGCTTAGTTCAGTGCCTGGCACACAGCAAGGTATGGGGAAAGCAGCAGCAGCCCTGTGTATTACTATCATTGTCACCAGCTGCTGCAGGAGTGCGGAATGCTGGGGGACTGTGCCCAATACCAAGTGTAAGCCTCATGGCCCTAGGCTACAGGGAAGAAAGCAGAAAGGTGAGCAGAGGGGAAACATGGGATTCTCATCCATGGAGACTAGTCACTTCTAGCACAGATTAGATCAGGAATGCCAAACACTACTTTCGCTGGGGGAAGGTGAGGCCAATTCACAGAGAGCAAGTGACCTCAAGGCCTGAATGACTCCATTCCTAGGAGACGCCTAGAGAGCAAGAGACATACTGTGAAATTTGAATCTAGCCCATATAGGTCATTTCTGCCTCCTGGAAGGGTTCTATCAGAGCCTGGCAGAGGCCCCCGATGCAATGGCAAGCTGCCACTGGACATACCCAGATGTCGCCTCTCTGGGACAGGAGCGTAGCCGGACCCCTCCAAGGACCCCTCCAAGGACCTTGTCCATGGAGGCTCCCCCTTTGGTCTCCTCTCACTAAGATGGGAACCCAGTGCTGCTCACTCTTTGAACTGCTTCACATGGGATTTCCCCCACAGAGACCAAGCAACTAAGAAGGGAATGCCTAATGCTGCCTCGGCAGGAAACAGACGGCCTTTATCAAAAATTCTCCCAGCTGATATCTCCACTCCTTCTTCATTTGACAGCATAGTTTTCCTGTTTGTTTGTTTTTAAGATTTTGTTTATTTATTTGACAGACAGAGATCACAAGTAGGCAGAGAGGCAGGCAGAGAGAGAGGGGGCAGCAGGCTCCCCACTGAGCAGAGAGCCCAACTCGGGGCTTGATCCCAGGACCCTGAGACCATGACCCGAGCCAAAAGCAGAGGCTTAACCCACTGAGCCACCCAGTTGCCCCAGTTTTGCCTGTTCTTAAACAAGGAAGGAATAAATGGCATATGATGGTAAATTAAAAAAAAAAAAAAGATTCTCCCAGCCAAGTTGTGCCTCGCCCCTTGGTTTTCTGCACTCCTCAGTCTCTGAGTAATAAAAGGAACCAGTACAGAAAAAGGGGAAATCCGGCAGGAATGAACAAGACTGGCTATGAGTCCATAATTGTTGAAGCTGGATGATGGGCATGGGCTGCGGGTGGGGGGGCGTGTTCTCATTCTATTTTCTCTTACATTTATTTCTGATATATATTTCCTTATGTTCTATTTTGTATTTCAAAGTTTTTCATAATAAACAATGTTTCTTGAAAGAATCTGTAAATAACCCAAAGCCCAGGAGGGTAAGGGCCATCTTCTTGATCTCTTACCAGAAATTCCCCCTAAATCAGGTGAAATCTGAGTGTATCCAGCAAGGAAAATAAGGTGAGGGCACAGCACTGGTCTGGCTTCGGCAGGTCATCAAACAAGGTCTATGTTTCCCACGGGGAGAAAAGCCGTGGTGGCTCTTGGGTTTTGAGGAAAATGTTTCAGTGGGAGAGAGAAGGTGAAGAGGGACTGATAAGCATACTCTGATGGCTGCTGAGTCCACCCTAACCCACTGGGACTTGGGACGGCACTGGGCCTCTGGCCCCACCCCAGCCTTTTCCCTGAGGTGAAGTGTGTTCTCCCAAGCCTCCAAGGATAGGTGGCTGGGCCCCACACTGAGGGCAGACGTCCTCTCTCCCTTCTTGGGGTTCTGGCCCCCACATGGTCCAGGTCATGGTGATGGGGGTAACCTATCTGTATCACCCTCCTATACGCCCCCTCCTGCGGCTGAAAGCCACACTCCAAACCCAGGATTCCTGAAATCAGACACATCATATCAACTATCCCAAGACGTCTCCTGGCCACAGGTCTCATTACTCTGGCCAATTCCCAACCCTGCTTGAAGCTGGCATTTTAGAGGCCTTTGGTTGACAAGAGCCAAAACAGGCCTGCTGTTTCAGGCCAGATTAGGGCTCCTGGGCAGCATCAGGTGAAAAGTGCCTCGTAGGTCCCTGAATGATTCCTACGTACCTTACCGAAAGGTGTCTCCCACATGGCTAGTCACTGTTTGAAATTCCACCAGCAAAGTAGCATCCTTCGGGACTATACATTGCTTTCTTGAGATAATCTTTTCCAAAGCTACCCTGGGAAAGTCACACATTAAAACTATACTGGTGCATGAACTGTTTACTGACCCGAGTATCTGAGAGGGAGGGAGAGCACAGAGGGCTGGCTAAGAGCAAGGGTGACAAGGAGTGGTCCAGACAGCTTGGGTAGGGACCTCTCCTAGTTTCAGGGTGCAGGCTGTTGGGTTCAGAGTGAGGGTTGAAAAGATGTTTAGGGGCACCTGGGTCGGTAAGTGACTGCCTTCAGCCCAGGTCATGATCCCAGGGTCCTGGGATTGGGCCCTTCCCCCTCTCCCACTCCCCCTGCTTCTTGTGTTCCTGCTCTCACTGTTTCTCTCTGTCAAATAAATAAATAAAATCTTAAGGAAAAGTTAGAGGAAAAGGGACAGGTCACTCAAGGTAGAGGTCACTGAAGCCACCTACAAAGCAAGGCTGTAGCAGCCAAAGCAGGGTCGAGAACCTACCAGCTGACAGTTTGGGGGTACCTCCCCAGGAGCTAGCCTTTGTCTCTTGCAGAGCACAGGAATGGAAGTGGCTCCTGGGGTTCCAGAGATGGCTGCCTGGAAAAAAAAACCCATGAAGATATTCCCCAATCCATCTGGCTGCCGGAGAGGCACCCCAACCCTCACCCTGCACAGCTGCCCCAGTGGGCGTGCCTCCTTTCCCACCCGCCAGTGACTCAGTGCACAGGACAAAGGAGGCTGGGAGGGGAGGCTGTAGGGTCTGAATCTGCCTTGTAAGGTTGTAGCCGAGCGCTCCAGCCCTTCCATGTTTATAACAGCATGTACCCAACCCTTAATAAATGCCAGGAACCATTCTAAGATTGGTGTAGATAAACTCATTTAATCCTCACAACACTGGAAGATCTATTTTCTTACACATAGAAGTTTTAGTATTTCATCCCTATTTTACAGCTGAGGAAACAGAGGCACAGAGAGGTTAATCAAGAGAGCAGAGGGACAGAGCACAGAGTGAGTGAAAGTTAAGAGTGGGGTACAGGCCCACCCTACACTACAGAGCAGAACCCTTACTCACTGGGCACGCTGCCTCTGCTACCCTCATGTCTACCTGGCGGCACAGGGGAGAGGTAGGGGGAGCTGTCGGTGTTCACCGACTGGGTCAGGCACTTGACAAACACTTGTGTGCTTCAATCTCAGAAGAACCCAGTGGAGATGCGCCATGATACTCACTGTCCATGTGGGGAAGCAAGACCAGAGAAGTCTGACCATCTGCCAAGGCCACACAGCCCAGGAAGGGGTGGAGCTGAAATCCAAACCTTGGTCTAAGCTCTGCCTGGCAGGCCTCTCCTCCCCAAATCCGCCCTCCTCCCAGCTAAAGAACATGGAGACCAGAAGGGAAGGAAAGGCTGTAGTGAGGAGGCTGGAGAGAGGCTTCAGAGGCAGTCCTTAGCTGAGCAGCTTACATTCCCCAAGGTCCAGGAGAATGTCTGGACCTCCTCCACCTCTTGAGGGACCACAAGCAGCCATGTCCCTGGAGATGGACCACCCTGATGCTCCTAGAGCAATGGCTGGGCTTTTGGGGTCTGGAGCAAGGTCCTGTGGAGGTCCGCCCCGCCCCACCGCCACTGCACAGGGGCAGGATGGGGGGCATTGCCAACCAGTGGTACTTCCCGATCTGTGGACTCAGACAAATGGGTATACAACCTGGATGGGCGTACCTCACCTCCTCCAGAGAATAAAGGTGATAATCCAGATTGCAGGGTAGGCAAGGTCTATAGCACATGGAGAGGGCATGAGCTGGGACAGAAATGTGGCCTGAGGCCCCCTGGATCCCCTCTGACCCAGGCTCCACCAGCCCCACAAAAGGGACAAGGCAGGAAGACAGCACAGTCCGTGCTTGGGCTGGATGTCTTCTGGGAAAGGGAGCAGATTCCCAGCACAGAGGACCCAGGGGCTTCACTGGAGCAGGCGCCGCCTGTAGACCACTGCCAGGAACAAGGTCAGGAACACCCCAGTAGCAGCTGCCCTGAGCCACGGAGCCCAGGTGCTGACCTGGATGTAATCCTCCTCCTCCAGGGGCTCCGGGGTGGCACGCGGCCCAGGATTACCCTCCAGCAGGTCAACGCTGGGGTCCTGGGTCACTTGGATCCTAATGGAATCTACCGACTGGTACTCGTTCTCCTCTGGGGCATTGTCAGGCCCCGCATCCAAGGACTTGCTGTAGCTGAGGGCCAGGTCCGCAGAGCAGCCCGAGAATGGCTCACTGTCCACCCGGGAGGCCAGACAGCCTGGCTTGCTCAGCTCCAACTCGGACTCCCAGCCAGAAGAGCTTGGGTTTGGCTCGGGCAAGCTGTCTCTGGTGGAGATGGTGGGCCCTGGAGCTCCTGCAGTCTCCTGGGAAAGAAAGGAGGGGCTGAAAGGGACTGGGGATGGCAGGGAGACAGCCAAGTTGCAACCCCATTTCCAGCCAGGCCATGAACTAGCATTCCAACCCTCCAATTCCCAGCCCGAAGTCCAGAAAGGAAGCCGCCCCCTCTTGGAGACTCAACCCACTGATGGTACGAGAGGGCAGTGGGGGATTCGGGGAACAAGGCTCTGCTGGCTGGGGTACCAGTGGTGACTTCCTCCAATGTACCCCTCTTGCTACTCACTGGCCTGCCTGTAAGTTCACCCCCACCCTCCTGGAGCCCTTGGTCGCTATGGCCCCATCCTACTCTGACGTTCTGCCTGGGCGGAGGGCCATGGAGCAGCCACAGCGTCAGAGCCCTGCCATGGGCCTAAAGGGTCCCCTGGACTTGGTTGCTCCAGGCAGACAGCAGCTGCAGGGCTGCAAGGGCTTGCCCCAGCCATGAAGCGGTGGGGGGGGGGGGCACTGCTGCATCAGTGTGGCTACCTCCAGCGGGTTAGTCCCATCTAAGACTGCAGTCAGTAAGGAATGGCTCGTGGTGGGGCAGACTGGATATTCCAGTGGTAAGGAGCAGGGCACTGAGGCAGGCAGGCCGCCCCATGCTGCCCCTCATTGTTCAGTCTGCAACACACACTACTGAGCTCCATGGGTAGCTGCAAGCTCTAAATGGGCTAAGGCACATGACCAGAGGGGTGGCCATCATGCCCAACCCTCCCAAGGCATCTGCACTCAGGGGCTTGAAGGATTATTATTACTCTAAAGGGTGTATGTGGGGTCTGGAAGAGGCTAGATCTCAGCTAGCCCTACACCCTCGAGGAGCAGCACTGGGATATCCCAGGCTAGAGACGGACTGGGGACTGGAAAGCGTCCAAGGACAGGGCTAGAGGGAAAAGCCTGGATCACTGTTGGACAGCGCAAAGACTCACCTCTGAGGGTGTGTGGCTCCTGACGGAGGGCACAGTGCTGGCGGGCGCCTTGCTGGGCACCGTGCTTGTGGACATCCTGGGCTCGGGCACCAAGCCTGTAGGCACTCTGGGTGCTGCTGTGCCAGCACGCACTGAGTTGATGGGTAGTTTGGACGGTGGCAGACTTGTGAGCACATTAGTGGCTACTGCCCCTGAGGGTTTTGAGCTGGCAGGCAACTTGGAAGGCACTGTTCTGTCAAGTGCTGAGCTGGCAGGAACCCTGGAGGACGCAATGCTGGTGGTCAGTGAGCTTGTGGACACCCCAGCCCCCGTGGAGCAGACGCCGGCCTCACGGTAGTCACCAGCGCCCCCGGCACTGGCCAAGCCCATGGACGAGGAGGAGGTGCCAGCAGATGGCACTGACGCGGAGGGTGCAGGCAAACGGCTCGCCCTGTGGGTGGAACGGCTCAGGGGCTGGAAGGAGACAGATGGAGACACAGGCCCACGGGATGAGGGGAGGCTGGAGGCCGTGCCTGCAGGGGGCAAAATAAAAGGGGAGACACAAATCACAGGACCGTTACTCTAAAATCACAGTCACCCTGGGATCAGAAGGCTGAAGAGCCACTGTGCCCTAGCTCAAGTCCCTACTGCCTCCAAGCCCCCCAACTTCTTACCCAGGGAATCTCTACAGTCCCTTTGGTCACTGTGCCCAGGCCCGGGTTCTTGGTCCTATATATCCTTAGTCCCTGACCTAAAGCCGAGTCTTCTAAGAGTGAAATGGTCCCTCTCCCTAATAGCATCTAGGAGCTTAAAGATCACTCATTCTCCTCTGCTCTTTCTTCTCCTGCCTGGGACACCCTCCTTTCCTCCTGGGTCTGCTCCTTATCTTGGAGGAAATTCTGGATGCTCCTCCCTCTGCCACCTACCCCTCCCCGCCCATAGGAGCAATTCTGGACCAGGCAGAAGAGCTCCCAGCAGTCACAGGGCACCAGAGGCCCAGTGAGCCCCCAGTGTGCGCAAATCTCCCAGGAGACCTATGGACTCCGGGGCAAAGGGTGCAGGGACCAAGCCACCCCTGACACGAGGGCTTAAACTGGGACAAGCAGGAGGAAGCAGGTGGTGACAGTCCATAAAGGCTTTCCCTGTGGAACTCTGAGAACACACATGCCAGGCTCTATAGCTGACAAAGGCCAGGAGTCATTCTGATGTACCACCTGACCCTCTCCAATCTAACACACAACAGAATCTTGTGGGACCTGTATCCATGCAGGTACTGAAATCTAAGTGCCCTTTGCCTCTCTGGTCCACATCAGCGTTTCCTGAAAGGTGTTTTATGGCAAGCTGACATTGCAAAGTATAAACAGGTGCTGGGGGAAGAATTCTAGGGTGGCAGGAGTGTAGGCCACTAAAGTGGCTTCTCTGAGCCTGTAACTATTCATGTGCCTTGTGGCTGTCCCAGGGGCACCAAACGCGGGGCAGGCCATAATGTTCCATGGAATGCAGTTTGGGAAATAATGATGCAGAGAAATGCCAGCCTGGGAGGTCAGAGTGGACGTCTTCTATATTCCCAAGAGGGAGCGCTGAGATCTGGTTTGGGGTCCAGGCCCTTACCTGATGAAAATCTTACTTTCTCTGGGGACTGAGAAGTTTTAGTGATTCCCTGGGAGCTAGATCCCCATTTGGGGTAGGGCAGTGCCCATGGGCTCCCCTGCCAGTAGGTGGACCAGGCCTTCTGCAATGTCCTCCAGGTCCTGGAGAACCCCTGCAGAGTCAGTCCTCTTGGTAGAGTCCCAAAATAGCCCTAATCCTCTTCCCTTACCTGTATCCACACCCTCTGCAATGTGACTGTCAGTCCTCTCATCCAGGGATGGAGTCTATTTCCTGACTCCTTGACTGTGCGCTGGCCTCCGTGACCTGCTTTGGCTCACAGAATGAGGCAGGATGAAACTGCCAGGTTGAGTCTTTGCCCAGGAGCCTGCTCTCTCAGAGTTCTGCTCAGCTGCCATGAAACAGACTTGTCTGGTGAAGGACGAGGACTAGCTGAAGAGAACCAAGGTGCCCCAGCCACCAGGCATAAGCAGAGCGTACGTGTGTGTGGGCATCAACGTGTATACAAGAGGGAATTCAGCCGAGACCTGAAGAACTACCCTGAACCAGCCCAAATTGCTAACCCACAGAATCATGAGCTAAATCATTATATTTTAAGCTACTAAATGTTGGAACAGTTTGCTAAACAGAAAATATGGATATGCCCTCTAAGGAACTGAGTTGCTCCCTGAGGTAAACTCCCTTTATTCCCCCTTGCCTCCTGTGCAAGGGGGGCAACTCTAAGTCTTCACCCTCACTGGGTTGGAGAGGCCCCAGAACTCCAGATTCCACACATACCTGGTGTGTGGGCACCGCCTAGTTCTGTGTCCTGCTCTTGATGTCCACTGGAGGTCAGAGGGCTGAAGGCCGCCATGTCAGAGGAGGACTCCAGGGGGCCAGCGGGCCTCCTCAGGACATCCCCAGAATGGGGCATCAGTGGGACTTTCTTTGAACTCTGCAAGAGGGAAAATACAAATGAGGCAATTGCTTTTCCCAGAAGTGGGCATCTCCTACAGGTCTCAGCCCATAGCACGGAGTACAGAAACTGAGGAAGCCCCTAGCCCGGGCTTTGGTCATTGCCAGACCCTGTCTACAGGAACCTACCTCACCAAAAACACACACCGTCCCATGGGGAGTCTCTATTCATCTGCCTTGCCCTGTAAAAGGTTCTCCTCTCTGATACTATTGCACAGACCCCTTTCTTGGGCTTCAAGTTCATGGTCTGACATCTCCTGGACATCCCAACAGAATCAGCCATGTCTGCTCTGAATCAGCTTTACTGGCAGTAAGTACTCCAACCACCCCATTACCTCCTGCTTCCCCAGTACCCCTCCACTGTTCATTCCCTGGTCCCTCGATGTAGCTCACCTCATCACACAAACCACTGCAAAGACCACAAAACTGTGGCTTTATAGCTGGCTGGTAAGAGGATTGAGCACTGCCACAGGGTGAAGCCCAGCTCAGCAGTCTGAAAGCTGGTTTGGAGCCTACCTCCACCGAGGGAGCCCTGAGGTTCCGAGCAGAGATTAGACATGGTTTGTGGTTGGGAGAGAAGAGAGCGTCTAGCAGCTGGAAAGATAGGAACACAAAAGCAGGAGGCCCAAAGTAGACTGTGAGGACACACCTCTTCCGGGGACTCTGATGGCTGGGTGTCCTGGACTGGCAAGGGGAAACTTGGCTCCTCCTCTCTGTAGCCGTTGTGGGGGGCCCTGGGGGCCACAGCAGGTTTAGAGGGCCGTGGAACTTCAGCAGGAACTAACTGTGGTTCCACTGGGGCTGGAGGCTGGTTCCGGACCCCTGGAGGCAAAGATAGAGTGATGTCAAGGGGGAATCATGGATTCTCCCAATGACAGGAAAGGCCTGCGTGTTCCTGGACCCCCAGGTCAATGACTATCAGCCCCCACCCCCAACTCCCAAAGCTGTCCTGATGTAGGATGTACTTAGAAGAGACAAGACTCATTGAGTGGGAGGCAGTAGCAGGAGGGAGAGAGGAAGGTAGGGAGGACAAAAACCAGGAGAGGTAGAAGGAGTAGGGTGGGAGAGGTTGTGGGGAGCATGGGGGGCACTCCACAAGCCTCTCACAACCCAGACTGGGTCAGCGGTCACCACTTCTCTCTCCCCTGTCATTCTGGAACCCAGTGGCTTTCTCCTCCTCTTTGCTGGTGGCTGTCACATTAACTGACCCCTCAGAAAGAAGGATGGAAGGGAGGGAGGGAGAGGGAGGGAGGGAAAGGAAAAAAAAAAAAAAAGCAAACAGGAAGCTATTCTAAGGCTGTAAATCTCGTCAGGGTCTCAGGAGTTGTCTCTAGTCTAAAACATAAATAGGGCTGGTTTGAATTTTCTTCCTGTTATGACTGCTCAGACCTGACCTCACCAGACCCCTCTGGCCACTTGGCCTGGAAGGGTAACTCTGCAGCTGGGGTGCAGCACTGAGAAGACTCCAGGGGAAGTGAGGGGGAGAGGACGAGATGAGGGAAAGGAAGGAAGGAACCCATGAGGAAGAAAGAGGAGACAGTGAAGGGGGAAGGGAAGAGAAGAGAAGAGTCGAGTAGAGTGGAGAGAAGGCAGTCAACTGAAAGAGAGACAAGAGGAAGTGAGAAAGAGGAGGGAAGCAAATGTCACAGCCACAAAAATTAGAGGAAGTCCCATCTGGTGAGCACATGGGAGGTGTCCAGTCCCACATCCATCATCTCGTGGTACCAACCACAGTCCTACAATGTAGATGTCTGGCCGTGAGCCCCATTTTACAGATGGGAAGACTGAGGTTTAGAGAAATGAAGGGACTTGGCTGAAGGGACATGGCTAACAAGAAGCTAAGCTGTGATCCACACCCAGGTTTGTCTACTGCCTAGGAGTCATGGGAGGGAAAGTGACAGAGGGAGGCAGGAGTACAGAGGTGAGGGGAGAGGCTGAATGGAGGCCAAGGGAACCAACAGGGGTTCCACAAGGAGGGCCACAGCAGGAAGCTCACCGGGCAGGTTGCTGTGGTAGATGCGAGCCACTTCGTCAGCAAGATCCACCAGCTCACAGGCCCTCAGTGCACTGATGAGGGACTCCACCCAGCCGATCCGCCGCCGAAGGCTGCTGAAGAGCTCCCAGAGGGTGCCCTGGTTCCCAGAGAGCTGGCAAGAGGCCCGCAGTCGGTCCTGGAAGACACAGCCAGCTGCCCTGTTCAAGCCAGGGGGCCCTGGCCCCTTCCCTACTCAGGAGGGGACAGTTGCAGAGAGAGGCTCCAAGTAGCCCCAGGAGCAAGGCAGCCATCTGAAACTCAGTCAGAGCCCAGGACAAGGCCAGTGTTTGGGCCCAAGTTTAAAGGCAGTTACTAGGAAACAGGCTCTTACTGTGTGCCAGGCCCTGTGCTCAGGATGCTGAGAGCTACTGTCCCGACTCTACTGGTGAGGAAACAGAAGCTTAGCAGAAATAAGGTAACAAAGACCCTACAGACAGATCCTAGTTAGTCCTTCACCAAAGCCCGGGGTTTGTTCAGGTAGCCCTGAAGGCAAAAAGAAAGGGTTTGGATTAACAGCAGAGGAAAGGGTACAGAGGAAACAGAAGATGAAAAGGAGGTAAAGGGACAGAGAGAGGAAGCCAATGCTAAGAATCAGGAGGCTGGGATGCTGGGAGACTCTGATAAGGAGTCTCAGGGCAGAGAAGGTTTTATGGGCACTGAATTCCCACATGCAGACGGGCAAACAGAGAGCAGAAACGAAGACCCACAGGAAACATATCCTGCAGAACTAGTCAGGAGGCACCCCCTATGCCCCCTAATCCAAGGGAGGGGGCCCGAATTACAACAGCCACAGGCCCGCACCACCATCAGCACAGCCGCGTGGTGGCAGCAGAGAGCCGGAGCCACTGGGAGCAGCTAGAACTGGGAGGCGGCCAGCCCCACTTCACTGGGGGCCACAGCCAGTTCTGAGAGGCTAGGGCAGCCTGGCTCCCGCGAGCTGTCAAAACTGAGCCCTGGGCTCCCTGTCAGGACAGGGTCCCGTGATAAGGTGAATGGAGTCAACACTGAGCAGGAACAATGACAAGAGACGACGTCAAGGTTAAGTCCCGAGGGGAGCACGTGAGGGGACGGAAGCCCAGACATCTCAGGCAGCCAGCACCCTCCCTACTTTTTTAGCACTACACCATATGGACGCAAGAGGGAGCTCAGCCACGTGGGAAAAGGCCAGCCTGAACCACACTTCATTCTGCAAGTTAGAGAAGCGTCAAGGTCAAGAAGCAGGATGCAGAAGATGGAGAAGGAAGGAGTTGGCCCTGGCTGTGGCGGAAAGCTCCGAGCCCCATGCCCCTGCACCGAGTCAGTCAGAGGACCATGCCCCCAGCTCACCTGGTCACTTGTGGTGAGGCAGGACAGGTAAGGCAGTATCTCCAGAACATGAATGCGGTCGACAAAATTGCTGTAATGGTAGCGGATATACTCGTAAGTCTTTTCCTCCGCGAACGTCATTGCTGTCTAGATTCTGAAGTGATGGCGGGTTCTGGCCCATAAAAGGACAGATGGGGGGAGGGGGTAAAAAGGCTGGAAAAGAAAGCATACCAGGTATGGTAACAGAGTTGGGAATGGGGTGGGACAAAAGGCAATGATTCCTTTCTCAATTCTCTGGAGTGCTTGCTTCTTTCTTTAATCGTCTAATTTTATGACTGCCTGAGTCCCAGAGGCCCTCAAGAAATTTGCTTAAAAATGAACTGATGACCGGGGCGCCTGGGTGGCTCAGTGGGTCAAAGCCTCTGCTTTCAGCTCAGGTCATGGTCCCAGGGTCCTAGGATCGAGCCCTGCATCGGGCTCTCTGCTCAGCGGGGAGCCTGCCTCCCCCCACCACCTCTGCCTGCCTCTCTGCCTACTTGTGATCTCTGTCAAATAAATAAATAAAATCGTTTAAAAAAAATGAATTGATGACCAAAAGCAATCAGATCCAGCTCTAGGCCCCATTTCTTCCCTGCAGGCTGGTCAGTGTTGGGGAGGGCTCTGGCTCCCTGCCATTGTCCCAAGGTCTGTTTGTGCTCCTAGCTGCTGACAGCAAGTGGGCTCCACCAAAAAGTGCTGCTTCCCTGGTGTGTACCAGGAAAAAAAAAAAAAAAAAAAAGAAAAGCCCAAAATAATAGTAGGATCATCCTACTTTAAATGTGAAGAAAACAAAGTACCAAGAAATTAAGGGGCTTGCTAGTTAGTGGAAGAGCAAAAAACAGAAGTCTTCAGGCTCCAGGATCAGGTTCTTTCTAGAACATGACTGCAAGCCCACCATTAAGGCTTGTTGCATACATGTTCTTAGGGTAGGAGGCTGGTTACACTCACTGTGTGATCTGGGGCAAATTACCAGTCCTTTGCAGGTTTCTCTTCACCCCTAAAATGGCTTAGAGAGCTTGTTTTGACAACACAATAGTTCAACCACATAAGGTTCACATTTAGAAGTGCCTCAATTACTAGTAATTGCTACTAGTTGCTTAGGTAGCACTTACCACAATTTGCAATTATAGATGGGGTTGTCTGTGAGTTTCTTACCTGCCTCCCCCCTCAGGGAGAGCTGTAGGGAATAAGAGGGACAAGATCTCTGCCATCATCCAATTTATATTCTATTGGGGTGGACAGATAACAAATCAGTAAACATATACATAAAAAAGAATTCCAGACATTAATCATAAGAAAATAAAGCAGGGTAATGAGACAGAACCCCTGGAGAAAGGTATGTTGCATGAATGGAGGTGGTCAGGGAAGTCTTTCTGAATCCCTGACATTTGAGCTGAGGCCTTCTGGGCTGTAACAGGATCAGCTCTGGGGGTGGGGGTTGGAGGGCAGCACAGCAAATTAGAAGTCCTAAGGCGTAAATGAGCTTGGCATGTTTGAAGAACAGAAAATAGGTCTGGGGGGTCCAGGTTTAGAAAGCTAGGGGGAGGGGCAGAGATCAAGATCAAGGAGGTTAGGAGAGGTGGCTCATGTGGGGTGTTGCAGGAAAGGACTCTGGGGGTTGTTTTGGGGGGGTTTTTTGGAGTGAGATGGGAGGCCATCAGGGGGTTCTGAGCAGGGAAGGGAGAGGCCTGAACTTTTGTTAAAGACCTCCCTGGTAGTTGTGAAAACCTGGATTGTGGAGGGGCCAGGATGGAAGCAGGGAGATAAATCAGGAGGCTAAAGGAAGGGGCCACAGGATGGGGATGGCGGGAATGCTGCCCTCGGAGGTAGTGAGAGGTGCTTGGGTTCCTGGTGTGCTGCGGATGTGGGAAGTGAGGAAGAGAGAAGAATCAAGGATGCTCAGGTGTTGGTGGATGGAGGGTGCCATTCAGGCAGGCTAGCGAATCTGGTGGAGAAGCTGTGGTACAGAGAGGTCTCCAAAGCTCCATTTTGAACAAGTGAAGCTTAAGATGCTGGAACATGTCCAAGTAGGTTTTGTGGGAAGGAAGGGGTCAGAAGACAGAGGGTCAGGCTGGAGCAAACACACAGGTGCCTGGCGTGGGCGGGACTCTAGGCCTCATAGCCTCATGTTACATGCCTTGCTTTGTTAGCCACCAGGGGCAACATTCCTGCTGGTTAATGTGTTAATGACAGAGGTCAAGAGGATCAAGGAGAGGGGCGCCTGGGTGGCTCAGTGGGTTGGGCCGCTGCCTTCGGCTCAGGTCATGATCTCGGGGTCCTGGGATCGAGTCCCGCGTCGGGCTCCCTGCTCGGCAGGGAGCCTGCTTCCCTTTCTCTCTCTCTGCCTGCCTCTGTGCCTGCTTGTGATCTCTCGCTATCAAATAAATAAATAAAATCTTTAAAAAAAAAAAAAAGAGGATCAAGGAGATTTGGCGGGGGTGGGCCTCCTCTGAGCCTTCAGGAGGTGAGCAAAGAACAACTCTAAGGTGGCTAAATGATCCTTTCTCCTTCTCTTCCATGGCATCCAGAGAGGTACCAGGAGAGAGTCAAGTAATACATTCTTCTGCATCTGAGCCTCAGCCCTTAGGCATAAGAGTTTGGGAAGTTTGGGGACTCCTGGGTGGCTCAGTTGGTGAAGCATCTCCCTTCAACTCAGGTCATGACCCCAGGGTCCTGGGATCAAGTCTGGAATCAGGCTCCTTGCTCGGCCAGTTCTCCCTCTGCCTGCCGCTCCCCCTGCTCTCTCCCTCTGACAAATAAATAAAACCTTTTAAAAGGGGGGTGGGGGAGCGCCTGGGTGGCTCAGTGGGTTAAAGCCTCGGCCTTCGGCTCAGGTCGTGATCCCAGGGTCCTGGGATCAAGCCCCATATCGGGCTCTCTGCTCACCAGGGAGCCTGCTTCCCATCTCTTTCTCTGCCTGCCTCTCTGCCTGCTTGTGATCTCTCTCTCTCTCTCTCTCTCAAATAAATAAATAAATAAATAATCTTTTAAAAAAGGGGGGGGTGGGAGTGGGGAGTATGAAGTATAACATGCTCCAACCAAAAAGAAAGGAAACCTATATTTGTTCACATTTATTCACCGTTCCACTATAGGCGGGCCCATCCTAAGTTTCTTTCATTTAGGAGAGGAGAAATGATGCCAGGTTGCACAAGCAGACCAGTGGCCCTGTCAGGAGTTGAACCCAGGACCTGCTGCCTCTTTGCAGCTCACCATAACACCTTGCAGAATATAGGCCCTGCTGCAGCAAGTGAGACTCACAGCCCCAGAGGGACCAAGGGCACAGCTTGGGTGAGGGGAGTTGCTGGATAAGGGTGTGCCCGTGATGCTGAAACATTTAGTCCCTTCTCTTGAAAGAACTGTAAATCGTTCAGACAAGCCCGAGTGCATTCCCTCTATGGCAGTCACGGTTCTCAGGTTGTTGACTGTACTTCCAAAAGTTTTTGCGACTCCACAGCATGCACACGAGAACGTCGATTTTTTTTTTATTTGTTTTTGTTTTCCCAGCATCTCCTTCCGGTCTCAGAGAAGGGCGGACCGACGCTGCAAGGAGAGCTGTCTACCCCAACCACCCGGAGGCTCTGAGAGCGTCCAGGAAAGAAATAACCACCGGCCGAGAGGGGCGAGGCCTCACCGACTGGGCTCCGATTGCTGGATGGGACCGGGACCAGGCTCGCTGAGGGAGGGAGGCTGTTCTGAGCAGCTGTCACCCCCCCCCCCCGAGAACTGTCATGGCTCCGGGGAGGACGGCGGCCCCAGACTTGTAGGCGCGGCCCCGGCTCCGGGAGGTTGGCGCGCCCGGGCCAGGCCTCGCCCCGAAGTCACCCTTGGCCTGCGGGGAGGCTGCAGGAGCTCCGCAACCGGCGCCTGCCTTCTTCCCGCCAACTTCCCCTCCAGTCCGGGCAGACGCCCCGCGCCACCCCCGGGGCTGGCTGAGGCTCGTGGAGTCCTTGCTGCGGCGAACTGCTCGTGCGCTCTTCCCCAGGCCCACGCACCCAGTGGCGTCCCTGACCCCCGTGCGCCGGGCGGACTCCGAGTCCCACTCGGCTCTTGACGCCGCTGGCCACCTCCCCGAACGGGATCCGCGTGCCCTGAGCCGACGGGACAGAGGGCCCAGGGCTGCTAACTTACCTCGGGTAGCCACCACTCCGCGACCCGCCGACCTCCGCGGACACTCCGGAACCCTCCCCAACAGGGAGGGGGCGCGGCGGGGAGGGGCGGGACCCCGCGGCCATTGGCCAGACGGCGGGGGCGGGGCTTCTCGGCCCACCAGAGCCAGAGGGCAGTTGGCTGGGGGCGCTTGGCCTTGGCTCCCGGACCTGGACACGCCGGACCGCGCTCCCGGACCGACCTAGGTCCCTGCTGGGGCGTAGAGGATCAGATTATTTTCTTTCCTTGTTTGTCTCGAGCAACGTCCGGGGGAAATCCAAAATCCAAGTGGACGGCCGACCTCGGAGTCAGTGGTCGGCTGGGTCACCGTGCTCCCTACGCTAAGCAATCACTCCTCCCGCCAAGTAATTTGAAAGGGGAGGGTCTTTATGTCATTTGTACCTGGGCACCTAGGACCTGGCACACAGTTAGTGCTCAATAAATACAGGGTGATACGCGAAGTTCACAGGGTGACTCCTGGGGAAGCAGGATCGCGGTGGGAGGAAGCTGGGTAGGTAAGAGCTGGGCAGGGGAGCCGCGACTGACTTGCCCCGCCTGCTGGGTGTGGGTCTTTAGTGCTGCGTGGGAAGCTTCTCTGCCCAAGGGTCTGAGGCAGGTACTTCCCCACAGTGCCAACTGCCTGGCCCTTCCTCTGCTTGGGGCAGAAGCCAGCAATTACTAAGCCCCCACTGTGTTCCAGGTACAGGCTTAAAGTCTTATACCCTAGAGCCCACTAAATACTCTCACAATAACCAGGTTGAGGTTTATTTTTCCCGGTTTTAAGAGATATTAAAAGATTCAGAAAATGGCAGTTCTTACTAAACTTAAACATGCCAAGTCTATCACCCAGCCACCACTCCCTTAGCTGTGTGTCCAACTAAAAATGTACAGGATACCTAGTGTTCATAGTGGCTTTGTTCGCAATTGCCAAACTCTGGAAACAACCCAAAGTTTCCCTCAGCAGGAGAATGAAGAGACCAACAGTGGTGTGCTCACATTATGGAATAGTATACAGCAGTGAAAAAGACAATCGATCACTACACATAACATGGATGACTGTCACCAGGATAAATGGGAACCACAGTTAACCAAGTCAAGCACAAAGAATACATCCTGTTTGTTCCTTCAGTGGCAAGGTAAGGCAAGGTTCAAAAACTGGCAAAACTCATCTACATAAATAGAAATTATTCACTGGTTACTTCTGGGTGGGTACAAGGGAAATTTTGCAGGGAATAGAAATGTTCTCTATCATTGTTTTAAAGTTTTTTTTTTTCATTTATTTGAGAGAGAGAGCATGTACATGACCAGGGGGAGGGACAGGGGGAGACGCAGACTTCTTGCTGAGCAGGGAGCCTGACATGGGGCTTGATCCCAGAGCTCTGGGATCATGACCTGAGCTGAAGGCAGGCGATTAACCGACTGAACCACCCAGCCAGCCTGGTGTCCCAGAAATATTCTATATCTTGATGTGAGTGGTGGATATATGGGCTTGTACAGATGTAAAAATGCATCAGCTGTACAGTCAAGATTGTTATACTTTATACTGCAACTTAAAAGTGAAAGGCTGGGCACCTGAGTGGTTCAGTCAGTTAAGTATCTGCCTTTGACTCAGGTCATGATCCCAGGGTAGGGAGATCAAGTCCTACCTCTGGCTCCACACTCAGTGGGGAGCCGGCTTGAGGTTCTCTCTCTCCTCTGGGGCCGGGGGAGGGGTGGGGGTGGGGAGGGTAGGGAAGTGGGAGGTGCTTTGGCAGAGATCACATGCAAATGCCTGAGTACACACCTATCTTAAAAGTCAGTGCTCCCAAACTAAGCCACAGGAAAATGCCTGAACATTTTTTAGATGAGATTTTATTTATTAGTAACCCTGTGGATATTTCACAACATTCAGCATTTATAAAATGTTATTATCACACCTGAACTCAACTAACTGTAATAAAGCCAGTATGTCTTGTTTAGCCAAGACAGGGTGAATGCCAATTGGTTCGAGAATTCATCTTGCCTGCTACCTACTCCAATCCATGACCTCATATCTAATTCCTGCAGGAAGAACACGGGAGGGGCACCTGGGTGGCTCAGTGAGTTAAAGCCTCTGCCTTTGGCTCGGGTCATGATGTCAGGGTCCTGGGATCGAGCCCTGCATCGGGCTCTCTGCTCAGCGGGGAGCCTACTTCCCCCTCTCTCTCCACCTGCCTCTCTGCCTACTTGTGATCTCTCTCTCCCTGTGTCAAATAAATAAAAAATTTAAAAAAAAAAAAGAATATGGGAGTGTGACGACTGGCTTCCAAATGCAGTTTTCACCCCTGTCTCTACCCTTATATTAGGAAAAAAACAAACAAACAAACAAACAAACAAAAACCACAGCTTTCTCAAAAACACAATGAGATACTATCTTAGCCCATTTGGGCTGCTGTCTGGGAGGCCCAGACAACAAACACATATTTCTAATTCTGGAGACAGGGAAGTCCAAGATCAAGGTGCCAGTAGATTTGGTGTCTCATAGACACTCACTTGCTACTTCAGAAACACAGGCTTCTTGCTGTCCTCACGTGATGCTCCCATCATGTGAGCAAGGAAGATCTCTGGGTCTCTTTAAAAGAGCACTAATTTGGAGCACCTGGGTGGCTCAGTGGGTTAAAGCCTCTGCCTTCCCTCAGGTCATGATCCCAGGGTTCTGGGATCGAGCCCTGCATCCAGCTCTCTGCTCAGCAAGGAGCCTGCTTCCCCTGCTCTCTCTGCCTGCGTCTCTGCCTACTTGTGATCTCTGTCTGTCAAACAAATAAATAAAATCTTTTAAAAATAAAAGAGCACTAATTTGATCCATAAGTGCTCCACACTTGTGACCCAAATCACCTCCCGAAGATACCACCTCCAAATACCATCACATTGGGGATTGGATTTTAAAATATAAATTGGGGGGGGGGCATAAACCTTTGGTCTATAGCAGATACAAACCTTTAGGATGGCTACTATAAAACCAACAAACAAGAAAATAACAAGTGTTGGCAAGGATATGGAGAAACTGGAACCCTAGTACATTACTGGTACGAATGTGAAATGGTGCAGCTGCTATGGGACAGGATGGCTGTTTATTGTGGTGTAACATATACAGAACATAAAATTTAACATATTCTAACCACTGGTAAGTGTACAGTTCTCTGGCAGTATTCACACTGCTGTGCAGCCATCACCACCGTCCATTTCCAGAATTTTTCATCTTCTCCAACTGAACCTCTCTACCCATTAAACACTAAGTCTCCACTCTCCATTGCTCCCCGGCTCCTAGAAGCTCCTATGCTACTTCCTGTCTCTAGGAGTTTGACTGTTCTAGAGAGCTTATGTAAATGGAATAATACAATATTTGTCATTTCGTGACTGGCTTATTTCATGTAGCATAGTGTCTTCAAAGTGCATCCCTGTTATAGTATGTGTTAGAATTTCCTTCCTTTTGAAGGCTGAATAAGATTCCATTGTATGGAGAGACCACATTTTGTCCATTTGTCCACTGCTTCTACCTTTGGCCAGTTGTGAATAATGTTGCTGTGAACGTGGAGGTACAAATATCTGTTGAAGTCCCTGCTTTCATTTCTGTGGGTATACCTCCAGAAGGAGACTTGCCAGATCTTTTGATAATTCTATTTTTATTTTTTATTTTTTTTTAAAGATTTTATTTATTTATTTGACAGAGAGAGATCACAAGTAGGCAGAGAGGCAGGCAGAGAGAGAGGAGGAAGCAGGCTCCCTGCCAAGCAGAGAGCCCGATGCGGGGCTTGATCCCAGGACCCTGGGATCATGACCTGAGCCGAAAGCAGAGGCTTTAACCCACTGAGCCACCCAGGCGCCCCTGTAATTCTATTTTTAAATTTTTGAGGAAATGCGTAGAGAGGTTCAGTTGGGAAAGATGGAAAAGTTCCAGCAATGGAAGGTGATAAAGGCTGCACAACAATGAATGTTCTTAATGCCCGGGAACTGCACACCCCACAATGGTTAGAATGGTAAATTTTATGTGTATGTTACCACAATAAAAATCCTGGCCTACATGGTCTCCTGCCCCCTTTGCCTGGGATCCTAAGGAGGGTATATCATCTCATCTATGCTATTCTTGCCAAAACTCATAATCTGAAGCCAATCATGGGGAAATGTCAAAAAACCCAAATGTGGGCCATTCAAGAAGTGTCTCGTTCCATACAGCCACTTTGCACCATAGCTATTTCCCACAAATTAAGCTATTGATGTAAAACTCAGTTACTTAGCCCCACGAGCCACATTCTAAATGCTATTTTTATATGGCTCATGGCTGCCACAGTACACAGCACAGATATTGTGTGTTTCTGTCATTGCAGAACATTCTACCAGAGAGTTTTAAAAAAAAGGTATACCGGACAGCACTGACCTACAGAATAACTCTCCAAAAATGTCAAGGAAAGGCTGAGGAACTGTTCCTGATTAAACAAGAATAAAGAGATAGAACTGAAAGCAGTGGGAGATCCTAAATTGGACCCTGAAAGAGAAAAAAGGACATTGGTGGGACAAATGTGGAACGCTTACTAAGACTTTGGATTAGTTAATAATACTCCATCGGTGCTAATTTTCTGATATTTATCATTGTGCTGTGGTTATGTAAGATGTAAACATTTTATTATTTTTGCAACTGTTTTGTAAGTCTGAAATTATTTCAAAAGGAAAAATTTTTAAGTAAAATAAAATGTAAAGCCATCCCTATCTTGCTATTTATATTATTGTACCTTTTACAGTTGACTGCGTTCCACCCTATTTCATGAGTAGATCGCATTTGGGGGGCTTTTGAGGTTTTTATTTAAATTCCAGTTAGTTAAGATGCAGTGTAATATTAGTTTCGGTGTACAATATAGTGACTCAGCACTTCCATAGCCACCCAGGGCTCAGTCATGACAACTGCTCTTCCCAATTCCCATCACTTGTTTCATCCATCCCCCACCCACCTCCCCTCTGGTGACCATCAGTTTGTTCCTTATAGTTAAGAGTCTGTTTCTAGATTTATCTCTCTCTCTCTCTCTCTCTCTCCATGAGCAGTGTTTATTGATCGGTGTCTGATTATTAGTGGAAGGGCAAGAGAGTGATCTATATCCCAGGCACCCACTCCACCCCCTCTACCCCCTCCAGTGAGGGCCTGTGGAATCCACCTCCATAATAGCCAAGCATAACCAAGCAGGTGGCCCAAGTCCCCAAGCGGGTGCTACTAGGAGGGCCGTGGCTCAGATGTGTTGACTCAGCAGCCACCAGCTCACGTTTCCCCCCAGAGAGCAGAGTCAGGCCCAAAGAATAGTGACAGACAGCCCCAAAAAGGGAAATGTTCTCATGTCTGAGGCCCTTCAGGGAGCTAAGACTGAAAAACAAAATATAAACCCGTCTTTACAACCTTGTTTCAGATAAGTTTTTAAACTGTTATTATTTAAACTATTTTATCTTTCACACTGCCAATTTCATTTCCAAAAAATTGATATATTTTCATTAAAGCTGGGAAAAAATTTTATGCTTATATAGTTCCTATGGGGAAAACTAGAAATGCTTGATGAAGAAAATGGAAATCTGCACTCCTAAGGCTACCACTCAGGAGAAACTGCCAGTGATATTCCAGTATTGTCTTTTCTTTCTTTCTTTTTTTTTTTTAATAAAGATTAACTTATTTATCAGAGAGAGAGAGAGATGAGAGGCTGTGGGGGGGGGCGGTGGTGGGGAGGGAAGGGCAGAGGAGGAGAAGAATCCGAAGTAGACTCTCCACTGAGCACAGAGCGCACAGGGGGCTGGACCCCATGACCCTGAGATCACCACCAGAACAGAAATCAAGAGTCGGATGCTTAAGTGATTGAGCCACCCAGGTGCCCCACGCCAGTGGCTTTTCACCTAGGATATGCTTTCCTGCAATACAGGGCCTCTGAGTCCTCTGGCTTCCAGGAGTCACCCTTGGACTCTCTGAACATAACAGGGTCTGGTATAAGCTCACCTTACCTTTCAGTGGTCTCAGGAGAAGAGGGCTTGTCAGCTTGTGGGTCAGTCCCTGCTGCAGATGGCTCTTCTGGGGCTCAGTCCCAGTGGTCAGTCTACTTGGCCTCTTCATCAGCCTCAGGACATTGTTTGCTGGTCACCTGCCACTCAGGCACTGCTCTCCTGCACTTTCTTCCTGAAAACCACTGACGTAAGTTGCATGGCAACAGACATTTACCTGAAATTTGTGGGAAAACAAGCCAATGCATGTGTGGGCAGGATATGGCTTGCAAGCTACCAGACTTCACAGACGTCCCCCAGGACAGCAACCTTCCCCTGATCACATTCCTCCATGGCCCCAGCTTCCTATTGCAGCCTTCCTTGCTTTCAGCCCCTCTTGCTCTCTCTTGTCCTAAGGCCCCTCCCCTAGGATCTGGAACCGGTGCAGAAAACAGAAAACACTGTGGTTCTTTTGTGCACAAAAGCGCTTTGTTTCTTGAAGCATAATTCTGTGAAATGTATCAATCTTGAGTGTGCCACTTGATTTTTACCGAAGTAAACACCTGTGCAGCCAGCACCTGGATCAAAATCAAGACTCTTTCTGCCTCTCAGAAAGTTCCCTTGTACCCCTTTATCAATCTCAACCCCAATTCATTATTCTGATTCCAACACCATAGTTTAGTTTTTGCCTGTTCTTGAATTTAATATAAACAAAATCAAATAATACATGTTCTTTGGTGTCTGGCATCTTTCACCCAGCATTTTTTTTAAGTAATGTCTACTCCTAACAGGGTACTCAAACTCAGAGTTGCATTCCCCACTGACTGAGCCAGCCAGGCGCCCCTACTCAACATGTTTTTGACATTCGTCTATGTTGTTGCATCTATCAGGAATTCGTTCTTCCATTGCTGGGTAGTATTCTATCACACAATTTATGTATTAATTTATTTTATTTATTAATTCTATTTTTCTTTTTTTTAAAGATTTTATTTACTTGACAGAGAGAGAGAGAGAGATCACAAGTAGGCAGAGGCAGGCAGAGAGAGAGGGGGAAGCAGGGAGCCGGATGCAGGGCTCCATCTCAGGACCCTGAGTTCATGACCTGAGCCAAAGACAGACGCTTAAACATCTGAACCACCCAGGCGCCCCTATTAATTCTATTATCTATGGAATACTTGGGCTTCTCTGGGTTTGGGCTACTAGCAATAAGGCTGCTATGAGCATGCATGTATAAATCTTTCTGTGGAGCTAAGCCCTCATTTAAAAATTGCTGGACAACAAGTTATGTTTAGCTTTAATAGAAGCTTCCAGGGGTACCTGGCTAGTTTAGTTGGAAGAGCATGTGACTCTTAATCTCAAGGTCATGAGTTCAAGCGCCACACTGGGCATGCAGCCTACTTAAAAAGATTTAAAAAAAAAAAAAAAAAAGCTTCTAAGCTATTCCCTAAAGAGGAATTTTACACTTCCATCGGCAGTGTACTGATAGTTTCAGGCGATTCAATTCAGTCCTCTACTTCACCAACACTTAACATGGTCAGTTTCTTTTTTTTTTTCCCAGAGGAAGGAATTTAATAAAGAAAATTAGTTCGTTTCCATATTGGGCTGGGGTTGGGGGGATGCTACAGGCAGCAGGAGGCCACCAAGGTAGTAACTGAGCTCAAGAGCACACCCCCACAGTCAGAAGTGAGAAGGCTGCTGCTGCCACCCCCAGCTCCACAGGGCTCTGTCTCAACATCCAGTCAAGGCAGGAATGCCAAGTCTGGCTGCTGAGATTTCTCTAGATCCTCACATATTTGTGCCCTTGCCATCAACAGAGATGGTAGCAGGAAGATGGCTCCATCCCCCAAATCTCTGGTGGGGCATCTAATTGTCAGACCACATTTTTTTTTTAAAGATTTTATTTATTTGACAGAGACAGCAAGAGGGGAAACACAAGCAGGGGGTGTGGGAGAGGGAGAAGGAGGCTTCCAGCCAAGCAGGGAACCCGATGCGGGACTCAATCCAAGGACCTGGGGATCATGACCTGAGCCAAAGGCAGAAGCTTAATGACTGAGCCACCCAGGCGCCCCTGTCAGACCTCATTTTGAATATGTATTTATAGTTTTATGTACATTTACATATTTGTATATATTTAATGATTTATTTATTTGAGAGAGAGCTTTATTTGAGGAAGAGGAGGGGCAAAGGGGGGAGAATCCCAAGCAGATTCCCCACTGAGCACAGAGTCCAACAGGGACTTGGTCCCATGACCCGTGGGATCATGACCTGAGTCCAACCGATAGAGCCACCCAGGTACCCCTCATTTTATATTCTTAATTCTAGCTGCAAAGGAGTCTGATAAGTATATTTTTCCACTTTCCAGCCTCTGCAGCATATAGGAAAGCACCCTATAAAGAGGTAGGGAGGAAGCCTGGCCTTTTCAGTTGGCTTTTGCTGAGTAAAAAAGCTATCCCAAAATGTAACTGACTAAAATAGCAACCACTTATTTAGCTCCCAATTCTGCAGGTTGGTGATTTGGTACTGAGCTCAGCTAGCCAGTTCTCAACTTAGTTGGGCTCACTGATGCCAGTTACCAAATCTATTGGGAACTGACTGGCTGACGATGGGTTCAGCTGGGATGGATCACCTCTGTCTCATGTGGTCTCTCACTCTCCAGCAGGCTAACCTAGGCTTGTTTTCATGATGGCTGGGCAGCTTTCCAAGAGAGAGCTCAAAATGCTCTTCAGGCCTTGGCTCCAATATAGCACATCACTTCTGCCACATTCTGCTGGCCAAAGCTAGTCACTAAGGCTGGCTCAGATTCGAGGGCAGTGGAAATAGATTTCCACCTCTTCCAGAAGGTGACGTAAAGCCACAGTGCAAGGGTGTGAATAAAGGGTAGAATGAGAAGTCATGGCAATCTAGTCCCCAGCACCCACCATACCCCCAACTCCTGGAACCAGCCAGCAAATCCCAAGTACTCTCTTTTCAACAAGCAACAAGATTCCCTATATCTTACCTTTTCTGTTCCTTTATTTTGTCCTGTTTCCTGGGTTCCTTCATTTTCCAGATCTTCAAATTAATGTTTAATGTAAGCAATACCTTCACTTTCTGAGAACTCATTCTTATTCTCTGTTGTTCCATAAGGCAAACCTCGGGGATGTGAGATCTTCCTGAATCTAATTACTAAGAATAGTAGGGAGAGAGCTTAAAAAAATTTTTTTTCCTACTGTTCCAACTGCATGGTTTTCTTCTAAAGCCATTTTTTTTGCTGTTTTCTTAGTTTATTTTTTGCATTGGCAGTCTTTCCCCTAACGTCTGGTGAACATTTTTTTTTGCATTAAGAATGAGGCAATAGGGGGCACCTGGGTGGCTTAGTCGTTGGGCATCTGCCTTCGGCTCAGGTCAAGATCCCGGGGTGCTGGGATGGAGCCCCACATTGGGCTCCCTGCTCAGCGGGGAGACTGTTACTCCCGCTCCCACTTCCCCTGCTTGTGTTCCCTCTCTTGCTATGTCTCTCTATCAAATAAATAAAATCTTAAAAAAAAAAAAAAAGAATGAGGAAATAGGGGTGCCTGGGTGGCTCAGTCGTTAGACATCTGCCTTCAGCTCAGGTCATGATCCCAGGGTCCTGGGATTGAGCCTCGCATCGAGCCCCGCATCGGGCTCCCTTCTTGGCAGGAAGCCTACTTCTCCCTCTCCTGCTCCCCCTGCTTGTGTTCCCTCTCTCATTGTGTCTCTGTCAAATAAATAAATAAAGACCTTAAAAAAAAAAAAAAAAAGAACGAGGCAATAAAAAGCACTGGGGAAGTTCTGTGCACATCCACTGGTTGGCTTCTTCCTGGGGCAGGCAGTTGGGGACTGACCTGTACCAGAGCCTCTGTAGGCCAGAACACAAGGCTCTCATGGATGGGGCTATTCTGTTTCTTTAGGGCATGGATGCTTAACCTGGTTCAGGCCAATGACTCCTTGGATTGTCTGGTCAAGTCTGGAGGCCAGAGTAGTATTTTTAAAGGCATTTAAAAATACATAGGATTACCCACAAATCCCAGTTATACTGAAATAGTCATTGAGCTTTTAAACAACATTTCCTCTCTCTCCGTGAGCACCCAGGGCTCTGTTGGTGGGATTCTCTATCTCCTGACTGCTATACATATTTAAAGTATACAATTTGGGGGCGCCTGGGTGGCTCAGTGGATTAAGCCGATGCCTTCGGCTCAGGTCATGATCTCAGGGTCCTGGGATCAAGTCCTGCGTCGGGCTCTCTGCTCGGCAGGGAGCCTGCTTCCTCCTCCCTCTCTGCCTGCCTCTCTGCCTACTTGTGATCTGTCTCTATCAAATAAATAAATAAAATCTTTAAAAAAAATAAAGTATACAATTTGATGAGATTTGACATATATGTATACTTGCCAAACTATCATCACAATCAAGATAATGAACATATCCATCATCCTCCAATTCCAAAATTGCCTTTTGTAATTTTTTTTCCTTTTTAAATGTTGGCCACAAGTGGCAATGGTATAGCAGAATCTGAGACTTGATCACTAAAAGAAATGATGGATATTTTCTTTTAAGTTTTTTTAATCTATTTGACAGAGAGAGAGAGAGAGAGATCACAAGCAGGCAGAGAGGCAGACAGAGACAGAGAGAGGAGGAAGCAGGCTCCCCACTGAGCAGAGAGCCTGATGCGGGGCTTGATTCCAGGACTCTGGGATCATGACCCAAGCTGAAGGCAGAGGTCTTAACCCACTGAGCCACTCAGGCGCCCCAAGAAATGATGGATATTTTCATATAACAAAGAGATACCTCAGATCATCATTTATGCATAATGCTACTTAAATATCTCATTGAAACAAACACCTGTCAAAGGGCTTCAATGTCCTTTTACTTTTGATCAAGTAAGCACTCCAAGCAATGCCCAGAGAGTAAATGCTGTGCTGTCAACTCTAACTGAAGGCAGAGTCTTTGCTGGGCCAAAGATTTCTGGGCCCTCAAGCTGCCATGGCCTGCATAATTGGGGTGGACATAGGTATGACTCTTCCCACTGATAGACTTCATAAACCAGGCGATTATTTCAGGGAGCGGAGGAGTTCTACCACTCTTTTACTCACCTTTACCCAGGGCAGAAATCATAGGCCTATGCTAACACCCAATCATAATGCTAACCTCTTTCAGAACACTGAAGGGAAAAATCATTCCTTCCCTTTAGCAGCAGTATAGAAAGCAAGCCAGCCTAAGTTCTGAAACAGGGAGGCTGTAGCAGGAAACTTGCAAATGCTACACCACTGTTTCCTTTGCTCTAACAAACAGCTTATCATCTGGGAAAGGGACGTGTGGTCCTGGGCGTCCCATCCTTGAGAGATAAAAGAGGCAGTGTGTTATTTCTATCTGCTTCCCAGGAGAAAGAAGTTGTTACATGATGATGTTGCAGAGTCCCTGGCCCCAACGGTCTCCTATAAACCACCTACTCATTCATGCATTCATCCATTCATTTGTTTCATATATTTTGGGTGCCTGCTACGTGCCAGGTGCTATATTTAATTTTAGAAAACAAGAGACACAATGTGAATCCTCCTGGAGGTCACAGCCTGATGGGAAAAGGAAGCATTAAACCAAATAGCACACAAAAAAAACCATACGTAAACATATGTAATGGCGGGGTGGAGAAAACGGATTTTTAAAAGTTAGAATAGCAGGGCGCCTGGGTGGCTCAGTGGGTTAAAGCCTCTGCTCAGGTCATGGGCCCGGAATCCTGGGATGGAGCCCCGCATCGGGCTCTCTGCTCAGTGGGGAGCCTGCTTCCTCCTCTCTCTCTGCCTGTCTCTGCCTATTTGTGGTCTTTGTCTGTCAAATGAATGGATAAAATCTTAAAAAAAAAAAAAAAGAATAGCTATATCTGCTTCTTAAGGGGTATATATAATTCATGTCTGGAAGGACAGATCTTTCTACGGTCCCCTTCAGCCTACAAACATTAGTGGGGAAGGGATTCTTGCTTGAGAATTTAATCATGTCCTGTAAGAGTTTGTGAGTTCAAAGCAGACCTGAAAATGTGCTTTCAGTTGCTGCCGATGCAGACTCAGAACAGTCTTTTTCTTTCTCTTTTTCAGGTGCGCACAGGTAGGTCACCAGCAGGCATGCCTGGAGCCAAGCTGGGTAGGGGATGAGGCCCTACGTTGCTCAGCATGAACAGGACAGGGGGAATGAACACAAATGAAAAAAGACTGCTGAGCACAGCACAGAAGCAACACGGGAAGGTACTACTTAATGGACGCACAGTTTCTGCTTCCCATGATGAAAACATGCTGGAAACACACAATGCTGTGACCACATGTAATGCCACTAAATTGTATGCTTAAAAATGGTTAAAACTGTCAATCTTAAGTTATATATTTTACAATAAAAAGAAGAGAAACAATTGTTAATAAAAAAAAAAAAAGAAGAAGAAGAAGGGAACAGCCTGAAAGTTGATGGGACGCTGAGGCTCCAAGAGGAGCTAGGAGTAAGAAGACCCTTCAGAGGGAATGGTCTAGAGAGTCAGAGAACAGGAATGTCTAACAATCAATCTTAAGTTTTTTGATCTTTGTTATTTTTTTTTAAGATTTTATTTATTTATTTGATAGAGAGAGAGAGCACAAGTAGGCAGAGAGGCAGGCAGACAGAGAGGGGGGAAGCTGACTCCCGGCTGAGAAGAGAGCCCAGTGCAGCAGGAGCCTGAGATCATGACCTGAGCTGAAGGCAGAGGCTTAACCCAGGCGCCCCATGCTCTTTGTTCTTTAAGATAACTCTCCTCTATCTCCCTAAACTTTAGTAAAAGTTTGCTACACCCAAATGCCTGATTCGAGGTGGCATCAAGGGAAAGAACGTGTATTCTGAGTCTGGGCGGACACAGCACCACAGGGAAAAGAGAGGAGCTCCAAGTTTTGAGACCCAAGTGAGTGGACACCACCAAAGAAGCAGAGAAGACTCAGATACATAAATGATGTGCGGGGACAGTGCTGAGCGTCCCGGGGCCTGTGGGATGACAGCTCATGCAACTGCCATTGCAACACTTAGGGATGCACCAACGCCACGGGGTGGAAGACCCGGAACCATCCAGAAGGTAGCAGACTGAGTCACACAAGTGGGCCTCATGAACTTCATGGTCTGCCAAGCTGAAGTGGGTCCTGCTGGGGCTCTGTCTGTACTTCCAACCTCATGGAAAGTAAGATATCCATCTTCAGGAAGTCATTTTTCATGGGACACCTGGGTGGCTCAGCTGGAAGCCTGCTTCTCCCTCTGCTGCTCCCCCTGTAGTTCTCCCCCGCTGCTCCCCCCCACACCCCCGCTGTTCCCTCTCTCGCTATCTCTTTCTCTCTCTCTCTAATAAATAAATAAATAATCTTTTAAAAATAAATAAATAAATAATAATAAGTAGGGGCGCCTGGGTGGCTCAGTGGGTTAAAGCCTCTGCTTTCGGCTCAGGTTGTGATCTCAGGGTCCTGGGATCGAGCATCGGGCTCTCTGCTCACCAGGAAGCCTGCTTCCCCCTCTCTTCTCTGCCTGCCTCTCTGCCTACTTGTGATCTCTGGCTGTCAAATAAATAAATAAAATCTTAAAAAAAGAATAAATAAAAAATTTTAAAAGATGCAAAAGTCTTTTTAAAAAAGGAAGTTATTTTTCTTTTCTGATGCTTTCTGGGATCTGCCATGTTAAAAGGAGTAAAAGGTGGAGGGATTGATGAAATAGATATAGGGAATTAAGAGGCACTTCCAGTTATAAAATACATCTAAGTCAACGAGGATGAATAGTACAGCATGGCAAGTACAGTCAATAACATTGTTAACAACATATACGGTGACAGATGGTAATTCCACTTGTGGGGAACAATGCGTAATGTACAGAATGGCTGAATCACTCTACCATACACCTGAGATTAATATAACATTGTATCTCAATTATACTTCAACAATTTCTTCTTAATTTTTTTTAAAGTAAGCTCCAGGCCCAGCCTAGAACCCAAGGCAGGGCTTGAACTCACAGCCCTGAGATGAAGACCTGAGCTGAGATCAAGAGTTGAATCCAACTGTGCCTGGGTGGCTCAGCAGCTTAAAGCCTCTGCCTTTGGCTCAGGTTATGGTCCCAGCGTCCTGGGATTGAGCCCCACATCCAGCTCTCTGCTCAGCAGGGAACCTGCTTCCCTTCCTCTCTCTCTGCCTGCCTCTCTGTCTACTTGTGATCTCTGTCAAATAAATAAATAAAATCTTAAAAAAAAAAGAGTTGGATGCTTAATCAACTAATACACCCAAGTGCCCCCAATAACAACTTTTTAAAGGATTAGGGAGGAAAAAAGATAGCCATGGATAACAGGCAAAGAAGAGCCAACTAGCACTTAATCGGAATCCCTGGAGGAACAAAAACAATGAAATATAATAGCTATTAAAGATATAATTCAGGGGACGCCTGGGTTGCTCAGTTGGTTAAGCATCTGCCTTCAGCTCAGGTCATGATCTCGGGGTCCTGGGATGGAGATCTGAGTCGGGCTCCCTGCTCATCAGGGGAGTCTGCTTCTCCTCCTCCCTCCCCACTGCTTATATTCTCTCTCTCTTTCAAATAAACAAATAAGATCTTTAAAATAAAATAAAATAAATATTTAAAAAATCAAGGCTGGCCCAGATGAATTCAATGGTAATTCTACCAAACCTTTAAGAAAGAAAATATACCAATTCTCTAAAATCTCTTCCATAAGATAGAAGCAGAGGGACTACTTCCTAACCCATTCTAGAGGAGAGCATTATCCCAATACCGAAACTAGACGATATTATAGGAAAAGAAAATTACAGACCAATATTGCTCATGAGCATAGATAAAAAAGTCTTTAACAAAATATTAGCAAATAGAATCCAACGATGTATGAAAGGAATTACATGCCATGACTGACCAAGTGGCATTATCCCAGGTGTGCAAGGCTGGTTCAACATCTGAAAGATACTTAATGTAATCCATCACATCAACAGACTAAAGAAGAAAAATAAATGATCATAAAATAGATGCAGAAAAGGCATTTGACAAAATCCAACACCCATTTATGATAAAAGCTCCCAGCAAGCTAGGAATAAAGGGGAATTTCCTCAACTTAATACAGAATATCTACAAAAATCTGCAGTCAACATCACAGTCCATGGCAAGAAACTAGAAGCTTCCCCATTAAGATCAGGAACAAGAAAAGGATGTCCCATCTCACCACTCCTTCTCAACACTGCACTGGAAGTGTTACTTACTCAGTAAGACAAGGAAAGGAAATAAATCTATCTACATTGGGAAGGAAAAATAAAACCATATCTGTTCACAGATGACATGACTGCCCATGTGGAAAATATGAAGGATTCAGAAGAAAAAAAAAAAACTGTTGGAATGAATAAATGCCCACAGCAAGATTGCAGGATATAGGATTAATACTCAAAGGTCGTTCACTTTCCTCTTTACCAACAATGAACAAATGGAACTGAAATGAAAAAAATATTGCTGTTTACATAGGTATCATTAACACCCCCCAAATGAAACTTAGGTATAAACTTAACAAAATAGGTGCAAGATCTCTATGAGGAAAACCACAAAACTCTGATGAAAGAAAGCAAAGGAGAACAACATAAGTGGAGGGTATTATTCCCTGTTCACGGATCAGAAGCCCCAATATTGTCAAAATGCCAGTTCTTCCCAACTTGATCCATTTGATCTACAGATTTAATGTGATCCCCGTCAAATTCCCAACAAGTTATTTTGTGGATCTGACAAGCGGATTCCGAAGTTTATATGTAGAGGCAAAAGACCCAGGACGGCCAAATCATTACTGAAGAAGAACAAAGTTAGAGAACTGACACTACCTGCCGTTAAGACTGACTACTACAGGGGTCCTGGGTGGCCCAGTGGGTTCAAGCCTCTGCCTTTGGCTCAGGTCATGATCCCAGGATCCTGAGATGGCATCCCACATCAGACTTTCTACTCAGCAGGAAACCTGCTTCCTCCTCTCTCTTTCTGCCTGCCTCTCTGCCTATTTTGTGATCTCTGTCAAATAAATAAACAAAATCTTAAAAAAAAAAAAAAGACTACTAGTTAAAGCTACAGTAATCAAGACAGTGTGTTACAAGCGAAAGAACAGAGAAATAGATCAATAGAACCGAAGAGAGAGCCCAAAAATAAAGCCCCATAAATACTGTCAACTGGTCTTTGACAAAGCAGCAAAAGCAATCCAGTGGAGCAAATATAGTCTTTTCAACAAATGATGCTGGAATAACTGGACGTCACATGCAAAAAAAATCAGTGTAGGGTGCCTGGGTGGCTCAGTGGGTTAAGCCACTGCCTTCGGCTCAGGTCATGATCTCAGGGTCCTGGGATCCAGTCCCGCATCGGGCTCTCTGCTCAGTGGGGAGCCTGCTTCCTCCTCTCTCTCGCTCTGCCTGCCTCTCTGCCTACTTGTGATGTCTCTCTGTCAAATAAATAAATAAATAAAATCTTAATAAATAAATAAATAAATAAATAACATGTCACGTAACCTTTAAAAAAAAAAACAGTGTAGACACAGAACTTATACTTCTCACAAAAATTAACTCAGATGGATTGTAGACCATTTTGTCTAAATGTAAAACAAAAAATGATAAAACACCTAGGAGATAACATAAGAGAAAATCCTTTGGATGTTTAAAGCACTTTGGATCAATTTAGTGATGCTTAACCCATGCCGTTTTGCAGGCGTCTGTGGCCCGCTGTCTCCTCGACTCTTGGGGGCACCTCACACCCTAAGAGCACCTAGGCCTGTTTGATAAACCTGACGTAAGCCTAAGAAGTTGTGGCAGAAACCTGGCTCAGAGCTGCTGGGGCAAAAGTGTGAATATATGGAAATGGTAAAGGGCAAGCTCACAAGGTTAAGGGAACCCATGTACTAACCGGGCATCTGGAACAGAAACCAGGAGCTCAGAGGTCCCAGGGCAGGGACTCAGTCTCTGCCATTCTCTGCACACCCATTTTTCTACACCTGACAGGAACCAAAGTTTCCAGTCCCACGTAACCCCAATTTCCCACAGCTTCCAGGGTAGCAGGGTCTCACCCTCTTCCTCAAGCCTGGTTAGAAAAACAGGCAGAAAGGTTTCAGACCAGTCAAGCTTGGGTTCTTCAAACAAAGCCAGAGGGGACTGTTCTTTTTTTTTTTTTTTTTTTTTTTAATTTATTTGACACAGAGAGAGATCACAAGTAGGCAGGGGTCAGGGGGGAAGCAGGCTCCCGGCTGAGCAGAGAGCCCAATGAGGGGCTCTATCCCAGGACCCTGAAATCATGACCTGAGCTGAAGCAGAGGCTTAACCCACTTAACCACCCACGGGACCCAGAAGGGCCTATTCTTGTGAGAACACGGGCATTCCACCAGGAGCACTAACCTGAGTGAAGGAAGGGGTAGCCTTAGAGAGAGGACTGTATGGATCAGGGGTGTCTCACTAGGGATCTGAGGGACATTTCCAGAGGCATGACTTGCCACACACAGAGTAAGGTCTCTCTAAGTCTTCAAAGTCAGAGGGTGATTTGTGACACCCTATGATGGAGAAGGTAGCCTTGTCTCAATGGTGATGGTGGAAAACATGGCATGGCTGGTGGCATTGGCAGCAGACTCAGAAAAGCAAAACCCTGATCATAAGTGCCTCGGAGTAGGTGTGGGTGGGTCCTTCCTGGGTGCCAAAGGGCAACGGATAGTTGGCAAGCATGATGGGGCCAAAACCTGAACTCTGACCACCTAGGAGGCTCATTTCTCCTGTGCAAGAAAGTCACACCTCACAGGTAACATTCAGATCATGAAAACAGATGTGAACGGGGTTCTTTCTAACAGAATCATTTTAAACCACCACTAGGAGCTGCTGATTAAAGACTCTTTTTTTTTTTTAAAGATTTTTTATTTATTGGTTTGACAGAGATCACAAGTAGGCAGAGAGGCAGGCAGAGAGAGAGAGAAGGGGAAGCAGACTCCCTGCTGAGCAGAGAGCCCCATGTGTGGCTCGGTCCCAGGACCATGGGATCATGACTTGAGCTAAAGGCAGAGGGTTTAAACCACTGAGCCACTCAGGCGCCCCTGATTAAAGACTCTTAATAGGTGTTTGGTGCCCCACGCACATCCCTTTGGGCCTGACCATTGTGCAGCCAGGCCCAGCTCCACACTGCCCTTTTCTGGGGACAGAAAGAGCCAGGGAATTTGCCCTAGGACCAACTCACAACCACTGACTGAAAGGAATGGCAGACAAACATTCACAGCCCCTCACCCCTCTTGTGAGGTCATTCAGAAGTGACTATTGTTACAGGTCTCCAGAGGCACGAAGCGCCCTGCCCACCCTTGATAATGTACTTGTATGGGCTGCCTCCCCTTCCAGTCCTTCCTGGGATCACCTCCCACATAAACTACTTGTACTTAATCCTTATCTCAGGCTCTGCTTCTCAGAGATCCACACCAACCCACCACACTTCGGTAAAGAAAACAAGTGCTACCATCCAAAGGAGGCACATAAGGAGACAGGGGTGATGTGGGGTCACAAGAGGTAGAAACCTCCCAAGATGCTTCTTGGGATCCTCTCTGACCACAAAGGCTCAGATACCCAGCTCAGGGCCATACAAGAAAGCAAGTACTCATCGTAGCAAACATGCATTAGCCAAATTTACAGAAATGGGAGCATGAAATCACACAGTGCTTTTAACTCAAAATGAGAAAGACTTCATCCTGGCTAGACCTCTTGCACCCACCCGGTGGTGCCTTCTCTCTCTACAGACAAGGAAACCTATGATTATCTCAAGGTTGCCTGGTGGGCAAGGGCTGGGCCCCAAATGAGCTACAGAATCCCCCTGCTAAGTGAATGACACATTTGGGAACTGTGGTGGGACTGGACACCAAACAAGTGCTCACTGACAAAATCCTTATTTTTTTAAAAAAGATTTATTAATTTGACAGAGAGTGACAGCAACAGAGGGTACACAAGCAAGGGGTAGTGGGAGAGGGAGAGCAGGCTTCCTGCTGAGCAGGGAACCGGATGTGGGGCTCCATCCCAGAACTTTGGGATCATGACCTGGGCTGAAGGCAGACGCTTAATGACTGAGCCACCCAGGCGCCCCCAAAATCCTTACTGATAATGTTGCCTAAGTGGGTGCAAAGACAGCAGCCAGCTCCCCAACCCTGGGAGTCTCAGATTCCCTTTGGGTTGCAATGACTGACTGTGGGTTTAGAATGAGAAAGTGGACTGAGTTCTGTTCTTTATGCTCTAACACTAGCAACTGGTGGACTGTTTTGGTAGCTGGCTGCCGGAGATGGGAGAAACTGGGGTCAAGGACAGGTGGGGCTGGCCCACTGCAGCAGTATGAATAAGTTACATGGCAACGCCAGGCACAGGATGTTCTGGGATTCCTCCCCACCGTCCTTTGGCCAGCCCCCTCTTCTGTCCACTGTTATGGACAGTTTGTGCTGTCCCCTTATCCTGTGTGTGGTACCATGCCAGAGCTGGGGGCAGGTTGTGAAGGAGGCCAATGCCAAGCTTCACCTGGCTGTGTGTCCACCCATCCCTGTCCTCCCTCCTTGCCCTATCAGGAAGTCCCATCCCAGTGAGAGATTAGCGGGGCCACGCAGCACTGAATTCCTTCTCCAGACCCTGGACAAACTGGTCATTGAGAAAGAGCAGTTGACCATGGGGCAGGAAGCGGGCGAGGATGCCCTCGATGCGATCAGCCCGAAGCAGGAGGTTGGTGCTGGGGGTCAGCAGCCGGAGGTGGTCGAGGAGGAGGCGTGCCAGCAGCCGGAGTGTGCCCTCAGCCAGCAGCAGGTTCTCGTGGGCATCCAGCACCAGGGCAAATCCTAACGAGAGCACACCCAGCCATACCACTGTCCGAGGCTCCTGAAAAGGGTCCCCTGCTGCCAGGCGGAAGGCCCCAAGGGGGGCCTCATGCAGGGGCACTGGCTCATCTGACGACTGAGGCTGCAGGTCCATGGGTGTCCGGCCAGATGCCTGCTGCTGCAGCCGGCACATGGAGTCCACCTGCCTGCGGAGAGTGGGTGGGTCACTGACTTCTGTCATCCTTATCACCACCCTGAGAACTGAGAACTGCTATTAACTCCATATCTCAGATTTAGAAACTGAGCCCCAGAGAGACTAAATGACCTGCTCAAGACCACAGAGCAGGAAGCATGAGCCATGACAGGAATCCAGGCTCCTGCCTCCAGGCCCTGAACCATTTCATTCCATGTGTTTAAGAGAAGGCAGGTTTTGAACACAGCCCCTTGGGCCAGGAAAGGGCACCAGGGGAAAAAGACCCTGCCCCCACCAGCTTCACACAGGGATCCTTAACATAAAGAAATGCAAGACTTGGGTTGCCTGGGTGGCTCAGTTGGTTAAGCATCTGCCTTTGGCTCAGGTCATGATCCCAGGGTCCTGGGATCGAGTCCTACATCAGATTCCTTGCTCAGTAGGGAGCCTGCTTCTCCCTCTCCCTATGCCTGCAGCTTCTCCTGCTTGTGCTCTTTCTCTCTCTTTGTCAAATAAATAAATAAAATCTTTTTAAAAAGGCAAGCCATGAGAAGTTGAAGTCATGTTCAACTGTACTGTCCAATCTCTCTAACCCTGTCCTACCCTGCAACCCTCTCCAAACAAAAAAGAAAGACCTTCCACTTGAACATTTAGGCTTTAGCAATCACACTCTGATCCCTTCTGAATCACCTTCTGCATTTGGGCCGTGCACAAGCTGGTTTTAAAGGCCTTTGGTTTTCTGTGCCACGGGAGGGGGGTGGAAGCCCAGAGAAAAAAAGGGATGGCAAAGGCTAGCAAAGAGCTGCCCCAGAATGTTAATCCCCCCCCACCCCACCCTCCCTCCACAGAATGCAGAAAGGCAAAGGATTCTGGCACTTGCTGGCTCCATCTTGGTCTGGGATGGGAAAGGCCAAGGAAAACCACCACATCTGGAACAGTTTCCTAAATGTTCTCAGTGGATCCCAGGCTTTCAGGAGGCTCTGGGATAAGAGTTCCTATGTACCACATTCTCTCTCCTCCTTAGGGATTCATAAAACCTACACATACACTAATCGTTCTGAAAAGTCCTGCACTGCAAAGCATGTTTAATCTGTTCCAAAGTCTGCCTGCCATGTTCTTGCTGCATAACCTTGGGCTGGCTAAGTTCCTGTGCCTCCTGAGAGGTGGGGATAATAACCATATCTATCTCAGTGGACTGTTACAAGAACTAATGAGTTCATATACATGAAATGCTCAGACCACTTAGTACATACGTACAAGCTCAATTAAGGCGAGCTATAATGGTAATGATGATGATGATAGCATTATTATTTCTTTAACTCCTTTTCATAAAATACTTGTGAACAACCATGGGTGACTTTTGGAAACAGTACTCAAATTTTTCCTTCTTAGTCTGATTCTCTGTACCCTCCCAGAAAACCTATCACAATCAGGCATGTGTTCAATGAAGGCCTGCATTACCTGGCCACAGCCAAAATCTGCTCCTTTCGGAGGAGCCTGTCCCTCTCAGCACCACGTGGTCGTGGGTCATCCGGTGAGTTCTCAGCACCAAAGACGCAGGAGTAGAGCACTCGGCAAAGGCCCGCGTCCTGGGCCTGTGGAGCCCGCAAGGTGTGGATGAGGAAAGCATGGACCATGGCTCCAGGGTGGACACTACAGGGAAGCCAGAGACCTTGGTGAGTGTGAAAGCCCAGCAGCGCAGGCAACCACAAAACGGGTCTCGGAGCATGTGTGGAGGCTGCTGTGACTGGTCACGGGTCCTCCTCTGCCAACCAAGAGGCACTCCCTACCTCTGAATAATGGCGTCTGGTCAGCAGCACTTCTGTCCACCACAGAGTCAACTGGTGAAGAAATCTCAGACAACCCCAAACCGGGCTCTACAAAATAAATGGCCAGGAATCTCCAAAAGTGTCAAAGTCATGAGAGTCAAGGGACGCTGGGGAGCTGCTCCAGAGGAAACTAAGGAGACAGGGCAGCTGAACACACCACGCCGTGTGGTCCCCAGCCAAAAGGGTCGTTTCAACATACAGCATTATTAGGACAACTGGAAACAGCTTAGGTAATAGTCTTGATCAGTGTTACCTGATTCTGGATGTAGGAGAATGTGCTCGTTTTTAGAAAATAAACACTGAAGTACCACTAAATACAGAGGTTAAACGGCACCGTAGCGGCAGCCAACTTTATTGTCAAAGGGTGTACGGTAGTTCTTTGTAAGAAAACTCCTGAAATCTTCTACAAGTTTCGGAGTACTTAAAAATAAAGTCGACTAAATAATGACACTACTAATAATAGCAGCGTCTGGCTGACTCAGTGGCCCGCCCGGGGTTGGGAAGGCAGCCGGCACACAGGAAGCTGATATCTTGATCTCTAATTGAGGGTAAGTAGATCGTCCGTTTAAATTGGTCAAGCAAGAAGTTTCGCGAAGGCACTTTGAAAACTGCAGCCCGCTGACCCGCGAGTACCTCCGGTGACCCCCACCCCAGCCTCACGAAGAACACGTCATCAGTCTTCGCTACCGTGTCCCCCCAAGTCACAGCGAAATGGTAGCGACCAAACCCTCACGTCACTGTCTCGCGCAAGCCTGCGGCGCAGTGCATTTCGGGAGTTGTAGTTCCTTGCTCCTGTGAAACAGCCCTGAGTGGAGCACCCCAACCGAGTGTGCTGCCCCTTCAGCCTTGGAGCCGCTGTCCTCCCGGCCTCATACTCACCCTTCCTTCCTTGCCCGCGGACTTCTACTCAGAGGCCGCTCCACTTCGCAGGAGGAGAGCAATGGCGGCTGCGCGGCCCCTGAGCGCCTGCGTACACCGGTCGCGGGCGCGCGCACGAGCTGATGCGCGCGGGAGGGGGGCGGGGCGAGGCCCCCCCCAAGTCAGGTGGGGTCCCCACGTCAGGTATACTGTTCCGGGAACGGGCAGGGGTGGTGTTCTGACACCTGGACGCCCCCCCACCCCGGCAGGGGCGGCTTTCGCCCTCGACCAAAGACCCCTTGCTTCGAACTCCCAGCGGGACCCTCGCGGGTTACCTCCAGACCGGGTATTGGTGGAGTCCCGCTGCGAGGCCTGGAATAGCCGAGCCCCAGGCCTCCGCGAGGGGGCGCAGCGTCCCGGAGCGTGAACCTTCCGGAAAAGGCCGGGTGGCCACATCGTTGCGGGGTGGCGCGGGTCGGTCCTCTGCGGTCCCTGCCAGCCTTTTGAGGCTCGTGGGGCCTAAATAAAGGTGCGGGGCCGGTTCTCGAACTGGCCAGTATGCGTGGGAGTCACTGGGGTGCCCGTTAAAACGCAGATTCCTAGGCTTTATTCGTGGAAATTGTGACTTTAGGAGAAAGATGCATGTTTAGGCTGTCAGTGGGGGAGGGTTTGGGGTTGTGGATTTCCGCAGCGGGTTAAGACCAGAGTTCGTTTTGGAGTAGAACGATTTAAATTTGTCCCCACCCTGTCACCAGCGGTGTGAATCACTTCACTGGGGCCCAGTGAAGAAGCCCCCGTAGGGTTTAGCAGGTTTACCAGTTTATCTTCATATTCCCACCACTAACAAGGTGACCCATCTTTGAAGGAGGTCATCAAAGTAAAGAGACTTACTTCACACTGAAAGGGGCACTGTCAGCCACCAGCCTCTAGGGACAAACGGTGGGATAAAAACCCTACCCAGAGGTGTTTGGGGCCCTGCAAGGTCTGTCCTGAGCCTCACTGCCTAACCTGGGCCATGCACCTACATACTCTTTTAGCTACTATGGCCATGTGAAGGGCTCAAGACCCCGTGGTCCATGCCTCAGAGCCTTCACACCGGCTGTTCCTTCAGCCTGGAATGACCTTTCTTCCCCTTCTTTTGCCCTTCCAGATGTGCTCAGACCAAAAGAGGGGCAACCGTCTTGCCTGGACTGTCCATTAGCATTCAGTTGCCCCTTTGCACCCATTGTTGAGGATCTGTCTGTGATGGTGACATCTCCCAGGGGGCATACCCAGGCTAAGGTACTCACCCATTCTCCGCAGGGCCATGCACACTCCTTGGTGACTGAAGAAATGAAGGGCAGGGCAGCCCAGGCAGGGATCCTGGAGTCAGGACCCTCCAAGGGCAGGGGATGTATTCCTGGCCCCTCTGGCCATAGAACGTGGGCGGGGGGAAAGTAAGGAAGGCTAGAGGAAGTGCCCAGGGTGTGTGGGCATTTTGACCACAGGTACAAGCCATAAATTGTAGATGGACGGGCAGACCCAGAGATGATGTGGGGACCCAGTCACAAGGCTGGGGATCATGGTGGCTCAGTTCCTGGCTCCCGGACCCTATCACCCTTAGCCAGAACCCATGTCTGCTAGCTGATTACAGCAGAAAGCTGGCAGAGGGCTCTGGTTGCTTGGGGCCACCTAGCATCTGGGACACAGTATTCTAGCCTCTATCCACTCTGGACGTGAATCCACTCCAAGTCCCAGGCCACCAAGGGGCTGGCTGGCCTTGTGTGAAGTATGTGAAGGAGACAGCAGTGAGAAGCTGCCTGAGCCACTATGGTGGAGGGCTGTGAAAGACCCAGATGGGGGTGGTGTCCTGATAAGGAGGAGAGAGGAGTCAGGTGCCATTGCCAACTTTTTGCAGCCTTCAGCCAACCTGTGCCTTCCGGGTCAAAACCCTGGAAGCTGGGGACAGCGAGGTGGGAAGGAGCCCGAGTTCCCCAAGATGCTGCAGGGCCTTCCTGCTGAGGGAAGAGCACACACGTTGATTTTGCTAAACAGCTGTGTGGGGTTGATGTTATATACAGTCTAATTCATTCCTAAGTGAGGCAGCATGTGAAGAGGTCAGGGCGTTGCCTGGCCTAAGGTAGCACTCAGTAAATCTATAAATGTTGACAACTATTAATACAGAGGCAGGATAGGAAGAGGTGTCAGAGAGGTGTGGGTCATCACTGGAAAGCAAGTGGGGCCTTCTGGTCTGATGGGAGTCGGAAGCAGAGAGATGGATGGGCTGAACTTTCTAGTGCTTCTTGGAGTTGTAAGACCTGCCCTGAAGACCAAATGGAACAGCCTGAGTGGGATGGAGGTAGCATGTGTCGCATGTTCGTGTGTGTGAGGTCTTCATAGTGGTTACCTACAGATCATGGCTGGGCCAGGCATAGTAAGTACAGATATGGGCTTGTGGGATACGGACAGAGAAAGAGAGGTAGAGACAGAAACTGGGTAGAGAAGGAAGAAAAGTAAAATTAGACAAAGCACTGCAAAAAAATTAGAGGAACTTCAAGGAAGCAGGTTGCTGGATTTAAGACCTGGCCCACCTGTCTAGAAGTGGCTGGAGACCACACCTTCTATCTTTTCCCCTCCCCTCCCTCTGGCTGTGGGCAGAGTTGCCCATCATCCCTCTCCCCAGCCCTGCTCTTCTCCGTGGACCTCTGAATTGGGTGGGGGGGCTGGTATGCCTACAGCCTCTTGCATTGGCCCCTTCCCCAGACTCCTATCCTCCACTACTGTCTGCCCCACGTCAGGGCGAGGCCTACCCCACAGTGCCCCTTTTCCAGTACCCCTTGGTGCCCACCACTGCGATGTCTGCACAGTGACTTAAACTGATTCAGTTTGCAAAGCAGTTTTCATTCCCCACCTACCCAAACCACAGCATTGTCGTGAAACACTGGTGAGCAGGCTCGCTTGGGAAGTTCTGCTGCTGCTCCTAGATATCAGGACCAACTCCCTTGTCCTACTTACACACCTCCAGGGACGGGGAGCTCACTCCTTAGAGACAGCCCCATTGGTTTTTGACAGCTGGAAATCCTTACTGATGATCTTGAGTCCTCAGGCTAGACTAGCAGAGCAGCTGCCTACTTCTGGATGTGGGGAGGGCAGTTGGGTGGAATCTGCCAGCCCCAGGCAGTGGATTTTTTTAACGACTCCCTGATTAAGAAGTCTAGCTGTTTCTTGAAGAGTAGAGTAGCAAACTAAGAAGAAGGAATCTGCCTTTTCGAGAATCCAGGCAGGCTGAGATTAAACTGATAAGGTTGCCCTAGAACCAAGGGGACCAAAGTCAGGCAAGCCTTGTCCCTTTGTCCCCCTGCTCCTCCCTAGATCACCTCAGAGATGGCATTGCCCTGTGCAGGCAGCCTCCCACTGGACACACAGATGGCTTCCTCCTCTCTCTCCACCACATCCCCTTCCACAGCTTCTTAACTGCTACCTGGACTGGTGCAGTAGGCTACCAGCCTACACACAACAGCTGGGCTTTTCTTCTGCAACCCATCACCAACCTGACTGCTCTTGCCCATGTGCGGAATGGAAAGAAACTCTCAGCCTAGACCCCTCTCTTTTAATTGTCTTCAGGCTCCTCCTTTTTACCTGTCTGATCTTGTAATCTTGTAATCTTCACACTGGCCCTAAATCATAACAGCCCTAGCAGACTCTTGTAGGGCATTTGCTGTAGACAAGACTCTGTCAGAGTGCTTTACATACACTAACTCTATTGTTCCAATCCAAAACCATTTGAAGGAGGGTCTTTACAATTCCCATTTTTTCGATGTGGAAGTTAAGACATGGGAGATCAAGTAACTTTCCTGAAGTGAACACATGTGCTAAGGGAAGTGTGCATGTCAAGAGATTTCAGCCTGCCCCCTCCCTTCCCCTGGTGTGTCCCCTTCTCCCCTGTCACCTCATAGTCCCCCTAGGGGCTGGCTCAGCCCCTGCTCCCAGCTCCAGAAGGCCATAAGCCTCCTTCAACCCCAGCCCTGCTTACCTTGTACAACCCAACCCTGGGAGCTCCATCTCACCCTCAGGGAGCCCTGGGCCCCATGGAAGCCATCTTGGCTGGGCTCCAGGAGGATGAGGCCATGTGTGATTCGTCCTTTCAAACAGCCACGCTTCCTGAAGGGCTGACAGCCAGGAGGCCCCACGAGGCAGCTCAAGCCCAGCCACGTGAGGCTCCCTCCCCTCCCGCTGCCCCGGGCCTGGCCGCTGACTCAGCCTGGCTGCTGCTGGCGGGTGCAACCACTCCCTCCCAGGGGCGTCTGCTGGTGCGGGCAAGGTGGGGCAGACTCAGCCCTTGCCTCATACCCCCTGGCACCCCACAAATTCCTGTGTGGGTTGGGTGGGAATGCTTCTTACCTTCTGTCCCATAACCAACTGTCTTCTTTGAACAATCGGCTGTGAACAAGTCCACATCCTGCGGCATTCTCTCAAGGCATGACTTTCCTGGCCATAGACCAGCAACTTCTCCATCATTACTCAACTTCCCTCTCCTGATTGTTTCCAGATTCCACAAGGCGGGGACCTCCCTGTCTAAACATCCCTCCTTTCTGCACCTACGGTTTTCTTGCCTCTGGAAAGTGGGTGCCTTTGTGCTCAATTCCAAGGTTGAGGACTTTTTAGAAATCCCAAGTTTTCTAGAAGGCTGTGGATGGACTCAAGCCAATGACATACAGCCAATTAACTCCAAGGAGTCACTTTTCAAAGAATCTGACCTGCAGAAAAACTAGACTAATATTCCCATATAGGAGAGTTAGAAAAGAAGCTGGGTTTACAATGCTTGAGCCCTTGCCACTATCACACCATCGTGGGTGGGTTCAGCACTGCAGAGAAGTCTTTGCTATATACAACAATCAGATTTTCCGGCTAAGGGAGAGACATTGAAATTGACCTATTTTGCTGAGCAAATGGAGCAACAGAACTCTCAGATTCTGCGGGTGGGAAGAACGGTATAGCAACCACGTGGAAAGTGCTAATGCTGAAGGAACACACTGCAACCCAGAAGTTCCACTCCAGTTCCAATCCATACAGGATTATATCATGCCGAATAACCTATCAAGGGGAGAATGGAAGTGTTCTATATCCTGACTGTGGTGCTGGGTACACAACGGCATGCATTTATCAGAACTCACAGAACAGGGGCGCCTGGGTGGCTCAGTGGGTTAAAGCCTCTGCCTTCGGCTCAGGTCATGATCTCAGGGTCCTGGGATCGAGCCCTGCATTGGGCTCTCTGCTCAGTGGGGAGCCTACTTCCTCCTCTCTTTCTGCCTGCCTCTCTGCCTACCTGTGATCTCTCTCTGTCAAATAAATAAATAAAATCTTAAAAAAAAAAAGAACTCACAGAACAGAACTGTACACTCAAATGGGTGAATTGGGCTGCATGTAAATGATATCTTAATTTTTTTAAAGTGAAAACTGGAAGAAAAAAATGTAGGATGAATAATTCAATTTAGGAGGAGACCCATATGCTGGAATACTATACAGCAAGGAACAGGGACAGACCACCCCCCCCCCCGCAAAAGAAAACATAAATGAATCTCAAAATCATGCTGAAGGAAGCCAGACATAAGGGATGCCTGGGTGGCTCAGTCAGTTAAGCTTCTGCCTTTGGTGCTCAGGTCACAATCCCAGGGTCCTGGGATTGAGTCCTGCATCAGGATCCCCTGCTCAGAGGGGAGTCTGCTTCTCCCTCTGCCTGTCTCCCCCCTCCTGCTTGTGCGTGTGCGCATGTGTGCTCTCTGACAGATAAATACAATCTTTAAAAAATAATAAAATAATGGAAAATTTTTTTTAAAAAATTGTTATTACAAGGGACCTAGTGAGCAATTCAGATGATGCCCAGACCCCACCAGTGCCCACTGACTTGGCCAGCTCCCTGCCTGTGCCTGGCCCCACAAAGCCCTTTACTCACGGAAGCAAGCTGCACACGGCTGTTCTGGGGCTGGAATTTCTGCCCCGCCCTGGCCCGAGCAAAACAACCTTTAAAACTGGCCAGCAGCCCAGGTTTTTAAACAGCTTCCTTGCCAGATCTGCTCCCCTTTATGAGCATCCAGGAAGAAAGTTACAGCTTCTCTGTCTGGGGGGAGAGGAGGAACTGGAACACCTCTACCCCATCCCCTGAGCTTCCCAGGTAGATGGGGTCCTGGCCTGAGCTGGAGGGGCAAACCTCTGGAGCTCCCTTCCCCAGGCTCAGGCCTACTCCCCACGGGGTATAGGCCAGCACCAGGACCTTCTCTGGGGAAAGTTTTGTTTCCTGGTTAACCAAGGCCCTCTCCCTGCCTCTTCCTCCTCTTCTGCAAAATGAGCTATATACCAACCTTGTAAGCTTAAGAAACAATATGCAAGTGTCTAGAACAGTCTAAAGGTCTTGTGACCACAGCTGTGCTTCGGATGGTGGGACAGATGTAGCCTCAGATGTCAGCACCTGGCACACAGCCTGGGCATTGTTAAACTCTCAGCACCCATTGCTCCCTCCTCCCCACGTGACCTGCTCCTAACCCACGGAGTGGAAATTTGACACCCAGGGCAGAAGTCAGGCAGCCTGACCCCACCCCCTTGGCTGGGACCGTGGCAGGAGGTGAAGAGTGGGAGAATCTTAGGCAGCTGAAATGCCTGCTCTGCTTGTATCTGCTGTGTGACTTAGGGGCAAGCGTATCCCCTCTCTGGGCATCCAGCAGTCTTCCTCCTTTGTATAATCAGGAAGGATGGAATGGAGCTTCCCGAGATCACCTAAGCAGAGTGGAGCTGGCAGATCTCAGTGGAACAGTGCCCAGAGCTCTCTCCCTCCCTCTTTCTCACTGTTCCTTGGGGGGTCTAAACAGCTACTTTTCCTTTTCTGGGGCAAGTCCCCTCACCCAAATAAATGTTATCCTTGGTATCAGCTGCCTGCTCAATGGAGAGGGCTTCTGGAGCTCTCAAAGCCCCTCTCTTCCTAAGCAAAGGCCCAGTATCCCCAGACCATCAAAGCCACACCCCAACACCCCCTCCCCAGCCATTGTGCCCTTGTGGGAGGAGTGTTGGGGGGTAAGCCCAACCTTTGGGCATAAGAATCTTGGGAGAAAAGCTGGAGACAGGGCAAGCATCATTTAGACTCAGCCTAGGAATCTAGAGTCTCTTGTTGCTCTGGTAGGAAATCGCCTCTATTTTCCCATCTGCAAAATGGAGCCAACAATCATTTGCACCACCTAGTTCAGAAGGTAGATGAACTTCGACAAAGTGGTAATGGTGCCTGACATGTTGTATGTACTCTGTATCAGGCCATTACCTTACTTGTACAAAGGAGGTCCTACAATCGCAGACTCACATCTAGGGAAGAGGTCGCCTGCAGGGGTATTCTGAGGGAATTTCCCGAGATCCCAGGTTTGGGCCTGGGACTGGTTCTCCCAGAGTGGCCCTTTTCCACTCTCTTGATCTTGAACTTGGCATCTCCCAGGTGGTAGAACCTCTGCTGGGGGCTGGGTGTACGGAGAAGAAAGTCATTTCTCTGATGGGGCAGGAAGGAAGGCTTCTGGGAGGAGGCGACCTTTGAAATGGAGTCTCAAAGGGTGAATAAAAGATGGGGAAGAAAATTCCTGACGCTGCAACAGCTGCAAAAGGAGGAAATGTAAAGAGCAAGGTATGGGAATTGGAGCCTTATCTGCTGACCTGCCCTCACTCTATCCTGCCCTCAGGGTCTGCCACGGTCTTGTCAAAGGCCCACAGGACACAATGCAGGTTACTCCACTTGCTCAGTGCTTTATTGACCCAAGGCCCGGACAGAGGAGTCAACAGGGCCTTCTTCAAACACAGCCCTCCACACGTCCTGAGATTCAGAATCCAGACGTGGCTCTGTCCTTGGCTTTGCCACTTCCACAACATTTTGTCTTGAGTAACTCCAAAGCTTAACATGTAAAGATTTTGTCCACACAGACAGACACACATCTGTTCTTGCCGCAGGCAGTCACGCTCACTGAAATGCTTCCACTCAGCCATTTGTGTGTGCTGGACATTGGGCAACTGTGGCTCTCCATCCATCTGCCATCCATCCATTCATCCATCTGTCCATGCACAACAAGAGAGCAGCAAGTTCTGACCAATCGGACCCCGGGGTTCACAGCAGTGGGGGCTGGGCTGCAGACCTTAGCCCTTGCCCAACGGCCCCCCAAGGAGGTCATCCCTTTCTGAGGCAACAGAAACCAGGGCCGAGTGGCTAATTAATGGTTGGAGTCTCTAACCCCAAGTGGAGAGAGGAGCCGAGATCTCAGCCCATGCATCTCCTGAGATGGGCACCAAATCAGATGGAGTCAAGCACGCAGGTAACACTGAAACAGGAAAGAGTAAGAGCTTCTGTTTGTGCTAGAGGTGTTCACGTGGAAGGATGGGAAAGAGGAAGAGAAAGGGATCATGGCAGACACATCCAGGAGTGCCAGCGCCCCGGGCAGGGAGGGGTTCTGCTTTGGCCCATCCCGGGGTGCGGGGGGGGTGGGCAAGGTGTGGCTTTCTCCTAGACACATACAAACAGAGCCCCTGGGAAAGAGGGGGCTTTTTTCTGGACACAAGAAGACAAAGGGTTAACTCAGACAAGGAAGGAGAAAAAGCAAAAACGTTTCTGCTGGACACAAAATACTTCCTTTGAGCTGGACTTAATCCAGTTTCACCAAGTCAACAGGCTGGGCTCTCCCCGGGGCTGGGCTGGCGTAGAGGTGGCACAAGGATGTGGAATATGATTGCAGCAAGACATGGGGATCGGGGCTGGGTGCGGATGGACAGGACACCCTCACTGTCTTTCCCCTGGATGGCAGTTGGGGCCTCGAGCAGACCCTCAGCCCCACAGGCCCCTGAGAGGCTGGCACCCAGGAAGCAAGGCAAAGGAGGCAGGCAGGACTGGCACCAGCCCTTCACTGATCCTGCAGGCGGCTGCAGAGCTCCCGCCGGCTCCGCTCTCCAGCCCAGCTTCGGGTCTTGAGGCGGAAAGTCTTCAGCTCATCCCTGAAGGCTTCGTGGTTCATGGGCCGGTAGTCCTGGGGCTCACAGAAGGTCTAGGGCAGGATGGGAGGGTCCGTCAATATGGGGGGATGGGGAACTTATAGAGGAAACCTCCCTTCTCCTTGGGCTACAGGCTGACCGAGCCCTTCCCTGCAGTCCAGCCCTCCCAGGAAGGCTTCAGCCGCGCCCCGCCCCATGGTACCGGGTGTTGGGGGAAGAACTCCTTATAGCCGCCCTTGAGGATATACATCTCAGGATAGTAGAGGCTGGGGTAGTCGTTGGCAGCTCTGTCGCGCTCTCTGATGAACCGGCACCTGCGACCAGCAGGGGCGTGTGGGTCAGAGCTGGGTGGTAGGGCAGGATATACCTCAGGAGACCTGTTCTTTGCACCCAGTCTTTTGTGGGCCTTGGGGAGCCACAGAAGGCTTGAGTGCAGGAATGTCAGCCATAAGAATGCTTTTAAATCGTCTGGCTACTGGAACCAGAGGAGGCTGGAGAGATGGAAGGAAGGAGGTAAATCAAGGGAGTTGTTTCTAGAAGGCAGTTCATAATCTTTGTTAGAGATAACGGACCTGGACAGAGAAGGGGAAGCATAACAGAGAGAAGTGGACAGAATTAGAGAGATCTTTTCAGGAGGTCCGCATGAGACTTGGTGAGCATGAGAGTTGGGGAGCAGAAAGATCAGTCAAACCCTGGAAGGCTCAGCATAGCAGAGGGAAGGGCCCTTGGATATTAAGGACACTGCTGGAGACTTGGAAGCAGATCTTGAGGGGGGAGGGGTGGTGACAATGGATGGAGGGTGGACATAGGCCTGATGGGAAGGATGCGGAGGAGGTAGGGAGAGGGTGCCATGCACAGGAAGGGAGGGGGAAGTCTGCTCTGGGGTGCCAGGGGACTAGAGGCCCAGATCTAGGTGGGGGCTGGGGCTGGGCTCAGGCCTCTTGGGCAGCAGATGGTTCCAGCACCCCAAAGCCTGAGCAGGAAGGTCAGGAGCAAACACTAGCTAGCAGACTCACATGCGGGGACCGCGCTCAGATGAGAATTCACAGTGGAAAATGAGGATGATTCTCTTGTCCAGATTACAGGGTGTGATGGGGCTCTGTAGCAGGAAGGTCTCAGCGTCCCGTTCCAGGGGCAGGTTCACGGCAGTCTGCCAGAGGAGCTGGAGGTCAGGCCACAGCCCTGGGACTGGGTGGCACATCCACCCTTGGCCATCCCCAACTTTCAGGGCCTGTCCCCATCAGCCCGCCTCACCTTGATGTGCCCGCCTTCGTACTCGTAGGGGTACCTGCAGTCCACAATCACAAACCTCTCCACGATGTTGCTGAACTTGCCCACCAGCAAGGCTGCCATCTGTGGGCCACAGAGGTGGGTCCCAGCAGGTCAGGCTGGCAGATGGGGGCTGACCCCAACCCTACCACCGGTCTGGCCTTACAGCCCATCCCCAAGGAAAGTTAACAGGCAAATGGCCATCCCAAATGTGCCTGGAGAATGGCTTTCCCCCACATACCGTTTCTGGTGAGATGTACTTGAGATCTTGGTGCTTTCCATCCACAGTCTGCAGAAGGAAAGCCTGAAGAGAAGGGGAGAGAGATTGAGAAAGGCAGAGGGGGAGGAGAGAGAGAGAGAGAGAGAAAGAGAGAGGAGAAAAAGAAGGAGGAGGAGGAGGAGGAGAAAAGATGAAATTGGCAAGACTAGGAGCCTAGAAAGGATAGTTTCTTTCCCAAGCTCAGAAAGCCACACCTGCTTTGACCTTCAAATTCAGCTCTGGTTCCCATAGCAACCAAGAGACGCCTCTTGGGCCTGACATCCAGGGAACAATCCCTTCCAAGGGGAAATGCAGAAGGGAACAGAAGAGATGAACTCCCCACCTCCTGCTTCACACTCTGTCAAGGCCCCCGCATGAGGCCCGAGGAAGCTCCAAGCCGGATATTAGTTTGGAAATGTTTTTCAAGGTTGAAACACAACTGACACCCCAGACAGATCTGGAGTAGAGTCAGGAGACCAAGGACAGCTAGAGAGAGGAGTCTAGGTGAGAATAAAGAAGAAGCTGTGCTGGACAAAACCAGGGGTGGGATGGAGGGAGGAGGTACCAGAGCAGCTTCTGAGCTCAGGGGGCCACACAGTAAGGGGTCGAGCCTCCCGAGGGTCCCCATTGCTCATACCTTGGAGTAATCCCCAATCAGTTCCCGGTGGTCACTGTCCAGGATAGTCTCAATCTCATCGTGACACAAGGACTTGGAGCGGAGGACACGGGCTTTCTGCAGGGTAGATGGTGACCAGGGTCAGGGGCCAGGCTGCCCCTCAGCATCCCTGTGTGGCTGCCACCTCTCTCCCTGCACCTTGCCCGCTGCCACAAACCCCGCCCAGGTGTGCTGGTGGGGTGGACTTGGACAGTAGCTGCCCAGCCCCTCCCCAGGAGGGCACCCACAGGTTCCTCGGCCTCCTGCTGCTCCTCTGGAGGGGTCACACTCCTCCTGCGCTTGTTCTGTGTGGGCAGGTCCCTGTCGTGCGGCCGCTCCAGCCTCTTGAGGATGGGTCGGATCACGCTGCAGGGCATGGACGGAGAGCGGAAGAGCCGCTGGCATTTGCTGTACATGATGAGGTCCTGGCAGGGGTGGCAGTTTGGGGGTCAGAGTACCTCACCCCTGCCCCCTACCAGCCCCCCCAGTTCTGGGGCAGCCCCTCAGAGACCCACCTGCTCCTCCTCCTTTTCTGAGGTCTTGACCAGTGGGGCGCTAATGAGGCTCTCCATGCCTGGGGGTACCGTCTTGTCATCCTGAGGCCAAATCAGCGAGAGGATGGTCACACCCACGGGCAAAGGCCAACCCCTTAGGCCCCAGGTCCTCCAGCATAGCCACACGGGGCAGTACCCCAGAACCAGGAAACTGCAGGGCCCCACTTGCTGAGAAATGTGGCCATGAGGGAGGGCCGGCCTTGCCTCTGCCCTGCAGCGCCCTCCCTCCCTACAGCTTCAGCCACCTGCCAGTCTCTGGTAGGCCAGAGTCTGCTAGGCCAGAGGCTGCGCCATGACTCCGTCAGCTTGCATTCCTCTTCTGACATCGGAATGAAGTCGTGGTCTCGTGGCGGGAGATCAGGGCTTTCCTCTTTTGGGAGATCCCAGGACAAGGGAGGTCGAGTGCCTGGTGAGGCAAGACTGGTTACCTTTAAGTCGCTCTCCAGGAGGTCCACAAATCCATCATCTTCCTCGGAGGCCCCCTCGGTGGCAGTCAGGGAGAATCGGCCTCGGGCAGGGGGACTCAGCTCCTCTACTTCCATCTTCTGCTCGGGGGTGAGACACTGTGTGTGGGGGGAACAGCCACAGACTGCTTAGGGGTGGGACCCGAGACACAGAAAAGGTTCCCACTGCCGCTGGGATCAGGGTCCCCCTCCTCCTCCCCACCCAGGCTGCCTCCAGGGGTGCCCACCCTGCACAAAAGCCCACCCTGCAGGGTTCCTTTCTTCCAGTGTACCATCAGGTCAGGGGCTGAGTTTGGTCTCTGGGCAAAGGCTTCCCTGCGGTCGGCCCACTCTGCCAAAGCATGGGCATGACTGGGATGTGGGGGTTCCCATGGCATCTTGAAGACAAATCCATCCTGTGGGCAACATGGGCGAGTGTCATCGAATGCCAGAGAACCATCCCAGCACACCTTCTTCCTTATCCCCCTGACGTTCTCCCACTCCGGCCTTCTGGAAGCATACATTCTCTTTGTCCTCCTCAGAGCTTCGGGCAGCTTGGCCACACATCTCCCTCTTCCTCCAGCGGCCAGGTGCTTGGGAGTTGGTGATGTTCCGCAGCACAGGGCTGTGGCCCAGAAGCCTCACCTAGAGAGCCAGGTAGGGCAGGAAGGACTGAAGGTTCTATTCCTCTGGCACCAGCCCTGACTCTACCTTCTCCTGTCCCTCCTCCGACCCCCCACCTCCAAAACCACATCTCCCACAGCAAGACCAGGGACACCAGACCGTTTCAAGTCTGCCCTCTGGGAGGTGACCCCAGATCCCTCCTGCCCCTCTTCCAGCCTGGCTAGGGCCTGAGCCTCCAGTGTCAGACCTCAGAGGGTTCTCACCGGCAGGGACTGGAAACGTCGAATGGCAAACTGCTCGCTGCAGGAAGAAACAGGGAGACGTCAGGGCTGGACAGTAGGGGGCCGTGCAGGAGAGCATACAGGATGGCCCTCTGGCACAGATCCCTGCACATCCCTGGGGAAGGCAATGGGAGAGCACCTTTCCCATGCCTACTCCATCCAGTGGGGGGCATGGGGAGAGCCTGGGGTAGGTGGACCTCCAGAGCCCGCTTGAGGAAGTCTGGGACACTTACTTTCGGATGACCCGGCTTGCTGCCTGGATGGCCTGCTCAAACCTAGAAGAGAGAAAAGTCCCATGCAGCCCACCTCCCCCTACAGCCCAAAGCCCAGCCCCAGCATCAGCCCCCTCTTCCCATCCAGAAGGCCTGGGGGCCAGGGCTCAGGTCAGTAGAAAGGGGAGGAAAGAATGGAGATTCTCAGGGGTCCAGGTATTGGGGAGGGGGGAGAGGAGAAGCAGCCTGAGATTTTGAAGCCTGCCCTGAATGGAAGAGGGCCCAGAGAATGGAGCAACAGAGACAGCTGGAGGAGGTCACAGGGTGGCTGAGGCGCTACCAAGGCAACGGTCTTGCCAGCTTGCCCACAGGCCTTCCACCTGTATGCAAATCACCTCAGTGGGGCCATATGGCCGCCAGGAAAGTCATCCATCCGTCCCATGATGACAGACTGTGGCTGACAATGTGGGTATCTCCAGGGCCTGGATGCCAGCAAGACTGGGCTTCCCTTCCCTTGTGTGGGGGCTGTCCCAGCTCCCCCCGGGACAGGGGCCTGGTTTAGTGTGCCCCCGAATCAGCCACAGTGTGCCATGCCAGACCCCCTAGTGACAAATGTTCAGGGTCATATCCTCTCCTCCCTCCTATGGAATTTTCTAGGACCAAGCCTCCGTCCCACCCCCTTCTCCCGCCTTAGAAGAGGCCAGCCGGCAAAGAATTCCAACAGATGTTCCTTTTGAGGCTGGGGCACAAGCTTCTGTAGATAGGCCCCACCCCCTAGCTATGTTACCAGAGACCACCTGCCACGCAGGGCTTTTGTGTGTCTATGTGAGCTCAGGCACACACACACACACACACACACACACACACACACACACACGCTTCTTTCTGAGAAACTGTAACCGTCAAAGCAGGTGGAAAGGTTGGCGGGGGGTGGGGGGGAGGGCCACTGAGGGCTAGTGTTAGGGGCATGACTCCCAGGGCTGGGACGGGGTTGTACCCAGATAACCTGGCATTAGAAATGACGAATTTTATTGACTTGGTTTCCCATCTGTGCCTGCGATGCAGGAGTAAAGCAGGGACAGTTCTGACTTGTCAACCTGCAGTCCCCCCACCCCCACCCAGTTCTCTCCCTGTTTCCTGTTTGTGAACAAACCTTGTAGCCCAGCCCAGTCCGATGAAAGGCAGTGGGAGGAAAGACAGCCACTGCCCTAACTCCAAAGCCATAGTCCCTCTGCCCAGTCTGGGGATGCCCAGCTGTCCCCACTAATGCCTGGCAGCTGCTCTCCCTGCCGGGGCTCTAACAGCTGGATAGGGACAGCTGTGCTCTAGAAGATACTACGCATGCCCCACAACCCAGGAGGAAGGACCTGTCCTGAGTACAACTCCCTCTCTCCACTCTGTCTCTCATAAAGGGCCTGGTCCAGGGGTTGGCAGGAAAGTGTCCCTGAAGCCAGAGGTTGCTGATAGGATGGCCAAGGGCTGAATCAACCTGCCACAACTGTTTCTGTTTGGCCTACAGTGAATTAAAGGTTTTGAATTCATTAGACCATATTTTAAAATTGTGAGGTTTCATAGAAAAAAAAAAAAAAAAGTGATGTGTATAAGCAAAAGAAAAAAGGGACATACACCAGACCTGTATTCCCACAGGCCAGGGGCTGGCTGAAGTATCCAGTGCTCCCATAAGCCTCTATCTCCACACTTAGCTGCTCCTGCAGGAGCAGACTCTGCTCTGAGACAGGAAGCAGAATCTCAGGACTTGGGAGATCAAGAGGTCACCCCCACATGTGGATTGAAGGGGTCTGTCCACTCTCCCAGACTTTCCCTGGTGGGTGTATGCTGAAACTAGGATTCTCAAAGGTAGGCCTCAACTCCTTGGTAGTGGGGATCCCTTTACTCACGTCCGCTCTGCCATCTTGGGGTCCATGGGGCTGGGAGAATCCATACAGAGGCCTGGGGGGACAGAGCACCTTGGTTTGAAAGTAGTGACATCCTCTGCACACATTCCCCCACCATGTCCCAGTTCTAGTCAGAGAAAGGAAAAACCTGTTTCTAGTTTAGATCTTGATACATTAAAAAAAATGAAACAAGGGGTGCCTGGGTGGCTCAGTGGTTTAAGCCTCTGCCTTCAGCTTGGGTCATGATCTCAGGGTCCTGGGATCGAGCCCCACATCGGGCTCTCTGCTCAGCGGGGAGCCTGCTTCCCCCTCTCTCTCTGCCTGCCTCTCTGCCTACTTGTGATCTCTCTCTATCAAATAAATAAATAAAAATCTTTAAAAAAAAAAAAAAAAAAGAAACAAAACCCTGTCCATGAACACCAAGGGCTAATACACTGCCCCCCAAAATTGGGCAGGGCTCTACTCCCTCCTTACTACAGAAACTCCTTTGTATACGTTTTATTTTTTTTAATATTTAATTTATTTATTTGAGAGGGAGAGAGAGAGAAGCAGATTCCCTGCTGAGCAGGGAGCCTGATGTGGGATTCGATCCCAGGATCCTGGGACCATGACCTGAGCCAAAGGCACGTGCTTTACCCACTGAGCCACCCAGGTGCCCTTCAGCTGTATAGGCTTTAAGCCAAAACTTTGCTAAGCATTTTTCTTAAGCTGGTTTAATTTGTTCTAGAAGAGATAATAACTTTTTAAAGGAAAAGGTTACCGCTGAAGGCAAGTGAATATTATAAAATGACCAACATTCAACCCTAATGCCTCCCAGCTGGGGCTGTGGTTCAGAGACTTTGGCGCCTGGTTTTAAATAGGTAAGATCTCATCTCCCCAAGAGGGCCCCACCCTACCACCCGCTCAGCCAGACTGGACTGGATGTGGGGAGCCCCACCAGAGGTGGGCAGGTGCAGGCTCCTGGGCCCACCAGGTTGTGGGGAAGATGTTAGTCTGATCAGCAGTGAAGTGAAGAGACTCAGGTGCCCCCTCCCCCCCACAAGCCCCGTGGTACCCCTGAGCCTCACCTGCATCAGAAGATTCAGAGGACTGGGAGGACAGGGAGGATTCAGATGCCCGCCGCCGGGACAGGGACAGGCATGAGAGCAGGCTGCCTGCCTGACTCTTTGGAGTCTCACTGGGAAGGCAACAGGGGCCCAGGGAAGGAGAAACGTCAATGTGGGGCTCAAGGGCTAGCTGGCCCATGTTCCCACCAGCCACCACCTCTGAAGGGCTCACCCCTGCCCCAGGGAGGGCTCTGAGGGCCTGCCCTCTTCTCAGGTCCTCTGCAGAGGCACTAAGTAGCTTTTCTTTGTTGATTAAGAAAGGTCCTCCTGGGTTCAGGGGGAGGTGAGCCCAGGGCAAGAGCAAGGAGGTGGGTTGAGGGCCATTCTGGGGGATGGCAGGGCAGCAGAGTAGCCCTGGAGGGCCTTCCTGGGGACTCCTCAGACCCCTATCCATCCACAAGCCTTTCTGGAGCCAGGGCAAGACTTAGGTCTCCATTGCTGCTGAGGGCAACCCAGCCTGGACACTGCAGGTTGCTCAGGAAGCAGGACCAGTGTTTAACCCCTTAACCTCAGGAAAGAACTGGGGGTGGAGGGAGCAGGGGCAAGGACAGAAGAGCATCAGGCTTCTCTGCCACCCTCAAGTTCCCACTCCAGGCTCAGGATCCCCTGCCTGGGGCAAAATAGTGGTGATAAGGGCAGACAGTAGGGAGCCAGCGTGGTGGAGGCACGCGGGAGGCAGCGGTGGGGGAGTGGGGGGGGGGTTGGGACCGGTGGTCCCAGCTCCAGAGTCTTGTGTTGCCAACAGCAAGTCACCTCGAGAGTGTGCGCAGCACAGACCTGGCCTCATCGCCGTAGTCCCGGGTCCCTGAAGTAGGCACTACCCAGGACACCTCCCCACTCCGCTTCCCAGATTTGCCTCCCACGCCGGGTTCCACGGGAGGCGCGGGACCAACACTCCACACCCAGCATCGCAGTGCGCGGGCGTCCTACCTGCCGAGCCCCGCGAGGTTGTGCATGGTCTGGGTCAGGCTGGTGACCGGCGAGGAAGCAGCCGCGCGCTCCGGGGACCCCACGAGGCCATGAGCTCCCAGCTGGAGGCCCAGGAGGTGGCTGGGACGCTCGGTACCACCCCGCACTCCCGCCGGACTGAGAGCCGGGTCCGGCGCGGGCTCCGGTTGGGGCAGCTCCATCGCACAGCTAGCCGGGGCGAGGTGGGGAGCGGGCCCGGGGTGGGGGAGGGAGGGAGGAAGAGCCACGGGGTCGAAGCGAGGGAGAAGAGGGAAGCGGGGAGGGTGGGGCGGGGTGGAGGGACGCAGGGACCAGCCGCCAGTCCGGGAAGCCTCTAAGCAGCAGCTGCCACCTCCACCTCCTTATATATTCGAAAAATAACAGCGGCCGCGCCGCCGGCCGCCACCAATGGGGGCGCGGGTTAGGAGAAGGCGGGACCGAGGGCGGGGCCCGCGGGGTGAAAGGCGCGGAGGCTGACCAGCCCGGCCCAGCCCAGTTCCCGAATCTGGTGCGGGCTAAGGACTGGGGGTTTCTCCTAAGCCTCCACGCGCCGCCCCCCGCCGCCCCAGCCTGGACTCCAGATCTTGGCTGCCCAAATTCTGCTTCTTGGGATGTGTTTGGAGTTATCCCCGGCGGAGAAGGTCCCTGAGGAAGCGACAGCCGCTAGGGTGGTCTCCGAGGGACCCCCCCCCCCGATTTAACATCACCTACACCCACCAATAGGCTCCACTCCGGGAGTTTGCCAGACACGGCTACGCGGTGCGGACTGTGTTCGCCACTCTACCAACCCGGGCGCTGAGGCGTGGAAAACTTCATTAGCTCGTTCAAGGTCACACGGGGCAAGTGGCAAAGCAGAAATTCACCCCAGGAGCTCCTGAAGCCTTCCTGCCCGCTCGACCCGCAGCGCGGAGCGTCCGTGAAGCGTAATTGCCAAGCGGAGCTTCCCCCAACCCTCACAGGAGGTAGACCGGAGGTGGGGGCCCCGTGTAACTCATGGGGCCCCAGGTTATCTGTGACCCCAAGGGGTCCAGTTTTCTCCAGCAGCCTCAGAGGAGGCTCTAATGGCTGATCTAGCCATAGGTTTTGGCGATTGGAACCAAAGAAGGTGGCTTCCACCTCAGAACCAAGTTATGGAGTGAGGTCAATGGCATCACACTGTTTAGTTGACGTTTCTGATGGCCGGGGAAACTGAATCTGTCACTAGTTTAAACTGAGCATGCAGATCATGACATTTCCTTCTCCCAACATTTTGTTCAGCTTTTGTGATGTGTCGGGTGCTGTGCTTCCTGCTGGACAGGGGTGAGGTTTCAGGTACGTTTCCGGTTCATCCACCTGCATCAAGGGTCCAGCTCCCAACCTCCAGCCACTACTCACAGCCCATGGATGTGACTGTCCTGGGGAGCAGGGTGGGTGAGCGAGGAGACCGTCTGTGAGGCCTCCCACCTTGAAGACCAGAAAGAAAACTGAAGGATTGCATTTTCGAAATCAACCCAGCAGGGATTACTCCCATCCAACACACACACACACACACACACACACACACACTTCTACAGGGCGTGGGGAGGGTGTGTGTGTGTGTGTGTGTGACCAACAAAGGTAGGGGAGTATTATACTCTTGAATCCTTTCAAATTCCACACTCAGAGGTCACCTCTGGTCCAGTGAGAGGCCAGGATCACAGAGGGGTCATTCCAGAGCATTCCATACATCAGCTCTGTGTATCTTCCTGAATTTCCTTTTGCCAATTAGATCACAGATTATGTTCTCAATAGAAAAGAGAGAGAGAGAGAGAGAGAGAAAGTAAGAAAAGGTGCATGCCTGGGTGGCTCAGTTGGTTAAGTGACTGCCTTACGCCCAGATCATGATCCTTGAGTCCGGGGATCGAGTCCCATGCCAGGTTCCCAGCTCCACGGGGAGTCTGCTTCTCCCTCTGACCTTCTCCCCTCTCATGCTCTCTCTCACTCAAATACATAAAGAAAATCTTAAAAAAAAAAAAAAAAAGGAAAACTAATCAACAAAAATAAGCTAAAATAAATATTTGCAATCATATCATAAGAGGACTGACTGCTCCCATCCAGCCAGGTCCTGGTTATAATGATAGTTCTGGGCTGGGGAAAGCTCCACCCCCCATAAAAGGAATACCCGGGCTCTGGATTATACATATCAAGCTCTGGGCTTGCTTAACAGGGTCTGGTGTGACCCCAGTGCCCTGGCAGAAAAGAAGAGAAAATTATCACATGTTTGCAAAATCCTTCTGCTTCTCTAAGCCTATTGCTGCACAGCATCTTCTTTGTGGGACTCACTTTTCTAGTGCCTTTTCTGTCATGCTTTGTGACATGTTAAGTGGTTTTTAAAAATTGGGCCATGGTACCAAAAATTCACACAAAGGAGAAAATTCAAATGGTGCAAAACAGCATTGAAAAGTCTAGTCTCCCACTCCACACAAACCTTCAGGACCCCTGCCTAGAGGCAGCCACCAAAATGAGTCTCTTGGATATTCTGGAGATAGTCTGTGACAGTCCTGGGCAACTGAAATATAATGGGGAGTCACAGATATGAGCCACATACCTAATTTAAAATTTCCTAGTAGCCACATTAAAAAATAGAAAAAGAAACACCTGACATTTTAATATTTTATTAAACTTTAAATATTCAAAATATTATCATTTCAACATATTATCAATATAGGAATTATTAGATATTTTAGATCCTTTTTTAAAAGATTTTATTTATTTGATGGGGCACCTGGGTGGCTCAGTTGGTTAAGCGACTGCCTTCTATTCAGGTCATGATCCTGGAGTCCCAGGATTGAGTTCCGCATCGGGGCTCCCTGCTCAGCGGGGAGTCTGCTTCTCCCTCTGACTCTCCCCCATCATTCTCTCTCTCTCGCTCCCTCTCAAATAAATAAAAATCTATAAAAAAATAATAAAAGGGAATTATTGGAAGGTGTGGCTCTATTTATTGAAATCTCCTTTTCCCTTTTCTGATTTCATTTCCTCAAGCTGACTGAGCTATTGAAGAACAGGGACCAAGTCACTTGTCTCTCCTCCAGTCTCCCAGTACCTCATATAGGCCCAAGTCCAAGGTTGGCCCCTGACCCAATATCCCACTTCTAGGGATTTCTCTCTTTCTCTCTTTTTTTAAATATTTATTTGTTTGAGAGAGAGAGAGAGAGAGCGAGCGCATGCACATGGGCAGGGGAGGGGCAGAGGGAAAGGGAGAAGCAGACTCCCCGATGAGTCAGGACCCTGGGATCATGACCTGAGCCAAAGGCAGATGCATAGCTGACTGAGCCACCCAGACACCTATGGATTTCTCTTAAAAAGATGATAAAAATACACACAAATGTATGTTCATTGAGCACAGAGAGCAAGCTGAGTGTTCTTATAGGGGAGTAGCTAATGTGGTAACTCCTCTATAGTTCGTAATACCTGTGACTTTTAAAGAGAACAGGCATGGGGACAGGTAGGGATGCTTGGCACCAGGCAAGGGCCCAATTAGTAATTGTTGATGTTTGAATGATGACATATTGGGCTTCCAGAAAATGGTCTTTTGAAGAAAGGGTTCCAAGAGTAAAATAAGTTTGAAACTCACTGATGGAGATAATTATTGACATGAAAAGATGTTCACAATATGGGCTACAAAATATCATGCCAAGTGTGATCTCATTAAAAACTATGCACAGAAAAGTATCCCACAAGGATATTCTCTGAGTAGTGGAATTAAATGTCTCTATCCTCAAAATTTTCAGTATTTGGGGGGCACTGGGGTGGCTCAGATGGTTGGGAGTCTGCCTTCAGTTCAGGTCATGACCCCCAGGTCCTGGGGTCAAGCCCCATGTCAGGATCCCTGCTCAGTGGAGAGTCTGCTTCTCTCTTTCCCTCTGCCTCTCCCCCTGCTTGTACGCTCTCTCTCTCAAAACAATAAATAAAATCTTTTTTAAAAATTGTTGGTATTTTAAAATATTTTCCAAGGAACAGGTATAATTTTTTTAAAAGATTTTGTTTATTTATTTGACAGAGATTACAAGTAGGCAAGAGAGGCAGGCAGAGAGAGGAGGAAGCAGGCTCCCCGCTGAGCAGAGAGCCCAATGCGGGCTTGATCCTAGGACCCTGGAATCATGACCTGAGCCAAAAGCAGAGGCTTTAACCCACTGAGCCACCCAGATGCCCCAGAACAGGTATAATTTTTAAGTTAATTAAAAGACCATGACCTCAAATTGGCAGTTCCTCAAACAATTAAACATAGAGTTACCATATGACCCAGCAATTCCCCTCCTAGGTATATATCCAAGAAAAAATGAAAATGTATGTCCACACAAAAACTTGCAAACAAGTGTTTATAGCAGCATCATTCTTAATTGCCAAAACACAGAAATAATAATCTCCATCATTAATAGATGTCTATCAAATGACAATTGGATAAAAAGGTCATATATCGGGTGCCTGTGTGGCTCAGTGGGTTAAAGCCTCTGCCTTTGGCTTAGGTCATGATCCCAGGGTTCTGGGATTGAGCCCCGCATCAGGCTCTCTGCTCAGCTGGGAGCCTACTTCCCCTCCTCTCTCTCTGCCTGCCTCTCTGCGTACTTGTGATCTCTGTCAAATAAATAAATAAAATATTTTTAAAAATATCATATATCTATATAATAGAATATTATTCAGCTGTAAGAAAAAAATAAAGCACTGATAGGGCTTCATCATGCATGAATGTTGAAAACATGAGGCTAAGTGAAAGAAGCCTGTCATTAAAGACACATATTATATGATTTCATTCATATGAAATGTCCAGACCAGGGAAATCTATAGACAGAAAGTAGATCAGTGGTTGCTCAGGGCTGAGGAAGGGGCAGGGAGTGGATAGGGCGATACTACTAAAGAATATGGGATTTCTTTCTAAGGTGACAAAAATGTTCTAAAATTGACTGCAGTGATGGTTGCATGTGTCTATGAACTGTATATGCTAAATGGGTAAGTTGTATGATAACTGAAATACATCTCACTAAAGCTGTTAAAAATGAAAGCATGAATAGAATTATGGAGGACTTGGGGAGAGATGAGGTATTTCTCTTGGGACTCTTGGCTCTAGAAACTGCGGAGAAGTCCTCAAATGGCTGGACAGCCTCTTTCCTGCTAACTATATCCACCTCCATCAACAGACCCACATTGTCTTCTACTTCCAGGTCCATCCTTGGTGCCACATGAAAGATACCAGTATGGCCATTTCCAGGACAAAAAAGAAGCCATACACATATGCTGATGACGCAGCCATTTCTAGACATCTGGCCTGCCTGTCTGTACCAAGGCATAGGTCCCATTTCCACTCCCTCTAAAGTGAGGAATTCCCTTGCCAATCCATCTGGAACCCTAGGATTGGGGCCCCCCACTCTCTCTGTAAGTCCCATCCTTCCAATTCCCTACCTTAGGCAAGTGCAAAGTCCACCTTCTCTTCTTTTGGCCCAGACTGTCCAAAGTTGCCCACTAGGCCTAATACCCATTCCCTCTTACCTAATCATTATTTTTCATGTCCCTCAGCAAACTTTCCATTCTCCTTTTCATTTTAAAGGGCCTGTTGTACTTGCTTATTGAAAAATACTTGGAAAATTCAGTGAAGTAGGAAAAATAAGCCCTCCTACATAACATTCACCCAAACACACATTGATTATAAGTCAGGATGGGTGAAGAGGCAGGAAGGACATATATGCACATGGATGAAATCACAGAAATGTTGACATGGTTTCCTGGAAATGTATGGTACGGAGTCTCAGATAGGTAGCTCTATACTCACCTTTGCACAGGGACCATATACCCATTATGGACCAAGAACTGATCTGGCTCCTATAGGGAAAGTCTCCCACGTTTTCTCCTAGACCTTGTGATTAGGAAAATATATATATATTTTTAATGTCTCAGGAGTGGGAAAGGCCTAAGTAAGACACAAAACCCAAAAGCAGTAAAGGAAAAAAATGACAGATCTGCCTACTTAAAGGTTACAAACTGGGGGATCTGGGTGGCTCAGTCAGTTAAGCGTCTGCCTTGGGCTCTGGTCATGATCCCGGAGTCGTGGGATGGAACAGCATGTGTTAGTCCGTGTGTCCATTTCCCTGCTCAGCAGGGAGTCTGTTTCTCCTTCTTCCTCTGCTCCTCCCTCTACTTGTGTTCTCTCTCTCTCTCAAATAAATAAAATCTTAAAAAGAAAAATAAAGTTGGGGTGCCTGGGTGGCTCAGTGGGTTAAGCCTCTGCCTTCGGCTCAGATCATGATCTCAGGGGCCTGGGATGGAGCCCTGCATGGGGCTCTCTGCTCAGTGGGGAGCCTGCTTCTCACTCTTTCTCTGCCTGCCTCTCTGCCTACTTGTGATCTCTCTCTGTGTCAAATAAATAAATAAAATCTTAAAAAAAAATAAAGGTTACAAACTTCTCATACTAAGATTCCCTAGGTTAAATTAAAGGACAGCTGGCAGGCTGGAAGAACATATTTGTGATATATTTAACAAAGATTTTGTGTTCAGAGCCTATGAAGTGCTCCTGTAAGACCACTAAAAGACTAATACCAGAGAAAAATGGGCAAAGAGTATGACTAGAAAATTCACAGGATTCAAATTGTCAACACACACTAACACAGCAGTGAGTTACATTTTCTTCCCTTGGCTTCCAGAAACACCATGCAGGCTTGGTGTTCCTCCTACCTCTTCAGCTGTTTTTCATGAGTTTCTTGTCAGTCCTTTCTCAAACCCTTAACTTTGGAAAGCCCAGTGCTCTGGGTCACAGCCTTCCTCTGGACTACACCTCACTCCACTCTAAGAGATTTTTTCAAAACACCGCAATGCATTTATTGTTTTAAGAATATGTCATTTTTAGGGACGCCTGGGTGGCTCAGTTGGTTGAGCAGCTGCCTTCGGCTCGGGTCATGATCTCAGCGTCCTGGGATCGAGTCCCACATCTCAGCGTCCTGGGATCGAGTCCCACATCGGGCTCCTTGCTCGGCAGGGAGCCTGCTTCTCCCTCTGCCTCTGCCTGCCTCTCTGTCTGCCTGTGCTCACTCACTCTCCCTCTCTCTCTGACAAATAAATAAATAAAATCTTAAAAAAAAAAAAAGAATATGTCATTTTTACATGTGCGGTGGAGAAAGAGGTTTCAGGGATTCACGTGTATATATGTTTATATTTATATACATGACATTATTTCTGTAGGTGAAAACACCTGTATGCATGGGAAAGTCCAGAAAGTGAGCGTTAATCTATGGATTGTGGGATTATCATCAAATAGATTTAAAAGCGTAACGTTGCTTATAAAAGTAATCTAAATGTGTAACAACAGGCTACATAGATTAGTGTTCATCCCTAATTGGAACAGTATACAACCATTAAAAAGCGTGTTGGCAATATTTTATCGATGTGGCAAAATTCTCATCACTCTTTGCCAGGTAAAACAGCAGAAGATGCCAGATATACAGATTATACATCCGATGCCGGTTTTATGCAATCGATTTTTTAAAAAGAAAACTGCTTGAGCCTAGAGAAAAGACTGGAAGGAAACGTATCAAAATGTTACCTGCTCATCTCACCAGGTGCTGGGGTGAAAGGTGATTTTTAGTTTCCTGTATTTTTCAGTATCATTAAAGAGCGTGAGCTATTTTTGCTATAACAAAACAAAAACCACAAACCACAGCTGTTATTCTTTACAAGCAGCAAGTCGCCGCCCACCCGGCCCGGAGGCCGGGAGCCGCGCCCCTGCCCGCAGGTCGCCGGACGCCCGGGCGCCGGCCGGTCCAGCAGGCCGCAGCGCCCCCCCGCGGTCGGCCCGGGGCAGCGGGGAGGAGGGGTGGGCGCGGAGGGCGGGGAGGCGGCGCCGGGCGTCCCCGCGCTTCCCGCGAGATCCCGCTCCGCCCGCTCCGCCCCGCTCGCCGCGCTCCCTGCTCCCCGCGCCGCGGCACTTCCTGCCTTCCGCGCCCGCGCCGCCCGCCCTCGCCCGCGCCCGTCGCCTGCCGCCCGCCGCCCGGCGCCGCGCCCGCCGGCGCCCCCGAAGGTGCCCCCGGCCCGGCCGGGTCGCCGCCCCGCCCGCCGCTCCGCGAGCCGCTTTGTCTCGGGCGGGGCGCGCGGGAGAGGCCGCCAGGTGCCCCCCGCCGCGGGCCCGGGCCCCCCGCCCCGGGGCGGCGGCGGTGGCGCCGGGCCCCGGGGCGGGGGGCGCGCCGGGATGGGCCCCAAGCGGCGGCAGCTGACGTTCCGGGAGAAGTCGCGGATCATCCAGGAGGTGGAGGAGAACCCGGACCTGCGCAAGGGCGAGATCGCGCGGCGCTTCAACATCCCGCCGTCCACGCTGAGCACCATCCTGAAGAACAAGCGCGCCATCCTGGCGTCGGAGCGCAAGTACGGTGTGGCCTCCACCTGCCGCAAAACCAACAAGCTGTCCCCCTACGACAAGCTCGAGGGCTTGCTCATCGCCTGGTTCCAGCAGATCCGCGCCGCTGGCCTACCCGTCAAGGGCATCATCCTCAAGGAGAAGGCGCTGCGTATAGCCGAGGAGCTGGGCATGGACGACTTCACCGCCTCCAACGGTTGGCTGGACCGCTTCCGCCGGCGCCACGGAGTGGTGTCCTGCAGCGGTGTGGCCCGCGCCCGGTCACGCAGTGCCGCCCCCCGGCCCCCAGCGGCTCCCGCCAGCCCGCCTGCGGTGCCCTCGGAGGGCAGCGGCGGGGGTTCGACGGGCTGGCGCGCTCGGGAGGAGCAGCCGCCGTCGGTGGCCGAGGGCTACGCCTCCCAGGACGTGTTCAGCGCCATCGAGACGAGTCTGTGGTACGACTTCCTCCCTGACCAGGCTGCGGGGCTATGCGGCAGCGATGGACGGGCGCGCAGGGCCACCCAGCGCCTCAGTGTCCTGCTGTGCGCCAACGCAGACGGCAGCGAGAAGCTGCCCCCACTCGTGGCCGGCAAGTCGGCCAAGCCCCGCGCAGGCCAAGCCGGCCTGCCCTGCGACTACACCGCTAACTCCAAGGGTGGTGTCACCACCCAGGCCCTGGCCAAGTACCTGAAGGCCCTGGACACTCGCATGGCCGCAGAATCTCGCCGAGTCCTGCTGCTGGCAGGCCGCCTGGCTGCCCAGTCCCTGGATACCTCGGGCCTGCGACACGTACAGCTGGCCTTTTTCCCTCCGGGCACGGTGCAGCCGCTGGAGCGGGGAGTGGTCCAACAGGTGAAGGGCCACTACCGCCAGGCTATGCTACTCAAGGCCATGGCCGCGCTAGAGGGCCAGGATCGCTCAGGCCTGCAGCTAGGTTTGATGGAGGCCCTGCACTTTGTGGCTGCCGCCTGGCAGGCAGTGGAGCCCTCGGACATAGCTGCCTGCTTCCGGGAGGCTGGCTTCGGGGGTGGCCCAAATGCCACCATCACCACTGCCCTCAAGAGTGAGGGGGAGGAAGAGGAGGAGGAGGAAGAGGAGGAAGAAGAAGAGGAGGAAGAGGAGGAGGAGGGTGAAGGGGAGGAGGAGGAAGAGGAAGAAGAAGGCGAGGAGGAGGAAGGGGGGGAAGGAGAGGAGTTGGGGGAGGAAGAGGAGGTGGAAGAGGAGGGTGATGTGGATGACAGTGATGAGGAGGAGGAGGAGGAGGAGGAAGAGAGCTCCTCTGAGGGGCTGGAGGCTGAGGACTGGGCCCAGGGGGTAGTGGAAGCCGGTGGCAGCTTCGGGGGCTACAGTGCCCAAGAGGAGGCCCAGTGCCCTACCCTCCATTTTTTGGAGGGTGAAGAGGACTCTGAGTCTGACAGTGAGGAAGAGGAAGAAGATGAGGATGATGAGGAGGATGAAGATGATGAAGATGATGAGGAGGATGGTGATGAGGTGCCTGTGCCCAGCTTTGGGGAAGCCATGGCCTACTTCGCTATGGTCAAGAGGTACCTGACTTCCTTCCCCATTGACGACCGAGTGCAGAGCCACATCCTTCACTTGGAACATGATCTGGTCCATGTGACCAGGAAGAACCACGCCAGGCAGGCGGGAGTTCGGGGTCTTGGACATCAAAGCTGAGCCACTGGGCCTAGTCGTGCCCGACCCGGATGTGGCAGCACCAGCCCAGGGCAGAGGACTCTCCTGGCAGTCGCTGTGGGTGGAGCCAGAGTGGGGAGCTCCAGATTCTTTAGTGATGTTCCTCGGGCCCTGTGACGGGCCCAGCCACCTCGGTAGTGCCCAGGGCTGGGGTCAGCCTCACTGCCTGCTTATTGCCTCTTTCTCAGAGTCCTCCTTCCTCCCCATTTGCCCCCCGGGCTTGGGGGACCAGGTGGGGAGCTGTCCGGTGCTACCACACCGTGCCATCCGTGGACTAGGCCCCAGGAGCAGCCAGGGGTGGGCCCTGGAAGCTCCCGGCCGGAGAGTGCCTCTCCCCTCTGCCGTCCACACCAGGTCTTTGGTGGGGGGGACCCCAAAGCCATTCTGGGAAGGGCTCCAGAGGAAGGTCCAGCCTAGGCCCCCACAAGGCTGGCAGCCCCCTACCCCTGCCCCTGGGCCGCCTTGAGAAGCACAGTCTAACTCACTGCAGGCTCCTGAGCCTGCCGCTGCCTGCTTCCCCATCTTCCCAATCCCTTTCTCTGGCCCAGTCCAGGTTACTTTGGCACTTGGTTTTCTTTCCAGATTGGAGATTCCCAAGAGGCCCTTCAGGGGAGTGATAGTGGGCACTTCCTGTGGGTAGCTGCAGGCCCCATGCCTCTCCTCCCTCTGGCAGGGCCCTATCCTGGGCAGGGGGCCTGGGGCTGGGCCCATAGTCCAGCCATCCAGCTACTCCTTTCCCAGTCTGAATTCAATAAATCCGTCCACTCCCCTTTTGTGGGGGTGAACGTTTTAACAGCCAAGGGTGCATCCTTCATGGTCTGGGCTTGCGTCTGTCTTGGGAACACGTCCTTTCTTGGTTCCTTGTGGTCCTTTTTCTGGTGGGACATGGAACCAAGTGTTGAGAGGGTAGCCACAACTCAAGTCCTGACTGGGGCAAGGGGCCACCTCCATATCTAAATGTTATGTAGACTTGGGGAGGAAGGGATCTTTAGTGTACCTGTTTGGGTTTGAGGAAAGCTGGGCCTTGCACTGCTTTGGGGTTAGAAGTTGGGGTCAGTTGGCTAGGAGAGGAGGGAGGGAGCCAACTATCCCTGTTGGACAAAGTTAAACTGGGAACTAGGCCTGTTAAGCCCATTAAAGAAGGTCCTTGCAGGAGTGGGCCCAGAGGACAGAGCAAAAGGGGTGCTGGGGCAACTTCTGTGGTCCAGGTTAGAGTCTGGAGGGACATACAGAGCATCCCTTGGTCTACCTTTAATGCCTTAAGAGGGAGCCCTTTAGACCTCAGTGATTAGCATCTCCAAGCCTGGTGGCCATCCTGGGGACAGTGGCAGGAGGAAGATAAAATTCCTGGGACAGACTGCACCCCTAAGAGGCTGGGGGCACCCCAGTCCAAAGGTGAAGCCTGGTGTCTCTGCTGATCCTACCTCTTTTCTCCTGTCATGGCCCAGTCCCTCCCTCATTGAGGCCCTCAGGCCCCATGGTTCCAGCCAGGGGGAGGCCTGGGCCTGAGGAGGCAGCTCAGCTCTGGGCCCCAAACCGGTTTTCCCACCTCCACTGGGGCTGGCACGTTGCTGCTGTGGTTCCCTCCCCACCACTTCCTTTCAGTTCTTCCTCTCTCCACCCTGGAATGTTAAGGGGGGGTATATCTAAGTCCTCTTTTGTCCCCTCCCTGCCCTGGGTGTGGTCTCTTCTAGAAAGGCAAGGCCACTATGTATGACTTTAAATCAAAAAGGTAGAATGACAATTCCACACTTGGCCTTCCAGACTTCTGGCACTCAGATTTCCCCTGTAGTCCTTGAGGACAACGAAACTAAAGGACTAAGGGACTGCAAAACGTAGTTGGGATTCCCCTTACCATCATTCCTCCACCCCCATCTGAGCTGTGGAGGAGGAAACCAGAAGGTCTTAAAGGAAGCCCAGCGGCCCCCCCCACCCCCGGCCTGCTCCAGAGTAAGGGGAGCAGGAGCAGTAGTCTTCTCCCTGTTCAACATGGCCCCTCCCTCAAATACCAAGGCAAATCATTTCCGTTTGTCTCCTCTTCTGCTGGAACTTAGGTCATCTCATTAATGATAGCACCAACTGATGTTAATAGGGCCCTTGCTGTGTGCCAGGTGCTGTGCTAAGCATTTTCAATGCTCACAAATCCCTATGAGGTAGGTAAAACCATGTGAAAACAGGCACAGAAAGGTCCAGTAATGTGGCCAAAGCTACACTGCTAGTCTTTGGTGGAAGCAAGCTTCTCTGGCTGATCCTAGAAGTGCCTCTTTTCCTGCTACTCTGTGTCCCTTCGCTAAGGAAGGACCCATTTCCCTAACCCTGTTAAAAACAGTGCTCTTTTGAAATGGAACTGGCTACTAAATCCATTTCTAACTCATGGAAGATAGCTCTCGGAAGGAGGTGAGGGGCTGTGGAAGTGTCTACTGGAGCTCTTGCAGCTTTTACTCCCATACCCCCAGTCCCCATACAAATGCAGATCTTCCATAAATACCCTTACCATTTTCCTCCCTATTACCCTGTTGGGACAAATAGGCGAGAACCATTCCCACTTCGCAAAAGGAGAAATAAGGATTAAGGAGTTAAATAACCTGCCCAAGACACTGGCCCTGAACCCTAGTATTCTCCCTGGGAATCTGGGGGACATACTATATGCCCTACCAGGACACTGCTGGGAAGGGCACTAGTGTTGATGGCCCTAATAGCACAGAGCTCTGAGGAGGGACCCAGCCAGGAGACACAGTCACACAGCCTATCACACAATCCAGCTGGGAAGCAGCAGATGATTAGCAGTGGACGCCCCAGTGAAGCTGACAAACATTGGGATGCTGCCTTCACTTGGGACTGATCACTGAAGGATGGGGAAGGGGAATCCCAGCCCTGGGGAGGCTGGTGCAGGGATACTGAGGGCCTGGTTGGCACTGACAGGTTTCAGGGTGGGCCAGTTTGGCTGATCAGGTGGCGCTTGGCGCAGATGCTGGGAAGACAACGCCACTTAATCGCCTTTTCAAAGCTGGGGTTTGGGAGTAAGTAGAGGGAGAAAACTACAACTCCCAGAAACCCCTGCTCCCCGCCCAGCCTGGGATAGTTGCTATGGTTTCAGAAAACAATATGGCTGCTCCCAGCTGGGAGAAGAGTCTTCGGGTTAGAGAGGCAGAGGCAGGTCTGGTCGCCGTCAGTGGCGAGAGAAGAGGCGCCTAAGGGATCGTGAAGTTGGGGCTGGACTCTGCACGGCTGGAACGGCCTGGCCTTGCCTTGCCGAGGGTGCCAATGGCGGGCAGCGTGGACGAGGAGGCGCTGCACCAGCTGTACCTGTGGGTAGACAACATCCCTCTGTCCCGGCCCAAGCGAAATCTCTCCAGGGACTTCAGTGACGGAGGTGTGCACCTCAGTATGTGTGCGCTCCTGTGTGTATGTCCCGTGTGCCCGTGTTTGTTGACACATTCTGTCCTGTACGTACATGTGTAAGGGGTCTGTATGCATGTCTCTGTGCTTCTGTGCGTGTGGGTATGTGTGTGTTGGGAGGTGCCTGACTACCTCTTAGAACTTTAATTGTGTATATGCTTGTGTGTTTCTGTGTGTGTCTGTGGGAATACGAATATGTGTGTATCCATATGTATGTCCCCTTGTTCTGTCCTTTATGCATGTGTGGCGGTGATGATAGTGTGTATCTAACTGTGTGAGTCTGTGACTCCCTCCTGACACCTTAATGAATAAGACGTGTATTTGTGTATGTTTTTGTGCTTCTTTGTGTGTGTACTTGTTCTTTGCTGTATTCCATATATCTGTCTTGTGGGAGTCTATGTTCATATGTTTGTTGATGGGTTCTGTCCTGTATGCAGGTAGGGGGTCTTGTGTGCATATGTGTTTCTTTGTGATTTTTAGGTGTCTGTGTGTCTAAGGGTGTCTCTTGAGATTTTAATGGCAGAAGTATGCATCTCTGGTACATTAGTGCCTATGTGACTTACTGTGCTTGTGTTTGTATGCTTGTGTGTGACTTTCTTGAACTTCAATGATGGAAATATGTATCTGTGTATGTGTTTGTGAATCTCTGTGTGTTGTATATGTGTGTGCTATATGTGGGCCTGTGTATGTATGGGCATGTGTGTGTCCTGTGTGTCTACACACTTTGTGCATATCTCTAGGGGGATCTTATCACATGTGTCTCCTTGTGTGAATCTGTGACTCTTTCCTGGGATTTTGGTGTTGGGAGTGTGTGCATGTTTCCATGTAAATGACTAGGATGGGATGCCAGGCTTCTGATGGGCTCTCCTGGAGACTCATTCTCTACTAGAGGACCAGAGACCCTAGTTTTCATATGCCTGAGCTGAGGGGAATGGGATGCCTCTCCTTTGGGGTATGCTGGAGGATGATTACTGATTTCTGGTCTTGCTTTCTTGAACCCCTTTCCCTCTCTTCCACCACCCCTGCCTCCCTATCATCCTTTCCCTTTCCACATCACCTCTTTGCTTGGCCCCACCACTCTGCAATCCATGATTCTCCCATCCCATCCACATCTTCTCACTACTCCTTTTCCCTTACCTCCTTACTCCCTTCCATGTCTGCTCCCATTCCCTCAGTCCTGGTCGCAGAAGTCATCAAGTTTTACTTCCCCAAGATGGTGGAGATGCACAATTATGTCCCTGCCAACTCTCTCCAACAGAAGCTCAGCAACTGGGGTCACCTAAACAGGTAGCAGAATGTCTGGTGCGCTACTGGAATCTCCATCCCCTACCCAGACCCCGGGATCCCAGGAAGGGCTGCCCTACCATGCCTCCTCCCATCCCCGACACACACCTCCCATGGTCTCCAACGCCCAGGCTGGGATTCTGTTTGTGGCAGAGTAGGGAGGGACAACGCAGTCAGGATCTGGTAACAAAACCAAGGGACTCCTTTATTGGGGAGGAGACAAGGAAAGGGGACACCAAGAATCGGGTTCATTCCCCCAGGGTTGCAACACTTCCTTCTACTCCACGCCCCTCAGTTCATTCCCTGGGGACTTAGTCCGCCATCCCTGTGTCTGTCTCCCAGGAAGGTGCTGAACAAACTGAACTTCTCCGTACCAGAGGATGTGATGCGCAAAATCGCCCAATGCGCGCCGGGCGTGGTGGAGTTAGTGCTCATTCCGCTGAGGCAGCGCCTGGAGGAGCGGCAGAGGCTCAGAAAGCAGCGCACGAGCTCCTTACAGGTGCCGCCCCATCCGAGTATCTTCCAGTCAGCAGGAAGCCCCGCCTTGCCGACAAATGTGGGAGAGGGTGTTTGGCAAACAGAGGCTGGCCTTGGGGACCACGGAAGAGACATGGGGCTCCTTGCGGATGAGCGAGCCTGAACTCACAGTAAACCCCCGGGGTGGGGGGTATTATTTCAGGAGCTGGCTCCCCAGGATGGCACTGGCTACATGGATGTGGGTAAAGTGGTCTTTACTTTTCTTCCCTCCCAGGAGCAGCTTTCTTTCTGGCCTACCTATGGGGGAGGGGAGGGAGAGAGAAGTCAGGAAAAAGGGACTCCAGCTCGACTAACTCCTCCACTTGCCTCTTCTCAGGTTTGTCCCAGAAGGCCCGAGGGGAAGGCGCCCCAGACCCCCAGGGAGGGGGGCAGGTCAGGTAAGAAAGTCGAGTTCCTATCTCACCAGGTCTGGTGATGCCCCAACGCAGCGCTGGCAGATAAGGGTGGGGACAGACTGTTCCTGGGAAGCAGGAACGGGGTTGGGGGGAGGGGATGGGGGAAGGAGAGTCTGGCCAAAGAGCATCAGAAGGGTAAGAGTGGGGCCCCAGCTCCAGGCCTCCGCTAAACTGGTTCCCACCTCAGGGGGGGCCGGCCGCCCGCGCCCCGGCCTCCGGGATATGGCCAGGCAGTGCAGGGCGGCGACCCAAGCTTCGTCCTCCAGATCGCTGAAAAAGAGCAGGAGTTGTTGGCCTCGCAGGAGACAGTGCAGGTGACGGTGACTGGGAAGGCGTGGGCGGTGGTGGGGCATTGGGTGCTTAGGGACTGCAATGGCGGGGACAGAGGGCAGCAGGTAGCTGACTTCACCTCTGTGCCTCGTGGCCTAGGTCCTGCAGATGAAGGTGAGGCGTTTGGAGCACTTGCTTCAGCTCAAGAACGTGCGCATCGACGACCTCTCCCGGCGACTCCAGCAGGCAGAGCGTAAGCAGCGGTGAGCCGTGGCCCCGGCCACGCTGGGATGACCCAGTACCGGCCAGAACCCAGACGCCGCGAACCGACGCACCCACCCACGCACCCACCGACCCACTGACTGACTGACCAATGGGCGGGCGGAGCCAGCAGCTCCAATGAGTCTCCTAGGGAGCCGGCGCGCCCCTCCCTTGGGATGGGGGCGAGTATGGGAGGGAGGGTCAGTGAGGCAGGCGCCTTCAGAGCAGAGCCCCTGGACTGAGCCACCTCCTTCCACTCCACCCGGGTCAGGAGAATGGACCTCTTTCCAGAACCCAGAAGCCACGTGCAGAGACCTCGCATGCTCCCCAAAGCAGTGCCCAGAACCTCGGGCTCCGCTTTGGTGCTCCCTGCTGTAGGCCTTGGGGGTCGGTGCCCCGGTTCGGTCCACACCCTTAGAAACAGGTCCCAGCCCAGCTCTGAAGACAGCGGCATCTCCATCCAGGCTAGCTATCTGTGCTCTGGGCTGGGGAGGAAGTTGCCCCAGGCAGCCAAGGGAGATCCTTGCCTCTCCTGGGAGCTCACCTGGGACCCAAGTCGAGGATGGAGAACACAGCAGATGGAGAAGAAGGGGTGAGGAATGGGTTCAGCCAGGAGTGGGGAAGACATGGACTGTGTCTGTCCCAATCACCCTCCCCTCCTGTGGGGGGACCTTTGAGAATGCTTGGAAGTTATGGGATCACATTACCCCCATTAAAGAAGTTGTGCTGTCTTTCCTGTGACCACCTTCTCTCTCTGCCCAGATTTCTTGCCCCTCTTAATGCTGTGTTCCACCATCACCACCACCCTTTTGAGTGAAAGAGCCTTGTAAGCCCAGAATGGGTCTCACCTTGTGGGCACCTGGACCCTGGGTGGCCACTGCCTGGAAGGTTGATGACAGACAGCACAGGGGTTAGATCTTGTGCACTTGAACAGCCTGACTTCTAACTCTGGCTTCAGACTGACCGCCAAACCCACCCTCACAGTATCTCCCAACACTGTCCAAACCCAAATCCAAGCTGAGTCTTCACATTCTCTCCAAATGTAACCACTCCCTCACCTCCAACCCTGACCATTTACGGACCCCCAAATCTATCCTCTGTATGACTCCCAGCCCCTTTCACAGACTGACCCCTAATTCTATGGTTCTATGGTTCTATGACTCTCAAACCTGACCAAGATGGTCTGGCCATGATGTGACCCTAAATCTAATAATTTACCAACTACTGGTAACATTCTGAGACCCCACGATTCTATTCCCACACTTATACTCAGCATATACCTAGGGGAAACTTAAGGTCTTGTGTTCTGTATTCTGTGACACCTGTATAGCAATGTTCATAGTGAAATTCTCTGTAATAGAAAATAATTGAAAAGAACTTGTATGAGTGTCTATCATATGTAAGAAGTTACCATAAACTTAGTGGCTTGAAAGGGCATACATGTATTATCTCATATCTTCTGTGGGTCAAGAGTCTAGGAGTGGCTGAGCTGGGTTCTCTGCTTCAGAATTTCTCCTAAGACTGCAACTGAAGTGTTAGCTAGAGCTGTGGTTTCATCTGAAGTCTTGATTGGGGAAGGATTCATTTCCAAGTTTACTTGGTTGTTGACAGGGTTCAGTTCCTTGTAAGCTGTTGGGCTGAAGGTTTCACTTTCTTGCTGGTTGTTGGGTGGTGCTGCCCTCCTTTCCTTCCCCTATGGTCATGTCCTGTGAGTATGCTAGCTTACTTCACCAAAGCCAACAAAGAAGAGAGTTAACAGAGTCTGCTAGCAAGATGGCAGTTACAGTCTTCTCTAATGTCATCATGGAAGTGACAGCTATCATACTTGTTGTATCCTATTTATTAGAAGTAAGTCATGAGCTCTAGGCCACCTTCAAGGGGAGAGGTACACGTCGGTGTGAATCCTAGGAGACAGGGATAATTGGGAGCCATTTTAGAAGCTGTCTACCACAAGGAGGAAAAAGCAATAAAAGGATAAAAGCTAGGACAGCAGTTACCTTTGAGAGGAAGCAGAGGGCAGAGATGCAAGAAGCATGCACATGAGTTATTTGTAATGTTTTAGTCCTTGGGCAGGTGGTGGATTTATAGGTGTTCATAGTGGGCTGTTTAGAGACAAGAAGGAGAGAGTGTCATGAACTAAGGAGTATGTGCAGTCCAATTCTGTTCACCTGAGTTCCTAAAATAATAAACATAAAAATTGAGAACCACTCCTGACCTTGATCTGAGCCTCTTCCCTGCACTCAGCTTAGTCTTAGGTTAACACTGTCTTCAGCATGATCTTCTACCTTCCCCAAATTAACCACCAGCCCTCACACATGTTGACCCCAGCTCTAGCACTATTATTCTGCTATAGTTTGTCTTGAGTCTCCAGAGTTTTGTTCTCTGAATCCATTGTTATGGAGCACACCTGTAGACTCCTGTGTGTGGAGCTGGTAGGAATGGTGTGTAGAGGGGCTTGGGGACCAGGAAGTGGGGTAGGGCATGGATCTGCCTGACAGGGAACAGTGGGCCCAGAATAAAGGTTTTGTGGCGGGAGTCACCCTCTCAAGAGTCTGCTAGCTCCCTCCATGGCAGAGGTTGGGCCAAGTCCTGGAGGTTCCTCTTCCTTGAGTTCCTCCCCTGACCCCAGCTATTCCTAGTATCCACATATGCCTGAATCTAAAATCATATTTGACACCCTACAAATTAAGTTCCCAAACCAATGGAGAATTTTATTGAATGTTTCTTGGGAATAAATATGAAAGTGGGTTATATCACACATTATAATCCTATAACTCTTCTTGAAACATCCCTCTTCTTCCCCAAACTTCCCATCTGACAGCCATTGTCATATTTCTCTCCCACTGATCCTCACACTCTTCTTCACTTTCTGACCCACACGAAATCTGATTTCTTCTGGATCATTCATTAATTCATTCATTCCTCTAATGTTTATTTAGTGCCTACCATATACTAAATGCCAGGAACACAAAGATGAATATAAAACATGATTTGTCTCCCCTGGTGTTCACAATCCTAGAAGAGGAGAATGCATGCAAAGTAGTACTTAAAATTTTTTGTTACTCAATGTTTTAAGCAGATAAAATACACATAATTAAGACACACATAAAAAGTAAAATGTCTCCTTGGTGCCCACACAACTTCAATAGGCTTAACTTTTTTATCTTTAGTTTTTGTACATTCTGCCAGAATGTCTTTTTGTGAATACAAGCAAATATGCATATTTATTGTTATTCTGCATCCTCTTTTTTTTTCCCTTACCATAAAGGGGAAGCATATTAACCACGCTGTTCTGTGTCTTGATTTCCATCCAATATGATCTCTTATAGATATGTGATAGCCAGTGTTATATGCCAACTTAACTGGGTCACAGGATGCCCGTAATTTAGTCAAACATTCTGTGAGGGTGTTTTCAGATGAGGTTGACGTTTAAATTTAAAAATAGACTGAGTAAAGCAGATTGCTCATCTTCATGTGGGTGGGCCTCATTCAATCAGTTGAAGACCTGAAAATAATAAAAAGGATGTCTCTTCCCTGAGTAAGAGAAAATTTCTTCTTCTTGATGGCCTTTGAGCTAGGATTTGCCTTTTCCCCCTGCCTTTAGACTCTAACTGAAATATCAATTCTTCCTGAGTCCTGAGCCTGTCAGCCTTTGGATATGACTCTCCTAGTTTCCAGTTTGCTGACTCATTCTGTAGATCTTGCAACTTGGCAGCCTCACACATCGCATGAACTAATTACTTCTTATAAATCTCTATCTGTATCACCTATACCATCTGTCTCTATATCATCTCCCCTTAGTTTCTCCAGAGAATCTCAACTAATACAAGATTTTTCTATACTAATACATTGAAAATTTCCTGTTTTTAAATCCATATAAAATTCTATTGTCTGTACAAAATGTAATTAATCAGCCCTCTATTTGGACATTAAAGTTGTTTCTAACCTTCTGTTATTAGTAGCAATAATGTAAAAGTGAAAAACCTCATACATTCATAGTTCGGTATTCTTTGCAAGCATATCTGCATGACCAATGCCAGAACTGGGTTTGTTAGGATGAAGAATATGTGCATTTGTGATCTTGATATTGCAAAATTTCTTCCACAAGGGCATGGTTCAGAGCAGAGGCTGACAAGTGATGGCCCATTGGCCTGCTTTGGTTTGCACAGTCATATTTTTACAAAACTGCTAATTTTTATATTGATGAGGATGTGAGGCAACTGGAACTCTTTTACTCTGCTGATGGAGTATGAGTACAACCATTTCAGGAAACAGTTTGGCAGTTTCATATGAAATTAAACATACACCTATGCTATTGTATTAGTTTGGGTTTAATTGGAGAAGCAAAAAGCATTTGTTACAGGAATTTGGCTTTGGGTAACGATTAACAGTCTCTGTAAGACTGTTGTTTTACATATGATGGTGGAGCTTATAAGTCCCCAAGTCAGGCCATTGGGAAGGAAAGATGGATATAAAGTGGGGGAGAGAAAGGACAAGCTGGAATCCATGAGCATAAACTGGAACCTTTGATGGCACACTAGAACTCATGTTGGTTCCCACTACCTCCAAACCTGATGATGTGTGTGTCCTGTAGGAGAGGAGGGTGCCCTCTGTTATCTGGCCCAAAAGTCAAAGAAGCTGAAGGAGGATCTGGGAAAAGGGGGAGAAGGTGCCAGCCTGTTATCCCAGGTCAACGATATGTGCCAGCAATCAGCAACAAAGTTCCTGGGCTGCAAACCTCCTGTCCAGATTTTGCAAGTGTACGGATACAGCTGCTGCTTTTCTTCCACCCTCCAAATCTCCTGTAAAAATGCCTGTTGTGGCCCACTCTGCTTGGAAAGGAATTCTGGGAAATGTAGTTCACCATAGCTAAGTTGACACATTATACAAGAAAGTTGTACATTATAGCCCCAGCTATGTTCCAGCAATTTCATTCCTCAGTATATACTCGGGAGAAATACATATGGATGCTTATGAAGACAGGTACTAGAATATACAATACAGTTTATACAATTATGGGCCAGGGCTTCTTTTGCTCAATATCGTCTGTGAGAATCATTCAAGTTGTTGCATGTATCAGTAGAGGCTGTTCTTCGTCATTGCTATATAATAAGCCATCCTATTGCTTATATATAAGCCACAGTATTTTTTTTTAAAGATTTTATTTATTTATTTGACAGAGAGAAATCACAAGTAGGCAGAGAGGCAGGCAGAGAGAGAGAGAGGGAAGCAGGCTCCCTGCTGAGCAGAGAGCCCGATGCGGGACTCGATCCCAGGACCCTGAGATCATGACCTGAGCCGAAGGCAGCTGCTTAACCCACTGAGCCACCCAGGCGCCCAAGCCACAGTATTTAAAAAAATTCATTCTATGGTTGATGGACACTTGGGTCAGCTTCAGTTTGGGGTTATTACCCATGGTGCCAGCATGAATATTTGTATACCTATCTTTTGGTATGTAACCAAACCTGTGGATTGCTGGGTCAAAGCGTTGGCATTTTCAGCTTTATTAGATACTGCCTGGAAGTTTTCCAACAAGGTTACTGTTGTCCAATTTTTATTAAAAAGAATAGAGTCCATAATACCACATGTTTGGAGCTGGAGTAGATGTTTTACAGGTGTTCAGTCTGTTCTCCTAAACTGGAGTTGTTCTTAATTCCTTCCCGTACTGCCGCAATATCCAGGGGGCCTGTGGCTTCCTTCAAAGCTCTGTTAAGCCCCTCTGATGTTTAGCATCTCTTCTTGGTACACAGACACACTGAACTGCAGTGGGGGCAGCCACGTACCATCTAATCTAGCTTCCTCCTGGCACAAAGAACCACATTTTCTCTTGGAGGCTTTCCAGAACCATCTGCAATTACTGTGGCTTTGGGGCCTTCCCTGGGAACCTGTAGTCTCCCCAGGCATGGACAGCTCTGTATTGCAGGTCCTTCCAATTGGCTAGTCAGTGAACTGTCCAGCACCTAGGAGTATGAGTGTTTGGCAGGGACAAGAAACCACAGCTCTTTTTTCGTGGTGTACTTCCTATCCTGAACTGTGAGTACCTGTGATTCCAGAGCCTAGCACAGCAACTCGATCATCATACACACTTAGTAAATATTTGTTTAAAGGAGTTGACAGGGGCACCTGGGTGGCTCAGATGTTAAGCGTCTGTCTTTGGCTCAGGTCATGATCCCAGGGTCCTGGGATCGAATCCCGCATTGAGCCCCGCATTGGGCCCCACATTGAGCCCCGCATCAAGCCCGCATCCAGCTCCCTGCTCAGAGGGAAGCCTTCTCCTCCCTCTGCCCCTCCCCCTGCTTGTGTTCCCTCTCTCCCTGTCTCTCTGTCAAATAAATAAATAAAATCTTATTAAAAAAAATAAAGGAGATGACCATTAGGAAATGGCCCCAGGCAATGCCCAGTTAGCAGCTAGTCTCTCTGTTTTAAAGAGCCCACCCCGGGGTGAGTTTTGAGGAGAGTTGTCTAGAAAGACATAATAAAGGCAGGCCTTCACTTGGTCTTGAAGGGAGGGTGAATTTTGCCTATAAGAGGAGAGTGGGAAGGACATTCTACGTAGAAAGATAGCATAAGGAGGGCATCAGGAAATCAATGCCTGCACAGACCCAGAAGGTAAAATCAATGTGATAAAATAGGGATTGGCGGGCACAACAACAAGGTGAATGTGCCAGTCTCTGGTCCCAGGCTATAATGTGAGCCCACGCAGTTAGAGCTTCTGATATCTCAAAAGGGAATAAGAAGGGAAAGAGGGGGAAGAGGAAAAAGAGAAAGAGGAGAGGAGAAAAAAGGAGAGGAGGAAGAAAAAGAGACGAGGAAGAATTAGAATCTTTAAAAAAGCCCCCGTGTGGGCTAAACAAGATAGATCTGTAGCCTGCTTTGGGCCCGACTGTCTGCCAACTTCAGAGGCTGAAGAATAGAATAGACATGGGAATGCACTTTTTTGGGGTTGGGTGGGGGTGGGGAGAGGATAGTGGGGCACACGGAATTGTGGGTTTGGGTAGTTAGAAAGCATCTGACAGAAGCGGATGGTCTGGGATCAGAATGTGGAAATCTCCCAGTGCCCACGCTGGAGGGCAGCATCTCAAACGCCAGAGTGCGCACCAATCGCCCAAAAATGCTTCTAAAAAGTTTGTGAAGCTCTGCTGGACACAGTCCCAGCACACGGAGGCTTTGGAGCAGAGGAAGGTGTGATGGAAACAATAGCTTAGAAAGATTAATTTGCCAACAGTGAGGAGACCAGACACCATGGGATAGGTTAGGGACCATAGGGATCCAGCGGAGAGGATACGAGCCTTGGCGGTTTCCCAAAAGGCGGCGACAGAGGAGGTCCTTCTCGACCCTCAGCCCTGCCATACCATCTCTCCCATAGTTACACCGACTGGGAGACGGGAACCTCGTGCAACGGACAGTTCCCCGCAGGCAGTTTAGGGACCCTGTAACAGACTGCGAAATGGGGGAGGGGGACTGTTGTTCAAGGACAGCCAGGGGTCTGGCGGAGCAGCGGCTGGAACTCTTAAAGATCCTAGGGCCACGCCTCTCGCTCCCGGGCTCTTGTTCAGGTGCCCACACACCACGCTGCTGCGCTGAGCTGGGCGCCTCCTGCTGTCATGGCGACCGCCTCCATGGAGACCAGGAGCAGAAGATGTGGTCCCCCGAGGCTCATCCCGCCTGCCTTCTTTGTTCTGATGCTTATTCGGGCCGACCCGGCTCCCAGGACGCGTTTCGAGTCAGCGCGAGAGCGCTTCCTCCAAGGAGGGGGGATGAGTGGAAGGGGAAGAGGCTGAAACCCGGGGGTCGCCGAGTGGGAAGGATGGCGGGTTCCTCAGCTGTGGAACAGGACCTAGCGATGCCCATATCGATGGGCTTGTCGATGCGGGCTTGGACGCCTAGGGAGAAAGGAGAAAGGCGACCTTTAGGTGCCCCACTATCTCTGAGTTCGGACTTACGGCCGCTCTAGGAAACAAAAGCCAGGAGAGCCCCCTTCCGAATTGGGGCCCAGGCGGGAGGGCAAACTCCACAGCTGAAGTTGGAACGCAGGCGGGGACTACTCTAGACGCTCCTCCTTCCCTCTCCCCTTTCTGGCCCACACTGGCGGCGGGCCACAGCGGGCGGCCGGGCTGCCTTCATCGCGAGAACTCGCCGAGCCGTGGGTGGGTGTGGGCTGGCCTGGCGCAGCCGCGGGCCCCTGGCACATGACACAGTGGCGCAACGCCTGTTGGCGGTTCTCTGGCGCCCGCTTATTGGTCGGAAGCGTCCTCGCCCCACCCCCTCGGCCGGCCAATGGGCGGGGGTGGGGGGCGTGCCCGTGAGGCGGGCGGCGGCAGGGGCGGCGGCAGTGGCGGCGCGGGGATCTTTCCTCGTGCTCGGCGTTGAGCCCCCGCAGCCGCCGCGACCGCCACGGCTGCTGCCGCGGTGGACCCTGCCGGAGCGGCCCCGGGGTGCGCCCTGCACGGTGAGACTGCTTCTCCTCCAGACATCTCCCGGTTCCGCCCCGTTCGCTGAGGTCCCCTCCGGTCCTAGGCAGTTGGTAACTGGGAGCCCACGGAGCTGGGGAGGTGGCTCCGCACTGGAGCAGCACCCGGGAGTGCTCCGTGGCATCTGAGCTGGGGAAATGTCAGCCCGGAAGCCGCGGGTGACCGTTAGGTGGTGGAGCGGGGATATTTTCCGCGGCGCACTGTCGGGGGCACGTGTGACACAGTTAGGGCGGGGGCGTAATGGGGTCAGCACCGCCAGCATTCCCCTCCCCACCCCCGCTATTGTCACCGCCTCAACGTGTGACCTTGGACAAATAGCCTCTGAGCCTCTCCTGCCTGGACGCCTTCGGGGAGGAGGGCGGTGATGTCGGGGAGTGCGGGCTCCTGAGACTCCTGCGTCAGCAGAGGTGAAGGTGGGGAGGGCACAGGATTATCTCTAGGGGACAGAGCTGCAGCCTAGAAGCCCAGGAGGGGTGTGATGGAGGGGGAGCGTCTACCTGCATCTGTTCCCCTAGAAGATTGAGAAAGGGGCGGTGATGAGGCACCACACCCACGGGAATGGAGGCATGAGAGGACAGGGTCCTAAATCTGGGCCCTTGATGCCTTTGGGGACTTGGCCAGCGCCTCCCCATCACCACAGCAGAAGGGGTTTTATTTAGATTCTGGACTTGGAACCCTGCTGGACTGAGAAGAGAATCCTTGGGTTGCCTTTCCTCTTGAATCTTCTCACTGGCAAGTGGGGGTAGGGCATTTCTCTTCCCAGGGAGCTGAAGAAGGTCAGGGGCAGGTGCCATCCCCTAGACCTGGCCTGGCCTCTACTTCTTGGGGCCTTCAGGTGACGGGCTGAGGGCAAGACCGGGGTGGGACAGGCAATCTGGAGGCTGGAGGGGTCTAAGGACCCTCAAGCTGGGGCATGGAGGATGGGAGGTTTTGAGGAGGGAATGGACATTTTGGGGAGACACCAGGGTGTGGGATAGTGGGAGTCTCTTCCCCAGTTGACCCCTGCTTGTGACAAAGAGAACACCGTACTTATCCTTGCACTTTGGGCCTGGTGGAGGGAGGAGGAATTGGAGTCACATCCAGAGAGAGTAGATGTAAAACTGCCACAAACAAACTTGACATCCAGTTTTGCCTTTTCAGGCCTTGTTCTAGGTATGCAGTCCCCTCACTCTGTGCCCAGACCTATGTCAGGTTCTGGGGTCAGCAGGTCAGTGTGGTGTCGGTGGGAACCCTGTTTATAAGCTGGATTTTTTTTTTTTTAAGATTTTACGTATTTATTTTGAGAGAGAGAGAGACAGAAGGAGAGGGAGAAACACTCCCTGCAGAGCAGGGAACACAATAGGGGGCTTGATCCCAGGACCCTGATATCATGACGGGAGCTCAAGGCAGACACTTAACCCATGGAGCCACCCAGGTGCCCCTACAAGCTTGAGCTTTAATGGGAGACTGGACAGTGCTGCTGGACTGAGTGCTTAAGCCAGGATTTAACCCTGGGCTATGGTGAGGTGGACAGCAGAGTCAGAGAGAGTGGAAGGTTATGGAGTTTTGTGGCTCAGGAAGTCCTTGAACAGGTTGAGAATGGAGCTGGAGGAATGAATGAGAAATGAGGCCTCAAGGGTTTGGGGCCGTGCCCCCAGCCACAAAGCAGAGGATGAGCTGGGGCTGGCCCTGTGGTGCCTAGGATCTGGGATCTGGGGGCTGCTTATGGGGCAGGGGGGTGGTATAGGGGTGCAGCTGTGGGATGGGGGGCCAAGGTGGCATGTTCTGGAGCTCCACTTTGCCACGGACAGACTGTCTTGGCCCTCCCTCCAGTCTAGAGCCTTGGGGCCGGAGTCTAGGGCGCTGAGAACCCTGGGTTTCTGTGTAACTCCATTGGTCCATCTGTTTGCTCACTTGCCATGCTCTTGGGCCTTCTCATGCCAGAAGTTCTCTGGGCCTGGCTGAGCCCTGCCCTGGATAGGGTAACCTTGAAACAGTCTTTCTCTCTGAAGCTTCGAGGGACCTCAGCTCTCTGTCTCCCAGAGAGAAGGTTCTTTCAATTTTTCTGAGAGTAGCTGAGAGCCAGAGAAGCCCCCAGGGCCCTTGTTCCAGTTTTCCAGCCCTCTGCATCCTGTGACTGACCATGGTATCACAGGTGATCTGTTGATAGCCCAGCTAAGCTGGGGAGGGGGTTCCTTTCGTTTTTTGTTGTTGGGGCAGGGGCATTTCTCACAATATATGCTCCTTTTACCTCTTTCTCTGATTGAAGGGGACAGACTCTCAGCAGTCTGCTCTCTGGCAATCCCTGGGGGACCCCCGCTGGCCTGGGAGTGGGGGAGGAGGAAGGCAGGAAAAGGGGAGGGGGAGGGCAGCCCCTGAATCCTTGAGCTGTTTTCTGAGAAGCCTGAAGTCCCTGGGGCTCCCCTCTGAGGGCCATTCGTGACTGTTCCAGGATTAGCCTGAAGAGCCTCTTTACCAGTACTGCCCTGAAATTGCTCTTGCTTCAGAAACCGGGCCTTTGGGGTTTGCTTTTGCAAAGATGAGGGCGGAGTGGAGAGTGGTGTCAGAGCTTTAGGTATTAGCTACACCAAACCCTCAGAGGAAGAGGTCATGGCTTATTCTTGTGGCACAGAGGAGGAAACTGAGGCACAGAGATTCGAAGTAACTTCCCGTGCTGCCTCAATGTGAACCAAGACTGCCGGGCTCTGGAGCCCATGCTCCTGACCATGGCCCTGCTGTCTCTGGGGGGCTGTGCAGCTTGGGCTGCATTCAGGACTTGACTGGCATGGCAGGAGGCCTGGGGTCTCCAGGGGAGTTCCTGTGGACATGGCTGCAGCAAGGGAAAATGGATACCCTCTCTTCTTGCCTCTGATGAGGAATTGTGTTTGGATGAGAGTCTGGCTCCCAGGGGACGGCGACTGACAGGGCTCTCTGCTGAGAAAGGAAGCTTGTTTTTTCCAGCCTTCTCTGGGCCCTTTAAGTCACTTGCCTTCCATCTCAGTGTTCTCACTGCCCAAGGGTTACGGGCGTGCCTGAATGCCTGCTCTGTACTGAGCTCCGGGCAGTGTGTGAGATGCTGAGGCTGGTCTTGCTCTCAGTGGGCATTCCATCTCAAGGGGAGAAACAGATTGTGGCAAGGCCAGAATAATGCCCAGCAGGAGGCTGCACTCTGTGAGATGGGGGGAGGGGGTACCCTCTTGGGTCAAGAGTTGGCTAAGAGAGTGGGGTGGGGAGTTCCTCTTTCTAAGAGCTTCCTGTGTAGAGTTACTGGCTTTGACATGTCACACCTACCTAGAGTGCCAGCCAAGGGGCATCCTTGGGTTCCCCTTAGTTTGGTCATTCATTCATTGAACAAATATAAACCAGACACAGCTGCTCCCTGCCAGGTGCTGGTGCAGGTCCTGGGGACACAGAGTTTGGCAAAAACATAGTCACTGCCCTGGTAAGGTGGGGAACATGAAGTGATCCCAGAGGTGGCAAAGGGGGGATCCTTTTAAAGATTTTCAGGTCTGTCTGGGGATAGGAGGGGGACTGAGGCTAAGGTATGGGGTGGGGGACAGGAGATTGTTCCTGGTTAAAGGGAGGGCCTGAATGACACAGGCAGCCAATAGGCAGTGGCTTGGTGGCAAAGACAGAGAGGGGGTCCTGCATGTCCTGGGTCAGAATATTTGGGGAAGGAGTGCCCTGGAGCCTTTGCCCACCAGCCACAGGTTAAGAGTTTCACCTGGGCCTCCAGGTAGTATCTTCGGTGCTGCAGTGGCGGGGACCTTGTGGACATTGGTCTTTCATTCCCATCTGCTCCCTGTGTTTGGTCATTTTTCACTTGTCCTGAATCCACTGCTTCAGGGGATGGCTGGAGTGGGTGGGTTGGGAGAGGCTTCTCTTCAAGGGCCAGGCTCTCTGGGGATAAGCTGAGCATTCCAGGGCTAAGGGGGTGCCCTTCTAGGACTGACCCCAGGTTGGCCCTGAGCAGAGATAAGTCAGGGCACAGTTCCCTTCCCTGGACCGTGGCCTGGAGCTAGTTTTCAACAGTTGGGGTGGGGGATGGTGGAGCAGGTGCTGGCCTGGGGACCTGAGACCCAAACCTTGCCTTTCTCTGTACCTTCCTAGGCCTCTTACCTGGGGACTCTTGGTACCTGAGGTGTTTACCCTGCTCATGAGGCGTTTGGGGCTGGGTGGGCTTATCTCACACTGGGAAGTGAAAAGGAAGTTGAGACCTGCTCCCAGGGCAGCTTGGTACCTAAGAGACCTCGAGGTCATGTCCTTTACAGGCCCAGCCCCCAACTGTGAGGCCACCATGTGGTTTCTTTTCTTTCCCTGAATTAGCCAAAGTTATTCATCTCTAAATACTTCAGCGGACATCTCTGGAAAATAAGGACATACGTGTCTATACGGTACAATTCCATTATTTCACCTAACAAGATTAGCTTTTCTTTCTTTTTTTAAAAGATCTTATTTATTTATTTGACAGAGAGAGACCTAGCAAGAGAGGGAACACAAGCAGAAGGAGTGGGAGAGGGAGAAGCAGTCTTCCCGCTGAGCAGGGAGCCCAATGTGGGGCTCGATCCTGGGACCTTGAGATCATGACCTGAGCCGAAGGCAGATGCTTAAGAACTGAGCCACCCAGACACCCCTGCTTTTATTTCTTAATGTCACCATCTAAGATCCATGTGAATGTCCTATTCACATCTCCCAAACATCCCCTAAACGTCCTTTTTCTTTCTTTCTTTCTTTTTTTTTTTAAGAACCCCCCCCCCATTTATTTTTCCTCTTGTAGCTGATGTGGTGGAAAAAACCAGGTCAGCTGTCCCATTGAGTCCCCTTGCTTCTTGGTCTCTTTGTGTGTTAATTTAGAGCAGTGGTTGGCAAACTTTTTCTGTCAAGGGCCAGACAGTAAATATTTTAGATTTTGCAGGCCATGTGGTCTCTGCAACTACTCAAAGTAGCTTTGCTTTAGTGCAAAAGCAGTTTTAGACACCACGTAAACAAAGGAGTGCAGTTGTGTTTCAGTAATATTACAGAAAACAGGCGGGAGCCTCAGGCTGCGGCTCGGCCAGCCCCTATCTAGACCAACTGCTGCTCCTTTATTTTTCTTGCAGTTTGGGGGGAAAACCAAAATGATGGGTCAGTTGTCCTGTAGAACATTCTGGCCTTCTGGGTTTGTTTTGTTGCTTTCCTCAGGAGTCATCTCCTCAGAGATGTCACTCACCTCAGCGTTTTCAATAAGCCAGAAGCTAGGGGTTTCCTTAGATCCAGGTCAGACATTTCAGGTAGGACCCCCTCGTCCGTGATGCTGTGACTTCATGCCCCCTCCCCTCAGGAAGCCTCTGTGTGTTAGGTTGTCCCACTGGGAGTGACAGGAGATTGACGAGTGCGTGTCACCACATCCTCTGTTGCACACTTGTTTCGGTCCCCTGATGTGTCCGTGGGGGCACTGGGCATCTGTGAGTACCTGCTTCTGTCCTAACCTTTGCCCTCAGGGTCGAGATTCCCCTACCTCCCTGGCTCCAGCTTTTGTTTCTTTGGCGGTTGCAGAATTGTTTAGCATTTGTTCTTTCTTTTGTTGTTGAATAGTGAGAATTCTTCTGTAAAGAAGGGTTTTCCTTTAAGCATCGGATGATTTAGTTACCTGAAAGGCTAAGAGGCAGGCTGAATGATTTCCCTTTATTGCCAATTTTCTTTCTTTCTTTTTTAAGATTTTATTTATGTGTTTATTTTAGAGAGAGAGAGAGAGAGAGAGAGCTCCTGTGTGGGGGGGCGTGTGGGGGCGTGGAGGGCAGAGGGGAAGGGAGAGCGACACCAGCAGACTCTGCACTGAATGCAGAGTCTGACTCAGGACTCTGATCTCACGACCCTGAGATCCCACCCTGAGCAGTAAGCAAGCAAGAGTTGGGTGTTTACCTCCACGGCGTGACCCAGCCACCCATCCTTATTGCCAATTTTCAGAGTGAAGACTTAGGGTATTGCTACTGTCAGTGGTGACAAATGAGGGTTTGGGTTTGTTTATTTTGGTTTCTCTTTCTGTAATCTCTGTGAATGTTCCAATTTTATGTATTCCATCTGTTTCCATCAGTTGGACTCATTCTTCTTCTTGATGCTTATTAGATGGACCATCAAGGGCCAGGCTGCTCACACAGGCTTCCTGGAGATGCCTCCTGCTGCCCCTGCCCTGTGGCTGCCCTGGGGGAGCTAAGCCAGCCCAGAGAATCAGGCCAGAGGCCAAATGTTGCATTGCCATGGGGCAGCCCCTTCCCCTGGCCCTGAGCCATCACCTGGAGGGAAGCTCCAAGGGCCCATCTTATGTGGGGGC